>NC_077229.1:463345618-464733118 GCF_027887165.1 Monodelphis domestica | reverse complement strand
TCCCTTTATCAATGAAATCACATGTCCAGTATTTATACCTTTCCAATTTTGACTTAGCAATTGAAGAGAGTTGTTTTAAATGCATGAGAATGTTTCCTCTGGTGTTAATGCAAGAAGGGAAGGGGTGAACTATCTTTAAGTACTCCCTATGTTCAGGTTAAGTACCTTTCTATAAAAATAGAAATCTGAAAATCTAAACTTGGGTTGAACCTCTATTCAGAGAAAAAACAAAACAAGACCTTTTATTAAGCACCTGCTTTATAGGAGATACTATGCTGGGTATTATGGACCCAAAGATCACAGAATAATAGTCTATTCTACTGTTCTACTCAAGAGAACATCTGGTCCAATTTCTGAAGCCCTGGACCATCTCAAGTTATTGGAAAGATTGAGAAAGAGATTCCTTGCTTGTCCCTACTAAAATTCTTCTACTCTAACATCTTTAACCAATGGAAATATTCACTTACATCTAAGTATAATTTCTTGTCTTTAACTTCAGGTCATTTTTTTCAAGTTCTCTTTTGATATTACTCTCATTGACTTCAACAGTCAAGAGGCATCTCTCATACTCTGCCTATAGAAGATGCTCCAGGGAACATTCACAACAATCTCTTTTGCACACTAAGCCACTATTTTCTTCCTGTTTTGTTTATTCATTATTATGATAGTAAAACAAGGTAAAATACTTGACATTAAAGCTTTTAGTACTTAACTGTACTTTGTTTTCTTTGTGTTGATTTCTGAAACATGCCAGGGAAATTCCGAGACAAAAACCATCCTAGGAATGTGAGAAAGGGAAATTTGCCATCAAAACAAATAAGGATATAAGGCCTGACCTATTTGTGGAAAACATATCTTAAAGTTAACCTTGATTTTCTCTTCTGTAATATGTCCCTTCTGCCTTTGTTCAGAAAACAAAGAAACCCAAGTCAGTTTTATTTTCACCATTTCTACTTTCATCTCCTCTCCAAATAGAGACACACAACCACCTTGTCACCCTCTGCAACAACCTTTCCTCCAAGCGAGAGTTCGTGTCTGTGAGACCCTTGGTAAAATTTTTATTGTGCATACCTTCAGGACTTTCAATAAACATACTAATTTAAGCACTAATTCTTGCTGAGATATTACTAGCAAATAACTAAAAATATTATCCCCACATGAAATATATTTGAATTTCATAAACAGGAAAGGATGAACAATTATTGGGGATTTCGCACATCCTATGTTTGGAGAGTGGATGTTTTAAACACATCTACTTCAAGTACAGGGCCACTTCCAGTGACTTCCAGATACCAGTATACCAACTTCATTTATAATTGTACAAAGCCAGGAAAACCTCCAGTTTTTTAAGAAATGCTGTTTGTCTTAAGGAGAGGAAAGGTTCAGAAGTTTACTAAGTAAAAGGTATTAATGATACCTCTTCATATATGGCTTAGAATGTAAGTTTCTTGAAGAAGGACTCTTTTTGCACTTTTTTTATATCTCCAGTGCTAAGCAGAGTTCTTGGCAAATGATGATGATAAGATATCTAGCATTTATATAGCTTTTTAAAGTTGACAAAAAAGTTTTATAGACATTTCTCACAATTCTGGGAGGTAGATGCTATTATTTTTCCTATGTTATTCCTGGGTAAACTGAGGCAGATGAAATGATTTGCTCAAGTTAAATGACAGGATCACATAGCTATTAAGAATCTGAGGCTGGAGGACTCCATGTTCATTATTCTATCCATTTATTAAATCAACATTACTATTGAAAAATGTATGTATTTTGTATATATCTCTATATAATATAAATTCATATTACATATAGAACAGAGATACTATTTATTCTTTGACTTTTCTAGTTCTAGTAGCTTTCTAAAAGAGAACATTTGAATTGGTTCATAATGGATTTCTCATTTCTATGTCCCCCAAAACAAAAATAAGAGATCCTTGGAAAATTTCCTAAACAAGATATATTGAAAAAGCAAAGATACAAGCTATTTCTTACTATCTTCCTCTCTCCCTGTCTTCCTCTTCTCCATCTTTCCATCAGCTATGCTCCACCAGAAATCACAGAAGCCCTACGGCTGAACTCATTCCCTGGAGGGTAAACTCATGATGCCAAACACAGCTGAAAATGGAATCCAAGATTTACAGACTGACCAGTATCCATTCCACATTTATCCCAATGTCAATATAGTCTTTCTGCAACCCTTCAGTCAAGTGGCAGGGAATATTTGGCAGGAGGGAGAGATACTTCATCAGACAGATCTCTTGTTTTGACCTGGAAATCTATTCCCCTATATTAGAATGCTAGAAAGAAGCAGTAGGGGAAAGGAAGTGGAACTGAATATTGCTGTGATTAAAAGAACTTATTCTCCTATTTTCTGACTAAAAAAGCTAAAAAAATCTTATTATTGTTGTTATTTGCCTTTGAAGAGGCACTGTGGCATAGTGGATAGAATTTTTGCCACTGAATCATAAAAGACTTGTTTTCATATTTAGGAAAGTTGATTCACCACCACTTTAAGCTTTCTTTTTTTATGTATAAATGAAGTTAATAATAACTTACCATTTTATGACTAGGATAAACTTTGTGCTTGTTTTTCTTAAATTGAGAACATTCAAAAGGCTTAATATAAAGTAGCTTCATTTAAATTTTGTATGAGAAGATATGAAATGCAAGAAACCTAGAGTTAGATGATTCAACAGATAAGAAAGCTGACTTAGGTTAAATGACACACATAGATCTGCAATTAATTCCTGTGACCATGGAAAATTCACTTCCACACTTGTGGACTCAGTTTCTCTATCTGTAAAATGAGAGGATTGGAATAGATGAGCTCCCTTGCAATTCTAGCAAGCTATACTTCTAATTAAATATTTACCAATCAGCTTTCTAAAAAGTACATGCTTTTAAGTTTAATCTACATTCTTAACATATTCTATCAGTTTTAAAAATCCAGACAATCACCAAAATAATAAATCAAACCCTCATTTGTAACATTTGTATGTTTTTGATAGATATACTTGCTGGATATATATATATATATGTATATATATATATATATATATACACATATATATGTATATGTGTGTTTGTGTGTGTGTGTGTGTGTGCTCTGAAAATTTAACACTTCACTCCCACAAACAAGTCAAAACTGGCTCCAGCACCTGTCTGGTCAGAGTAATAATTGTGTCTGTATCTGAGGAAGAAGGCAAAATTGTCACAGCAGCACCCTTTCCAGCTCCATTCAATGCAACAAACACTTATTAGGGGAGAGACTCTAGATCCCCTGTCCATCTCTTTTTCTGTTGTACTTCACTGTTTTCCTTTTTAGGGTTTTTTTTTTTCCCTTCTCAAGCTGAAAATTCCATATCATTTGACCTTGTGCTGAGCCATAGCTCCACAAAAAAAATGTTGATTGATTGATTCAGGAGTTGATTTCTCCAATGGGTTGTTTATTCAATAAAATTTGAGCAATTCTGTCTGCTTTTTATGTGCTGGTCATTCTTTCTGGTTGAAGTTAGTTATTTTTCTTATTGAATTTTGCTCCCCTCTTCATCCCTGCTCTTCTGCCCCCAATTGCTTCCTTTCTTATCTACACCTGATTTTGAAGAACTATTTTAAGGAAGAAAATTTTCTCCTTTTATCCTTTTGTCTATTTTTGCCTTTCCCCCTGCACAGATCTCATATCTCATTACATCCAAGTATTTCCCCAATATCTGGACCAAACTATCTAAGATTCTATTCTATCTAAGGGTCCTTTTTAAAAGCACTATAGGGATAGCTGCTGTCCTGAACAGGAAACCCAGAGAGAAAGAGAAGGATTTTTCAACTTCAATTAGAATAAAATAAACATTGTCTGTGCTGTTGAGTTATACCATAGAAATCTAGGAGTGCATCCAGGCACAGGGGATCACTTGTAAAAAAGGCATAGAACCAGAAGATGTAATGTTATGCATGAGGAATAGCTAGCAGAACAATTTTACTAGAATGGAGACTGTGTGTAGGAGAATAATATGAAATAAGACTATAAAAATAGGTGGAAGCCTGATTATTAAACACTATAAAGCCGAGGACTTTTTATTTTATCAGAGATAAAATCAAGCAGCTAGGTGGTATAGTGGAAAGAGCACTGGACTTGGAATGAGGAAAGCTCATCTTCATGAATTCAAATCTGGCCTCAGATGCTTTCTAGCTGTGTGATCCTGAGCAAGTTACTTAACCCTCTTTGCCCTGGTTTCTCATCTGTAAAATGATTTGGGGAAAGAAATGAAAAATTACTCCACTATTTTGGGCAAGAAAATGTCAGATGGGGTCACCAAGAGTTGGACACAACTGAAATGACTTAGCAACATAATTAAGAGCCATGGAAGATTTTTTTCTTAGAGAAGGTAATAAATAATATACTTACATCTATCTTTTCAGATATCAATTTGGCACTTTTTGGGGAAATAGATGGAAAAGGGGGAGAATGGTGACTAGGAGACCCATTGGAAAGCTATTACAATAGTCCAGGAGAGAAGTGAGGCCTTCAAAAATTAGGAAGAAGATATCTATGGAGAGGTGTCGCATATGTGAGAATTGTCAAACTTGTCGCATGTTTGGATATAGCAGGATGAGATTGGAACAGAGGAAAATGTTAGAAACCAAACAAGAAACTTCCCTAAACATAAATCTATTAAATGGAAAGCAAGGAATAGGGATTTTATTATTTTTGTTTTGTTTTGTTTGTTCATTTTGTTTGCTTTGTCTTTCTCAAGCACTTAGAACAAATCACTAGAATTTAGGAAGTGCCTGATAAATTTTAGCTGATTAATTGACTGACTGAACAAACATTATAAGAAAAATGTGTTCTGCTCAGATCTTTGATTTCATTATCAGTCAGTCAACAAACATTTATTAAGCATATACTATGTTCCAGGCATTATACTAATCTCGGGGGATCCAAAAAGAGGTTAAACTCTGTCCCTGCCCTCAAGGAGCTCACAGTCTAATGGCAGAGATGACAAGCAAATGAATCATTGATATTGTGAACTTTAAATGAGAAAAATACCTCTGTTGCTAAAGATATGAAATTGCTTTGCAAATTTTAGTCTCAGAGTTCCTTGGTATGAAGCAGCTAGGTAGCATAGATGGATAGAGTCCTTGAAGTTAGGTGGTCCTGGGTTCAAATCTGCCCTCAGGTACTTCCTGACCATGTGACCTTGGGCAAATCACTTAACCCCAAATGCCTAGCCCTTGCCATTCTTGGGTCTTAGAATTGATACTAAAACAGAAGATAAGAGTTTTAAAAAAATAGTTAGCTAATAGGTTATTGAAAGACTATGTGAGGAATTTGAACCCAGGTCATTCTGATCCTGAGGCCAACTGTCTGTAATGGAATGCTAAACCCTTGATCTAAGAGATTAACTAGAATAAGCTATGAAATATTTACTATGTACCAAGCATTTGAGGATTCAAAGAAAGTCAGTCCTTGTCTTTAGGGAGCTTAAAATCTAATTGAGGAAATAACACATATCTATAAAATATGCAAACAATATAAACTGGAGGTGATATGGGAGGGAGAGGGCTAGCATTAAGGGGGACAAGAAAGGGCTATTTAATTGAGACTTGAAGGACAACAGGAGAGCCAGCAATGTGAGATTAGGAAGGATAGTGTTCCAGATATGAGGAACAGCCAGTGAAAAAGCTCCAAATGTATAGTGGGAGGAATAGGAGGCAAATAAATATTTGCTTTTTGACTGACAAAGGTTAAGTACATTGTCCAAAGTCACACAATAAGTAGCAGTGACTGGATTTGAAGCCAGTTCCTCAGATCTTCAATGCAAGACTCTATTTACTCCACCATGTTGCCTTTTCTCCCAGATGGTCAATTAAATACTAGAAGAATGACTAGGAAAATTATATATTAATATCTCATTTCAATATATTTCATCTCAAAATAAGGGTGTCAAAGAGATCTTTTTCCTGATGTGGTTTCTCTTTCCAAATCAGTAAATGTAAAATTTCAAGAAGAAAAATTTATGTTGAAATATTATTATCATTATTATGTAAACTAACACAATGTAAAATAAGGGAGTCACTTCAAAGAAAGGAAAATCCTAAGAAAAAGAAAAATGAATGATCATTATCAGGAGGAATAAAATCCCTTTTAAATTACAGTACAAAAGATAAAAGGTCAGACTCTAACAATCGGGCTCTAAAATTGTTCATATAAATTTCCTCCACGTTTGAACATGTAAACTGTATTACACTTCATGTAAAAAGAAACTAAGGACTTGACCAACAAAGATGCACTCTAAATTTATGGTTGCCATTTCAGAGCTTGAATTGAAGACTATTGAAAATGTGGTCTTTGAATGGGTCTTGGGCAATTGGAAGCATGTGAAAAGTGGGGAGGGGTTTTTCTAAACTCCAGCATTAGCCCTGTTTTTAAAAGATGCCATGCATCTTAAGCCAGACTTGGTCAATTTTCTAAGAGAGTTGCAATTTTCTTTCTATACCTTGTCATAGGGTTGACCACTGGAGAGAAAATGGTCTCGTCTCTTCTGAAATGCACATGCTCTTTTTTTGGATAAATGAAAGGAAAGTAGGAAGGGTTTGGAGAGGTGCAGTGATGGAAGCCATCTATATTTAAAATCAATTGGGACTGACTGCCTGGGCTCTCAGGTATGGTATAAGAAATTCAGGCCTTTCATAGAAACTAAGTCTTTCTCTAGTGTGATATTGTTTCAAGATCTTAGCCTGCTATTATCTTTTATTGATTTTGCCCTAGGGCTTAGGTTTATTTCTCAAGGTCCTCAGGCCATCATCTAGTGACAAGCATGGGGATAAGAATGAATATGAATTTCAAATTCTATTAAAGAAAGGACTGGTTTTTTTTTTTCTTTAGGCTCCTTTACATTAGATCTTGTTAAAGGAAACCATTTGAATTATTCTGTTACATTAGACCATATTTAAAAATTCAACTGTTTTTGTTTGTGCGCCATCTTTAGACTTGCTTATATTTGTCTTAGTTTCCCCCATTAAGAATGCAACATTCTATGTAGCTTTTTCTAGTCTTCATTATTTCCTTTTACCACCCAATTGAGACTTTTACCTATTGGACTCAAGGTGGGAGCTCTATGAATGCTATTAATAAGTGTTTTTCAAACTCAGAGACATAACTCTGAGACACCTTTCTGTGCCTGTCTCTCCTGACACATAGACTATTCGGACATTCATAGGGTCTTTCTCTTCTAAAAAGGTTTCTATTTCCTAGTCTCAAATGAAAGCATTAGATGGGGTTTCTTTTGCTATTAAAAAAAAGCAAGTTCTCCACCAGGATACAACTATAGTCATAAGACTGCAATAACAATGGTTTATGAAGAAAATTTTAAAATACAACTTCTAATTAGCAAATGACTTAAACAGCTGCATTACCAGAGGCAAGTACTTAAAGACATTCCTTTGGAAACCTCTTTTGCCTGAAAGGGATGGGGAGGATCTGAGGAGTCCCAGATAAAATTCTGAGTTCCCCTGTCAATCTGGTGAGATTTTGGCAACTGGGATGTTTGGAGGCTACTGGTAGGACCCTGGGAATGTCTGAGGACTAGCAGGCAGAACCATCCCTTTTCTTGTTTTATAAAAAGCAACCTGGTCACATTCTCTGCAAACTTTGGAGAACTTAATTTACTCTTTTCTTTGTACCTTTTTGTAAAGTACAGGGTAGTGGGAGGCAAGTGTTTGAATGTGTCCTGACATGGAAGTTTAAGGACACTGCTCTTGGACTTCAGTTTATGTAGAGATGAGATGGGAGTTTTGTATTCTCTAGGCAGTGTGATCCTAATACAACAAATTGTTAGTGTTTTTCCCTTGTTCTCAAAGAGCAAAACTAAAGCAGCTACTTTTGGCAATGTTTAAGGGAAAGAGGTGCCAGCCCTACAATTTTATGACTGAATTTTCTGCTGTTATTTGTTTTTTCTCAAATAACAGGACTCCTCTAGGTCATGCCTTTGTCTGATCCTGTCTACTGTGATTTGGGTCTGTAGTGGCTCGCAGCATATAACATCGTCACTGGCTATGAGGTTAGATCTGGAAGGCTTTCATTGAGCACATTAATCATTGATTGTGGAGGGTTTTTCTCCAGACAACAATATTCTGCATGCACTATTTTCTCAAAGGTTAGCATACTCCCAACCCTTCATATTCTTGCCATCACAGTCATTCTCTTTTATTGTTCAAACCCTATCCCTCATCCACCATTGCTTCCTTCCTTATTCCTATCCTTCTCATGTGACACCCCTTCCATGACACAGATCCTGAACAGTGGACCCCACCAATGTATTGATTTGAGAAGGAAAAGTAGAAGACAATAGTTTATTCTTTCCTGAAAAGGACACTCCCTAGCTTTGGATGCTTAAGGAATGCCAAAGTACTGAATTCAGAGACCCAATTCATCAAGTCTTCTAATCATAGAAGCCATTCCCCTCCTCCCATTGGGTCAGACTTCTTGGAAACCTCTTAAAGGTCCAGAAGGAAGTACTCAACCCCTCAAGATCTTTGAAATTTCAAGTGGGTTGGCCAATGGTTTTGTTTTTAGAGAATGGAGTGTTCTTATTCTAAAAGGTCCAAAGGAAACTTCTTTTTTTTTTAATTTTATAATATTTTATTTGATCATTTCCATGCATTATTCATTAAAGACAAAGATCATTTTCTTTTCCTCCCCCCCACCCTCCGTAGCCGATGCGTGATTCCACTGGGTATCACATGTGTTTTTGATTCGAACCCGTTGCCATGTTGTTAATATTTGCATTAGAGTGTTTGTTTAGAGTCTCTCCTCTGTCATGTCCCCTCAACCGCTGTAGTCAGGCAGTTGCTTTTCCTTGGTGTTTCTACTCCCACAGTTTGTCCTCTGCTTGTGGATAGTGTTTTTTAGATCCCTGCAGATTGTTCAGGGACATTGCATTGACACTAATGGAGAAGTCCATTATCTTCGATTATACCACAGTGTATTAGTCTCTGTGTACAATATTCTCCTGGTTCTGCTCCTTTCGCTCTGCATCACTTTCTGGAGGTTGTTCCAGTCTCCATGGAATTCCTCCACTTTATTATTCTTTTGAGCACAATAGTATTCCATCACCAACATATACCACAATTTGTTCAGCCATTCCCCAATTGATGGGCATCCCCTCGTTTTCCAATTTTTGGCCACCACAAAGAGCGCAGCTATGAATATTCTTGTACAAGTCCAAAGGAAACTTCTAACTTCTATGAAATATTGGGGTGCAGGGTAAAAAAAGCTTAAAAACATTTCTTATGAGAAAGACACAGATTATAGCCCACTCACCCTAAATGTATCATTTCCTATCTACTCACACCTTCTACTATGCTCTCTGGAATGCTGTTCCATAGTTAATAAAGTTACTTTTATCTTAAGCCTTTTCCTTTCCCATTCCCTCCATCTTCTAGCTGTCCCAGAGACTTGGCTGTTACCTGATTTTTATTGGGAGAATTATGGGAGAATTTGAGATTAACCTTGGACAGGGAAGGGTGTTCCCTCAAGAATGACAGGCTCTGATGATTATTTTTAAAAATAGAGAAATTTAGTAAGTTGAATTTGAGTTGAATGATCAGGAAGCATGTGCAGGTGAAGGTCTGCCTCCAAGAAGAGACAGCGTCAAGGATTTTTATACCTTACAGGGTCCAGAGACTACATGACCAAAAAATAGGGGTGGAGGGTGAAAAGTATAGGTGTCTCTGGTTGTAAAAAGCACAGGTGACCCTCACCACAAAGGAGGGTGAAGTGTATCTCTCAGGGAATGAATCAATATCTGAGATGCAAAGGGAAGGTACCTGTACTTATCAAGAAACTAAAGGAAATGCTAAAAAAAAAAGTATGTCTCAAAGATTCCCTTTATTTTATAGTTCCTTTCAGGTAGGCTTCCTCTAGGCAGCACTGCAGGGATACAAGAATGGGGCATTTCTCATGTATTCTTTGACCCAAAATTCCTCTGGAGTTTTGGGGTGTCCAGGGAACCCTGTATCCATATCACTGATTACACGTGTCTCCTTAGCCACACTTTCTGGTAGTAGTATATTTTCACTAATGCCCTCTAATTTACTGGTCATGAGGGAAGATTTAGAATACTCCTTGCTCCTCATTACTTACTCCCCTATCACTATCATTCAGTAACCTCTCCTCCTTAGCTATTCATTAAATACAAATTTATTTACTGATCGAGATTTTGATGGCTATTTTCTAAGATACACTCTTTCCTCACTCAATGAGTCCCTAGCCCACCGACTTTCTTTCCATCCCAAGTCCTGCCCTCATACTAGGGAACTGCAACATATATGTCAATACACCTTCAAACAGACTAACTTTTCTTAGTCTACTCTTTCTATAGTTTAGTGTTCATACCCTTGATCTTGACATCATTCATAAGCATTTGACTTCTATATTCATGACCCCCAAAATTCCTTTGCATGATCAAAATCTTTTATTTCATCTTTCCCTCTGAGTTATAGCCACTAACCCTATTGTTAATTTTCATTCTGTCTTCCAATCCCTCTGTACGTCAATTCTTACTTAGACCATCTTCTTCAACCTGACTACACTCTTTTCTCTTAACTGTGACTGACTGGCACTAAAGAAAAAGTGCCAGGCTGAAGAGTATGTGAAACTGATCACCTTGATGGGGGAGGGGCCCAAAAGGAGTTTGGAATCTTGAGAAGACTCTGGCTGGTAGAGGAGTTGGTCTCTCAGTCTTGAGAAGCCAAAGAGAGAAATTGGGAAAAGACTTTCTCCTGAGGGTTTTTGGGGGGCCTTGGCAGCCTGAGCCCCCTGAGAGAAAGTCAGGTTGACTCACCCTTGGGCAACAGGAGCTGAGGTAAAGTCTGCTCATGTTTCTCTTCAGAAAGTCCCTTCAATTGGGAAGTGTTGGGGGGAAAGATTTCCAGTCACCAGAAGGAAAAGTGGGTAACCCTTAGGAGAAAGTCTTTTCCCAATTTCTCTCTTTGGCTTCTCAAGACTGAGAGACCAACTCCTCTACCAGCCAGAGTCTTCTCCTACTCAAGATTCCAAACTCCTTTTGGGCCCCTCCCCCATTAAGGTGATCAGTTTCACACACTCTTCAGCCTGGCACTTTTTCTTTAGTGCTAGCCTTGGTCACATAACTATCTCAGGTTTTTTATTCAGTTTAATTCAAAATTTTTTCTTTATTCTTGAGTTCCTTGCCCCCTTATCCTATAACAAATCATGTCTTGCCAAGCACCAACCTTTGACTAATCCCACCACTCCCATCACATACAACCTTCACTCCTAATTTTGTATTTCTGAACAAAGCCCAAGAAAAACATGATTCCATATTGACTATGTTCACCACATATTTGCTACTTAATAACAACTGGGTCCTCACTGCAAAAAAGAAATACCTTTATACCTCTCTAATTGATTTGCTATTCTACTCATGACAGAGATATTTTCATCTCTTCTTGAACCTTTCATAGAACCTCCCCCATCCCCATTAAGAACCTTGACTCATACTTTACAGGAAAAAAAAAAAGAATCTATTTTCCGAGTTCCCTCTTCTTCCCATTGTTTCAACTTACATCCCTCAGATATCTTTTTCCATTATGCCCTTCACCTTTATTTTTCACACAGAAATGGCATTTTTTCCTTGTCAACAGCAAATCCTTTTACATGCCCCCTTGATCTCACTCTTATCCTCTCTATTCTAACTCCTTCTATCATCCCCACTCACTTATCTTTAATCTCCTCCTGTCTATTTCTAAGCCCTTTGAAGCCTGGTTTAGAATCTCAGAATTCAAGTGAAACCTATTCTTCAAAGTTACCAATTATCTCTTCATTGCCAAATCTAATGATTATTTCTCAATCTTCATCTTTCTTGATCTCTCCTTGACATCCTTTTCTCCTGTACCCTTTCTTTTCTAGTTGTTGTTATCATTGTGGTGTGTCTATGTTTGGTGGCATTGATCCTTCCTATCTGCCTGACCAGTTCTTGTGAGTTTCCTTTGCTGGACTTATGTCAGATCATACTTATTGACTGGGTGTCCTCCAAAATTCTGACCTGGGCATTCTTGTCTATATATGTTATTTCACTTTATTATATTATCATGGCCAATGGACTTATCATCTCTATGCAGATGATTCTCGGATCTATTTATCCAGGCCTAATCTCTCTCCTGATGTCCAATCTTATATTATCAATTTAAACATCTTAACCTGGATGTCTTATAGACATGTCAGACTCAATATGTCCAAAAAAGAACTCTTTATCTTTCCTTATAAGTTGTTCCTTTTTTCAGTTTCCCCTGTTCTTGGTAAAGGTGCCATGATAATTCCAAATATCCAGGCTTATACTTTATTATTAGCCAGGAAGAAAGAAAAAAAGGAAGAAAGGAAGAAAGGAAGAAAGGAAGAAAGGAAGAAAGAAAGAAAGAAAGAAAAAGGTAGGAAGGAAGGAAGGAAGGAAGGAAGGAAGGAAGGAAGGAAGGAAGGAAGGAAGGAAGGAAGGAAGGAAAAAGAAAGAATATATGATATGTTTCAGTTTGCAATCAGATTCCATTAGTACTTTTTTTTAGAAGCAGATGGTATTTTTCATCATGAGGCTCTAGGACTATTTTAGATCACTATATTAATGAGAATAACTAGATTATTCACAGTTATTAATAAAAATATTGCTGTCAATGTGTATGATGTAATTCTGGTTTTGCTCACTTTACTTTGCATCAGTTCATATAAGTCTTTCCAGGAAATCACTTCTTATTGTTGATTTGTCTTGACAACCTTCTTCTGCAAGATATATTTTCTAGTCTTGTGAACTACTTATGATTTTCCCCTGAGATTACCTTCCCTTTAATATATATAATGTATAAACACACACTCTATATAATATTTATATACATATATGTCTATGTGTATATGTTATATACAAGTTGTCTCCCTTATTAGCATATCAGCTCACTGATAGCAGAGACTGCTTTTGCCTCTTTTCA
This sequence comes from Monodelphis domestica, assembly GCF_027887165.1. NCBI lineage: Eukaryota > Metazoa > Chordata > Mammalia > Didelphimorphia > Didelphidae > Monodelphis > Monodelphis domestica. The sequence goes on along the minus strand of NC_077229.1, from coordinate 464,720,128 downwards.
TCCCCAGTGCTTATTACAGTTCCAGCATACAACAAGCTCTTCTGTTTTTTAAATCCACACCTCCTGACTTCAAATTGATACTAAGATTTGATACTCCAAGCAGAAGAGCAGTAAGGACTAAGGCAACTGGGGTTAAATGACTTGCCCAAGATCACACAGCTAGGAAGTATCTGAGGCTAGATTTGATCTCTCAAATCACTTGTCCTGGCTCTCCTTCCATTGAGTCACCTTGAAGCCCTAGGGAAAAATACAGATGTCAATATCATGGCTTTAAAAAAAAAACAAAACCTTTAAATTCATCTCATTAAAATGGCAAAGGTCTCAATCTGAGAAAGTGAGAAGATTTTGATCAGTAATTTCATGACTTTTTTTTTAATCAGTGATTTTTCAGTGTCCAGTCCATTTAACTGGCTGAACCAGGGCTGAAAATGTAAAGGATATATATTCATTATAGAATGGATTGTCTAATAATCATAAAAGTCAGGAAAAATCTAAAGGAAGCATAGAGGGAAGGAAAGTGAGGGGAAAATATTGGTGAAGTGCTACAGTTGCAAACCACATTTCAGAGCAAGTAACTGTTCTGATAAAGGCAGCATTCATTCATACATCTATCCATTTAGTTGGCAGAGAACCTCTGCCAAGACAAATGGTCCAAGGATCTTACATTGCAACCTCAATGGCACCACCACCTTGTTTCATACTTTTAGCCCACAACTGCAGTTCATCAAGCCTCCTTGGAAATTCACAGCTGCACTATGCCTTTCCAGCTTTCGTCTTCCCTTGCATAAACCAGTTCTTTTAAAATTCAGAACACACACATCAAAGTCATCATCTCAAACCCTGAGAGAGGCTTCTTTGTTTGTCTGCTGCTAAGCCCTGGAAAATAATTATCTGTGTATGCATGTATTTGGGTGTATGCTTGAATATGTGCTATGTAATTGATGCCTGCCCATTTTCTCCTAAAAGCCTTAAAAGATTTTCTCTTCTCCAACTTAGCTAAAACAAATGAAAATCTAGGGAATCTCTAACTACCGACATTTTTAGACCTTTGGGATGCTTCTCTCTGTCTCCATCTCTAGCTCTCTCTCTGTCTGTCTTTGACTCTGTGTTTCTTGTAAATAACAGCATCCTACTAGAAAATTCTAGTGATTACCATTTGTTCAACATTCTTTTTTGCCTGATATTAGAGTTGAACAAAAGTGGACAATTTACCAAATGAAAATGAACACTTCTCAGCCTTGTACAGTTTGACAAGTCTGGGGGGGCAAAGGGGAGCTAAAACAAAATGTCAGTGCTCTAGTTCTTACTAGTCTTGACCATTAATACTGCCTTTATTGTCCCACTGGATTTATAAAATGACATGTCATGAATGGCTTTGGGTTCATGTTCTGAATCTCCACACAAGAGTCCTGGATTCAGTTGCCATGTTCAATTGTAAAGGTCACCAGTATTTGAAACATAATAAATGGCCTCTTTATTGGTTTTTCTAGCCTTTGCCACCAACTTCATAGGACCTTGAGAGTCATTCTCTAAAGAAAATCTGCTCTAGCAATGCAGTTTAAAAATCATTAAAGTAAAAGAAGAAAATCCAAAACTTGAAAAATTTCTGTCACTGTATAGTTTTCAAACATGTGTCTTGTATCTACTGTAGCAAAAAACGATTACCATCTGCACTGAGCTCAGTTTGCCTATATTCCAATTTACCCTGAGAAAAATACTATAAGAGAAGAAATCTGTAAGGTTTTACTGTCAAATCTTACTCTTTAATGTTCTAGGAAACTATTCCTATGGGATTGTCCTTCATAATATAATATTGCTTTTCTCCTGAGCATAGCATAATGGATAGAGCACTGCATCTGTCCTCAGAAAGAACTGAGTTTTAATCTAGCCTCAGACACTTAATAGTTGTGTGACTCTGGGCAAGTCAATTAATCTTTATAGTCCTCAATTTCTTCATTTGTAAAGTTGGATTAATTATTCTACTTCTCAGGGTTGCTTTGAAGATCAAATTAGATTATGTATATAAAGTGTTTTTGTTAACCTTGAAGCACTACACAAATGTGACTTATTGATATTGTTATTCAATCCACTCATTCTCTTTATTTAGTTGCTCTTCTTGCCTTTGTCATTTTCCTCAAATGAATAGGTCTAATGTGCTCTTCAATCTAACTATCAGAGAAGCAGCTGGTGGCTCAAGAAACAGAGCACTGGGCCTGGAGTCAAGAAGACATGAGTTTGAATATGGTCTCAGATGCTCACTTGCTATATAGTCATGGGCAGATCACTTAACCTTTGTTTGTCTCAGTTTTCCCAATGGGCATAGCAATAGCACCTACCTTGCAGTTGTGAAGATGAAATGAAATATTTGTAAAAAGTGCTTAGTTCAGGGCCTGGTACATATAGTAGGTTCTATTTAAATGTTTATTCCCTTCCCTTTATTTTATCCTCTTCTTCCCCTCCATCACTGTTTCTTAAAAAAACAAAACAAAAGGGAGGCAGTTAGGTGGCTCAATGGATTGAGAGCCAGGCGTAGAGGCGGGAGGTCCTAGGTTCAAATCTGGCCTCAACCACTTCCTAGCTGTGTGGCCCTGGGCAAGTCACTTGACCCCCATTGCCTACCCTTACCACTCTTCTGCCTTGGAGCCCATACACAGTATTGATTCCAAGATGGAAGGTAAGGGTTTTTAAAAAACGAACAAACAAACAAAATCCTCAGTTCTCTTCTCAGTTTCAAATGTCCTTGTTAATTTGGTCCCATATAGGAGGCAGCTATAGTATAATAGAGAAGGTTATGACTATGTGAGCTTTCATACATCAGGAGAGTGAGTCTTTAGAATCCATGTTAGGATTTGCCTACAGATGGAAGATGTGGATCAGAGATCCAATTAAACTCTCTGGGGCCAGTGTAACAGAGATGTAGATTCATCTATACATGGACCATTCCACATTTAGAAGAAAATTAGTTGGGCAAAGGTGATAAAGAAACAGTGTTATATTTCAGTGCACTCTCCCCAAGGATCAAAATAGCAAAAGGGAGAGTGTTTCCTCCCATCACTCAGGTGTTGGGAAGAAAATTGGTATTTCATTTCTCACTATATATGTGAAGTAAATAGTCATTCATGAAAGGTAATCGATATTAATGAATGAAGTGGAAGTGGAGAATTAGTTACTACTGGTGTCTGAATATGTATAGGTATGTGTAAGCTATAGATATAGGAATGGATGCTACCATTAGAGAAAGATTTTCCTGATCCCTCAGGTAGCACCTGAGGACTCTGAGGTAGCCAGGTCTGCTTTGGGAGGGTGAATACACATTCTAATTCTCAACTCTCTAGGAGGTACTAACATGATCGGGAGGCCTACTGCCTAGAGATTAGGAGAGGGGCAAGTTGTAGTCTGATTGACTGACCATGAGCGAACCCAGAGTGGAATATAGAGACTCATTTGCAGTATTCAAAGAAATAGTCTCACAACTACCTGAAAAGAGCCTTTGTGTACAGGATAAAGCTGCTAGACCTGAGCTAAAAAACTCCAAAGAATTAAAAAAAGCTGAAGGTCAGTCAGACAAGAATCATGTGCTTACAATGACTTAGACACTATGGATGAATGAATGAATAGCTCTTATTACATATAGAACACTGTGCTAAAAGCTGGAGATACATACAGATAGCCATGATGACTCCAGTTCCTACTCTCAAGGATATCACATTTTTTTCCAGATTCTTTTTAATTTAATTATTTTTATTTTAATAACAAATTTACACATATGTTTTCCAAGATTATATTATCCATTTGTCTCTCTCCCTTCTCCCTCCCCAGCCTCTTCTCCCACCTTGCAATTCAATCTGGATTATACACATATTATCATGCAAAACATTTCCATATTATCTATTTTTGTAAGTAAATGATCTTATAAAACCAAAACCCCCAAACATATACCCATATAAATGAGTGATAACTCATATGTTTTTATTTGCATTTCAACTCCAACAGTTCTTTCTCTGGAGGAGGATAGCCTTCTTTGTCATAAGTTCCTCAGAATTGTCCTGGACCATTGTTTTGCTGTTAGTAGCAATGTCTTATCACATTTGATCATTCCAAAATATTGTAGTTACTTTGTATAATGTTCTCTTGGTTCTACTTATTTCACTCTGGATCAGTTCACATAGGTCTTTGCAACTCTTTCATTCCTGTTCATCATTCCTTATAGCACAATAGTATTCCATCACCATCATATACCACAATTTGCTCAGCCATTTTCTAATTGAGGGACCTCCCTTTAGTTTACAATTCTTTGCCACCACAGAAAGATTAACTATAAATATTTTTGTAAAAGTAGGTCTTTTCCAAATTTTTTTTTTATCTCTTTGGGTTACAGATCTAGTAGTGGCATTACTAGATCAAAAGGTATGCATTGGTTTATAGCCCTTGGAGCATAATTCCAAATTGCCCTCCAGAATGATTGGATCAGTTCACAAAGCATTAGTGAAGGATCTCACATCTTTTTCTTTTTAATTGAAGCATTTTTTAAATTAATTAATATTTTATAATATTTTAATAGAATATTTTCCATGGTTACATGATTCATGTTCTTTCCCTCCCCTCCCATAGCCAATGAACAATTTAACTGGATTTTACCTGTATTGTTGATCAAGACCTATTTCCATATTATTGATATTTGCCCTAGGGTGATTGTTCAGAGTCAACATCCCCAATCATCTCCCCATTGACCCATGTGATCAAGCAGTTGTTGTTCTTCTGTGTTTCTACTCCCACAGTGCTTCATCTGAATGTGTATAGCATTCTTTCTCATAAGTCCCTCAGAATTGTCCTGGATCATTGCATTGCCACTAATGGAGAAGTCCATTACATTTGAGGATCTCACATCTTAATGGGAGAGACTTGTATGACAAATTTCAGCTGCAATTCAGATGGAAAAATTGCATAGTCCTTGGGGTGCCAGGGCAAAGCAGATGACTTTAGCTCTTATTTAATGTCATTTCCACAGATAAAATCTCATCAGTTTTGGATGTACCACTTGATAGGGTCAAAGGATTTGGGTGATAAAATCTTTATTTTGGGTTATTCAATAACTTTAGTTTGTAGACTCTTCAGGCATATTTGCCAGGTTGCATCTGCATCTCCACAGAAGTTGATTCCCAGGATCATGACTAAGAATGTTGACCTGGATAGGCTCTATTCTAACTCCCAAGTTCAGGGTGTTGGGCCATTTCTGTGCCTATTTGACTGTTAGTGGCAATTGTTCAGCATTTGTCACTGGTGATGATGATGAAAATTGGTTTCCTCTCCACAATTTCTTCCTCTCAATGATATCTTTGAGGGGTCTGGCTGGAAGCAGTTTATTATTATTTTTTTGGGTGGGGAAGATACTTCTTTTTCCAAGGCTCTTGAATTCAAGGGTCCTGGGGTGTCTTCTTCAAGGTCTGAGAAAAAATAATGGTCATGGTGGTGGTGGCAATAAATACATGCTTCCTCCTACCTCTTTTTTCAGGGGATCATGCTGCTTCAGACTCTATGAAGAGATTGGACTAGGTGAACCCTTTGCTTCTTCCAGTTCCACTAGGCTTCTCTGCTCCTTAGTGGAAGAATTCTAGAAAGACTTGGACAAGAATTAAACAGAATGAGAGAATAGTTTCCTCTAAGTTTCAACTGGCTTCCTTTAAGTCTTCTCTAAAATCCCATCTTTTGAAGGAAGCCTTTCCCAATTCCTCTTAATTCTAGTGCTTTCCTTATTATTTTGTATTTATCCCATATATAGATTGTTCTGTATATATTTGTTTATATGTGTGCTCTCCATTATACTGACCTCCTTGAGGCTATGCTGGGATTGTTATTGCCCTTTACTTGTACAATAAGGAGATCAAATCAGTCAATACTTAAATAAATTAATTCAGAGGAATAGCTAGATGCTCAGTTGATTAAGAGCCAGTTCTAGAGAATGGAGATTCCTAGGTCAAATCTGTCTTCTGACACTTTCTAGCTATGGTATTACAAGGGGAGGTTAATTATAATGGAAGGGTTGAGACTTTCAGTATAGAGAGAGAGGAGAAGAGTGGAGAACCTCCCTTCTCAAAGCGGGATTCAGGGAGACAGCTGATTTTTAGGGTTGGCTCAGAGAGAGGAGAGGGGGTTTGAAGATTTTCCCCCTTCTGCCTCCCCTCCTTAGCTAAGGCTGCTCTCCCAGATTCACTCTTGTCCCTCTTGTCCCCCCTCCACTACTCAAGACCAAAGGGTCTCCCCTTGATCTGTTCACTCACACTTGATTCATAGCTTGGGGAAAAGAAAACTATTTAATGTCAACTTAATTCAATCAGGATAATACAAAGGAAAAACTATCAAGGAAAGAACAGGAAAGGAAAGTGGGGAAAGGGGGTTCCTGTTTCTATCTAAAACCCTTTTCCTCCCTCCTTGAGTTTAGGGGGAACTCAGTCTTTGGCAGCCTGAGTCCCCTGAGAGAAAATCAGGTTGGCTCACCCTGGCTTTGTCCCCTTGGCTGCAGTTCAGACTTAGGGCAACAGGAGATGAAGTAAAGTCAAATGTTGGGGGGAAAGATTTCCAGTCACCAGCAGGAAAAGTAGATAACCCTTAGGAGAAAGTCTTTTCCAAACTTCTCTCTTTGGCTTCTCAAGACTGAGAGACCAACTCCTCTACCTAGAGTCTTCTCCTCCTCGAGATTCCAAATCCCTTGGGGCCCTTCCCCCATCAAGGTGATGAGTTTCACACACTCTTCAGCCTGGCACTTTTTCTTTGGTGCCAGCTTCTGTCACACTATATGACCCTGGACAAGTCACTTAGCCCCCATTGCCTAGCCATTAACTGCTTTTTCTGCCTTGGAACCAATTCTCAGTATTGATTCTAAGACAGAAGATAAGGGTTTAAAAAAAGTTATTTACACAATTCACTGGAAGGACAACATTGAAGTTGAAGTTTAAATAGTTTGCTAATATAATGAGAAGACAGGACTCAATGGAAAAGACTGATGTTGGGAAAGACTGAAGGCAAAAGGGAAAGGGGACATTAGAGGATGAGAAGGATAGATAGTGTCATGAAAGTAATGAACATGAGCTTGATAAGCCTTCAAGAGATGGTGGAGAATAGAAGGACCTGGTGTGCTAAAGTCCATGGGAATGTGAAGAGTCAGACATGCCTGAATGATTGAACAACAAGGACATTACATTACCCTAGAGCAACAGTGTTATAAACATCTAAGTCTTTCTGATGCCTTTCTTGTCTCTGCCTTCAGAAACACCTCACTCCCACAAATCCCTGGTTTGGTCAGCAACTTTCCCTGTATTCTCCTCTTCCCCCACTCCCCACCCCAATACAATTTTTACTTCCTGTAAAGGAGATTAGAGGATCAATAAATTGTATTTCAGAAGGAGGAATGGAATTGGCTGACCTCATTTCGGAGTAAGTGACTAGAAAAGAAAATTTCATTTCCAAGCCTAAACTACATTATGACTTGACGGCTCTCTCCCTGAAATATTGTGTTTTCTGCTCTAATTTGTCCAGTAATAATAACTTTTTAAATCCTCCAAAGGTTATTTATGTGTTTATTATAGTGTTGCTCCAGATTAACATGACTGGCAATAACAGTCATAACACAGAGCCTTTCCTGAGGACTAATGACAAGACAGGAGAAATGAATGGCTTGAGACACAGCTGAGAGCAATTAATCTCATTGAGTTAATAATTCCTAACACATGCCCAGTGTTGAGGTTGCCATTGTTTTATCAAGTGAACACTGCAGAAGGAAACACAGGTGTATAGATCTTTTCTTTTGCCTACGGCAGTTCCATTTTTTTATGTGTTTGCTATATTTTCCCCAGGCTCTTCTAGAGAATCACGGCTTCCTTCATTAGCCTTTCAAATTGCTTAATGTTTGCAGCAAACTGTACATTGTGATATATTGCCTTTACCTCAATATCACATTTAGCTCACTCTACCACCCTTGCTACAGACACAAAATGAACTGTCAGTTCCATACTCATTATGTAAATACCCTCTACCCAGGTACCATTATTCTGACTTCCATTAGCTCTACTCTGCCATTATTTCGGCTTCCTGGGAGTCAGAAGTGGCAAATTGCATGTAGATTTGTGAAAGTTTATGCGTGTGTGTGTACATGCACATATGTGTTCTGGATGGATTATTGTCCCTAAGACCGAATAGGAAATCAAGAGAATTCGAATTAAATATTGCATTTAGCACTTTTAAAATCTGATATTCTGTTCTCCTCTCAAGCAAAGATGCATACATGCATACTTGGTAAAAACTGTTAAGGGCTGAGGAAGTATATAGGACAAGGGCAATTCTTCTCTCCAAATGGGCAGATCCCTACACATCTTCATTACTTAAACAACTTAGTTACTTTGCAAGATTGTGAAAAAAAATCTTTGTCAGTTCTGAAGTGCTACTTTAATGTAAGTTTTTATGCCTATTAATTTTTTAGTTCACAGATATTTTCATCCTGTAGCTATGGCCTCAGGAATAAGAAGTGTGACAGGGAAAGAAGAATTAAATACCTTCTATGTGCCAGCCATCATGCTAAGGGCTATACAAATATTATCTCATTTAATTATTGTAACTTGGACCCTTTATGCTGTCATGATGGAGTAGAATTTCATTATGCACCTCATTACAAAAAACAAAAACATTTGTTGAGTTAAATAGCCCAGTTAAAAGCCAGGGGAGGGGGATAAAGTCCAAATTATGAAGGATCAATTAGGTAATTAATGAATTAGGTCCTAATTTCTAATAATGTGACTGCTCTTTTGGCCATAATGGATAAGAAATTCTTTCTTTCTGGTTAAAGCTACTGGGATGCAGGAATAAATGAAGATGTACTGGAATTTATATTATATTTATATTCTTTCTATAGCAAGGACTTCAATTCATTCATCATATATTGTTGTTAGCAGGAATAATAATAATGATGATAAAAAGTTTCCAGTTTGGTTATATTTCAATATAGAAGATTTCATTTGAGCCTCAAAAGATCCCAGTGAGACAAGTCCTAGATTTTGTGTTAGTTTCATTTTTATGGAGGATAATTTTGAGGTACAAAGAAATTAGGAGACTGATCATATAGTAAGTGGTTTAGCTACAAAACAAACACAGGCCTTTTTCATCTAAAGCTGTTGAGAGGTTCTTTCTCCTATCCCTTGTTATTTACCACCACCTGTATTAGAGGGGTGGTTTGGGAATAATGGAGAAAGAGTAGATGATCCCAGAAAGTAGAAGGAGATGGATTTCCCCCTTTAGTCTTCTTCAAAGATGTCTCTCCACTAACCCTGCCTTTACTACTCTCTAATAACTGATTAATGGGTGAACCTTTTCTCTTGGGGAAAGGGAGAGAAATCAGCTCTCTCCCCCTTCAATATGACAAAGAAGTCAATTTAAGATAGCTGACACTTTAATCTAACAGATGGTGGTTAGGGGTAAGATAACCAAGATGTCTATAGGTTGGAGTTTATAGGAAAGAGGATAAGGAAAGTTCCTATTGTCTAAAAATATCTTTCTTCCTCCCCCCAAAGTTGAGAGACCCAGTCTTGTCAGCCTGGTGTCTAAGAGGCTCAGGGTCTGGTGACCCATGTTCTTAGCACAGCAGAGCCAATGTCCAGACCCAGGGTATCACAGGAGCTATGTGAGATCTTCTGATACTGTTCTTCTCAGGATTTTCCACACCTCTTGGTGACTTTGGATGGGTGAAGAATGGTGATTAGGATCAACTAGGGATTTTGTATGGCTCAGGAGAGAAATCTCTGATCAGTCTGCCACCCTTGGCTTTCTCAGCAAGAGAGAGATATCAACTGTCTACTCCTGGAATCTCCTCTTCCCTCAAGGTTCCAAACCTCCCTCACCATCCCCTGCTGTGGATACAAACCTCACCATGTCCTCCAGGTTCTGTCCCTCAAAGTCTCTGGATCATTCCCGTATCACAACTCCTCCATTTTGTCTTTTAGCATGGAATCAACTGATACTATGCTACTTACTTACCTTAAATTATTCCTAAGGCAATTATCTATTCTATTTACTACCCCCCCCTCCCAAAATAACAAATCCTATCCTCATCTATCTATTTGCTAATCTAAGATCCTGTCTTATGCTAAAGGTTGATTAATGGGAAGGCGGGTTAGGATCATGTGTCAACAAAAATATTTATAATATAACAATTCTAAATATAAAGGTCATTCCTATTGCAATCATTATAAAATTTTAACTCAAGTAAAATTGATCTTATGCCTTATGTAATGCTAATTCCAATGTAACAATTCATAACATTTATATGTATTTGTTGATTAGATGGTTAATATCTTACATATGTACATGTCTGGGTTTTCTACACATTTGCATATGTTACATGTTATACACACACATATATATACACACACATACACACCAGATGATGTGTATATATATATATATATATATATATATATATATATATATATATATATATACACATCATCTGGTGTGGAAATATTCAGACATGAAGATGATTTTCTTCCCATCTGTATGAGTCCTACTAGAGAGTTGTCCTTATTTGCAGCACAGCCCCTAATGTCAATGTGAAATTTGTTTGTATTCTAGATGTGTCATGGTGGATGCATACTTACTCATCTTCAGGAAATCCACTTCTCATGTTGCCTGAAGATCTATCCTTCATTCTTCCTGTGTTGATTCTAATGTGCATGTGGATGCAATTCCCTATATGTGAAATTAATGTGATCTGTGATTAATCTTATGTTACCCATTTTCCTGAAGTTCATTCCCCACAATGTCTTTGATTCAAAGTTTTTTCCAGTTGTTATTGTGTCTTCCATCCTTTGGTGTTGCTTGAAGTTTGTCACAGGTCTGGGGTGCCTTCTCCTTTACAGGATACATACTTGCCGGTCGTCTCACCTTGAAAGATGATCTCAGGTATCTGGAACTACAGGATCATGCATGTGTAAGATTAGCATGTAAGAGTGAATATATTGATGCATGTGAGTGAAACTTTATACTGGATGTTTGTACTATCTTCATGTGTGCAACTGAGTTATGTATTGTTCTCCTATGTGGTCTATTTCAGATGTTAATGAGATTTTTTTATAAGTCTGAGATGGCGAGTTTTTTATGTATGTTTACTATCTGTGTTGTACATTATTCTGTTTCAGATTCACTATCATTCGGGCTGTCTCTGTTCAGTGTCTCTATTTCTTCCTGTGATTTTCTGTTATATTCATGGGCTCTCTTTGTTTATCAAGGGCTGTTCTTGGGGTGTCTGTGTTTGCATGGATTCTGGGGCTTCCATTAAGTTTTCTTCTGTTGTGTTATCATGGGCATAGTGATGTTTAACATGAGATACATGAAACTATGAGTCTTTTCCTATTACTTTGATCAATGTGGATGCAAACCTTTCCATGTCCTCCAGGCTCTGTCCTCTATCACACACCTTACCTACTTACCGGCTCCTACTGACTGTAACCAACTATTAAATTTTAGGGGAGAACATTTATACCTTACAAATCAGTAAGCACTATAAATTGGAACTTGGTTTATTGTTTTGTTGATTTTCTTTACTTAAGAAAGTAATGAAGAAAGTGTTAATAATGCAGATTAAACATAACAGTGTGTTATACTTATGTCCATCACTGCCTCTCAGAACTGTTTGTTAAACATTTAATGACTTTAAAGCAAAAAATACTACTTTAAAGTATCCCTCACTAAAGAATGGCCAACAGAACTCAGATTCATGGATTCACCAATTGCTTTTTGCACATTAGTCATATCTGGTAATACAAATAATACATAGCTAAACATAGTCTTATTAATGTCAGAATTAAATGATCATTTCTGCTTATTGACTGACTGACTTCCAAAAAAAAAAAGGTAGAGAAAGGAAGAAGGATCAGAAAAGGACACAGGCAACCTTTACTGTCCTAATGGCGCTTATTGGATCCTAGGTTTTCATTTTAATTGTCAAAGTTGTTTCTTTCTGCCAATGGTAGGACAATGAAAAAAAGTAAAAAGTAACTTGTGAAACAGAATATTATCATTGATAATCAATAAGTGGGCATTTTACAGGAAGTATACACATCAGTCACTTGGAAGATTTGTGGGGACTTATTACATATCTATCCTTAAGAGAGATAGCGAATAGGGATAGAAAAGATAGACCATAAACAGCCTCCGGCAGGCTGCCCATTTAGTGCACTGTCACCCAACAACCTTAAAAGGACTTTGATTTGTGTGTACTTTTACCCGTTCAATAGCTTTCTCCAACATTTATTATATGCTGACATCCAGGGATATCGATCCGAATATATTTTATCACTAAGGGTGGCTGATGTATTTAAGCATCCAAAGATTTTGTTCTTAGCACATTTTTATCTATGAGGCATTTTCCCCAGGAACCTGTGGTTCTGAGTGTTTTGTATGGTGGCAATACTTCAATGCTCATTTTTAGCTTTGGGTTAGGAAAATTAAATCCTGATAGGCTGTCCTCAATTTTTTTCTTAATCATAAAGTAATGTGGACTTTGACTACAAATCTTGTAGGCAAGGACCCTGTCTCATTTATCTTTATATCTCCTGTGGAGGCTAGCACAATGCACTGCACATAGTGAGTTGCTTAATGAATGTTTGTTGAATGAATGAAGCAGGCTGTTTGGGCTACAAGATTATACTTCATCCAGGGAAAGGGGACTTTCTGATGTGTCACAATAGCATCCTTTGTATGGAATTATCTCCATCATCTCATAAACTCGATATAGAAATGGAAATTAAATATTTTAGTGATCAACCTAATACATGCTACAGGGTCCCAGCATGTCACAAACCCCTAATTCATGGTTAATAAAATCATATTGTAGGACAAATGATAGCATATATAAGCATTCCAGAAAGAACTCTAACAAAACCGCATTCTGAAAAGTAGTATATAAATGAAATTCTGGGATCTTTTGCTCGGCTATCCCCATAGCCTAGCATAGTGCTGTTGAAGAAGAATTGCTTAATAAATGTTCACTAATTGATTGATTCATCCTTTCTTTCTCAGTGGCATCAATATCCAGTCTTCTCATTTTACACTTCAAATATTTCAAGTACCTGTCATTAATTAGGTTGGAAATTACCTTCAGTGATGAAAAGATAGACATCTTCCTTTGCCTTGGTAGATGCTCTCTATAAGATGCTATGAGTTGAAAAGTTCTTCATCTCATGGCCAGCCTTCAGGTAAGGACCTTCTCCAAACTAAGCAAAATTGGTTATTTTTAAGAATGATATATGCTATTGGCAAACCCATTTCCAACCTGCTAGTAAAGTCTTTGTAAAGGAATATTTAGGCTCATATCTACAGCAGGAATCGAGATTTAAATAAACTTGGGGAATGGGAAGACAGCAACTGAGATCAATAGCTCTAACATCTAATATGACCACTGAAATCACTCTTGGAACTTTGGTGGCCTTTCCTTGTTAAATTGTGAACATTTGGGATAATGGTCTATTGACACTGAGAATGATTGGTCTTTTACTTTGGGGAAAAGACTATACTTAGCTTATATATCTCTGAGCCATGCTCTTGGCTTGAAACTTTTCAAAGGTAGCAAACACACATCTTAGGCAAATAATAACATACCTAGCATTTATATATCATTTTTAAGAGTTCTACAATACTTTACATAAATGATCATATTTTATCCTCATAATAACTTCATGAAGTAGCTGCTATTATTCTAATTTAAAGATGAGGAAACTGAGGCACTGAAAATTTAAGTGGCTTACCCAGGATCACACAGCTAATCCATGTGTGAGGTAGGATTTGAATTGAAGTCTTCATGATTTCAAGTTCAACACTCTATTCACTGTGCCACTTAGCTATCTCCCTGGATGTGGATGTAAACCAGGACTGAGAGATGTAACTAGAGGAGGCACTATGAAGACAGAGTGGATTTTGGTCTCTGGAAGAGAGGAGCAAGCCTACTTCTCCTATCAACCTCTTCCCTTCTATGATCTCTCTCCATTCCTCAGTTCAGAAACTTCTGAGCCCTACTGATGGTAGCTGTAAAGGGGCAGTAGAAAGAAGATCAGCAATGGAGTTCCAGGAAAGAAAAACAGGCATTTATTAAGTGCCTGCTATTTACCAGGTACCATGCTAAGCCCTTTACAAATACTGTTTAATTTGATCTTATTTAAAAAAAGAGTGCCAGGAATAATCAGGAGCTGGAGCTGAGGAACAATAAGAAGTCATGTTTTAGAGGCACAAACCAAAACTTGCCTTCTATAAGTATCATGAAATAAGCACATCTATGATTTCCTAGAGTTGCCTGGGGCACTAAGAAATTTTCTTATATTAAGTTTCATAAAGAAGGCTTGGAGAAGTCAATTCAGAAGAAGTTATGATGAAAAAAATGCTATTCACCTCTAGAGAGAAAACTGATAAATTCTGAATGCATATTGAAGCACATTTTTTTCACTTTATTTTGTTTTTATTTATCTTTGTGCAACCTGATTCATATAAAATGCATTTTGTGTAATTTCGCACATATTATGGTTATGATGTTGCTTGCCTTTTCTCTCTCTCTCTCTCTTTTTTTTTATAAACCCTTACCTTCTGTCTTGGAATCAATACTGTATATTGGTTCCAAGGCAGAAGAGTGGTAAGGGCTAGGCAATGGGGGTTAAGTGACTTGCCCAGGGTCACATAGCTGGGAAGTGTCTGAGGCCAGATTTTAACCTAGGACCTCCTGTCTCTAGGCCTGGCTCTCAATCCACTGAACTACCCAACTGCCCCCTTGCCTTTTCAATGGATGATGTAAGGTTTGGAAGGAGGGAAAGAATTTGGCACTCAATTAAAAAAAATGAATGTCAAAAATAAATAATGGATAGTGAGGTAGTACAGTAGATAGAGTGCTGGTCAGGAGACAAGAAGACTCATCTTCCTAAATTGAAATCTGGTCTCAGACACTTACTAGCTGTGGGGCCCTGGGAAAGGCTTAATCTTATTTGCCTCAGTCTGTAAAATGAGCTGGAAGGAAGTGACAAAACCACGTCAGTATTTCTGTGAAGAAAACTCCAAATGGAGTCACGAAGAATCAGATATAACCAAATAACAAGAAAAATTAAATTATATCTATATTTATATGTGTACATGCATACATATATTAAAGAAGATTTGGAGAGAAAGGAAAATTTCTTGCATAGAGATCTGCCCAAAGAGTCAGGAATACCTAGTCTAAATCATGACCCCTAAGACATACAAGCTGTGTGAGCTTGGGCTAGTCACTTAACTTCTCTGTGGTCTAGAAAGTTCTCTAACTATAAGCTGTAGAGAAGGTACTGATTTTCACTGTTAAGTAAGTGATCTCACAGTACTGGTTTCTATAGCTGGTTTCTATAGCAATGAAAACATCATTCTGGTTGAAGAAGGACCCTTCATCTTGAAAGAAGGTGCTTTCCTAGACAGGTACAAAATTAATTTAAAAAAAAATCTTTTCACAGGGCTGTTAACTGACACACTTTAAACCTCTTAAATCACTATAAGAATGCCAACTATAAAAGGAGAAGAAAACAAAGGAGTTGTAAAAGGAAGGAATGGTCCAGTCAGACCATTGCACAGCCTCACTCCCCACGTCATACTGTCTCACTCTCTGGGAATATGGTTTTTAAAGGAAGAATCTCCATCAAGCAGCCAGCATTTATTATGACAAAGTTTCTGAATCATCGTAGAAATGGATGGTAGAAATAATTCTATCAAATGTCTGGCCCTCCATTTAGAATAAGAAGATCAATGAAATATTTATGCTGATAAAGATACCTGAAAATGCAGGAACACAGAGCTCAGAGAATTTCAATTACTCTGACCCAACAAGGTCTACCAACAGCTGAATCATTAAGAAAGGGTTTATGTACCTGCAAGCCATAAAATACTGTTTTCTCTCAGAGACTGAGGTCTCCAAGGCAAATTCCAACTTAGTCATACAAAATAAATGAGGTAAATAAAATGGGAGTTAGCAAAGGTGCAGTCTAGACCTTGAAATACTTGAGAACTTTAAAATATTACAGACGGTACATTTGGAATTAACAGTGCACAAGGTTTGAACTTTAAAATGCCAGTGTTATCAGGGATATGGGGGAGATAAGATTAGGAGCAGTTATGAGGCTGCAGAATGCATCAGCCAAAGGTAGTTCCACTTCTTCCAGTGAATGTTTGCTTTCATAAATGGGGATAAAATTAATTTTGATCCTCTTGCCCCATGGCTATGTTGAATAAGACACAATATACCTCTGTAAGAATTTGAACTATGGAAAAATATTTTGAATCAGGAAACTGCTTAAAGAAAATGTCCTTTTGACACTAAGAAAGGGAAAAATAGAGTTGGACTTATTACACCCTCATTATCTTGTACCCAGGATAATGTATCCAGAGGTGTGCAGGTAAATGTGTGACAATCAGCTCTAATATATATATATATATATATATATATATATATATACATATATATATATATATGAGATACACTTTTGAGTTTAACCTGTATTATTAACCCTTTATCAGTCATTTCTTAAGTTTAAACAATCAACAAAACAATAAACCAACTCTAATTTGTAGTATTTGCAGACCTGATGCATGAATGCTAACATTTAAAATTTAACAATCAGCTCTCCTGAGCTAGTTTAAGTAGTCTACATGCAGCACACCCCTGTTGGACTTAATATTGTTCAAAGACCATATTTAAAATTCAGATCCCTTAAAAATGATGAAAGCAGGGGCAGCTAGGTAGCTTGTTTACCTTAGAATCAATTCACAGTATTGATACTAAGAAGGTTTCAAAAAATGAGGAGAAGCAGAATGATGCAATGAATAAAGGGCTCATCTTCTAATTAGGAGGACTTGGGTTCAGGTTTTGCATGTGACACAAACTGACCATGTGCCAAGTTAAGTCTCTGGACCTTTCAGTGTACCCTACAATGCCCCCCCTCCCCTAGCAACTCTCTTAGATAGAGGATCTTAACTTTAGTGAATCGTGGACCTCCTTTAACAGCCTGGGGAAGCCAGGGTTTTTCTCCTGTTGTTGTTGTTGAAATACATAGTTGAAGGAAATGCTAAATTTTGCTTAGAGGTTAGAGAAAATAAAGATATCATTTTTCCCATCCAAGTTCACAGACCCTTTGAAATCTATCCAGGGATCCCTAAGGGTTTCCCAAGTTAAGATCATCCAAGATGTTGTATATCTGCATTGCTTGAAGGAGTTTCTGTGCTGGGTTCACTATACCAATGAAATGACAGGTCTGTGTAAAAACAACAGAAAAAATGATTAAATATCAGTGGGTTTTGGTCAGGCATTTTCTCTCTGTTTTCTGTGCTTCTTTATTTCCCCTCAGAAATCTCTAGGTTTATAACAAAAGAGAAAAAAAAGAAAGATTGATTCCAATTTAATAAAAAGGAGTCGGTACTAAATTCACTAGGACACAGAGTCCCAAGAGTCATCTAAGACGAACTCCCTGCAGGAATAATCTTGAAGTCCCACAAAGGGACATTAGATTTCCTTCCCAAGAAGGCACTAGAAGCATGGATTAATTTTTCAATAACAGCAAGCTGGTACCCAGCCCCCATCCCTCACCCACAAAGGAGCTGCCATCTGTTCTCCAAGCCAAGGTTTTCACAGACCTATGGAATTTCCCCAAAGGTCTTGAACAGGAGGATCCTTAAGTATATTTCCTCCTGGATTGGCCTACATTTAGCTAACATGTCAGTGGGATGTTCTCAATAACACCAGTTCCATCGCAGCTATCTGTAGATAAAATCACTGCTGTGTAGGTGGGTCACAGAATGTTCTGAATCTTTCATCTTTCTGTCATTTTTGTGTTCACATTAATACTTGGGTATCTTGAGGATGTTCTGGGAATGCAGATTTTAACAGAAAGTGCATTATTTGGATGGAAAACTGAATAGAGAATTCCTCAGGTTCATTGGGAGTCTATTAAATTGGTGTAGCTTATATGTATGGAGTTGGTCTTTGACAGAATTATGATCATCTGTCTTCAGTTCCCTTCTACCCTTCCTTTTGTATCTTTAGCTTCCCTTTCTTATGTTCTTTCTCTACAAACTAGTACTTTCATATTGCCCTTAGTTGCCCATGATGCTATTTGCAGTATCAATATCCTAAGGAAAGTTTCCATTTGCTCAGCCTCTTACAGAAATGCGTGTGTGTGTGTGTGTGTGTGTGTGTGTGTGTGTGTGTTTGTTTGTGTGTGTGTGTGTAAAAAACGATTTCACTTCACAATCTTAAAAAAAATCCCATCTTAAGAGAGAATGACAGTTGTCAACTGTTAAAAACTAAAGAAATGAGGAAGGAATCTCAGGCAATATTAGAGGTCAGGTTGTAGCTCTGTTATCATAGAACACTACAAGCACACAGATAACAAGCAGACAATGAGCTTTTATTAGGTGCTTTCTCTATGTGGGGCACTCTGTGAGTGCTGGGGATATAGAGAAAGGCAAAAAGAAAGACAGGCCCTGCCCTCAAGCTGCTTATTACATTCTAGAGGGAGAAGACAAGACCTCAGAGAGAGTTGAGAAAGGTTAGGAAAGGAAAGGTGTCCTTGTGTGGGGCATAGTGGTAAGACTGGTAGAGGGAGAAACACAGCTGAGAGATAAATGAAGTGTGCCTGTGCTCAATCTATCCCTAAAATGGGAGGTTCCAAAGAATTTAAAGTGAGAATTGGGGTGGTTATGGCAGGCTTAATCAGACTGCAATACATTATATAAAAAGGAATTATAAAGAAGTATAGTGGAAAGCATTTCATAAAAAAATATTTACGAGCTAAAAACGTGATAGTTAAGTGGGGAGAGAAGGGAACAACCTCTAGAAAACCTGGAGGCTCTACTAGTACACTCCTGGGAGAAATTCAGAAAGTCCCATAGACCTTTTATCCCTTCTGGTAATTTTATAGCAGTATGTGAACAAGAATCTCAGCATGGGTGATGTTGAAATTTGTATCATTTCCAGCAGCAAAGAAATAAGTAAATCTTGGTTGCTACCTTCCTTTAAAGCTTTGATATGTTAAAGAGACATTAAACTAGTTTTTCTTGGATCTAGTTGTCAGAGCAAGAAGCTATGGATGGAAGTTACAATGGAGCCTATTTTGAGTTAATTAAAGAGAAAAAATGTCCCAAGAATTAGTTTTCTAAAGAACAGACTGCCTCATAAAGTAATGAGATCCCCACTGCAGGCAAAAAGCAAGTTCAGCAGAGACCTAGAGGGTGGGAATACTGACATCAATGCAATCACAAATGTATGTATGAGTACCTTTTTGGGGGAGAGGGAGGTGCTGTGTGCATGTTTATAGGGATTAAGGGTCAATTTGGCTCTTCTAGCTGTTCCCAACTATCTATAATACCTATGTGGATGGCCAGTCATGATGTTTATTTAAAAGGGAATTCATTAAAATTATACAAGGTCTAATAATACCTTATATTTTTTTAGTAGTTTAGGAAAAGTAGAAAAACAGGAAAGACCACGAGACTGGAAGTTAGTAATATTGGATTTTTGTCTCAGTTGCTTAACTTCCCAGGGTCCATTTCCTCACCTACACAGGAAGGGAAATAGTTTTAATGATCAGTAGAATGCAGATTTCTTTCAAGGAAGGATGTTTCATTCTTTGTACTTGTATCCTCGGCACCCAACATAATGCCTGACATATAGTAGACACTTAATATTTGTTGTTTGGTTGATTAATTAATTAGTCACAGATAGACAGATTTAGAGATATAAGGGACCTACAAGCCCAATTTGTTCAAAATAGTTCAAACCTCTCATTTTATAGATGAGGAAATGCTTTAAGGTCTCCTTTAGCTATAGGTTTTATGATTTATTTCTTCTATATTCTTCAAAATGTGTTCTGTGAAATTAGCAAACCAGGAAATAAATGCTAACTTGATACATATTGGAAAGGGAGTGATTATTAAAAGGGAACTGAGAGAATTAAGCTACTTTCTACAAATGGAAGACAAATTGAAATAGATAGATCCATGAATTTCAAATGCAGGAGTTGCAATTTGTCAATGGAGCACTAAAGAAGATAAGCTAGAGGGAGGTCATTAATGTATTAAAAGGAACTTCAAGAGTGATACCTGATTGTAATCCAATCTTTATTGTTTCTAAATCTAATTTGATATTGCCCAAAAGTAAAATCCATTTGCTAAACAGATGGGTCTTAAAGGAACCCATCAATTAATCTTGAAGGGCAAATAGTTCTGCAGCTCCTTCTGCAAAATATCTTATTTAAAATGAGATTTTGTTGTGATTATATTCAGAATAAAAGGGTAAGATTTCAGAACAATATGTCAGAGTCTACATTCTGTACTACTTTGTGCAACATTGAAACCTGAAGAGAAACCAGATCAAATTAACAAAGTGGCTCTAAAAAGTGACACCCTAGGCACAGGGAGGTGATGAAGTGGCTAGAGTACCAGGACTGAAGTCCTGGACCAGGACCTGGGTTCAGTTTGACTTCAGACTTCAGACACTTTCTAACTCTGTGACTGAGAAAGTCACTTAACCCTATTTGCTTAGCCCTTACTCTTCTGTCTTAGAGTTATTACTGTGACAGAAAGACAGAAAGAAATGGTTTATTAAATAAAGAAGTGACACTCTTTCCAACTTTTTTCCTCATGCCGATCTAGGACCAAGTGCCCCTAGGACAAGCCTTTTAAAACAAGCAGAGGGGAAGGGGGTGAAGAGGGTCCAAAATAATACATGTTTTTGACTCTGTCTTCTTTTTGAAGACAGAAATTTTCAAAGGGACTTCAAGTGCTCTTTTTTTCTCTAAATCCAAAGGCTATGTGGTTCAATGGATTGAGAGCCAGACCTAGGGATGGGGGGATCCTGGGTTCAAACCTGTCCTCACACACTTCCTAGATGTGTGATCCTGGATTAAGTCACTTAACCCCCATTGCCTAACCCTTACCCCTCTTCTGCCTTGGAACTAATACACAGTACTGAAACTAAGACAGAAGGTAAGGGTTAAAAAAAAAATCCAAAGGCTGTCTCATTTAAGAATATTAGGTTTAATTTATTTCTACAGATAGGTAAAGACCTAGGCAAGAGAAAGATGAAAAAGGACCTGAAATGGACTTTTTTAAAGGACCCTTTCCTTATTCCTGAGCCTCTGAGGCAAAATTGAGGAACAGGAAAATTCATCTTTGGTGCCTTCCACCAGACCCTTCAGCACCCCTTTCCCACACTTGGCATATCCTGTGCCCAATTTCCTTTCCTTCAGTTTTTTGTTCATGAGTGCTTTGCTGAGCAGATGTCTACTGTACATTTTTCCACTCAGGATTGTTGAAAATTTTATAGAATATTATTTAATGCCAGCTCTTTGAATCAGATGACACCAAATATTTTTTGACCAGGGGATTGTAGAAGGAAGAACACTAGTTTGGGAATTAGGTCAGGGTTCAAATTCTAGTTCTTCCTAGTCCTGACTTTCTATGTAACTGGGTCAAGTCATTAAACCATGCTGAGCGTCGGTTTCCTCATCTGTAAAGAGATGGACTAAATATCTTCCAAAGACCCTTTCAACAGCAAATCCTAGGATCATAACATCATAGATTTAGACCTGGAGAAAGGTCTAGAGACCACTGAGTACAATAACTTAGGGGATCATCTCTTTAAAGTTACATGACTTTTGTGGTTTAGAATGAAAGAAACCAGAAGAAGCTACTTATTATTTCCATATTATTCTTAGACAAGTCCTTGAAATTTCTTGGATACTAAATTTCTTCATCTTTCAAATGAGCACTGACCTTCCCCACCTATCAGGCTCTAAATCCCCTGCTCCTTTCAGTTTGTGAATGTACATTTGTGTGTTTACAGTGTATCACTGAGAAAAAGCTTTTTGACTTTTACCAACCCTGGCTCATGTGTACACTTGGTGAATACATCACTTTGGAAGGAAATCCTAAGGGTAGCAAAGTAAATGTCAGCTTGGCACTTTATAGAATTAGCTGAGGGAGTTTACAGTTAAATATCCTTTTCTAGAGGAAAATAGGATTGAAGAATTTGGCAGTCACAATTTCAGAGTGAGTCTGAGTTCATATAAGAAGCACATGGCAAGGACAAAGAGGAGCCTTAACTATTCTCACACCTCTTTTTTTACATTTCAAATTCTTTACTCTGAACTAGAAAAGTCCCCTGATTGTATCTTCATCTCTATTTCTCTTTGTGTATAAGAACTGTTTGCCCCTCGGGTAAGGAGAAGTAATAGGCTACCCAGTACACTTCATGCTTGGTTATCCTTTCTCTCTCTTCAATATTTGTTATTTGAACCAGAATGCTGTTCTGATAGAAGGAAGCAAGGCTTCCAAGATTCCAAGATAGGCTAGTTTTTGTACACCATGCTCTGCCTCTTCCCTCTCCTATATGCCTCCCCCTCCCCAATCCCCAACCTTGAACGGGGTTTAGAAAACACTATGGAAGGAAAAAAGCCAGAAGAAACAACTTTCTATTTCTGTGATCTAAAATAAACTATAATTCTACCGCAGGATAATCCATTTTCATTTCCTGCTAGAAATTATTATGGTATTTTAAACAGGATGATAACATATACTTCATTTTTTAAAAAAAGCCAGAATAGTGACAAAAGCTCAAAAGAACTTTTAAGTATTTGTAATATTAAGTTCTGACTATTGAAAGAATTAAAAAAAAATCTTAATAACAGTATACTTTTAAGATGAGTTGGTTACATCATGTACATCATTAATTGTTTTCAGCAACATTGTTGTTATAGAAACATATAGTAAAGTTACAATTTTTTGTTGGAAAAAAAAAAACTTTAAAATCAGACCAATGGAACTCAAGGGAAAGCTCTCGTTGAGTTATTGACTAGTTCACTTAATGACTGGTTCATAGTAGGGACTTAATAAATGTTTGTTGATTTGATAGAGTAGTTATACTGTGGTGGTTCCAGAGTGCATATTGCCCTCTGGAGGCAGACTCATTCTGCTTCTCTTAAAAAATTGACTGCTTTTATAATAATCTGGTTTGCAAAGTGTACTGAACAGGACTTCATAGTAATAACAACACTGTGGAATGATCAAATGTGATAGACTTAGCTTCTTTCAGCAATACAATGATAGAGGACAACTCTGAGGGACTTATGGCAAAGAATGCTGTCCACCTCCAGAGAAAGAACTGTTGGAGTAGGAATGCAAATAAAACCATATGATTGATTTTTCAATTGTTTATTTGGGTATATGTTTTGGGGTTGGGGTTTTATAAGACTTACAAAAATGAATAATTTAAAAAAAAAGAAAGTAGTGAAAACGGCACTTGACTTGGAGTGAGGAAGACTTGGTTTCAAATCCTGCTTCAGCCAATGACTAATTGTGATACCCTAGATAAGTCTCTTAACCCTTGTAGGCTAATTTCTCTCATCTGTAAAATGACGGGACTGGATTTGATTGTCTCTAAGATCATTCTGCTCTAATTCTGTGATCCATTCTCTCTGAATACTAGGGTTCAGAGGCCATGAATTGGTTACATTGAAAAGCAGAGGTGAAAAATTGATTCTGGAGTCAGAAGAACTAGGTAAAATCCTAAATCTTATGCTTATGACCTGTGGGACCTTGGGCAAATGATTTAATCTTCCTCAGCCTGCAATATTATGGTGCTGGTCAAGATGGCCTTTGAGGTCCCTTCTAGTCCCATATCCAAGAAATGAAATTGAAGATGACATCACCTGAATTATATGCCACACAGAGTTATGGTAAGGAAAAAATTACAAATAAACTATTCATGGATTTTGTCTTCTCAAACACAACTCTCAGCTCCTATTTCTTTTGGGCCTCTCAGTATACAAGGAACACAGTAGTTACTTGACAAATAAATATTTTCTTGATTTAAATTGAATTCAAGGTAAGTGTTTTGGCAGAAATCCTTCCTTAGAGATAGCAGCTAAAATGAGACTTTTTAGAATTTTATTTGGGAGAAGGGGATAGAGACATCTTTAAAACATTGCCCTAGATTCCTATTAGTTCTCCTTTGTTTCTTATTGTGATGTAAAAATCAATACCACAAACAACAATCTTCTGCCATGGTAAATATCTGGCTTCAAGTATAAAGTAGTCCCATTCCTATTGGTGTTTAGGCCATGCCAGGAATAGATGAGACAAGTTGTGAGTAAGTTCTTTTGTGAATCGAGAGGGCTTGTTTTGTGTGTGTGTGTGTGTGTGTGCTTTTTTTTTTTTTTTCTAAATAAGTGTTGAATTTTCTCTTGGAAGGAAAGGAAAAAAATGACTGCTTACTTTGTAGAAGAGAAATCAGTTGAATGGAAATGCACAGATTCCAATTTTCCTTAGGGCTCACTTTTTACCCTTCTGCTTCATGAAACAGAAAACAGTGGTGACTAGAGTCATGTGCTATGTTGTTATGATGGTGCATGCATAAAACAAACACCCCACAGCACACTGTAGCAAGACAGTGCATCCAAAGCATCAGAAAACTGGAGCTGACATATAAAAACATCCTTGAAATTTCTAGCTGCTGTTGTCCAACTTTTCCCCCTCCATTCCGTTCCCTTCCCTTCCCTTCCCTTCCCTTCCCTTCCCTTCCCTTCCCTTCCCTTCCCTTCCCTTCCCTTCCCTTCCCTTCCCTTCCCTTCCCTTCCCTTCCCTTCCCTTCCCTTCCCTTCCCTTATCCTTCCCTTCCCTTCCCTTCCCTTCCCTTCCCTTCCCTTCCCTTCCCTTCCCTTCCC
Organism: Monodelphis domestica; assembly: GCF_027887165.1. Lineage (NCBI taxonomy): Eukaryota > Metazoa > Chordata > Mammalia > Didelphimorphia > Didelphidae > Monodelphis > Monodelphis domestica. The sequence goes on along the minus strand of NC_077229.1, from coordinate 464,695,367 downwards.
TTCCCTTATCCTTCCCTTCCCTTCCCTTCCCTTCCCTTCTCTTCCTGTCCTTCCCTGTCCTTCCTCTACCCTGCTCAACCTTACTCTTCTCTATCCTAATCCATTCTTCATTTCTTTCATCTGTTCTATATTTTCCCCTCTTTTTCTTTTTCCTTGTCCCTCCTTTATTTTCTCTCCACTTGTCACCTTCTTCCCCTGTTTTCTTTTCTCTTCATTTTTTCTTTTCTTCTTTCTTTACTTAAGAAATTCCTCTAAGGTAAGAAATGAATAGCTGATTTAGATTTTAAAACCTTATATAGTCAATCAAATTTTCCTTCAAATGAGGGATGAATATAAATAAATGTTGGCATGTACTGTGTGTTTATAGGTATCAAAGGGGACCCAGAGAGAGTGAAAAATGCATCCTTTTATCCACATGGAGCTGATCCTTTAGTATGAATTCAAAATTATTCTGAATGTCCAGAAGTTCTTCCTGTAGCCACTTATTTATTCATCATTTATTCATCTTTCTAAGAAGAAAAGACCTTTGACATTGTCTCCAACTAGATGCAAGAATTTTTTTCAGAGGGACCTCACTTGCCTCTCCTCCTCATCTCTCTCCCCCTGCCCCATCAGAAAGGAAGGCTACCATAACTTACATAATAAATCATTAGTCTTCTGTATACATTATTTTATTTTTTAAAAAGTTTTTACTTTTTTAGAATCAATACTGGATATTGGTTTTAAGGCATATGAAAGGTAAGGACTGGGCAAAGGGCAAAAATTGCCTTGCCCAGGATCACAAGTTTAAGAAGTGTTTGGGGCAAAATTTGAACCTAGAACTTCCCATCTCTAGGACTGGTTCTCTATCTGCTGAACTACCTAGCTGCCCCAAGTCAGTGTACTTTAAGTAGAGACCATAATTTTCATCTTCTTTCTCCCTTTGAGCTTCTAATGTCCCCTTCTTGTGCTAGGGTCCTCTTGGAATGTCTGGTCCAGTGCTTCTGAAATTCCAAATGAGGTGATGATGGGTCAGTGTGTCTAACTGCAGCCAAAAAATGCTCTTTTTACTCTTCCCCACCCCCCAGAATTTTTGTTAAACTCTCTTCTTTTCCCCCATCTGCTTCAGAAACAGTAGAAGAAAAAACTGGTGTAGCATATAACTATTTCTCCTTGTAAGGCTGTCATTTCCCATCTTACTAATATCTTCATACTGACCATTCCTATGACCTTCTCACTCTTCTCCTCCCTCCTTCATGTTACTCATATTCACGCAATCCAGTTGTAAAACAGAGATCGCAAACTTGCCTACCCAGAAAGTTTGTTGGCAGCATATAAACTCATGTTTTGGAAAGATCTTACTGTTTTTTTTGGGGGGGAGGGGTTGACTTATAGCAAATGTTGCTCATTTAAAATTTTGAGTAAAATGTTCCATATGTACATTCAAAAAAGATAGAATATTTAACAAAGTCTTAGAAAAAGAAAAAGATGTTTATATTAAACAGAACTGATTTTTTATTCTGGAAGGTTTTCCAAGCCAGAACTCAGGTAGAGTCCCTGGGAAATCTGGGAAACTCTCTTATCAGTCAGCAGTCATTATTGATATTGTAGTCAATCTATCCACTGAGAAATGCAACATTTTCATCTTTCTTATTCCTTTTCATTCTCTGTGTGCTTAAGAAGAGAAGTGACTTACATCTCTCAATCTCCCCCACCCCAAGACTCCTGGGTCCCTGGAAGATTAGATTGAATTCGAAGTCATAAGTTTTGTCAAACTTTATTTTCAAATATCCACCATGCAGAACATCTAAAATTAAATCCTAAGTGGCATTTATGAAGAGGGAGTAAATTTTTGTCTCTGCCCTGACATAATTAAGGTAGATGAATCGTTTTTTATAGTTCCATTCAAAAGCTCTAAATGAACTAGTCTACTCTTTGAATCTTCCCTTTGGTTAAATATATGACTGTTATTAAAAACAGATTCTAGTGCATATACCTTTATTACTTATATGTCCACATGAAGAGATTGATAGATGAGTTCATATACTGTCTCATAAAATCCTTCTTGAGAACATTTTTATTGAATACCCAAATGTTATAGCACTGGAAAAGATCACTTAAGTAAAAAATTATTAATAGTTTAACAGAATGGCTATATTATCTTATAAAAAAACTTAAAGGGGTTTGATTTTGCTCCAATTTGTTTTGAATGGATATAAATAAAGTACCTGCATAAAAATTATATTGGACAAAGTTATCAAGATTGAATAAACTCATTAACATTTTGTATTTTTTGAGCCAAGAGCAAGGATGTTATATGAAAACTATTCCTTTTGTACTCTCCACATCCCATTTTTCTTGAATTGTGCCTTGAAAAGGTATCTACCAAATGAATTCCTCAGATTTTCTTAGTGTGATGTACTTACAGAATTGGAATTAATTAAACACCTAATAATGCTGTCTTTCAAATCAATGTGTGATTTAGAAGACTTGAATTAGTTTTAGATCTCTCTAATATTTCCAGTGTATTCCTTTAAAGAGTTCAATTCATGTTAAATCAAATCCCCGTGTGATGCATAATGAAAAGAGGTTGACCCTGGAGATCTACACTGGGAACCAAGAGGTCTGGGTTTATAATCCTGTAACAGAATTAACTGAACATGAAGGACATCATTTTTGTTCATAAAAGAAACTATAATTTAACAAAGGTGTTTTCATTTTAAAATATCAAATAAATAAATTGCTTTTACATACATCAAATAAATTACTTAAAAATATGGACTTTAAAATGAAACACAAAGTAGTAAAGGAATATTTTGGAGACATTAGGGTGTTTCTAACACAATGTGTATACAACTATGTCATGATCATAGATGGTAGTTATCCAAGTAAGAAGCTTTTTTTCTAAATCTGATGTTTCCCCTCCCCCCCATCTGTTTCTTCATCTATAAAATAGGAAGATAGACTAGGTTCTCTTTGGCAGTAGGAATCTTTCATAGCTACCTAGAACCTTATGGTAAAATAATTTTCTGAAGAGTGAAATTTGATAATATTCAGAACTGTCTTGGCTGTTATCCAAGGGACTTTATAATGGGAATACCCTAAAGAAAGCTTTAAGTTGACTCTGTCTCAAAGGTGGTTCCATAGCATAGTCTTCCCAAGAATCTGAATGCAGTATTTCTTATTAGTTTAGGTGTGACGAATATCTGAAATAGAATATAAGGTTTTACTATAGTTAATCATATTTTCATCTGGGCAGGACACAAGGGCGAATCAGCCTAGAGCAAATGAGTATCGGCATGTTCATTGTGTTTATATGTACCAACAGGGGCCCCTAGAGACAGAGGGAAGAAATATTTTTGACCACAGGAAACTGATGATCTCCCTAGCTTGAAGTAGCCATTTAACACTTCCATTCTTCACCTGCTAGATCAAACCTATTGTGAAAGTCCAGAAATTGTTTTTTTTCTCCTCTTTGGTGATTTTTTTTTTCATCACAAAAATTCAGTTTTGATCTTTGATATGCAAATCATAGACTGCAAGAGCTGGAAGGAGTCTCCAAGGGCATCTAAACCATCTCCTACCAGAAGCAAGTCCCCTCCACAACTTCCCTGACAAGCAGTGATCCAGCATTCCTTTGAAGACCTCCAGTGATGTGGCACTCGCTATCTCCTGGGGCAGTCCATTCTGTTTTTGAACAGTTCTAACAATTAGGTAGGTTTTCTTTCAATTTGAGCCAAAAACCTGCTTTCTTGTAACTTCAACCTATTGATCCCAATTCTGCCCTCCAAGGTCAAGCAAATATGTCTGATTCCTCTTCCACATGTCGTACTTTCAAATGCTTGAAGACAGCTATTATGAACCCTTTTCCCCAGGCTTCTCTTCTCTACACTAAACATTTAAAATCCCCTTCAAACATAGCATGTTTCCAAACCCTTTACCATCTTGGTTAAATTCTTTCAGACTGTCGACATTTTTCTGAAAATTTGGCATAAGGAAAGGGACATAATATTCCAGATGGTGCCTTTAAGGGCAAAATTCAACAGGAATTTCCCCTCCATCCTTTATTAGAATAATTAACAAAGAAGACTTTACTTTATTAATGTAAATGAAGACTCCCATTAATTGGTTCTTTGTATTGACTTCTGATAGGCATGCTTCCCTCACCTGGAATTCATTCACTACACTTAAAAGATCTGGACAAAAAGACTACATACAGTACATGGAAGCTCTCTCAGTCTTTTCCCAGAAATTGTGTCAGATATTCCCCAGTCTCTCTAAACTTTCCTATAAAGTGGATTTGGGGACTTAAGTTCAGAATTTTACATTCAATCCTACTGAATTGCATCATATTAAGAATGACATGTTGCTCCAAAATTTCACTATATTTTTGAATTGTTATTTTGTCATCTGAGATGTTAGCTCACGGGTTTCATTTAATTGGCAAATTTGATAAACATGCCAGCTATGCATTCAATAAACCAATCAATGAACATTTAAGGGCCTACTATGTGCCAGGCATTGTGCTAAGCAATGGGGAATAAAGTGTATAAAATAAAGACATTCAAGTCACTTATAAAAAAAAAAAGTTAGATAAAATAGGATCCTTAAAACAGCCCACTAGAAATCTCCCCAGGTCACCATCAATACATATACTCATGATTCATTTAATTGAGTGACTTAACCTGGTCTGAATCTACTAAATGATGTTATTATTCAATGACCTCTTTCCATCTGCTCTAAGGGGATTTGGTTGGAGTCTTTGTTAAGTGTTTCCCTAAAATTCCAAATATACTATATCTTTGTCATTCTCCTGATCTTTCAGGCTTGTAACCTTTTTAAAGAAAGAAATATAATTAGTCCTGCATGACATTCTTAATGAATTCATGCTGGAAGGTTGTTAGCAACATTATGCTTTTTAAGTGCTCACAAAAGTAAAATTCTGCTTCCAATGACCACTGAAACATTTGTCTGTCTTCACTTCTTGCTCTTCACAATTTTTCTAATATGACTAATGGTGACTCATGTATCTGTTTTTTAATTCTCTCTCCCCTCCCTTCCATACCCCCTCCCTGAAGAATTAATTGAAATCCAGCAATTAGTTCATACATTCATCCATACTGGGTAACACAGAATTTTGTGTCAGCTTCTTGTGTCTTGCTATTCTTAACTTGTATTTGAATTCTCTACACATCCTTGCAGAATATTCCATCCTTTCAAGTCTGAAGTTCATTTCCATTGACAGTAAAAGAAAAAAAATGAAATAAAAATTGAAAATTTGTTCCTTTCTCTCTCTCTTCTCTCTCTCTTTCTTTGTTTCTTTTTTTTGTCATCATCATTTCTCTTTCAACCACTTTCCTCCCTGTAAACAATAGCCCAGTTTTCCTGAATGAATATGGATAGGACCTGTTTTGGCCCCACTCTTCTCTTTTGTAAAGGGGGATGAGTGGATTAGGTGATTTCTAATGTCTTTTCTAGTTCTAAATCTATGATCCAGTGATAGTATCAGAGATCTATAGTTGAAATGAACCTCAGAAGCCATCTATTAAAACCTTCTCTTTTTAAAAAATATCAATTAGTTTGTTTCATTTAAAACCCAGTGAAGTCCTTCCTTCCACTTCTCCCATTAGAGAAGGCATCATTTGACAAAAAGATATATATATATATATATATATATATATATATATATATATATATACACACACACACATATATATATAAACATAAACACTATTTCTTATTTATTTTCTATTTATCAATTCTTTCTCTGGGAATAAAAATATAAAAGTCATTTTTCAAACAACATTTCTGTTGCTATATATAAAATTTTCTTTTGGCTCTACTCATTTCATTCTTTATAATTTCATATATATCTTTACATGGTTTTCCCAAATTAACTTGCTAGACATTTCTTTTTTTTTTTTACTCTTACCTTCCATCTTAGAATCAACGCTGTGTATTGGTTCCAAGGTAGAAGAGTGCTAAGGGCTAGGCAATGGGGGTTACGTGACTTGCCCAGAGTCATACAGCTAAGAAGTATCTGAGGCCATATTTGAATCCAGGATCTCCCATCTCTAGGCCTGGCTCTCAATCCACTGAGCCACCTGGCTTGTCATTTCTTATAGAAGAGTAATATTTCATCACAATTATATGCCACAACTTATTTATCCATTCCCTAATTGATGGGTATCCCTTCAATTTCCAGTTCTTTGTCAGTATAAAGAGAACTGAGAACTGCCATAAATATATTATAATATATAGGTTCTTTCCCTTGTCCCCTAGACACCTTAGGAAATAGATCCAATAGTGGAATTTCTGGGTCAAAAGATATATATATATAGATAGATATAGATATAGATATAGCTATAGATATATATAGAGAGAGTTTCAGTACTCATCAAGAATAATTCCAGATTGCTATCCAAAATCATCCCTCTCCTTTTACAGATATTGAACCCTGATGCCCAAAAAAGATTGTGTCTTATTCTATTTCATAAAGTTTAGTGAAAACATTCAGTATTCATTTCATTACACAGTATATAATTTTAAAAATTCTTCCTTAAACCTGTACTTTTCTCCAACAAACAACCCCTTTCCCCTATATTTTTACCAGCTTTAGTGTTTATTGCAAGCCTCTGTCTATTCTTGGCTTTAGCTTTCTTAACAAACATTTTTCTTATAAGGATCTGTCATTCTTTTGTATCGATTCTCCATTACCTGTCCTAGTTCCCAGCTTTTGTAAAGGTCTTTGTAACACACTAGACAGTAGAATATGATAAAATGCTAAACTGTGTGGCGTAGACATTATGTGTTATAGAAGTTCAGAGAAAGAGAGATAATTGTGAGCTGGAACAGCATGGGAAGGTCCTATGGAAGAGGGGAGACTTCGGATGTGACTTGAAGAAACAATAGGATTGGAATAGTCATAAAAAATGAGAAAAAATAGGCAGAAGGCAAATATTCCTTCCACATCCTGTGGGATGAGGGAAGTCACTATATTGTATCATTCTTCCCTCTTGCATAAAATTATTTGTTACTTCACTACTTCAAATCTTCCTCTAAATATTTCTGAAACAAAGATCAAACAGTAAGTAATTAATGTTAATATTATAAAATTCACATAAGGGTTTCCTCTTATGTGGAAGACATTTCTGAACTAGCTCTCTTGATTCTCAGATTTTTCACATGGATTATTAAGGATGGAAACCAGATGCACAAAAAATACATTATGAGCAAGAAAACTCCTATTTGGTCATTTTGCATTTCTTTACTTACTAAATAAAAACTTCTGTCATTTGGATAAACATATGGAAATTAAGTTTTCTATCTACTGGCATGATTTTGACAAAGCACATGCATTTTATCATCAAAAAATGTCAGGGAAATAAATATCGCTGAAAGTAAAAAATTAAAATCCATAAAACTCTAGGTGTGTTTTATCAAAAGGTACACATTTCATTCTTTTCTAAAAATATTTCAGAGGAATACAATTCTCTTAGTGAAGTTAACTCCTCTACACTTCCTATTTTCTGCCACAACCATTCCTTCCCTAACTAGTATCTTTATCTTTTCCTCTGAAATAATCTTCCCTTCTACCTCTCAGCATGATTGACTTAACCCTATCTTAAAACAAAATTTAAAAAAAATCTTTTATTCTGCCAACCCTTGAGGCATGTCCTTTTCTTCTGCTACAGAATGTTTAATTGCTGCCTCCACCTACTGCCTTATTCTCATTCCATTACAAAGTCTCCTCCAAATCCACCACTCTCTGAGTGAGCTCCCTTGAAGGTTTCCTCTGCCCTCCTTCTTACTTTAAAGCACTTTATATCTATTCTACAATTTGGTACTCAAAACCACCTATTGAAATAATTACCCCACTAGACTAGATGTTCTGGACTGTTGAATAAAGGTATTATTGGACGTATATCAAATACAGTATCTCTTCCATATTCTGACTTTCCCCATAATGGTTTCAATATGTCACAGGAAGCATAAGAAATTAAATGGGAATTTTTTGGTTGTTTTGCAGAAATCATAGACAACAAGCAGAGACCAGTAGAAACTCAGAAGTGAATAAAGTTATATGTATAGTATTGAACAATATAAACATATTTTACATCTTTATTCTATAAATATACACAATTTCTTTTTTAAGTTAAAATAAGTAAAAAGTTAAAGTTTGAGAAAAGAATGTGAAAACCAGCAGATGACTCACAAAGCTAGAAATGTAAAGATATATTAAAATGTTTAGTAATTCATCAATTCATATATAAGTACAGGAGTCACCTTATAAAAGAAAATTATTTTAAAAATCATTCTGAGGGAATTGGGAAGGTAAAGGAAGGCTTCTTACAAAAAGGATCCTATGAACTGAGTCTATAAGGAAGCTTAGGAAACTAAAAAGTGGAGTTAAGGTAGGTTATCCCTCTTCATTCTAAGAATAAATTATAATAGTGAAAGTCCACCTATTATTCATCAGTCCTCTTGTCTCCAGTCTCTCCTACCCGCTAATCCTGTCTATGTAATTCTTTTCAATTGATTCAAAATGTGACTTCAACAGAGGCACATACTTTCTTAAATAGCTAAATTCGAAATTGACTAAACAGCTAATAACCAAATGTTTTCAAATACAACTTTTGTCATATCACCATCCTCAAACACCTACAGTGATTCACTGGGTGCATCAAGGCCAAACTCCTCTGTCTGGTTTTCAAGGTTTCCCATTATTTGGCCTCATATTGTTTTTGCAAACTTATTTCCCATGATTATTACACACTCACCTTCTACTTTAATCCGTTAGAGCTCCTCAATATCTCCCAACTGAAACTATTTCTACCTCTTGTTTCCTTTTGTCCATGTTTTTTTTTAACCTTTTTGAGGCTCTGGGCACACAGAAGGCAGTGGAACTCTGGGTCACTGGGAATTTGTTGCCAGGACCAGCAGAAAGAGCAATGATAGGTTAGCTCGACTGCTGACCTACCCAGGATGAAAGGATGGACAAGACTATTTTACATAAACATCAGTCACATACCCAGTAGGCTAGATTAAGGAGGGAGGGAGGAGAATGGGGAAAGGAGAGATAGGAAGGAAACTAAGGCATTCAATCAGCAAGAGAGCCGAGAATATAGCCAGGATCAAAAGCCAATGTTGAGTTAAGTGGAGAGGCAGGCAACGGATCATGTAAAAGGAGCCTGATGGAGCCAATGCAGTATGAACAGAAGAGAAAGGATTGAGCTGGTGAAGAAAAGGTGAAGAACAATACTCCAGGTTTAGAAGCAAACTGTACAGGGAAAGGACTTCTTTTGAAGCTGGTGTCCACTTTCCCCTTGAGTTCTTAAAGGCTCAGGGACTCATCAGATTGGGGAGCTGACATCTTTGTTTATACTATTTTCCCTCCTGGAATCACCCTATCACCTCTCTTCTGCCTATCCCAAATCATACATATTATTTAGGTTCTCATGAAACCTACAGCTCCCACCCACATGAATCTATCTCTTCTCTGATTTCTCCTGAAGTACACAGTTAGTGCCAGTTACTGAGTTTAATACTCATTAGCTATATGTTTTGTATTAGTTATTAGGTCTCCAAAGCTCCTTAAAGGTCTTAAATGACTTTGTATACAGATCTAGATATATGGTAAGGAATCAATAAAAACTTACTGGTTGATCCATTGATGTTTATTTAAATAGCTGTCTATTAAATGCAAGGTATTAGGCTAAGATTTTCCTCTCATCATTCATTTCCTCAGACCTTCTTGAAATGAATACCCTCATTTCACTTTCTTGAAATTATCTTTAAAGATCCAGTTCAGGTGCCCCTTCTGTTATAAAGCTTTCCCTTGATCTCTCCATATGAAAGTGATTCCATCTACTTCATTCTATCCTTTTTCTTACCATCTTCTACTTTTATTCTATTTATCTGCACACATATCTCCCAAATTAGAGTCTTAATTTCTATCTTGGTCTGCCTAATGCCTAGAGAAAGTTCTTATACAACATAGGCACTTAATTAAATATCTATTGAATTGAATTTAGAATGAAATTTAGAAAAATCAGTCTAAAATTTAACAAAATCATGAATTTACTTGGTTAATTTATAAAGAAATAAAACAGACTAGGATACTTTGGGTTGGACATTTCTCAACAATTCTCAAGGTACCTCCCAAATTATTATTCCTCAATGGAAAAGGATGACCCAAAGCTACATATCCAAGGCTTAACTCCCTTAACACCCAATTCGAGTTTGATAGAGAACACTCATAGCAAATAGTAAATAAACCTATTTATCCAAGTTAATAACAAAATAGTATTAGAGAAAAGTGTACATTAAAGAACATATTTCAGACAATGCACAAAATAAATGAACTCTCCATCAGTAGCAAGATTACTCAGTTCATCCAAGAGTCTTAGAACTCACTGAAGAGGAAATAGCATAGCAAACTGGGTACAGGGATATTATAGAGATTGATAGCTCCTCTACATATTGGCTTCTTCCCAGAATTTCTCTGTCCTTTCCAAGACCTAAAGAAAGGCTAGAATGGTGTGTTTGTTCCCTCAAAGTAGAAAAAAATCAGAGATTTCTTCTCTCTAGCTCTTACCAGCTCTCTCCTGCTCCTCACACAGTTATAAGGCATTGAGTAATCAATTTCCATCAGAGAGAGACTAATACAAATAGCTCTTTGAGCAAATTGTCATAGTTTATTACTTTGACTAAGCTGAATGGCTGATATGGTTTTTGAGAAATTGACTGTAATTTTCCAAAGTCAAAATACAGATATCATGGTATAAGAGAAAGGATGATGGGTTTAGAGCTAGAGGATCTGGGTTCAAATCTTAGGGCTTTTTTGTCCACTTATTACCTAGGTATAACATCTGACAAACCACTTCATTTCTTTAGACTTTTTGAGAAAGAGAGATTGGACTAAATGGTCTAATCTAGCTAAGGGGGAAAAATTCCCTTTTATTTCTAAGTCCATAATCTTAGTTGCTTCATGGAATTATAAATTCCCAAACACACCCACTGATCATATTCAGTTAAAGGGGAAAATGATAAAATTTGAGCTTTGATTGTCTTAATTATCACAGTATCTACCGTAGAACTAGCACAGTGCTCTGTACTTAGGAGGCACTTAAAAATGAATGAATTAAATGAATGAATGCAGATACAGTTTGTAACATGGTAAGAATAATTACTTGTGATCTAACCAAAAAGTAACCATTTCCTTGGCCATATACTAGTCCACTTTAAGAAGGTTATCTATACCTTCAACTCAAATATGGATTTAGCAAATGAAGAAGACCCCCATGCTTCAGAAATAATCAGCCCCAACTAGAAGTAAAATGGCATATTATTTTCCTTTGACAAAACAATGGCTGTGTAATCAACCCCTTGAGTAATGTAAAAAATAGACTCGAATACAGGACTACAATCCCCATGAGCCTTTGCTCCACTTCCCCAGAATGCCTTGTAATCTCACCTGGGCCGAGATCGAGAAGAGATTTAAGCAAAGGCTTTTGAAGGGCTCGGGGCTTTTGGACTTCCGTTTTTGGAGCAGAGGCGTCTCTTCCATGATGTGAGGTTATTTTGTCTAGGCCTCTGGCCTAGGCACATGTTTCTTACTTGTATATTCTTAATCTTTAACTTTAATAAACCTCTAAAAATATATATATTCCTTGCAGAGAGAAACTAATTTCTACCTGCCTCAGTCTCCCCCTCTCCCCTAAATTTTAATCTTTACAGTTTGGCTAACCACTATGGGAAAAAGAACTTTCAGTCTTCTGATTTCTTTTCTGATCTTAAATTCAGTTTTAATAGCTAGTACCTAGAAAGCGGCCCCGCCGCTTCCTGCCTGCAGCCTGCAGCCCTGATCATCCTCACCTGGTACCTGGTCCCGGCCTTGCCCACCCCCGCAGCCGCTCCTGCTCCTGGCCTCTCACTGGCCCGCTGCCTGCCTATTTCTGTGCCCCAGACCCAGGAGCCCGACCCAGCCGGCTCATCACCCAGATCCTTGGAGCAGATCGCTGAGGACTCATTGCGACCAGCTGGTAACAGTATTGGCCACGTGGGCGGAGGGGAGAGACCAGAGGGAAAGGAGACCGGGCAATTTTCCCTTAGGCTAAGCCTCCACGTGGATGGGGGTATTGGCCGCAGGGGGATCAGAGAGGGGAAAGAGAGAAAAGACTAGAGAGAAGAAACAGACTTTTCAAACAGAAACCTAAAAACAATGGGCTGTTTAAAAGGATTTTTGACTCTTCTGGCAGTTTCATTGATTTTACCTGCCTGTCTGGGAGCAGACTCAACCCAAAGATTCAACTTTAACTTTGGGGAGGAAAATGGGTGGCCCAGCGAACTGGAAGCCAGGCCCAGAGACGGGAGGTCTCTAGTTAAAATCTGGCCTCCGATGCTTCCCAGCTATGGGGCCCTGGACGGATCCCTTGAACCCCGTAGCCTAGCCTTTACTACTCTACCTTCGGACAATAGACATTTAAATGGATAATTAAAAACAAACAAACAAGAAAAAACAACCCAAGGAACTTTGAAGAGACTAAAGGCTCTAAGGCATTTCAGACTCCAATGGTTTATTAAAACATCTCTGTATTCTATTGCATTGTTTTGTTATGGTTTAACTTTGTGATTTTAAGTTCATATATTACTGGATTGAATATTATTCTGTGAACTGAAGGTTGATTGAATTTATTTTGAATGTACTGAGTTTTGAAATTCTGTTGTTTTTCCCCTATAACTGTTGAACAAATATTGTTGTGAATAAGCCCATATATGAAAAAACAGCTTTTTTTCATTTTGCTGAGGATAGATGGACTTCAGAACTGGTTATAATTGTATTAACAACCTTGGAAAAATGTAATGTGCTAAATACCTCAAATGATTTGATTTTAAGGGTTTTTTAAATATGATTTTGGAATTTTTTTTTAACAGTCTGGTTATTTTTGCCTGCCCCTACCACGAGGTAAGGCCCATTCTAGTAGCTGAAGTGAAATGTATTTTATAACCCCCAACCTTCCCACATGTGAATGGAAGTTGGGCAGTTAATTTCAGGGCATTTGTACCCTTGGGAAAAGCCTCCAAGAACAAGGAGCACCCCTTTATTTATGCTCTTCAGCTCACTATTTTACTTCTACCAGGATGATATATAGATTTCTTGATTATGTTCTAAACCCAAGATGAGTTTTACTTTGTTTTAAAATATGTTTAAATACCAAGGTTGAAGGATTGCTCTGTTTGTAAAAATTGTGACAAATGTCCATCAATTCATAGGTTTTAAAAATGTCATACAGCAACTTATGTGAAATATGAAAGTGTGTTTGTTTGCTATTGTAATTAATTGGGCTATTGAGAATTTTGGGGATTTTGGTAACTACATATTTGTACTACTGTATTTTTAAAGATGAAAAAATTGTTAACCTTGTTCAATTCATTTGCCTTCTACTCACAGTGATCATGGCCAGATACAAAGAGGAAATGGATCTCATTTTTTGGTGAGAAAGCCTTGTATTTTATATTTTCTTAACTGACACAGAGTGTCAATGGTTATAAGCTATATTTTTGAATTTTTTAAAGCTCTTTTTTTACTATATTTTTCTTGCATGTGCAATATACTTTTTCAGTTTTTTTTTATTATTTTTTCTCTCCTTTTTATATTTGAAGCACATGTCACCAGTATTAAGATTTTATTTAACTTTTTGACTTTTCAGTGCTACAAGTTTGAAATACATTTGCTAATGCATGCCCTAGAAAGCTTGTGACTATAAAAATTATGCCACTAATTATTTAAATAAATTATGGGACTTTGCTTAATGATTCTGTCTGATTCTAGGACAAGATATACACAAAAGAGCCACTGCATAGTGCCAATAGAGCATAAGGTCAAAGAGACCAACCAATCCTGGAGAAATTGACGTCACTTTGAGCCTAGACAAAGAGGACTTGAACGTGTTTGGGGTTCGAGGTTGCGGCTGTTTAACATGTGTTAAAAGCAGGTCTTCCTTGTTCCACATTCTACCAAGTACCTCAAACTTGGCTCCCGGAACCTTGGCTTATATACTCTGGTCCCCTTTTCTGCCTCTCATAGTGTGGTAACTTTCTGTAGTCCTGGCTACTGACTGGGTAAATGCATCATTGCTTAGATCATTTTAATTGGGCCCTGATTCAAGGGCCTGTTATACATTTATTTTTCTTCTACTTGGAATTTTTACACATAAGACTTTGATAGTCTATATTTTCATCCAGAAATTTTTCTTTTCTTTTGGATTTTCTGGTGTCTTTTTAATATCTCTTGCCAATTGATTCATATACCTCATACCTCAGCCATGCATCCCTAACTGATTCTGAATCCTTCAATCACCCACAACACGGGGGAATGTAAAAAATATCATTATTTAAATTGCAAAGTTTAAATTCCTTTTGAGAAGAATTTTAGGTGAAGAAGATGCTACCTCTCTGAATCCAGAACTGAACTGTTGGAGAAGCCATCATGAAGAAGCCTCCAGACCACAAGTTGCACAAAATTGAACTTTGGGTGTGGTTGATTGAACATTTATTTGTATGTATACTTTTATGCCAAAGGGGACTGCCCCCTAACGGCTTTTTGTCAATGTGTTCAGAAATTATTGGTTTTATTCTTTTTTCTCTTATCCTCACACTATTGTAATCCTTTAAGTTTATTATGTTTTTATGATCCTTTTGGGGAAAAATTAATTTTTCCACAAATGATCACACGGGGGGATGTAAAAAATAGACTCGAATACAGGACTACAATCCCCATGAGCCTTTGCTCCACTTCCCCAGAATGCCTTGTAATCTCACCTGGGCCGAGATCGAGAAGAGATTTAAGCAAAGGCTTTTGAAGGGCTCGGGGCTTTTGGACTTCCGTTTTTGGAGCAGAGGCGTCTCTTCCATGATGTGAGGTTATTTTGTCTAGGCCTCTGGCCTAGGCACATGTTTCTTACTTGTATATTCTTAATCTTTAACTTTAATAAACCTCTAAAAATATATATATTCCTTGCAGAGAGAAACTAATTTCTACCTGCCTCAGTCTCCCCCTCTCCCCTAAATTTTAATCTTTACAGTTATACAACAAATAAGCAAATAAAGAAACAAGCAAGTTTATTTGTTTTCAATGGTGAAATTACTTGCTTCAAAGAATTCCTAACTCCTTGATCACATCTAACTATTATTCCTTTATGGGAAAACCAGGAGCTACCGTGCTGGGAGTGTTACCTAGTAATCAAACAGCAAATTTTCCTGGCATTAGTAAATTACTACAACACAGCATTAATTTCATGCTTGTCTACTCTGGTAAGTCCAGAATGGTTGCAAAGTTAAAAAAACAAAAACCACTGAAGTAAAATAAGGTTGGAGGATTTTTCTTGAAAGAAAATGGAAAGGAGTGGGGAGGGGAGAGGGAGAATAACAGAAAAATGGAAATAATCAAAATTATTTATAGTAGTGTAGTTAAGCAAGAATTCTCATCTATATCAATGTTAAGACCATTGACCTCATTTAATTTGGAGTCTATAATATTCCCTTTCCTCTGGAGGCTAAAAAAAGGCAAAAATGATTGCTTATGCACAACTTGGCATAAAAAAGAAAGAAAGGAACCAAATTAAAAGAGGTTTTAACTCAAGTGTAATTTGGAGAGTTTCAAAATTTACCAATATCAAACTGTTCTTCAACAATACCAACTCTCCAACTTTTAAAACCTATTTTTTCTACTGTAAACTGGTTGAAAGTGGAAAAAGTGGAAAACCGAGGTAACAGAGCCTGAAGGCTATTTGATTTACAAGATTGTAAAAGTTTGTTTTAGTTTTTAAAAATCATTATTTTGAATTTCTTTTTCATGAACAAGTTCTTTCATTCCTAATGACCTTTTTTCTTTTTAAAATTTGAATTCATCATGAGTGCATGATCCAGCTCTAACACTCTTCGAAGATTTTATGCTCCAATAAACCACTCATAGAGATGCCAGCTATTTCATGGAGGTACTTTAGTTTCCCTGATGACTACATCCCTGGGGGGTAAATTGTCTTTTTTCCAACTTTGGTGACCTATGAGATCCAAACCCAGAATAACCACGTTGAATATCTGGCACAGTAAAATAAATATGACTGGGTTTGGACATTTCCTGAAGCTCCAATGCTGTCTGCCATCGATTCATTCCTTAATATTGGTCAAACCATGTCTTTGGTCACTAGAAAAAAAAATCCAACAAAAAACAAACAACTAATTCAGCTACTTTGAATCCTGACTTAAGTTATGGATTAAAGACAGGGGAAGGCTTTTTCTTCCTCTTATTTTTTATACTGTGATCTCTGGAGAGCATTCAGATTCGGTCCTATAGCTTTGGATATGGTGAGTCCAGTGCAATTTGTTGATTTCATGTTGATTCTCTACTGCCCCATCTCTATTCTCTGCATTCTCTTACCTTCCCATATATTCAGATATGGTCAGTATATTCACATTGTTGAATTAGATAAGACTTTAAAAAGATAAATCATTCTGATTTTATGTATTCATGCATTAAAAATATTAGACTACTAAAATCCAAAGACTACTAAAACCACCATAAAGTTAATCCAATAAAAAAAAAACCTTATTTTTGCATTAATTTGATTTTTGGACCTACAATTTATATAAAAAACTTTTAAGTTTGCCAAGCATGTTTCTTCAAACAGTCCTGTGATATAGATGGTGCATTTTTTTTTTACATTTGAAAAAAATGAAACTCAGAAGGTAACAAAATCTATCCTGCAACATGATGGATGGGTTCTGTCTGGTCCTTGCTTGAGCATTTCCTGTGAGGGGGACCACTGCTTTTTTGGTTAAGTCCATTTCCCTACTTATTAGGAAGGGTTTATTTGTTCATTTGTTCATTTTTGCCTTCAGGGAACAAGAAGAATAAATATTAATCCTTCTTTTTCCTATAACATACCAATTACTTAAAGACTAATCTCAAGTGCTTCTTAGGTCTCCACTGTATTAGTGAAGGCTCTCCAATTTCAACTGGAAAACACTTTAAATTGATCCCCATGTCATTTCCCAGGGAATTCAGGCTCTTTATTCTAGATAAAGCCGGATTCAGGACAATCTGGTGATTCAGGTTTGGGTCTGGAATGAACACGGCACTTACAGACAATCACATTAGAAATTTACTTAACAATGACATGGAGAGGATGTTCAGAAAAGATGCAGCTTTTACATACATGGGGATGCAGCTTCCTTGCCTCTGCATATATCATTGTGTCACTACAGAGAGTAAGGAGTCTGTGGCAAGCCTGAGGAAAGAATCTTTGACTCCTTGTTGCTACCTAGGTGACCAGGAAGCTACATCCATAGTTCAATCCTGAGCATCCTGGTCCAGTGAAATGTCATATGGTTTAAATACTTAAAAAAAAATCTTACCTTCTCTCTTAGAATCGATAGTAGCTATCAGACTGCAGAAGAATGGTAAGGGCTAGACAATTCGGGTTGAGCAGTTTGCTAATAAGCGTTTAGACTGGATCTGAACCCAAGTCTTCCTGACTTGAACCCTGGCACTCTATGAGTTGAGCCACTTACCTGGTTCTCATTACCTTTTTTTTAATTGAAAAGTTTTATTTAATTAATTAATTTAGAATATTTTCTGTGGTTACATGATTCCTATTCTTTCCCTGCCCTCTTCCCCCCTACCCCATAGCCAAAGCGCAATTCCACTGGGTTTTATATGTATCATTGATCAAAACTCATTTCCATATTATTGATCATTGCACTAGGGTGATCATTTAGAGCTTCTTTCTCCTAAGTAGGCTAAATGATGTTTCTACAATATTCTTTAAGGACAACAACTGTCTTGTTTTTGTCTTTTTGTCTTTAGAGCCTTGTACTCATGTGATCAATCGCCATTTCACAAATGCTTTTTAATTGAATTAAAATAAATGAAAATAAAGTGTCAGCTGACATGAACCCTAGTCATAGGATCATAGATTTGAAGTTAGAAGGGAACTTAGAGGCTTACTAGCCTAATTTCATAATTTTACAGATGAGGAAATTGCGTCTGCTATTAAGGGACTTGCCCAGGATCACACAGCTGGTAATTAGCATGATCTGAACCCAGAATTTCTTGATTGAAAGTTTATGCACTTTATTTTATACACTATAGTAAGCAACTCATCATCAGGCTTCTAACTCCAATTCCAGCATTTTATTTATTGCCAATATTTTCCCTTTCAGAATAACAAGTTCCATATGGTTGGGTACCACTATGTAATATAAATTTCAAAAATTACATCCTTCTAACTTTCAATATTCTTTAGTCCTGATTCCAAAATTTGATGAATACTCATCTACTTTTAGCTTTCATCTTCTTAGAACAAAGAAACCTAGTAGAAAGTTTGGTCTTTCTTCATAGGGAAACATCTCCATCAAAGAAAGTTAGAGATGTTTGAAATAGTTTTCTGATGTTGATGTCCCACAAAATGTACCTTGGTGCTACGAATGGCTAAATAAGTTTTGGCATAAGATTGCAATGGAATAAATACTACTGTGCTATAAGAAATGACAAGCAGGTTAAATTTTTTTAAATCTTGGAAAGTTCAGCTTTGGAGCTGATACTTAGTATTGATTCTAAGGAAGAAGGTAAGAGTTATTTAAAAAAAAACAGAGAGAGACAGAGAGAGAGACCTAGGCTGGGAGAAACTTTCATCAGACAAATAAGGTGTTTATTATGCCAAAGTTGTCCTATAAGCAGTGGGATCAGCATTTTCCTATATCTCCATGGCTCTTTCAAGGAAACACAACAGCAAATATTGAACAAATATCTCCTATGTGCAAGGCCCTGTGCCCCAGGAACTAGATGAGGCTATGAAGATTAGTTGTATGATGCATGAGAATTACTGACTCTTTGGGGCCCCATTAGACACAACTGTGTGCATACAAAAAAGTCTTTAACCATCTCCAACATCATCTACCAAGGTTTTAGACTGTTTGATGAGAAAGCAATTTATGTGGTGTCTGGCTGTTGCCATGCAACTGATTAAACAGCAGGAGTAGCTCTAAAAATGAGCCCTGACACAGACATTCTTTAGTATAATTTTATCAAGGCTTGTGGGGAGAGGGGGAACGTTGGCTTGCACACTATTCACCAAGAAGCAATGCTTCTTTTCCTGTAGGAGTGGGAAACTTTCCTGTACTGGAATTATCACAAGTATCTTAGGAGCTCTGGCTTCTTCTGCAACCACTGAGTTAATTGGCATTACAGAACTCAAACTGGTTTCATCAGTCCTGGAAAAGGTGTTTACAATTTAGTGACAGTTTTTACCTAGCTTATGGCTAAAGATTACACTATTTAACCTTGTGTTATTGACAGCACTGGTTTCTCTCAGATAAACTACTGCAGATTTTAGATATTCTGGGGAGGAGGAGTGTGGTAGGGGGATAGATTGATGGAGACATGAAGATGGGTGGAGTGGAAGATGAAAATGCATGGGGTAGGGAAGCTAGGCTTTGAGAGTGTGCATACCATTTTATTTTGTGTTTAAAATTTTAAAAAATTTAAAAATTTTAAAAATTTAAAAAAATTTTTAAAAAATTAAAAAGAATAAAAATTAAAAAAAAAACATGTCATAGGTACACACTGTGGTAGCCTGGATGGAAGTCAGTCAGAGAGCCTGACTTCAAATCTCATTTCTTCTCCTTCTTATTGGATCTTGAACAAATTACATAATTTCTCAGTTTCCTCCTCTGTAAAGTGATGGAGTTGAATTAGTTGACCTTTAAGGTACTTTCCATGTTTATAAATATTATCCTATGATCCTATGACCAAAAAAAAATCCATAAAACAAAGAGGCATATCCTGAATGATGATGCTCATTATTATCATGAAACATATACTTCACAGAGAGAAAATAGACATTCCTATATACAGTGAGATTTTCCAGAGGCTTTAGGGGTAGGGAAGATGCTGATGGTATAATATTACAGGACCTGAACTTGAGTCATTTAACCTCTTTGGACCTCAGTTTCTTCATCTGTCAAATGTGGGGGTTGATTCTCCACTGAGTCTAAATTATGAGCTTGGAACATCCATCCACATGTCTCTCCCTTTCTCTCACTGGTTATCTTCCAGGGCCTCCATTAGGGAGAAAGACACAGGTTAGCTAAACATTTCCAGTTTTGTTTCTCAGTTTCTGGATTTTGACACCAGGTCAAAAACTCTTGTTTTATTTTTGTTTATTTTTTACTTGGCTTTATATCTCTCTCACCCTGCCTCCTTTTCCCCATTAGAATAGTACCTGGCACATGATAATAGCTTAATAAATGATTCTTGCCTTGTCTATAATGAGATCTATGGTTGCTCAAAAGAGTTCACTCTAGCCACACACACAGAAGAAGTCAGGTGGACAAAGAATGCATATTCTCTGAATTCTGATGCCCAGCTGTCTATACAGTCTACCAAATCGCACTACAGGTATCCATTCCACATTGCAGGGATTAGGAGCATGGTGGCCCCATGATCTGGGAAATCTACAGAAATGTTTTTGGCCTTTCCTTTGTACCAGAAAAGAAATATGATTTTTTTCTTTTTCTTTTATGAGGTGCTTAAAATACCATATTGTAAAATTTGTGGGAAATGCAGATATCCCTTCCACGTCAAGAAGGCAGACTAATTTTTTACTTATTTTAACTTTAAAAGAGAAATTGTGTGTTTTTATGGTATTAAAAGATAAAATATGTTGATTATTTTACAATACTATACATGTATATTTTATGCATTTCTAAGCTTTGAAACTTTTTCTGTGTTATTGTGGGTTCCACAAAACTCCTCCCCCCCCATTCCTATTTAATTTATTATGCTGCCTTGTGGTATATTGAAGTCATATCTGAAAGGATCAATGACAGGATTCTTATATGGCATATGTATGTTGGAAAGGAACCACGTAAGGAATGAACTGGACTGAGAAATGAACAGGGGGTTGAGAGTAGGCTAGAGTGTGTTTAGGAAATTGTGTAGTGCTCTCACTGATCCTAAAGGGCTGCCTGACCCAAAGTACATCTTTTTAACCCCAGTGCTTCTTTGGTTGATGAAATATGTCTATGAATCATAAAATACAATAAACTCAAAAGTATCAAAATAACAGAAAATCCAAAGGGCAACAGAGATATTGGCTGCAGCAGATATTTTCTTAACATAGCTGAATCACACTATCCCTTTGGGTAGTCATATAACATTTGTAGGACTTATTCTAGTCACTCAGTTACTCAGTCTCAACCATCTCCTGGTCTTTCTGATGATTACCTATTAAAATTATATTTTCTCCATACCATACTCTTTCTTTGAACTTGAATGAATTTTTATTTCAACCATTTTTCATTGTTATTTTTAGTCCATTGTGCTAGAATCTGGGATCTTTCTGAATAGCTTTTATTACCCAACATGCACCTCACATGTTCACTTTTTCTAGAATTAATATTTTGGGGAAATATAAGAATAACATAATCCTTATCTATACAAAAATCTATCTTTTTATATTAATATTTACCCAAGAAGCCTTCCTCACTGGTGGGACATCCCTTACTGATCATCTCATTCATGATCATGGTCCCAGAATTCCCCCAAATTTAATTTTTTCTAGAGATGTCTATGGCCTTAGTAATTTCCCATGTCAGTAATAATCCTCGACAGTGACAGTAGACAGTATTTTTGTAAGTCCTAAGTTTTAACATATATGTTATCTTGTCTTTGACACTCCAGGAGACCAAGAAAACAAATGTGCATGCATGTATATCCTCTCCTTTACAATATGTAACTTATACCATCAGACTTTTAATGGAAATGATTCAGCTTTATAATATGTTTTAGAGTTTTAAAAATGTTTTCTTTACAATAAACCTTATATAGTAAACAGAGAAAGCATTATTCCCATTTCATAGGTGAGGAAACCAAGACTCAGTGAGATTGAAATGACTGGATGTTAGGCACTATTTTAGTGAGTGATGAAACTGGGACTCCTTCCAAGGTTTATTGCCACTCCCAGCACTTCCCACTATACCATAATGTCTCAATCAAATACATAAGATCTTAGTATTTGATTTCTATTTAGCATTGGAATGCCCAAACTATTTTCCCAATTTACCAGCCATTGTGGGCTATAATTTGCTTTCATATATGTGTCTAAAGTGGTACAAGGGATCTAGCATATGAGAGGTGAAATGGGGTAAAAAATTCCTATTTAGGCTTTAATTGTCAACATTTTTATACTTGCTAAGAATTAATTAAAGGAATTTTAAAAGGAAGGAGATAAAAGATTTCATAAAAGGGCAATATAAAGCCTCAGGATTATGTGAGTGAAGATCCAGGCAGTCAGCTCCAGGATACTAAGTTTAGCTATCATTTAAAAGTCAACAAGCATTTATTAAATGCCTTTTCCAGGCATTGTGTTAAGTGCTAGGGAAACAAACAAAAACAAATATAGAAGGCAGCCCTTGCTCACAAGGATCTCATGCTCTCTTATTTCTTTCCATACTTCATTCTCCAACACCACACCTAGATTAGTCCACCTCCATGATCCTTGCAGTAGTGTGAAGACTCCCAAATATGGGGTCTGGGACACTTAATTTTGCATATAGATGGCTCTAAATAGTAGTGTATATAGAAGACATTTTTTGAAAAGTTATATGACCTTTTGAGGTGCCTAAATAATTAGACAGTGATGTCTTTCCAAGTCAATAAATCAGTCAGTACCTCTGAAAGTCCTACCAAGTGCTAAAATGCTATAAAAAATAATGCACAGAAATGGTCAGAAATAGAAATCCTACCTGCTATCCTCATGGGTTTTAGAGTCTAGATCAGAGTTGGGCAAACTGTAGCCCATGGCCAAGTTGCCTAATCTGTAAGCTAAAAATATTTTACATTAATAAATATAATAAAAATATAAACATCATCCCTAGCTTATAGACTGTTCAAAAACAAGAATTAAGCCAGATTTGGTCAGGGCAATAGTTTGCTGAGCTCCAGTCTAGATCATTTTATGAATCTGGAGAGCATGCTATTAATCACCCAAATGAAGTTATCTCTAAAATTTGTGACATGCTTCCATAGAAACCTTGATATGGCTTTTTTTTTTCTGCATTTCTCTGTTATAAAGGTAACACCACTCCTGTGTGCTAGAAGGCAATTGGACTGCCTAAGAATTTTAGTGACATAGAACAAAATAATTACTCATCCCCATGTTCCCTGAATGAAAAAAATCAGAAAAAATATGATTTTTTTCTTTTTTTTCTCCATTATGTTGAAGGTATCCCCCCCCATAAAATCCTGGTTTGTGGATTGAAAATTCAATGTTGGCTATGGGAAGAGCCTGTGGTTTTTCTTTATTGATAGTTAGATAAGTAAGATGAGATGGGAATGGCTAAATTGGAAAGAGTGGCATTGAAAAGATTGAATTGCAATTAGACCAGTAAAATATACATACATATACACATATACACACATGCATACAAACATACATTTAACCAGATCTATAATTTTGTTGGAGCAGAAAATTTAAATGAATCATTCTATCAATGTTGACAGTCCTTTCTCATGAACCTCCAACCTTGCAGTGTTACCAAAGGGCCAAGTGACTCCAGATCTCACACCTAGTATGTAGTTGTTACAAAAACAATATATTGCAGAGGCTAGATTTGCAGGCAGTTCTTCCTGATTCTGAGCCTATTCTTATCTAATGCACCACATTCTATAGCATGGAATGCTGGCCTATTTATAATTTTGGTCCCAGGATCATAGATCTAGTTATGGAAGGGATCTGAGAAGCCATCTAGTCCAACACCTTCATTTTACAATAAGCCAATTTTCTGGCCCAAGGATATTAAATGATTTCCCCTAGATTTTATAGACATTGTCAGTGGTAGATTTGAACCCTGGTCCTCTGACTTCAGAGGTAGTGCTCTTTCCATTTTGCCCTTGCTACAGGTTGCAGAGGTGTCAAACTTGACTCCCATTGGCTGTGTGGGGCCTAGAACACTCCTGAGTATGCCCAAATCAGATTAAGATGCAATTAAGAATTAATACAATAAATGAAAATTCAATAAATAACATGATATTGCATTTTAAAACTAAATCAATTTGCAGCCCACGGGGATCCTTATGTGTGGATTAGAAGCCTCCATTTCTATTTACTTTTGATACTTCTAGTGTAGAGGATTCTGGAACTTGAAGTTTCATTAACAATGACTATTTCTCAAAATAAAACCATAGAATCTCATAATAAAAACATAGAATGTTGGAGACAGAAGAACCTTTTTTTCAAATATCTCATCAAATGCCTGCTAGAGATAAAGAAACTGAGAGCTAGAGAATTTTTCTAACTTGTCCAAGACCCTAGCTAATTAGTGCCTGATCTGGAATTAGAAATTTAGGAATCCAAACATCAAGTCAATGTTTTTTCCACTTCATTACTTGATACAATTGTAGTTTGTTCATGGTGGGCCACTTAAAAAATAAATAAAACACATATAAGTAATGTCCTTTTGGTAAACACCATGACCAATTTCGGGCTTATTTCCAAAAACCACTGAAGTCTCAAGATAGAAAAAAACAAAACAAAACACCATGGTTTGTCATAGACTCTTCCAAATTCATATAAGAAAAAGTAATCTTTGTATTGTAAGGATAATTTAGGGTCATGACCTAATCTAAGTTTGATTTTTGGTCCCCAGGGGATATCCCAAATAAAATACCCAAGACAATTTGCAAATCTATGGTGGTTTAATCAATATATAGGGAAGAAATCAAGAGAAGAGAGAGAGGGAGGGAGTATAGGATTTTACCTGCCTGGCCTGTGCTAGGGGGAGTTCAAAGTCCTCCACCACAAGGTTTCTGAAGAATATTAGAGGTTTCTAAGTGGATAGTGTTTGGAAGGTAAAGGTGGACAAATCAGCCTAAACTCCAAGAGAGCTCAGAGAAGACACCTCACCTGAACTAGGTTTCTAGGCTCCCTCCAGTATGGTATCAAGGGAAACTCACCGCTAAACTGGACAATAGCTGCCACCATGCCAAGATGTCAAAACACCCAGCAAGCTGCCACCAGCCACCTCTCTGCCGCCAAAGAGGCTGGAGAGAGGAAGTGATGCGAAATATATAGACGGTTTTATATCACTTTCCTGTGTTTCACCTGTACCAATGGTAGCTTAAGCTTGACTTGGGACAGCCCAGGGGTCTGTCAGCTGTTTCTAATTTGTCATTTGCTAGCACAAGTCTGTCTCTCATAGGCCATCCTCCTAGATATTTAATCCTTAAGTATGGGTGTAGACATTCCTGATTTTGTGAGACTAAGTAGGGTGGAGTAATCTAAAGTTCACAGTACGTTATCATGGATAGGGCATAATGCTATGGAATTAACTACCTGTCTAAGTAAAAATATAGGAAAGCAACATAACCATCACAACCTCAGGCTCAGTGGCAATCAGTTTGTAACAAAGAAATGTGCTTTTTTATATAGCTTTTTATTTGTGATAATAACATAGCTTTGGTGTATTTGATTTGGGGGAATTTTAGTTACATTTATGATAGTTAAAGATATGACAGTTCTCAGTTGTTTCTTTTGTTTGCTGTGCATCCATCTGATTTACCTTTCCTGAGCATCTCCAATCTTACAAAGTCCGTTTCAGTGTTAATCAGACCCTGGGAAATAGCTGCATTACAAAGTGTGTGGCAAGGGGCAATATCAGAGCAGAGATCGTTTGGCTTTAATCAAAATGAATGCCTTTTCCTCATCATGCTCGGTTTGGACCAGGAGAGAGGAGGAGGTGTCTGTTTACCATCTTGCACAGTTATGGCATGAACTGCAGGGGGCAATATTTACTAAGAAACTCCAGTAGCTTGGTGGTTAAGTGGGTAAACATCTGAACATTTTTAAAATATTTAAGATAGCTTGAACTGCATGTTACTTGCCAGGACCCCCACATTATACAGAGTTGCTAAAGAGAGCTCACTGTTCCAATCCCCTGGAGTGTTTTCACATACGATATTCATATACTGGCTACAAAAATAAAAGCTACTGAATTAGTTTGCTCATGTCCAAGGTTCCACATTCGTAGACTTGTGAAAAATTGTCTTTGCTAAATCTTTGCATGATGGATAAGGATGGGGGAGGGAGATAGTAGAAGAAAAAAAGACAACTTCTTCATTTGAGTGGTCAATGAAGGTAGGCAGTCTGGATAATTCAGATTCTACATAGGATTTATCTACAAAAGATTTATCTCTAGAAGGGGCCTTAGAAATTATCTAGTACCATTTTCTCATTTTACAAATAAGCAAACTATAGACCGCAGAAAAGGAGAGCTAGCCCAGCATTACAGATGGTAAGTAACAAAGCTGGTATTTGAAATAAGATCCTCTGACAAAATCCAGAACTATTTTTTTTTATCAATTGCTAGCCTCTTTCTTCAAGAATATTTTTTTCAAGTATTTTTCTTTTTCTATTAAATTTCTTCTAGATTCCAGTAGAAACATATAAATTTCAGTGAGTTCTAATGCATGAATTCACATTAGATCCTTGCTCCCATTCCAGTTTCCTAGGAAAGCTCCCTAACGATATTCTAGAGAAGATAGTCTGGTATGAACTGAGATCTAGCCTCTGGGTCATGGAGCCAAGTTCCATGAGTTCACGTTCCACCTCTAATACTTACTCTGTGACCTGGGGCAAGTCATTGAACTTTTTGCTGCCCAAGGCAAATCTCTGAGACTATAGGTTATAGCTGAGTTGCTGATCTGCATGGATGGAGAACTATTCCACTTCAGGAGTTCTCCACACGATAAGATTATAAGTATGGTCCTAAAAAACGAAAGCTACATGATGACAAATATATCAAAACTTACTCTACTATTGTCTCCTGCACAAATGTATTTCCTTTGCCTATGGCTTAGCATCTAGCACGAAAGAGCAAATAAGCAAATCAATAGTTCATACGATTGGGCTTTTATATACTACTACAAATGTTTTATTGACCTAAACTCACACCTCTGATTCTAGAGAAGCTTTCAGCTCATTCTTTACCTGGTTCTGACTCCTGAAAATTCCTCATTTGACCAAAAAGCCCATTCGACCAATATAGAAATCCTCATTTACTTCCCACAACTAAAAGCACAGTCAAATTCAAGATTATGTCAAGAAATATCATAAAAGGAACTGACTGGCTGAGGCTTTCAAAATGAAAAGGGATTTTTGTCAAATATCAATGCTTTCTAGGATTATTCCTCATTATTTTATGCAAAAGATATATGCAAACAGAACAATAAATAAAATATATCTAACTGCAAAATAAATAAAAGATTAGATGACCTGGAACAACAAATCATCTAACTCGTTTGAGAATCAGTTTTCCCATCTGTAACATGAGAGGGTTGCTCTGGATGATATTCCTTTCACCCTAAAAATGTATGTTCTCTGTTTTCTGCCATCTCGATGACAACTGAGAGCTGTCAGTCAAGCATGACTGCTCCAGCTGCTCATCAATCCGAAGGCATGCAAAGAGAGACTGTCTACATTAGACTTTAATTAACTGTGAGATGACAATAGCTTCCAATCAGAGGAATAATCAAGATACCCAGCAGATCCTGTTTTGCAGAGGCACTGAGCCCTGGGAATGTGAGACAGAAGTAAGGACAGAACAGAAATGGATTAAGGAATAAGGGAAGTTAGAGAAGGAAGAGGAGAAAAAGAAGAGAGAAGAGGAAGAAAGAAGGAAGGAAAGGCAAATAGAAGGGAAGAGCAGGAAGAGAAGAAGAGAAAAGGAAGGGAGAATGAGGAGAAAGGAAGAATAAAGATGGAAAGAGAAAAAAGAATGGATCATATATTAAAAAATCTGAATGTATGAAGTTTTTTTGTTTGTTTTGTGCAACAGGAAATATAGCAGCATAATAGTGTATTAAGGTCCTTACTTTTTCAAGAGAAAGGATAGGAATAGAGGAAGGAAGAGAAATGGAGAAAGATTTCTAGGAGAACTTGATCCATATTCAAAAGTATTGCTGAAACATCTTCTTCCGTTGTGATGTGCATCAAAAGAAGACATTGTTCTGAGGAAATTAATCATTCAATCATTAATCATCAAGCATTTATTAAATACCTACTAAGGTCTAATCATTTACTAGGTGATGAGGATACGAAATGAAAAGAGAAATCATCCCTGCCCTCTAGAAACTTACTTTCTAGTGGGGAAAGCAAAAGGGAAGGTACTTGTATCTGTGAAGATGTTGAAAGATTTCATGAAGAAGGTAAAACTTGAGCATGTCTTTCTTTTTTCATTTTTATTGTCATGCAAAATGCATTTCCATATTGGTCACTGTTGTAAGGGCATGTAGAGCCCATTCTAAGGGCAAGCTTGCAGTTGCCTGCCACAGTTCCATACTAGAAAGCCAGGGGGACTTGGGGCAAAGATGTTCCCCTCTCCCTCACTATGAGCCTAAGAACATTCTTCAACTCACCACCCCTCTGCCCAGCAGCCCAATGAGGGCAATTATTCCCTCCCCTGTGTGGGGTAAGGTGCTAAGAGGAGATGGTGGGGTCACATATTGTGTGAGGGTAAGAAGAGGCAGCCTGTTGAGTCTGTAGTGAAAGTGATGTCTGTGGTGGGGTTGGAAGGGAGCTAGGTTTGAAGGGAGCATAGCTCATAATGTGACACATACCTGGAGGGGAGCAGAGCACTGAATCCAATCTCTTCCCTGTCTCCATGAGTGCCTCTCATCACCTGCCCCTCTTCCCAGAAGTTCAATGGGAGCACTTCCTCCCTCCACTGTCTGATACAAGAGAGAGTGGGGTGGGAGGGTATGACACTGGGGAGGGGGCATGGGGGCAGGGCCTAGAACTTCATCTCTAAAAAGTTTTCCATCATTGATATATGCTGTTGATCTTTATTACTGCATTTCTTAGTTTTTGTCTATTTTTTCCTTCCTTTTTTATTTTGGGTTATATGAAACTCCTAAATAAAACCATAAATACACTGATTTGAAAGATAATATCCACATCCATCCAACTCCAGCAGTTCTTTCTCTGGAGATCGATAACATTCCCTATCATAAGTCTTTCAGGATTGTCCCACATCATTTCACTGATGAGTTTTCACAGCTGATCATCATACAATATTGCTGTTAATGTGTATAACTTTCTCCTGGTTCTGCTTATTTGGCTCTGCATCAGTTCCTGCAGATCTTCCCAGCTTTTTCTGAAATCTTATTGATTATCATTTGTTATATAGCACAATAGTAGTCCTTCATCAACATGTAGCACAATTTATTCAGCCATTCCCCAGCTGATGGACATCCCCTCAATTTCCAATTCTTTGCCACTACATAAAGCAAATATTTTTAATAACATTATGAGATGATAAACAATCTGATATAGATTTTACATATGCAGTCATATAAAACAATTTTCCATATTAGTCATTTTGTGGAAGGGATTTTAAGCAAAGAAAAAAATGAAGGAAGAAAATAGAATATATTGTATTTTGTTCTGCATTCAGATTCTAAGTTTTTTCTCTGAAGGCAGATGGCATTTTCATCATGAGTCCCTGGGATTGTCTTGGATCGCTGTATTGCTGAGTATAACTAGGTCATTCACAGTTTTTCATCAAAAAATTTTGCCATTACTCTGTACCATGTTCTTCAGATTCTGTTCACTTCACTTTGCATTACTTCATGTCAGTCTTTCCAAAATCATCCAGCTAGTTTTCTTATAGCACAGTAGTATCTCATTACAATTATATATCATAGCATTTTCATTCAATCTACAGCTGATGGATAGCCCATCGATTTCCAATTCTTTGCTATTGCCAAAAAAGTTGCAATACATATTTTTATATAGATAGATCCTTCTCTCTCTTCTTCTTCTCCTTCTTCTCTCTCTTCTTCTCTCTCTCTCTCTCTCTCTCTCTCTCTCTCTCTCTCTCACACACACACACACACACACATACACACACTTTGGGATATACAACCAGTAGTGATATTGCTGACACAGCTTTAGAGCCCTTTGAGCATAATTCCAAATGGCTCTCCAGAATGACTGGTTCAGATCACAACTTCACCAACACTGAGTTAGTGTTCCAATTTTCCCACATCAGCTCCAACATTCATCATTTTATTTTTCTGTCATTTTGGCCAATCTGATAGTTATGAGGTGGTTCTTCAGAGTTGTTTTAATGTGCATTTCTCTAGTCAAGAGATTTAGAGAAGTTTTTCATATGACTAGAGATGGCTTTGATTTCTTCATTTGAAAACTGCCTGTTCATATTCTTTGACCATTTATCAATTGGAAAATGACTTAAATTGTTACAAATTTGACTTCATTCTCTGTGAGAAATGAGACCTTTATCAGATATTTGAGCTTGAGTCTTAAAGAAGACTAGGGATTCTAAGAAGCAGAGCTAAGGAAGAGAACACATTCTAGTTATGAGGCTCAGTCTCTGGAAAGATCTGTAGCTGGGAGATAAATGCCCTTTGTGAAGAAGCCTAGTTTGGTTGGATCATCTCTGCTATGAAAAGGATTTATGGTCAGCAAGTCAGGAAAAATAGTTTGAGTCACTGGTGAAGGGTTTTCAGTGTTAAACTCAATAAAAAATATTCTATTTGCTTCTAGAAATAATAGGGAGCCACTGAAGCATTGGAATAAGTAAATATGTTTCTATGACTGGAATTAGAGCATAATCTTCTCAAAATGTCAGTAGAAGAAAAAAATCCTCAGCATGGTATTGCTCTTTTCCAAAATGATACTACTGTCAATGTCTACAGTTTGTATTTGCCAAAGAATCCTTTTAGCCTCTGCATGTGAGATCTTCCCTTTGGTTTATGTTTCCAATTGCTATTTAAAGAATGTGCTTTTGTTTCTGTTATTACTCTGACTTTTAGACCTGATATCCTCAAAAGAGCACTGCATTTGTAGTAAGGAGACCTTGATTTGAGGCATAGTTCTGCTGTTTATTATTTATGTGACCTTGGAAAACTGATTTGACCACTATAGACCTTGCTTTCTACATCCTTGAATTTGAAAGGTTGTATTGGATTAAAGAGGCCAAACTCATGGATGCAGCCCACAAAACTCTCATGAGTAACCTGAACCAGGCTAAAATGTAATTAAGAAATGTTAAAGTAATAGGTAAAAATATAATGAAATGTAGATAATGTTAATTTGTAATTTTCTAAGTCAATATTTGGCCCAAATGGATCCCTTTCTATTAGAACTTGATACCACTGGATTAGATGATCCCTAAGAATCCTTCCAGCACTAAATCCAATGAGTCCAAGATCTGTTGTTTGAAAAGATCCCTGTAATTTCTTAGTCAAGAGTATTTGCATGAGATTCCCAGTAATCTGTAACTCTGACTCAATAATAGTAAAAAGGAAATATTTGGATTAACCCAAACAGCTATTATTTAAATCAAGATAATTTCCCCTTCATAAGAAGTTATATGACTTCAGTTAAACATTCAACAGAGACATGGTGATGATTATATAGTCATTACTGATTTGCAAAATGATCAGAAAGAATTATCCCAAGTTTGCCTTTCTGTATCTTTTTAAATGAGGCCAATTAACTTAAGAAGCCCTCCTGTAACAGAGCATGTGTCCACATAATAAAGTCCATCTGTGTACATTTGGCTTTATAACGTCTACAAATGCATTTTCACACAACAATGCAGGCATTACAGCACTTTACTATGACTACAAAATCATGTTTGATTATTGCAGGTTATTATAATTATAGTAAATGTATTCATATGGCTATTTTCACACAATCACTCTCCCAAGGATAGTGGTTCTCAGTGAATGATAAAACTCAGAAATAATGAAACTGTCTTTGTTTTTCACATAATTACTTTTCAGCTCCCTGGGTGTGTCTGTCTCCTGTCTGTCAAATTCCTTTTCAAGATGTTGGGAGCTCAAGGAAAGGAGCAGACTTGGGGAAAAAAGAAACCAGTGAAACATGCAAGCAGGATCTGGGGAAAATGGCTTAAAAAAGAGACCATTTCTTTCTAGCAGATTCCAGGAAAGTTATTTAATTGGCTTCTATAATGGCTTTTTCTGCTTGAAATTGTTACTAACAATCTATGACTCGAAAGAGATTTTACATATTTAATACAATGGGAGTAGCAAGTGAAACTTATCCAGAGACAGTCCATTAGAGAAGATATCTAAGTTATTTATGTTCTTGTCTCTGAATAGAGGGTCAAAAGGCTTGTCTATAGAAAGAAGTAGAGGTGCACAGCTGGATATGAAAATAAACATCATTCATTGCAACCTCATGTTTAATTGGCACTTCCCTGCAGCCCTCAGAAAACTGAATATGGCTTTTTTTAAATTTTTAAACTTGTTGAGAACATCAATAATGTTCCAATAATTTCATGAGTTGGGTCCATTTTGGTATGGTTTTTGCCTCCCTCCAAAAAACTGAAGTAATTATAGTCTAATCCAGTGGTGAGTCTTCCATAGATTCTCTAGACTGAGAGTGACACAGGATGATCCTAGATACCCTAAGGTTGCTTCAGAATGATTACCTTCCTTTCCCTGCAGACCACTAACTTCTCTACAGCTGGACCAGATGTGGCCTGCCAACAGATGGAGATATTTTCATTTCAGACACCATCCTGGCTGCTAAGCCTGGACACCATCACTAGTTTCCCACTCAACTCTGTTGTCCATTTTTTTTGTAAGGAGAGTCTAGTGATGACCCACCATCAGCAAGAAGATGAAACTTTGTCTAAGCTTTAAGGTCTTGCACCATACCAGTCCTTTAGTGCTTCCTCAAAGCATGTAGGTTCTTGAGCTCTGGCCAGTCTTCTTGAGCCATGTAAGAGTTAAACTAATATCCAATACTTCAAGTATTATATTTTTAAAGTTTATTATCTGACAAAATAGAATGGGTGATGGACCTCCCCCACTTAAGGATAAGTGGGGTGTATACGCTTTTGGTGATTAAATCTAAAAATGGCTAGGGGACAATTAATCCCATCTTCACAGATGAGAAGCCTCAAAAGTCTGGATACAAAAAAAATCTGAGATTAGAGGCAGTTGGGTGGCTCAGTGAATGAAGAGCCAGGCCTAGAGATGGGAGGTCCTGGGTTCAAATCTGGCCTCAGACACTTCCTAGCTGTGTGACCCTTGGCAAGTCAAATAACCCCCATTGCCTAGCCCTTACCACTCTTCTGTCTAGAACCCAAACATAGTATTGATTCCAAGATGGGAGGTAAGGGTTTAAAAAAAAAAATCTGAGGTTCTGGAGAGTCCCATATAAGGAAGTTGGCTTTATATATATATATAATTATATTAGATATGTTTATATATTGTTGAATAAATTTATATATAATATATATAAATATAGAAATATAAATAAATATATATTATATATAAATTTATTCAACAATATGTAAACACATATAATATATAATAAATATATAAAATATATTTATTACAAATTATTATTAATGATAATATATAATATAATATAAATTATTATGAAATATATAATATATAATAAATATATAAAACTATTATAATGCAAATAAAATAAATAAAATATATAAATATACTTAAAATAAAATAGATTAAAATATATAAATATAATATAATTAATATATAAATATGTAATATAATGAATATATGATATAATAAATATATATAAATTTAAAAGTTATTTATTATTGATCATGGCAGCTTGTGAGCCATATATAAGGCACAGAGGGAGCAGGATCTACATAGGCAAAGAAAGCCCCGACCTGGATGAAATCACTTCTTCTGAAGCATTAAAGTAAGGCTTAAGAGTTCAGTGTTCAGAAACAGGCTCAGAGAAAATACTGGGAAGACTAGCATGTGTATTCTCTCCATAAACTCTGACAAATCTTTTTCCATTTACTACAAAGATAGGTTTCTGGTCCTGCCAGTTTGGTGTTTAGAGATAAAACTGTCTGGCTCCAGCCAAAGGGAGAGTGATAAACTGTTGAGCAGAAGGGCACTTTGAATCTGCTAACATATCACTAGCATCTTCCTCTGGGGGACTAGCTGGAGTTTATTTTTCATCTGATACCCTCTTCTCCCACATCAATGAAATCATTAAAGTCGCTTTTAGACAAATGCCACAGTGACGTCCTAGTGTAGGCTTGTGACGGTAGCTGATTTAGTGAGATGGGGCCAATCTCACCCATTTCCCTTGAAACAAAGGGAATTGTGGGGCTCAGCAGGCTGCCCTTTAAGAGAACTCCCCCCCCTCCCCCCGCCCTGTCTATGCAGGTCTGGGATTGTGCGGGAGGCCATTTCACCAGAAATAGTCTTGGGGAGTTCAGGACCTGGAGAGCTTGTCTCTGTGAACTTCCTCATTGAGAGGCCTCATTTACTCCTCAGCATTTTGCATCCTCTTTCTTAGCAGATTGCCTCTTAATGATGCTGTATACATTGTTGCTTTGAATGACCTCACAACCTAAAGATAGACAGGAAAAAAAGACAGGCAAAATATATATTTTTCCAGCAGGTGCTTTTAAGCGGATACATTTCCTTCCAAGCTAAATTTTTTTAAAGCATCTTATTAAATCACATCCTAAATGACCCATGCAGCACAGTTTATTTTTCATTAGCAAGGTGAGGAGGCAGAGGGTCAAATAAATCAGAATAAACAAGGCAATAATTGTTCCTCCCTTTATATCACCTCAAATATGGAAGTAATGAAGGAAGCACATGATTGAATTAAGAACTCTTTATTAGTGGCATATTTTGTTTTCACATTTAGAGAGAAAAACATCTTGGTTCTGGAAGTCAGTGAAGCTTTATTTTTGAATTAACTCTATGAATTTGGAAAAAAGACTTAATGTTATACTTATAAAGTAGGTCCAAGCAAGGTAGGTAGGTTGTAGAGATCTATTTTAGTTGAGAAGTATTAGAAATGCTTGAAAATTCTTCTCCAAACTTTTATTCATGAACTCTGATGCCTTCAGGAATCGAAGGTAAAAGTGTTTTGTTTTGTTTTGATTTTTGGATTTGGTGTGTGCCAGTACTCTGGGCCTTCGTGTTGTGGGGTCTCCAGGGCACCCATTTTACCTTTAGCGAGCTTCTGGTACAATTAGGAGTTTACATACACAGTAGCAAGCTGCAGGGCTTTTTAGAGGTAATAAGATTTCTACAGTTAAGAAAATGACATCCGTAGTTTACAAAAACAAAGGATAAGAAGTGGAAAGTGCATTTCAATAAAGCAAATATGAATCTGCTTTCACACTAGAAAGATAAGACTCAGTACCCAGGTCCTTAACTCACTATCCCACTCATCATTGCAGTTTTCCCAAATCTTTGGATTCCTTTCTCCTCATCATCTAAGCTGAGAACTTTGCCTCATATTTCACTGAAAAAATTAAAATAATTCCCCAAGAGTTCCCTCTGTTCCCCTCCACTTCATTCACATAATTCAGATGACTTCTGCCACTATCTCCTCCTTTTCCTATGACATAAGAAGAGGTGGTACTTTTTTGCCAAAGCAAAATGTTGGGTTGGACGAGTTCGTCAACCTACATAAGGGATCCTATCTCATCAATTTGTCCTCTCTATCATCTCATTCTCTCACTGTACATTTTACTGGCTGTTCTCCATGCCCAGAATTCTCCTTCTCCTCATCCCTATCTTCTGGTTTCCTTTAAGCTAAAATCCTACCTCCTGCAGAAAGCTTTTCCCAATTCCCCTTAATTCTAGGACCTACTCTCCATTGACTATGTAGCTTCTTTTTATAGAGTTGTTTGCATGCTCTCTCCTCTATAAGACTGTCAGCTCCTTAAGATTAAGAGCCATCTTTTGTCTTTCTTTGTATCCCCAGAATTAACACAATGCCTTCAATATTGTAGATACTTAATAAATATTTGTTTACTGATTGACATGGAAGATTCTAGATCAGTTGCAAAATAATAAGGATGTGGGTCTATGGTTCTACCATGCAATTTTAAAAGAAGTTTTTAATTTCTCCAGGTTCACTGGAAATGTTCAAGTGCTAAGTATTTTGATCTATATTTTAATCAATCTCTACTTTTATCAACTTAGATTTTCCTTCCAGGTCTTTTTCATCCTATGTGATTTCATATTTGAGTCTTCCCAAAGGTTCAGAGAATGTCAGGGATTCCAGTGTACTTCTGTGTATCTATTGACTCTCATTATTGCTACATGACCCACTCATTCCTTTTCCTATCTAGCTTTGCTCAACATTAACTGGAGTAGAAGATAGGAAGAGTCGGGTTTGCCAAACATGTTCTTCATGGCCATAGAAAGAAGTATCCCGAATATGGTTCTAATTTTTTAAAAAAATGAAGATTGGTTGTCATTTTCTCCAAAGGCTGCCAACCACAAAAGACATTGTACTAATTATTTTCCATGCCAGATCACTACAATACTACTTAGAGAAGTACACAGTGGTGGGTAAGAGAGATCAGTCTAAGGATTCATATTGGAAAAATAAAGTGAATGAAAAGCATATTGCCCAGATAATGATTCAGGTCACCGAAGTAATTTCATTAGTGCTTTGTATCTTGAACAACTATTGGAGTTGGATAATGAGCTATAATTGGAGAAGAACAGGAGGAGAGCCAGCTGCACTGAATTTGCTTTCTGTGTTCCCAAACTACTTACAACTTCAGGTGCCAAACTCTGCAATTAATACAATTCTTCTTAAAGTACATATGCACTGATGCCGTAAGAAAATAGCTCCATGACCTTTGAAATTAAGAATTCTGTAATAAGAGTCCTGTGATCTAGCTCAGAAAAAAAGGATGCATCATGATAATTAGTGAATCCCTGCTGAAGAACATTAGAGAATTGATACATAGATCAGAAATAACTACCTGGATATCATATATTCTTTGGGTGTAAGACAGACTAGAAATACTATCAAGGTATATCAAAGTTGTGCATCACATAACTAATATAAACAGGAACAAATACTACCAAGAGATCAAACCTGAAAGGCATTCAGAGACTTTTAAGTTCTGCTTAAGAAACTGAGGGAT
The DNA here is from genome assembly GCF_027887165.1 of Monodelphis domestica. NCBI lineage: Eukaryota > Metazoa > Chordata > Mammalia > Didelphimorphia > Didelphidae > Monodelphis > Monodelphis domestica. Next base: position 464,658,374 of record NC_077229.1, on the reverse strand, counting down.
ATAGGTTATAGTTGGAATCTCCATCTCTTCTTTTTGTTGATGATTGTGATAGAAATCACCAACAGGCTATGTAGACAGTGTAAATGGTTTTCTTAGATTAGGGCTTGAGGAATGAAATAATGAGTTTTCCTAGCAAGAATGAGAAATGCTTCCTAAGGTAAAAATGCTTTGAAGAAAACTCACTGATCTGAGTTAAGCTGAGAGGAATGGAGAATGATGATAAAGAAGATACCAGGTTTCATTTAGAAAGAACAATAGCCTAAGAGGTAGGTGATCGACTGACTTCTGAAGAAACAACGGGGAAGCTGATTGGCTTATTTACTCATGACTTTAGATGAAATATATATATGAAACTGACCACATTTATATATAGAAATCTCTCTATATAAATGTGGTCAGTTTCATCAGTCAAGAAGCATGTATTAAGTGCCTACTATGTACCTTGCATTATGTTAAACTCTGGCATTATAAAAAAGGCAAAAGACAGTCTCTATTCGCAAGAAGTTCACATTCTAACAGATCACTACATGTGAATTGGAGATAACAAAAGGATGGCACTTGTATTAAGGGGGATCAGTAATATTTGGCTGGGGTTTCAAAGAAGCCAGGAGTTAAAGATGAGGAGACTTCCAGGCAGGTGGGAATAGCCAGAGTAAATGTCTAAGTTGGAAGATGAAAAATCTTGAGGCAAGAAAAGTCAGTGAGTCCATGACACTAGATTGTAGAGTACAAAGAGGCAAGATGTATGTTGACTGGACAGGTAATAAGGGGCCATCTTGGGAATGGCTTTAAAAGTCATACAGAGGGATTAGTATTTGACCCTAGCAGTAAATGAAAAGGACACAACAAATATGGCTAAGAGGGAATTGAAAAAATGTTTGAGATTTATTTTTTAATGAGTTTTAGCCAAGTCAAATAATATTCTACAGTACTCTTAGCAGTGTCAATATTCATAGATGGGCATAGGTTGTCTCAGTTTTCGAATGAGGGACTGGAAGGTACATTAATCATATTTTGCAAATGGGACAAATCTGATAGGGATAGCTTTTCTACTAAATGACAGAATTTGGATCCCAAAGATGACAAGGTAGAACAAGATCAACTCTAGAAAATAGACTATAATGCTTTGCATTTATTTTTTTTTATTTTAATAAGAACTCTCACCTTCAGTCTTTGATTCACTACTATGTATTGGTTCTAAGGCAAAAGAGTGGGGGTTAAGTGACTTGCCCAGGGTCACACAGGCCACATTTGATCTCAGGACCTCCTATCTTCAGGTCTAGCTTTTGTATCCACTGAGCACCTATTATTTTCAAATATCAGTTTCACAAAGTCCTACTTTGATGGCTTCAAGGATCCATGATTTTATTGATATTGGCATCCCACTGAAAGCCTCATTAACTTGTTAATTGTGTGACCCTGAGCAAGTCACTTAACCCTGTTCACCTCAGTTCCAAATCTGTAAAATGAGTTGAAGGAACTGACAAAATATGCCAAAAATGACTTAACAACAAGAATCTCACTAAAGTAGATTGAATCCCCTCTGGACAACCTTCATTAACAGTAGAGGTTGTAAAAAATCTATTATTTGATAATGAAAGTACAGATGGAAAGTGAGAAGGCTAATGAACTGGGAGGTCAAGAAAAATCCATACCTGATAGCTGATAAAATATTCCCAAAAAATCAATGAGACTTGCTCTCAGAAAGACTGGACACATAGTTCATTACTAGACCTATATTTGAAACTTTTCCAGCTAGGTAGTATCTCCCAGGGTTTATTCTTTTTCAGAAAAGCCTTAGAAAACCTAGATGAGATGAGGCATCAGTAAGACTTGGAAGAGATTACTGTAGTAGGAGATGAGGGAAACTCTAGTTATAGCAATCCTCAAGAAAGACCTGTATTTGGATTGATTACAAAACTCAGTGGATGAACATTATTACAAAGATGCATAAACAACAGAAGAAACTTCTTATGTTACATCAAGAGAAATACAGATTTTGAGAAAAAAGAGAGAGAGAAGTTTAGATTTCAGTGCAAGAAAGATAATTATCCTGTTCTAATGATAATGCTGTGGATTTGGAGTACTGGGCATAGAAGTGCAGGAGCCTCCACACTCTGACACCACCTGTTTCCTCAACTGTAAAATGGGGATAATAATATCTGCAGTACTTACCTTATAGGATTTTTTTGATAATGTAAGCTGTTTATCTACATTACCGTACTCAAATAAGATGATATAGGTAAAATGATTTATAAATTTTAAAGCATTTTTATAAATGTAATTTATTATTATTACACTATGCTGGTCAGACCCTATCTGTAAAGACATTGAAGAACATTGTTAAAAGGGACATTGACAAATTAAAGAATAACCAGAGAAGGGTAACCAAACAGGCAAGAAGTCTTAATATCATGTCATAAATGTAAAGTTATAAAAAATTGGGTGATAGGAACTCTTTAAACAGTTGGGAGGGAAATAATAACTATCTTTAGGTATTTGAAACTTTGTTACATGGAAGAGATTAAATGTATTTCCATTCTAGAATAACAAGTGGGCATTTCAGGGAGGAGGATTTCAGCTTACTATAAAGAAAGAGTATTCTTAATAGTCCTTTTTAATATTGGAATGGATTGCATTCAATTCAAGGTTTATAAAGCATATACAATGTGCAAAGCACAATATTTTCTAAAGAACTGAGCTCCTTGTAACTGGAAGTATGCATGTAGGAGCCTGAACATCTGTCAAGCATCGAATAGTTGGGTCAGATGACTTCTAAGGTCCTTTCCAACTTGCAAAGCCTGATTCTATGATATTTCTTCCTCCACCCCCATATACCAGAGAGTCGGCAGTCTAGGCTAACTGATAATGGATTAGTGACTTCTTGGGCAAGCAGATACAAAAATGTTGGTACCATCCTATCAGGAATTACTAATTCCACCAGGGCATCATTTAGCAAATTCTTTTTTTTTTTTTGGATACATTGAGTGGAATGCTATGATTTGAAAGAATCAATGGTCCATTGTTCATAGAAGCTATGGGGTCTGAAGCTTATTGTAGGTAGAAAACAAATCATGATTTTAAGAGCTCAGGGACTTCTAGAAAACATATCTGAGTTTAAAGGGGAAAGAAATATTTCCTCTTCTGGCAACATTTCAATTAAATAGAGCTGATTGCTTACCAAGGTTACATCAGATCACTGAATTGACCTAAAACACTTCCCTTTTCTCCACGTTCCATGCTATCTCTCTTTAAGCCCTGGCTAATTAGACAGACAAGGGACTCCCTGCTCTTCCCCAAGAGATTATCTGAGAAACTTCCACCCAGTCTTCCCTCTCTTTGACCTCCTTGTCTCTTAGCATAGATATACACCTCCAAATTTCACTTGGCAATTAGCTTCGTCCTGCATTGCATATGAATCAAAACTGAAGATAGAATTGAATGAAGGACCTGTACTGTACTTAAAGAGCAGCATTCCCCCTCCCCACTTATAATAATAATAATAACTCTTTTCACTTCAGCAAATCCGCTGGGGAAGATCAGTCAGATCCTCCATATGTTCTCATCCTGTCTAATTTTTGTCCATATGATAAGAATAACTACATTTAAAGGACATTTCATCATTTTCTTAAACCCTCACCTTCTGTCTTAGAATCAGTTCTGTGTATTGGCTCCAAGGCAGAAGAATGGTAATGGTTAGGCAATGGGGGTCAAGTGATTTGCCCAGGGTCACACAGCTGGGAAGTGTCTGAAGCCAAATTTGAACCCAGGACCTCCCATCTCTAGTCCTGGCTCTCAATCCACTGAGCCACTCACCTGCCCCTGACATTTCATCATTTTAATGTTTCCATACTCCAAACCCATGAAGCAAGTAAACATTTTACAGTTGAGGAAACTGAGGCTCACAGTTTCAGTTACCCATCCATAGTCACATAATTGATCAATGGCAGAGATGTCAGGAAGAATGAGATGATGTGTACTGGGAAGTGTTACATAGGTGGGAAATGGGTTTGATTCCCAATTCTACTTAGGTGAACCAGGAAAATTCTTTAAGTGTTCTCAACTTCAGTTTCCTTATCTATAAAACAGGGACAATAATGTGTCTCTGCCTGTTTAGGGTGGTTGTGAAGAAAATCCTTTGTAAACCCTGACAGCTAGGTGGAGTAATGAATAGAAGGAGGTTCTGGATTCAATTCTGGCCTCAGATGTTTATAAGCTGTGTTATCCTAGGCTTACCTGTTTGCCTCAGTTTCCTTATTTGTAAAATGGGGATAATAATAACATCCACCTCTCAGGGTTATTCTGAAGCTCAATTGAAATAATAATTGGAAAGTGCTTGGCACACAGTAAGTACCATATAGTTAGCTATAATTCTTATTATAAACCTCAAAATACCATATAAATGCCAGTTATTATTTATATTAACTGGGACTCATTTAGAGCTTTTAACAAGTCCAGTGTTTTGGCAGCATTTCATACAGACTTTTTAAAAAAAATAACAGGAAGTTTTCCTAAAGAACGCTGTAATAGCAAAATCCTTGGACACTCTAACTGTGGAAGTCACTCAGTAGGGATCAAATGATAAGCTGTTGTTAGGAGATGGTACCCTGGACAATGACGCATCTTCCTTCCCGAATGAAACATAGGAGGGAGGGTTTGTTACAAGGAGAGACTAGCTTCCAGAGTCTTTCTTGGGTCTAATCAGGAAAACAAAAAGACAGCTAATACTCTGAAAGAATGAAGACTGATTACAGCATTGACACTCAAGTTTGTCAGGATGGTGTCATGAATTTATGAGAGTTTCCTGAATTGAGACTTCCTGACTCACAAGCCTTTTTAGTTATATTTATAGCTATAGAGGACAGTGTGGTTGTACTGTAGAACAGAGATGTCAGACATGGGGCCAGTGAGACAAAGAAGTCAATATCACATAAAAATACTGTTGTGGAGTTGTTTTGGTCATGTCTGACTCTTTGTCACCCCATTTGGGGTCTTTGTGGCAAAGATACTAGAGTGGCTTGTCATTTCCTTCTCCAATTCATTTTACAGATGAGGAAAGTGAGGCAGACAGAATTAAGTGACTTGTCTAGAATCACATGATTAGTACCTCTGAGGCCACATTTGAACTCAAGTGTTTCTGCATTAGGTCCAGCACCATATTTACTACACCACTTAGCTGTCCATATATATATAGGGGGCAACTAGGTCGTTCAGTAGATTGAGACCCAAGCCCAGAGATGGGAGGTCATGGGTTCAAATCTGGCCACAGACACTTCTTAACTGTGTGACCTGGGCAAGTCCCTTAACCCCCATTACCTAGCCCTTACCACTCTTCTGTCTTAAAACCAATACATAGTATTGGTTCCAAGATGGAAGGTAAGACTTTAAAATATATATGCATTATATATATTATATGTAAAATATATAATAATATATAATAAAATTATAAAAATGAAAAATAATAATTACTAATAAAAAATATCACTCTGGCCTAGCTCAGTGTGGCTTCTGCCCAGAACAAATCCATTAGCTTGGGCCCTCCCCATACAGCCTATCCAGTCTTCAGAAATGTATTTGGGGACTTCACCTGATGTTAAAAAATTTTTCTCTCACATCTTAAAATTATTTTTTGGTTATGTTGTGGCTCTCACTAACACAATGTTCCCCAAGATCCCTAAAATTAGCTCCTCCACAGTCAACCCTAACATTGGGTCATAGTCACAAAATTAATTTAGAAGGGATTTTAGAAATCACTGAGTCCAAGTCCCTTCATTTTATAGATGAGGAAACAGACCGGGAGAAATAAGATGACTCACTTATAGAATCCAGGTCTCAAATAAGTAAGTGTTTTTTTTCATTATGCTGAGCTACCTCTATCTTATTCTTAAGATTATTACTTTATTGTTTTAGCCTTCCTTTAATTAATCGAAGCCCTTTCATTTTATAGATGAAATTGAGTCCAGAGAGGGGTACTTGGAGATTCAATTTGGACACCAGGAATCTATAATCTTCACTACAAATAAGAAAATGAATTTCTTTCCCTATCTTCCCTTCTTTTCCTTCTTTATCCCTTTCTCTACTATCTCCTTACCACTTTGACCACCTTCTGGGCACCGCTTGGAGGATAAGAAGCTCCCTCAATTCTAAGGCACTAGTGATAACTTCTAGACATGGATTTCCAACAGGTCAAAGGCTTGAGGGAGGTGGGAATGGAATCCTGAGGTTAGACTATATATTGGAGTGAGTGAGGAACAAGGATAGAGTCTCCAGGGTTTTAAATAAGGAGGTAAAAATGAGGTCTCATGCTAGTGTAAACTAGCAATGCAAATACCCAATTACCCATATAGCCACCCAATCACTCAATTTTCTTCCTAAGGTTCCAGGAATTGACCCAGTTATATACCTTCTTGCTGATCAGTGGATAATGGATAATGTAAGGGTTAGGGAGAAAAAAAAACAAGAGACAGAGAGGTTGAAAGAAGGGGAAATGGACATTTGTCCATAAGCAAAACCAATACAGTTATAATTAGAAGAGAAACAAGATATTTGGGAGGAACTATCTTTGCAACAAAATTCTTTGATAAAACTCTTAGTTCTAGGATATATTGAGAACTGATTCAAATTCAAAAGTATAAGTACCATTACATAATTAATAAATGGTCAAAGGCTATGAATAGAAAAATTTTAGATGAAGACATTCAAATTATCAATAAATATATAAAATGATCTAAATCATTAATAATCAGAGAAATGCAAATTAAAACAACTTCCATCAAACTGACAAAAAAGACAAAAAAACAAAATGAAAAATACTGTAGAGGTGGTGAAAAATCAGGTATGTTATTGTACTGTTGGTGGAACTCTGAAATTGTGTGATCATGTTGGAAAGCAAATTGGAACTATACTCAAAAACTATCAACTGTGTGTAACCCTTTGACCTAGCAAGTAGTGTTATCACTACTAGCTCTATACCTCAAAGAAATCAAAGAAGAGGAGAAAGCAAATAAGAGGAATCTCTGGGGATGCCAATCTTCAATTGGAAAATGGCCAAACAAATTATGGTATATTCATATGATGGAATACTATTGTACTTTAAGAAATGATGAAGAGAAGAGTTTCAAAGAAACCTGGGAAGACTCATATAAACTGGTGAAAAGTGAAGTGATCAGAACCAATGACCAGTCATAATTCCTCTATGAAATATGTTACTCATCTCCATACTGAGAGGTGATCAACTCAGAGTGCATATTCAGGTTCTTTTTCAGAGTATGGATAAGGAATATGGACAATGCAAGAATTTCTTTGGAATATACATGTTTGTAATGAGTTTTGTTTTTCTTTCTCATTGGAGCAGAAAGCAAAGAAGAGAGAGAATCTGAATATGAAAATAAAACAAAATTGAATTAAAAAGAAACATACTTCTTTCTATGCCTCCCCACTCTACCCCTTTGCTTTCTTATTTTTACTCTTAGCCTCTATGGATAATTGTGAGACTGGAATCCAATAAGGTCTTTTTTACATAGACAACAGAGGTAAGAGTAACCTTATAATTCAGATTCAGGTCATTGTGGGCATTTTATCACAGTCTTAGGGAGGGTATTGAGGACTCTGGGAGCATTACAGCAGAACTGGACTAAATGGAGGGATGGAGGAGTAATGGTATGAATGGGAGTGTGGGGAAAAGGGGTTGAGATTGGTGATAAAGGAGATCTAGTCTTCCTCTTAATTAAAGAAGAATGGAAGTTTCTCTTAACCTCCATTCCCTTCTTTTAACCTCCTGAATTACCTTGCTCACTAATAAAGAGATATTTATTCTAGGAGGCTGAAGGGGTGGCAATTTAAATAAAAAACCAAGGAATTGCTTAAGATACTTTCACAAAGAATGGTTGTGGGGCTCATGAAATACCATGAAGTGAGGGAAGCTATGGCTAGTCAAACCTCTATAATGTACAGTTTGTACTAAAACAGAAGTTCAAGTTGTTTGTAAGTACAGCTGTTAACATCTGCTCTGGATGCAAACATAAATCCAGCAGTTATTTACATTACTTGTCCATTGCAAATTGTAACTGGCACAGCATATTAAATTAAATAAGTGCCAAAGAGCACAAGGAGGGCAAAACAAGTAGTAGAATGCCTCACATTCTCCCTCTTCAGGTGTTTTTCTAGCAAGAAAAGACTTCACTGTTGGAATATACATTTCCAACAAAAACATACATTCAACTTCACCAAACCCAGAAATGTATATTCAGGTCTATTTATTTATTTATTATTTATTTATGAGCACTTAGCTAGTACAGTAGATAGAATATCAGCTCCGGAGTCAGGAAGATTAATCTTCCTAAGTTCAAGTTTGGCCTATTAGTTATGACCCTAGACAAGTTATTTAGCCTTTTGCCTCAGTTTCTTTAGCTGTAAAAATGATCGGGAGAAGGAAATGACAAATCACTTTAGTATCTTTGCCACAAAAACCCCAAAAATGGGAACATGCAGATTCGGACATAACTGAACAACAGCATCTTTTTTTATTTCCTTATCTTAATCTCAGTTTGGAAGGTCAGCAGCCTCTCTACTGCTAAGCCTACTCTGATGGACATGGAACTTTTGAACTGCTCCATTTGTGACCTGGACCCATTTATTCCTCTTTAGGCAGTCTGGTGACCCTCTCTCCAATCTTCCAAGGATTCTCATCATATTGGTACTAGAGTTAGTGGAGACATCAGATTGATTTTAGCTCAGAACTGGCAATCTTGAGTTTTCTACCAACTTTTAGCCTCCCTGTTATTAGGTACTACTACAGGAATGAGCCCTCATTCCCATTCTGGTCCATTTCAAATCATCATTAATTTTTGAGCTTGTTGGTTTCCATTCTTTAGTTGCTTCTAATTTTCTCCACCTATTCTTCCATCTCTGGACCAGAACTTCGCTAGGTCCTAAGACAGACCTGTGAAATAGATAAGGGACCTTTTCAGATCCCTGATTGAATTTTCTGTCACCAACTTTCTTTGCTGTGTGGTACCTGACTGACCCAGAACAAGCATTTGTTTTGGCTCTCAGTAAATTCAGTTGAAAGCATTGGGTTACTATATACATAGAGAAATTCTGCTCAGGCCATAAATGAATCAGCTTTAGTTCTTCTCCAAACTTGGCACTGGGCAAGGCATTTAACTTCTCAATGTGACCATTTTCCCTATAGGAAAAATAATAATATTTACTACTTGCTCACTAGCTAGTATGCTATGAAGATAAATAAAGAGAAAAGAGGTTGGAAGGGAGTTGGGAAAAAAAAAACTTGTATGTGAATGTATGCAAGTATTCATGTGGTATGTAAGGGATTATTTAACATCTCAGAATGTTCTGCTATGGAATTTCTGGGAAGGTGGTAGTAAATGATGCCCAACTTGTTAAACTTGTTTCATACCTGCCAACTGGGCCTCCAAAGTCATGCATAGGCAAGGCTTCCTAGTGCAAATAAAGTTCCCTGTTTGGAGTCAGATCTTTCATTTTAGTGATTATGATGAAGAAGAGAATATAGCCCAGTTTTCTCTTTGGAAAATCAAACAGTGGATAGGGGGACATACTGGGGTTCTGCCCCCATTTCATAGTCAATATTCTATAGTCCTTCCATTGTAAAAATGGAGACTTGAATCCGGTACTGCAATCCCCAGAAGTCCTTGCTCCACTTCCCCAGAATACTTTGTAATATCACTAAATTCTCACCTGTGCCAAGATTGAGATGGGGTATTTAACCTGATTGGAAAGGCTTCTGGGCTCTCTCTTTTTTCTTTCCTGTTTCCACTTGTAAGCAGACAGGTCTTTCATGATGTAGGTGAGGTTGTGTCTAGGCCTCTCTGGGCCTAGACACATGCTTTCTTATTCTGTAATTTTCTTTAATACTTAACCTTTAATAAACCTCTAAAAATATAATAGTCCTTGCAGAGAGAAACTAATTTCTACCTGCCTCAGTTCCCCCAATTTTTAATCATTACACAATATATAATACTTAGGGTGAGAGTAGAAAGCTAGAGTGTACTCTAGATATATCTGCATTTCTGATGTGCAAAGTTATTTATGAGAATTGAACATCAGTTTATACCCCTTTTCTTGGTACCCTAAGCTCAGCCTTGGGTTATTGCTCTAGTCAATTGAGTTTCTAGCACCATCCATTTTATTGTATTAAAATTAAGAACTGAGGCTAATCTGGATAAGGGGGTGGGGTGGTACTTGAACTATGAGAGGACCAGAAGTCTCATGCCTCCTTGCCATCAGGGAAGATGCTCTTGCCTCTTATCCCACATGACTCTTGGCATTGGGAAGACCAGCCTCTGACCCCGGGCTAAGTTGACTCTGTCCAATTAGGGAAACCAGAAAAAGTGATGTCACCAGAGGTCAGGGAAGGGGTCTGTAAGTTATGGATCAAGGAAGCTAGTGGGTCTTTTTTTTCTATTTTTAATTAATTTAGAATATTTTCCATGGTTACATGATTCATGTTCTTTCCCTCCCCCCCACCACCCCCCATAGCCAACATGCAATTCCACTGGGTTTTACATATATCATTGATCAAGACCTATTTCCCTATTACCAGGGTGATCATTTAGAGTCTCCATCCCCAATCATATCCCCATTGACCCATGTGATCAAGCAGTTGTTTTTCTTCTGTGTTTCTACTCCCACAATTCTTTCTCTGGATGTGGATAGTGTTCTTTCTCATAAATCCCTCAGAATTGTCCTGGGTCATTGCATTGCTGTTAATAGAGAAGTCCATTACATTTGATTGTACCACAGTATATCCATCTTTGTGTATAATGTTCTCCTGGCTCTGCTCCTTTCGCTCTGCATCACTTCCTGGCGGTTGTTCCAGTTCACATGGAATTCCTCCACTTTATTATTCCTTTGAGCACAATAGTATTCCATCACCAACATGTACCACAATTTGCTCAGCCATTCCCCAATTGATGGGCCTCATTTTCCAATTTTTTGCCACCACAAAGAGCACAATGTAAGATTTAAAATTGTTGTCTGCCATAAACTGTGGCAGTTAAAAGAGTTGGGGTCATAAACTGTGGTGATTAAAAGAGTTTAAATGGTTGAGGCTGTAAACTGTAGTGAGTAAAATAGTGGAAGATATAAATTATAGTAGATATAAGAGTGGGTGAGTAAATTGTGAGCGCAGAAAATATGTTTTCACTACAGTGTCTTGTTTTAAATCAATATATAAGGTGGTCGCCAGGGAAATATTCCCAATTATGAAATATACCCAAGTTAACTGGGTTTTATAGAGAATTTAATTAATAATACAATGAGGAATTAAAGAAAAGAGAGAAAGAGAGAAAAAGGAAATAAGTATGAAGGGCCTTAAGCCAACATGGCCTAGCCCTGAATCTTAAGAGAGAGAGATTAGTCAGTCAGTCTTTTATCACTCACCTCAAGGTCTGTCTAAGCAAGGATTCTAATGACAGAGTCTCCTCAGAGAGAGTTCCAGCTAGAGTCTTCCTCAAAGAGCCTTCCAGCCAGAGACTGTTTCAAAGGGCCTCTCTCAAGAGCCTCCAGAGGGACAGAGTCCCCTCAGAGGAGCTCCAGCGAGACCTCCTTAGAGACTGTCCTCCAAGAGCTTCCCTTCTCCAGAGCCTCTCCCAAGAGCTTCTCCAAAAGGATTTTCCTCAAGTGATCCTCATAAGAGCTTTCTCCAAAAGGATTGTCCCTCAAGAGATTCTGCTTTTTCTTATATAGGGGGTTTTCTCCTATGTCACCTCCCCTAAGTCCTTACATCTACCAATCACTGTAGACGTTTTCCAAAGGACAACCCATTCTAAAAACACTGCTGGGTCGACTAATCCCTTTAGTAGAAAACCTCTGAGTAAGACTGAACCAGAGAAAACACAGCTGAGTCGACTAATCCCCTCAGGAAGTCTGAACCAGAGAAAACATAGCTGAGTGACTAATCCCCTCAAGAGAAAACCTCTGAGTAAGTTTTCACCTCTTTGCTCCTGGCAAGTTTACAAGTTGCCCGACCTTTATAGGTACCTAGCATCCCATTGTATCAATTCTAAAAACAGGCATGGCTCAAAGAACTCCCTGCCTCATTATAAGTATGGGTCTAAGTACTTTCATTGTTTAGCAAGGAGTTTTCTCCCCTAAAGCAGTCTTAAGTACGGGTGGAATAGAGGTCCTCCCATTTCCAATCCTGGTGAGTTCTTACATCAAAATGGGGAATGTTCCCAGTAGGGAATTGTTCCAATTGAGAATTCCCCGATGGGGAAATTTTTAACATTCACAAGTCTAGAAATTTCAAGATTTACAACAACTTTGAATATTCTTGTACAAGTCTTTTTCCTTATGATCTCTTTGGGGTATAAACCCAGCAGTGCGATGGCTGGATCAAAGGGCAGACCATTTTTTAAAGCCCTTTGGACATAGTTCCAAATTCTGGTGGGTCTTTTGCAAGTCAAGCAGTGGTCTTTCCTGGTCAACAAAGTAGTCTGTTCTGGCTGAGCAGGAGTGAACAGAGACATGAGGTAAACAGAGAGTCGGAGATAGTTAAGTGACTGACCATGTAACCGACCCACATTTCAATCTTTAATAAATAATTATTAATTAATATACAGTCTCTGGAGAATTTTAATCATAACACGCTCCCCTTCAGTGTGGAAAGCATATAAGGTGCTGTTATGCCTTCTGACTTTACAATGCTGACAACAACTGGAGTGGTTTTATAATTGAGCCCCACAGTCCAAAGACAATGGTGGCAGGAACAATCTTCCTCTCAGCTGCACAGCTGTTTTTCTCCATTTACATGATGGGAAGCAGTTCCTCAGCCACAATGCCTATTTTGTTCAAGTGTAGTATTTGCCCTCCCTATTAGAGTGGCATTTCCAAAGCTCCTGATTATAAGAGTGTCACATAAAGTGAGAACCTGAATTGGATGAGATTACAAGGGGGGGAGAGAAATAGGGTGATGCTTGAATTATCTCCTCTCCACCATCTGTCTGGAGACTTAATGCCTTTGAGCATCTCTGTCAGCTCAAGCCTGACAGCACCGGCTATAAAACAGCCTTTTAGTAAATAGGTCTCTTTCTTGGAACCTCACTGTCCAACTAACTTTCCTGGCTCAATGAAGGCCTGGAAATTGAAAGTACAGAATTTTAGATTGTCTAACACTCGTAGAGTCTCCTCCATAGCAGTATGTAGCAAAGAATCAGTTCTTCCGTTCCTTCCTCAAAACATGTACAGCACAATGTTCTTTGGGGTATGCAGAGATTCATGCATGCTAGGGCTACATAAATGGAATCACAATTCTCCTGGCTGCCTGCTCCTTCCAGCCTGTTTCTGGGAAAAGAAGGCATAGTATTAACTGTAAATAGACCTGTTTGACTCCAGCACATTTTTATCTTTCTTGGAAAGCCTCATCTTTCCTTTTGGAACACCCCACCCAGACCTGTGGATTTTGGGCAATGAGACTGTGGCACTCCCTGATAAATGCTTGGAGATACAACTCAAGGCCTGCTTTCCATCTTTCTGTCTTTTCTAGAGGTGAGTCCCACAATCTGACTTTTCCTTTCTCTCTTGGCAATTGCTACTACAATCCTTTCTCCCAATTTAGGATTGTTCTTATCTAACAGGACTTAGTTTTCCATTTTTTCCCTACTGCTTTTGAAATTAGCAAATTCTTTCTTAGGCTTCAAAGGATGAATATATATGTATACACACACACACACACACATATATATATATATATATATGTATAGTTCATATCTACAGATTAAATACATGAATTTTTCAAAATGGAAAGAGTAATGGAATTCTACCCATAATAGAAATAGGCTTAAAAATTATGTACTATAAATTTATCTATAGGTATATATAGGCATACCTAAATATATGGTTCAAGTATATCTATAGGTATATATAGGCCTACCTAAATATATGGTTCATAAGTATAGATAAAACATATAAGATTAAAGTTTTAAAAAATGGAAAGAGTAACAAAATTCTATGCATAATAGAAATAGTCTTCAAAATTACATACTGTAACTATATATAGATATATATAGGTATGCCTCTATATATGTATATATATATATTTAGTTTATAACTACAGATAAAGCAAAAAAGAAATTAAAACTTAAAAAAATGGAAAGAGTAATAGAATTCTACCCATAATAGAAGTAGTCTTTAAAATACGTACTGTAAATAGACCTGGTCTTCAGTGAATATCACCTCCCTACCTCTGTCTTATAACCCTTTGTTGTTATTTAGTCATTTCCATCATGCTCAACCCTCCATTACCCCATTTGGGGTTTTCTTGGCAAAGATACTGGAGAGGATTGCCATTTCTTTCTCCAGCACATTTTACAGATGGTGAAAATGAGGTAAGCAGGCTTAAGTGGCTTTCCGAGGGTCAAACAACTAGTAAGTGAATAGGATCAGATTTGAGCTTGAGGAGAGTCTTCCTGACTCCAGCCAGGCAGTCTATATACTCAATCGCCTAGCTGCCTCCCTCACAACCCCTGACCTCACTCAAAGCCTGGGACAAGTGCTGCCTTCAAAATGAGGCTCTTACTAATATTATTCCACCAAGGTTTTTGTGCCTCCTCTCACCCAGTGACTATGTGTTTACTCTGTATAGATTTTCTATCTTCTCATATGTGTTCATTTTGCTTTTCCCTGATAAGGACAAAAAAAAAAAAGACAACAGGAGTCAGTTGTCAATTCTTTATTGAGTAAAGGAGCTTGCAAGCAGAACAGAAAGCCTGTTACTAAACTGATTCCCTAAGGGAGCACAGAGTGTTTTTTATGTGGTTCTGGGGTAATTGAGGGATGGCCTTGGAAAGGAGGGACAGTGACAGAAGGTGGGGACTGGGGCACAGCAATTAGGGATTGGGTCATTTGAACAAACTGGGATGAAGCAGAGAGCAGGAAGGTCCTTTGGGGGTGGGACTTGCAAGCTCTGGACAAGTTCATGGAACCAACTGACTATTATCAGGAGGTCCAGGTGCTGTTTTATTAGGTGCCTCTGGATTTCACCAGCACCATGGGCCTGAACTTGGGCCTCTTCCAAGTCTGGTATGGTCACCTCTGTTTTCCAAGTTGTTTCATCAGTCCTTAGATTGAAAGGGAGCTCTACCAAATTAGTGAGAAAATTGTTCATTCCATTTTCACAGCCCCTATAGAATGTCACTTCCTTGAAGTAAGGGCTGTTGTTTTTTTTCTTTGTATCCCTAGCACCTTGCACATGGTAGGCAGTTAATAACTGCTTCCTGTTTGATTGAATGTTTAAGTGACAGTAGGTTTAATCTTTATTTTTTGACTCTTATTATTTGCTGAGAAAATTTTCATTTTTATTATTTGTCATTGATGTATTTTTCCTCCCCTAGGGTCTTGCTTCTCTGAGTATGATACAGATCAAGCTCTCAGACTTCTAGCTAAGCTTGATTTCTTCAGCTAGCAAAAGATACAAAGATTCTTTGTTATATGTCCTTGCTTGAATTTCCCTATCTGGATCACAAAAATCCTCCCCACAGACTTTAAAGGATTCTGAATTAACCTTGTAGCTTATTTCCTTTGTAGCCTCAAAAGGTGTCAATAATTTGGTCAGGTAATACCACTACTGGGTCTGTATCCCAAAAGAGATAATAAAAAAGGGGAAAGGACTTACTAGTACAAAAATATTTATAACTGCTCTTTTAATAGTGGCAAAGAAGTGGAAATGAAGGGGATCAGTTGGGGTATCATGATGGGGTGATGGAATACTATGATGCTATAAAGAATGATAAACAAGATGATTTCAGAAAAAGCTGGAAAGATCTTCAGAACTGATGCAGAGAGAAATAAGCAGAACTGGGAGAACATTGTACACAATAACAACAATATTGTGTGATTAATATCTATGAGAACTTGGCTACTCTCAGCAATACAATGATCTGGGACAATCTGAAAGACATGTTGGGAAATGCTATCTACCTCTAGAGAAAGAACTGTTGGAGTTATCTTTCACAGCTGTGTATTTACAGTTTTATTTGGGGGTTTTGGTTATGTATGAGTTTGTTCTTACAACAGTGACCAATGTGGAAGTGTTTTGCATGACAAAAAATTTTTTGAAAAGATGTCAATATCTCTTGGGCCCTTTGAGTACTATTTCAATCTTTATTTGATCCTTTCTTCCAGAGTATTTCAGTTCTCCCCTTATGCTAAAGATTTTTATCACCTATGATTATTTTTAGGTTTGGGTTCCAATCTAAAAGCCCTTGTAGCTTCAGGGATAGAGGTGGATATTGATATTCTGAACCTAAAACATGAATACTTCTAAAGATCAGCCATTAGATTGCCTTCTTATCATGTTTCAAGGTCCATCTCCTTTCATTGACTTCCTTGTACTTGTTTTCTAAATAAAAGAAGTCATTGGGTGTTAGATCATTTACAGAACATAGAAGAAATTCAATTTATATATAATATACAAATATTTTTATTTATTAAATATATTAATAATGCATTTTATTAACATATCAAATACATTTTATTAATATATGTATACATCATATAAAACATAAATTGTCATATATAAAATTTTAATATATAGTCAACTAAATAAATACTTATTATGTCTCTTTTAAATTATAGCCACTGTTCTGGGTAATAGGGACACAGCAAAGGAAACCCCAAAACATACAAATCAATACAAAAACCTACTCTCTTTGCCCTCAAGGAGCTTAAAAATCTATAATTTAATGAATGACTTGTGCCTCTCAGTTTACTAAGAACTTCCTTGGGTTAATGTTATCCTTAAAATGCCCCTCCCAAGGAGAATATTGTCATTACAATAAGTTTTAGAAAGGATGCTCAAATATATAAAAATAATAGCGATAATCCCCACCAGTAGTGAGAAAAAGATAGTCTTCCTTCTTATCCATGAACTGTTGAACTGTTCCTGAACCTTCTTTTCTAATCCCTCATATTCCTACCCTGACTCATTCAAATTTATCAGCCTGCAAATTCTGCTATACAAAGTTTCAGCTTTCAAATGTCATCACTTTATCCATGCAAATGTGCTAATTGGTGCTAATAATATATTTTTTCTTCAAAGTAACTTAAAAGAACAATAGCTCTACCTGTATTTTGGGGATACTTTTTTTTCAAAGTGGTTTTATGGAAAAGAGTAGGGTGGGAAGCTTTCTCACACTCCTAAAACTTCCTACAAACAAAATAAATAACTCAAAATAACTCCATAAAGTCCACATAAAAAGTGGAAAAAACAGATACTAGCTGAACATCAAAGGACATAGGGAAGAAGGTTTCTAAATTCCCATGAACTGATGGAATCCATAAAGTAGATCCAGAGGGCGAGTAGCCATCTCACCTTGTTTGCTGAGGGCAAAGGGGAGTGTGGGGGGAGCCAGTAGGGGAACATTCAAATCTGAATCCACAGGTGGAGGGCCCTGGGAGAAGCTGTCTGTCTTTAGCACCAGCTCAGGAGACCCAACTTGGCACAAGGCTGGGGTCTGAAAGAGTGGACACCTTGGGGAGCCTGCCCAAGGGCAGAAACTCAAGCTTCATTGCTAACAAATGAAAGACTTTGGAGCCCTGAAAAATGGGAACTGGACATCTGCTCTGACCAGGGGTGGTGGCTGGAGAGGAGAGGTGAGGAAGGAGCACCCCAATGAGCGTGTTTGCTGAGGGACTGGGGCCCATTAGCTGTGATCACTCTCAGGAGAGGGAAGACCTTGATTGTTGGACAGCAGGAGGCAGACTGGCTGCTTGCAGTTGTTTGAAGATCTGAGGTCAATCATTGATTGGGGCTTGAGTAGAGGACTAGGAGAACATCCAACTCTAGACTATAAATACTGCAATAATTATATAGGACCCAAGGGGGGAAAAAACAAACAAACAAACAAACACACACACACACACACACACACACACACACACACACACACACACACACACACACACCCTAAATCCTGAAACAATATATAGAGATCCTGGGACCCTACCTGACCCCCTAAAATAAATAACCAATAATTAAATTTGTTAGCCTTGACTACTAAAATTTAAAAATAAATAAATAGAAATGTGTAAGCAAAGGAGAAAGAACCCAAGTTATTGATAGCTACTATGAAGACATGGAAAAACTCAGAGGACAGTGAAGTAAAAACATCTACTTGTAAAACAGCAAAGAAATACAACAAATGTCCATAATCTCAAAAAAGAGTTTTTGAAAGCACTTTTCAAAAGACCTCAAAAACCAAATGAGAGAGGTGGAGGAAAAATTAGAAAGAAAAATAAGAGTAATGCAAGAAAATCAAGAAAATTATGAAAGAATGATCACCCAAATGGAAAAAGAGGTCCAAAAATTTACAGAAGAATATAAGGTATTAAGAATTAGACCTGGACAAGGAAATGCTAATGGTTTCCAAAGACAAAAATAAATAATAAAACAAAACCAAAAGAATGAAATAATAGAAGAGAATATGAAGCTTCACAAAAACTGAACTGGAAAATAGATCAAGGAAAGACAACATGAGAATAATTAGATTTCTAGAAAGTTATAATCAAAAAAGAGTTTAGACACCATACTCAAAAAACTCATTAAGAATAACTACTCAGACATTTTAGAAGAAGGTAAAAATGGAAATTTAAAAAAATCCATTGATCACCACCTCAAAAGGACCCCAAAGATGAAAATGCACAGGAGCATCATTGCTAAATTCTGTACATTCCTAGGTTAAGGAGAAAATAATACCAGCAACAAGAAAAAAAACAATTTCAATAATGTGGAGCTTTACTCAAAATAATACAAGATTTAGTAGCTATAGCATTAAAAGAATTTAGGACATGTAACACAGCATTTCACAGAGCAAAAGAACTGGGCTTACAATCAAGAATAATATATCCAACAAAGATGAACATAATTATAAAAGGCAAAAAATGGATATAATGAACAAAAGGAGTTTCAACTATTCCTGGAGAAAAAAGTGAGAATTCTCCAGAAATTTTAATCTATAAGAAACATGCAAAGATAATAAAAGATTAATCACACATAAGCACCCTGAAGGTCAAATTGTTTGATTCTGGTATGGGCCCAGGGAATGATATTATTGCCTCAGAATTTTGAAGGGATAGCTATGAATGAAAGATGCAAAGTCAAGGGAATGTAATAGAATGATCTGAAATGGTAGTAGAATAGACCAGAAGGAGGCAGGATGGAATTGCTATCTCATAAGGAGAAGGAATGAGTGGAGGAACTGCCACGGAGAAGGAGATGATGAGTGCTATGAATCTTTTTTTTAAAGAAAACAAGATGGAATTATATATTAAGAGTTGTAAAATGAGCCATGCTTATTAATCTAGAGATTCCAATACTAAGGGTATTATTGACAGGATTAAAAAGCTGCATTTGTATGGAAATATTCAGGGAAGTTTTGTTTATTATGACAATATAACTTGAAATAACAAAAATATAATAAATGGAAGAAATGACTGCATAGAATCTGATATCTTAATGTAATGGATTATATTATGTTATTGAAATGATGAATATTGGAAATATAAAGAAAATAAGGGAAATATAGGAAAAGAAAAAAAGAGTAAAAATAATACATAACATGATTGCATTAAAAAAAAATAAGTCACCAAATTAAGAGAAAAAGTATCCAAATAAAACAAATCCAAAGGGAACTCAAAAATTGAGGATATTTATATTAGCATAGATATAAATTAATGTATTTTTAAACAAATTATAAACAATATGGAGTTTGTGGTCTTGTGTATAATCTTTTTAGTGCATTTGTTCCATTAAATGCTTTTTTGGTGGTGGTTACTGTGCATATGATACCAAAAAACACAAATGTATCTAGTAAAAACCAACAAAGTGGTTTATTTGCAATTCATTATTTCCTTTTGTCCTTACAGCCATATCATGAAGCACCTGAGGTGTGCCTGATTATTTCTGTTTTCTAGGTAATTAAAATGAATGATAGAATTTTAGCCCCAGAAGGAACTTTAAGAATTGAAAGCAGGTCCTGTGATACCAGAATGAGTATCTGCTATACTACAAGGTAACATGGTATAGTGAATAGAGCACTAGACTTGAAGTCAGGAAGAACTAGCAGCTGTGGGACAGACCACAAGTCATTGAACATCTCTGTGTTTCTTCATTTGCAAAATGAGGGTATTGGTGTCAATGGCCTCTCCTTAATCTCTATGACCATGGTGAGGGTAAAGAATAATGGAAGAAAGACCCTATTGCTCTAATCACCTAGGAGGTACATGCATTCAGAGCTTGAAGTCAAGCTCTCCTTCCAAAGTAACTTCAGAACATGCTTAACTCCCACTTCCTCATCCCACCATCCAGTGGCCACATCTTCTAATTTCTGCATCTATAATAATGCTCACATTTTCTCCACTCACAGAGCTCCCACTTTAGTTTAGGACCTCATCATCCCCCACCTGGACTACTTCAGTAGCATTTTAATCAGTCAGCCAGATTTGAAAGTCTTCCTTCTCTACTCTATTCAGCACACCGATGCCATAGTGACATTCTTGAAATCATTAAATTAAAATTAAAGTCTGATCTTGTAACTCCCTTAGTCAATAAACTCCAGTGGCTCTGGACTCTCCTGTTTGCTTTTTAAAGGTCTTCACTACCTGGATCCAATCCACCTCCCTTTATTTAATTACATTCAGAGGTAATCTAGCCTACTTGCTATTTTCCTCACTTTTAACATTCCATCTTCTCTTTCCATTTGTTTTTCGGTTGTTCCAGTCATGTCTGACACTTTTTGACCCTACTTGGGGTTTTCTTGGCAGAGATACTGGAATGATTTGGCATTTCTCTCTAACTTATTTTTACAAGACACTAAAACAAGGCAAACAGGATTAAATGACCTGCCCAGGGTCACCCAGTTAGTTGGATTTGAACTCAGGAAGATGGATTTTCCTGATTCCAAGCCTGGCACTCACCTGGCTCCTTCTCTCTATCTTGAAGCACGTTGCCTCTCTTGCCTACCATGCACTCCCTCCTCACCTCCGCCTCTTAGAATTCCTAGTTGCCTACAAAGCCCATCTCAAGTTCCACTTCCTGTGTGATTTCCTTAGCTGTTAGTGTGTTCTCCCCAAAATGGCTTTAAATTTATTTCGCATATATTTTTGGGTAATTATACATATGTGTGTGTGTTTCCCCTCACCCCAACTTGTTTCTGTTTTGTATTTGTATCCCAACCTGCTTTCTATAGTGCTTGACCTATCATAGACCTTCATAAATGGTTGCTAATTGATGACTGGCTGTTTGGTTGATTGTCGGGATCAGGGATAACTATTTCAGTCGCCAGTCGCATCTGTCTTTCCACTTCCTCAGGATTAACACAGCACTTATTTTGTTGGAAGCCACAGAGAGACAGATGCAAGGAGGAAGCCATGGGGGACATGAAGGAATTGCGAGCTATTTAAACATTCTACTCTCACTCAAAACAATATCCATTCCATATGCACAAGAATAGAAGATTTAAAAAGAAGTCAGATGTGTTCAAGCCCAAGATTGTCTATGTGTCTGCAGTGGACATTCCTGAGAATTGAGCTTGTCGCTATGGAAGCAGCATCACACAGTTTAGAACAGGGGAAAAGCGACACCTTTGCTCTCCATCCCAACGGAACTGTAGGCTTCAGAATCCGCCTGGTCATCTGCTGGAAGCAGCTAGTTAAGCCCCTGTGACCTTTTCAGGGACGAGTGGAGCGCTAACTATATCAAATGAATTGGGACTTTTCCATGTGGCAGGACAGATGTTGGACTACATTGGCATTTGCAGAAATGCACAAGCAATTCTAAGGGTGGTTGTTAATTCATGGAAGGATGTGGAGCCGCTTCTTGTTCCCCAGCCCCTCCCTGGACAATAAATCTTGCTATTGCTCTTGTTATGCTCACACGCTTCTATCAACATTTTGGGAGACATAAAAAAGGAGACTTTGTTCTGGGAAAAGGTCACCTCTTGCTGACTGATAGTGTTCTGACATGGTAGAGATGATTTAGTGGTGCTCCAGATATTCCTGAGTACCTGCTGTCTATTACAGGCAAAGCAAATGTGTAGATCATAGGCTAGTGGTGGGGGAGGGGGGTTAGAACAAGGACAGAGGGACAGACAGCAGCGATTTCTGGACATCAGATCATACTGCAACTGGTGACACTGGCAGAGAAGGAGACTGTCTGCCTTCCCCAATTTCAGTGGTGTCCATCTTATTCTCATTCTCTATGACTGTGTGCTCCTTTCCTCTTTTCATGTGGTTGCCATTCATTTTTTTTTAATTTAGAAAATTTTACTTAATTGATTTAGAATATTTTTCCATGGTTACAAGATTCTTGTTCTTTCCCTCCCCTCCCCCACCTCCCTCCCATAGCTGACACACAATTCCACTGGATTTTACATGTGTCATTGATCAAGAACTATTTCCATATTATTGAAAATTACACTAGCATGATCCTTTAGGATCAATATCCCCAATCATATCCCCATCCACCCATGTGATCAAGCATAGGGTTGCCAATCATGAAACTCTCCTCCTATCCTCCCTACCTTGCTTTTATTTTCTCCCATGAAATTGTAATAATTAGAAACTAAAACATAATGTATCTCCTTCAACAAAATCTCAAGATAGACTTTTTTTAAAATTTGGTTTGTTTATTCTCTGGTTTAGAGATAGGAGTATGATGTAAAATCTTACAGACATTATATATTATGCTCTTATGGTGATTATGAAGTAATAGCTGATTTTTCTCTCTTTTTGGACTAGATCTATAACTCAATCAGTGTAGAGATGGACACATGAAGACATTCCTACATTAATACAGAAAGATTTAAACTCTTAGAGTTATTTGGGGCTATTGAAAGGTTAATTGGCTTGCATGATCACATAGGCAAATATGTCAAAGGTGGGACTTGATCTCAAATCTTCCTGACTGTAAGGCCATGTATAGTGAGGCTCTCTCTCACATGTCAAATGAAGGTGTCATTATGTGGTTTGAAGGGAGGCAGAATAGGCATCTCTAGCCTCTTGTCCTTCCACAATTCCCCAAGGGATACTTTATTTCCTGCCAGATGGAAAATCAGGAGGTTGGGGCAGGAAGCTACTACTCTATTCTCCTCAGAGAGAAAAATTACTGGGCTAGAATTATTATTTTCCAAAGGGTCTGTGATTTTCAGGTTCATGCTAAACTTCTGATTAGTGTTACTTTTTAAAATTTCTTGTTATTCTAAACTTGAAAAAAATTAGTAAACATGAACATTAAAAGCAGAACAGAGGATTATATACAAAATATGCATAAAAATCTATGCCATATGTTTTAATGTAGCAATTATAGCAATAAAATCATATTCAATAAAATTTCTCCATTTCCTTCTTTCTTCTCTTTTAAAATTTATTTAAAGCACAGAGGCTTTAAATATATTTTTCAAATTTCACATTCTATCTTTCTCCCTTTCACTCTGCCACTTAATGAAAAGACAAAAAAATCTATTACAAATATATAATTATGTAAAACAAATATTTGCATTAAGCATGCATTTTTTCTCCCTGCCCCCATGCCCAAGGTGGGGGGGAGGGAAGAAAGAGAAAGAGAAAAAATATATACTT
The DNA here is from genome assembly GCF_027887165.1 of Monodelphis domestica. Taxonomy (NCBI): domain Eukaryota; kingdom Metazoa; phylum Chordata; class Mammalia; order Didelphimorphia; family Didelphidae; genus Monodelphis; species Monodelphis domestica. The sequence continues at coordinate 464,634,761 of NC_077229.1, read as the reverse complement.
CAAAATGCACTATGAGTTTATTAGTTTTCTGTCTGAAGATCAACAGCATGTTTAATCATGCATCCTTTGGAATAGTGGAGAGTCAATGTTCAGTCATGTCCAACTCTTTGTGACTCTATGGATCACAGCACCCGAGATCCTTTTATCCTTCACTATCTCCCAAAGTCTTTGCAAGGTTTTGTTCATTATTTCCAATGCACTATCTATCTCATCCTTTATAGGTAGATGCTATTAATATCCCCATTTTACAGTTGCATAAATTTGAGCAGATAAAGCTTGGAATCAGGAGATCTGACTTCAGATCAGTCTCAGACACCTGTTAGCTGTGGGACCCCAGGGTCTGTTTGCCCAGATTTACTCAAATGTGAAATGAGGATAACAATAGCACCTACTTAGCAAGATTACTGTGAGAGTCAAATAAGAGAATATTTGAAAAGTACTTAGCATATATATACCTGGTATGTAGAAGTCATTATGTAAATGTTTATTTTCTTCCCTTACCTCAATAATGCAGGATACAACAAAAACACTTAAACATATTTACAGCATAAATAGAAAGTTAATAAATACGTATATACAGTTGTCCCTCATTATATCACTCAGCTTCTCTGTATCACAGGTTTAAAAAAAAACTCTAACTGTATCTCGCTATATCATGGGATTTTGTAGACAAATACCATACTGTACACAATGGAAATGCAGTATGCCACTACAAGTACCACTTGTGCAAGTTTGCCAACATGAGATTATACATGGCACACGATTGGCTGATGGAATGAAAGGCAGCCAACCATAGGACTGTGTTCTGTATACAGGATGATGATTGGTTCGGTGTTTATAAGAATATGGGAAAGGTTAATAAGAGTGTGGAAAAGGGTTCATAAAGCCCTAAAATATATAAATAATAAAATAAATATAACACTGCTATTTCACGGATTTTCACCTATCACTGCAGTCTGAAATATAACTCCCACAATAGGTGAGGGATCACTGCACATGCATCCATTAAATACAAGATAATTTGGGAAGGCAAGGAGGGCAAAAACTTGTAGGAAAATTAGAAAATTCTCCCTGTAAAAGACAGTGCTTGAGTAGCCTCTAGGAGATGGAGGCAAGGAGGGGATGCATTCTAGAAATGGGTGATGGACAGAGTAAAGTATGGAGAGTGTCCTAAGTGAGGACACTTAGCTGTATCACAGAATGTGGGAAGATAAGCAATGTCTGAAAAGTCTAGGTACTAATGAGCTTTAAAAGCTAAACAAAAGTTCAATAAGGCAGTGGTAATTCACTGGAGTTGATGGTATAGAAGGGTCACATGGTGGGATCTGTATATAAAAAATTATTTTGTAATAAATATTCATTAGTAGTACTAAATATGAATTAAATCTGTTCTCTCATTATGAGCCCCATTTGTGTAAGTTAATCTGTTTAATATTACACATTATAGTAATAATAGCGACTATTCATGTAGCATTTTGAGGTTTATAAAATTGATTTAAATATATGGTCTCATTTGAACCTCATTACAAATGCAAAGTAGGTTCTATCATTATCTCCATTGTACAGGTGGAGAAAGGAGAGTAAAAAAGATTAGATGATTTGCCCAGGTTGTTTACAGCAAGATTTGAACTCGGGTTTTCTAGCCACAAGTTCAACTTCTTGTTCACTCATTTTTCAGTTGCATCCAACTCTTTGTGACCCCATTTGGGTTTTTTGGAACAGAGATACCATTTCTTTCTCCTGATCATTTTACAGATGTGGAAACTGAGGCATAACAAGGTAAGTGTCTTGCCCAAGGTATCTGAGGCTGGATATAAACTCACAAAGATAAGTCTTTCTTATTCCAGGCCTGGCCCTCTACCAAAAAGCACCATCTTGTTGCTCAACAAGTATGACTAGTTGTAAGTTTGATGATCTAAACTCCTGCTACATCTAACTGCCTTTTTATAATATTCAGCAAACTTTCTTTATAACAACCCTGTGAAACAGAAGGGCACGTAGGATCACTTTCATTGTATGGAGGGAAGTGATATTCAGAGAGAGATTCAGTGAATTAGTTGCCTTTGGGCACATGGCTAGTAAGTGTCTGATCTGATCTGCCTGACATAGCAGCAGTCTAAGGCTATGTTGATACTTTATAACCCCTCAGTGATTTTCAGGCATATCTTCAGCTAATGTAATCTTTTATCTGATTGAAAAGAGAAAACACTAGTTTTATCATCTAAATTTACTTTGATGGTATGCTGTTACCATTTAGTAACTAATCTGTTCAAAGACCATTGATTTCTAATTAAGACCAAAGTTTTCTTTAATTTTAAATCCATTTAATTAATTGTCCTAATTTTAAACTTACTAGAGATGCCAGGAAATTGCATTTATTTTATAGTCAATACTGAGATGAAAGCGATGGAAACTCTGGAGAGCTGGAAATAAAAAAAAAAGAAGCTATTTTCACTGCATTTGAGAATTTGAAGTTGACCTCTTCCTTTCTTTTTTGCATTTAGATATTTAAACCTGTCACCAAATCTGTCCCATTGCAGTTAAACGTGTGTATCTTTCTTCTTTTTAATCTCCTTAAACTTTTAACCATATGTTGCTCTCCACCAATTTCCCTAATCATGGAGTTCAGCTTTCCTATTTCCAGAACCCCAGTTCCTCACCTCCTCTGTCTAACTCTACCCTTGCTGGACCTCAACTTTTAGAGAACAGGGATATGGCTGCTCAGAGGGTACTCTAATGGCAGAAGCAGCAAAAGCTGGAGAATAAATGGGATGGAGAAAGAAAGAAAGAGAGAAAGAAAGAAAGAAAGAAAGAAAGAAAGAAAGAAAGAAAGAAAGAAAGAAAGAAAGAAAGAAAGAAAGAAAGAAAGAAAGAAAGAAAGAAAGAAAGAAAGAAAGAAAGAAAGAAAGAAAGAAAGAAAGAAAGAAAGAAAGAAAGAAAGAAAGAAAGAGAAGAAGAGAGAGAAAGAAAGAAAGAAAGAAAGAAAGAAAGAAAGAAAGAAAGAGAGAGAGAAAGAAAGAAAGAGAGAGAGAGAAAGAAAGAAAGAAAGAGAGAAAGAAAGAGAGAGAGAGAAAGAGAGAAAGAGAGAAAGAGAGAGAAAGAGAGAGAGAAAGAGAGAAAGAAAGAGAGAGAGAAAGAGAGAGAGAAAGAAAGGAAGAAAGAAAGAAAGAGAGAAAGAGAGAAAGAGAGAGAGAGAGAGAGAAAGAGAGAGAGAGAAAGAGAGAAAGAGAGAAAGAGAGAGAGAGAGAAAGAAAGAGAGAGAGAGAAAGAGAGAAAGAGAGAGAGAAAGAGAGAGAGAAAGAAAGAAAGAAAGAGAGAGAAGAAAAGAGAGAAAGAGAGAGAGAAAGAGAGAGAGAAAGAAAGAAAGAAAGAGAGAGAAGAAAAGAGAGAAAGAGAGAGAGAAAGAAAGAAAGAGAGAAAGAAAGAGAGAGAAAGAATATGTATGCATATGTGCATATATTTCATAGAATTAGAGAATTTGGGATTTAGAAGGGACCTCAATGGTCATCTTGTCCAGCATGTGCCAAATATGATTTGAACCTCACAAATGTGAAATAGATATCTCGGGTATTATAACCCCCTCTTTGGAGTTGAGGAAACTCACCTATAACCACAGAGTCAAGGATGGAGCTCAGTTCTTCCTAACTCCAACATTATTTTTTCTAGTTCACATGACTACATCTGAAATAATTAGAATTATGTAATATATATAGATTTAGATTTATAATATATCCATATATATGTAATATTATATACATATATTTATAGATTGTTAGGGCTAAAAAATACTTTAGAGGTTAGTGTCTCTTTCCTAGTTTTCCTCTTCACTGTAAGAGCATTCCTGTATGGTGGGAGCAAGAGTCTGATCTTTGTTGGCAAGTTTCTACATCTAAGTGTCAAGATGATTATAAACAGCAAAATAGAACTATTATACAACTGTTCAACAGCACTATGATACAACTGTCCAGGATATTTAAGTAACGATCCATGTGACCAAGGACATCTTTTAGCACTAAAGCCTTTTTTGTTCTGTCTCTATACAACATCTCGTTAGACTTAGATGTGGTGCAGAGATCTAGCGCTGTCCCATCACCTCCCAGACTGGGTCTTCTTAGTAAGCTCCTTGAATAAAGCCTATTTACTACCCCATTGGTGTGGATCACCTCTTCTTTGGTATTTCAGTACCTTCTCATTATGGTGGGACCATTCCTCTAAATTGTCTGCTGTTCCTCCACCGCATAGCTTCTCAAACTCCTTTGCTTGTTCTTTTTCCAAGCCATGTCACTAGCTATGGATGTTCCTAAGGCTTTGGCTGGGATTGCTTCTCTTCTCCCCTGATACTGACTCTCTTGGTTATCTCATCAGCTCTCAAGGGTTCAACTGTTACCTTTATGGAGATGATTCCCAGATCTATACTTCTAGCCCTCATCTCTGAACATCTCAAACTTCATGTCTCCAAGGAATCTCAAACTCAACATGTCCGAAACAAAAGTAATTCTCTTTCTCCCAGCTCCCTGCTCCAAAACTCTCTATTACTGTCAAGGAAAACCCCATCTTCCCAGTTATGTAGGCTCACCATCTTGGTGTTATCTTTCAGGTCATCCCCCCAGAATGTATTGTCCAATCTTTTTACTTCTACCTTAGCATCATCCTTCAAAGATGCCTCCTCTCCACTCTGACAGGCAGACTCTCTTAACCTCAAGTTTAGACTATTGCAAACACATTTCTAGTGGAATATCCTGCCTCAAGTCTCTCCAGACAAAAGTCAATTGAGGTGACAAAGATCTTTCTAAAGCACAAGCCTGGCCATATTACTTTCCATTCAATAAACTTGAGTGGTTCCTTATTATCTGTAGAATCAAAGGTAAAATGCTTTGGTTTTTAAAGTTCTTCATACTCTGACCCCTTCCTACTTTTCCAGTCTTCTTATACTTTTCTCTTCTCCATATATGGAGGAGGTGATCCAGTGATGATCCAGGGACAGTAGAAGATCCAGTGACAGTAGCCTTCTTATTATGCTTCCTACATGTCACTCCATCTTCTGACTGCTTTTTTCAGTGGCTGTCCTCTATGCTTGAAATTTCAAACCCCCTCACCTCTACTCCCTGGTTTCCCTGGCTTCCTTCAAGACTTGGTTTGAATCATGCCTTTTGCAAAAGGTTTTTGCCAGTCCTTCCCATTGATTCCTTCTTGAATTACTTCTCATTTACACAGTGTATACATACATCATTTTTGATTGTTGTCTCTCCCATTAGAATCTGAGTTCTTTGAGATCTGGAACCATTTTTTTTTCCTTTCTCTGTATTCTCAGTTCTTAGCATACTGGCTGACAAACTTGAGTTGGCTAGAAATGGAAGGGCTCAATAATATAAAAAGGATAGAAAGGAGAAGCATAGTTATAGAGTCTTTAAAAAGGAACAGTGAAAAATGAACAAGCAGAAAATATAAGCAAAACTCTTTAAAATGATAAGTAGGTAGTATGGAATCCATACCAAAGAAACAAGGAAGGGAAAAATAATAATGAATGAACAATAGCAATATTACAGAAACAAAACTGCAACTATTACAAAATAGAACAAATTCCATATTAGATACTTTAAGGGAAATTGGAGGAACTGCTGTTGATAAAGAAAGATCTAGTATGGGTAAACAGCAATCTATTATGGGGGAAAGAAACAAGTCAAAATTCTATAACAACGCAGAGATCTGTAGCAATAAAAAAAATAAATACAATTATGGATTAAATGAGAAATATAACTGCTTTGCTGGAATTTTTAAAAATTAAAGATGCAATAGAACAAGACAAGACTTGACAACCTAAGAAGATGGACCTAGATGAAAAAGAAAAAAAAATTGAGTCATTTGGCTTTTCCCCAGAATGAGAGGGACAAAAAGTCTTGTTTTTGTCCTTGTTTTTAGCATAAAAATATCTTTCAGAATTATTGAGATCAGGGGACAAACGACAAGAAAGAATTCATTAGATGCCAAGAGGGATGGATGTCCTATTCCCCTTACTGGGAAACATTGCCATCTAACTTCACAGTTACATTGACAAAGAGCTGATTGTCATAATCAGCTAAGAACAACATCACTTAATATGAAGCACCAAATTCATATCACAGATATCATTTATCCAATATGAGGAAGAACAAACAACATGGAGTATTATATGTTGGAAAATCAGGAAAACTGGGCTTCATCCCAATATCTACTAAATTAACCATATTTGATTACAAAAAAATGCAAACTTAATTCTACAGAATTGTTACAAGATATTCTACACTTGAAAAGCAGTCTCCCTAGGACTTTTGATATTGATAAATTAATAGAAAAATATTACTTCAATAGACAATAATAACTGACAATTATAAAGTATATATTTAGGCAGCTAGGTGATTAAAAGTATAGCATCAGGACCACCTGAGTTCAAATTCAGCTTTAGTCACTTATTTGACACTGGAGAAGTCACTTAACCTTTATGTGCCTCATTATTTTCATTGTAAAATGGGATAATAATAGCATCTACCTCCCTGGATTGTTGTGAAGATAAAATGAGAAACCATTTGCAAGGAGTTAAAAAAATTTCAAAACACTATATAAATGCTCATTATTATTAGAGATATAAAATTGGTAAAATGCTTTGTAGATATTATCTCTTTTGAGTCCCACAAAAATACAATAAGGTAGGTACTACAAGCATTATTATTATTCCCATTTTGCAGATGAGAGAGGTTTTGCCCATGATCACACAGATAGGATTTTAGCTCAGACTTCCCTTATTTTAAGTTCAGCACTCTATTCTCTGCCACATAAGGACTGTAAAATGGAGATTTGAACCCTAGACTTCAATCCCCAGAAGTCTTTGGTATTTCCCAGAATTCCCTATAATCTCACCTGAGTCTCCACCTGGGCAAGATCACAATTAGTATTTAACTGGCTCTCTGCCTCCCACTCGCTCTTCTTTCTGCTTTTTGCAAGATATAGTAAGTAAGCTTTGAATGAGCTAATCAGCCCTAGGCATATGGTTTTCTTATTTTGTATTTCTTTATTCCTTGATTTCTAATAATCTTTATTAAACCTCATAAAATATAATATTTCTATTACTAGAGACTATTAATTTTTGCAAGACAAGCCTAGATAAGTCCTTCAATGTACAAATCAACAATGAATTTCAATGAAGTAAAGCCTAGGGAACTTTAAAACATTGAGTTGTTAGATGGGATTTTAACATAAATATTGTATATTATTAAAAAATGTGATTTCTAATGGGCTCAAAAAGAAGGAAGGCAGATTTGGAAAGAAGAATCAGAATTACAGGAGGGTTGATAGGATTAACCAACTTTCCCACTGGCATCATCATAGAGGAACATTGAGATGACAATGTCTGATTTGAACAAATGCCTTTAGGAAACCATTGGAGGAAAACGAGGTATTGTATTCCTCAAAAGGCAATAAAGATCACAAATAACCTCATGCTAGATGGAATAATAAACAATACTGTATAATATAATGCAACATAATATAATACAATATAATTATACTTAATAAAAATGTAACAGTAAGAAGAAGGAGAAATTGGAAAAGAAATCTTTCTATTGTGGGTATCATGAATGAATAAATGAGATAGGAAGAAAGAAGAATTTTGTTGTTCAATCCTGTCAGACTCTTTATGTTCCCATTTTGATTCCCTTGGCAAAGGTGCTGGAGTGGTTTGCCATTTCCTTCTCCAGCTCATTTTACAGATGAGGAAACTAAGGCAAAGACTTAAGTGACTTTGCTGAGAGATGCATAGCTAATAAGTGTCTGTGGCTGAATTTTAATTTAGAGATGAGTCTTCTTCACTCTAGGCCCAGGCCTCTATCTACTTTACCACCTATCTGCCTAAAGAGGTTGGTAATCCAAATCTTGTACTCCTATATAGGAAAGCTTATCCTTCCCAGGCTAAGTTGATCAACTGAAGTCTCATTATCATGCTATTTAATTTGGTTTTAGCTACTCAACATTTTCAACTCCCACAATCTCTTGTCCTTTCTGTTTGGAAGGTGGAACATTAAATTACTCCCAAAGCTTTCCTTTTTGGTGGACTGAAACTGGACTCTTCAGCTAGCTCTTCACTTTCTAGATGCAGCTTGGTTTGAACTCCTAGCTTCATTTTATATATTCTCTTCTTGGTTTAGATTATAACCTCCTTGAGGGTAGGGACTTTCTTTTTCTTATTAGTATTACCTGGCCTAGCACAATACCTGGCACACATTAGGTGCTTAATGAATTTTATTAAATATAATTGAATTCAATTGAATTGAGGGGTACAGTGGCCATATATATTCTTTTTTTTTTTTTGTTTGGGAAATCAAAATGAATTTGGGTAGAATTATAGAACTGACATGCTCTTTTCAGAGGCATTAGCAATATTTATTTGATTTCAACAAAAAGAAATGGAAATAGCAACTAATTTTTTTTTAAACCCTTACCTTCTGTCTTGGAGTCAATACTGTGTATTGGCTCCAAGGCAGAAGAGTGGTAAGGGGTAGGCAATGGGGGTCAAGTGACTTGCCCAGGGTCACACAACTGGGAAGTGTCTGAGGCTAGATTTGAACCTAGGACCTCCCATCTCTAGGCTTAGCTCTCAATCCACTGAGCTACCCAGCTGCCCCCTAGCAACTAATTTTTTTAAGGTAAAAGAGTTTCAAAATTTTATTTGAACAGAAAAATATTAATAGTAGGAGAATAAACATGAAAAGGTTATAGGATTTAATATAATGGTACAAAAGAATTTATTGCTTTATAAAGAGAACTGCATGGAAATATTGAGGAATTTAATTATTTTTGTGCACCTAACTCTGATCGTCAGCTATATAAATGACTTTCCTCCCCTCTTCTTTCTCTTCCCCACTGCTACCAACCTCTCTCAGCCACTCTGTCCTAATTCCCTTTACCTCTATACTTCAAATCCAACCATTTGCATCTGTACTGTCTGTGCCTCATTAAAATGCAATTGAAGCATCACTCCTGACTTGCTACCATATGTCAGTGAGTATTAAAAAAATCTGAGTATGTCTGTTCCCATCCAAACTAATGGGAATAGAAGTACAAGCAGGCTTTTGAAGAGGCTGAGGAACTAAAGACCAAATTGCCAATACTTGCTGGGTTATGGAGAAAGTAAAGGAGTTCCAGAAAAAACAAACAAACAAGCATCTATCTCTATTCATTGACTACATGAAAGCCTTTGAAATTGTGGATCACAGCAAAGTTTAGTAAGCTGTCAAAGAGATAAGAATACTATATTATCTTACTTGTCTTCCAAGGAAACTGTATTCAAATCAAGATGCAAGAGGTAGAACTAAACAGAACAAGTGGTTGGTTAAAGATTCGGAAAGGAGTAGGACAAGGCCATATCCTGTCAACTTACTTAACTTATATACAGGATATATCATGTGTAACACCAGATTGGATCAAACAAAAGCTAGAATTAAGGTTGCCAAGAGAAATATCAACAATCTCAGATATGCATAGTGTAAAAATAAAAGTGAGAACTATAAAAATAATAAAATAATGGATTGATTATTGATTATAAACTGATTTAGATACTCTGCTTGTTTTGCCTACGAAGTATCTTTAGCTTATGTCAGTGAAGTGAAGCTCATAAGTGAACTTCTCTTCAGGATGCTAAAGATACTCTTGTTGTAAAAAAAATAAAATGTTTATTGACAATATAAGGATAAAAAGGATTTCTAACTCTAAGGGATTCTAACTCCACCCAAATAAAACTTCCTGGTTCTACAAGGAACTACTTCTGTTTTCACAGGCTACACTAATCCTTCCTGATCTGACTAACCTAAATTTTTACTATTCTAAATAAACTAACACTATTATCCTTAAAAATTCTTAAATTCGCGACTTCTGGGTAAACATGGCTGCAATCTAGACGCCACACGCTTCCTCTCCCCGGCACCGAACAAAATAGACTACATCAAAGGAGCATAAAAATCACCTTTGGAGGAACAGAAGGACTCCCCAGTACCCCAAAGAGGTGAAGGGATGTGGGATTTTGAACATTTCCACATATAAAAAGGAGGAAAAGCTTGCACAAAAACGTGAACTGAGCCACCCTTCCCCACATACACACCTCCCCCACCAAACCAGAGTGAGCTACCGGAGCGCTCACTGGGTCAGCGAGTGAGTGGGGAACGTCTCTGTCTGGGGGGGACACTCCAGGGTCCTTAGGATCTGGGGGCTGCCAGGAAAAAATATCTCAGGGAGCTTTCACGGGAGAATCCTGGGCTGAGCACAGGGGCCGCGGTGCTGTGCTCGGGGTGGTTGCACAGAGTATCTGGGCAGAGCTAAACACCAGGGGCGGATCACACGTTGATTATCTGGGCGGAGCTGAACACCTGGGCAGTTTGGCTGTGATCAGGGCCCCAGCTCTCTAAGAAACCTCAGAGGCTGGGAAGAACTAGTCTGAGGAAACCTAAATTCACAGAAAACCCGCCCACATCACCCAGACCCCAGACCAAAAAAAGAAAGTGGAATAAAACCACCAAAGGAATGGCTCACATGGCCCAAAATCAAGCCTCCAGGAAGAAAGGGAAAAAAGGTGACTATTGAAAACTTTTATGGTGGGAATACCCAAGGAAAAGAAGAGAATGAGGATGAAATCCAAAAAAAAAAAAAATCAGAATATGCCTCCCAAAAAGGAAACTATCAACAAGCTCTGGAAGATCTCAAACTGGAGCTTACCCAAAAGATGGAAACCTTCTGGAAAGAAAAATGGGAGAAAGAGATCAGCAGTCTGATAGATAAGACTGAACAATTGGAGAAAGAGCGGGAAGCATCCAATAGAAGGACAGACAAAGCTGAAAAGCAAAAACAGTCCCTAATGACCAGAATTAAGCAACTCGAAGAAAGTGAGATCATAAAACAGCAAGAATCAATAAAGCAAAGCCAAAAAATTAATGAATTAGAAGAAAACATAAAATATCTCATTGAAAAGGTCACAGACTTGGAAAACATAGGAAGAAGAGACAACCTCTGAATTATTGGTCTCCCAGAAAAACCAGAGATAAACAATAAACTCGATGTTATTCTATAGGAGATTATTGAAGAAAATTGCCCACACATTCTGGAGCAAGGGGGCAAAATAGAAAAAGAAAGGGTTCATAGAACACCCTCTATACTAAATCCCCAAAAGACAACCCCCAGGAATGTTATTGCCAAATTCAAGAGCTTCCAAGAAAAGGAGGAAATCCTACAAGAAGCCAAGAAGAGGAGCTTCAGATATAGGGAGGCTAGCATAAGGATCACACATGACTTAGCGGCTAACACACTAAGAGACCACAAAGCATGGAACATGATATTTAGAAAGGCAAGAGAGCTGGGTCTCCAACCAAGAATCAACTACCCAGCAAAACTGACTATATACTTCCAGGGGAAAGTATGGGCATTCAACACAATAGAAGATTTCCAAGCATTTGCTAAGAAAAGATCAGAACTTAGTGGAAAATTTGATATCCAAGCACAGAAAGCAAGAGAAACATGAAAAGGTAAATATGAAAGAAAGGGAAAAGGAGATAAATATTATCTTTTTCTTTAAGTCAAACTCTCTTCTATAAGGACTACATTTACATCAAATTATATATATTAATATGTGGGGAAAATGTTTTGTGTAACTCTCAAAAATTGTATGCATCATAAGAGTAGTTAGAAAAAACATGCATAGGGAAAGATTGGGGCATTAAGGAAGATTTGGTGAAAGTGGGGGCAAAGAAAGGAAAAGGGAGGGGGGAACCATCGATAATACTAAGATTTACTTCAAGAAACAGGGGGGGGACTTAATAGAATAATCTTTCCCATATAAAGATACACATGGGAAGGGGAGGGGAAGAACTCTCATATGAGAAGGAGAGGAAGAGAGCGTGAAGTGGAATTACTTAAACCTTACTCTCAGTGAAATCAAATCTGAGAGGGAAGAGCATCTAGATCCAGTGGGATCCTGAATTCTATCTTATCCAACAGGGCAAGAAAGAAAGGAAAATTAAGGAGGGGGAGGGGAGAAGGGAGTATAAAAAGGGAGGGAAGGAGAGGGGGGAGGGGAAGGGAGCATAAAAATGGAGGGGCTAGAAAGGGAAGCATCTCAAGTGAGGGGACTAGGGGGACTGACCCAAAGTAAATCACTGGTTCAAAAGGATATAGCTAAAGAAGAAAGGTCAGAACTAGGGGAAGATATCAAAATGCCAGCAAATCCACAAGTGACAATCATAACTTTGAATGTGAATGGGATGAATGCACCCATAAAACGTAGACAAATAGCAGATTGGATTAGAACCCAAAACCCTACCATCTGTTGTCTTCAAGAAACACATATGAGGCGGGTCAATACTCACAAGGTTAGAATTAAAGGTTGGAGTAAGACCTTTTGGACCTCAACTGATAGAAAGAAGGCAGGAGTTACAATCATGATATCTGACGAAGCCAAAGCAAAAATAGACCTGATCAAAAGGGATAGGGAAGGTAAATATATTCTGCTAAAAGGGAGTATAGATAATGAGGAAATATCACTAATCAACATGTATGCACCAAATGGTATAGCATCCAAATTTTTAATGGAGAAACTAGGAGAATTGAAGGAGGAAAGAGACAGTAAAACCATATTAATGGGAGACTTGAACCAACCACTCTCAAATTTAGATAAATCAAACCACAAAATAAACAAGAAAGAGGTAAAAGAGGTGAATGAAATCTTAGAAAAATTAGAGTTAATAGACATATGGAGAAAAATAAATAGGGAAAAAAGGAATACACCTTCTTTTCAGCATCACATGGCACATTCACAAAAATATATCATACACTAGGTCACAGAAACATGGCACTCAAATGCAGAAAAGCAGAAATAATAAATGCAGCCTTTTCAGATCACAAGGCAATAAAAATATTGATCAGTAAGGGTACACGGAGAGCCAAATCAAAAATTAATTGGAAATTAAATAATATGATACTCCAAAATTGGTTGGTTAGAGAAGAAATCATAGAAACAATTAATAATTTCATTGAGGAAAATGAAAAGGGCGAGACATCCTTTCAAATCTTATGGGATGCCCTCAAGGCAGTACTTAGAGGAAAATTCATATCCCTGAGTGCATATATTAACAAATTAGGGAGGACAGAGATCAAGGAATTGGAAATGCAAATCAAAAAACTTGAGAACGAACAAATTAAAACCCCCAGAAGAAAACCAAACTAGAGATCCTAAAAATTAAGGGAGAAATTAATAAAAATCAAAAGTGATAGAGCTATTGAGCTAATAAACAAGACTAGAAGCTGGTACTTTGAAAAAACAGACAAAATAGACAAAGTACTTGGCAATCTAATTTAAAAAAAGGAAAGAAGAAAGGCAAATTAATAGCATCAAGGATGAAAAGGGGGATCTCACCTCCAATGAAGAGGAAATTAAGGCAATCATTAAAAACTATTTTGCCCAACTATATGGCAATAAATATGCCAACCTAGGTGATATGGATGATATGCGGTGTATGGGGTGCTCAGGGAGGGGTAATATCTCTGATATGGAAGGCTTGTCGTGCCCTTCTAGGGCAGCTCTCCAGCCACTGACCCTCACCTGACACCCAGTTCTCACTTGTGGCTCCTAGTAGCTGCTAGCATGTGGCAGCAGCCACACCCTGGGCAATGGCTTCGACAGGCCGGCTAAACCTTGTGAGGGTAGCCATCGGGTTGACGTCGACCCCTGGTGAACTAGGGCTTTGCTCACCCAGCATGTGAGGACTACTTCGGCGGAACAGGCAGAAGAAACCAACAAGAAGGTTCAATGGCTGAGATGGCGATGCAGCAAGGCACTGTGGAGTTCTTAGGGCGTGATGGAGTACAAAAGACAACACGGCCATCTAATGCAGCTGAGGAAGTCTCCAGGTGTAACAACTTTTCGTGCCAATGGACCTAGGCTTCGAACACTGAGAGAGTGGGACTGTCTCTGTGCGTTGACTTTTCCACTTAAATCTTCATGCACACGTGTCTTTGTGCACAAAAATGCACAAAGACAATTGTCATCCTCCGTTCGAGAGACAACCAACAGGTGATATGGATGAATATTTACAAAAATATAAATTGCCTAGACTAACAGAACAAGAAATAGATTTCTTAAATAATACCATATCAGAAAAAGAAATCCAACAGGCCATCAAAGAACTTCCTAAGAAAAAATACCCAGGGCCTGATGGATTCACCAGTGAATTCTATCAAACATTCAAATAACAGCTAACTCCAATACTATACAAACTATTTGACATAATAAGCAAAGAAGGAGTTCTACCAAATTCCTTTTATGACACAAACATGGTACTGATTCCAAAGCCAGGCAGGCCAAAAACAGAGAAAGAAAATTATAGACCAATCTCCCTAATGAATATAGATGCAAAAATATTAAATAGGATAGTAGCAAAAAGACTCCAGCAAGTGATCAGAAGAATCATTCACCATGATCAAGTAGGATTCATACCAGGGATGCAGGGCTGGTTCAATATTAGGAAAACCATCCACATAATTGACCACATCAACAAGCAAACCAACAAAAATCACATGATTATTTCAATAGATGAAGAAAAAGCCTTTGATAAAATACAATACCCATTCCTATTAAAAACACTGGAAAGCATAGGAATAGAAGGGCCATTCCTAAAAATAATAAACAGTATATATCTAAAACCATCAATGAATATCATCTGCAATGGGGATAAACTAAATCCATTCCCATTAAGATCAGGAGTGAAACAAGGATGCCCATTATCACCTTTATTATTTGACATTGTATTAGAAACACTAGCAGTAGCAATTAGAGAAGAAGAAAAAATTGAAGGCATTAAAATAAGCAAGGAGGAGACCAAATTATCGCTCTTTGCAGGTGACATGATGGTCTACCTAAAGAATCCTAGAGATTCAACCAAAAAGCTAATCGAAATAATCAACAACTTTAGCAAAGTTGCAGGATACAAAATACACCCACATCTCAGACTATATTATAAAGCAGCGGTCACCAAAACAATCTGGTACTGGCTAAAGAACAGAAAGGAGGATCAGTGGAATAGACTCGGGATAAGTGACCTCAGCAAGACAGTATATGATAAACCCAAAGATCCCAGCTTTTGGGACAAAAATCCACTATTTCATAAAAACTACTGGGAAAATTGGAGGACAGTATGGGAAAGATTAGGTTTAGATCAACACCTCACACCCTACACCAAGATAAACTCAGAATGGGTGAATGACTTGAACATAAAGAAGGAAACTATAAGAAAATTAGGCGAACACAGAATAGTACACATGTCAGACCTTTGGGAAGGGAAAGACTTCAAAACCAAACACGACTTAGAAAGAGTTACAAAATGCAAAATAAACAATCTGGAATAAATCAAATTAAAAAGTTTTTGTACAAACAAAACCAATGTAACTAAAATCAGAAGGGAAGCAACAAATTGGGAAACAATCTTCATAAAAACCTCTGACAAAGGTTTAATTACTCAAATATACAAAGAACTAAATCAATTGTACAAAAAATCAAGCCATTCTCCAATTGATAAATGGGCAAGGGACATGAACAGGCAGTTCTCAGCCAAAGAAATCAAAACTATTAATAAGCACATGAAAAAGTGCTCTACATCTCTTATAATCAGAGAGATGCAAATCAAAACAGCTCTGAGGTATCACCTCATGCCTAGCAGATTGGCTAACATGACAGCTATGGAAAGTAATGAATGCTGGAGGGGATGTGGCAAAGTGGGGACACTAATTCATTGCTTGTGGAGTTGTGAATTAATCCAACCATTCTGGAGGGCAATTTGGAACTATGCCCAAAGGGTGATAAAAGACTGTCTGCCCTTTGATCCAGCTATAGCACTGCTGGGTTTGTACCCCAAAAAGATAATAAAGAAAAAGACTTGTACAAGAATATTCATAGCTGCGCTCTTTGTGGTGGCCAAAAATTGGAAAATGAGGGGATGCCCATCAATTGAGGAATGGCTGAACAAATTGTGGTATATGTTGGTGATGGAATACTATTGTGCTAAAAGTAGAGGAATTCCATGGAGACTGGAACAACCTCCAAGAAGTGATGCAGAACAAAAGGAGCAGTACCAGGAAATCATTATACAAAGAGACTGATACACTGTGGTACAATCGAAAGTAGTGGAATTCTCTATTGGTGTCAATGCAATGTACCTGAACAATCTGCAGGGATCTAAAAAATACTATCCACAAGTAGAGGATAAACTGTGGGAGTAAAAACGAGGAAAAGCAACTGCCTGACTACAGGGGTGGAGGTGATAGGACTGAGGAGAGACTCTAAATGAACACTCTAATGCAAATAACAACAACATGGAAATGGGTTAGAAACAGGAACACATGTGATAACCAGTGGAATCGTGCATCGGCTATGGGAGAGGGAAGGGTGGTGGGAGGGGGGGCAGGGAGGAAAAGAAAATGATCTTTGTTTCCAGTGAATAATGTTTGGAAATGACCAAATAAAATAATGTTAAAAAAATTCTTAAATTCGCCTCTGAAGTTATAAAAATAACAAAGGCTAGCTGGTTGGGTCTCAGAAAGAACCAAGTTAGGACTCTGAGAGAGAGAAAGAGAGAGAGAAAGAGAGAGAGTGAGAGAGAGAGAGAGAGAGAGAGAGAGAGAGAGAGAGAGAATAACTCCTAACAACCTCCCAGAGAGTAATTCTCAACTCCCCCAAGTAACAGCCACACTCAGAGTGTGTAACTGTCACAGAAAGACCATTAAACTGTCAATATTTGAAACTGACACTGTCTTAGTTCTGCTTCAAACTCCAATTCTTTCTCAAGCCAGCTTCTGTACTTTTTATCTCTAAACTAATATAACAAGACTTAATTTCTAATATCATCCTCATAATTTGATACCACTCTGATAGCAGAAGATAAAGAAGAATAAATAAGTCCCTTGATAAGGGTGAAAGAGGAGGGTATAAAAGCTGTCTTGAAGTTTAACATTAAAAAACAAACAAACAACTAAAATAAAACACTAAGATTACAGCAAATAGTGCCATCATCCTCTGGCAAATAGATTGAAAAGAAATGGGAGCAGTGCCACGTTTTAAATTCTTGGGCTCCAAGATAACTGCAGAAGCAACTGCAACCTTGAAACTAAAAGATGCCTCCTCCTTAGGAGGAAAGCTATGACAAATTAGAAGGCGGCAGGTAATATTATGTAGGTTGCACATATGTTATCATATAATACATATTTCCATTTTCATCATGTTGTGAAAAAGACACATATTGCTTAAATTAGAGAAAAATTCATGGAAGAAATAAACTGAAGAATGGTGTGTTTCAATCTATATTCAGACGCTGTTCTTTTTTTTTTTCTTTTGGTAATGAGTCTTTTGGAGTTGTTCAGCATCCTTGCCTTGTTGATAAGGGTTAAGTCTTTCGCAGTTGATCATGATACATTATTGTTGTTATCGTGTAAGGGTTTTTTTTCTTTTGTGATCATGTTGTTTTTTTTTCTTTTGTGACCATCTTTGTGATCATCATATACCATAACTTGTTCAGCCATTTCCCAAATGACAGACATTCCTTCAGTTTTCAGTTTTTTGCCACCACAAAACGAGTTACTATAAATGTTTTAGAACATATTGCTTCTTTTCCTTTTTCCTTCATCATCTTAGGAAATAAACCTAATAGTGGCATTACTGCATAGTATATGTAGTTTTATAACTCTTTTAGCATAATTCCAGATTGCTCTCCAAAACAGTTGGATTATTTCACAGCTCCACCAACAGACTTAGTGTCCCTATTTTTCTATATCCCCTCCAACACTTCTCATTTTTGTCCTTTTATCATTTTAGCTGACCTAATACATATGAGATGATACTTCAGAGTTGTTTTAATTTGTATTCCTCTAATCAATAATGATTTAGATACTAATAAATGGATATTTGCATACATGACATTAACCTCCTAAGTTTGAGTTTGAAGTATCCAAGAAGAAATTATTCCTGAAGCATCATTACCGGTATTTTTTAAAGAAGTAGAGTTTTTTTTTTCCACTAGAAAGAATGTGTAGTAGAACTAATGTTGCACTGAACCATGTTTGGGCTTTTCAGGAAATCTAGACTGAATTTTTCTCTTCAGGTTTGAGACAATGTGAAACAGCTATTCAGTATTCTATAAAACTGACATGATCTTTGGGATGACATAAATATCTGGTTATGATTTTATTGTTTTTTTCTATATTTATTATTGCTAATTTTTGAGTCAATTCTGTTTTAAGCCATTTCCTGTGGTAGAGAACATGAAAAAATTGTCCTTTATCTGATAACCTCATTATACATTGACTATTTTTTCTAGAAGGGACCCTGTCAATCACTTTAGTCTGGAGTTTAGCTATCAGCTATTACTAAGTTTTGCCTTAGAGATTTCCATAGTTCTCTACTGAGTAGTTACAATGAGCCCTGAAATGGAAAAAAAACAAAAAACAAACAACACCCAACTCTGACTCAATTCTTTTGGGCTGGACCTGTCTCAGTATGAATTTAGATCTGTGTAAGTCTGAAGAGACCCCTTAGGCCATTATGGTCCCTCCTCTTTAGCCACTAGGGACAAAGCTCTCCTTGGCCACAAGTTAACTATGATCTTAAATGCTTAATGAAAAAAAAGAATAAAAGAGGCTGCTATAAATTAAGTGTGTAGGCTCAAAAACTAATAGTTATAGTAGGAGTTGGGAGGTGGGGATAGATGTGAAAGATATATTAAAGAACCAAAGAATTGACAGTTCTTGATGAGTTATTGCAAGAGGGATATGTAATTTAATAAGAGCATAAGTAATGCCTTCTTAACAACTCTGAAAAATCCTTTTAAAGTTAAAGACTTTAATATTCATTAAATTGAATCTTCACAAAACCCACTCTTAAATAAAAATACATCAAAAAGGATTTAGAAAAAAAAGATAAAATTGTTGATGGAGTACTTGGACTGAAAAACTGCATTTCCTAGATAAAACAGAAAATTAATCCATTTAATGCAAAACAGAAATAACTGGTAATTTGATCTAGTTCTTGGGGGAGAAAAAGCAAGAGCCAAGTATCTTTTCAAAACTCTAGGTATTCCCACAGAGGCAAATCTCCTTTTTCCCTAACCTCCAAACAAACTTGTTATTCAGGTATTCTCCCCTCTCTTTTCTGAATAATTTGTCTATCTGAAGCCTTGCATGTTGGAGCTCTAAAAATTATAGTTTCTTTGTTTCCTAAATTGGAAATTGAAAAGATTCCTGACTGCCTCAGATGAATTTATCAGTCGGTCCCATGGATTGTACAAGAGGGCAAATCAGGAGTCAACTGAACTGCTTTGTTGGCTCCCGAAGTATAGGAAGTTTTTATTTACAAAGGAAACATCTTTCTTGGGGGTCATAAGAGTAAAGGACATCAATCTTGGTAGCTATCAAATTCATGGCCGAATCTTAATGTTTGAAGGGATCTTAGAGATATTATAATCCAAAAAGTAGATGGATAGTTATGAAGAAAGAGGAGGAAGAAGCAGCAATAACAGAAGGAGATTTTTAAAAGAACATTAAAAAAATTCCCACAAGATAATGAAATTCAGACTAGAAAAAATTGTTAATATCTAGACTGTTAAGTATAGAAAGAAGACTCCGAGAAGGAACTGAATCATTATAGTTGTGACATGTTGCAGGGAGAACTAATGCTTGTTAGACCAGGAGAACTTGATATTGATTCATTTTATTATTATTATTTTTACCCCTTTGGTTGCAAATCAGTCAACAAGGATTTATCAGGCACTGACTACATGTTAGGTATTGAGAACAGAAACAAAATGGAAGAGTTCCTACCTCTTGTCAGGAGAAACAATGTACTTATACGTATATTCAATATATATACAAAGTAAAAATAAAGTGATTGACTTTGGGATTCCCTAGTACTTGGGCAGATCAAGAAAGGTCTCATGCAGGAAGTTGTGCTTGAGTTGCTTTGGGAGGAAGCTCAGGATTCTGAGAGGTGTGTGCATAATGGGATTTTGAAATACTACAAGCTTGGCATGGGGGGAAGACTGCCCTGCAATCCAGAGATGAGAGAGAAAATGTCCTAGGTGAGCGACAGCTACCAGGCTACTTTGGATAGTCAGAATGTATGAAGGGAAGAAGTTTATAGTCAACTTGAATGAATTAATCTGTGGATGAAAGGGTTAAAGGTGCTCTCTTTTTGTTTTAATTTTTGGTCAAATGTGATAGTCTCTTGCTTCTTTGAGGAAGCAAAGAAACTGTAGGAGGTATGACAGGAAGCTATGGAGACTTCCAAACAAACCACATCAATCTGGCCATCAGAAGGGAGGGCTCTCTGAAGAAAGAGTTGTAAGGGCTGCCCTAAAAAACATGTTTTGCAAATAGCAGAAGAGAAAATTTCCTATCTTACAATGCTAAATTAAGATGGGGATTTACTTAACTCTTCAGGACAAAAAAAATTGCCATACATAACTTCCAGTTTTGTTTTCCTTGCTTTTTTATTTTCAAATAAAAATTTCCCCTGTAACACGGTAAATTCCATGCTTATAAATGGGGAAATTCATACCACAAAAGTGAACCTTTCATACTGTCTTCCTCTATGCTTGTGTATTTTGATAGAAAGAGATTATTATGCTTCTTGACATATTCTGGATTTTGTATTAAAGACAAAACATGAGAAATTGTCAAAATCTACATGATTGTGTAAGACTATCTGACATTAGTAAGACCTTGGAAAAATAAGCACTCAAAACAAGCCAAGATAACTGAAGCAGGACTTTTCTTTGAAGTATGGATCTCGCAGGGAGCATCTTGCAGGATGTAATATAATGACATGAAGATTTGATATGTATTTAGCATCAGAAGGTCTGCAAAGTGCTTTCTATATATTATCCTATTTGTGATGCTGAATGGCTGTGTAGGAAGTAAGGGATAGAGTAAATTTCATGGATTAGCTTTAAAATGAAAAGAGGAGAATTTGGATACAAGCCCTGAGGGGAAAGATTCTGGAAGAAAGAAGAGGATCTTGGGGTTTGACTGTTTTTAACCATTACTCTCTCTGGATCTGGCTCTGACTGAACTGGAAGGAGGATCTTTGCTCTGGCAATTTTCCCTTGGAAATTCTAATCTTGTGGAAAGATTAGTGATTCTTGGGTTTGAGAGTTTGCCTTAGGATATACTGCTTTTTTCCTGAAGTACAGAGACCATCTTCTTGAGATTGATCTATCAGAAATCCACTTGGTGATGAGTGTGGTCATCTGGGACTCTGGGTATATGCCTAGGAGCAACCCTAGGCTTAGGTAAGGGCTCAAATGCATCTGTGAGTCCTTCCTCTTTATCCTTTTTTGATAATCCATACTAATTAGCATAGTAGGATAGTCAGATAGTATTCTGGGTCTTAGTTAGAGATAAGGAGGTTAGAGTAGCTTGAGTGAATTCTCAAGAAGAAGAAATAATTCACCACGAAGTGAAAGAGTTTGGGTGGAGATTAGATTTATAATTTTAGTAACCTACTTATCATTTCCCCTTTACTCCTATTATAAAAATAAACTTTGTTTCTAAAGCCAGAGGAGTTTGTGCTTTACTAGCCCTAGAGAGGTCCCTAGGTGGGTGGTTATCAACTTCCATCCTTCTAAGAAGGATTTTTATTTCAGTTGCCTGGTCCTAGTGCTTCCTTGGGATTCCAAATACTTCATTAGAATTTCTACTAATGTTCACTTTTCTTTCCAGAATCCTCTGCAAATATAAATAATCAGTTACAAATATCTACTGAGGAGAGTAATTACTAAATTCCCTAGTACAGAATTTGAATGCCTCCTTAGAGACATGTCTCCTATATTCATTATAGGTGCATCATCTTGGCTGAATTCCTTTCCTCTTTGTTCCAACTTTCTTTCCCATAATATACATACACACATATACACACACTTATGCATGACAGTAAAATCAAATAAATAACCCCAGAACAGAAATTTCCTACTTATAACCCTCCATGCAATTTATAGTGTTATAGATGAAAGTTTTATATACAAATAAAAAAGCAAGGAAAACAAAGCTGAAATCACTTTGTGAGTAACTATTACTAATAAAAATTAAATATATTCATGTATGTTAACTCATTGCTAGCACCTTAATGCTCATTTCCAGCATCTAGACACAAATGAATTTTTCTGTTCCAGTGCATATAGTATATAGGCTTAGAATTGGAGTTCTTCTTGATCAAAGATGGAGCTGTAGTAAATTACATTGGCATTGTTGAGGACCAAACAATATATCATCATAGTATGGTGGACTTGAAGTTTTGGTTAAAATCTGAATTTTTTTTAAACCCTTGCCTTCCATCTTGGAATTAATATTGTATATTGGTTCCAAGGCAAAAGAGTGGTAAGGGCTAGGCAATGGGAGTCAAGTGACTAAAATCTGAATTTTGATACTTACTAGCTATATGACTTTTGGTAAGTCATTTAATATTTGGTAAATCAAGTAACCTTTCTAAACCTCAGTTACCTCACATGTAAAATGAGAATAATAACCTTTCTTACCTCAAAGAAAGTATGCAAACATTAAAGTGATATACAAATATTAAAAGTTACAGCTTTTGCTAAAAGTTATATAGACTTTTGTTTCAGGTAAGAGCTGGGCTTCATTAATATCATTCTGGAATACCCCAAAGAAAATTCAGCCTATATTCCTCCTCTTCTATTGCAGACCTAGCTAACTGTTTATATACAGTACCTATCCAAGACATCTAGCAGTAGGCAGCATAATACAGTAATTGTGTATTTAGAGGCTAGCTTT
This sequence comes from Monodelphis domestica, assembly GCF_027887165.1. Lineage (NCBI taxonomy): Eukaryota > Metazoa > Chordata > Mammalia > Didelphimorphia > Didelphidae > Monodelphis > Monodelphis domestica. The sequence continues at coordinate 464,611,922 of NC_077229.1, read as the reverse complement.
AAGATCTCCCTTCTGACTCTTGGGACCTGTGTGGCCTTTGGCAAATCACTTAATGTCCTTTAGGTTTGGGTTCCTTTTTTTGTAAATGAAGTGAACTGAATACTTTCTTAAGTCCCTTCTAACTCTAAATTTATGATCCTACTTAGGAACAAACTTTATACATCATCCATACAATTACATTTAATAGTATGGATAATAAATAAGCCTTTATCCACTTGGTTTTTCCAACATGGACAGTTAGGCCAAACTTTTTGGGAATATTTATGGATATTCTAGAACTTTGTGCAGCCAACAATTGTCATCCACAAACAACAACATTGCAGAAATCCCAAAGATTTTTTTCTGGGAATGTTGTATAGCTCTGTCAAGAAATAGCATTATTGTTGAATAATTAAAGTTGAAGGTCACACAGAGGTGGAGGGAAAGTATATGGTGGGTGTAAGTAGGCTATAACACATCACTAACTAGGAATTATTCAAGAGAAATAGCTAAAGAATATCATTAGAGATACATGTCTGGAAAAGAAGGTGTCATATGGCCAAGATCTAGAGATGATCCATTAATGATCTATTATTAATGATCTGTTATACATTAAGAGAACTAGACAAAAGCCTCAGAATAATAGGTAGCCTCTATGGGAAAGATATAGACAAGAGTTGTATAGGATAAGAAGATATGGATAGAGGGGAAGCTACGTGGCTCAGTGAGTAGAGAGCCAGGTCTGGTATTGGAGGGACCTAGGTTCAAATTTGACAGTATATAATCCCTAGTTGTGAGATTCTGGGAAAGTTATTTAACACCAGTTGCCTAGCTCTAACCATTCTTCTGCCTTGGATCTAAACCTTAGAATTAATTCTAAGACAAAAGGCATATTGGTGTATGTGCTGTTTTTTTTTTTTTAAGAAGAAAAAGATATGGATGATTTGCAATCTGTATCTTTGGCAAGAGTACCAACATAAATGAGATCATGAACTCATCAGTGTATCTTATTATTTGGCTAGAGTTGAAGATTCATGTATGGGAGTAGTTGAATAACAAATCTGGAAAAGTCAACTGGCACCAGATTATGGAGGACCTAAAATGTCAAGGCAAGGAATTTGGACTTCATTTGGTAGACCATTGGGAGACACAATGGGACTTAGTTTCTAAGAACTATAGTTGATATTGTGAACTCAACTAGTGGGCACTCTTGATGATCTAGCATTAAATAATCAATATAACTTCAGTGCCTATTATGTGCCAAGTAAATGGAGAGAATCATTGTGACAGTAGGCAGGTTTTTAATGAGGAGAAATGCTCTCTATGTTAGCCCCATGCCAGCTATAATTGAAGTGCCCACTAGGAGCATCTTGAAGTTTGGCAAGTGTGAGGTACTAGCGCCATACTTCCCTTAAATTGGTCTACCATTGGATTCAGAATGTGACTGATGCAAAAGGAATCTCCTTTATCTTGGCATTATGGACAGCAGATGTCATGTTACCATCATTTTTATTCCATGGCTTAGCATAATGGCTGCCACATAATAAACACTTAATGAATGCTTATTGATTACTTAATTGATTTATTGATGGAAAACTTTAGCAGTTACTTCACTGCCATCTTATGCATACTCTACTCTAAATTGGATTCGGTATCTTTAGAGCCAGGATCAACTAGAAGTCTTCCCATAAAATGTTAAAATAAATACTCAGATGTGGGGTTGCTTTATTACTTAATTAAGTTTGATTAAAAGGAGTTCTAAATTATTAGCTGCAGTCTTCCTAAATGTAAATTCTATTCCAAGTATCTTTGGGGATTTGTGATTTCCTTGGGATCTAAGGTTTTAAGAATTAAAAAAAAAAATGTTCTATTATTTTCAGTGGCTAAAATTCCTACCAGTATGAACAGAAGGCTTAAAAGAGTCAAGGAAAATGTGATATAAACTTTACTCCATTACTCTAGATTTTTCTTCTTGAATTTAGTTTATCCATTTAAAGGCATTAGGACTTTTTAAAAATTTAAAAATTCTGGAGTATTGGACTTCTGGTTAAGATGGCGGCTTAGAGAAAGCTGAAGTTCAGATCTCCGGAAAACCCTTCCCGACCGATCTCAAACTAGAAGCTCCTAAGGCGCCGAAATTCAAAACGATCAACAGCACAGACCCTGGGAACCCTCCTCCTGGACCTGGACCCGGTTCAAAAGGTACGGCTCCCCTTAAAAGCCAGAACCCGAGATCCCTCAGACCTCAGGGGTAGGAGCGCAGAGTCCAAGGCTCCCGGAAGCGGCAGCCGCGCCGGGCTCAGAGAGCAGGGTCTGAGGAACAACAACCCTCAGGGTCTTCTACCCAAGTCCCAGTCCGGGTGAAAGTTACTGCCTGGGGCTTCCGCTGCAAAGAGCCGGTCAGTCAAAGAGCCGGTCGGTCCGGGTGAAAGTTACTGCCTGGGGCCTCTGCTGCAGAGAGCTGGTCAAAACAACAGCAACCCTCAGGGCGGGCAAGACAGCCTCACGGGCCAAGTCTCAGTGAAAGTCTGTGCTCTCGGAGCTTGGGGAAGCGGCAGCCCATCCCCCCACAGGCCGACGAAACAGCCTCACGGCCAGGGATTCTGAAGGCAACTTCCGGAAATCGAGCCAGGGGGAGAGTGTGGCCTCGTGGTCCAACCCTTCCATTCCAGTTCCAGTGAGGCATATTCAGTTTAACCCAGGGAACGCTCATAGAACCAACATCTGCCCAGGACTAAAGCCTCTGATCACCAGACAAAGACAAGAAAAGCCAAACCTCCACGTTCAGAGATGACAAACTCCACAGAAGCACAGAAGCCCCAAAATACCAAGAAAAATAAGAAGAAAGGGGCGACTCTGGACACATTCTATGGAGCCAAAATACAAAATACAGAGCAGATAGAAGAAGATATACAAGAAAATTCTCCAAAATCTTCCAAAGGAAATAGAAACTCTCCACAAACCCATGAAGAATTTGAATCAGAAAGGACCAAAAAGATGGAAGCCCTCTGGGAGGAAAAGTGGGAAATGATGCAAAAGAAATTCACGCATCTACAAAACCAGTTTGACCAAACTGTAAAAGAAAACCAGGCTTTAAAGCAAGAACTAATAAAGCAAAGCCAAAACACCAAGAAATTAGAAGAGAACATAAAATATCTCACCGACAAGGTGATAGATCTGGAAAACAGGGGGAGAAGAGAAAATTTAAGAATAATTGGACTCCCAGAAAAGCCAGAAATAAACACCAAACTGGACATGGTGATACAAGATATAATCAAAGAAAATTGCCCAGAGATTCTAGAACAAGGGGGCAATACATCCACTGACAGAGCTCACAGAACACCTTCTACACTAAACCCCCAAAAGACAACTCCCAGGAATGTAATTGCCAAATTCCAAAGCTATCAAACAAAAGAAAAAATCCTACAGGAAGCCAGAAAAAGACAATTTAGATATAAAGGAATGCCAATCAGGGTCACACAAGACCTTGCAAGTTCTACGCTGAATGATCGTAAGGCATGGAACATGATCTTCAGAAAGGCAAGAGAGCTGGGTCTCCAACCAAGAATCAGCTACCCAGCAAAACTGACTATATACTTCCAAGGGAAAGTATGGGCATTCAACAAAATAGAAGACTTCCAACTTTTTGCAAAGAAAAGACCAGAGCTCTGTGGAAAGTTTGATACCGAAAATCAAAGAGCAAGGAATACCTGAAAAGGTAAATATTAAGGAAAGGGGAAAAATGTTATCTTCTTTTACTCAAACTCTCTTCTATAAGGACTACATTTATATCAACCTATGTATACTAATATGTGGGGAAAATGTAATGTATAAATAGGGGGTAAAGAAAGACCAAATAGAATAATGGTTCTCACACAAAGATTCACAGGGGAAGGGGAGGGGAAGAAAACTCCTATAAGAAGGAGAGGAAGAGGGGGGGGGGGTTACTTAAACCTCAATCTCAGGGAAATCAACTCTGAGAGGGAAAAACATCCAGATCCATTGGGATCTTGAATTCTATCTTACCCAACAAGGGTAAGGAGAAGGGAAAACCAAGGGGGGGAGGGGGAGAGGGAGAACAAAAAGGGAGGGAAAGAGAGGGGGGAGGGGGAGGGAACAAAAAGGGAGGGACTAAAAAGGGAAACATCAAGGGAGGGGACAAGGGGGACTGATTCAAAGTAAATCACTGGACTAAAAGGTAGAGCCGAAGAAGAAAAGGTTAGAATTAGGGAAGGCAATCAAAATGCCAGGGAGTCCACAAATGACAATCATAACTTTGAACGTGAATGGGATGAACTCACCCATAAAACGTAGACAAATAGCTGAATGGATTAGAATCCAAAACCCTACCATATGTTGTCTTCAAGAAACACACATGAGGCGGGTTGACACCCACAAGGTCAGAATTAAAGGATGGAGTAAGACCTTCTGGGCCTCAACTGATAGAAAGAAGGCAGGAGTGGTAATCATGATATCTGATAAAGCCAATGCAAAAATAGACCTGATCAAAAGGGATAGGGAAGGTAATTATATTTTGTTAAAAGGGACTCTAGACAATGAGGAAATATCATTAATCAACATGTATGCACCAAATAATATAGCACCCAAATTCCTAATGGAGAAACTAGGAGAATTGAAGGAAGAAATAGACAATAAAACCATACTAGTGGGAGACTTAAACCAACCATTATCAAATTTAGATAAATCAAATCAAAAAATAAATAAGAAAGAGGTAAAAGAAGTGAATGAAATCTTAGAAAAATTAGAATTAATAGACATATGGAGAAAAATAAATAGGGATAAAAAGGAATACACCTTCTTCTCAGCACCACATGGCACATTCACAAAAATTGACCATACATTAGGTCACAGAAACATAGCACACAAATGCAAAAAAGCAGAAATAATGAATGCAGCCTTCTCAGATCACAAGGCAATAAAAATAATGATTAGTAATGGTACATGGAAAACCAAATCTAAAACCAATTGGAAATTAAACAATATGATACTCCAAAACCGTTTAGCTAAAGAAGAAATCATAGAAACAATTAATAATTTCATCAAGGAAAATGACAATGGCGAAACATCCTTTCAAACCTTTTGGGATGCAGCCAAAGCAGTAATCAGAGGCAAATTCATATCCCTGAAAGCTCATATTAACAAACAAGGGAGAGCAGAGATCAATCAATTGGAAATGCAATTGAAAAAACTCGAAAGCGATCAAATTAAAAACCCCCAGCAGAAAACCAAATTAGAAATCCTAAAAATTAAGGGAGAAATCAATAAAATCGAAAGTGATAGAACTATTGATTTAATAAATAAGACAAGAAGCTGGTACTTTGAAAAAACAAACAAAATAGACAAAGTACTGGTCAATCTAATTAAAAAAAGGAAGGAAGAAAAGCAAATTCACAGCATTAAAGATGAAAAGGGGGACAGCACCTCCAATGAGGAGGAAATTAAGGCAATCATTAGAAATTACTTTGCCCAATTATATGGCAATAAATACACCAATTTAGGAGAAATGGATGAATATATACAAAAATACAAACTGCCTAGACTAACAGAAGAGGAAATAGAATTCTTAAATAATCCCATATCAGAAATTGAAATCCATCAAGCCATCAAAGAACTTCCTAAGAAAAAATCCCCAGGGCCTGATGGATTCACCTGTGAATTCTATCAAACATTCAGAGAACAGTTAACCCCAATACTATACAAACTATTTGACATAATAAGCAAAGAGGGAGTTCTACCAAACTCCTTTTACGACACAAACATGGTACTGATTCCAAAACCAGGCAGGTCAAAAACAGAGAAAGAAAACTATAGACCAATCTCCCTAATGAATATAGATGCAAAAATTTTAAATAGGATACTAGCAAAAAGACTCCAGCAAGTGATCAGAAGGATCATTCACCATGATCAAGTAGGATTCATACCAGGGATGCAGGGCTGGTTCAACATTAGGAAAACCATCCACATAATTGACCACATCAACAAGCAAACTAGCAAGAACCACATGATTATCTCAATAGATGCAGAAAAAGCCTTTGATAAAATACAACACCCATTCCTATTAAAAACACTAGAAAGCATAGGAATAGAAGGGTCATTCCTAAAAATAATAAACAGTATATATCTAAAACCAACAGCTAATATCATCTGCAATGGGGATAAACTAGATGCATTCCCAATAAGATCAGGAGTGAAACAAGGATGCCCATTATCACCTCTACTATTTGACATTGTACTAGAAACACTAGCAGTAGCAATTAGAGAAGATAAAGAAATTGAAGGCATCAGAATAGGCAAGGAGGAGACCAAGTTATCACTCTTTGCGGATGACATGATGGTCTACTTAAAGAATCCTAGAGATTCAACCAAAAAGCTAATTGAAATAATCAACAACTTTAGCAAAGTTGCAGGATACAAAATAAACCCACATAAATCATCAGCTTTTCTATATATCTCCAACACAGCTCAGCAGCAAGAACTAGAAAGAGAAATCCCATTCAAAATCACCTTAGACAAAATAAAATACCTAGGAATCTACCTCCCGAGACAAACACAGGAACTATATGAACACAACTACAAAACACTCGCCACACAACTAAAACTAGACTTGAGCAATTGGAAGAACATTAACTGCTCATGGATAGGACGAGCCAATATAATAAAAATGACCATCCTACCCAAACTTATTTATCTATTTAGTGCCATACCCATTGAACTACCAAAATACTTCTTCACTGATTTAGAAAAAACCATAACAAAGTTCATTTGGAAGAACAAAAGATCAAGGATATCCAGGGAAATAATGAAAAAAAAACACATATGATGGGGGCCTTGCAGTCCCTGACCTAAAACTATATTACAAAGCAGCAGTCATCAAAACAATTTGGTACTGGCTAAGAAACAGAAAGGAAGATCAGTGGAATAGACTGGGGGAAAGCGACCTCAGCAAGACAGTATACGATAAACCCAAAGATCCCAGCTTTTGGGACAAAAATCCACTATTCGATAAAAACTGCTGGGAAAATTGGAAGACAGTGTGGGAGAGACTAGGAATAGATCAACACCTCACACCCTACACCAAGATAAATTCAAAATGGGTGAGTGACTTAAACATAAAGAAGGAAACCATAAGTAAATTGGGTAAACACAGAATAGTATACATGTCAGACCTTTGGGAGGGGAAAGGCTTTAAAACCAAGCAAGATATAGAAAGAATCACAAAATGTAAAATAAATAATTTTGACTACATCAAACTAAAAAGCTTTTGTACAAACAAAACCAATATAACTAAAATCAGAAGGGAAACAACAAATTGGGAAAAAATCTTCATAGAAACCTCTGACAAAGGTTTAATTACTCATATTTATAATGAGCTAAATCAATTGTACAAAAAATCAAGCCATTCTCCAATTGATAAATGGGCAAGAGAAATGGATAGGCAGTTCTCAGATAAAGAAATCAAAACTATTAACAAGCACATGAAGAAGTGTTCTACATCTCTTATAATCAGAGAGATGCAAATCAAAACAACTCTGAGGTATCACCTCACACCTAGCAGATTGGCTAACATAACAGCAAAGGAAAGTAATGAATGCTGGAGGGGATGTGGCAAAGTAGGGACATTAATTCATTGCTGGTGGAGTTGTGAACTGATCCAACCATTCTGGAGGGCAATTTGGAACTATGCCCAAAGGGCGACAAAAGAATATCTACCCTTTGACCCAGCCATAGCACTGCTGGGTTTGTACCCCAAAGAGATAACGGACACAAAGACTTGTACAAAAATATTCATAGCTGCGCTCTTTGTGGTGGCCCAAAACTGGAAAACGAGGGGATGCCCATCAATTGGGGAATGGCTGAACAAACTGTGGTATATGTTGGTGATGGAATACTATTGTGCAAAAAGGAATAATAAAGTGGAGAAGTTCCATGTGAACTGGAACAACCTCCAGGAAGTGATGCAGAGCGAGAGGAGCAGAACCAGGAGAACATTGTACACAGAGACTAATACACTGTGGTATAATCGAACGTAATGGACTTCTCCATTAGGGGCGGTGTAATGTCCCTGAACAACTTTCAGGGATCCAGGAGAAAAAAACACCATTCATAAGCAAAGGATAAACTATGGGAGTGGAAACACCGAGAAAAAGCAACTGCCTGAATACAGAGGTTGAGGGGACATGACAGAGGATAGACTTTAAATGAACACTCTAATGCAAATACTATCAACAAAGCAATGGGTTCAAATCAAGAAAACATCTAATGCCCAGTGGACTTACGCGTCGGCTAGGGGGGGTGGGGGGGAGAAAAAGAAAATGATCTATGTCTTTAACGAATAATGCTTGGAAATGATCAAATAAAATATATTAAAAAAAAATTAAAAATTCTTACATTTGGCAGAGGCTAAAGGGTGAAGGACAGGACAGGACTCAGCTGAAGTCTTTCAGTATTCCTTACCATACAACTTTAAATTAACATTTCATATAAAATTTTAGTGACAGAACCAAAAAAAAAATCAGAAAGACATATTTTTCCTGCCTAAGACAACTCAGGAGCAGTCTGCAACACTCAGGTGGGCCTTAAAGAAGCAGCAGCAGCTTTGGGAGCTCTTAGACCAGAGATAGATAGTAAAGGAGTCAGACAAGTAGATACTTGTACAAAGGAGACTTTAGGGGGCTTACTGCTAGCACTGGTTGTCTAATTCTATTGCCCATGAGGAGTTCTAGGTCATAAATCTAAGATGAAGAATGTTCATGATCAATCACAAGAGATCAGGGTCTCTGGTCACAATTCTAGTGCCAAGAAGAGCACTGGCACTTATGACTGTTGGGTAAGAGGGGACCTAGGCACCATTACAAGTACTATCAGGTACAGGGAAAACAAGGGTCCTTCCTGGGCAAAGACCAGAGCACAGGCCAGGAGATTAGTGGCTACATCTCTCCCAGGATCATACTACATTGGAAGCACTTGTAGACATATACACACATACACACATTCAGTTGAGTATATATATATATATATATATATATATAATATTACCCAAAAGAGAAATAGAAGGAGAAGGAATAAGAGATATGGGATTAAGGGGAGGAGAATGGTAAGGGGGAGAAATTGGAAAAGGCAGTGGGTGGAAGTAAGACAGATTTTTGAGGAGGGACAAGATAAAAAAAGAGAAAGAGAAGGATAAAGAGGAAAATGGGATGGAAGAAAATGCACAGTTTGTGATCATAAGTGTGAATGTGAATAGGATGAGTCACCAACTCACAGAATTAAATAGCAGAATGTATTAGAACCAGAAAAATTCAATAATATGTTGTATACAAGAAACACATTTAGGATGGAAAGACACAGAGTTGAAATGAAGGGCTGGAGTAAAGACTATGATGCTTCAGGTGAAGTGAAAAAGGCAGGGATGGCAATCATGATCTCAGACAAAGCAAAAGACAAAACTGCCCTAATTGAAAGAGATAAGCAGGGAAATTACATTTTGCTAAAAGGCACAATAGACAATGAATATAAAAAAAATTACAAAAAGTTTCTTAAAGAACTCATTTCTCAAGTATGTAGGGAACTGTCAGATTTATAAAAATAAGAGCTATTCCTCAATTGATAAATGGTCAAATGATATGAACAGGAAGTTTTCATAAGAAGAAATCAAAGCTATCTATGGTTATATTTTTTAAAATGCTTTAAGTTACTATTAATTAAAGATAAATTGAAATAATTCTAGTTACCACATCTATCAGCAATGACAAATTGTTGGCAGAATAGTGAAGTGGTGTAATCATTCTGGAGAAAAAACTAGAATTATACCCATGTGAATTTTAGATTTATTCTACCCTGCTTAGGCTAACAAAAGAGGAATGTCTACTCCCCTACTTAAGGATTAAGTATTAAGAAGGATGGCCTATGACAGACATGTGCTAGCAAATGAAAAATCAGAAGCAACTGACAAACCCCCTGGGCTGTCCTAAGTCAAGCTTAAGCTACCATTGGTATATGTGAGATGCAGGAAAATGATGTAAAAACAGTTTATATATTTCGTGTCACTTCCTCTCTCCAGCCTCTTTTAGCAGAGAGGTGGCTGGCGGAGCGTGCTGAGTGTCTTGGCATCTTGGTGTGATGGCAGTTATTGTCTGGGTTTGGCAGTGAGTTTCCCTTATACAATACTGGGAGAAGCTTAGTAGCCTAGTTCAAGTAAGACATCTTCACTGAGCTCTCTTGGAGTTTAGGCTGATTCTTTTCTCCTTTACCTTCCAAACACTATTCTCTTAGGAAAGCCTCTAATCTTCAAGGACCTCGTGGCAGAGGCCAGGTGGGAAAAATCCTATACCCTCTTCCTCTCTCTTCTCCTTAATTCCTTCCCTCTATATTAATTAAACCACCATAAAACTTCCAAACTGACTTGGGTATTTTATTTGGGATATTCTCTGGCAACCAAATTAATTTAGATTAAGTCACAACCTTAAAATTACCCTTACATCCAAAAATTTATAAAGCCACATACCCTTTAATCTAACAATACCACTATTAGGTCTCTTCCCCAAAGAAAACAAAGAAAAAGGAATAAGATCTACATGCACAAAAATCGTTATAGCAGCTCTTTTTTTGGTGGCAAAAAATTGGCAATTGAGTGCTCACTTGAGGAATGGCTAAACTTTTGTGGCTTATGATTGTGATGGAGTATTATAAGAAATGTACTATAAGAAATGATGAGGGGGTGATCTCAGAAAAAAAAATTGGAAGACCTATACAAACTGATACAAAGTGAAGGGAGAAGAACCAGGAGATCAATGTGCACAGCAACAGCAATACTGTAATGATGATCAGCTGTGAAAAACTTGGCTTCTCTGATCAATACAATGCTCTAAGACAATTCTAAAGGCAAATCATCTTTTTTCTCCCTTTATTATTTATTTAGTAATATGACTGATATGTTTTGCATGATTTCACATTTATAGTTGATATGCCATTGTCTTCTCAGTGGTTGGGAGTATGGTGGGAGGGAGGGAGAGAATATGGAACTCAAAAAAGAAAAGAATATTAAAATATAGTTTTAAAAAATACAACTATATTTTCCCCAAAGATTAATTTTTCCAGTGAAAATATTTTTTCTTTCTAAATATCTCCCAAGAGTAGGGAAAAAACAAAAACAAACAAAAAGCAATACCTATATTTGTTTTATGGATTGTGTATACTACTATAGCTTGATTATATGAGATGGTTGTTTTTCCTTCACCTGTAATTTAGCTTGACATCTGTGAATGAATATCAGAAGCCCAGCAGTTATAATTTTCCAGCCCTTAACAGTAGTATAATTAAACCATTTGTAGGCAGTGTGAATTTAATTGACATGTAAACAATATGCTTGCAGATGATAAGCACATACTTATTTCCATATCAAAAATGGAAAATAAATATGAAGTTTTTTTCTATCAGCAATTCTTCTGACAAAGGAACTTTGAATGGCTTAATTTATTTTCTCCATAATTATGTTATAAGAATCTATTTGAGTCCAAATTAAAAGTATTTATCATAGCATTAGGAAGTATTGGAGGACTATGTGATGATACACTGGCATCAGGATAAGCACTTAAATGTCTTGGGTGTAAAGTAAAGGGATTCCTGCTCAAGTGTGATAGACTATATGATCTGACAGGGTCATAGATTTAGGGCTGGAAGAGACCTTTGAGGTCAGTGAGTCCCACTTCCTCATCTTATAGTTGAGAAAACTGAGGTCTAGTGACTTCCTTCAAGTCCTATATGTAGTATGTGACTTAAGGAGTATTAGAATTCAGTACAATACTTCTTCCACTGTATCATGATATTTGCCTGTGAAGTGCCTTCCAATTTGGAGATTTTATACCTTCTATTTCTATGGGAAATGTATATAGCAATATCAAAGAGAAAACAAAATAAAAGTATATTATTTTAAAAAAGAGAATTATTGTCTTTTGGAAGGGACCCGGGGGCATGGTTTATCCTATAGTTTTCCTGAAATTTGACATTTCCTGAATGTTTCCTATTCCTCCCATGCCCAGGACCTGAGAAAGAATAGTTTCCCTTTGCTCTGAATTAGACTTAATTTATGTTCCTGAAAGTTGGTATGTCTAAATATATATAATAAATAAATAAATACTGGCTCTTTCCCTATGGATCACTTTCATAAAGATGCTGCATATTATGTCAAACAACAGTAGTTTGGTGGAAATTACTTTTCATTTTTATTTGCATGATTGCTTGTCTTCAGGTCCAGGGATATGACTTGTCAATTCCAAAGTTGCAGCAGGAGCCATTTTCAACACTTGCTAATCATCAATAGGAGGTCCCACTGCTATCAGAAAACTCTTCTGGGCAATTCAGTGGAAGAATTATAAGAGCCACATATTATTACTTTTTTTAAAGATGGAAATAAAGGAAGTAAAGGAAAAAACAAATTAACTCTAGATCTCAGAGGCAAGAAATTGGGCTATACAGCCTTGAAACCAATGATTTCTACCTTCAGACTGCAAGGAAGTGAGAGTTATCAGGACAATCTCTGGCTGCACAAAAGCCCTGAAAACAAAAGAGCTGCCTACTGACATCCTCTGAGAGTGGAAAGGCCTGTTTTATAAAAGCACTGTACCAGATTCTCTAGCCTTACTTGCCTCCCACTCACTGTACTTTTAAAATTGTCTGTTCTCTATAAAGTCTCAGTATGTCACCTTGAAAGGGAGAGGCTTCCCTATAAGTCAAGATTTTATCTATGGGAGCTCCTATTTGCACCCCTGCTTTCAGAGGAAACTTTTTGCAAAGTAATTTTCATTTATCCATGTTGCTGATGACTGAGGTCCTTCACAACTTTACCTCTAATGATCTATCCTATGGCCTTTATTTCTTTTTAGTCTAGAATGGTTTGTCCTTACCATGAGCCCAGGCACTGTACTAAGTGCTTCACAATTATTATCTCATTTGAACAATCCTGAGGGATAGATGCTATTATTAAGCCCATTTTATACATGAGGAAACTGAGGCAAACAGAAATGACTTGCCCAGGGTAACACAATGCTTTAAAGCAGATTCTAACTTCGCTTTTCCTGACTCCAGACCCAGTGCTCTCTGCTGTGCCACTTAACTTTTCCCAGAATAGTCCTTGCTAATCTCCCCTACCACCAATTCTTCTCCTTCAGTTATTGTTAGGAGGTTGGGGCCAGAAGCCTGGCCATCCTGGTCTCCAAGTGCCAGGCTAGATTTATATTTATATGATCCTTTAAGTATTGTTGTTCAAGCTAACTTCTGACAACTGTTCGATTTGGCTCCCTCCCTCACAAATACCAATTCTACAATGAACACACTTAACCAATTAATTTTTCCAAACCATAGCAAAACACAAAACAGAAGATGAACATAGAATATAGACACTGGACAATAGTGAAGGAGCTTTCCCATTGAGAGCAAGGCAACTCAAGTAGAGCAGCAGGAGTCAGGATCACTCATCTTCCAGAATTCAAATCTGACCTCTGATAATAGCTGTGTGATCCTGGGCAAGACACTGATGTGTTGGGGGAAAAGGAAAGGGAAGGAAAGTAACCCCCCTGCACCTCTAGGGAATTTGACCAGGGTCTTCTTATAGGTAGGCAAGGGAGTTAAATTAAATCAAGCTAGATTCCATAGAAAGTTAGGTAGGTTTATTTAAGGTTAGGCAAGGAAAAGAAAGTTTGGGAAAGTCAGATCTCTGGCAGCTATGCAAGGACCAAAGCTCTCCACCCAGGTTCAGGGGAAAAAGGAGCCAAAACTTGTGTCTCTCTTCTTTTATTCTCCCTCTGACACCTCCCATAAAGGAAGTGGGAGGTGTCAGAGGAAGTTGCAGTAGAGTCCTGGGAGATGGAATCTCCCAGGGCTTAAGTCCACTTCAAAATGCACAACACTTAAATCTTCTTTGCGTAAAATGATCTGGAGAAAATGGCAAACCACTCCAGTATTTGCCAAGAACCCCATTCATGATGAAAAAGTGACGTAACAAATTTAGCTCAACCAAGAATTCTTTGTCTAACTCAAGGAGAAGTTGCCTAGTCTCTAGTATAGCCAGTATAGACAGACATGACAGAGGTTACTGGCTCTTCTTATTTTTCTTCTTCAGCAACCTGAAGTGAGACTAGCATCTTCCATTTTCCCTTTGGAAATGGAAACCAGAAGCACTGAAAGTGACTGGAAGCTAGGCCCAAACTCCCAAACTGATGAAAATTGAAGTGCACTCCTCTCCTACTAATACTCTATCCTGTCATCCAAACAAGGTAAAGCATTCATCTCCACCAATGAGAAGAGTCTCATACTGATGGGCTTTGAGAACCTGGTTAATAAGAGGTACAGGGGATGAATCATTGAGCCTAGGGCGGTGTCCCCGATGAAATCTCCCTACTTAAAAGGAAGCTTGGAAAGTATTTGGAGTATTTGCCATTGCTCTATACCTGGTTCAAATCTCTTAACCATGTGATAAGAAGGTTCTGGGGCTGTGAATTAAAAAGGCACAAGCTACCCAGTACTTTGTCCTCTTCAGCTCACTTCCTGTCATCAGGAGGTTCATGACATGAAAATAGACCTAGATTCTTTGCCATCATATTTGCTTTTATGTTAATTGAAGCTATTCTAGACCAGTAACCTCATTTTGAAAAGTTCCAGGACTCATTGAAATATGCTATCCCAACCTTGATAAAAATGGGTGTATTCAAGAATAGTGAAACTTTTTTTGAATATAGCCAGTGTTTTATTGTACTCGACTATACAGTTTTTAATAGGAATGTCTCAAGAGGGTAGGAGAGTCCAGAGATAAGGAAAAAGTCTTGTACATAAATATTTATAGCCATGCTCGTTGTGGTGGCAAAATATTAGAAAACGAGGGGGTGTCCAATTGGGGAATGGCTGAGTAAATTGTGGTATAGCTTGGTGGTGGAATATTTATTGTGCCAAAAGGAATAAAGAAATGGAGGAATTCCATGGGAACTGGAATGTCATCCAGGACTTGATACAGAGCGAAAGGAGCAGAACCAGAACATTGTACAGAGACTAAAAGTGTGGCACAATCGAATGCAATACTTTTCTACCAGCAACAATGCAGTAACTTGGGACAATCCAGGGAAACTTGGGAGAAAGAACACTATCCACATCCAGAGAAATAACTGTGGAACCAGAAATGCATTAGAAAAATACATGCTCAATCATGTATAGGGAGGGATAATTAGGGTTTTGATGTTAAAGGACCATTCTACTGAAAATATGAACATAGGAACATACTTTGAACAATGATACGTGCACTGTTGGTTTTGGGAGTGGGGAAAGGAGAAAATGGGGGATGGGGTGGATTATGTATCATGTAACCATGGAAAAGTATTCTAAAAGAGGGTAGGAGAGAATGTGCATCTAAAACTCTTTGGTTAACTAGTTCAACCCGATACTATCTTTTTTTTTGAGAGCCCCTTGCCTCATCTTCTTGCCAAACTTTCCCTGCCAAGCCTCAGTCTTGGATTATTCCCTTTGTTTACTGCCTTTATTTCTAATTATATGTTGAACTAAACTCTAGAAAAATACAAAGTTGTGCTAATTGGGTCCACTACAAAGCTGAGTATTGGGAATAGGAATTTAAGCTAGAAAGAAACAGTGAGACCGGGTTATAGACATGACTGAATACCCAACAAGGCAACTGGACTTTAGTCTTATATGCAAAATGAGAAGATAAGGTAGATATGGAAGTTTTTAAATGGAGGACTTCAGTCTCAGGAATATTCACATATACACTGCATACTCAAAGTAACTGCTGATTAAGCACTTTTTGATAGACAAGGGCACACTATCAGTTTTTCACATTTGCAGAAATTCTGCAAATTCCATAAAATTTGGTAAAATGCTTAGAGACAATATAGAAAAGAGGGATGTGGTAATGTCTTCATTTGTTTCAAAAACAAGATCTGAGATTAGCCAAAGGCATAAGTCTGCATGAATGATGTTACTGAGTTTTGACCAAAATCACCTACCTTGGCATTAATAATCATTCAAAAAATGAATAATCTATAAAGCAGGTATTTTATATATTACTGACAGAAGAACGATCAAGTTAACCAACAAAACCCCCAGCATATTCAATAAAGAACATCACTCCAAAACATTCATTTAATAGTTTAATTTAGAAAGACATACACCATGGTAAACACATTGCTTTATCCATTCTTCAAAACTTTTATAGGTGGTTGTTATTTTTCAAGCCTGGGGAGAAAAAGAGGATAACATTTCAATTACCTATGTTGGTAAGTATCCCTTCATTTAACAAAACAATAGGATCATTAATTTTTAAGTTTCAAGCTCAGCAACTGCATTTGGGGATAGAAAAAAATTACAATTTTAATATCTAGCTTCTAGAAACATTTGTATTCACAGCAAGTACATTTAATGATGATAGGTACATCAGAAAGCGTTTACAGTATCACAGTTTCATTCATACTGAATTGCCACATCATATGTACCAATAAACCTAATTTCTAATCAAATATGGATGTTGAACTACCCAAGCAGAGGGATATATACTTAGGTAATCTCTTCCACTTTTTGAGCACCTATTTACCAATATAATTAATATCTACTCCCGAACACCAACTTGCCCTGCCCAGGCTGAATGAAGAATGAAGTTTTTTTGATTTTTTTTTTTTAATTTTCCTTTCCTCTGGGAAATGCCTCTCATTAGAAATAAACCAACTAATATATCAACTAAGTGGTACAGCAGATGAGTATGCTGAACCTGAGACAGGAAGACCTTTACTCACAAGTATGTAGTCAGATACACACCCTGTGTGACCCTGAGCAAAATCACTTAGCTTTGCTGCCTTCATTCTCTTGATTATAAAACAGAAATAATAACAATAATTATAGCACCTATTTCCCAGAGTTGTTAGGAGGATGAAATATTTAGAAATATTTTGCAAACCTCAAATTAATATATAGATGCTAAATATTACTACGATTACAATGAAGAACCTCCTTAACTATCCTAGCTTTGGTCCTTATCACCTCTAGCTTGAAAAACTGTGGTTGGCTTCCTAAGGAGTTCTCCCTTGTTTTCTCACCTTTCCAACTCATTCTTCAAAAAAGAGCAAATCTTCCTGTTACCATGCTACTTCCCTCTCAAAAGTCTTCAGCAGCTCCCTGATGTTTCTAAAACAAAACAAACTCTCCAATTTAGCATTTAAGTTAAATCTCCACAATCTAATCTTTTCCTGACACCCTGACTCTGCCCACCCAACCCAGCTCCACAACAAATCTAGTTACCTGTGTACATGTAATCTCTCAGTAAAATATAAACTCTTAGGGGAAAAAAATCCATGATTTCTATGTAGTATCTTTACTAGTACAGCATCATATACATAGCAGAACTTTACACATACTGGTCGAATTGAAATGTTCTGGTTACCACAGAACTTGAGAAGTAGTTTTGGCTATTTCCTAAAATCCATGAAAAATTGCCCATATGGCTAAATTGCTCAGATAACAGATACTATTAGCAATGGGAGTCTCATGGTGCTGAGTGACTGATACAACTATTCATGCTTATTATTGCACCACTTATCTTTCTTACCAGTTAGCATTCAGAAGTCTTGTTTCAATATTATTTTTAGCAGCTTCCCTAACTATATTTTAAAATTTCTCTTAACACAAAACTCAGTTGAAAGACTTCCAATTTCTAACTCAAGATAATCTTTAAGAAATATCCAAAAAAATTGCATACCAATTTGATCACTGGAAATAGCATTTTAGAAATAGTTGCACACATGCACAAATGCTGAGGCACAGAGCTTAAGGGTTCTAATTCATCCCTATCTACTTTTTCTACTATCCAGTGCTAACTATGACACTAAGAACTATTTCATGGTAAGACGTCTTCTTCCTCCAAGATACAACCATTTTCTGAAATAACAAAGGCAATCTTGTTTCTGCAAACCTATGGGGAAATAAGCAGCTATTAATAGCTAGCATTTAGAGAACTTTAGGTTTGCAAAGAGCTTTACATAGGGTATCTCATTTTATAACTGTTATATGACATAATTCCATGTCAGAACCATAGGAACATCCTAAAACTGGGACTTCAAACAATTTAATTCAATTATCTCATTTTACAGCTGAGGAATCCAAGGCCCAGAGAAGATAAGTGACTAAACTATCTATATTCACAAAATTATTAAGGGATACAACCAGTTTTTGAACCATATTCCAATATCAAATGTAATATTTTTAACCATACATCAAGCTACATCACTGAGAAAGCAGTGCATGGCAAATGGGTTGGGAAACTAGATTGCAAAGAGTTGAGAAATTAGTGGTTTAATTGCAAATGGAGGCAGATATTGTACATTCAAGACTGAATTCTTCCTAGAAGTTTAGCAAATAGTCAATAAGATAATAATTTGGAAAGATGGTAGGGTTCAAATGAAGGTTATCAGAAGCTTTGGCAGAAAATTAGAAAGCCATAATGATAAATGGGATATTTATCAGAGAAATAGTCTAAATTCAAAGAGATAGTTATGAATTAGCAAGAAGGATCAACTCTTTTGTTTGTAACTATCATGGACTGTCCTAAATATGTATTAATGTTGGATCAGTCTATGTTTATGAAACCATGAAAGAGTTAAGTTAAGGGAGAAAGAATGGTGCAAGCATTTCCTTTTTAGCAATGTCAAATAATTGTAGTTACCTGATTCCTACACAGAAGAATCTCACTTCTTAAGCAACTGATGTCTTACTATAAGGAAAGGTGCAGCAAATCCAGAGCCAAAGTATACAGCCATCATTGCCAACAGCCGCCATTTGTTTTCCACTGAAAAGGGCAGGTTCTTTGGAGAAAGAAAAGTCAATGAATCAGGGGGAAAAAAATATTAACTCAAATATATACTTCCTTTGTTGAGTAGAATAAAAGCATAAACAACAAAACTTCCCTACTATGTTTAAGCATAAACTTAAAACAACCTTTTAAAAATGACCAGTTTTTAATATATATGTAATATACAGTACTCCGAAGTTATTTGTATGTCAAACTGCAAAGGAATTTATTTACATATTTATGCATATGGATTAATATTCAGTAATCACTGAAAATTACATGGAGGTAAACTTCAGTTCATTTTAAGAAAGTTAAATACTCAAGAGTTGACCATAAACTAGAATAATTTTCTGAAGGTATTTGAGCAAAGATGGATTTTGTTAGAACTATTTAGAAGGAATTCCAATTTAGGGTTGGGTTGAGTCTTAGACTAAATGAAATCTTATCAAAATGCATTTTTTCCTAAAAAACAAAATACCCCCAACAAAACCCAATAAATTGTTGAATGATAAATTACCGTAGATATTTGTTGAAAAGTCAGTAACTTAGTAAGAGCTAACAAAGATGTATATTTTGAGACCTTAAAAGAGAACTGGGGAAAAGAAAATGGAAAATATGGGTGAATACTCTTATTCAATATTCACCCAAATAGTACTACAGTATTTACAGTTAGTCAAAATTGACTTTTCTAAAGAAATAACATAACTTGAAGGCACATAATAAATCACCACACTGTATAATAGGAATGATATTCACCTAAAAAACAAAGTCTGAGTGAGTTCAGGGGGAGGATGAGTCAAAAAAACAATGAAGCTATTTATTACGTTCTTTCTAATCTCATAAAAGAGATATCTAAGTGAACTGGAATAAATGGTTTACTAGATCTTAAAAATTTTGGTTACCTTTTTTTTTTTGTAGGGGACTGGGGTAGTGGTTGGAGGATCTAGGCTAATTCCAATTTATTTTCAAGGGCTGGATTTAAGCAGTATTATAGTCTCATAGCCTGCTATCATTACTTCATTATTACAAATGTTGTATTACAGTAAAGGCCATGGGGACATAATTTTTTTAATGTGACTTTTAAAACTTATAAAGGGAATCCCAAACAGCACTACTTATTAAAAAAATGGGCATCTGCCTAAGTTGTTTTTATGTTTCATGTACCTATAGTCTTACCTGCCTACCCAATCTTGTTTCTTTTGTATGCACTTACAGGGCCTAGAATGTTACTCTGAATCATGGTTCCTGAATAAATGGTGCTGGTCAAGATTGACTTTATAACAGCTTAAAAAGTGAAAATTAAATATATGGTACATCAGAAAGCGTTTACAGTATCATCATTTTTCATACTGTGTGATTCTCATCATATGTACCACGAGAAAGGAAAGTAGATTTATAATGAAGGGTTCTATATTCTATAATGCAAAAATCAAGCCATATATATACATTTATATGGTATTCTATGCATGTGCTTAAAATTTCATATATTTCTCTTTTGTAACCTATCCCATTCAGAAATGACCAGTTGTTATGTTTAGCTTCATATCAGTTAGCTCCTTTTACTCTTCTTAATTACTAGACCCCTCATTTCGCACAAGGCAATCTCAAATATGGATAAAGGCTTTAAATGTGTAGATCCTTCAATTTTAAGAAGTGACTTCATGGATCCACTCAAGATTGTCTATTGCAACCACTCATTTAACAAATCAATGACCTAAAGCTTCAGCTACCTAAGTTAAGGTCACACTAGTTGTAGGTGGTACAGTCAAAAACTGAGGTCAAGGCTTTCTAATCTAAATTCAGTAACCCCTCCACTAGGCCTTTATATAAATTAATATAGTATAGAAGGGTGCCTGGGGCTCTAACTTCAGGTCCTGCTTTCCCAGTCATTTTGCAATGACCTTCCTCCAAAGGCCTCCATGTTGTTCAGGGCCATGCTTCTTCAAATGCTGGTAAGTCTCCTAGGCATTTACCTTTCTCCAGAAAGTATAAAAAAAATGAAGAGAAAACAATCAGTCTCCAGTTTGCTGCTTTCCACAGTGTGTTGTAAAATTAGTTCATAATTCCCTGGCTATGCCCACTACACTTCTCATCCCCCCCCCCCAACCGTGTGACCTTGGTCAAGTCACTTTTGCCTTTCAGTGTCCTGGTCTGTAAAAAAAATTTGGGGAAGCCCTTGATGAGGTCTAAAAGTTGAAATTGAGCATAAGAGGGCCGTCTAATTCGACCCCTCATTTACAGAAGAGACAACTGAGGCTTGCGAAAGTCACGTGTCCTCCGCAAGGTCACAAAGTCAGCTACTAAAAATTCGCGCCAGAATCCGGGCTTGCTCTAGGCCTCACTGACTCTGTGTCCTCTCCGGTTACTCTCCGCTCCAGCGCCCAGACTGCTTGGGATCCGCGGCCGTTCTCCAATTATTTCCTTGGGGGCGCAGAGCCTTTAGCTTGAAGCCGAGGCTGCCGCGGGGAGGTCGGCAAGGCCGCCCTTGTTTGCCCGGCTGACCCGCCCCTTGCCCAGTCCCCGGCCGAATTTACCTTCCCCGGGCCCTCCTCATAGTGGCTCCAGCGCACCAAGGAGGTGGAGAACCTGCGCACGCTCTGTCCCAACATGGCGCTGCCGAGTGCTCCGCGACGACCACAGAGAAGGCCGCAACGGAGGAGGAAGAGAAGTCAGCTCAGTCGTCCTCTTCTAGCTGACCTTTCTTCTTCCTGGGCGGCTACTGCGCAGAGAGGATGATGGGATGTAGGAAGAAGGCGGGTAGAGCCAAAAGCAGGAAATGAACGCTGCGGTCGTTCCTCAGAATTGTGGGAAATGTAGTTCGGAGGTTCCTGTGGGCTAAGCCTTGTTTTCTTTGCCTTTCTCTGACTGTTCATATTCATTCTCTTCCTAACATGCTTACCCTTCTTCCTAAAGTTAGGACCAAGTTTGTATTATAGTCATAAATGTGGTTTTCTTCCCCACTAGAATTGAAGTGTACCTGCAGCTAAGAGTACTTTCAGAAGTTGTTTCTTATGTTTCCAAGAATGTTTCCTTTCCACTTAGTTTCTCTGATCCTTAGCTTTCTATCAGGCAAATGTTCTTAGTTATTGTGTGTGTGTCATGATGGACCCCTCTGGCAGACGGGTGAAGGCTATGAGTTCCTTTCTCATATTTTTTAAAAGTACATAATGTTTTTTAAATACATAAAATACACAGGATTGTAAAGGAAGCCAATTATATCAAAATGGTTGTCATATACATGTATAGTACAAACACATATACATCTATAAACATCCCATATGTATGTATTTATGTTTATGTCTATGCATCTCTGTATGTATCCAGGTATCTGAGTTCGTATGTAGCTATATGTATGTGTGTACACACAAGTTCACCAGATCTCCCGTTAAGGTCTCTTGCTTTAAGTTTCATTTTAGCTGCAGCCTCTTAGAGGAAGGTTTTATTAACACTTCATCTTCTCGCCTGATTATTAGATTATTAGTGCTGTTTCCCTCCTTGAATTGCATTCTTTTATTTATCTTTTTATACGTCTAATTCCCCAGGAAAATATAAGCTCCTTAAGGACAGGAATAATTTTTTGTATTATCTTAATATTTTAAATATAATTGGTAATTAATAAATTGAATTCAAATGAACTAAATTTTTCTATTTTTTTTTGCACATTTTGCACATAGTTTTTGCACATTTTGCACATAGTTTGTACTTAATAAGTATTTGTAGAATTGAATTGAATCTTCAGAGGTCAATCTGTTGGGTACCTGAATTCTTCAGATCCTAGACAATAGCCTTCTGGTTGGTATATCTGTACCAAGGTTATTTCCCCTCTAATCCACTGTAATATATGACCAGAAGGAGCAGGCGTGCACACACACTGGAACTGGAGAGAGAGGGTGAGAGAGCTGAAGAAAAGGAGAGAGGGAAGAGATTGACCCTCTCCTCTCTTCCCCTTAGGGAAGATAGCACAATTTGTCTTCCAGAGGGACAGAATATGTCTCCTCAGACACTGGGTTTGGGAGATAGAGGTTAAGGACCTGAGGAGAAAGTCTTAGAGAAATGCCCCTCTGCCTTCCTTCCTGATCTTAGCTGTTGCTGAGAGGCAGGTAATTTTCCTGCCTCTGGATCCTCCCAATATCCCAACTGCCACCTTTCCCTTTGAGACCTAGTTCACTCCTCAGCTCTGGTCTTGAACTAGTTCTCCCTTTTGGGAAATGGTATGACTCTCCCCGAATTTTCAGTCTCCTTTTTGATATCAGCAAGCAGGTAGACCTGATCTAAATGGTAACATTTTATTCTTGAGAATACACAAGGCAGGGAGAGTGAGGGTGTTGGGTGAGGAAAGTGGGAGATAGGAATCCTTACAGATTAGCAACTGTCCTCTCCCCCAAATCCTGAGGGGTTCAGGCTGTCTGCCTGACCCTCCTTTTGGTTAGTTGTTGGGTTTGTCCTTCCTCCTAAACTAATTTGACTATGAGTTGACATTCAGGACAATTTGGGGAAAGAGAGATCTTCTCAGTAGACAGCTTCCTATAATGTCCCAGTCTACTTTTGTCTTCAGCTAGAACCAGAGAGATTTAGGGGTTCACTGGAAGGTAGTCAGTGTCCAGAGGGTTCCTCTGTCTCAGAGGTCCTCCTCTCAGACCATCCACTCCAGGAGACAGCTGACCGGAAGTAAGCTGGCAGTTTTGAATTTTTTCAGCTCCTCCATTCCTTCTTGGAATCTTGAGTTTTCCTTGCCCTTCCCCCACTTGGGCTGCTCCTTTCCATTGCTGGATCTGAATTTTTTCCTCTCCTTTTGTAATTTCTCTCTCATACATCCACCCTCCATTCAGTTGACCAAAGTGATTTTCTTAAAGAGCAATTTTGACCTTGTCAGCCTCCGTACTAAGTAATTTCCAGTAGCTATAACCTTTGGAATAAAATATAAACTGTTTCTTTCTCTTCAATACCAGTTTACCAGTTAGCATCAATTAGCATTTACATAGGATTATTTACTGAGAAGACACAGTAAATATTCAAGTACAAAAACATTTAACATTGGGATCACATTCTCCTCTATTAACTTGTAGTACCCACTACTTAGTAGAACAGACTAAAATTTAAAGTATTTGCTACAAATATTTTCTCCACCATATCCACAATAATATTCTATTAAATATGCCATAATTTGCTTAGCCATTTTCCAATAGGAGAACAACCTCTTAGTTTCCAATTTTTGACTAACAAAAGGAACTGCTTTAAATATTTTCTTATTTATAAGTCCTTTTTCTCTTTTGTTGATTACTTTGGGTGTATATGTTTAGGTTTAGCTGAGTCAAAGGACATAGTTTCAAATTGTTTTCAGGAATAGATTGACCAATTTACAACTCCACCAGCAATATTGTACACATTTCCCCATAGCCTCTCTTATATTTTTCATTCTTTTATCTTTGACAGTCTTATCTCTTTATTTTAAAGATAAGGAAATTGTGGACTAAAATGATTAAGTAAGTGACTTTCTAAAGGCTATGTAGTTATTTAGTGGCAAAGCTAGGATTAGATCACTTTTCCAGTATTATAATGATTATTTCTTTTTGTCAATTGATAATTACTCGATAATTGGAAAAGTTTTGTGTTCTGGTTAAAGATGTTTCCTTGTGTTGTTTTCAGTAATAGCAAAAGAGGAGTAGGCCTTCAATATGAATTTCTTGCTGGAGAACAACTCTGTCTTATTCCTTTAGAATTATACTATAATATATATATATGTATATATATAATAATATAATAACTATAAGACCTTAATTCCTTCTTAGTTACTTCATCAAAGAAAGAGGCAGGTCTTTGTCCATATATGGAGGACTCCAAAATGGCCCTTTCCTTCCCACCACATGGTCTGAGTCAGTCCAACATGACTGCAGTGCTTGTTGGCTTCCTTAATCCCTCAAATGGGTGAGGGAGTTCCCCATGGCTAGCAGGCCTTCTCCTTAGTCCTTTTAAGATCTAAACAAAAAAAAAAAGAAAGAAAGAAAGATCCAATTCAATTTTATAGCCTGGGAGGGAAAAACTTTCTAAACTGGACCTTAGAATCAGATTGTTCTGAGAAGGAAGACTGAGCACCAAAGTTATTTCACAAAAATATCCTAATTCAATATTAATTTTTCAATAGATAGATTATTCACACACACATGCAAACACTCTATAATATAGTGAACGAGGCTGTTCAAAAAGTTTATATGCCCCTGTAAATTGTCCTTTATGGAACTTAAGCCCCTCTTCCCCTGAGGAGGAGCACACTTTAGAGGTACTATGCTAAGCACAAACCCCTACAGGACCCAAGTTCTTCTGTCCCCAAGAGGAAGATTACTTGAGAGACATGTGCAAAGCATGAGCCTTAGGAGACTAAAGTCTCTCTCTTTTGGGGATGAGAGGAACACCAGAGAGATAAAATCCCTTTAAAATCAAGATAATAAGCATGGACCTATATATGCATGTGAAGCAATTTAACCTCATGCTGGAGAGCTTAAATCTTGAGATTGCAGGTAGCAGAATACATATTTTTCTAACAAAAGAACGTGGGAATAGGAGCTAGAAGGGGCAGCTCCAAGGAAGGATCTGGATGTGATATAGGTGGGGATTTCCAGGAACTCAGGAGGGCCAGTGATGGATTTCCAGACCCAAGGCAGGAGAAGCTTCAAAGGAACAAAGTTTTCAGCAAAAGAATGAATGACAGAGTCTTAAGACCAGGTGTTCTGTAGCTGGGGCCAAATGATAAAAGTTGGAAAAGAGGTTTTCAGAAATATCTCATGAAGCTCAAGGTTAGCAGAGTCTGCTCACCAGTGTAATATTGAGAATTAATATTATGCCAAATGTGATATGCTAAATGTAATATTTAGTAATTGGTTTGGAAATATATTAGTTTTAAAAAAAAGATTGTTGTGATTGCTGTTTATAAAATAATGAGCCCTTAAGTCAAGAGGATGATAGTGGCTTTTAACAATTTAATTTTAGTGTAAATATAGTCTAAGAAAAATAAGGAGGGAAGGGAATAGAAAAATATTTGCTAGTTTACCACCCTAATCTTATCAGCCCACAACAGTGCCTTCAATTACTAATGCTGAATCTCAGAAAGAGGCCCCAGCCAAAGACCTCCAGAGAAGAACCTGATCTCCTCTACGGTCTCATTTTTTATAGTCCTCTTTCTCCACCTCACTCCTTTCCCTGTGTGCTGGTCTATCACATCTCAGGAACCAATCAAAGTCTCTCTGACTGGAACCCATAACCCTTAGTTCCAGGTCATAATCCTAAACTCTTAACTTGTGACCTCTGTTTGGAGAGTTCCAGCCCTGCTAATGGGCTAGCTTTCACAAGCAGGAAGTTCAGGACTCTGGGAGGAAGGGATTCCCTTTACACACCAGAGCCCTAAAGACTAAGCAGTAAGATTTAAAGTTAGCCAAACATCCCATTGCAGGTTTCCATGGTTTCTTCTCTTAAGTTTATTCATAATTATTCTCCCAAAGACTGTCAACTTCTCCAAGTCACTTTGGGTCCTAAGTAATTGGAGGCAGTCTCACATAGCTCCATCATACATAGTTGGGTAAATCAAACAAATTAAGATAATTAGTATATTCATTTTCACACCCCACACTCACTCTGTTAATGACTCATTGCCTAAATGCATTTCCCAGTATAATAGCTCCTTCTCTATTTTGGGAAATTGTATTTAAGTATCTTCAATTCTATCCCTTTTTTAGCTTTGAACCCCCATTCAAACATAATATTTTTGGAAAAACATCTCAGTGTTAGATTTATCCCCATACTGGGGGATTGCTTCTTTCATTCAATAACTTCTTTCTAGTTATATTCCCAATAAGAATATCAAGAGAAGCAAATTTGGCAGATAACATTATTCATAATTTCAAAGCAAATATTAAATTAAATAAAGGTAAACAGATATTCCTCATGGAAGAGGAAAAAACTTTCAATTCCAACAAAAGAACACAAGAGGCAAAAGGAAGATCCAGCATCACTGGTGTAGAGTCTATGGTGGGGTATAGAGATTTATGCAGTGCTACAACTGTTTCTTTGTGTCTGATCCATCCAAATAATTTCACTCTGGTATCCTGGTCTCACCTATGGTGAGTGCCTTCCTATAGTGGCTGCCACTGCCTGAATTTCTCTCTGTCTGGATTAATATCCAAGTTTTACCACATCCCCTTGTAAATCTTGTAATTTCTTAGACTTGTGAATGTTAAAAATTTCCCCATCGGGGAATTCTCCATTGGAACAATTCCCTACTAGGAACATTCCCCATTTTGACTGTGAGAAGTCACCAGGATCAGAAATGGGAGGACCTCTACTCCACCCGTACTTAAGACTGCTTTAGGGGAGAAAACTCCTTGCTAAACAATGAAAGTACTTGGACCCATGCTTATGATGAGGCAGGGAGTTCTTTGAGCCATGCCTGTTTTTAGAATTGATACAATGGGATGCTAGGTACCTATAAAGGTCGGGCAACTTGTAAACTTGCCAGGAGCAAAGAGGTGAAAACTTATTCAGAGGTTTTCTCTTGAGGGGATTTGTTGACTCAGCTGTGTTTTCTCTGGTTCAGACTTACTGAGGGGATTAGTAGACTCAGCTGTGTTTTCTCTGGTTCAGATTTACTCAGAGGTTTTCTCCTAAAGGGATTAGTCGACTTAGCAGGAATTCAGATGGGCAGTCCTTTAGAAAACCTCTACAGTGATTGGTAGATGTAAGGACTTAGGGGAGGTGACATAGGAGAAAAACCCCTATATAAGAAAAAGCAGAATCTCTTGAGAAGAAAAATCCTTTTGGAGGATCTCTGATGAGGATCGCTTGGGAAGAATCTCTTGAGAGAGGCTCTGGAGAAGGGAAGCTCTTGGAGGACAATCTCTAAGGAGGTCTCACTGGAGCTCCTCTGAGGGGACTCTGTCCCTCTGGAGGCTCTGGAGAGAGGCCCTTTGGAACAGTCTCTGGCTGGAAGGCTCTTTAAGGAGGACTCTGGCTGGAACTCTCTCTGGTGAAGTCAGCTGAGATGGAGCTGGCCTGGTGTCACTAGAATCCTTGCTTAGACAGACCTTGTGGTGAGTGATAAAATACTGACTGACTGATCTCTCTCTCTTAAGACTCAGGTCTAGGCCATGTTGGCTTAGAGCCCCTTAATACTTATTCCTTTCTTACTCTTTCTCTCTTTCTTTAATTCCTCATTGTATTATTAATTAAAATCTCTATAAAACTCAGTTGACTTGGGTATATTCATAATTGGGAATATATTCTCTGATGACCACCTTATATTTGATTTAAAAACCAAGACTCTGTAGTGAAACATATTTTCTGTGGTCAAAATTACTCACCGACTCTTATATCTAGCATAATTTGTATCTATCAACCATTTTAATTATAACAGTTTATGGCTCCCACTCTTTTAACTGCCACAGTTTATGGCAGACAACAATTTTAAATCTTACACCCTCCAAAATTTATCATTTTCCTCTTTTTTTCTTTGTCATATTAGCCTATAATAGGGATAAGGTGGTACCTCAGAGTCATTTTAATTTGCATTTCTCTAATTGATAGTGGATCAGAACATTTTTAAATTTCTCTTAAGATAGTTTTAATTAAAACAATTTTTAATTAAAAAATTTAAATATGATTTAAGATAGTTTTAATTTTTTCATCTGAGAATTACCTGTTCATATCCTTTAGCCATTTGTCAACTGGAGAATGACTTGCATTCTTTTAAATTTGATTCATTTCTCTATATGGTTGAGAAATGAAGCTTTTGTCAGAGAAACTGAATATAAATTTTTTCCAGTTTTTTTTTCTCTTCTAATCTTGGTTATATTGGTTTTGTTTGTGCAGAACTTTTAATTTAAAGTAGTCAAAGTTGTCTATTTTACATCTTGTAATGTTTTCCATGTCTTGTTTGGAAATAAATTCTTCCCTTATCCTTAGATTTGACAGATAAATTATCCCATGCTACCCTGATTTTGAAGTGGTGCACTACACAAAGTGAGTCCAAACACCCAGAATTTCAATTATTAGAACTGTGATTTATTAATAAAGAACAAATAAAGAATCTATCAGCTGAGACAGCCTTCCCTAGTGGAAGCTGCATCTGACTGACATTATAGGATAGCTTATATAGATTACAAAATACAAAGCTATTTCCTTTCACATGTAGGTTCTTATCTGACAGACAAACAAACCTTAACACAGGAATGTGAGGTTAGTGATGGGGGGACAATCCTCAGATTTATGTGGGGGCTGTTATTTAGGAGTTGTTTATTTTCACATGCACTTAGTCACTTAGCTCTAGTCAGCCATATGTTATCTTGCTTCCATACTGACCTCCTGAAATTCCTTTGTTTCTTGCCCTTCCTAATTCTCATCCCCAAGCTAAGTAGAGTCTGGTCTGCTGCCTGCATAAGCAGCTTGATCTCCTGGGGGGAAGGAAGCTGGGACTGTTCCCTAAAAATGCAGGAAGGGATTGATCTGCTTTATATTCTTCAATTGTATTATCTTCCCTTATTGGGACTATTTTAATTTGTTTGTGATATGTAAAAATGGAGATTTGAACCCCAGATTTTAATCCCCAGATGTCCTTGCTAGCTCCCAGAATTCCCCAGAATCTCACCTGAGTGGGAGATCACAAATTTTTATTTAAAGGGGCTTTCTGCCTACTTGAGGCTCTCGCTCTCGACTTCCCCTTCTAGGGACATGTGGCTCTCTACCTAGCTGGCAAGATGTAGGTTGCACGTGCTTTCTTATTTTGTATTTTCTTTATTTCTTAATCTTTAATAAACCTCTAAAAATATAATACCTTTAGCAGAGAAGCTAATTTTAATCTTAACAGTTATTACCCTTTATTTCTACAACATGTATACATTTTGACTTTACCATGGTAGATGGCATGAGGTATTGGCCTGTGCCTAGTTTCTGCCATAGTTTTCTTGGTTTCCCAGCAATTTTTGTTGAATAGTGAGTTCTTCTTCCAAAAGCTTAGATTTTTGGCTTTGTCAAATTCTAGATTACTATGTTTATTTATTACTGTACTGTGCCTAATCTATTTCATTGACCCACTACGGTATTTCTTAATCTATAAAAATTAAAATTAAGTACAATACTGAAAATAGCATATTTTAAGAGATTTATTAATGATCATTAGAAGTAAAGGAATAAAAAGGTAACAAAATAAAAACCACATGCCCATAATTATTCTACCTGTTCAAACCCGCATTTACCACCACAGTCCAGGAAGCAAAAAGCCAGAGACCAGCAGCCCCACTGAATTTATCCCTCTGTCTACAGGAAGTTCCTAATGACAGGAAGTCAGTGGACTCCTAGGAAATGCAGTTTTTAGGGTAACAGATTACACAAATCAGAACCAAATTGTTTTTATGATGGCCACTTTTAATATAGTTTGTGATCTGGCATAGCTAATCCACCTTTCCCTTGGAAAAAAAATAATCGCCTTCATATTCTTGGACTTTTATTCTTCCAGATGAATTTTATTATTTTTTTCCTAGCTCTATGAAATGATTTTTGGGTAGTTTGATTGGTATGGCATTGAATAATCAAATTAATTTAGGTAGGATTGTAATTTTTATTGTATTAGCTGGGCCTACCTATGAACAATTAATGTTTTTTCCAATTGTCTAGATATGATTTTATCTATATGAAAAATGTTTTGGAGTTGTGATCATATAAATCCTGGGTTTGTCTTTGCAATTAAACTCCACAGACTGACTTTTAAATGTCACCCAAAGGGCATGACTTATCATTGTACATGCTATGGCTCCTTTTCTGATTCACTTCAGTGGCCTTTTTGAATTTCATGAAGATGGCTTCATCTTTGCAGTTAGTTTACCATCTCATTAGACCTTTTACTGTGATTAGGTCCTGGGCTTTCATGGACCAATTCTTCCATAGCTATATAACTTTACCAACTGCTTCTATACATTGTAAGCTACAGCTCAAGTTTCCTCATCTATTCTTTTTGGTAAAATACTTGTAAGTTTGGAAGATTTCCAGGAATGTCTAATTTGACCCTAGGTAGAATAACATTCAAGAATCAGCTTAATGTAGTAGGAGGAGTGCTAAGAGTTAGATAAACCAAGTTCAAATCCTATTGTTACCTACTCTCTGTAAGAAAGAAAAGAGAGAGAAATGGGTTGAAATATAAGTGAGAGAAATGGTTTTGCAGAAGTTGATCTAGCCACATGCTAGGAACCTGATGACAGCAGATTGTGGTACCTGGAGGAAGGATTAGAAGGGACACCAACTGCTGAAAGGAGCTTTTACTTCCTGTTCCTGGAGCCCAATGGAGAGAAGATAGCTGACCTCTGGTATTCCTGCCTTGATAAAATCTACAGTGAAGTTGAAGTGAAGTGTTTATACCTGCTGGGAAGTACTTTTCCTTACTAAGAAGATTACATCAAGAAGAAGAAGATCCCTGTAACAACTAGCCTGATCTGATCAAGAGACAGTGTTGGTGTAAGGGCCAGAGGCCAAACTCAGTCCTGGCCCAGCATCATGAGTTCAGGCCTTGGCCATCTAAAGATTGTTTCACCTTGTAAAACCAACAAGAAGGATTAAGTGTAGTTAGGAATAGACAGTGAGGCTTGGGGAATCTTAGTCAGAGGCAGGAAAGGGCTTAGGGAGTGCCAAGAGAAATGAACAATTTCCAATCAGGGAAATGTAGAAGGGGGAGGCAAGTGAGACTTCTTAGAGCTAGGGAAACTCTGTTCCTTAACCATCCTTTCCTAATTTTTCTTTTATGATCAATAAACCCTTTTTACTTGTTTACCAACACTGCCTTTGAGGCCTGATCCTGCACTGGTCCCAGTAAGTGAGGCCATTGGCCTCACTTCACTGAGGGACACCGAGAGTTCATATATTCACTATATTAACATATTTCACATCTCTGTGACCTTGGATAAAACACAATTTTTCTAAACTTTAGTTTCCTTATCTATAAAGTATGGGAATTGGACTAGATGACCTCTGTAGTCCCTTGTAACTTCAGTTTGTCATCCTATGATAATGCAGAGAGATGACAAATCTATATTTATAGCTCATAGCTGCCATATCCACACAAGTAAAGTAGCAATGGTTTCATGGAAACTAGCAAAGAAGAATGGAGACCTTTCGGTATGAAATCAATTTTACAAAGAAATGAGGTATTTATGAATTACTTGGTACAAAATGGAAAAGCATCTTTAGGGAAGTCAGCATTACCCTAGAGTTATATTTAAAAAATAAAATCCCATTATTATAAGTAGTGAGCAGGGCATTTATCATGAAGTATAGGCTATATTTCTTAGGCCCTCATGAGTATTCTGTGGTTGGAATTACATTATGTAGTTCAATGTATCTAAAAATTAGAGTATTAGTCATTTCCCTCTCTAGGTAATAGATCAGATTTTGAAGGCTGGGCCAAAATTTATTATAAAATATATATATTTTAGTGGAGAAATGATGTGCCTCTATTCTGTACTACAAAATAAAAATCAGCAAGTGTCTTTTGATTTGGAGTTTACAAAATCACACACTGCAATAGAGTTTCTGATGTTGGCATCTTTTTGAAATTTCAGACGGCCAGAGACAATCTTGTTTGTAAATTCAGAAAAAGTCAACCAAGTGAGGCAATATGGTCTATTGAGATGTAACCAAGGAACAGGGAGTCTAGAAGTATTCTGTCAGTCCTCTAATTCAGTTATGGTTCATAGGAAGTTTTGATCTACTGCTGCTATATTATTGAGCATGATTCCTTAACACCAGAACATAGAAAGAGCTGTTGTATAGCTCCAGAAAAATTCTGTAGAGGGATTTAAATGGAGGGAAAAAATATTGAACTTTGTGCAAGGGGCCACAAGGCCAATTCCATCCAATCCTATGTTTGTCAGTACAAACTAGATGCTATCAGTGTTGTGTTTCTGGGTATAGTGACTCAGTGATGTTTAAGAACCCCTTTACTGCTATAGAAGATCTTTTCAATGACTGTGACAATAGTTAGTTATAAGAATTAGAGTTTCTTTTCTGAGATGAAATGTGTCTATAATAGTGTATAGCACGAATTCTCCCAAGGTCAAGAGAGAATATTGTGCTCATTGATAATTACAGACTCAATTATATAATTTTGAAATAGTTGTAATTTCAGGGCAGATTATTTGTGCCAAGTCATTATGTGACTTACCTAATAGTTCATCATGGAAATGTTCTACAATTATAAAATTGCTCACAAAATGTTAATGCTCTCTCTGGATTTTTTGAAACTACTTAAATAGTGATTATTCCAATAGTTCTCTAGAAATTATTGGAGGCACAGTGACATAACAAAGAGGTGTCAAATATGCAACCTGCGAACCATATGCTCTTGAGTCAGCACCCTAAACCATTTATTGAGCTTATTTTTTTTTACATGTCAATATAATTTTTAATATTCTTTTTCTGACATTTTGCTAGCCATGTTCTCTCCATTCCCCCCACTTTTATCTCCTCCCCAAGAAGGCAATACAGAGAAGATGATATAAGTTGTACATATGTTATCACAAAATATGTATTTCTATTTTTCTCATATTGTGAAACAACAGACATATTGCTTACACTAGTGAAAAAAATCATGAGGAAAATAAATGAACAATGATGTTTCAATCAGCATTCAGACTTCTTACATAGTTCCTTCTATGGTGTTGGATCATCTATTTCACATCCATTTCATTACGAGTCCTTTGGAGTTGCCCTGGGTTCTTGACTTATTGATAATAGTTGAATCATTCACAGTTGATCATCATGAGTAATGCCTAAACCAAATAGAAATATAATTGAAAAATATTTCACAATATGATAGAACATAGATAATATATTGTAAAATTATCAAAATATGACCCATAGGGATTCTTCTGTATAGATTAGTGGACCTCATTTTTTATTTGTGTTTGACACCACCAACATGACACTTCTCTAGAGGTATGGTCTCAGAGCCAGGAAAACTTCAGATTAAGTGCTTCCTCTCACCCATAATAGAAAGTTACTTAACTTCTCAGTAATTAAAGTAAGTCTTGTGGAAGAGTCATGCATGCAAAGGACAGAAGCTGGAGATGGATCAACTGTCAATCAAAGGAAAATTCCATTTGGAATGTTACCAGAAAAGCAGTTTGGAACCAAGCCAACAGTGACTGTTTTTTTTCTGGTCTTTGGGCTGATGGTGGTGACCCTGAAGGAAGAAGCTGGGTTTATCTCTGGGACTTGGGATAATCAAGTTGGAGGTGGCCTGGCTGAATTGAAGGCAGAAGAAGAAGGACAATAGTCCATATATCTCTCTCTGACTAGCTCTGTTTCATGGTAGTGGTTGAATTGCCATTTCTCTCAATTTCCTCCAACCTAACACTCATTGTAGATAATAGGGAAATCCCACCCCTTTACCTTATCCTCCATCTTTCCTGTTTTCCCCAATAAACCCTTACTTGAGATAAAGAAGAGTATTTTCTCTGAAACATCATAGCTCACCCTGAGTGACTTAGGAGGAGGCTGAAGAAGAAGGGGGAAGGGGAAACTGAAGGGAAGAAGAGGGGAGGAAGGGAAGTATAAAAAGGGAGGAGGGTAGGCAAAAAGAAGATAACTACCTGATCCATTAGTTATCTAGTATACCATCAAATATACCCTCCAAATATCATCTATTACAGTCTCTAAGAGACTTGAAGAGAAAATACTGAGCTTTGTAGGAGTTCTTAATATCAATGAAATCCCATTTTGAACCCTTATTTCTAGCCCTGAACCACATTAGTGCTGAGCTCATAAAAGATGCACATGGCATGGAAGATGGAATATGGGACTTGGAGTCAGGAGGACCCTAATTTGAATTTGACCTTTGAAAACTATTATTTGACTGATTGTTTATCTGAGCTTTAGTATTTTCATCTGTGAAATAGGAATGATAATGTGAGTAGTTCCTACTTTACAAAGTTGTTGTCATGTAGAAATGATATTAGGCTTAATGAACTTCAAAGGGATATAAAAATGAATTGAGTTTTATATATGGCTTCCTATGAAAGTTCTTATTAGCAACAATTATAATAAACTGTAATATGATTAATATCAAGTTGACCAGTCAATCTAAATATGTATTTATTTATCCAGCTACTTATTTATTTACTTAATCATTTGTCTCTCTACTTATCTAAAATTTTGATAACAGCTAATTAGAACCCTTTAAGAGGTTACTGATATTTCTAAATATAGTATCTAGGGTATTCCATTCTCACACATGAGGACCTCAGGATGACTTCCACAAGTTCAAGGTATTCAGTAGGATTTTATATGCTTAAAACTATAGTTTACAAACTTCTAATGTGACTAATTTTTTTCCTAGTCATAGAATTGCTGAATTTAAAAATTGAAAGGGAATTCAGTGACCATCTAGTCCACACAACCCATAAAAATAATTACTACTATAATGTGGTCATGAGGTCTCCTGAAGATCTGAAGGGATAGGCAATCCATCACTTCACTGGCTAGCCCATTCTACTATGGACTATCTTTAATTGTTGGGAAAATTTTACAGATGTTTAGTTTAAATGTTTCTTTTTTATAATTTCTAGATTTTGCTCCTGCTGCTGCCTTCTGGTACAAACTGGAACAAGTCTTTCCATCCTTCACATGAGGACCCAGCAAATAACTAAAGATAACTCCTGTATACTTCCTATGCCTCTTCTTCTCCAGGCTGAATATACCTAAGTCTTTTAGGATGACCTCTTTTATGTATTCTTACCAGATCAGATGCCTTCTCAGAGCCATATCTATTTTATCAATGTCCTTCTTAGTCTCTTGTACTCTGAACTGAATGCAATATCCTAGATGAGGTTTGAAAAGAGACTTTAGAGTACAGTGGGAATCTCAACTCCTAATTCCTAAAGTTATTTCTCCAGCCTAAGATCATATTAGTGTCTTGTCTAACATCAAAACACAAACTGGCCCATAGTTTTCAGACTTTGTTGTCTTTTATTTTGAAAATCAGGAAAATATTTGCTTTTTCTCCAACTTCCAACTTTCCATTTTTTTTTCAAATGTCACCAAGAGTGGCTCATCAGTCATAGCTACTATTTCAGAAACCAAGGTTGTAGTTCATCTGAGTCAAATGATCTGAATTCATCAAGTACAATTTATCAATGACTTATTTAAATTTTTTAAAACCCTTATCTTCCTTCTTGGAGTCAATACTCCAAGCAGAAGAGTGGTAAGGGCTAGGCAATGGGGGTTAAGTGACTTGCCCATGGTCACACAGCTAGGAAGTATCTGAGGCCAGATTTGAACCTAGGACCTCCCGTCTCTAGTCCTGGCTCTCAATCCACTGAGCTACCTAGCTGCCCCCTGACTTATTTAAATTTGATATTCCTTGGTAGTCATTTTTGTCCTATCATTTCCAGGGTAAATGTGACCTTACTTATTAATTATTTACATTTACCTCCTTGGCAGAAAAACATAGAAACAAAATTAAAATTGAACAATTTTTTACTTTTTATTTTGAGTTTTCCTTGTTCCATTTATGCTAATTAAAGGTCATATTCTTTCCTTGTTCTTCCTTTTTTTTCTGCCATTATAATTTTAAACAGTTATATGGGAAGCTAGGTTGGATGGTGGATAGACTGCCAGAACTGGAGTGGGCAGGGGGGGTGGGAAACTGGGTGGCTCAATGGATTGAGAGCCAGACCTAGAGATGGAAGGTCCTGGGTTCAAATTTGGCCTCAGGCACTTCCCAGCTGTGTGACCCAGGGCAATTGATTCCAAGATGGAAGGTAAGGGTTTAAAAAACAAACAAACAAACTAGAGTCAGGAAGATGAATATTCCTTAGCTGAAATCTGTCCTCAAACACTTACTAGTTATGGGACCTTTGTCAAGTTATATAACCATGTTCGCCTTAATTTCCTCATCTATAAAATGATCTAGAGAAGAAAATGGTAAACCATTCCAGTGTATTTGCCAGGAAACCCCGAAATATGGTCATAAAGAGTTAGACATGACTGACACAATTAAAGGACAACAGAACTTTAAGTAGAAGTTTCTGTTCTTAGTTTCCCTAGAGAACTTCAGTTCATTATGAACATTAGTATTCATGATCATATTTTTGCAGCGCCATGCCTTACTTTATAGTTCTTCACTTAAGTCACTTATTTCCTTGTCTTACTTAAATCTTCTTTACACTTCATTTAAAAAATCTAAATTAGTTGATAAGTTCCCTGTGGATTCACAGTAGTGTCTTCAGTTAAATCTCTTTTTTCCTTCTCAGTGGAATCATTTCACTTGTGTCCTTAGATTTTCCTTCTTAGATGTCTCCATTCTCTGTTGAGCTGACAGCTTAGTCCTTGGGATCCTATTTATTTTTTCTCTGAACTCTTTGAAATCTACTTACCCATATTTTCTTTTCTTCCATGTCACAAACTCCAGGAGGGAGCATTAATTGCTTAGGGTTCCTATCTTTTTCAACTCAGTCAATAATTCTCCCTGTTAGTGAGAATCTAATCCAGAATAGAATTTCTCTTGAGTTTTTCAACCTTTTGAAGGATGAAAGTATCACTAAGAAAAGGCAAACAGTTATTAACTACTTGGCAGAGAGAATGCCCCAGTAGATATCTGGATATGTGAAGTCTCTCTCTTATCTACAGAATGGCAGGCCTTAATGCTGGGCTTTTGATCTCTTTTCCAAACTCATCTATTTCTTTTTTCTTGTCCAGGTGGTCTATATATAATATATTCCAGTGACAAAATCATTTTTGCTACTGGCTCCAATCAACTTCATCCAACTACTATTATGAATTCCCTTTCTGCTTTCCTGGATTTCCTCACATGAGTGATTATACCTCCTTATCTCCTTTTTTCCTATTCTATGTCTTTTGAATAAGGTATTCACATCCTACGTTTTATCCTACCAAGTCTCAGCAATACTGATGAGGTCAAATTTTTCTCTTCAAATTAAGATCTCTAGTTCCTCTTGTTTATGGCTTGATCTTTGAACATTTATTTTTGACTAGATATTTGGGTTTATGAATTTTACTATGAATTCTTCTCCTGGATTTTGCCTTTTATGTATTTCCAGATGTCTCATTTGTAGCAAATGAGATTTCTAGAAATTCATGAGACAAAATCCAAGAGGCAAAACCAAGGTAAAATTAATAGACTCAAAAATTCATACATAAATGCACAAAGTTTGGGCACTAAGTGTGTGTGTGTATATATAAATATATGCTTATATGTGTGTATATATATGTGTGTGTGTGTGTGTGTGTGTGTGTAATTAGTTGTTTCTTTCTCTATAAACACACATTCTTTTCTATGTCCCAATCTTTTCTTTTAAACTTAAATCTCTTTTGATTAGATATATAAAATACCTGGTAAATACATTCTTATCAGCTTTTTAAAAGTATATTCCTTTCCTTCTCTGGCCAGTAATCTATCATTCCCATATTGTAAGCTTTGGTCTAGAAGTCAAAATCCCATTCTTGATTACTGATTTCCAAGTTGGCTGTTTTGTTCATGAGTTATTATTTCTCTTTAGCATCGCTTGTGTTTAATGAATGCTAGTGAAGAAAATTTATTTGGTCTTTAGGATTTTTTTACTTGACAAGTTGGCAACATTTTTAG
Organism: Monodelphis domestica; assembly: GCF_027887165.1. Lineage (NCBI taxonomy): Eukaryota > Metazoa > Chordata > Mammalia > Didelphimorphia > Didelphidae > Monodelphis > Monodelphis domestica. The sequence goes on along the minus strand of NC_077229.1, from coordinate 464,573,454 downwards.
AGTTCCTTCTAGTAGCATCATTTGTGTTCACATGAATCACCCTAAATTGCCATCCATTTTGTTACATTTTGGGAATTTCTCTGTTATGTCTTAAATACATGCCCCAGGAAGACAACAGACATGTCTTTTGTTATTAACAGGTGGACCTAAAGCTGTATCTGTACCTCCTCCTGCTATCTCAGACCTTTCTTTTGTTAAGATGATTTTAGAGTTGTGACTTAAAATCTAGATTTAAATGGTCACCAGGGGAACTCCCAAATGAAATACCCAAGTCAGTCTGGTATTTTATGGTAATTTAATTAATATAGAGGGAAAGAATTAAGGAGAGGGAAGGAAGGGGATATAGGATTTCTCCCACCTGGCCTATGCCAGGGAGAATTTAAAAATCCCTGCCTCTAGGTCTCTGAAGATTAGAAGCTTCTAAGAGTATAAAGTTGGAAAGTAAAGGAGGAAAACTCAGCCAGAAACTCACCACTGAACCAGACAATAGCTTGTAGCCACGCTAAGATGCTGAAAGGCTGAGCACACTTCTCTCAGGTAACTCTCCCTAACTCTCCACTGCCAATAAGGGAAAGAGAGTCCTTCCAATCAAGATCCTCCCAGAGACAGCAAGGGAGCCAAATATATAGACCTTTCACCCTTGTGTCTCCTCCTCTAAATGCCCATTCTTTTTAGTTCTCAACTTCTTTTGATTTGATTATATCTTTAGAGTTACTTCATACTTCTTTGTTAAGTTCACCTTTTGTTAGTTACTTGATCTTTTTGTGATTAATTTAACCTTTATAGTTACTGAACACCTTTTTGTATTAGGATACTAAAAGTAGACTTAGCTTAAAGTTCTAGCTTCACTATAAGGTGAGAACTAAGTACCTTTATTGTTCAATCAGGAGATTACAACTTTATCTTCCTCTAAAGTAAGTTTTAAGTAGGGTAGAGTAATGTAAAGTTTATACTTTCCTTTGTGCAAGACCCAATATTTTTCTTTCTCAAAGAGCTTCAGTCCCTTAGGGCTGTTATAACCGGATAGCTACCCAGAGAATCACAGCTGCTGTGGTGCCAGTGGAAAAAATATATATTTTCCTTCTCTCCTCCACCTCCATGGCCACTCATTCCACTCAGATCATCTCTAGGCTACCACTGGTGACTCTCAGAGGGAAAAAAATAGCTTGAGCCTAAAGTTTATTTACCTTAGACTAAGAATATTTAAGGGAGTGAATATAGGTCTCTCCTGGTATTCCCTCTGTTTGAGGAGAGCAAAATAACTAATTTCTGACCCTAAGCTCCTGCAGGAATCAGTTTCTCTTTGTTGTTCCAAGGCAATGAATGATAAACAAAAGTCCTTCTATTTCCTTTTTCTACTCCTTTTTCCATTTTGGGTGGGACTGTGATCCTTATAAAACAAGCAGGCATAGATAGGTTGTGATCGTCAGAGAAAAAGGCAATAGGCATTTATTAACTGCCTCCACTGTACTAAACACTACCAATATCTCATTTGGTCCTCACAACAACCCTGGAAGGTAGGTGTAATGATGATCCTTATTTTATAGTTGAAGAAACTGAGGCAGACAGAAGTGAACACTCAGACAATGAGTGTCTGAGTCTGGATTTGAACTAATGTCTTTCTGACTGACTGCAGAGTTCTATCCACTGTGTCACCTAACTGCTTTTAGATCTAGAGCAGGGGTCCCCAAACTACAGCCTGAAGGCCACATCAAGGCCATTCATCCAGCCCTAACCACACTTCTGGAAGGGGCACCTCTTTCATTGGTGGTCAGTAAGAGGAGCACTGTATGTGGAGGTGCTGCAAAGTGCTGCTTCACTCACATACAGCACTACTTCCAGTGACATAATCCTTTGTGTGGCGCCTTGTACTGAGAGTAACTGAATGAGAACGAGGTGCTGCACAAAGGAGGCATGATGAGCAGGGATCTGAAGGAGGGGATTCTGCACTCTGTATGCTGCTGCCTGGTTAGGGTTAGGGTTAGGTTTTTATAGTCCGGCCCTTCAGCGGTCTGCGGGGCAGTGAACTGGCCCCCGGTGTAAAAAGTCTGGGGACCTCTAATCTAGAGGATAGCATGACATCTTATCACCCAAGTCTATTCCTTTTCCAAGCTTCCCTATTTCTTTTGAAGGTATCATCTTTTTAATTAACACTGTTTAAAATAAGGGCTTTGTCTGTCTCCTCATTCTTCATTCTACCTAGTTAGTCATTTGCCAAATCTTGTTACATTCTTTCCCACAATATCTCTTAGATTTATTCCCTTCTTTCTACTCACATAGCTACCTCTCTAGTTAAAACCCTCATTCTTGGCTGAATTATTTCAATAGCCCCATAATTGAACTCCTCATCTTTCTTCATACAATTCATCTTTTACAAAGCTAATAAAATGATTTTCCTTAAGTTCAGGCAGATTTGACCTTATAACTCCCCTACTTAATAAACTCAAATATTATTTCATCTTTACCCATCTTTTCTTAATTTCTTATTTTCTATAAATGTAATAACATACATGATTATTTTTCCCATTTAATAAACATTTATTTTATTGTTTAATAATAATATTAAATTGTATACATTGGAATTAATGGATTATTTTGTGCCAGACATTGTGCTAAGCCCTGGGGATACAAAAACAGGCAAAAGACATTCCTTGACCTCAAGGAGTTTATAGTCTAATGGAGGAGACAACGTGCAAACAAATAATATAAATGATTATTAAAGTAGATGCATATAATACAAATTAATAAGCATAGATCAGCAAGAACTCTCAAAATTCTCTTTCATGGATAGAGGGCAAGATAAAAAATTTGGAGACTACTATCCTAGAGTATGCTGGACAAAATCTCTTCATGATAAATAAAACCTAGCTAACAGTCCCTTAATAGTAGTCATCACACTTCTCTAATAAAAGGAAACCAGAGAACAACTCTGGGAAGAAGCCTCCATGGAGAGAGGAGTGTGTATCTTGATGAAGTCGCTATCCTCAGCTTACAGATACTAGAGATTTCAGAGAATTTCCCCACTGGGGAGATCTGACCTCTCTTGATTTCTCTTAGAGTAATCTGGCTCCCAATAAGAGAGTTCATTCACTATGTATTTTCTGGTTATTTTCTCACCTTTTCTGGAATATTAACTTGAAAAAAAGAGTTAATCATCACTCTTCATCAGTTTTGTGAAACTTCTGACTCTTCAGAATAATTTTATATATATATATATATATATATGAAACTAGTTATATTGAATATAGTTATTAAAACATTTAAAAGAAACAACTTAAAGGATTCTATATTAAGAATTCTGCTCTAAGGGTTCTTTACCTCTTTTTTAACCAAAAATATTATTACTCAGATTACTCCTATATTCATCACATGTAGCTTTGAATGACTTTTAGATTTTTCTAATTATAAGTCTATCCATACAAGACAAAGATTTGGCATAATTAAATATTTTCCAAAAAGCCTGCTTCTTGAAAGCAATTAATTTATTACTCAGCTCATGTCTTCCATCTGGCTAATCTGTTGATGTTAAAGATGATTAGTTCTTTTAAAATCTTTTCATAAGGTAATACTCTTATTATTTGTCCTTATTTCCCTTGGAATTTCCAAATATGGGTAGTTAAATGCTTAAAAATTAAAAACACAAAATATCCTTTCTCAATCTGGAAATCATCAATATTAGCTAATAATATTTTTCATTGCCATCTTGAATTGATTACAATTTTACATGCAAAGACACTATAATTCCCCCCCCCCAGATTTCTTTTAAATTCACTGTGACATTACCTGTGTGCTTCTAGAATTAGAAGCATAGATACTGAGCAGTCTTTTTTTTTTTAGCCACCAAAGGATTTAAACATATATTATAATTCATTTTAGCCAAAAAAATAAAAAATGAAGCTGGCAAACTAGTAAGGGGTGTTTAAGTTTAAGTTTAAGACTAGTAAAAACAAAAGATTAAATGAATGGTGGTACAAAACATTCTGAAAATATAACATTTTGTTGAATTAGAAATTTAAAATAAGTCACAATGAGAATTAAGGTGAAACAGAAACTCTTCCTGTGTAGTTACCAATCATCCTACTCCTTGACATTGTTGTAGTATTTAACACTATCAATTACCATCTTTCCTTGAATATTCTCTTCCTCTGAGTTTTTGTGACAATACTCTCTCTTGTCTCTCTTACTATCTATTGGAGTGTTCCTTCCAACTCTTTCTTATTGAATCATCACTCATATTCCATCTCTTACCTGTGTATATACCTTAACGATCTGTTTTGGACCCTCTTCTCTATAGTCTCTCTCAGTGAATTAATCATCTCTCATGTATTAAATTATCATTCTATCCAGATGGTAGCCCTAGTTTCTTTCTTATGCTCTATCAAGTGATTACTGGATATTTTGAACAAATTCATCATGTGCAAAACAAAATCATTATCTTTTCCCCTACACTTATTCCTCTTTTGAACTGTTTAATTTCTGTCAAAGGCACCACTATCTTGTGATCCAGGTTTACAACTTCAGATTTTGCTCCTCATTTGGGCTCACACCACATTTTCAATCAAATTATAACTCTATAACAGCCCATGAATACATACCCTTTTCTCTACTTATAGCAGCCATCATAAGCCTACCTTAGACTCATAGTACCATTCACTTGAACTTGAAAATAGTCCTCTAATTTATCTTTCTGTCTCAAGTGTTTATCTTCTCCAATCTGTTATTCCATCTAGCTGCCAGTTATATTCTTTTAAAAATATGTTTTTATGTTGTTAAATCTTTCCCAATTATGTTTTAAAAATTTAACATCCATCTTTTAAAATTTTAAATTCTATATTCTTCCCACTCCCAATTCTTTGAGATGGCCAACAGTATCATATAAATTATATGGTCATGCAAAATGTTTCCATATTATATCTGTTGCAAAAGAAAACACACACACAATAATAATTTTTTTTCAAGTATGCTTCAATCTGCATTCAGTTAATAATTTATTTCTGGAGATAGATAGCATCCTTCATCATGGGTCCTTTGGAATTGTCTTGAATCATTGTCTTAATTAGAATAGTTAATTCTTTCAATGGATCATTGTATAATATTGTTATTACTATTTATAAGGTTCTCTTGGTTCTGCTCACTTCACTTTGCATAAATTAATATGATTTCCTAGGTAAATTTTATTTATTGTCTATTCATTATTTATTTACTTAATCATTCCTCCATTCATTTACTCATTAATTAATTAATTGATTGATTGATTAATTATTTTAGTCCCTCCCTCCTCTCTCCACACCATAGAAGACATTATCTGGCAAAATATAAGATTATGTCTTTCATGTTTTCACACACCTCAGTTCATTCTTTGGAGAGGAACATTCATGAGTTATTCTTCAAATATTAAATCTGTAGCTGCATATAATATTTTATTCATTTTACTTGTCTCACTTTTTACAATTTCATTTATGTTTTTCTGTGTTTTTAAAAAATTAATCCGATTATCATTTCTTACCACTCAATAGTATTCCATCACAATCATATAATAGAACTTGTTTAACCATTCCCAAAATAATTGGCATCTCCTTGATTTACAGTGCTGTTATATAATTTAGAACATTTAAGTTCTTCTCCTTTTTCCCTGGTCACCTTTGAAAATAAATCTAATAGTGGTATTCCTGGATCAAAGGGCACATGCAATTTTATAATTCTTTTGGGAAGGTTTAATTTTAAATTGCTCGCCAAAATGATTGGATCAGTTCACAGTTCCACCAATAATGTATATTAGTGTCCCCATATTTCCACATCCCCTCCAACATTTGTTGTTTTGCCCTTTTGTCATTTTAGTCAATCTGATAGTTGAGATAATTATTTCAGAGTTGTTTTAGTTTGTATTTATGTTATCAATAATGGTTTATAGCATTTTATATAACTATATCTATAGTTTTGATTTCTGCATTCAAAAACTGCCTGTTCATTTCTTTTGACAACTTATTGATTGGGGAATGACATATTTTTCTAAATTTGACAAAATTTTTCATATATTTGAGATATGAGACTACCTGAAAAACTATAAATTTTTTTCACTCATTTTTTTGCTTTTTCTTCTAAACTTGGCTCTTTTTAATGTAATGTAATCCAAATTATCCATTTTATCTCTCTCAATGCTCTATTTCTCATTTATTCATAAATTCTCCTACTATTCAAAAATCTGATAGGTAATATGTTCCATGTTCTTCTCATTTACTTATCACATCTCCCTTTATATCTAGGCAATGTATCCATTTTAACCTTTTCTTGGTAAATGGTCTATGATAATAGTCTATCCCTAGTTTCTGCCAGATTGCTTTCCAGTTTCCCTAGCATTTTTTTTAACAAAGATTACTATAATCTTTCACTACTGTGTGTTTTATGCCTATTTAGTTAAACTGATCCATTTTTATATTTCTTAGCCAATACCAGATTGTGTTTATGTGTATGTGTGTGTGTATGCAGAAGGCAATAGTTCCTGGGGATATTAGGCAGTCTTATGTAGAAGGTGACCCTTGGTAGAAGGTATAAACTGAGGTTTTTATGTCACGATGATCATAGTGTAGCATGTGGGCTGTCAGTCAAGTATCCCTTCTTGTCCAATGAGCAACCAATCTCTACAATCACATTTTTTGATAACATTTTTTATTGTGTTTCTTCATGATAATTTCTTTTTGAAAAAAAATTATATGTTACAATTTTCTTGCTTATCAGCCTCTAACTGATACTAATTTTTAATTCTTTGGAAACTATGTTATTTTATGACAAAGTCCTATAACATAATAAAAGTATTCTACTATTATGAGTAAAATACTTTTATTAAAAAAGATGAATCATTCTTTTGGTGAGAAATTTGGAGTTCTTAAAGAAACTATGGAATATTCCAAAGGTAATTCAGCTGCAATTCTGTTTAATTCTAAGCCCAACTTGTTCTTTTATGATTTTTGTTCATATATCTATGAATGAGCTCTGTTGGTTGTTCATCTCACTCCATATCATGATCTGGATGACATGAATTTTTCATCCACTTGGTTTTTTCCTGTATTTGTGAGAAGACTAAAGTCTTCTGAAAAGTTATGGGTCTCATCCAAAAGCCTCTGAATGGTTCTGGGATTTGATGCAAGCAATGCAATATTATTTGCAAAGAGGAACATCTCTAGCGCCGTTATATGGCAGAGATTCTTACCCTGTGATCTATAAACTTAAAAATTTCTTATTAACTATATTTCAGTACAATTGGTTGTCTCTATAATCCTATTGTTTTATACATTTTAAAACATTTATCTGAGAAGGGGTTCATAGATCTCACCAGATGCCAAAGGGGTCCATGATATACATGAAAGGATAAAAACCCCTACTGTATTCAAAATCCCTCTTCAACTTGGATGTTGCCCTGGATACCCTTAACAACGGTGAGAAATGCCTCACTGTTTTGTGTCTTGCCTGGTATTAATCGTAAGATGGTAATGGAGCAAGTTCATCTCTGTTCTGTCTTTCGGGAAATCTTAAATAATTTTCATGTTTAATGGGGAAAAAAAACTATTGGTATAGAGCCTTTAAGGCAATATTTTTCTCTATCCCCCCAAGAACTATTTTGTGATTAATAAACTAGCACAGATGGGACCTATTTTATTCATATCTTTTAATCAATTATGATGAAGTTTGTATGTATTTATGGCTACAGAAAGTAGGAGGTAAACAGGTGTGAAATAGGATAATAGTATATTTAAAACTGAAAGAAATCTTGGAAGGAACAAACATTTATTGAGTATCAACTATATACCAGATTTTGTGCTAAGTGCTTTACAAATATTATTTATTTTGATCTGCACAACAGCCCTGGGAGGTATGTGCTATTATTATACTCATTTTAGAGTTGAGGAAACTGGGACAGACAGAGGTTAGGTGACTTGCCCAGCTATTGTTTGTGGCTGATTTTAAACATAGCTCTTCCTGACTTGAAGCCCAGTGCTCTATCCTTAGATGTGGTTAAATTCAAGCTCTAATGTTGCAGAGGAAGAAATTGAGGCAAAGGAATGGTGAAGGTGATCTAATTATCTCCCTATAGAATTTTTTTCTTAAGCTTTCTCAGAGGACTTTAGATGAAAATTAGGATAATGTGACTCATAATAGTTTTTTGAGAAGGTCTTAATTTCAATGAGGATCTCTAAAGGAAAGAAATGAAGCTCCTGGTTCCAAAGAAGGTAGAATCTCCTACCCATACTCCTTTTTTTGGAAGAGGAAAAAGAGAAATCGTTAAAGGGTGGAAGGTCCTCATTTTTATTTATATCAGACACCCATTTAGTCAATCAACAAGCACTTTCAGCACTTAAAAAAAAATTCTCTAAGAATTGCACTAACAACCAGACAAAAATTGATTTCTCTTCTCAAAAAATTTATATTCGAATAGAGATAACATGAAAATAACTCAGTCTATATGTAATATATTAAGAGTAAGTGGAAAGAAATCTCAAAAGGGAAGGCACTAGCAGCTAGGTGTACTGGAAATAGTTGCCTGAAGGAGGTTGTTCATAAGTGAATCCTTGAAGGAAATTAGAGAAGCTAGAAGGCAGAGGTAAAAAGGGAATCAACCAAGAAAAAGATATGGCTCCTGGAAGTGGAATGTCATGGTAGAGGAATCACTAGACCAAAAAGGTAAAGGATTCAAATTGGGAAGAATTTTAAATACCTGAAAGAGAAATTTATATTTCATCTTGAAAGGGAACCCTTGGAGTTTATCACATAACCTTTACTCTACAAACATCTTTTTAAAGAGAGATTTAAGACTACATTTGCTGAATAGCTAAAATGAGTTTTATGTGTGAACCCAAGGGTGGTGGCATATGGTCTAATCTGATATATTTTAAGAAGGTATTTAGGAAGTGAGGTGAATGGGTTCAAGGGAGGAGTTGAGAATAATACCAACGTTGTAGGCTTGAGTTGCCATAAGGATAGTGGTGCCCTAGGCAGCGATAGAAAGTTAAGAGTTTGTGTATCTATAAGGCAGGGCCTTTGCAGTAAAATCAACTGGCTAAACAGAATTGCTGACCTTGATAAAGGCATACTAGGCATTCTTCCAATCATAGTTAAGACTTAGCCTAAATCTTTCATATTGGTTAGGTAGAAAGGTTAGAATAGAACGTAGAAATTGTATATTTCTTTTTGATTTTAAAGTATTCAAAACCACATTGGTTTTAGATACAGTTGACCCATTTTCTCTCCCACTTCTTATAAACCTACTCTACAAGTATATTTTTAAAGAGAGATTTAAGACTATAGTTGCTGAACAGCTAAAATGAGTTTTATGTATGAACCAAGTACCTTTTGTAAAGGATAATAGCCTGATGAGATGTTATTTTATTAATGATTTGAGTTAAGAATATAAATAATTCAAAGCAAAAAGCAAATGACTACATGCTTGAGAATTAAAAGGTATTAAGGAAAAAGTGATAACCAAGAAGCTAATAGCAATTCTAATTCTCTCACATTTCAGAATGTTTAATATATTAAATTATGTTTCTAGTAGACAAGAAAATAATTAATACATTCAGTTCACCCAAGTTAATAATGCACTGAACATTTACAGATCATGCAAACATGAGCAAGTTCAATTTATTTTAATCAAAAAAGCATTTATTTAGTGCTTACTGTGGATTTATGGCATTGTTCTATATGCTGGCTATCTGAGGGGGAAAAATGAAAAACAGTCTCTGTGTTTATAGAGCTTACAGTCTACTGGAATGCACACAGAGTAAAATGAAGAATTAAAAGCAATTTCATAAGTAAAACAATTTTACCTGTTGTGGAGATAATTATCACCCCACACTCTAGATAATTAACAACTTTCTTCTCTATTTGATTTTGCATCTACAAACTAGTCCAATTTACATATGCTTAAAACTTTTTAGAAGTCATTAAGTTTATAATGATGAGTTTTGTTTTCTTTTTAAAATAATTTTTATTTTATCTTATTTTTTGTGAAGCAGAAAATAAACATCAAATACAAATCTAGATATAAAAAAGGACAGATAATGGGGACAAGATAAAAATTGCAGATCCATTTCATACAACTTGTTCCATATATACATAATATCAGAAACACACACACACATATCACATTTGGCTTTTCTTTTTTAATAGATGAAACTTAATGAGGTAGAATCAGTAGTTTATTTATCTGAATCCCCTTCTGGTCTCTTCTTGGTTATTTTTTTAAACATTTCGTTATGCCATGTTTCTTTGCTTTCTTCCTCTCTCTCCCATCACTATTAGTCTAGTACTATCTGCTTTGAGCTCCCATTTCAATCAAAATAAAAACTCTCCCTTGTAATAAAACGATAGTCAAGCAAAAAAAAAAAAACAAACTTGTACTATTATCATAATATCTGGAAACGTCTTATTCTTCAGCTACAGTATATCACTTCTCCACCAAGAGGCAGAAGACACGCTTCATCAGCCATGATTGATTTTTGCTTTGATCAGAGTCCTTAAACCATTCAAAGTTGTTTTGCTTCACAATATTGTGGTTATTGTATAGTTTTCCTGGTTTTAATCACTTTTTAATATAGCAGTCCATACAAGTCTTGCTAGGCTTCTCCAAATCCATAGCCCTTGTCATTTTTTCCCCCTAAATCTTGATTTTTAGTCTTTTTTTTAAACCTCTTCTGAAAGTTCTTTTGACTTCAATTCACATTTATCTTTGACATTTCACTTCTAGCTGATTTGACAATATTCTTTCTCTTCTAGGTTTATACCATGATTCTTCATGTCATCATAATACATTTTTATACTTAGCTTCTTATTTGTTTTTGTAATTTTTTTCACTTATTTTTTGAGTTTATGATGTTATTTTTCAATATGTATCAAAGTTGGATTCTGTTCCTGGGTTGGTGATGTCATTGTCCAAAGCTTCTTCTTGTAGGGCTTGGGGCTTTGCTTCTAGATTGTCCTGGGGATTACCTCTTGCCTTGTACTAGTGGGGGACCTCCCTGTAATCTGTGGAGGGTCTCATTGCTGGCTTACCCCATGAGGGACTTTGCTGCTTGTTTGCACAGTTGGGAAGCCTTGATGTTTGCTTGCATATGTTTGATTAAAACAGGAATTGGTCCTTAGATTGAAATAAAGTTTATTAGGATTATTTGGATAGTTAGAAGATGAGAGAGACAGAAAAGAGCCCTAATCTAACTTTTCCACATGGTTTTTCCAGCAGACCGAGACAGAGAAGTTTGTAGGTAGAATGCCAGAGACAGAGAGAAAGTGAACTTCCTCTTTTGCCTATTTTATATACTCCTGGCTCCCTTTCTCCTGTCTTTGCCTTTGGGTAAGGTTCAGACTCACACCAGTTATGCAGGTAGTGGACAGGAGATGTCACCTGTGTGACCCCAGAAATGGGGGAGGGGGAAATTTCCTTCACACAATTCTCCCCTTCCCCAATTCTTTTGGATACCAGCATGTTAAATCCCCTCACTCTGATTTTTTAGGAGATTAACATCTTGGGTCCCCCTAAGTGAAAAATTCTACCTATGGAGCCTATACATTTAAAGATACTCTCACTAGAGGGGTATAAAATATTGCACCTTACATAGAGGGAATTGCAACAATAGGGGGGATAAGAGGGAAAGAAAGAAGGGAAAAAATGATTGATAGATACATTGACAAAAAGCCAATTAGGGGGCACTCCTCTTTGGCATGAGAGTTTACCATCAGAATAAATGATAGGTTCAACCCTCTTCAGTTCTGTTCATTATTTCCAAAAGGTCACTCCATATCTCTGATGTAGTGTGTGATTTCTGTAGGCATCCTTATGGTATCTTCTCCAGAAGATCTGCTTTCATGATTTGGGGTGTTAGCATTTTTCTTTTCCCAAAATTACTTTAAAAGATTTTAAACTTTAGATTTTAGGACATTTATACAATTCCGCCCCCTCAGGAGGGTATTGACCAACACTATAATCACCCTGGGATGTGTAGCTGAGCTATGAGGTATATGAATCAATCCTTAAAAAACAAACAAACCCAAAAAACCAAACAGAGGACAAAAATTCTAGATAACATATATATCAAAATCCCATGTGTATACATTAATGAGTAAAAATAAAAAAATCATAGAGGGCAGCTGGGTAGCTCAGTGGATTGAGAGCCAGGCCTAGAGACAGAAAGTCCTAGGTTCAAATCTGACCTCAAGCTGTGTGACCCTGGGCAAGTCACTTAACCCCCATTGCCTAGCCCTTACCACTTGTGTACCTTAGAACCAATACAAGATGGGAGGTAAGGGTTTAAAAAAAAATAAAATCATACCTGGTCCTTGAATCAACTGGAAGGCCTAATTGAGGTAGCTTATATCCTACAAGCATGCAGGACAATTGCAGCAGTACTGCACTTACTACAGAAAATTGCCTTATCATAAAAAAGAAAAGAGGACAGAAGTCTGAGGTAAAAGGGAACTATGATTCCCTGGTCTGACTTTTCCCTTCAATCACAAGGAGCCAAAATGAAAGCCAAACAAAGATACTTGTAGAAACCAAGCACAGGTAGGTCCAACGTTTGGATTTGCCAAACAGCTGCTTCCTTGAACCCCAAAACAAGTCCTCTGCCATGGCATAGGTCAGTGATAGGCAACCTTTTGAGCTTGGTGTGTCAAAATTTGCCAAAAAACCCAGCATAACTCGGGTGGTGTGTCACTTTGAGACAAAAAACCATAATTTCGTGATATTTATAGTTTAAATAACAAAAATGTATAACTGTAATGTATAATTGTATTTAATAAACCAAAAACTAACTATTTAACTTACCTGGTTAGTGAATTCTTTGTTTATCTGTCAGATGGTTTCTTTAGTTAGCCTTGATATTATATAATTTATACGGGGTTCTGTGAACTAAGATAAGTGAGGGAGAGGGGGAATTCTTTAACTAACCTGCCTATTAGTGACTTTTTTGTTGCTGACTTTCCTTGGCTAAATCTTCAATTGAAGGTTGGTATTTTATATACTTCAAGCCCAAGCAAGTGCTACTAACTTCATATGTCAATCTGCTTCTTTTGTTGGTTTTGATATTATTTAACGCGGAGAATAAGATCTCACAAAAGTAGGTAGAGGGGAAAATTGAGTAAAGACATCGTTATATTTTTCAAGGTGCTAAAAGTGTCTGGTAGTCAGTTCCAGTCCTCTTTTGCACATGGGCTGGAGTCCCACCCAGTCTTCCTCTGGTCTGGCCCTGCCCTACCCCATCCCTCCTCAGCTGGCTGTCTGCCCCTGCACACTGTATGCACATCCTCCTCCCTGCCCCCATGGGAGCCTCATGTACCCTAGCAGCCTGCCATGCACTGCTCGCTACTCTCCCCCACAGTCAGTGTGTGGAGCAGCCTTCCCTTCACTACCCCCTGGCTGGGCCTGGGCATGGCCATGGCCACAACTGCAGGCCTGCAGTGGCTCCCAGACCCCTAGGTGTTCAGAGCCTGCTTGGGGCCATGTGTCATCGAAAATTGCTATGCGTGTCAATGCTGATACGCCTGTCATAGGTTCGCCATCATGGGCATAGATCCTTATCAATCCCACAGGGATTGTGGATCTCCTTGACCTTGTGCTTCTTTGCATAGTGCAGTGGCTCATTAGTAATCCCTTCTTCTGAAATAAGACATGAATATTAGTTGAAGTCCCCAAATACTTAGCAATTAATGGCAGGTTTCCATAGTCTAAAGCTTTGGGGTATGCAATGGTAGTAGGATATTGTAAACTTATCCTTTAAAATCAAAACATTAATACTGATTCCATATACTCAAGTTTAAAAAAAAAGAGAAGAAAAAGAAAAAAGTCAAACTTTAATCAGAAAATCATATTGCATATCCCTTTAGACAATGGGTCAGCCAAACAGAGGCATAACAAAAGGATTTCTAACTAAAAAGCAAGATATATTTCCTCTCTAACTTGTTCATGATCCATGGTGCGAGTGAACATAACTTTTTCACCTGGTAAAAGTTTGTTATGAGCTATAGTACAGCAGCTAATACAAATTCTAATACACAATACAAATACAAAAATAAATACAAATTCTAAAAATTACCACAATTCCCAAGATTAGAAGAGCCCATTTGGTTATAGTAGCAAACAAACCAGTTTCCTGATTCCATGAGAGGTTCCATCATGCACTATCAGGTGTCACATGAGTCTCTACAATGATTTGCTGAGTGTCATTTAAAATCATTCAAAGCTCATGGATATTTGTCACAATTTCTACAGATTTATTTACATAAGAACAAAATTAATTAATAAAGGCACACACACCTCCCAATGTGGCTGTAAGCATGTCAAGGGCCAGCCGATTTTATAGAATTGTTTTTGCTAAAGAATCAATCTCTTCTTTGGGACATGGCTTGAGCTGTGTTTTGAGACAATCTTTCAACCTCAGTTCAGATATTTCTAACAGAATCTGTCACTGCCATCATTCCAAAATTCGGCAGGAGTACCCAGAAAAACCTCTGTACTTCAGAGTAGGATGCCACTGAATTTGGCCTTGATCTTTTGAGTGTAGCATGCCACCAAGAACCTAGATTCCTGGTCATGCACTGATACTAGTGGAATGACATAAGTCGAACCACAAGTACCATACCATCTTGGAGGAAGGGTAGAGTCAGTTGAAGAGTTATAAACATAGAACTGTCTAGGGGTCACCAAGCCCCATGAGAAATTCTTCCTCCACCATATGAGACTGTAACAGCTGGAAAAGACATGTATTTATATGTGTTCCATCCATTGCATTTCTAAGCTTTGCTCAAGCACAGATAATGTGAAGGTAGGGAATAGAATGGTGCAATTGAATTTCACTTGGTCACCCATATACTCACTACTACTTAATAGACTCTTACCTCTTGTCACACACAAGTCAAAGGTAGGCAAATGATCAGTCAGAGGTAGTGATGGTCCTAGGTATCTAAAAAACACTTCTGGACTTCCAGGTAAACATGGCAGCAATCTAGATGCAGGACTTTTCCTCTCCTCACCATCTACAGATACAGACTACTTTAAAAAGCCCCCAAAACCCAAATTTATATGAACAAAGGGACTCTACAGTAGGGCACAGCATTGAAGGTACGTGGGATTTGGGCATTTCCAAACCATAAGGGGGTGAAAAAGCTTCCACCAAAATGCAAGCTGATCTACCCTCCCCCACCATACCTACAGAGCCAGAGTAAGAGCCACCATGTGCTAGACTGGAGCAAGTAGGGGGCACCTCTTGGTCCTTGGCAACTGACTGAGACCACTGAGGACCAACCCCTGAGAGGAGCTAGACTTGAGGCTCCAGCAGGCAGAGGAGCACAGACTCTGGGCAACCACATGGGGAGATAGCACAGAGTAAGGCAGCAAACAGCAGAAGCTGCAGAGACTGGAGAGCTGACCTCAGTCAAAATCCTTGCTCCTTAGCTCCATACACAGAGAGCCTGCCCATCTCACTCAGATTTTTAGCTGGAAAGAGAAGGAAAATCCACCACAGTAATGGCAAACAGTACCCAGGAACAACAACTTTCCAACACCAAGGAAAACAAGAAGAAGGGGTTGACCCTGGATGAATTTTACAGAGAAAAAAACCCAGGTTACAGAGGAAATACAAATAAATGCACCAAAACCTTCCAAAAAAATGGAAATTGTCCACAAGCTCTTGAAGAATTTAAATTGGAGCTTATCAAAAAGATGGAAGCATTCTGGCAAGAAAAGTGGAAAATAATTCAAAAAGAAAATAACAGATTAAAGGACAAGAACTCCCAATTGGAGAAACAGCTGAAAGCCACGAAAAGCGGGATAGACCAAACTGAAAAGGAAAACCAGTCCTTAAAGACGAGAATTAGGCACTTGGAAGCCAATGATCTTGCAAAACAGTAAGAATTAATAAAGCAAAGTCAAAAGACTGACAAAATTGAAGAAAACATAAAATATCTCATTGAAAAGATGATGAACCAGGAGAACAGAGCATGAAGAGACAAAGTGAGAAACATTGGTCTACCTGAAAAACCAGAAATAAATAGAAATCTTGACATCATGCTACAAGAAATTATCCAAGAAAACTGCCCTGATGTTCTTGAACAAGGGGGCAAAATAGACATTGAAAGAGTTCATAGAACACCCTTTACACTAAATCCTCAAAAGACAACTCCCAGGAATGTAATTGCTAAATTCAAGAGCTTCCAAGCTAAGGAGAAAATTTTATAAGAAGCCAAAAAGAGACAATTCAGATATCAAGAAACACCAATCAGGATTACATAAGATCTGGCAGCTTCCACACTAACAGATTACAAGGCTTAGAATATGATATTCAGAAAGGCAAGAGAATTGGGTCTTCAACCAAAGATCACCTATCCATCAAAACTGACTATATACTTCCAGGGGAAAGTATGGGTATTCAACAAAATAGAAGATTTCCAAGTATTTGTAAAGAAAACATCAGAACTAAGTGGAGGGGGCAGCTGGGTAGCTCAGTGGATTGAGAGCCAGGCCTAGAGACGGGAGGTCCTAGGTTCAAACCTGGCCTCAGCCACTTCCCAGCTGTGTGACCCTGGGCAAGTCACTTGACCCCCATTGCCTAGCCCTTACCACTCTTCTGCCTTAGAGCCAATACACAGTATTGATTCCAAGACAGAAGGTAAGGGTTTAAAAAAAAAAGAACTAAGTGGAAAGTTTGATATCCAAACAAAGAGAAACATGAAAAGGTAAATAAGAAAGAGGTGGAAAAGGGGGGAAAAGTTTTTTTTTTTTATCAAACTTTTTCTTTAAGGGCTTTAATAAGATCAAATTATTTATATTAGTATATGAGGAAAATGTTATTTGTAACTCTCAAAATTATATTCACTATTATAGTAATTAGAGGAATCATTCACAGGAAAAGATTGGGGTAATAAGTGCTATAAGATGAGATGCAAAAAAAAAAGAAAATGGGAGGGGGGAATCTAAGATGGCACCAAGAGATAGTTGAAGAAATAAAATAAATAGGATAATCTTTATCACACAAAGAAACACATGGGAAGGGGAGGGGGAAAATGCTCTTATAAGAAGGAGAGGAAAAGAGTGCTAATAGGTAATACTTAAATATTCCTCTCAGTGAAATAAATTCTGAGAGGGAAGAATATCTAGATCCAGTGGGGTATTTAATTCTATCTTACCCTAAAAGGAAAGTAAGAAGGGAAAACTAAGGGGGGGGGTAGAAGGAAGGGAGTGCAAAAAGAGAGGGAAAGAGAAGAGAGAGGGAACTTAATAGACCCTGAAAAAATAAGAAGGGAGCAAAAAGGGCAGAAATGGAAGCTTATTAAGGATGGGGATTAGGGGGGACTGATTCAAAGGAAACCACTGGTTTAAAAGGAAATAGCAAAAGAAGAAAGGACAGAACTAGGAGAGGATATCAAAATGTTGGGGAATACACAAGTGGCAATAGTAACATGGAATGTGAATGGGATGAACTCACCCATAAAATTAAAACAAATAGGAGAGTGGATTAGAAATCAAACTCCTACCATATGTTGTCTGCAAGAAACTCACTTGAGGTGGGTAGACACATATAAGGTTAGAGCAAAACCTATTGGGCCTCAACTGGTAGAAAGAGGGCAGGACTTGTAATCATGATATCTGAAAAAGCCAAAGTAAAAATAGATCTGATTAAAAGGGATAGGGAAGGTAACTACATTCTGATAAAAGGCAGTATAGACAATAAGGAAATATCAGTAATCAACATGTATGCACCAAATGGTATAGTATCCAAATTTCTAAAGGAGGAACTAGTGGAGTTGAAGGAGGAAATAGGTAGTAAAACTATACTAATGGGAGACCTGAACTTACCACTATCAAATTTAGATAAATCAAATAAAAAATAAATAAGAAAGAGGTAAGAGATGTGAATGAAATCTTAGAAAAATTAGTTAATAGATATATGGAGAAAAATAAATAGGGACAAAAAGGAATACACCTTTTCAGCAGCACATGGTACATTCACAAAGACTGATCATGTACTATTGTATAAAACATGGCAAATAAATACAGAAAAACAGAAATAATAAATGCAACCTTTTCAGATTATAATGCAATAAAAATAATAATCAGTAAGAGTACATGGAGGAGCAAATAATATGATTCTCCAAAATCAGTTAGTTAGAGAACAAATCATAGACACAATGAATAATTTCATTGAAGGAAATAACAATGATGAGACATCCATTCAAAATCTATGGGATGCAGTCAAAGCAGTACTCAGGGGGAAATTTATATCCTTGAGTTCATATATTAACAAATTAGGGAGGGGAGAGGTCAGTGAATTAGACATGAAAATAAAAAACTTGAAAGTGAAAAAAATAAAAAATCACCAGATGAAAACTAAATTAGAGATCCTAAAAATGAAGGGAGAAATTAATAAAATCAAGAGTGAAAGAACTATTAAACTAATAAATAAGACTAGATGCTGGTATTTTGAAAAAACAAACAAAATAGACAAAGTACTAGTCAATCTAATAAAAAAAAGGAAGGAAGAAAACCAAATTAACAGTATCATAAAAACTATTTTGCCCAATTATATGGCAATAAATATGGCAATATAAGTGATATGAATGAATATTTACAAAAATATAAATTGCCTAGACTAACAGAGGAAGAAATAGACTACCTAAACAACCACATATCAGAAAAAGAAAGTGAACAAGCCATCAAAGAACTCCCTAAGAAAAAATCCCCAGGACCAGATGGATTCACAAATGAATTCTATCAAACATTCAAAGAACAACTAATCCCAATATTAAACAAACTATTTGACAGAATAAGCAATGAAGGAGCTCTACCAAATTCCTTTCACAACACAAATATGGTACTGATTCCAAAGCCAAGCAGGTCAAAAAGAGAGAAAGAAAACTGTAGACCAATCTCCTTAATGAACATAGATGCAAAAATCTTAAATAGGATATTAGCAAAAAGACTCCAGCAAGTGATCAGGAGGGTTATTCATTAAGATCAGGTGGGATTTATACCAGAAATGCAAGGATGGTTCAATATTAGGAAAATCATCTGCATAATTGACCATATCAACAAGCAAACCAACAAAAATCACATGATTATCTCAATAGATGCAGAAAAACCCTTTTACAAAATGCAACACTTATTCCTATTGAAAACACTAGAAAGTATAGGAATAGAAGGGCCTTTCCTAAAAATAATAAACAGTATTTATCTAAAACCATCAGCAAACATCATCTGCAATGGGAATAAACTATATGAATTCCAATTAAGTTCAGGAGTGAAACAAGGATGCCCATTATTGCCTCTATTATTTAACATTGTACTAGAAACACTAGCAGTAGCAATTAGAGAAGAAAAATAAATTGAAGGTATTAAAACTGGCCATGAGGAAACAAAGCTACCACTCTTTGCAGATGATATGATGGTTTACTTAAAGAATCCTAGAAAATCAACTAAAAAGCTAGTGGAAATAATCAACAACTTTAGCAAAGTTGCAGGATACAAAATAAACCCACATAAGTCATCAGCATTTCTATATATCTTCAATACATCTCAGCAGTAAGAATTAGAAAGAGAAATTCCATTTAATATCACCCTAGACAATATAAAATACTTGGGAATCTATCTACCAACACAAACACAGGAACTATATGAACACAAATAAAAAACACTTTCCACACAATTAAAACTTTATATAAACAACTGGAAAAAACATTAACTGCTCATAGATAGGATGAACTAACATCATAAAAATGACAATCCTACCCAAATCTATTTACTGCCTTTGATTGGTATTAGTGCCATACCAATTGAACTACCAAAAAAAACCTTTTTAACTGAATTAGAAAAAAAAAAACATAACAAAGTTCATTTGGAAGAACAAAAGATCAAGCATATCCAGGGAAATCATGAAAAAAAAAATGCGAAGTAAGGTGGCCTAGCAGTACCAGATCTTTAACTATACTATAATGCAGTGGTCATCAAAACAATATGATACTGGCTAAGAGACAGAAAGGAGGATCAGTGGAATAGACTTGGGGTAAGTGACCTCAGCAAGACAGTCTCTGATAAGCCCAAAGATCCCAGTTTTGGGGACCAAAATCCACTATTTGATAAAAACTTCTGGGAAAATTGGAAGGCAGTATGGGAGAGTTTAGGTTTGGATCAACATCTCATACCCTACACCATGATAAACTCAGAATGGGTGAATGTCTTGAACATTTAGAATTAAAGAAACTATAAGTAAATTAGGTAAACACAGAATAGTATACATGTCAGATCTTTGGGAAAGGAAAGATTTTAAAAACAAGCAAGAGGCGGAAAAAAATTACAAAATGTAAAATAAATAATTTTGATTACATCAAATTAAAAAGTTTTTGTACAAACAAAACCAATGTAACCAAAATTAGAAGGGAAGTAACAAATTGGGAAACAATCTTCATAACAAAAACTCTGACAAAGGCCTAATTACTCAAATTTATAAAGAGCTAAACCAATTGTACAAAAAATCAAGCCTTTCTCCATTTGATAAATGGGCAAGGGACATGAATAAGCAATTTTCAGTTAAAGAAATCAAAATTATATTAATAAGCACAAGAAAAAGTGTTCTAAATCTCTTATAATCAGAGAGATGTAATTAAAAAGAACTCTGATGTACCACCTCACACCTAGCAGATTGTCTAACATGACAGCAACAGAAAGTAATGAATGCTGGAGGAGATGTGGCAAAGTTGGGACATTAATTCATTGCTGGTGGAGTTGTGAATTGATCCAACCATTCTGTAGAGCAATTTGGAACTATGCCCAAAGGGCGATAAAAGAATGTCTGCCCTTTGATCCAGCCATAGCACTGCTGGGTTTGTACCCCAAAGAGATAATAAGGAAAAAGACATGTACAAAAATATTCATAGCTGCTCTCTTTGTGGTGGTAAAAATTTGGAAAATGAGGAGATGCCCTTCAATTGGGGAATGGCTGAACAAATTGTGGTATATGTTGGTGATGGGATACTCTTGTGCTCAAAGGAATAATAAAGTGGAGGAATTCAATGGGGACTGAAACCTCCAGGAACTGATGCAGAGTGAGAGGAGCAGAACCAGGAAAACATTGTACATAGAGACTGATACACTGTGGTACAACTGAATGCAATGGACTTCTCCATTAGTGGCAATGCAGTGAACCTGAACAACTTGGAGGAATCTATGAGAAAACCACTATCCACATTCATGGGAAACACTGTGGGATTAAAAACACCAAAGAAAAACAACTGCTTGAATACATGGGTTGAGGGGGATATGGTTGGGGGTATACACTCTAAATGAACATCCTAGCACAAACATCAACAGCATAGAAGTAGCTTCTGTTCAAGGACACATGTAATACCCAGTGGAATTGTGTGTAAGCTAGGGGAAGGGTTGGGGGGAGGGGCGGGAGGGATAGAATATGATTCTTGTAACCAAGGAATAATGTTCTAAATTGACTAAATAAAATAAAATAAAATAAAAACACTTCTGAAGACCCTTTAAAATCAACTGACATTTTCAGTTCCTTAAATTTCTCAAATATCACTGATAGAGGTTGTAACTAATTTGATGGTGGTCCATCCATCATCATCTATGTGACAATTAACAAAGGAAAAAGGAGCAAAAGACTTTTTTGATGTCATGTGATCATCCTGTGGTGCAAGTTGTGGTAAAGTCTCATTCTTAATGACTGAAATTGTAGTCCATGACAAAACAGAGCTTGGATGGATTTGCTGACAGACCCAGCATCCATAGGGACCAATGGCTTTGCCATGGAAATGATTTTGTCCAACTTGTTTATGGATAATTATAGTAGCATTATCCCTAGTCTAATCACAGTAAGTGGGTACACATAAGGACAACGTAACAGAAGTTATAACTAATAACCAAAATGTATGAACTACAAGTAACATTGTGTAACAGAATTAGATTAGATTAATATGTAAACTTAAAGCTAAATCAAATTCAAAAATAAACAAGCAGCAAATACAATATATGTGACAGGATATAGTCACTAAGTGTCAGCAGAAAGTACCCGTTTTATGTGCAAGCAATGAATCTGAGTCTTTTTTTCCAATTTTGATAGCCATAGGAATAGTTAACAATACTTAAAACGGACCTTACCAGGCAGGCTGAATTCCTCCAGTGCACTGGAAGTTCTTTATGTACGCTTTGTCTCCTGGGTGTAGGTTATGGGGAGTGAAAAGTCTAGAGGTCCAGCTGTACCACAGAACCAGATTTGTGGAGTTCATGAAGTTTTGCCTGCAAAACCTGTCTTGAGAAGTATCCCCAGTAGCAGGTGGCAGCAGCTTGGTTTGGCTGGCTTTCCCATTTACACACCTAATTTAATAAAGAAATTTGAAAGTCCTTTTGCCCTTCATAAGTTGCCAAAACTGTTAGATTAAAGTAGGAGTCAGTCCTTAGATTTTAATAAGGTTTATTAGGATTATTTGGATAGGTAGAAGTTGAGAGAGAGAGAGATAGAAAAGGGTCCCTAATCTAACTTTTCTACATGGCTCCTCCAGTGTACCCCAGTAGGGAAGTTTGTAGACAGAGCACCAGAGACAGATTGAGCACCAACTTCCTGGTTAGCCCTTTTTATAAACTCCTGGCTCCTTTTCTCCTGTCCTTGCCTCCAGGTCCAGTTCAGGCTCATGGCAGCTATGCAAGTAATTGTCAGAAGATGATGTCACCTGTGTGACCCCAGAAAGGGGGGAGTGTAAATTTCCTTCACACACTAGGAGCCTCACTACTGGCTTACACCATTTGGGGATCCTCACTTCTGATTTGTAAAATGGAGTGCTTATTTGTAATTTTATAACACTCTTTTCTGATTGTTATATGGTTGTTCTTTCCATTTAGTTATTTTGTTTTATCTCTTCTCTGTTATTCAGAAACTTCATTTTTGTCTTTTGAGGGGTTTTATACATTTTTAGTTGCATATCCAATTTATTGATCTGTTCTTTGTCTCTTAGCTCTTGAGTCCAAGTACAGAGTTGGCCTGGGCTCCTGATGCTCTGGTGTCTACACAGCCAGGGTCAGTCTCCATTCATTGTAAGATATGACTGTGGGATAGGGAGGAGGGTTGTTCTGTCATTTGCTTATTGTTTTATGACAAGTGTAAAAATGGACTTGAATCCAGGACTTCAATCCCAGAAGCCCTTGGTCCACTTCCCCAGAATGCTTTGTAATATCACTGAATTCTCATCTGAGCCGAGATCGAGAAGGGGTATTTAACCTAATTGGAAAGGCTTTTGCGGGCTTTTCCTGTTTCCGCTTGCAAGCATATGTTTTTCATATTCATATTCATATTCGTTTTTGCAAGCATATGCTCTTTTCATAATATAGGTGAGGTTGTCTAGGTCCCTGGGCCTAGACACGTGCTTTCTGATCCTGTATTTTCTTTAATCCTTAATCTTCAATAAACCTCTAAAAATATAATACTCCTTGCAGAGAGAAACTAATTTCTACCTGCCTCAGCTTCCCCAAAATTTTAATCTTTACACAAGTCAGGGCCAACATCTGGCTTTAGGTGTTCAGAGATGATTTTGGTTTGTTATACCCTTTTCAGAGTCATGGCAAAGTTCAGATCTGTTTGTGGGAATGTGTGCTAGCTCTCCACTTTTCCTCCTCACTGCCCACCCCTCACCATCCTGTTACCCTCTTCCCCCACCATCAAGTTGGGCTTTAGTCCATGTTACCTTAAATTATTCTAGCTTCCCAAGCATGAACTTCTCCTTGCCTCTTCTACATCCTAGCTACCTGAGCTGACTGGCAACTCTGGTCCAACACTTCTCCCTTCCTCTCCCTGATTTTCTCCATCTTTGGGTCTGGCCTAGGTGGAAGAGATTACTTCTATTTCTTCTCACATTTTTTATGACTGTTTTTTTTTTTCCAGGGAAATTTGCAGCTATTTGTTTATGTGTTATCTGGGACCTTTCCCATCATCATACCTTGAAGTCTTCCAGTTTTATTTTTAATATTAAAGAAGATTATATTATGTTGGTAGTTGAAGAAATATTTTTCTTTTGAATATTTGAAATTGGCATAATCTTAAGTGACATTATTTTGTGTTGCTTATTACTGTTATCTAAAAATAAAAAAGTATATTTTGATAACAACTGACCTGTGATTAAGGATCCAATTTCCAAGTTTTTTGTAAGGTTTGAAAAGAAATGAATTAACATGAATGTTTTCTGCTTTAGCTTTGAGACACTGATAATTTGAGGGATCTTTTTGAAAGTACAATATACAAAAAAATTATTCCAGTGCTGTTAGGCTCTTCTTTTATTCATTTCAAAGAAAAAATTCTCCCCTGAAAATGTAGCAGATAAGAGGAAATTTCAGAAGAATGCTAAGTAATCAAGATCCCTAGGGCTCAAGTAAGTAAATCCACCAATGCATAACTTTAGGCAACTTAAAATGAAGAATATATACAGATGTATGGACACTATAGCCGAGAATGAAGAGGTGTACTGGTTACCCACCTTTTTTTTTTCTCTTAAATTCATTCTTCTGTAGCCAGAGGGGAAAAGAGAGTGGCTTGGTAGCTGTTCAACTTTTAATTGGCTTGATTCAGATTTTCCAGAAGTAAGTCAATATTTTTATTCAATTAAGTGCAAATGTTTAATTTGTATTATGTTGCACATAGATCCATGTAAAGACCCGCTGGTTTTTTTTAGATAGAAAATACCAGATTTTCCCCCAGTTTTTCTTTTTCATTTGGAAAATCATTAAAACAATTGCCCAATCTGTTACATATGTGAATAGTCTTTTCTGCATATGTAGAAATAGCACCAGGAAGTATTGAAAAGGATGGAAGAGGTATAATGGTATTTTAATTACAACTATATAATTTTGAAGTGCAAAGCAGTTTGGGGAGAGTAAGCTAAAGCTCACTTTAGAAAGAAAAAACTTAGTTTTATAGTAGAGGCATAGTCATATTAAATTAGCAACTTACAATTCTGTTCCTCTTAAAATTTTCTTTAGATGACTGAGAAATACAAAGTTGGAGCTGTGATCTCAAAAGAACATTAGAGATCTCATCCTGTGTCTAACCAATGGGTGATATGCTTGATGTCTGTTATGAGATACCATGCTCTAGGAATGCTAAAGCACAACTTAATAACATTCAGGAAGGTAGGATCTGAATCCATTTCTCATCATCATTTATTTAAATCAAAGACTTAGCTGGAGGAGACATTAGAAGGCACTATCTTTAAACTCTTTCATCTTATAGGTAAAGAACAGAGTCCCTAAGAGTTCAAATAACTCACTCAAAATCATATAGACAGTGAGCCTGATTTGAACCCAGGTCTTTTGGCTTCAAATATTGAATACTTTTAACTGCACCAATTTATTCCAATTTTGTAGTTATCAGGTATAGTTTCTGGAATAGCATAAACAAGAATCCTGAGACTTGTAAGAATATTGGTCACTGCCTCCATATCTAAATAAGACAAAACATAAAAGACCAAGACCAAACAAAGCCTTTGTATTGCCTGTAGGAATAAATACAAGGTATCTACAAAAATCAGGGCAGTTTAAGCTTTAATAACATTAAAATGGCATTAAGACTTTGGGGTCATCTTATGTAGATAGCTCTGAGAGGCTTTTAAAACCCTTCAAAACTTAATCTCGACCTAACTTTTCCAATCTAATTTTATATTTTTCCCTTCCTGCAGTCAAACTAATCTTGCTCTTCCTCCCACAGGAAATTGCATCTTTAATTGCCACTCTTTGGACTGGCTTTGCCTCATTTCTGAAATGTAATAATCTCGTCTTACTTTTGTCTCTAATATTCTCTTATTTTCTTTACTATTCTATTCAAATGTTAACTTTTACATGAAAACTTTATTGAGCACTGGAATTATTGGTGCCCTCTCCCCCAAATTCATCTTGTATTTACATTTTATATGCTTCAAATATACTAACATTTGGACATATTGTGTCTCATGATAGAACATAAACTACTTGAGGGCAGGGGCTGTTTCATTTTTGTCTTTGCATTTCCCAACCCCTTCCAGTGTGCCTGGGAGGTAATAGGTGATTCATAACAATTTTTCATTGATTGATTAAATGCTGAAGAAGATGTGGCCGGTCCATTCATCTAGCTTTCAACCTCTGCTTTACACTTACTACATTTGCTGCCCCTATTACTATCTATTTATGGAGTATAGATTACCAATTCCCTTCTTGTATGTCGGACTCTGCTAAATGCATTTCTGACTATCTACTAGATGGTGCCATATATGTTGGGGAAGTTGTACTTGTGAGGAAGATTTACTTATATGAAAACTAAATTTACTTTTTTTATATTTCTGCTTAATATTTTCAGTTTTGCCTTCTGAGGCCAAGCAAAACAAGTATAGTCTTTCCTTCACATAACACCTTTTCAAACATGTAAAGATAGTTATCATTCCTCCCCTAAATCTTTTCTTCTTATATCCAGATATTCCCAGTTCCTTCAACCAATCCTTGTAATCCTGGTTGCCTTCCATTAGATAGTCCTCAAATTATCAATATCCTTCTTAAAATGGAGAACTCAAAACTATTCTTGATATTGCAGAAGCAATCTGGTCAGGGCCATGTACAGTGGCCCTCTTTAGACTTGATCCTTATACCTCTTAATGAGGCCCAGGATAGAATTAATTTTCTTGACTTTTTCTGCATGTATATTCCACAAAACCCCTTCAACTTCTTTTTTTTTAAAAGCAAAGTACTTTCTAACTGTGTCTTCTCCATATATTAGGACAACTAGATGGCATAATAGAAAGGACACTGGGTCTGGAATCAGGAAGATATGAGTTTAGATCCTGTCTCAGAAATTTATTAATGCATAACCCTGAACAAGTGACTTGGCTTCTGTCTATATCATTTTCCTCAACTATAAAATGAAGATAATATCACCTATCTCCCAGGGTTTTTATAAGGCATTTTCAAAGTATTTAACACTGGCACATGACAGCTGCTTAATATGTGGTTATCTGACCCCCCCATATATTTTACTTGCAAATTTAACAATTTAAATAAAAATATGAAACTTTATATTTATTCCTCTCAAATTTCATCTTATCAGATTCAGCCCATTGGTCCAAGTTGTTAATATTCTTTTGAATCCAAACTGTCATCCAATCTGTTAGAGAACCTTTCTGGCTTAGTATCTTATGCAAATTTGATAAGTATCTCTTTTATGTATTTATCCAAGTCATTAAAATTTTTCAAACGGCATAGGGCTGAGTGATTCCAGGAACATTTTGTTAGACCTTTTTTCCAAGATGACACTTGTGATAGAATCAGTATTTCTTTGATGCTGCTTCCTTCCTCCTATTCATAAAACTAGGGAGGCTTTGCCTAAAAGAAGATAGAGCTGCCTCTAAAATCTGATTGGGCAATGTGTTAAAATTGACCCTAGACCTCCTGACATACTTTCTCATCATATCTGGGTATCCTAGTTAAATGGAATATAGACCCCTCAAAACTTGGTGAATTTCCAAAGTCCTCAGAAGTAACTTCTCCTTGTCCTGATGACCAGATATGTTCTCACTGGAGATGAGAGGAACTGTGACCTGAGAAATTAATTGCAATTATATCTTTTTTTTTGCATATTTTTACTTGGTTAGGACAAAGTAAACCTCTTAGTATTAAATGTTCAATGACTTGCAAGTGCCTCATTTCATCCCATCATCAAACCTGAATTTAGAGAGTGTTGGCATTAGAGCCACGTTTCTGATAACATCTAAATATTAAGACTCTTCTTTGGATTTGTCCACTTAGTTCTGAATCCACCTAATTATAGTCAATCCTTCACTCAATGAACATTTATTACATGCATACTATGTGGCAAGCATGAATTATTGTCCAATCCACATCATGTACAAGAATAGCACCAGAGCCACCCACCACACATATTTACATAATACAAACACCACATTTCCATTCCATTTCTAGAGACTATTAAAAAAAGGCAGGGGAATGAAGTCAATATGGAATAGTTTTGATGAGGTCATTCTTGTTTTCTGGGATCATTGTTTGCTTTCTTAGATGCTAACTAACCATACCTTTAATAATACATTCTATAATTATTCCAGTGTATCACAGTGGCCCATGGAGCTCTGACTCACTTTCTAATTTCTTTGGAAAATTGGGTCAAAATTTCAGGATCTTAAAAAGAATCATTTAAAGTCCATTCCTCAATGGATATATGGTTAAAGGATATGAATTTTTTTTTAAATAATTTCAAACTGAAACCTGACCTCTAGAAAGC
Source organism: Monodelphis domestica (assembly GCF_027887165.1). Taxonomy (NCBI): domain Eukaryota; kingdom Metazoa; phylum Chordata; class Mammalia; order Didelphimorphia; family Didelphidae; genus Monodelphis; species Monodelphis domestica. The sequence goes on along the minus strand of NC_077229.1, from coordinate 464,545,168 downwards.
ATGCTATAGATCGCTTTTTCCTTTGCATTGAAATCTTTCCTTTTGTGTCTTTATGTTTTCCTTTTTGAGATCATTCTACACTTACTAGGCTTCCTTGCTGACTAGAAACTTGTTCCAAGATATCCTACTTATCATTTCTCTAAACTCTTTGAAATCTGCTCTCCCCAAATGTATGGTCAAAATAGATAGGACTTTTTTTTTCTCTTACTGAATCACAACTTTTTTATATAGTAATTATTTTCCTTCAAGGTTGCCATTATTTCTAATTCAGTAACATGTCCCTCCTTGTTGGTGAGAATTAATTTCAAGAGCTCATTGTATTAGTTTATATACTTTTAGAAGTATGGAATTTTCATTGATACAACAGATGTTTTCTTTTACTTCCATGCTTTCAAGTACATCCTCCTTTAGATACTATCACCATTATCCACCTAACTCAATGGCCTCGAGAGGTTCTTTGAAAGAAACTCTGGTCAAGTTAAATATGGTTAATATATTCCCTATTTACATATATCCCCAAACCCATGACCACCTTTGTATTAAGAAAATTTGAAGATCTTCCAGAGGTCTTAAATTATGAGGATGTTAGTCTCACATCCCTGCCAGAACAACATCACCTATTGTAAATGCATTAGAGGATGACAAATCAAGTTGTTTAGTATCATTTGTTCTAAATCTTTACACTAATTGTTCTTCTTTATGTATTCCAGGTGTTGAAAAATTAACCTAGAGCATTGCAATTTCAGCTTAATCATTTTTATTTCTTATGCAAGGGAAGAGCCAGACTAAAGACACACTAACCAGGTGCCATAGTCCAACTGTTCATCTGAGCTGCATAGAGCTAAACAATTCATTATCTTTGGAGAACATGGAAAAATCAAATGCAAACAGTAAAAAGTTAGCTCTCAGAAACAGGCACAAAGTTAGGAGATTGATGAGGGTATATATACAATTCTGGGAGAGTTCATGAAGCTTGACAGGCTAGTGGGAATATTTTTGAATATTCTGAGAAAGGTAAAATATTAATGGATAATTGATTACAGTAAGTTGAGCAGATACTTCCATTTTTTCTGCTTAGATGAAGCAAATTTTCTATGGGAAATAAAAAGTTTCTCATAGTCCATCATAGATAATGGTGTTTATAATCAATATCAAGCTCTAGAATCACAACAAAATTAAATAGACATTGAGTGTTTTTTTTTTCCTATAAGAACAATGTGGTCAGATTAGGACAATGCAAAAATGTTCTCATTAAAAAAAATTATTTGTATTTTACTACTCATTCTTTTTTTTCCTTCTTATTTCTGATCTAACCTTTTTAGAACTGTCTATTACATTGACAGTAGGCTTCCTATCCAAGTGTTTTTCATTTAAAACAGAAACAAACTACAATGAGGTAAGGGCTAGACAATCAGGGTTAAATGACTTGCCTAGGGTCACACAGCTAGGAAATGTCTGTGCTTTAAAAAAAAAAACTTGTATTTTTAGTACAGTGTTCTAAAACTTACAATAGTTTTAGAAAACTTAAGTCTATATGACTGCCTATGTACTCTCTCAGGCATTTAATTTGTATAATACTTTAATACTATTACAGATCCCTTGTTTTGACAAATGCTCACTCTTCCAGTCATTGAAGCCCAGTGGCAAGACAAAAGTCAGAATGACTAAAGATTGCTGGGGATTCAGTGGATAACCTTGGCATCATCAATATCTGACCAAACTCTAATTACTCCATGGAACCTACTTCAGCTACCTCCATGGCTATTGGAACAAATTATTCTCATCTGTTCATTTTGACAAGGAGTTTTCATTCATCATTCATTCACTCATTTGCCATTTCATTAGGAAGTCTTCATATGCTTGGGGTACATACCCTCTCAGCTGACCAATGGACTTGTTACCATTACCTTCAAACTGTTTAGCCCATCTGTCAAAGATGGTTTACTGATGGGTGGCTGTTGTACATGCTACAGCTTCTTGGAGCTCTAGAGGTGAGAGTTGCATTCCAGGTGGTTATAAAAGGCAGATGAACAGTCCTGAAAAGGACTCAACAAGTTTCCTGCTTGCTTGCTTAAGTTCTTACTGAGTCAATGTCTTAATTTAGAGTGAAAGAGAAAAATAACAAAATAAAAGAATATCATAGAATAGAAGGTCTTGACAATTATACAATTAATTGCAAATTCCCCTCCCCATCCCAACAGATATCCTTGAAAACAATTACATAGCATTTTATAAGATTACCTTCCCTTTTCATTTCTTGAACAGAAATTATCTTTTCACCAGATATATTTCCATCAAGTGTCAGTTTCAGGATCCCCTCTCCCCCCAACATTCATTTCTTCTTTTTTGGTCCTTCTTTTCTCTCTTCATCTATTATCTGGGAAAGGTTCTCCTTACTGGGCCAAAACTGCCACAATTATTTTTCTGAAAATATAAAGATGTGTGTGTGTGTGTGTGTGTGTGTGTGTGTGTGTGTGTGTGTGTGTGTGTTAGATATATTATTTACTGCAAGGGATGAAGTCCTACACTAACCCTTCTGCTGGAATTTATTTTAACTGTCTTTATTGTGGGAAAGGAGGAAAAAAAATAGTATCACTGGTTGTCCAAAGTGATAATTCTTTTTAACAAACATCAGGAAAAAAGCCCTCCCAAGCTCCAGTAGTAAGTAGACAGCGGTCAAACCTGCTTATTAGTGATACGATCTTTTCAGAGACATTGTATATCACAAGTTCTAAAAAACTGACATTTTGTTCAAGGAGTCACTTTGACACTGGTGAGCTCCCTAAGCTAGCTTCAGAAAAATGTGTTATTCTTTTTTTGATAGACTAGTCTCTGGAGAAATTAATCTCTAGAAATGCATATTGGGATTGTGTTTTATATACATTTTTCTTTGAAGCTTTAATACTAGATGCTTTCAAATTATTGTTTTCTTCTGAGTTTTGGTTTTGAGCTTCCCTGTCATCCTAGAAGCTTTTCTTACTCTTTCCTTCCTTCCTTCCTTCCTTCCTTCCTTCCTTCCTTCCTTCCTTCCTTCCTTCCTTCCTTCCTTCCTTCCTTCCTTCCTTCCTTCCTTCCTTCCTTCCTTCCTCTCTTTCTTTATTTCTCTCTTTCTCTCTTTCTTTCTCTCTCTTTCTCTCTTTCTCTCTTTCTTCTTTCTTTCTTTCTTTCTTTCTTTCTTTCTTTCTTTCTTTCTTTCTTTCTTTCTTTCTTTCTTTCTTTCTTTCTTTCTTTCTTTCTTTCTTTCTTTCTTTCTTTCTTTCTTTCTTTTTTCATTTGCTGAATTTTAACAGACAATAGTATTCTATAATTATATGTTATAATTTGTTTAGCCATTCCTCAATTGATAGGGACCATTGCAAGTTCTAATTCTTTGCCACCACAAAAGAACTGCTAGAAAAAATTTTGTGCATATAGGTCATTTTCCTTTTTTCTTTGTCCCTTTTAAGATACAGACCTTGTAGTGGCAGTTTTGGGTCAAAGGGTATACATGGTTTTATAGTTCTTTGGGCATAATTGTAAATTACTCTCCAAAATGGTTGAACCAGTTCACAACTCCATCAACAGTGCATTACTGTCCCAATTTTTCCATATCCTTTCCCACATATTTGTCAAGTTAGTCAATTAGATAGCTGTGAACTAGCACTTCAGAGTTTTTTAAATTTACACTTTCCCTAATAAATAATGATTTAGAAGATTTTTTCATATGACTATAGATAGCTTTGATTGCTTCATTTGAAAGCTGCCAGTTCATATCATTTAATCATTTATCAGATGGAGAATGACTTGAATTCTTATAAATTTGAATCAATTATCTAAATAATTGAGAAATGGTGGTATTATTAGAAAAAGATTTGTTATGTTTTCCCCCAGGTTCTTGATTTTCTTGTAATCTTTGCTCCACTGGTTTTGTTTGTGGGGAAAAAAAAACACCTTTTAATTTCATATTGTAAAAATTGTCCATTTTACTTTCCACAGTCTCTTTCTACCTCTTATCTGGTCATAAATTCTCCACTTTTTTGTTGATCTGAGAGGTAAAATTTCCCATACTCCTTTAATTTGCTTAAATTAAGATTTAATCCTCTATGTTTATTTCATGACTTCATTTTGATCTTATCTTGGTATACGTTGTGAAATATTGTTCTTTATCAAGTTTCTGCCAAATTGCTTTCTACCTTTCCTATTGATTTTTGTCAATATTGAGTTCTTGCCCTGAAAGCTTAGATCTTTGGTTTTCCAAACACTAGATTACAGCACTAGGTTATTACTGTGTGTTGCATACCTAACGTATCCCACTGATTGACCACTCCATTTCTTATCCAGTACCAGGTTATTTTCATGATTATAGCTTTGTAATAGTTTGAAATCTGGTAAAGGGAGGCAATATACCATCACAGATTTTTTTTTATTTCCTTGATATTCTTGGCTCTTTTTTTTTTCAAATTCTATATCTACAAAATAAAATTTTCTAGTTTCATTGGTATGATACTGAAAAGGTAATTAATTTAGATAGGATTGACATTTTTAATACATTAGCCTAGCCTACCCATGACCAATTAATATTTCTTCAATTGTTTAAATCTGCCATTACATGTAAAAAGTGTTTTGTGATTATATTCATATAGTTCCTGAGTTGGTAAATAAAATTTCAAGTACTTTGTATTGTGTGTATTTAATGTTGTATTCCATTAAATGTATTTTCTCTTTCTTTTTTTCTTGCTGCTGAACTTTGTTGGCAATATATAGAAATAATGATGATTTATGTGAGTTCATTTTATACCCTCCAATTTTGTTACAGTTGTTCATTATTTCAACTAGATTTTTTGTTGATTATCTAAGATTCTCTAAGTACAGCATCATCTGCAAAGAGTGATAATTTTTTCCTTATCCCCTATTCTAACTACCTTAATTTCTTTTCCTCCTCTTATTGCTATAGTCAGCATTTCTAAGACAATATTGACTAATAATGGCGATAATAAGCATCCTTGCTTCATCTTTGTTTCATATTATTAGGAAGGCTTCCAACTTATCCCCATTACTGATAATGCTTGCTGGTGTAGTTAGATAGATACTACTTATCATTTTAAGGAAAGGTCCATTCCCCACTTCTCCCCATGCTTTCTAGTGTTTTTAAAGGTATGAATGTTTTCTTTTGCCAAAAGGAAGGTCATTTATAATTTGTTAATTTTTTCCCTAAGAAAATATTCTATTTCCTCTTTTGTTTATCTACTCATTTAATGTATTTATATTCATCCATTTCACTTAGATTGTCAGATTTGTTGGCATATAACTGTGCATAATTGCTCCTAATAATTGCTTTAATTTCATATTGACTATTGGTGCACTTACCCTTTTAATTTTTTTATAATGATAATTTGGTATTTATTTTAAAAAATAAAAAGCATAAATGGTTTATTTACTTTGTTTATTTTTCACAAAAATGTTCTCACTGTTTCAAGTGTCTTTCTTGTAAACAACATATTATTCAATTTTTTATTTCTAATTCATTTTGTTATCTACTCTTCTATGGGTAAGTTCATTCATCCCATTTATATTCACAGTTATTATAATTAACTATGTATTTACTTCCATTCTATTTTCCTCTCTTTGTCCTTCTCTCTCTCTCTCTCTTTCCCCCACCCCTCATTTCTCTTAAAACTGTCTGTTTTGCTTCTCATCATTTCCTCCCTTAATTATTCTTCTCTTCATTCTTTCCTTTTGGATAAGATAGAGTTCTATTATCCAATTGAGTGTGTATTTTGGTCCATATGTGAACCAATTCCAATGAAAGTGAGGTTCAAGTGTTGCCTAACAACTGTTCCCATTTTCCCTTCTATTTCCCTTCCTTTGTTAGGGGTAAAACTTATGGTTGGACTGAATATATTTTTAGTTGGTCACCAGGGATTTTAAATTCTAAATCCCAATGAAATACTCAAGTCAGAATGGAATTTTATGGTGGTTTATTTACAATAGAGTGAAGATATTAAAGAAGAAGGAAAGAGAGGAAAAGGACAGAGATACCAGGCAGGAGTTCAGAGGCCCAGTCATGGGGGGAGCAGGCAGAGGATTAAATCTAGCATGGTTTCCAGACATGAGGCCTCCTCCAATATGAGGGGCCTCCTTGGAGGATGATATCTCCAGAAAAGCCAAGGAAAGGGGAGTAAGCCTTGCACTCACCATGTGAAGTCTAAGAAAAGCAGTCTGTGGTCTCATGCTTGAGTTCCTCCTCAGTCAAGTTCCATGCTAAGTCCCTCTCACAGGAAGTGATGCAAAATATAAAGGCAGTTTTTTACATCACTTCCTGTGTCTCACATGTACTAATGATGGCTTAAATTTGTCTTTTGGACAGCCCAGGGGGTCAGTCAATTGTTTCTGATTTGTCACTTGCTAGCACATGCGGGTCATTAGACCTTCCTCCCCCATGCTTAATCCTTAAGTGGGGGTGTATACATTTCTGGTTGCTAAAATTCAAAAGACTAAGCAGGGTGGAGTAAATCTAAAATTCACACCTTCTGTACTGCTTTTATGAGAGATAAATTCTCTTTCTTTCCCCCAATGTATCCCTTCTTCTTACCCCTTAATTTTATCATCTTACCATAATCAACTCATATCCATGCTTTCTGTTTATGTATGCTCCTTCTAATGGCATTACTAGTAATAAAGTTCTTAGGAGTTACAAATATCATCTTTCCATATGGGAATCTAAGCAATTTAACTTTATTGAGTCCTTTAAGATTTCTATTTTATGTTTACTTTTTTTATGTTTCCCTTGTGTTCCATGTTTGAATGTCAAATTTTTTATTCAGCTTTCTTATTTCATGAGGAATCCTTGAAAGTTCTTGTTTCATTAAATATCTACCTTTTCCTAGAAGGATAATACTCAGTTTTGCTGGGCTGATTCAAATCACTTTTTAAGAAAGTTAAAAAAAAATGTTTTTAACCCCAGTGGATTTTTGTGTTTCATTTACCATTTGGCCAATTGTGTGTGTGTTTTAATTTAAGGAGTTATTTTTGTCAGAATTTTTCCTGCCTTTTTTCTTAAAACTAATCTGTTGCTTCTCTTTTCATAATTTTCTTCATCACTCTCATTTCTTCTCCCACTTTTTCCTCTGCCTTTCTCTTTTGATTTTTAAAACACTTTAGATTTCTTGCAACACTCTTTGTTGGGCTTGTGTCAAATTCACATTTTTCTTTGGGGGATTTGGTGGTAGTTGTTTTTACATTGATGTGCTTCTTCTGCTTTTGTGTCTTGATCTTCAGTGTCACCAAAGTAACTTTTAGGATTAGTTTCTTCATTGTTGTTATTGTTGTTGTTGTTGTTATTGTTTACTCATCTTCCCAGTCTATTTATTGTTTTAATTTGATATTAAAATTAGGCAATGTCCCTGGAATAGAGGAGACCCTGTACTAAGTTTTAGGGTATTTTTGTGCTGCTATTTTCAGAGCTATTTCTGGGTGCTTATAAGTTCTTCCATGGAAAGATATTGTACTTCCATGGAAAGGTGTTGTCACTGTTCTCCTATCTTAGACTCTGGTCTTTACCATAGAAAATAGTGTGCTCCTCTGCAGCTGCAAGTGCTAGCATTATTCTCGACCATGGTTCTGTGGTTAGATCCCTTCTTTTCCTGTACTAATAAGTACTAGTGCTCCTCATTAGACTACTGCTTCTTATATTTTGTGAGAGACCACAAACACTATTCTCCATCCTACAACTGTGACTAAATTATGAAAAGAAAGACAATAGCTTGGTAATTGAAGTACAAAAAATACTGAAGAAAATCATACTTAAAAAACTGAATTGGTCAAATGGTAAAAGAGGCACAAAAACTAACCGAAGGGAAAAATTTTTAAAAAAGCAGAATTAACCAAATGGAAAAAGACATACAAACTTTCATGATTTTTTAAAGAAGAAAATTCTTTAACAACTAGGACTGGGAAGTAGAAGCTAATAGCTACTAATGAAGCTCTAATCTCTTAAATCTTCAAGTATTAGTGCTACTCTTTACCCTGGAACTAGGACTCAGTACTACATAGAAATAATGCAATAGGGTAATCTCTTTCTGACCAGTTGTCTGATCCCCTTACCATTTTGGGGGTTAAGAAGCTAAAGCTACTGTTGCTACTATCAAATCTGCCAGCTGCTGCTAGTGGTTTTTAAAAATTATTATTAATTAATTTATTTCTCCCTCAATTACATGTAAAAACAGTTTCCAACATTTTAAAAAGAATTTTGAGTCTTGAATTCTCTCCCTTCCTCCTCCCAGCCCCAGAGATGGTAAACAATCTCATATAGATGTTATACATGCAATTGTGTAAAACATTTTTCCAGATTAATTCTTTTGTGGAAGTAAACAATTGAAAAAACTAAGAAAATAAATGAAAAAAGTTTGCTTTGTTCTGGATTCAGATTCCATCAGTTCCTTCTCTGTAAGCAGACAGCATTTTTCATAATAAATCCTTTAAGACTGTTTTTGATCATTGTATAGCTACATAAATTGAATATCTGTCATTTATAATTGTGCATTGTGCAGTTTTCCTGTCATTGTGTATAATGATCTCCTTTTTCTGCTCTTTCAGTTTGCTTCAATTTTGTAAGTTTTTTCAGGTTTCTCTCAGTTCCTCTTATTTGTCATTTCTTATAACAAAATAATGTCATTACAATCATACAATATAATTAACTAAACCATTCCCCATTCCCCATTCTCTTTTTTGTTTTTCATATCTTTGGCATACTAACCTAGCAATGCATTTCTGGGTCAAAGGGTATTTTATTGCTTTTTTAGGTACAGGTCCAAATTGTTCTCTGGAATGATTAAATCAGTTTGTAACTCTCCTGATAGTACATAAGTGTCTTAATTTTACCACATGCCTTTAAGTGTGCCATTTTCCTTGTCTGTCATAATAGCCAATCTGTTAGGTGTGGGATGGTACATCAATGTAATTTGCATTTCTTTAATCAATAATTATTTGAAGCATTTTTTATATAACTGAATAGATTTAATTTCTCCCTTTGAGAACTGCCTGTTCAAATATTTTGACCATTTATCAACTGAGGAATAAGTATTTTTATACATTCAATTTATCTCTATGTAGTTAAGAAATGAACCTTTTTTAGAGAAACCCATTTTATGCATCATTATAATTGCTGTGCTTTATTGTCCATACTTTCGCCCCCTGTTTATTTTCTGACCACTACCTTCCCCAATATGCCCTCTTTTCTATTTGATACCCCCTTCCCTTCTCTTATTCCCTTCCCCTCCTACTTCACAGTAGGGTATGATGCAGTTCTATATCTAATTGATTCTGTATATCCTTCCCTCATTGAGACAGTTCTGATGAGTAAGGTGCACATGCTCCTCTCACAACTTTCCCATCTTCCCTCTACTGTAAAAGCTTTTTCACATCTCTTTCATGTGCAATAATTTACCCCATTCTATTTTTACCTTCTTTTCCTCCCAATGTATTCCTGTTTCTCATGTCTTAATATTTTTAATAGCATCCCATCTTATTAAACTCAAACATTTTCTCCCATTTATATATATTCCTTCTAATCACTGTAATAATGATAAAGTTCTTAGCAGTTACAATAATAACCTTAACAAATAGGTATATAAATAATTTAATGTTATTGTGGTTTTTATTTCAATTTATGATTTTCTTGAGTCTTACATTTATTTGAGAGTCAAATTTTCCATTCAGTTCTGGCCTTTTCATCAGGGATATTTTAGTTTTCTATTTTATTGAACATCCATTTTTCTCCCTGAAAGATTTTACTCATTTTTGCAGGGTAAGTAATTCTTGGTTGAAGTCAGAGCTCCTTTGCCCTCTGGAATATCATATTCCAGGTTCTCTCAACTTTTAAAGTAGAAGCTGTGAAATCTTGTGTTATCCCGAGTGTGGCTCCATGATATTTGAATTGTTTTTGTTTTCTTTTTGGCTGTTTGTGGCATTTTTTCCTTTACCTGGGAGTTCTGGAATTTGGCTACAATATTCCTGGGAATTATCTTTTTGAGATCTCTTTTCAGGAATTTATTTGTTGATTCTTTCAATTTCTGTTTTGTCCTCTGGTTCTTGAATAACAGGGAAATTTTTCTTGATAATATCTTAAAAGATTATGTTTAAGCTCTTTATAAAAAAATCCTTACCTTCCATCTTAGAATCAATACTGTGTATTGGTTCCAGAGTGGTAAAGGCTAGGCAATGGGGGTTAAGTCCAGGATCACATAGCTAGAAAATATCTGAGTTGTGAAGATGGGATTAACTCTTCCCTGCCCATTTTTATATTTAGTCAACAAAAGCATATATACCCCACTTATCCTTAAGTATGGGGAGGTCTATGACCCACATGTGCTATAGTGGGTGATGAATCAGAAACCCACTGCCCCCTTGGCAGTCCTAAGCAAAGCTATAGCTTCAAATGCTCCACATAAAGTGGAAGGAAGTTACAGGAAGTGAAAAAAAGGGTCTTTAAAAGTGGCAAGAACTTCCTGTGACCAGTGCTTTTGCCTTGGAACTTGACCTTGAAGGAGCTCCAACTGGGGACCTCAGACTGCTCTTGGATTTTCCCTTACAACTACCATGGGGAGGAGTGAAAAAGCCTGACTCCCTTTCCTGGCTCTTCTGGAAGTACTAGCTTCCAGAGAAGTCCCTCCTCTTGGAGGGGGCCTCATGGCTAAAACCCTTGTTTAATTTACCTAGGCTCCTTTTTCTGGGGCCTCTGAAGTTCTGCCTGGTTCTGACTGGGCTGGAGTAAAAATTTACTCTCTCTCATTTTCTTGCTTCACTCTTTCCCTCTATTTTATAAATAAATTGCTATAAAGTTATCCTGACTTGAGTAATAATTTCTGGCAAACACACTCTTATAAATTTAGTCCAACCCTTTAATTTTCAATCCTTATAGAGGTCAGATTTGAATCTAGGATCTCCCATTTGTAGGCTTGTCTCTCAATCCACTGAGCTACCCAGGTGTTCCATAAGTTCTTTTTTTGATCATGACTTTCAGATGGTCCAATAATTCTTAGAAAATCTCTTCTAGATATGTTCTCCAAGTCAGTTGTTTTCCCCATGAGATATTTAATACCTACTATTTTTTCATTCTTTCATTTAGAATATTTTTCCATGATTCAATAATTCATGATTCCCCACCACCCACTTCCCTCCCCCTTCCTGGAGCTGACAAGCAATTCCACTGGGTTACACATGTATCATTGTTCAAAACCTATTTCCATATTATTCATATTTGCTGTAGATTGATCTTTTAACATCAGAACCTCAATCATATCCCAATGAACCATGTGACAGATCATGTTTTTCTTCTGCCATTCTGTTCCATAGTTCTTTCTCTGGATGTGGATAGCATTCTTTCTCATAAATTCCTCTAGATTGTACTTGATCATTGCATTGCTGCTAGTAGAAAAAATGTGTTACATTTGATTGTGCCATAATGTATCAATCTCTGTGTACAATGTTCTCCTGGTTCTGCTTTCTTCACTCTGTATCAACTCCTGGAGGTCTTTCCAGTTCACACAGAATTCCTCCACTTAATCATTCCTTTCACCATACTACATTTTGTTTAGCCATTCCCCAATCGATGGACACCACCATCCATGTTCCAATTCTTTGCCACCACAAAAAGTGTGGCTAGAAATATTTTTGTACAAGCATTTTCCCCTATTATCTCCTTGGGGTCCAAACCCAGTAGTGTTATGGATGGATCAAAGAATAGGCAATCCTTTAAGACCCTTTATGCATTGTTCCAAATTGCCCTCCAGAATGGTTGGATCAATTCACAACTCTACCAGCAGTGATTAGTGTCCCAATTTTGCCACATTACCTCCAACATTTATTATTTTACTTTACTATCATATTGTTCAATCTTCTAGGTCTGAAGTGGTAGCTCAGAGTCATTTTATTTGCATTTTTCTAATTATGAGAGATTTAGAACACTTTTTCATGTGCTTATTGATAATTTTGATTTCTTTATTTGAAAACTACCTATTCATGTCCCCTGCCCATTTATCAATTGGAGGATGGCTTGATTTTTTGTACAATTGATTTAGTTCCTTATATATCTGGGAGATTAAACCTTTGTCAGAGAGTTTTGTTATAAAAATATTCTGTCAGTTTGTTACTTTCTTTCTAATTTTGGTTGCATTTGTTTTGTTTCTACAAAACTTTTTAAATTTGATATAATCAAAGTCATTCATTTTACATTTTGCAATGTTCTCTATCTCTTGCTTGGTATTAAATTCCTTCCTTTCCCGCAGATCTGACAAATATAATATTCTATGTTCACATAACTTTTTTATGCTTTCACTTTTTATATTTAAGTCATTTACCCATTTTGAATTTACTTTGGCATAGGGTGTACAATGCTGATCTAAACCTAATTTTTCCCAAAGTGTTTTTCAATTTATCCAGTAACTCTTCTCAAATAGTGAGTTCTTGTCCCAAAATCTGAGATCTTTGGGTTTATCAATCACTAGCTTGTTGAGGTCATTTATCCCTAGTCTATTTCAATGATCACCCTCTTGCCCCTTTTCTAATACCATATTGTTTTGATGACCACTGTTTTATAGTAAAGTTTAAGATCTGGTACTGCTAGCCCCCCATCCTTCACATTATTTTTTCATTATTTTCCTTGATATTCTTGATCTCTTGTTCTTCTAGATGAACTTTGTTATATTTTTTCTAATTCTTTAAAATAGTCTTTTTGGTGGTTTAATAGGTATGGCACTGAATAAGTAGATTAATTTGGGTAGGATTGTCATTTTTATTATGTTAGATCATTCCACCCATGAGCAATGAATGTTTTTCCAGTTATTTAGATCCAGTTTTAATTTTTTAAAAGTGTTTTGTAGTTGTGTTCATATAATTCCTGTGTTTGTCTTGGTAAATAAATTCCTATGTATTTTATATTATCTAGAGTGATTTTAAATGGAGTTTAACTTTCTAACTCCTGCTGCTGAATTTTGTTGAAAATATATAGAAATGCTGATGATTTATGTGGGTTTATTTTGAACCTAGCAACTTTGCTAAAATTGTTAATTATTTCCATTAGTCTATTAGTTGATTTTTCTAAAATTCTCTAAGTATACCATCATATAATCTGCAAAAAGTGATAGTTTAGTTGCATCATTGCCTACTTAAATCCTTTCAATTTCTTTTTCTTTTCTAATTGCTACTGCTATGGTTTTCTAATACAATGTTAAATAATGGAGATGATAATGGGCATCCTTGATTAACTCCTGATCTTATTGGGAAGGCTTCTAACTTGTCCCCATTGCAGATGTAAGAGAGAGAAATCTGGAAACTTTGGGAATAAGCCTGAAAGAGCCTCAAGAATCCTGTAAGCAGCAAAGGGGGGATGGACAGAAAGGAACTTGGAACCTTGAAGTGAGGGGGAAAAAAAATAACCTGATTCAGGCAGTTGAAATGGACTCCTGGCTGAGAGTACCTGAGGAAAGGGTTTGACTCTGACTAAATCTAAAAGTCAGTAATCTTTCTCTCCCTGAATTGCTGATCCCAGATCCACCCAAAACCCCAGCCAGTAGACAAGGCCTTTGAGAGACAAGTAATCCACAAAGATCTCTACAACTCCCTTTGAATCTTGAACTTGGGGACTATAAGAATTAAAATTATATCTTGAAAAAATTATATATTTTACAGAGGTTTATTAATGATCTTTAGAAATCAAGGAATAAAGAGGATACAAAATATAAACCAGCCACTTGCTGGTTAGCCATTTTCAAACTCCCCACTCACTACCATCATTGCTGATTCTACAACTTGCCAAAAAGAGAGGAGGAGCTTCAAAGCCCATTTCCTTTATCCTCTGTCTACAGGAAGTACGTAATGACAGGAAGTCAGTGGGCTCTAGGGATATGTAGTTCTTTTAGGTTATCAGACCTATGTCTAACTTTGGGGCGGGGGAGAGTGTTAATTAGATAGGGAATCCCTCTCCCTCTTTCTCCCCTGAATCTCAATCCTTATCCTCCATCAGCCTTGTCTCTTTCCTGCTTTCCTTGAATAAACTCAGTTATTAGGACCCAGAACTGACTCCAGCTTCATTAGAAGACAATCTGAATTAAGAAGGAGAGAAGTGGTCTCTCTCTCTCCAGAATAAAGAGGTATACCACCTGAAACCTCTTTTAACAAAGATCCCAGAGAGACTGGCAGTAGGACTTGAAGGCAGTCATAGTATGGGCGTCTAGTCAGAGAGGGCTGAGGGGGAAAAAACAAAATCCATCCTCCTCTCTTCCAGCTAAACAGCAATACCTCTTTTCATTCTATTCTTGCCTAGAAGAAAGAAGACTCCATTCTCTTTTCACTCTTTCTTCCTTTACTATAAATATCTCTCCCCTTTACCACCTTTATTAAATTGGCCTTTATTGTTTTAAGTATATACTGTTCATAATTTTGAGGAACGGCCCTTCTATTATACTATCTAGTGTTCTCAAAAGGAACAGGTATTGTATTTTGTCAAAGACTCTTTCTGAATCTATTAAGATAATCATGTGATCTCTGTTGGTTTGATTATTGATACGGTCAATTATGTGGATGGTTTTCCTAATATTGAACCATTCTTGCATTCCTGGTATAAATCCCACCTGGTCATGAGGATAATCCTTGTAATAACTTGCTGTAGTCTTTTGTTACTATTTTCTTTAAGATTTTTGCATCTATGTTCATTAAAGAGATTGGTCTGTAGTTTTCTTTCTCTGTTTTGGGTCTTCCTGCCATTGGAATCAATATCATATTTGTGTCATAAAAAGAATTTAGTAAGAGTGCTTATTTTGTCAAATAATTTGAAAAGTATTGGAATTCATTGTTCTTTAAATGTTTGACAGAAACTCTGAGGTATCACCTCACACCTAGCAGATTGGCTAACATGACAGCAAAGGAAAGTACTGAATGCTGGAGGGGGTGTGGCAAAGTTGGGACATTAAAGCATTGCTGGTGGAGTTGTGAATTGATCTAACCATTCTGGAGGGCAATTTGGAACTATGCCCAAAGGGCACTAAAAGACTACCTGCCCTTTGATCCAGCCATAGCACTGCTGGGTTTGTACCCTAAAGAGATAATAAGGAAAAAGACATGTACAAAAATATTCATAGCTGTGCTTTTTGTGGTGGCAAAAAATTGGAAAATGAGGGGCTGCCCTTCAATTAGGGAATGGCTGAACAAATTGTGATATATCTTTGTGATGGAATATTATTGTGCTCAAAGGAATAAAAAAGTGGAGGAATTCAATGGGGACTGGAACAACCTCCAGGAATTGATGCAGAGTGAGAGGAGCAGAACCAGGAAAATATTGTACACAGAGACTGATACACTGTGGTACAACTGAATGTAATGGACTTCTCCATTAGTGGCAATGAAGTGATCCTGAACAAGTTGGAGGAATCTATGAGAAAAACCACTATCCACATTCATAGGAAACACTGTGGGATTAAAAACACAGAAGAAAAACAACTGCTTGAATACATAGGTCAAGGGGATATGGTTGAGGATGTAGACTCTAAATGAACATCCTAGTGTAAACAACATCATTGAAATAAGTTCTGATCAAGAACACAAGTCCTGAAATTGCACGTCAGCTGCAGAAAGGGTGGGTAGAGGGGAGGGAGGGAAATAAAGTGAGTATTGTAACCAAAAAAATAAAATTAAATAAAAAAAATTTTTTAAAAACCTCTTAATTTAACCCTTACTCTAAAAAAAAATGTTTGACAGAATTCACTTGTGAATTCATCTGACCTTGGAGATTTTTTCTTAGGAAGTTCCTTGATGGCTTGTTCATTGTCTTTTTCTGAGATCGGATTATTTAAGTATTCTATTTCTTCTTCCATTAATGTAGGCAATAAATATTCACCCATTTCACTTAGGTTGTCATATTTATTGCCTTATAATTGGGCAAAATAGTTCTTAATAATTACCTTCATTTCTTCATCATTAGAGGTGAGATAATCCTTTTCATCTTTGATACTGTTAATTTGATTCTCTTATTTCTTTTTTAAATTAGATTTGCCAGTACTTTATCTATTTTATTTGTTTTTTCAAAGAACCAGCTCCTAGTCTTATTTATTAGTTCAATAATTCTTTTAATTTCAATTTTATTAATTTCTCCTTTGATTTTTAGGATGCACAATTTAGTTTTTATCTGGGGATTTTAAAATTTGTTCTTTTTCTAATTTTTTTTTATGTTATAAGCCCAATTCATCGATCTCTTCCAAATTTTCCCCTCAATACTGCTTTGCCTATATCCCATACATTTTGGTATGATGTCTCCTCATTGTCATTCTCTTTAATGAAATTCTCAATTGTTTCTATGATTTCTGTTTTGACCCACCAGTTTTGAAGAATTAGATTATTTAAAATATTTCTATAAAATTTAAATTTTCCTTTCCATGGACCCTTGTTAAGTATAATTTTATTATATTGTGATCTGAAAAAGTTGCATTTATTATTTCTGCCTTCCTGCATTTGTTTGCAATACTTCTATTCCTAGTATATGGGTTGATCTTTGTATGTACCATGTACTGCTGAGAAGAAGGTATATTCATTTTTATTCCTATTTAGTTTTCTTCAGATATCTATTAATTCTAATTTTTTTTCTAGCATTTCATTTACTTCCCTTAATTCTTTCTTATTTATTTTTTGGTTCAATTTATCTAGTTCTGAGGCAGAAAGTTGACATCCCTCACTAATACTATCTTATTTTCTATTTCCTCCCTGAGCTCCTTTAATTTTTTCTTTAGAAATCTAGATCCTATGCTATTTGTTGCATACATGTTTCATAATGATATTACTTCATTGTTTATAGTAATCTTTAACAGAATATAATTTTCTTCCTTATCTCTTTTAATGAGATCAATTTATACTTCAACTTTTGTTCGATATCATGATTGCTACTCCTGCTTTTTAAAATTTAGATGATGCATAATAAATTCTGCTCCAGTCTTTTACCTTATGTGTCATCCTGCCTCAAATATGTTTCTTGTAAACAACATATAGTAGGATCCTGGGTTTTAATCCACTTTGCTATCCATTTCTGTTTAATGGGTGAGCTCATCCCATTCACATTCAATGTTATGATTACTAACTGTGTATTGACCTCTATCATAATCCTCTATTCCCTTTCTCTTTGTTACTCCTCACCAGTGTTTTTCTTTTTGTCACCCTCTCCCTCCAATTACTACCCTCTTTCCTTGTCTTATTCCCCTTCTACTTTTCTACAAGGTAAGATAGAATCCTATACTCCACTAAGTAGGGTAAGATATAATTTTATTTCCCACTGATTATACTTATTTTACCCTTTCTGAGCCCTTCACAATGAGAGTAAAGTTTAAGCATTTCTGTCATGACCCTTATCTTCCCCTCTCTATAATGATTTTTCATACCTCTTTATGTTATATAATTTACCCCTGTAAACCTTAAAATTTCTTAGGCTTGTGAATGTTGGAAATTTCCCCATTTCCAACATTAGGTAGGGAGGGTCCTTCTCCTCCCTACCTGAGATTACTTTAGGACAGAAACCTTTTGCTGAACAATGGAAAGGGCTTTGACCTATGCTTAAGCATAGAATAGGAAGTTCTTTGAGTCATGATTGATTTTAGAATTGGTACAATCTCCACCCTACTCAGTCCTAACAGGATTTAGGAAGGGCTGCAGCATAGATCAAAATTTAATTATTTGAGAATATGACCTTCAACAGACATGTGCAAAGCCACAGACCTCTGGGCAGTCCTGGGTTAAGCTAGAGCCACCATTGGCACAGGGAAGACATGGACAGTGATTGGTAGATGTGAGAACTGAGGGGAGGGAACTTGGATGGTTTCCTTAAAGATAGCGGGGTCTGAGGACTAGGGATGGTCGGAGAGGTTTTGCTCGGAGAGTTTGTGCTCTGAGAAGCTTGCTCTGAAGAAAGCTGGAGGTGGAGACCCCTGAGACTGTTTCTCCATTTTGGTCACGTGAGTGATAGGGACTCTTTTCTTTGCCTCAGCTATCTAAGGGCTTGGGCCTTTTGGCCCAGCCTAAACAGAAGGGGTATTTAAGCCCTATTCCCTTCTCTCCCCTTTCTCTCTCTTTCTCTCTCCCTCTCTCTCTCTCTCTCTATCTCTAATACCTTTCTTCCTCCTGTTTGTAATTAAACTCCATAAAAGGTTGACTGCTGACTTGAGTTTTCATTTAGGAATTACATAGCTGAATTCCTTGGCGACCTTAAATTAATATATATCAGTCTTTTAAAATGATTTCCTTGTCACATTTGTGGCTGACCACACGGGAGTCTAAAGAATTCTCTCAATAAACTTCTGAAATTCCTTGCATTTTTACTCTACCGTCTCACCACTTAGTCCCTTTATCAACAAACTTGGCTTAAAGACACAGCTGCTAGAACACGTGAGTATAAAAAACTTTTTCTCTCTTCTCTTTTCTCCTTAAGTTAAATTGGAATCAGCAGTTTTTCTTTTTCTTCCCTTTAATCTTAAGGGACAGCTGGGTAGCTCAGTGGATTGAGAGCCAGGCCTAGAGACAGAAGGTCCTGGGTTCAAATCTGACCTCGGATAATTCCCAGCTATGTGACTCTGATAGACAGAAAACAGATGTTTTAAATCTCAGCAACAGGACCCTAAAGTCCTGGCTGGAAGAGCTGTTTCTAAATATCCTTTCCCTTAAGGAACAACTTCCTGGATTAGGAAAAAAAAACCTGTGGAAAGTTTGTTGCTTTGCCCTCTCCCCACGTGTTTTGTGAAATTACAAAATATATATATATATAAATGAGTACTACATTCTTTGACAATTATATGGCAGCTGAAGAATTAGGGGCATTGAGGAATGCAGGATACCTCCAAATTTTTATATTAATAGGTACTGTCATTTTTGTACTCCTCAATACTATATTTAGAGATGCTAAAATAAAAAAATTGAGGATAAAATATAAAATATTGAGGATAAAATATAAAATATTGAGGATAAAATAGAAAAAAATTAAGGATAAAATAGAAAAAATTGAGGATAAAATGCAAGCCCAATTAGAAGATCTAAAATGTTTCTTACAGGATCAATTGGCAAAAACCCACTCTACCAGAAACAGACTT
Source organism: Monodelphis domestica (assembly GCF_027887165.1). NCBI lineage: Eukaryota > Metazoa > Chordata > Mammalia > Didelphimorphia > Didelphidae > Monodelphis > Monodelphis domestica. The sequence continues at coordinate 464,526,074 of NC_077229.1, read as the reverse complement.
GTTTCTGAACCTTTGAATGAGGAAATTTCCTTCCCTGAAATAGAGATGGAAAACACTTTCCCTATAGCCCAGTTAACAGACTGCTTCTCTCGTGCAGTGCAAATCTTGACTGAATTTAATCCCCAAAACCCTTCCCCTGCAATCCCAGTTTCTCATGTTCCCTCTCCTACAGAAAACCAAATTCCAATGCAAAGGAGATCTTGTCCTCCTAGAGAAACCTGTCCTTGTCAAACTGACCCACAGGTACAAAATTCAACTAGAGGCCTGTTTCCTCTAAGAGAAGTACCTGAAATAGGACAGAATGGGGATGTGGTGACTTTAAGACATAGGATACTGTTTACTCCCCAAGAAATAAATGAATTTACACGAAATATCCCCACATATGAACAAGATCCTTTTCTAGTAACAAAAAAGATGGGAGACATTTTTTTCAGTATAATCCGTCTTACAAGGACGTTGAGAACTTACTACAGGCTTTTTTAACTGAACGTGAAAAAAATAAAATAATTGCTCACGTCAACAAAACCCGGGGGCGTAATGCAGCACATTGGCCATCTCAGGATCCCGAATGGGACTATAACAATCCTGAGGATTATCTACAACTATACCGTTGTAGAAAGGCCATCCTCACGGCAATGAAGGAATGTGCAGACAGTACAGATAAGTGGATGGAACTGGAAAAAATTAAGCAAAAAGAAGAAGAAACACCGTCCAGATTTATGGATAGAATAATCGAGTTTGGGGACAGATACTTAGATTGGGACCTAACTAAAGAGAGTAGTTTAAGACAAGTTAGAAGGATCTTTGTAAATAACTCTTGCAAAGCAATTAAGAATTATTTTAGAACACAATGCCCAAGATGGTCAGATATGGACCTTGAAGAATTGCGAAAAACAGCTATATATGTTTTAAAGGGAAACAAAGAAAAGGAGGAAGAAAATAATGATGACATGGAGGAAATGAAGAAAAAAAAAGATATTTAATAGATAGGATGACTAAATTAGAAAGTGGGCATGATAATGAACCAACGAAAATTGCCCCTCTCCAGAAATCCAATTATCAATCCATTACTTGCCACTTCTGTGAGAAGAAGGGCCACAAAATGATGGAATGTAGAACCTTTCTTAAGTTGTTTGGAAGGAATACACAGTTTAATAATAGCTTTAGAAATAATAACTATAGAAATGATGATAATGGTTATAGAAACCAGAATTCTAGAAATTATAATAATGACTATGGAAATAACTATAATGAATATAGAAATAAGAACTTTAGAAACCAGAATTATAGAAATAGGAATTGGGAAAATAATGACAATGCTCCAGTTAAAGAAAATTATAATGATAATGAACAACAACAATATATGAGAAATGGCGCTCGTCCAAAAAATACTCGAGGTACTAATGACCCTCAGAGAGGTGCCCTTCAGGGGGGTGCCCAAGGAATATCCCAAACACAATGATGGTGTCCGGGGGGGGGGCTGGGGCCTTTTGGCCCAGCCTAAACAGAAGGGGTATTTAAGCCCTATTCCCTTCTCTCCCCTTTCTCTCTCTTTCTCTCTCCCCCCCTCTCTCTATCTCTAATACCTTTCTTCCTCCTGTTTATAATTAAACTCCATAAAAGGTTGACTGCTGACTTGAGTTTTCATTTAGGAATTACATAGCTGAATTCCTTGGCGACCTTAAATTAATATATATCAGTCTTTTAAAGTGATTTCCTTGTCACACCCCATACTATCTCTCCCTTCCCTTTTCTCTTGGTGCAACTCTCTCTTTCAGCCCTTGATTTATTTTTTGACATATCATTCATATACATTCATATCATATCATACATACATATTGTTTTATATCATTATATTTACATATGCATCATATTATAATAATTAGTTTACTTCTCCATGCTACTTCTGAGTAAAAACCTTCTATCTTCTCTACTATTAAGTAATTTTTGAGAATTTCAGAAATCCTCTTTCCATGTATACATATAAACATTTTGACCTTAGTGAGTTCCTTAAATTTTCTCTTTCTGATTTACTTTTTTGGGCTTCTCTTGTGTGTCATATTTGGAATTCAAATTTTTTGTTTAGCTTTGGCATATTCCTCAGGAATGCTTGAAAATCTTCTATCTTATTGAATCTCTACTTCCTCCTGAAAGAATAGAGCTTGGTGGCTCTTGAATTTAGGTATTACATTACTGGAAACTATCATTTCAGTATTTATGTCTAGAGGTGATCTGTGAATTCTTTTAATTTCAAATTTATTTTCTTGTTCAATGATCTCTGGGCAGTTATCTTTGATAATTTCTTGTAATATGATATACAAGGTTTTTTCTTGATTATGACTTTCAATAAGTTCAATAATTCTTAAATTGTTTCTACTCAATTTATTTTCTGGATCAGTTTTTTTTTTAATATTTCATGTTTTTCTGTATTTTTAAGTTCCTTTGATCATGCTTTATTGTTTCTTGATTTCTCCTGAATAATTAGTTTCTAGATGGTCAATTCTGATTTTTAAAGCCTGATTTTCCTGTTGGTTTTTGGTTATCCTTTTTTTAATTACCCATTTCTTCTTGTATCACTTTCCTTTCTCCTTGCATCACTTTCATTTCTCTTTCCCACTTTTCCTCTACTCCTTTTAATTGTTTTTTAAAACCCTTTTTGAGTTCTTCCACGAATCTATGACCAATTCATATTTTTCTTTTGGACTTTGAATGTGTTTCCTTTTCTTTCAATGTCCTCTTCTGTTCTTTATCTCCATAAAAATTCTTTAGAGTTAGGTGCTTTTTCTGTTGTTTGCTCTTTTCCCTAACTAATTATAGGAAGGCTTAGGAGGATGATGTGATGGTCTGAGGTCTGAGAGCTCTGAGAGCCCCCTCCCCTGATGATTCAATTGACCCTATGTTGTTGATAGCTTAAAGATTTGACTAAGTATTAGGTGTAAGCTTTTGATCTTACTCTGATCTTGATCAAGTTAGGGATTGATCAAATTCTAGCCTTAGGCTTACTCTGAAGTTTTTGGTCTCACTGTGTACTTGATCAAGACATGCACATCCTTGATTGTCCTGCCTTGGAGCTCAGCCCTGAGATTTAAGCAAAAATATCAGTACTTATTACTTAGTACTATCATCCACCCCAAAGTGAGAATTAAGTCCTTGTCCCAAGCTCATACTAGAATTCCCTGGGCTGGGGTCTGGGACTTCTCCACAGGTTTTAAATTTCAAGGGGCATGGGTTGTCTTGTACCTCTATTTGCTCAGGCAAAGTCTCAGGGTCTGGATTTTGGCTTGGCCATAGGTTCCTGAACCTTGGACAACAGATGTGGGGTGGGGAGTGTGGCTTGCACTTGGTTTGTTCTTCCCTCCTTGCTATAGCTTCTTACTGATTCTGTTCTCTTCTCATCCCAGTGGCCCAGATGTTCATTGCCTACCTTTTGGGTTTTTCTTTTCTTGTAAGTTCTTTCATTCTGTCTCTTTGTTGGTTCTTTCACTCTTGTATTCATTTTATATAGATATTTTAATCTTTGGTTAGAAAGGATTCTCATGGTGGCAAAAAGCTGCAGAGGCTTAATTCACCATCTTATCTCCATCCCTGGAAGACCTATTTTTTCATTCTTTTGACTGATTTTTTTTTTGATGTCTTATAGTCATTAGCATCTACTTGCCCAGTTCTAATTTTAAGAAATAATTTTCCTGAGTGAGGCTCTGTACCTCCTTTTCCATTTGGCCAGTTTACTTTTTAGTGTCTTGGATCTTTGTACCTCTTTTTCCATATGGGCAATTCTGTCTTTTACAAAATTCTTTTCTTCAGTGTATTTTTATATGTCTTTTTTCTAGTTGACTGATTCTTCTTTTTAAGAAGTTCTCTCTAGTGCTTTTTTGTATCTCTTTTATCCATTGGTCTATTGTTTTTTAGGGGTATTAATTTCTCAGATTTTTTTGGTGTACCTCCTTTGCTAAGCTTTTACTTTCTATTTTTATGATTTTGCTGTATCACCCTCATTTCTTTTCTGAAATTTTCTTCTATTTCTCTTGATTTTGAAATCCCTTTTGAGTTCCTCCATTAATTCTTTTTGTTCTTGAGACAAATTCATATTTTTCTTGGAGGCTTTGGATGTAATAATTGACTTTTTTGTCTTCTGAATTTGTGTTTTGGTCTTCCTTGAAAACCAAAATAATGTTCTATGTTGAATTTCTTTTTTTAAATTTGCTTTTTTTTTCATCCCTTTTAGTTTGAAGAAGAAGAAAAAATGTTTATATTGGTGTCTCTACCTGTGGTGAAGGGAGCACTATTCTAAGCTTCAGATTCTTTGTGCTATTGCATTCAGAACTATAAGTTTTCAGTTCTTCCAAGGTGGTATGATCTAAAGAGAGGTGTGTTTAATATTCTATTGGTCTGTGCTCTGGTCTGTGAGTAACCACAAGCATTCTTTTCTTTCTTGGAAATGTGACCATGGTTCGCTACAAATGAAAGAGCTGGTGTTTACTACTTTTCCCCTAGGACTGTGCCCCTGGATTGTGAGCTGGTTCTCTATATGGGTAATGTGAAAAGAATCTTGCACCCTGAGCCACCAAAGTGACCCTCATAGTCTTTGGAGTAGTTTTCTAACCTCCTGTGGCTGAGAAATCTGGAAGCCTTTGCTGCTCATTCAGTTGCTCCCAATGAGTTTTGCCAGGGTAGCGTCTGCCTCAGCTGCTGCTTTGTGTTCTACTTCCACCCTGGTGCATTAAATCTTTCATGCTGACCTTCCAAATTGGATGGAAAATTATTTCATCCTGTCTTTTTGTGAGTTATACTACTATAGAAATTGTTTTGAATATTATGTCATAGTTTTTTGGAGGTCAATTCGGTGCAGATTAGAAGGGTCTATATACCTTCTCCACCAGCTTGGCTCTGCCACCTAAGTCTGCTAGTGTTTTCAAAGTCTTCACTCTGCTATGGGCTAACCTCAAACTCTATCAGAGATCTTTCTTGCTGACCTCATAAGCTGTCTTGGGCAAGGAAAAATTCTTGCCCAGATCTTTTGCTGGCTCTATTGCTCCAGAACTCAATTTGAACTTATATTTTAAAGTTGCTTGGTGGATTTTGGATATTGGATAAGTTCAGTCTTATTGTTTCTATTTTGCCAGCTTTCTTTCTATTCTAAGACACTTATCATCTTTGCTTCTAAGTAGGACTTATTGAATTCATTCAGAATTAAATACACATAGGTCCTTTGTTGTTTATAGTTTTTAAAATGTCACATTCACTTTGAGATTTGCCACCTAAGTTATCTGCATCCCAATAAACCGCATTGCCTTTCTTCCCAACCTCTCTTTGCACCATGTACCTACCAGTGATTTTGAATTAAATCACATTTTCATTCCTTTAGCAAAAAAAAAATACATATATATATATATATATATATATATTCAGCACTTTATTATTACACTGTGAGGTAATCTATGAATTGCTTAAAAGCAAATGGTATTTTTATTGATAATAGAAGACAACATTTATACTCCTTGAAGGTAATGTAGCAACTTTTGATTCTCAAGACTTGATCAAACTGCATTATCTTACAATTGATTGAACTTGTAGACAAACAAAATTATATACCCATGTATAATTTGTGTATCTCAGAGCAATCCTTAAATATCTTAATGATAATTTTTCCCCAAGTAGACATTTTAGAATGCCTGCAATTAGAGTTGTAAGCAATGATTGTCTACACTAGTGATTTTCTTGTCTTCATGGCAGTAAACTGCTCATTAAAAAAAGGTAGTTCTGTTCCCATCGTTCCATCTAAGAATATTTCCTTTTTCTTTCTTAAATGCTGAAAGTACAAAATTATAGTAATGTGACAAGAAGATCAACCTAAAGGCTGGCACAGTGTAAATCCATACTTTGAATGATTGGATTGTGTAATAGTAGTTAAGAGTAGATAACTCTAGTCTCCTTTGGCTAGAATATACCCCATAAAATGCATAATTTATTTGCTTGTCACCTCCTTGAAAATATGTGCTCTGTTCTAAAGAACTTAATGATTTTTAAAGAGATAGAACACCCTTGATGATCCTTTGTCCCTCCTTCCTCCAACCCATCAAGACTGCATCAGGGGTAAGGGAGATACATGTCTTTATGAGGAGTAATAGATTCTATTCTCTCATTGCTTTTCTCCTCTCTTATACATGTGTCAACAGATTCTCTCTAAGATTTCCCTTGGGGGTTTGTTATTGCCATTGGTTGTCCTTTGTATTAGAAAAGGACCAAAATTATATCACTGGTGATGTATTTTGACTCACACATAAATCGGATTTAAGTGAGGCACAGTTGCACCGAGTTGTCAGCCTCACTTTCTCTTCCAGAGTCATTGAAGTCCAACAGCTAGACAAAAGTCAAAATGGCTAGTGTTGGCTTGGGATGCAAAAGAGAACCTTGGCTTCTTCAGAACTAAGTTCTATTTGCTTCACAGTACCCACTATATATTGAATAGTACAGGGCAGAGGAAAGTTCTTTGCATACTCCACTAGAATGTCCTTCTGATTTGATATTGAACTACTATGACTAGTTTTGGGATTTAATCACGGAACTAGTTCTTCATCGACTTATTTTAATAATAACTAACATAGGCATTTCTATCTTTTCCACAAGGATATTGTGAAAGATGCTGTCAAATGCTTTGGAAAAATTTAAGCATACTGTACTTAAAGTGTTCTCCTTGTTGAATTAATTCACAATAAAAAAGGAAATAAACTTGTTCTGTTATGACTTATTCTTATGAAACTATTTGGTTGATAGTATGCAGTGCTTCCCTTCTGAATACTCACAGATAATTCCCTTAAAATATTCTACAAATTTTCAAAGAATCTGGTTTAAGTGCACTGATTAATTTGTAGACTAAACTCTCTTCCTTTACAAAAAAAATAATGGGACATCATTTATTTTCCTTTCCTGTGCTCTGCAATTTTAAAAAAATCATGCCCAGCACTTCACTAATCGTATTTGCTATAGGTTCACTAGGATTGACAACACAAACTCATTGCCAGTTGTATTTTTATCACCTTATGTTTCCCTACTTTCAACTCTATTTTTTGAAACCCTTACCTTCTGTCTTAAAATCAATACTATGTATTAGTTCTAAGGCAGAAGAGTTTAGGGATAGGCAATGGGGATCAAGTGACGTCTTGTTCCTTAATTTACTACACTTGAGAATCTCATTCAAATCAATCTCAGACAGATTGGTGCCATATTGGAGAAGAAGCCTGCACAGGATAACCATTGGAGGCTCTCTATACTCCAAATCCTGGCATGCCTGTACAGACTCTTTTATAATGAAATGTCTTCTATCCATATATCAAAAGAATTCAAGATTCCTTGAAAAATTTAACAATTGAAATAACTCTATACTTCAGGCAGCAAAATGGCATAGTGGATAGAGCACCAGTTCTGTAGTTGGGAGGATGTAGATTCAAATCAGTCCTCAGACATATCCTGGCTGTGGGACTCTGGGAAAGTTGCCTAATTCCATTTGCTTAGTCCTTGCTCTTCTGCCTTTGAGTTCTTACTAATATAAAAAGTCAGGGTTGGGAAAAAAAAAGAAATTACCCTGTTTGGAAATCTTCTGATAATATCAAGTAAGCCATAGAAACAAGATGTGTTTTCACCAAAGGTATTTTCTCCTGAGGTCATGAAGGTACAGAGAAGAGTTCAGATCAAAGAGGAAGTAACTTCTGCTGCCATTTTATAAACAACTCTTAATGGAGGAATTTTGTCAGAAAAATAGTACTACAAAACTTCAAAAAATATGGTTAACTCTCTGTAGTCCCTTCCTCTTCTGATGTTTCCAGGCCCTTCCAGGCCTTACCTGGACTTCATAAGTTTCTGTGACTACCAAAAAAAAAGTCACTTGATGCCCAACCTTATGATAATAATCTTTTTTAGTTTAAGTATTTTGGTCCTCAAATAGAAGACATATATTCAGTCAATCATGGGCTTTATACTTGTAAAGGCTTTTCAGCTAATGATGATCTGTGAGATAAGGAAAGTTAATATTGAATGATTTATTTATTAGTAACATTTCTATGTGAAATTATTTCCCTATAGCCTCCCAAGATCAGGCTGAAACAGTCTGCTTCCAAGCTAAAGTTACTTCTGGTCTTCTAAACTATCAAACTTGGCTAGAACATTTTGTCTTTTGAAAGTATTAAAGGCAGACCTGGTCAACCTTGTTGAACTTTGACCCCTTTGAAAGTATAATGGGCTAGCATTATTTAGGCAAAGACCCACCATCCTATGATAAAATAATGAGAAAGAAGTTGAGGGAGAGTCTCTAAATTTACGTTCTCATTAGCTAGTTACCAATAAGGGATGCCATGGCATATCCAAGGTGGAGACTTAATAATGAACTCCCAAATTGTATATATAGTCCTGTGTGAAGGAACTTCTTGGACTTTGATATTTGAGGGGATCATAGACCACCAATTTATTGGTTAAAAGCTAGCCTAATCAATAAGTTGATATCCTTATCCAAAACCTTGACTCTTTAATATTTTAAATTTATAATATAGGATTTATCTTCTACTGGTAAAGTCTTCAAGGACCTATGATCATTCCTATGTTACAAGGAAATATGAAAGGAACACATTAGTGGAGAAAAATTATAGGTTATTGTGGACACGGCACCATGCTAGGTACTTGGACCTTAAAGACAAAAATTAAAAAATGTTCTAGTCCTTAAGAACTTTTGTTCTATATATATATTTTTGCTGTATAAAAACATTAGAAGCCTAGTGTATCCTGCAACCAATAATTTTTTAAGGTTTAGAAATGTAATTGTGTATTACAGCAATGTTGATAAAGAATTTATTGGAGCTATAGTAATTCTGAGTAGTGGCTCAGGGGAAAAATTGATAGAGATAATAAGACATAGTTTTAAATATACATATATCTTTTTGTCAAATGATGCCTTCTGTAATGGGAGAAGGAGGCAGGGAGAGAGTTAAATGAGTATTTTAATTTAACAAACAAATAAATTTAAATTTAAAAAATTGATACCAGGGGTTGGTATAGACAACTCTGAGTTCCCAGTGTTGGTGTAAGTTATTAGCTAAGTTTTCTTTACCTCAAAGCATTTTAATCTCTGTTTGAAGAAATAATTTCCCTCTAAGGAAACTACTCACTTTTCTTCCAGTATCTACAGAGTACCACCATGAAGAAAGCACTTTACATATAAATGTCTAAATATAAAGACATAGTAGATAGAGTTCTGCATTTGGAGTTAGGAGGACCTGAAGTCAAATGCAGACTCAAATACTTACTAGTTGTGTGATCTTGGGCAAGTTACTTAAACACTTCCTGCCTCAGTTTCTTCATCTGTAACTGGGGATGATAATAGTATTTTCCTCCCAGGTTGGTTGTGATGATTGATAAATATAAAATAATGTGAGGTACTTTAAAAACCTTAAAACTCTACAGATTTTAGCTATTTTTATTTGATAATTTTGTCTTATTGAATCTCTAACAAGATTGTAGAAGCTTGTTTTAAAGAATTTTATATAGCTTACCTTGGGATAAGTTATGAAATGGGATTGAGGATTTTTGTGCTGCATGTGGCTATATGAGAGGTTTTATTGACTTTGAATATACCTTAATTTTTTTTAAATTTGTACTTAGTCTTTTGACAGGATATCTTTTCTCTAGATAAGTTCTCTTCTGCCTACCACCCACTCTTTTTTTCTGACATCTGACAGAAATCTTCCATGCTAGAAAATTCTATCTCTGAAGTAAACCTTCTGAACAGAGCCTCTATGGTTTGGGGGAAACCAACTACACATTCCTGAAACCTTAACTGATCCTTATAAAACTCCTTCCTCTTCAGCATTCCTGGGATGCACTGAATTATACATGAAGTGATAATGAAGAGTTTGGTTTAATAATCAATGATGTCCTAGGGACAGTCTCTTGCAGGATCTAAGATACACTCAAAAGGAACACCACACTCTCATCTTTCCAGTAACTGTGATCAGGCTGCACACTGTGTACTTTCTGGGCTCTGGTTGTACCCCTTAATTCACTTTCTTCTGCCCCTTGATCTGTATGGATAAGAAAATCTTTTCTTTGAGTTAAACCAACCTAAATAAAAGGTGTATTGCTTTTACCTTATTTGGCTTATCTAATTCTACAAATACCTTTTGGTTCCAGCAATGGATGGCCTCATCATAAGAATTTCTCTGCGATTCTTTACTTATGTTTGGGTCTCTCCTTTTATTTCCCAGATAGTTAAATATAATAATATTATGTCTAACTTAGATATTTATGTCCAGTGCATTTGCTTAAGCCTCTTTTAATTGTTGGGGAGAATAATTCCTTGACACTGGATACTTATATAAAGAGTAGAGTTAGTTCAGGGGCTAGGGAAAATGAGAGACCTTTCCTGCTTTTAGGAGACCTTTCCTAACAGAGAGTCAGAGAAAAAAAGAGACTGAGCGAAAAAGAAATAAGCAAACAGACAGAGAAAGAGGAAGATATATAAAAGAGAAAGAGAATGAGAAAGATGGAAAAACACACAAAGACAGATGCAAAGCCAGTAAGAAAGAGAGGAAAAAAAGAAGACTTGGGGAGCAGAGGCCATGTAGAAGACTTGTGTTAAGATAGGATTTTTGGATAAGGGAAACAAGAGGGAAAAACATATACAAATCTACTTTATTGTTTTTGAAAGGAAAGGAATAAGGGCTTAGGGATCTACTTATGCTTATTCTTATTTAAAAACTAACTATGCTAACTAGGTTACTAAACTAAAAGAACTTAAGGAAATACCCAAATATCACAGCAGGGGTCCAAAACCAGTTAGAGCCAGAATCTGTTGTTGTTAGATGTCCAGGCAAGTCCTGATGTCCAAGTGAGACTGAATGCTGCTTGCAGCTAGATACAGGAATTCTTCCTCAGTTCAACATAGAGAAATCCTCTTCAGACCTTCCTCTTGACTTCCTCAGGAGCCCAGAAGAAAAGTCAGTTGGGGCAAGATGGAATCTTCCCAGATCCCCCAGCTCAGGCTCCCATGTGATCCTTGGTCACATGCCACTGTCAATCATACCTAGGTTTGCATTTTTCAGTTTTTGCAGTTTTGCAAATTGCACACCTTTCCATCCTTTATCACAGTTGACACCTCAACATGGCCCTGATTTTTTAGGATATTTCTCCTTGGATTAGATTAGTGATTCCTTCTGTTGATCTGAACCTGGAAATCTCACTCTGTCTAGGAGGACTTATTCTCTCTGTACATTAGCTGGTATGGTATCTTGATCTGTATAACTTTTCCAATTTTTATTTTCTATGTGCTTGTATAAATGGATTTCTTCTTTATTCACTATTCTCTGAGGAAAGTAGAGCAAGCTAGCCTAGTAGCCTCAATTTCCTATTTTCTTCTAGGCAGGAATCAGTTTCCTTTGGAAAAGAGTGAACAAGATTCCAGGGATAGCCATTAGAATCTTCCTGCTAGTTACATTTAAACAATCCATGTGAACGTACCTCTTCTTCCCCTCCTACGTAAGAGCAAAAACATGGGGAATTCCTTTTTTTATATGGAAATTTTATTTAATTAATTAATTTAGAATATTTTTTCATGGTTACAAGATTCATGTCCTTTCCCTCCTTTCCCCCATCCCCCTCCCATAGCCAATGTGCAATTGGGGCATTCCTTTCACAAACCTTTAATTCACAAATAAATTCATCCTCAATAGGAAAAGTGAACGTGTCACATGTAAGGTCAAAGGAGACTTTAATATGTAGATATGTTACTGTTCTATATAATATTCTTTGATCTCACTGTTTGAGAAATGAGTCCTGGGCTGGAAGGATCAAACCTAATATGGAATTTCATTTGTCCTTGTGTTTTTTTTTCTCTTCTGTGCAGTCTCTTTATGTTCTTTCTCTACCTCTCATTTCTATTTTCAATAGAACCTACTTTCTAAAAAAGACAGGAAAATGTCATCACAATATTAGGTTCTAGGATGAAAAAAAATTGAATATTTTTCTTTCCACTTACATGAAGTGATATGAAGTTTTCATACAAGAGCAACTTATTTTGTGGTACTTTCCTAAAATATGAAACTGTTCTCTTTTGGACTTTTCCCTGGGTTGGCATCACTATTATTTTTAATTTGCTCCTATTTGGCTGTGCATTTTCAGTGTAGGTCAGGGTTTGGCTGTCCAGTTAATTTCTTTGAATCCTCAACACTTAGCACAGCACTTGACAAGAAACTGGCTCCTCATGTTCATGTATAGACTAACTAATCTAATATCATGTTCATTTTCTATTTGAAATCCTTTGGTTAGTCAGCTTCTTTTCCAAAGGGAGAATTACATTGTTTTTAATCCTTCTCTTTTCACTTTTCTACTGAGCCATAGCTATAATCTTAAATTGATGTGATATTTTCAGCTTAGAATCCTCACCTGAAAAATGGTGCCAATAATAAGTTGTTTTACTTACATCAGACAGTTGGAGTATCTAAAGCATTCTGTAGCATTAAAATGTAATGCAAATGTGAATTATTATTACCACTCATATAGTTAGTATGCCATCTTTTATTATTCTTTGCCTTCCAAAGACACAGCATTTTTGGGGGGAAAGAAGAGGTGACATCATTGAGTTCCCACAATTTCATATCCAGGCAGTCAGAGTCACTAAAGATATATTCTGAGCATCTCTCATATTATTAGTTTCTACATAAATCATGATGATTGATGCATGTTGGCAAACTCTTTGTCTAATCTCTGACCTAAATCTAAGAAGAGGGTCCATCTTCTAATTAGCCATTTCTATATGGTCATGTCCATACTTCTCAATAGGTAATCACCTTCTACCACTTACATATATTTTTTCTCCTAGGGACAGAAATATGATTTTTTTGTTATGAACTAGTATTTTCAAATTTCTCTCATTTTAATGAGATGAGCATGGGATGATGAAATTTCTGCGCAAAGCCTAGATTTATTCTTTATAGGAAGATCCTAGATTTCCACTTAGGGTTTTTTTGTTGTTGTTGTTTCTTTGATTTTTCTTTCTCTTTCTCTTTAGAGTCATATGCCTCTTCTTGGTAGTCATTCAGATAAATGAACAGTTGTCATGACCTTCCTGAGTATTCTGTTTTCCAGATTAAATATCCTCAATTCCTTCAAATAATTCAACTATTAAGTTGTCTTTTGCCTCATGATTTCCTACCTTTGGATAATCTTTAGCTTATCAATGCCTTCTCAAACTGTGGCACCCAGAACAAAATACAACACTCGATGTGTAGTTTGATAACAACAGAATAGAACAGACCATTTTCTTCTTGTTTCTGGAAGCTCTACTTTTCAATGGTGCCCAAGATCATGTTAGCTTTATATGTTTCCTGTTGTACTGCTGACTCATGCTGAATTTACCATTCACTAAAACTCAGATTTTTTGTCAACAAATTACCATCTAACCATGCCTTGTCTGTTGCTAACTTCTTCATCATTTACTTATAAACTTAAATCTTTTTTAATCCAAATGTATCCCTATTAAATTTCATTTTATTTTTTCAGCTTACTTTCCTAACCCTCAAAGGCCTTTTTTGGATTATAATTCTGCTATTCATTTTGTAAATCATCCCTTCTAGTTGTACTATCTGCAAAAATAGTAATCATGCCATTTCTGCCTTGAGATGTCACTGATAAAAATATTAAGGAATCCAACCAAGAAAAGATACTTAGACCACTTCATTGCAGACTATTTGCTAAGTTGACATTGAACCAGTACTCTTTAAGCCTAGCCATTCATTGAATTCCAAATCCATCCAGCCAACTTCTCTACATCTTTTCCAGAAGAATGTCAAGAGATAGTATATAAAATGCTATGTTAAAATCTAGGTAAATTTTATTTATGGCTTTCTCCTGATTTATCAACTTAGTAATCTTATCAAAAAGGAAAGATTTTAAGTTATTTTGATATGAAGTATTTGACCTATTTTTGTTGAATTTATGCTATCAGATTTTCTTATTTTTTCTTATTTTCTAGCTTTGTGTTTGCTAGCCATCTCTTTAATGATCTATTATAGAATTTTCCTTTAAATTTCAATGAAGCTCACTGGCCTATAGTCTTAGTTCTCTCACTTTCCTATCCCTCATCTCTGGTTTGTGAGACTTATAGTTCTAATCATTCCTTTATATGTCCTCTATACCTATTTAACAGGACAAATAATCATCCTACAAACATGCCCTGAACTTACCCATCTGAAGACTTTTGTTGATTTGCTTCCCTTGTTTGCAATACTCTATCATTTATTTGTGCCCTTCATAATCCTTCAAGAATCAGTTCAAATGCTTATCTATTTGGGAAGTCTTCCTTGATTATACAAGATGAAAATTATCTCATCCTTTTATGTACTCCTATATGAATGAGTGAAAGAAAAAATTAGCACTTATTAAATACTTTTTTATGTACCAGTGACAGATACGACAAAAGTGAAACAATCTTTGTCCTCTGGGAGCTTATGTTCGAATAGGAGAGATGACCCATATATGGGATAGTGCTCAGGGTAGGATGTTTTTTGTCTGAGGAGTTGCAGAGAATATGAATGGAGTCATGAAGAGATCAGCTCTCAGACTCTTTCCAATAATGAAGGTGGTACAGTTTGATTCTTGTCCTTTTTAATTGTCATGCTCTGTAAAGTAGTCACAAACACTGAATTTGCAAATTCTGAATCATTGATTCTATGGGAAATATGAGGTTAGATTCCTGTGAGTTTTTTTGTCAGGTCACTTTAGCATTTTCTGGAGTGACCTCACTATACAGATAGCAAGTTTCCTTTTCCTTCTTCTGGATGCAGTTGATTCATTAACATTGAACTCATGGCTAACATTACTAACAACATAACATAACTCATTCCTTAAATCTATCAGAGGTATTTTTTTTTTCAGTAAGCCATATTATAGCCTTCTTGTGCTTAGGAACATTAGAAAACAGTTCTACATTTGAGGATCTTAAAAAAAAATGAAACCACCAACAAAAAAGCACAAAAAAAGTGAAAAAAATGGAGCACTAACTAGACCATGAAAAGGACACTTATTTGTAATATGAGAGCTGCAACCAGAAGGTAAAATATTGCCTCATTTAACCTTAACTGGAAATTGGAATATCAGAAGACTCAAATTTTTAGTGCCTTTACATGTGCCCGAGTATGACCACAACAGCATCATGAGTATTGATTTTGGGGTTTCAAATAAATTTTAATTAGTGGCTCAATTCACAAACAAGGAATATGAGAATAATAAAGATCAGTTGTATTTTAAAAATAATTTTTATATTTTCAGTTAAATATTTTTCTCTCCTCTCCCCTACTGAAAAAAATATTACATTCTTATAATAAATTTGAATAGTCAATCAAAACAAATTGCAAATTAGCTATGCTTTAAATATATTTTATTCTATATTTTGAGTTTACCAGGTGGTAGGTGGTAGGTAGTATTCTTTGTCATTGATCCTCTGGAATTGTGATTGGTCTTTTCATTCAATGATCACATTGTAAAAATATTTCACAATTGTTCTTACAATGTTATTGTCATCATTGTCATTTTCTATTTCATGTATTAGAGATTTTTAAAAATTTATTTGTTTGTTACTTTAAAATATCAGTTAACTCTTTCCTTCTCTCCCTTTCCTCCCCTCACCCCCATTTGAGAAGGCATCGTTTAACAAAAAGATGTATGTATATGTAAAACTGTGTCTTACTTATTTCTATCAATTCTTCTCTGGAGAATAAAGAAGTCATTCTTCAACCAATATTTTCTGTTGCTGTAGAATTGTCTTTTAGTTCTGCTTATTTCGCTCTTCATAATTTCATGTAGATCATTCCATATTTTCCCCAAATTTACCTATTTGTAATTTCTTATAGCAAAATAGTATTCGATCATAATTGTATACCACTACAAATGATAAGCATATCTTTAATTTTCAGTTCTTTTCCAAAACAAAAAGAGTTGCTTTAAATCATTTAGAACATATAGTTTCCTTTTTTCAAAATTTACTGATCACCTTAGGAAATAGACAAAATAGTGGAATTACTGGATCAAAAGTAGTTCTATAACTATAAAATAGTTTTAAAAGTCTTTGAGAATAATTCCAGATTGCTTTCCAAAATCATTGAAACAGTTTATAATTCCACCAATAGAATATTAATGTCATCATTTTCCCACATCCCCTCCAACATTTGTCATTTTGCCCTTTTATCAATTTAGCCAGCCTGATAGGTGTGAGATGTCTCAGAGTTGTTTTAATTTACATTCCTCTAATTACTACTGATTTAGAGCATTTTATCACATAGTTATATATAGTGTTGATTTTTTTATCCAAAAACCTCCTTCTGCATCAGTTTTTACCTGGAATCCTAGGTTTCTCTGAAACTATCATTTGCATTATTTCTTCAAGTAAAATAGTATTCTAATAATTTATCTGCCATAATTTGTTCAGTTATTTTATAATTGATGCATACTTTCAATTTCTAGTTCTTTGTAAGCACAAAAGGAACTATATAAATATTTTTCTACTTATACATTTTCCTCTTTCTTTTATCTCTTTGGGGGATATATGACTAGAAGAGTTGTTGTTGAGTGAATAAGTATGCAATTGAGTAACATTTTGGATAGAGCTCCAAATTGCTTTCCAGATTAGCTGGAACAATCACAGCTCCATTAACAGAGCCTTAATGGGGCCATGTTAGTAATGATCTGATTGTAAATGGCAGAAATAAGGTAGAGGACTGGTGCTTGTTCAATATGGGGGCAAATAGCAAATTTGTGATGATCTTCATTGCATATTTTCTTATATTACAGTTTTTAAATGTATGCATTATTAGTCATCTAAGGAGACAAGAATCATGCCATTTTTCCTTTTTGGAATCTACCATAATGCCTGGAGAAATGTTTTGCACATCATAGAGACGCCATAAATAATTGTTGAATGAATGGATGCAGGAAGTAGAGATTGTTGAGGCAGATTTCAAACTTCTCCCCGCTTTTAGGTAGACTTTAGATATAAGCCAAATATAAACTTTAAGTAATTTCCCCCAGAATTCCAGGGTGGGTTTTAAAGAACTAAAACGAATGAGAAAAGAAAAGACTGACAACACCTTTCATTAGAGACTGCTTCCCCAGGACTAAGGTCCAGCCATCAAGTATGTACCTTCAGAGCAGAGGGGCTCATTAGTGGAGAGGGAGAAGGAGCAGTGTCCCAGCCTCTTAGGTCCAGAAGCCTTTAAATCTGTTATAACCTTACTTGCCTGAAGGCAGGTAACTAGACTAGATGATTTTGAGGATGCTTTTAGATCTAAGATCTGCCTATCTGGAATTGTTATCTTAGACTAATTCAAAATGCCATATTTCCTTTTTCAACACATTCCACATCTTTATTCAAATTAAGATCTGAAATACTTAGAAGGATGGATATGAAGTAAGTATAGATATATAGGAAGTGACAAGGTAATAACAGTAACATTTATTCTTTTTATTTCCTATCCCAAGTGGTATATTTTGCCAGCTTTTTCCAGAGACTAGTGTAGTTGAAGGTATATATGTAGTTTTTTGTCATACCTGCCACTCTGTTTTTCATAATGCATTTCATCAAAGTTAGCATTGCCTTGCATGATATATTAGGCAATCATTCAACATTATAATGATATATTTGATTATGATAATGCAGTTCGATTTAAATGTCTTTTGTTGTTTTTCAAATAAAAGTTTTGCACCACATCTCTGCAAGTCATTCAAAACAGTTATGCACTGAAAATAACAAGTCAATTTTTTTTTCTTTAGGTGCCTTTGAAATATCTATTCTTTAAAGCTTAAGATTGCATAGGCTTTTGTGGAGCCCCAAAATAGATTTATTTTTTTTTACTGCTAGAGTACATTTATAACTCTGTTGAAAAACTAAAACAATTATAGTATATCATACTTATGTTGGAAGAAAGAAAAACAGAAAACAGGCAAAAAATAAAAAAATATGTTGCTGTTTTAAATTTATAGTGACAGTACTGTGAAATTGAGAGAAGTTCTCACCTTGGAGTCAAGAAGACCTGGTTTCAAATCCCATGTCTGCCACATATTAGTGGTGTAGTACATAGTTACCATGTAAATCACAGATGGGGTGAAAGGATACTTTATTTCTTTTAATACTAAGGGAGAATGCCTGCATTATAAACACAGTATGATTTTATGTTTTTTTAAACTAGACTTGTTCTTTCATTTTCTGTCCAATATAATATATCTCTTCTGATCATTCTGTCTTTAAAAGATTAGATAGTATTAAAAATGGCAACTTGAGGTTTTTGATACGGATTTTTCCTGATTTGTTATCAATGTTTAAACCTCTTTATACAACACACACCATTTTAATAAATTTCTTTAAAAATATGAACTTAACAAACATGAACATTTCCATATACAAAGAACATCTCTATGCCAGGTTATCCTTTTTCAACCTCTCTCTCTGATGTCATGCTTCCAGCCCAAGAATGCTGTTATACTAACTAATGTACATTTATCAAGTTATCTTGGCCAGATCCAGAATCACAATGCCATTTTTCATCCATCTGCAAGCCATCCTCTTGCATAGAAGTTTTTACTTCCTAATGGAATTTAAGTGGGTCCATACTAGAATGTAATCAAATCAGTATTGATGTTCCTGAAAAGGGGGTGTCAATCAATTTCCCTAGAACTCTAATGACCATTTTTTCTGACTTCTTTGTCCAAAACACTCCTCACTGGTTACCACTCTAGTGTGTGTGTCTTCCTCTATAAGAATGTATTATCCCTAGTTTTTAATAAAGTGCTTCACAAAAAGCAAATGCCTTATACTTTTCTTTCTCTCCTTCCTTGTTTCTTCCCTCCTTTCTTCTTTTCCTCCTTCCTTCCCTCCTTTACTCCTTCCTTCTTTTTCTTTCTCCTTTTCTTCCTCCCTTCCTTCCTTTGTCCCTCTTCTCCTCTTCTCTCCTTCTCTCCTTCTTCCTTCCTTCCTTCCTTCCTTCCTTCCTTCCTTCCTTCCTTCCTTCCTTCCTTCCTTCCTTCCTTCCCTCCTTCCTTCCTTCCTTCCTTCCTTCCTTCCTTCCTTCCTTCCTTCCTTCCTTCCTTCCTTCCTTCCTTTCTCAACAAACAGCAGGCAGTAAGGGATAATAATAGAAATGGGAACCTCATATTCTGAAATCTTGCATTTCTCACCAGTTAGTTCTAGTTAAACACAAATAGCACCATTAGTCAAGCATAAATTACAAGCATTAATCATTAGTACTAGTTTAATAATATACTATACTGGGCCATCAGCTTTGTGCCTAATCTGTTTTATTAATTATTCATATTGTTCTTTATTTACTTTAGTTCTGACCTGGACTGGACTGTATCCCCCTCCTCCTGTTTCCATTCCAGAAGGGCAGTAAGACTTTTTTCACATTGACAAATGATGACAAGGTGGACAATGGGGGAACATGAGACACACACATTGGTGACTCTGACATTCCAGAAGGATCCCTCAAATATGTACATATTCCTTATTCCATATGACACATATGTTAAACCCCAAAACACACCTCCACCTAAATTTGGTAATGCCCATTTCCAGGGTTTTGTGGAGAGGTGAAAATTTATCTGTAATGGGAGATGACTAGTTCCCAGACCCTAATAAATGTGCCAACCCTGATCCACAGAGGGAGGAATATGCTTCTCTGCAACTGAAACTCTACTACTCTATAGTAGACTATAAAAAGCTACTCTATAGCTTTCAAAGTTGTTCTTTGCATCACTATAATATTTTATCACTTGTTCTGATTCTTCTGGTTTTGTATCATTTTCTAATGTACAAATTTTCCCAGAGTTCTTTAATTTGTCACGTTTATAATTTTTTACAGTCTAATAATATCCCATTAAATTCATATTTGATTATTCCCAGATAGGCTGCCCACTTAAGTGTTGCTGTAAATATTATTTTACATATGCCTTGTTCCTTCTTTCTCTGACCTCTTTGGTGTATATTATCCATATGTAGGTATATACCAGGGATATCAACATACATGCTGATATTTCTTCAAATATATTAACTTTCTAGTTTTTAATTTACTCATATCCTATGACTTACTCCTTTATTTCCTCTCTGCCAAAGTGATTTTGTTTATTAGGTTTGTACACTTAGTTACATTTCTGCTTCTTTAATACTGGGAAAGCTTATAGGGGTTTATCCTACCATGAGCTGTAAGCCATCTGGTTATCACATTTCTGCCAAGACAGTTAGAGAAGAAGAATTCCCAGAATGCTGCAAGCAGAGTGACATTTTCAATATTGCCTTGTTCAATTTCAATCCCTTTAAAAATTCCCAAGCTCAGCCACTAGCGCTGTTACACAGAAACTTGTATTGATGAGAATATTCCTAGAGTTTTGTACAGGTAGGGCATGTAGGCTAGAGGTTACATTTGTTTTTGTTGCAAAGTTTAGAGTTTAAAAACTAAACAAAAGTTTTCATGGAAAATCCAGAAAACATGGACATGACAATGATAATAGGACAAGAAGTACATTTTTTGTAAGACAAAAAGTGTTATATGATATCTAGTCTAGTGGTAAGCTGTGAGGCCCACTGAGGAAAGAAGCCATACTTGCCTGAGATTGCTGGCATGGCCCCAATCTTTCACAGGAAGGCACTGCTATTCTTGGCCAAAGGTCATCATTAAACCCTGAGTCCCCCCCTCACTCTGAAGAGCAAAGAAGTTGTAACATCATGACTAAAAGCACCAAACTTGCCTTTCCCCAAGACCAGATTAGCAATCACTGTTTCTCAGCTTGCTTATGTATATAACAGCAACTCCAGTAACATTCATGTATTGTCATTTTCATAAACATCATCCTGTGGGAAAGTAACACCCCCCAAGAAGGTTGTAATACTTAATATTTTTCTCTGTGTGAAAGTCTTTCTCTTTGTCATAATAAAAGAAGATCATAGTTCCCAGTCATGGGGCCATAATTCTCCTGTTCCATCCTTTTTTAGGCATGCTGGCCCCAATCTTTCCTGTCCCTCCTCCTTATCTCACTCTTTCTCTACTCTCCCTGGTAGGCTGACTCTCTCTCTCTGTGGTTACAATGGCCTCAGATCCAATCACTTATCACCATGTCTCCTACGCATGGCATGGCAGAGGGGGCCTCCCAGGGGTCTTCTTTTTTGGGAGAGGAGAAAATCCTGTTGGTCCTGTACCTTACATTGGAATTAGGACCCCTGTTAGGGCTGGGTGTGGCTAATGTAGATACTCTGTTCAATATTGTTTGGAAATGAGGCATTTGTAGGTCATTCAATACTTAAGAAGTTTACTTAGTCATAGCATAGAAAGGATATTCAGCAATGATACTCCATCCCTTAGTTCCAATATATACTGCCCTATCTCCATATGAAAACATCTCTGCACAGTGGGTCAGAGTGTAGTGATTCAGTGATCTTAGGGTATCCACCCAGTCTTAAGGGCTCCAGACTCTTGTAGGTGGGTCTTTTATAACTTTAGGGGTTGAGCAAATCATGTAAGTATTACCAGAGGCATCATTCAAAGATCTTGCATTACATTCGAACACATTCATACCTTATTTTTGGATAAAGCAGATCATTTCTTTGAAAACAAAGCAATGGTCAGTCTTATTAGTGAAATTTATTCATGGATGTGTTTGATTTCTTCACTTGCTCCAGACTTAGCTAAAGCTGATGATGCTCTCTTTAGACTTCATACTTAAAAAACAAAACAAAACAGCTTTGTGATTTTTGATGTCACTTTTCATCTAAATGTTTGGTATCACGGGGACAGAAGCAAATAGAATGCCAGGGATTTGAGTAAATGGCAGAAATAGTTAATGAACATCTGTTTAAGCCTTCCACAAGTAGAAGCCTGGTAATGAGTAAACTATTAAATTTAATGGATCAGATGTACCTAATAAATTTTACTCTTTTTTAAATCTACACGAGACTCATCTTCTCAAATATTTCATGTGAATGTAATTTGGAAAATAAATTATTTCATTATTATAGGTTCACAAAAACAACATTGCAGATGAAAAGTGAGAGAGCAGGAAGAGGAAAAGCTTTACTTTTTGAAAACCAGGGGAATTTCAGTCCACAAGATAGCCACAAAAATGAATTGAGTTTAACCTTGTTTCTTTTGAAGTACATTATTTATCTTCCCTTAACTGCAAAAGAGTCAGATGAGTGATCATGACTTAAATGCTTAACATCATAATAAGAAGTATGGAGAATCATGGGATCTTAGATTTAGAATTGGAAGGGAACTCAGAGGGCACCTATTACAACCTTCTTATCTAAAGAAACGGAGTTCTAAGGAGTTTAAATGATTTGTCCAAGGTCACACAAGGAGTATTTATTATATATTCATTTGTACCAAAAATTCTCAAGTACTTCATGTGTAGAGAAGCTAAGGGATGAGGGAGACAGAATGTTTCCATGAGACAAAGTTCTTGTTTTTCATTGACTTTGAAGTCTTGTAATGGCAAAAGACAAATTATTGCAACTGTTGGACAGAGAGAAGTCTGAATTAACTGTAATTTAAAACCAGTTGAAAGATCTGCTAAGGAGGCTATGTATCACAATGTGGTGACAATTAGGGTTTTGGCAGTGGAGACATGCAATAAGTTTTCATTTGGAAAATGTGTTTGAGTAGGTATATCCAGGTAGAAATGTACAGATCAAAAAAGAGGTCAAGGATAGAGGTTCTGCTCTGGAAATCAAATACATAGAGGTAAAGCACAATGAAAAGAACACTGAAGTAGAAGTCAGGATCCCTGAGTTTAATTTCCACTTTTTCCTCTATGATGTGTGTCACTTTGAGCAGGTATCATCTACTGGAATCCATTGGATATGATGCCAAGCATTCAGGATAATGCTAGTTGTGATCTCTACATTATCCCATTTAGACCTTGTCACTAGCCACTCTCTCGTCTCTTTCATAAAGACTCAACATGGAAAGGTGATTAGAAGGAACATAGGAAACCAAAAAGTTGACTCTGTGGAGTACAAATAAAATCTCATATCTTACTGACTCCTTTTCACGTTGGATGAATTAGGGGAAGGTTGAGGAATTTGACAGATTCATCAAACATTTTTCTTTCAAAATCTTTTCCTATGAATCATGTCCCTGATTTCAGGAGAAAACAATAAGTAAAAGAGATTAGAGGAAATCAGGAGAAAAATAGAGTTAAAGTTCTATGGAGCTATAATCCTATGGAAGGAACCTCAGAGGCCCTCTATTCTACCTTCTATTTTACAAATGAGGAAACAGAGGCCTAGAGAGTTCACAGTGAAAGCTCAGGAGATAGTATTTGAACTCAGATCATCTGACTCCAGAGCCAGGGCGCTCCACAGACTAGTTTCCTTGTCTTTTTTTTTTTGAAGGGAAAGAGAAAAGCACTAAATAAGAGTATGCTCAGTTGACACTGAATGAGAGGAAAATTTACAAGAAAGGAGCAGGAAAAGAGACCCAAATATAGATGAGTATTTAAAAAAAAATAGAAATATGTATAACCCTGTCTATTTTTAACAAAGGTGTTTTTTTGTTTTTCTCAGTGAATCATGTAATAGTAATTCCTAAAAGCTTTTGTTTTAGAAATAATGAGTGTTAGACATCTCCAAAAGAACAGAGCTGTAAACAGATGGTACCTATGCCTGTTAGAGGCTGCTATTTACAAATGTCAGTTGAGCTGTAAAGCTTCATGTTTTTCTATACATGAAGCCAGACCATGTGTAGCACTAAAAACAAAAAGCCTTTTTTGTTTCAAACTGTTGACTAAATAATAATGTTTTAGATATTTTTAGCTTTCAATTTTTTACATGAATGCAACTTTAATAATCATTTTCTGAAATTCTGTGATCCATTTTCTCTCCCTCTTCCCTCTTCAAGATGGCGAGTAATATGATAACATGCATGATAACATGTGTTATCATATAATACATATAGTTCCAAGATCATAATGTTGTAAAATAAGATATATATTGCTTATATTAGAGAAAATTTCATAGAGAAATTGAAGAGTGGTATGCTTTTTTATTTTTTATCTTAGTTTTTACAAGTTGAACTTATCTATCTTTTTTAAAAAATATTTTTCTAAGTTTACATAATTCATTTTCTTTCCTTCCCTTCTACCCTCCCTATTCTGGGATCCAATCAGCACTTCCACTGGGTAATACAAATGTTATCACTTATACCTATTTCCATATCATTCATCTTTGGAATAGATCAAAATTTTAAAGCCAAAACCTGCAATCATATACTCATATAAACACATGATAAGTAATTTGTTTTTGTTCTATGTTTCTACTCCCACAGTTCTTTCTCTTGATGTGGAGATTATTTTTTCTCATAAATCTCATAAATCCCTTGGGATTATTTTGTAGCATCAAAGCATCAAAGTAACATTGGATTATTTCACAATGTTTCTCTTTCTGTGTATAATGTACTCCTGGTTCTGCTCATTTTGCTTTGTATCAGTTCCTGGAGGTTCTTCCAGTTCATATAGAAATCCTCCAGATCACCAAAGAATGATGCTTTAATCAGCATTTGAACTCCATCAGTTTTTTCTGTGGCAGTAGAGAGAATTTTTCCTCATGATTCCTTTGAGGTTTTCCTTTACCCTGGCATTGCTCAAAATAGTTATCATTTGTAGTTGATCATTGTAGATTATTTCTGTTACTGTGTACAAAATTCTCCTGATTCTGCTCATATCACATTGCATCACTTCATATAAGTTTTTCCAGGTTTTTTGTGTGATTGCCTTGCTTGTCATTTCTTATGGCACAATAGCTTTCCGTTACAAGCATATATTACAAGTTGTTCAGCCATTCCCCAATTAAAGGACATCCCTTCAGTTTCTAGTTCTTTGCCACCACAGAAAGAGCTGCTATAAATATTTTTGTAAAGCGGGTCCTTCCCCCCATTTTTGATCTCTTTGGGATGCAGACTTAGTAGTGATATTTCTGGGTCAAAACTTATACATAGTTTTATGGCCTTTGGACATACATGTTTAAGTACTTTGAACTTGCATGTATACATACTATAAGTAATATAATAATTTATAAACATTCATACTTAATGGGTATCAATGATAAGTCTATGTGAAGTTATATTATAGTATAATTATATATATGCATGTGAATATATATTTATATGGTTCTCCATCTTTATCAATCGTCTACCTATTAAATGGGTTTCATATAAATCTCTGTAAGAATGAGAACAAAAACATCATACTGCCAGTCATAGGAATATTGTCCTTCATTTGGTTGCTAAATCTGTTATCATAGCACTAGTTTGTTAAAGTGTCATGCCATGAACAAAGTCATCTTTCTGACTTTCTCATTTTTATTGGAAGGTGTCAAGTCATTAAAAACATCTTCTTTATTTAAAATTTCTTCATTACTGAAATGCTCTCTTCTTTCACTGACAAATCTCCAATCATTTGCCAAATCTTTGTTGACTTAACTTTTTAAGTAACTCAAATTTTTGATTTATTCATTCAATGAGAATTTATTAAGTACATAACTATGTACCAAACACTGTACTAGGCACAGAGGAATCAAAATCAAATCCACTCAGTGGATAGAGATAGGCTTGGACATGGAAGGTCCTGGATTCAAATCTTATCTCATTCTACTTACCTGTGTGACCTTAGGCAAGTCACTTGACCCCAATTACTTAACCCTTGTCACTCTTCTGTATTGGAACTAACATTTAGTATTGACTCTAAGACAGAAGGTAAAGGTTTAAAAAAATATTAGTTCTGAAGTTTATATTCCCCAAAAGGAAAACCACATATGTACAGATAAAACCATATAACTATATACAAAGTAATTGCAAAGGACAGTAAAAACTAGAAAGAATCAGGAAAGACTTTATGTAGGCAGAGGCACAAATTAGGAAATCTAAGAAATGAAGGTGAGAAAGGATTGCATTCAAAGCCTAGGGAACAATCTTTGCAAAAGTATAGAGATAAGAGATGGAATAATACATATAGACTAGGTCAGATGACCAGAACTTGGGGCATATGAGGAAAAGGAATCTGAAATCAGTTTATAAAAATATATCAAAACTATTTCGTGTAGCATTTGAATGCCAGACAAAAGCTAGTATTTTATTATAGAGGAAACTGGGAACTACTCAAGTTTTTTTTGACCAAGAAAGACCTGTACCTTAGGAAAATAAATTGGAAGATGTGTAGAGAACTGTGTGGTCCTTAATATACACAGAGCCATGTTCATAAACAGGAACATTAGGAGGATTTCAATATCTATTGAGATCTTATCTTCCATTTGGACTTTGAATATTCTCCATGACAATGAAAAACAGATTTAGCATGTATTCAGCTATTTTTCAGTCATCTCTGACTGTTTGTTACCCTATTTGGAATTTTCTTGGCAAAAATACTGGAGTGGTTTGCCATTTGCTTCTCCAAATCATTTTACAGATGAGGAAACTGAGACAAGCAAGGTTAAGTTACTTGCCTACAGTCATGCAGCTAGTAAATATCTGAGACCAGATTTGAATCCTGAAGGTTGTCTTCCTAACTCCAGGCCTGACACACTATCCATAGCTGTCCCAGATATGTAATATATGGCTATATATTAATTCATTTTCTATATTTTTCCCTCCCTCTCTTCCTTCTTCCCTTCCTTCTTGCCTTCCTTCCTCCCTGTCTGTTATTTCTCACTAATTCTCCTCTATCCCAATGGAAGTCTTCTTTGGTAAAATAATAATATTATGGTATACATTATTTTTTATCAACATAATAGTAATAGCATTAGTTAAATAACAAGTTGAACAAATTAATATGTTGACCATGTCTGAAAATTTTCTCCTTTTATAGCCTATATAGACCACTATATTTCTCTAAAAAATCAATAGGCATGCTTTCTCATTATTAATCTTCTGAAATGATGATGAGCCAGACTTCTAAAAACTTCTAGAGTTGTTTTATTTGTCACACAATTTTTTAAATTTCCTGAATTCTACTCATTTCATTTTATATAAGTTCATATGAGCCTTTTCTAGTTCCTTTCAATTTTTCATGTTCATCTTTCCTTACTGTAGAATAATATTCTATTATTTTTATGTACCACAATTTCCACACCATTCCTCACATTTCCCAATTTCTCCTCAGCTGGAAATGAATATAACAATAGCATCTACCTCTCAAAGATTTTGTGAGGATAAAATGAGAAAATATATGTAAAGTGCTTTGAAAATCTTAAAGTACTATAAAATGTTCCTATATATTGTTATTCTCAGCACTTAGTGCAGTGCCTAGCACATGGTAGTATGTCCTAAATACTTATTGAGAGTCAACTGGGTATATATTTCTTTGTATTTAAATTAATAATTTCTAAATGTACAATAATATATTGTTGCATTTATATGTCATAATTTGTTCATACTACTTATCCATAGTTAGTAAAAATAATGTTATTTTAAGTGTTTTAATTATTTAATTTTTTTGCCAGTAAGTTTTTTTTCTCTCTGTCAATAATCTCCATGCAGGTATTATTGCAGGGTCAAAGGTTATAAATAATTTAATAGCTTTTTTTTTCCTCCTTCTGAATTGTTTTCCAGTATCATACAAATCAACAGCTCCATGATAGTAAAATTTGAATATTTCTTCCTAATAGTAGTAGCTGTGGAAATATCAGCTTATTCTAACTCGGAAATTATAGTGGTCAGATATATTTTTGTTTCCCTCATTATGCTGCTCAGATAAATGTAACTAAAATTTAAGGTCAAGCATTTCTACTAGAGAAATTTCTAATGGTTTTTGCTGTTATAGAAGTCTACTGGGAAGAATATTTTTGCTACCGCTGAATGTGACAATACTCTAGACCATCTAAATACTTGAACTTGTAACAGACTCTGTAATCTTCATTAAAATCATGGGATTTTTTTCCCGATTTCACAGTTTTAAGATAAGATTAATTGGTGTACCAAAATATAGTAGATTAATAAATTAATAAAAATAATATTCAGAGAAAACTCTTAAATTTATTTTTGAATCTCTTAAAAGTGCTTGGAGAGATCTGAATGCACACTACTGTAGGGAAATCTTAAGAGAGAGTCCTATTGGTTGGTCAATAAAATGAGTCCCATTGTTAAAAGGCATGTTGAGTGACTAAGAATCCAGATAAATCTACTTGACCATTCAGCAGCCTCAGTAACCAGCACCATCCTTTAAACTTTAAAATTTACTTGAAACCAATAAGGTATGATTATGACCTTCCATGTAAGGTTCCTGCCCATGAAGGTTTAAATTCTTTGCAGGTATAAAGATAATTTTAGGGTTGTGACTTAAAGATCTAGAGTTAATTGGTCGCCAGGGAAAATCCCAAATAAAATACCCAAGTCAGTATGGAAATTTATGGTAATTTAATTAATATAGAGGGAGAGAATTAAGGAGAAGGAGGGAAGAGGTTATAGGATTCTCCTGCCTGGCCTGTGCCAGGAGGAGTTTTAAAATCTCCACCTCTAGGTATAAAAAACATCTAGTTAAGCTCAGGATGCAATGTTGAGTTAAAGGGTTGTATGAGTCAATTACGAAAAGAAGAGAAAAACAACCAAAAACATAAGGAAAGGAAAAAAATGGAAATAAAAAAGAAAAAATCAAAATAGACCCTTATTTACTAAATTTCTAACCAGATCTTGTAGAGGTCCAATTTAAAGTAGTTTCTATCCCATAAGTCTGTAGGACAGAATGCAGTAATATTTCACTTACCCATTAGTAGCCAAGACTACAGGAAGTTGCCATACTATAAGAAGAAAAGGAACTAGAATTTTATTTTGATAGGGAAGTGTCATTCCCTGGTCTGATTTTCTATCATTCTCAGGGATATGGGGAGCCAGGATGATAGTCAAACTTTGGTACTTGTCTGAGTACTTCACATAGAGTGTATATACAAGGAAGTCCTACGACTTAACATGTGTCAAGAGTGACAACCTCGAGTCTCACACTAGTTTTTTTCTGTGTGCTCTTTTTGGTACTATTCAGGTTAAGTCTGTGCTCCTTGTTTTATTCCATTTCCTGGAATCAGACACAAAAATTAATCATAGTCCCATAACATTTTATCAATAAATGGTAGGTTCCCACAGTTTAAAGCTTTGGGGTATGCATTGATATTATAGCAAGTATTTATATATTAAACTTATATTACTTCAGAAAAAAATAATATTAATTGTATGTACCTTTAGTACAAGAAATGAGAAAAATAAAGGGGAAAAACTCAAATATTCTAATAAAAATAAAAGTAAAGTAATGATAAAAATAAAGGGGGGGGGAATCAGGAATTCAATGTGTTCCAGAAAATAGTATCCACTTGTTTATGGATTATTATCTCCAATGCATGTGATAGGATGCAGTCAATCAGTCTCAACAGAAGATGCTCTCTTCACATGTGAGTAATGAATCCAAGAGTCCTTCTCTCCAATTTTTATAGATGTTGGAGTAGTTAACAATATTTGGAATGACCCTTCTCAGGAAGGCTGAGTTGCTCCAGTACGCTGGAAATTCTTAATATACACCTTGTCTCCTGGTTTCAGGTCATGAAGAGAAAAGTCTAGTGGTCTGGCTTGTACTGCAGCTCTGGATTCATGGGGTTCACACAGTTTGTGCTGTAATTCCTGAATATAGGAAGCAATGGTGCTCAGGGAGGGGTAGTATCTCTGGTATGGAGGGCTTGTCATGACCTCTTAGGGCAGCTCTCCAACCTCTGACCCTCACCTGACACCCAGCTCTCACTTCTCCTAGTAGCTGCTAGCATGTGGCAGTGGCCACACCCCAGGCAATGGCCTTGACAAACAGGCTAAACCTTGAGAGGGTAGCCATCGGGTCATCGACCCCTGGTGAACCAAGGCTTTGATCACCCAGCATGTGAAGACTGCTTCGGCCAAACAGATGGAAGAAACCAATAAGAAGGTTCAACAGCTGAGAGGTCAACGCAGCAAAGCACTGTGGAGTGCTTAGGGTGTGTTGGAACACAAAAGACAACATGGCCATCCAATGCAGCTGAGGACGTCTCCAGGTGTAATGATTTTTCGTGCCACTGGACGCAGGCTTCCAATGCCTAGAGAGTGGGACTGCCTTTGTGCATCAACTTTTCCACTTAAATCTCCTTCATGCACAAGTGGTTTTGTACACATTCATCTACATCACAGATGAAAGCGCACAAAGACAATCATCATCCTCAGTTACCGAGAGACTACTACTAGTAGTATCTCCCCCTAATAGTGATATATATGCAGGGGAAAAAGGTTTAGCCTATATAGATGGATGTCCAAAAAGCATCTCAAATGGTGAGATGTGTAGATCTCCTCTAAGCCTGCTTCTAACATAAAATAGGGCCAGAGGGTGAATTTCAGGCCATTTTAAATGTGTCTCGGTGCATAATTTGCCAATCATAGTTTTGAGTTCTTTGTTCATTCTCTCAACTTGGCCTGAGCTCTGGGAATGTAATGGAACATGGAATTTGGGAGTTATCCCCAAACAAGAATATATATGATTTAGGACAGAATCAGTAAAATGACTTCCTCTATCTGAATCAATACGTGCTAGCAGGCCAAAGTGAGGAATAATTTCTTTTAAAAGCACCTTAGCAACAAAAGCCGCTGTGGCTTGGGTCACAGGAAATGCTTCTGGCCATGTGGTCAGTTGATCTACTATGACTAGACAAAATTTATAATGTCCAGCCTTTGGTATTGTTATGAAATCTATCTGTAGGTGATCAAAAGGTGTGTAAGCCAGAGGATGCCCACCAAAGGCTTTGCCACAAAAGGCATGTTGGTTATATGTTTGACAAGTAGAGTGCGCTGTACACACTTTAGAGGCTATGGTAGTTATACCAGGGGCTATCCATATTCTCTTAACAGAGTCCACGATGCCCTAGGTGCCAAAGTGACCATTTTTATGAATAGATTGACAAATTTGGTGATAGAAACTTCTAGAGAGCAGGGATTTTCCTTAAGATGACACCCATACTCCATTAATCTGTTTTGCTTTGAATTTTTGTTTCCATTTTTCCACTTCCTTTTCATTATAGGAAAT
Source organism: Monodelphis domestica (assembly GCF_027887165.1). Classification (NCBI taxonomy): domain Eukaryota; kingdom Metazoa; phylum Chordata; class Mammalia; order Didelphimorphia; family Didelphidae; genus Monodelphis; species Monodelphis domestica. Next base: position 464,494,982 of record NC_077229.1, on the reverse strand, counting down.
TGAAAATTTAAGTTATCAGTGGTTGTTAATGTTAAAATTAATTCAGGTCCTTCTATGACTGCTAGCTTTGCAGTGGCATCTGCTCGATCATTTACCCTAGAGACAAGGTCAGTGCCACCTGTATGGGCAGAGCAATGAACTACAGCTAGGGCTTCAGGAAGCTGGAGAGCAGAAAGAACTTCATTGATAATTTCTGCATTAGTTATAGATTTTCCAGCTGAGGTTAAGAATTCTCTCTGGAGCCATAGCATCCCAACTAAGTGACAAATGCCAAAAGCATAATTAGAATCTGTATAAATGTTTGCCTTTTTATCCTTGGCAATTATACAGGTGTGTTTCAGAGCTATGAGTTCTGCCCCTTGAGTGCTAATATTAGAAGGCAATGAATCTGACCACTGAGTGGCAAATTCTGTGACTATAGCAGCTCCAGTGTAGCATATGCCATCCCTCATAAAAGAGGAACCATAAGTAAATAAGACCAGATCTGGGTTGTTTAAGGGAGTGTCCAAGAGATTATCTTGAGGCTTTTCTGCTATGGACACTAGTGTTTCACAACTGTGTAATGGTTCTCCTGAAATTGGTCAATGTGGAAGCAAGGTGACAGGATTAAAGTTTGTACAGCATTTCAAGGTAATGTTTTTGCTATTTAACAAGGTTATTTCATATCTTGTAATTAGCTGATCTGAGAATGCCTGTGTTCTATGTCTTAGCAAGAATTCTTCTGCCTCTCATGGGAACATAATTGTTAATGGGCATCCCAATACCAGATCAACAGTTTTTGTCACTAGTAAGGCTGTATCAGCTATTCCTCTAAGGCATGGTGGTGCTCCTGATGCTACTGGGTCCAACTGGACAGAATAATAAGCAATTGGGCACTGAGAAGGTCCCAAAGTCTGAGTTAAAATACCTGAAGCTACCCCTCTTCACTCATTAAAGTAAATGGCTTGTTGTAATCTGTGATGCCTAGAGGAGGGGCAGAAAGGATAGCCTGTTTTAGATCTGATAGAGCTGACAAGTGTTCTGGCTCTAATTTGAGGGGTTCAGGGACTGAATCCCTTGTTAGTGCTATAAGGGGTTTAGCAATTTCCCCATAGCAAGGTATCCATTGTCTACAAAACCCTGTTGCTTCTAAAATTGCTCTCAACTGTTTCTTAGTGGTAGGAGCACTTAATTTGTGAATATTTTCAATTTGGGAGAAATATAACGAGCCCCTGCAGTCAGGATGAATCCCAAATATCTACTTTAGGGAGACACCACTGAACTTTATCCTTTGAGATCTTATGTTCTCTTTTGTGCAATTCCAAAATAAGGTGTTTACTATCTTCCTGTCATGCTTCTGTATCTGTTGAAGCCAAGAGTAGGTCATCTATGTATTTGATTAATTTGCTATTTTTAAATGTTATATTATTTGTGTCTTGGCTCAAAATTTGTGCAAATTAATTTAACCTTCATAGTTACTTAACACCTTTTTGTATATAAAAATAGACTTAGCTTAAAGTTCCAGTTTCCCTATAAGGTGAGAACTAAGTACCTTCATTGTTCAATCAGGAGATTACAACTTTATCTTCCCCTAAAGTATGTCTAAGAAGGATGGAGTAATTTTAAAGTTCACACAGGTAAGTGTTTGAATTCACTGTGTATAAATGTAGATTTGGGTATTAGAAAATTAGAAAATTAACATTTATTAACTTTCTGCTATGTGCCAGGCACTGTACTGAATACTATACTGTATTAAATAAATATAATGAAGGTAGACTAAGATATAGACTCCAAGCCAGATTAGTAATGCATGTAACTCTTAATAAGTGGGTCATTCTGGTAACTGTAGCAAAGCCAGTGGCCCCACTGAGGAGGAGGATCTTCTTTATAGATATGTAGGGTCTGGGAAGTTTTGGAACATTACAGTTGGCTACATCAGGAAAAGTGCATTAGCATTAAAGTGTGACTAATAATGCCCCTCTGACACTTAAGGAATATTAATGCTAGGTGGTTCAATGGATAGAGTATCAGCTCTAGAATCAGAAAGACCTGAGTTCAAATGTGATCTCACACACTTGCTAGCTGTGTGACCTTGGCCAAGTTTGTCTTAAGTCTATTTGCCTTGGTTTTCTGAACTGTAAAATGAGAAGAAAATGTTAATAATTTTATTATTTATTTATTTATTTTTATTTAAAATATTAAAATAATTTGCCATGAAAACCCGAAATGAGATCATTAAGAGTCAGGCATGATTAAACAATAAATTCATTTATGGGACACATCTGCCTCTTGTAATCCTGGCTAAGAGATCAATACTCCTGGGGTTACTTCCCCATGGGGAAGACAAGACCTTCCTTAATTATACAAGGATAAGAAAGGACAGAAGATGTGTCTTTTGGAGGAATGTCACCAGGTTAAGCTGATTGCAGCTTGCCGACAACACACATATGACTTTGGGTTTAACAGAATGAATGATAATAACTTTTCTTTATAACCACACATTTAAACTAACTTGGAAGGAAAACTGCATTCATGAGCGAGATGAGTTCAGGCAGATTCTAACTCAATTACAAAAATCAATATAGCATAAAGTCTATTAGATTGTATAATCAAAACAGTAGAAATCTGAGGTAGGATTAATGTTGATCTTTTCTGTATTGCTATAAGAAAAATAATGTTTGACAATTTCTATATTATAATTATTTGTTGCCAAATTGTGATTGTTGTAGCAATGGTTTGAGATGGAACAAGAGATATTTAGAACTATTTTGAGAATTATTCCATTATAATTAAGAAGTTATTTCCCTAGAATAATCCTATAAAATCAAAATGAATTCTTGAGTAAGCCTCCTTAACCACTTGCCAAGGAAAAAGATTTGCCCCTTGTGGGTTATATTGTGTAGTCTAGTATGAGCAACAATCTTCACATTCTTTTGAATATTGAAATTGATTCAGCTACCTGAGAAAGCTTCTTAAAATTGCATTCATATATCTTGTTCTTGAACACACTTTATGTCATCAAAACTATGTGAGGACCACTTTCTGCAATCATACCACAATGATCTTTAAAAGGACATTCTTGGTGGATAGATGAAACTAGAATAGTTTTAATTCTTCAGATAGTTTCTCTGTTGACCACCTCCTTCATATCCAAACTAATATGGAATCCTACATAGTTTATTTTTCTATTTGACCATATTGGCATTGTGAGTTGGGGCATTTTCTATTTTTAGAATTCTTAGTGGACATGGAATATTCTGAGATCTATAGTGGAATGTGTAGCTCAGGGAATCAACATTTAGCATTTTTCTTCCAGGCTTAAAGAAAAGTTTGTTATCATATGTGTTGGGCAAAAGAAATGAGTACCAAATATGTAGTGACATGATTATCCTTATATGGGTCTTACAATGAATTCAAGGGTATGCTGGCGCTAACTTAAACTGGCTAACGAGGGGCAATTGTTAAATATTCACAATAAGCATCTACTATTCAGAAATCAACAAAGGCCACATCTCAGGACTTCATAAATTGTTTTGTCGATTGTCTAGGCTAAAGAAAATGTTTGAGAAATTGTTAATGCAATAGAATAAATCTAAAATTGTGTAGTATGCACATGATTTTTTTTAATTTTTGGTGAGGGAGAGCTTGTTGTTAAACATTTACTAACATACTACTGTTTGTCATCTATACAAAACAAAGGAAGTAGAGGATATTTCTTGACTTAATAGAAGCAGCAAGTGTTTCTTTGTAAATGTGTTACTGGTTCTCTTCTATAAATGATCATTTTGGGGCAAAACATCAACAACATCTGGGATGTTTATAGTTATATAGAAACTAATGCCAAAAGATGAAGCATAAAGTAATTAAGACACAATTCTGAGTTCCCTAAAGTGTACTAGGAAGCGTAGAAGTCACTAACTAGTTGGGTTTCCATATGTATCCTAATACTAGAGAGATTTTGAACAATATAGAATGTCTTTTTTTCCAGTTTGTTATGAAGTACTTTCAAATTGTTGCTTTTGGTAAAATAGCATGTAGGATGATTTTAAATTATTGCTTTGTTTTGTGAATAGGTTCATCATAAATCATTGTGCTTTACGTTGGGTAAGGTGAATATCAATCCAAGACTAGGAAGATGTGATAATCTAAGAAGATGGAAACTGCAACACATTTTCTTTAGATATTGCTATCTTTTTATACTTGGAAACATGATGTGTTGAAATGGGATAAGATTTACTGACAATTTCTCACGATTACAACATTTAAACACTGATGGCTTTTTGGTTCTAGAGACCCAAAAAGGAACTGAAATGACAAACTATAAACCTTTAACTCAAACTGTCCCACAACTAGTGTCTTCATAAGATTGCAGGTGGTCATTACCTTGGTCCACTTCTTTATTCTTATTTGTTGTTGTTGTTTACTTGCTTTCCAAGGATAAGACTTGGATGGAGGGAACACTGTGACTTTTACACTTACTCTTAAGTTTCTATGGGTAACCTTGGCAGTGGCTACTATATATATATATATATATATATATATACTACTATAACCTTTGAACACCTATAGCTTTTCATCCCGGAAACAAATCTGCCAACTGACTTAATTATTTTTAATTTAATTTTGCTATTGAGATAGCAAAATTAAATTAATTTTAATTAAATTAATTTTATTTAATACTTTAATTTAATAAATTAATAATTTAATTTAATTTTGCTATATTGAGATATATCACTTAGGCTAAAGTGTAGTGGCTACTCATGGGTCCAATGCTGCCATCAAATGGTATGGGAACTTTGGACTGTTCCATTTCCTACCTGAGCTGATATGATGCATTCCTTTACTCCCCACTGCTCTCTCTATCACATGCAAAGATTTATAAAGTCACTATAATGACTTCATGGGACTTGCTATACTGATTCTAAATACCTGATCAGCATTACTTCAAATTCATCTCAGAACTCTTAGTAGTTGTAAGAACATTTCTTGTGTTTAGGCTCAAAAGATCCATCTATCTCAGCTTCCTCAGTATCAGGATCACACTACTGTGTGCAAACTGAATCATTTAATTCTTAGTCAAAGCATTTCTTCAATAGGCAGAGCAAGAACAATATTTGTAAAAATGTTAAACTATTAACCTGGAGATCACTTATCCATCAATTGATATATAATTTGTTGGTGAGGGAAAAATAACAGAAATTAAAAGTATCAGGATAATAAATGTATGTGAGAGAACTGAAAACTCTTGACAGTAAAGAGTTGATGATGATTCTCTTTCTGGGAAACATGGGTTACAAAGTTCCTTGATGAGTATAGTGTTTATGTGGAATGGAGGGGGTGACTGTAGTTAAGGTTGCTCCATGTCTGGACTGTGCTTTTCTGCACCTAGGCTGACCTGTTCTCTGGCTGAGCTGGACTCCACTGTTGTGCGGGACAACTCTTCTGTTGATGTAGTGAATAATTCAAGGACCCAGGTTTCACCATCCCCTATTGGTTCTGTGTTTTTGCTCTTTGTCCCCACAGACATTTTTGAGCGTCAGATTTTTTTTCTGTTTGCTCATTTTCCAAGTCTTTTTTATTTTTGTTTTTTTGCCTATAGACTGGTAATTCTGAAAGTTGCTAGCTGATTCTGTCTCTTTTGCTGGCTTGTAGGGATTGGCACTGTGAGTTGTTGTGCTCTGGGGCTAGATCTTCACCATAGCAGTACAGGCTTCCTGGACTTTCAGGCCTTGCTGCCTACTGATGCCAGGGCTTTGAGATTTCAAGGTGTGATTCTACACTCTTTCATTGGTGTAGCCCACATCCCAGGATCCTGAAGTTAGCCCAGTCATGGAATCTAGTGTAGTAGACAGGGAGGCGGTTGGCCAGCACTCCTCTGAGTGCAGTATTGTTTAAGGTTCCCCCTTGTCCTATGAAAACCAACTCTCTCTGCCCACCTTTCAAGTTGTGTTCACTATGTCTTGCTGTTGGTTTTTGATTCCTGTCATTTTTAGGTGCTTTTTAAAGATTATTTTGAAAGGATTGTCATAGTGGTTTCACCTTTTGCTGCCACCATCTTGGCTTTGCCCTGTGGATTCTTTCAGAAAGGACAAAGACCATTAGTCTATAATTTGCAGAAGCTTACCCAGTTCTGCTCTCTTCATTGTATTCTGAATTTTTATACTAGGCAATAGGAAGTGGTACAGAGAAGAATAGTCTCATAGTCTCCTTTTTCTTTCACATAGCTATAAGATTTTCCTCTTAAACCAATTTTTCTAAACTTAGGGCTGTGTCTCATCAGGGAGAAAGGGAGAAAGCTACTTTAACATAAGAGTGATCAGCTTGTATCCTTACCAAATCTTTATTTCTGCAGGCTAAACTATATCCAGGCAATGTACATTTATTTAACAACCACAGAAAAATTCTGGGGTTCAGGATTCCCTAGTTATCAACTCCAAAGTTCTTCTGATAGTCATGTGCAAATGAACATTTGGGAAATAAGGGACCAAAGAAGACAGTCTGGGTTAACTATTTCCATAACTGTTATCATCTTTGGAGTTTTTTTTTTTATGTACAAGTCTAAAATCTATCTTTTTCTTTATCTCTTTCAAACAGTTAAATTGTCTAAAGTCTGAAAGAGGGGGCTGAAAGGTGATTCAATAGGCAGAGAACCAATCTTATTGACAGAAGATCCTGGGTTCAAATCTGTCCTCAGCTACTTCCTAGCTGAGTGCCTCTGGATAAGTCACTTAAACCCAATTAATTGCCTAGCCCTGACCCCTCTTCTGACTTGGATCCAATACATAGTATTGATTCTGGGAATGAAAGCAAACATTTTCTTTAAAAAAAAAGTCTGAAAGAAACAACCTAAATATCAAAATCAGAAATTTACAGCTGGAAGAGATCTTAGGAATCATTGAATTTAACTCTCTCATTTAATAAATAAGAAAAATGGTGTGTAGAGCTGTGAAATGGCTTATCTAAGGTTAATCAATCAGTAGGTAATAGAGATGGGATTCGAGCCTTGGTCTTCTGACTCTAAATCCTATTCTTTTTTTCTACAATGCTGTATACTACAGGTAAAAAAATTGGACAAGATATAATTATTATTTTCAACCTAACCATCCTCACTATTATCATTCTCTTTACTAACATTTATATAATGCTGGAAGGTTTGCTAAGTCCTTGACATACACTCTCTCATTTAATTCTCATAATACTGGAAGAGATAAGTGCTATTTATTATCTCCATTATACAGATGAGGAAATTGTGACTAAGAAAGTTTAAATGATGAGGATCAGTTAGTCATTCTTTCAGGTAAGATTCAAACTCAGATCTTCCTGACTCCAAATTTATCACACTATTTACCTCCTAGTTTCTTTGTGGGTATATGATTCACACATTGTGCCTAAGTAAGGCCCTCTCCTGATTTCCCTTCTCTCCTTTGTCTGTATTCTATCTCTTTGTAACTTAACCTGTTCCCATCAGTATTTAACTCAAATATGTCTCCTGAAATCCAGACCCACATTGCCAACTTTCTGCTGCTTGTTTCCTCTTGAATGCCTTCTTTTCTCAAACTCAATGTGTTCAAAATAGATTACATTATTTTCAGCATCTAAACATACTCTTATCCCAAACTTCCCTATATCTGTTGAGAAATAGTCTTAGTTATCCTCTTATTTCCCCCATCATACTTTAGCCCCAGTCCTACACTTGGAATAGAATAACATTAGGCATTTTTATATAAATTTACCAGGACATTGGCCTGGGAATATCATTACAAAGAGTGCATCATTACAAAATTTCATTTAGATTCATTCACTCCATTTTCACTACAAAGTTGTAACAGATGTGTGACTGAGGACTGCTGGACTCCTAGTGCCATGAATTTGTTTTGTGTCACATCTTTGTATCTATGAGTGGACATTTCTTGTAGAGGAGCTGTAGTGAATAAATTGAACTCTTATAATACAGCTTTTAGGAATGACCTTTGTAACCTTGTAAAACAAATGAGGTCCCAGTGATTTTGGCAAGAGATCTTGAAAAGAAATATTGTGATCTTAAGACACCTTCATCAATTATTAATATACCACAATGGAATGTTTCTTTCATCTTGTTCTTGTGGATATTTATAAGTCCTATGAAAAATGAGTCATTGTTCAAAAATGACTTGCCATTCACTTGCAAAATAAAATACAACTCCAGGACTTAATAATCATGTGATTAATCCATACCATTTGATACTAAGCAATGTAAACTTCTGTAAGGGTTCCTGGACTTCTTTCTGATGGATACAGTATATTCTCTTTAGGTGGCCATATCTTTTATACATTCTTCACTTCATACCCTTGAAGCTGCAAATACTTTCACAGTTTGAGCATAGGTTATGTCTGAAATGACTGGCTGTAGCATACCAGGCATCTTAGCATCTTGGAAATATGATTGATATATTGATATTGTATCCTGTATATTCATTTACCAGACCCACGGTCAGATCACTTAATGTTCATTGTATGGAAAGAGACAGTCCAAAGGACTAGCAAATTCCTGGGCAGGGCGTTGACAGCCACAGACAGCTTGGACTACATTCATTTACAAAGCGCAGGTTGGATTAATCTCCTCCTCTGTCATTCGGTCATTGTCAATGCTACCAATGTAAAAACCTATATCATGTCACGTATTCATTAATCATCTCCCACTTGACATTCCTAAGGTCCCCAATAAAGGCTGGGGAACATGTGTGAGCCTCCTCTCTTCTCCTCTTCTCTTACACCTCTTACTCTTACAGTGTTTGCTCTCCCTCTTGCCTCTTACAATCTTGATCTTGCTGTGGCCTATTATGTTCCTCATGTCTGACTGACTTAAGCAGTGCAGCTGCCCTGCACATCTCCCATTAATCTCTTGACTACCTGGTCCATGGGGGATGTCCTGGAGTCCTGTGCTCCATACAGGTTCTCTTGGTCCTCATACTTATACTTTCTCCACTCTGTTATCTTTCACTAGAGAGGTATCTATGGAGGAGCTCCCAACTCCCCAGGTGTTTTAACTTGTGGTCTCTGAGTCCTTATTCCTGTGTCTCTTGCCCTGACTGCCTTATCTGTCTCACATCCATATTCCTCTAGCCTCCATTCTCCTTCTCAGGTCACCACCCACAGATAAACTATATAGGAATCTCAGGTTGGGCCCCTATACTGGCCAATATTAGAGCATGAAACATGATTTTTTTTTGTATTCTGCTGATTTTGTTGGCAAAAGGTTTCTCTCTATATGCCTATAATAGAAGGAATTTTTTAAAAAGCCATTCCTTTACTTTTGGAGACATATATATATATATATATATATATATATATATATATATATATATATATATATATATATAATATCAGTGGATAAGACCTAGTTTTAAGTCATTATAAATATTAGTTTTGCTTTAGTTGAATGGTATCAATGGAGAATTTCGTAGCCATTCCACAAGCAAAATAATTGAACAACATGTTACCCGAGAAATCTGCAGGATTCCAGTATTGAATCAGATGCAAAAAATCTGTAATCTAAGCCACAATATTCTCATTAGGATTTTGATTACATTTGTGAAAATAAAATCCCTGAATAATGACTGGTTGTGCTGGCAAGAAGTTCACTTTCAACAGCTCCATAAGAGGGAAGGAAATAATTAGGTGCCTACTAAGTGCCCCAAAATATGCTAAGCATATTATAAGTATCTCATTTTATCCTAACAATAACCATGGGAGGTAGGTGCAATTGCCATTCTCATTTTAGAGTTAAAATTGAGACAGGCAGTGATTAAGAGACTTGCCTAGGGTCACATAGCTTGTTCCTAGTAAACTCAAGTTTTCTTGAAATAGGTCCTGTTATCTATCTACTGATCTATGTAGCTACAAACTATAGTCCTTCTAGACACAAATTCAATTCAACAAACTTTCATAAAGGGCTTTTAAAATCTGTAGACATGGGGGGCCGGAGTCAAGATGGCAGCTTAGCAAGCAGCAAAAGTTCAGACCTCGTGGAAGACCCTTCCTTACTGACACAGACTGAATGCTTCTAGGGCACAGAAATTCAATCTGAACAACAGGAGAGAAGCAGGGAACCCTCCTTCTGGACTCAAATCAAAAGGTATCCCCCCAAAAGCCAGAATCCGAGAATACTCAGGGCTAAGGGGAAGGCAGAGCGAAGGTCCCAGGACCCCTTCCCCACAAGCCAGAGGGCTGAGCCCCCAGCAGCAGCGGGAACCTGTGAGCGGGCAAAGGTGTTGGTTTGCAAGGTCTACCTTGGGAGCAGCAGGGTGGCAGGCTCTGAGCATCCAGCTTGGACAGTGGGGAGGAAGCCAGGGAGAAACTGGCTGTGGCTGGGTCCCTCCATCCAGCTCCAGTCTCACCCTTGCCTCGGGCACATCCAGACCAATCCAGTTGAACTAATCCCATCAGAACTCCTCAGAGTTTAGGGAGGTGGGCAAACGCACTTGTGGATAGCAGAGAAGCAGCTGGAGAGAACTGGAGAGAGCCTGGGTGGCCCAGCCTTCCAGGAGTCTTCAGAGCCTCAGAGCTTCATACCACATATAGCCCAACCCACCTGAACTCAATCCAATCAAAAGCCTCCAGAGGACAGGGAAGCTAGCATTCCTCCCCTAGAGACTGTACCAAGAGATCTGACAAAGCTCCAAGAGGGGAGACTGACAGCCCCAAAACCAAAACAAAATGAGAGGAGAAAGAGCACAGCCAAATACAGGGAGCAAAGAAGGGGTAAACCCCAGCAAACAACAGAAAAAGAAGAAAGAAATTACAATAGATAGCTTCTGCACAGGTAATGAGCAAAGAGCGAATGAAACAGAGGGGGAGGACCCAGCAAAGAAAAGATCAGAAATCCCAGCAAATTGGATACAGGCTTTGGAAGAACTCAAAATGCAATTCAAAACACAATTAAGAGAGGCTGAAGACAATTGGGAAAAGAAATTGAAAACTAAGATAAGTCATCTGGAAACAGAAAATAGTGTCTTGAAAGCCAAAATCAACCAGCTGGAAAATGAGGCAAAGGAGATGAAAGATGAGGTGAAGAAGATGAAAGATGACCTCCAAAGAAAATCCAACCAAAAGGAAAAGGATGACCAAAAAACTAAGGATGAAATCCAGTCTTTAAGAACCAGAATACAACAACTTGAATCGAGCGACCTCACAAGGCAGCAAGACACTATAAAACAAAACCAAAAGAATGAAAAAAATGAGGAAAATATGAAGCATCTCATTCACAAAACAGAGGATTTAGAAAATCGTTCAAGGAGAGACAATTTAAGAATTATTGGCCTACCAGAAGACCAGGACAAAAGAAAAAGCCTGGACATTATATTACAGGAAATTATCAAGAGGGAAAAGTGGAGATTGATAGAATCCACAGATTACCTCCTGTACTTAATCCCCAACTGACAACACCCAGGAATGTTATAGCCAAATTCAAGAACTATAAGACCAAAGAAAAGATATTACAAGCTGCCAAGAAGAAGTCATTCAGATACCAAGGAACCACAGTGAGGATAACTCAGGATCTGGCTGCATCCACACTGAAAAAAAGAAAGGCATGGAATACGATATTCCGGAAAGCAAGGGAAGTAGGTCTACAACCAAGAATCAACTACCCAGCAAAACTGACTATATTCTTACAGGGGAAAGTATGGTCATTTAACACAACAGAAGAGTTCCAAGCATTCATAAATAAAAGACCAGACCTGAACAGAAAATTTGAAGTCCAACCACATAACTCAAGAGAATCATCAAAAGGTAATTAAAAAAGAGGGGGAAACAACAATAACAACAACAAAAAAAATTTTAAGAGACTCAATAAGTTAAAATGATATGTATCCCTATAAGAAAAGAGGTCATTGGTAACTCTTAAAAACTGTTGTTATTATCTGGGCAGCAAAAAGAAGTATACTTAGAGGGAACAGCAACAAACTGTATAGGATGAAAGGACAAGACATAGATAGGTATATAGATATATGCATGCAGAAATACATATGCATAAGTATGCATATATATATAACTAGAGCTTTAAAATAGGTTAATATTAAAAGAAATGGGAAAAGAAACAAATGGGGGTAAATTTATATGTCATAAAGAAGCTCATGGTGGGAGGGGGGAGAACATCAATACACTGGAAGGGTAAAGAGGTCAGAGACAGGAAATACTCAACTTTTACATGCATTGAAAGTGACTCAGAGGGTAAAGCAATCCAATCCATTGGGGGCAGAGAATAGATTTGCACCCTACAGGGGAGTAGAAGGGTAACAAATGGTCTGGTGGGGAGGGAAGCAGTACAAGAGAGGGAGGGAGTGGGGGGGTTAATTTTAGAAAGACTACAGGGAAAATAAGGGGGGGATAAATAGGGAGGGGAGTAGAAAGGGAAGTAAAATAAGGGTGAGAACAAGGGGGACTGTTCAAAAGCAAACATTGGTATTAGAAGGAAATAGTGAAAGAAGAAAAGGCAGGTAAAGGAGCAGAAATCAAAATGCTGGGAAATACACAGCTAGTAATCATAACTCTGAATGTGAATGGAATGAACTCACCCATAAAACATAAGCGAATAGCAGAGTGGATAAGAGTCCAAAACCCTACCATATGCTGTCTACAAGAAACACATATGAGAAAGGTAGATACACATAGGGTGCAAGTAAGAGGGTGGAGCCAAATCTATTGGGCATCAACTGACAAAAAGAAGGAAAAAATGCAAAGGAAGGAGGACTTGCAGTCCCAGATCTCAAACTATACTATAAAGCAGTGGTTATCAAAACAATTTGGTACTGGCCAAGAGACAGAAAGGAGGATCAGTGGAATAGACTTGGCGTCAATGATCTCAGCAAGACAGTTTATGACAAACCCAAAGACCCCAGCTTTTGGGACAAAAATCCATTATTTGATAAAAACTGCTGGGAAAATTGGAAGACAGTGTGGGAGAGATTAGGTTTGGATCAACACCTCCCACCCTACACCAAGATAAATTCCAAATGGGTGAATGACTTGAACATAAAGAAGGAAACTATAAGTAAATTAGGTGAACACAGAATAGTATACCTGTTAGACCTTTGGGAAGGGAAAGATTTTAAAACCAAGCAAGACTTAGAAAGAGTCACAAAATGTAAAATAAATAATTTTGACTACATCAAATTAAAAAGTTTTTGTACAAACCAAACCAATGTAACTAAAATCAGAAGGGTAGCAACAAATTGGGAAACAATCTTCATAAAAACCTCTGACAAAGGTTTAATTGCTCAAATTTACAAAGAGCTAAATCAATTGTACAAAAAATCAAGCCATTCTCCAATTTATAAATAGGCAAGGGACATGAACAGGCAGTTCTCGGCCAAAGAAATCAAAACTATTAATAAGTACATGAAAAAGTGTTCTACATCTCTTATAATCAGAGAGATGCCAATCAAAACAACTCTGAGGTATCACCTCACACCTAGCAGATTGGCTAACATGACAGCTATGGAAATTAATGAATGCTGGAGGGGATGTGGCATAGTGGGGACACTAATTCATTGCTGGTGGAGTTGTGAATTGATCCAGCCAATCTGGAGGGCAATTTGGAACTATGCCCAAAGGGTGATAAAAGACGGTCTGCCCTTTGATCCAGCCATAGCACTACTGGGCTTGTACCCCAAAGAGATAATAAGGAAAAAGACTTGTACAAGAATATTCATAGCTGCACTCTTTGTGGTGGCAAAAAATTGGAAAATGAGGGGATGCCCTTCAATTGGGGAATGGCTGAACAAATTGTGGTATATGTTGGTGATGTAATACTATTGTGCTAAAAGGAATAATAAAGTGGAGGAATTCCATGGAGACTGGAACAACCTCCAGGAAGTGATGCAGAGCGAAAGGAGCAGAACCAGGAAAACATTGTACACAGAGACTGATACATTGTGGTACAATCGAAGGTAATGGACTTCTCCATTAGTGGCCATGCAATGTCCCTGAACAATCTGCAGGGATCTAAAAAACATTATCCATAAGCAGAAGATAAACTGTGGGAGTAAAAATACCGATGAAAAGCAACTGCTTGACTACAGGGGTTGAGGGGATATGACTGAGGAGAGACTCTAAATGAACACTCTAATGCAAATACCAACAACATGGAAATGGGTTTGAATCAAGAACACATGTGATACCCAGTGGAATTGCGCGTGGGCTATGGGAGAGGTGGTGGGAAGGGGGAGGGAAGAAAAGAAAAAGATCTTTGTTTCCAATGAATAATGTTTTGAAATGACCAAATAAAAATTAAAAAAAAAATAAATCTGTAGTCATGATCTATGCCCCTAGGATATAAAGATAAAAACAAGACCTCTCTAGAAACTTATCTTCAAGTAGGGATGGTGTTTTGTTCTTGTTATTACTGTGTCTAGTCCTACTCTTCCTGACCTTGGAACATAGAGTGCTAAAACTGTCAATGGGTTTTTCTTGGCAAAGATATAGTGCAGCAGTTTGCTATTTCCTTCTCCACTAGATAAAGGTAAACAGAGATTATATGACTTACCCAAGGTCACACAGCTAGTAAGAGTCTGAGACCATATTTGAATTCAAGTCTTCCAGACTCCAAGCCCTGCTTGTATCCATTGAGCTATCCAGCTGCTCCCTGGGGTGGAATGTGATAAGTAGATACATAAGGAAGGAGAAAATATTTAAAACTTTGGGAATCAAGGAAGTATTCATAAAGGAAGTGACTTGAGTTTCAAGTCTTTGAGAAAGATAAAAATTCTCATAGAACATCAGGAGCAAGGACATCTGGACACAAAGCCTGGACCACTATGTGAATGTATCAAGGCCAGGGACATAGAATAGCAAATTTAGGGAACAGTAAGAAGGCAATAGATTTGGAATATAGAATGATATGGAATAATAAGAAATAAAGTTGGGCAGGGAGGTTGAAATCATATTGTGGTATTGTTTTATTGTTCAATCATTTCTGACAATCATCCCATTTGAGATTTTCTTAGCAAAAATACTGGAATGATTTTCTTTTTCCTTTTCTGGCTCATTTTATAGATGAGGAAACTGAGGCAAATAGGATTAAGTGACTTACATAGGGTCTCATAGTTAATAAGTGTCTGAGGCCAAATTTGAACTCATGTCTTCCCGACTTAATAGGGTGCATTATCCATTCTACTATCTGACTTCCCTGAAATAAGACTGCAGAGAGTAATAATTTCCTGGGTGAGGAATTTATATTATATCTTATAGGAAATAGAGAACAATTGAAAGATCTGAAGAAAGGGAGTCACTTGATCAAATATGTGCAACTAAATGATTAATTTGGCAGTTAGGAGGCAAGTGGGTTGGTGAAGAGGAACGCTGGGGGAAAAAAGAGACCAATTAGGGGAGAAGTGATATGAGTCTGACCTTAGTATTGTCGTACCAGTGTGATGAGAGAGGAGATAGATATGAGAATTGCTATCATGGTAGAATTAGCAAGTCTTTAAAAAGTACCTCTAGAAGAAGAAAGAGAGTTTTATTTATTTAAAAAAAAACCCTTACCTTCCATCTTAGAATCAATACTATGTATTGGTTCTAAGGCAGGAGAGTGGTAAGGGCCAGGCAATGGGGGCAAGTGACTTGCCCAGGGTCACACAGCTAGGCAGTGTCTAAGATCATATTTGAACCCAGGACCTCCCATTTCTAGGCCTGGCTCTCATTTCAAACATTTATCAAGTGTTTACTATGTTCAAGCTCTGTGCTAGGTGCTATAGATAAAAAACAAGGGTAAAAGAATTCCTGATTTTGAATAGAGACAACATAAGTACCAATAAAGAAGACTAAGATTTCTGACCTCAGTCACTAGGTAAATGATAGTATTCTCAACAGGAACAGGGAAGTTTGGAGGTGAAATATATTCAAGTGAAGAATATTTAATATGATAATTATTCCATTTTGGATAAGTTGAATTTTAGATGCTGATGTGATATCTATGTTGAGATGTCTAATAGGCAGTATGGGACTGGAGTTCATGAGAGATATTTCTATATAGATATATATACATACTTGGAAGTCATCTATGTAAAAATGATAATAGAACTTCTGGGTATAGGCTAGCATTAAGGGAAAGGGAAGAAAAAGAAATCAGGACAGAGCCTTGCCACTCCTTCCTTTAGAGGGTTAGAGGTAAGTCTGGATCTATCGAGAGACTGAGGAATGATCAAGTGTTAGAGGATATTGGGTCATGAAAATCAGGAGAATTTATCTCAAGTTAAGGAGAAGTTTATTGATAGTCATATGCAGTAGACAGAATGCATATATATAGACTGAATACATGTATAAAGGTAGCCTGTATAAGAGACTATAAAATTATCCCTATATCACTCTAATTTTTATATCCTTGAACAAATAACTGGCTTCTCTTTACCAATACTGTTCTTCAACTGTTGACATAATATTGACACAAGTTGTTTTCCTCATCCTTCTGTTTCCAAGGCCATCCAGAGGTCTCCTGTATTAACAATTCTTCAGTTTATCACCAACTCTCTTACCTCCTTTTTTGTTTTGCAACCTTGTGAATTAGCCTGAAACATTTCCCTTTACTACACTATTCTGTTATAGTCATGCACAAAAATTAAGCCCGTCAGGGAGAACTTAGAGAAGTCCATACTACAGAAATAAAAAGAGAAGAGGATCTCCAGGAAGTGGTGCCACTCAGAAGTATGAAAAGCTATAGAAATTTCAAGAAGAATCAGAGTTGAAAAAAGTTATTTAGCAAGATATTGTAGTTAATTGATTTTTCAGATTAAAACATGACAAACCTTTGAGAAGGTTCTTAGGAAGGCTGTAATGGAAATTAGATTGAAAAAGGTTAAAAGAGAATAGCTAGGGAAGAAGTGGAAGCAATGAATAGAGACTGTTCATTCAATAAGCATTTATTAAGCATCAATGTTTTACAAGACATTATGCTAAGTGCTGAGTGTAAAATGACAGAAATGACATAATCCTTTCTCTCACTGAACTGGTTTTCTTTTGGAAGAGTGGAAATTCAATATATATACAGGTATATAAATAAAAGACAGTTTGAGTTGTGAAGGAACACTAACAATTAAGAGAATTAAAGCATTTAGAAAGAACAGAGGAGTAGATTATAATTATTTGACAGTGAAAAGGAGGAAAGATATAGCTTAAGGAGTTAGTTGAGTTGTGTTTTGTATATTTTTTAGAATGAAGGAATTGTGAATATATGTGTAGGCAATAGAAACAGAGGCAGAGATTGAAGATGAAAGAAGGAATGATTAATGACATACATTTTTAAAGGAAACATAAGGGGATAGGACTGAATGAATAAGTAGAAGGGTAGTCAAAGACTAACTTTAAAATTTTTCTTCCCAAACACTCAAGCAATCTAAGTCAAGATAAATGAAATGTATAGCAGTTTTAAAGTATGGAGTAAGAAGGTAGATGGTATGGATTATTCAGGTAAGCAGGGGGTGTAGAGAGAGCATGGGTTATATAGAGAGTTTAGGGCTTGAGGATAAAGCAGCAGATGTGGAACATTTCTAAAGACAACATGCTAAGGTCAGTTGGGGAAAATAAGAGATTCTGTGCAGCAGTGAGAGCCCAGCTGAGATCAAATCACATGACTTTGTACTGGAACTAGTTTTCATAAATATGTGACTTCCCTCAGTAATTTTTAGCAGCATGGGGATGTGACAAAAGTAAATATTGGTCAAATTAGTCCAGTACTGAGGGTTTCAAGGCATGAATAATGACAGGAAAGGTGGTCAAGGGATGCTTCAAAGCAATATTTTGAACACAAATTGTGCTCAGTTTCTTGGGTGGAGGTTAAATTCAGTAGCCTATGAGTAAGCATTAATTTTTTTTTTAGGAGATTCAACCTTTAAACACTTCTTTTCTTTTCTTTTTCTTTTTTCTTTTATGGCTGGGTCTCTTTATATCACCCAGGCTAGAAGAGTAGACAATGCTCACAAGCCTGATCTTCACAGCTACTTTGACTTACAGTTTTCTGATTTGGCCTGACTCACCCCAGCCTGATAATCCTGTATGCTTGGGCGATTCACCAGATTGATGTAGAATATCATCCTTACTGCTATTTCCTTCCTTCTAGATCTCCCATTCTATACTGCATGTACTTTTTATATGCATAATTGTTTGCATAAATTTCTCCCATGGGATTATTGAGCTCCTTGAGGGCATGGACTGTGTTTTGTCAATTTGTATCTCCAGCATTTATCAAAGTATCTGCATAGTAAGTGTATAATGAATGTTTTTTGACTGAGACTACAGATACATTGTAGTTTTTAATGTTCAAACTCTAGAGATCTGTCAGTGTTAGCCTCAGCCTTCCCAGTCTAATATTGTCTATGTGACAACATTACCAGTTAGGAGGAGTCCATCTTGAAAGGCAATGTGATATGGTAGAAAGGGAATCAGGAAGATCAGAATTCAAACCTGCCTTGGATGCCTACAAATGTATGACCTCAATTAAGTTAGTTAAAAGCTTTAGGCTTCAGGTTTTCTTATCTGTAAAAAATGAAAGCACTGGAATTTGTGGCCTCTAAGGTTTCTTCCAGCTGTGAATTTATGATCTTGTCTATCAGCAGGAAAAGTAGGTTGATATTGGTAAAATAGGTGAGAACTATGGAAAGCCTTCAACGTGATTGTATTGTATCATTTTAAAAATGACTATTGAAGCCTTGCCCTTTTCTATGAATCACTGACTATAAAGATAGGAGAATTCAAAGGCAAAATTATTAACATTGCATTATAGTGCCAGCTGGCAAGCATATATTAAGACTTAGACCTCTTTTATTTGGCTTATTTTTTCTTAGTGTGTTGCTTGGAGAGGTTTATCCTCTCAAGGTATAAGCTATTGAGATGAACCTTGAAGGGCCTTTCTTTGTGAAACTGGGGTTACTTGAAGTGGGCTGACATTGCTCCAAGTTGCTGTAAAATCTTTGATCTTCAAGGTTTTGTAGGAAGTCACTCCAAACTGTGGTATTCTGATAGGGAGGGCTGAAAACCATGAATGAAAATGAATACTTTGCTGATTAAAAAAAAAAAAAATTTATTTATTTGTTCACATTAAAACACCCAGATAACTCTCTCCCTCCCATTCCCTAATTAAAGAAGACATTATTTAAGAAAAATATATAATTGGACAAAAAATATACATTTGACAAAAAGATATATATATTTTATCTTTTTGTCAAATAAAGTCTTCTCTCTCTCTCTCTCTCCCTCTCTCTCTCTCTCTCTCTCTCTCTATATATATATATATGTAATTATCTCTTGCTTATTTCCATTTGTCAGTTCTTTTTCTACAGGCAGACATACAAAAGTAGTTCTTCAGATGCTATTTATTGTAATGTATATAATGTTCTCTTGGTTCCGCTTATTTCTTTATAATTTCATATGGGTCTTTCCATGTTTTAAAAAACAATAACTTATCTTTTCTTATGGCTCCTGACAAAATTACTGGTTAGACTGTAGCCTATTTTTTATAACTTTTATTAATTGAGTTGTATAAACATATATGTATGTAATTTATTAATATAAATAGTTTGGATTTATGTCTTTGTTTTATTCTTATAAACATAATTTAGTTGAGGATTTTATGTCTTCTCCTTTATTCCTCTGGCTCAAAAGTGCTGTTGACCTGAGTAATTTGAGCCCAGGAAAGGCCACACATTATCATCACATTTTTTTTCAAGTAAATTTATTGTCAAAGTCATAGAGCAGGGGTCCCCAAAATGCAGCCCGTGGGCCATATGAGGCCCCCTCAGGTCATTTATCCAGCCCCCACCACACTTCCAGAAGGGGCACCTCTTTCATTGGTGGTCAGTGAGAGGAGCACTATATCTGGCGGTGCCACAAAGCGCAGCATTGTTCACATACAGTACTACTTCCGGTGACATAATCTTTTGTGTGGCTCCTTGATCTGAGAGTAACTGAACAAGAAGGAGGCACTGGGCAAAGTATTATGTGGCTGCACAATGGAAGACATCAGCATGGTGAGCGGTGGTCTGGGGAAGGGGATTCCGCACTATGTATACTGTTGCCTGGTATAGTGGTGGTGGTGATGGGCCTGTGCAAAGTGTGACAGACCCATCACAGCCAGTGCTGCAGCCCCCGCTATCCCAGACAGCGGTATACAGGTTTGTTCATTGTTGTTGTTTTTTTAATATTCCAACCCTTGAATGGTCTGTGGGACAGTGAACTTGCCCCCTGTATAAAAAGTTTGGGGACCCCTGCCATAGAGAAAAGTCCACAGAACTTCATTACCTATAATGCTAGGAAAAAACTGTCAGACTAAGTAAATTCATGAAATCTATTTCACTGGAGCCTGTATGTCTGTCCAAAGAGTTGCTAGGAGCTAACTAGCTAACTCTGCTAGTCAGTTTAACCAAAGTGGGCCCTGAGAAGAGAAATGATGGGCAGAAGAGATGCTATGAACTGCAGTCAGAGCAGGAAACTTGTGAAGTGCTACTCCTATGACAATCCAAAACATAGAAGTAGCAGCAGAACTCTGATAAGCCTTCCCTACATTTTTTTGAATGTTCTCCAGACTGCCTTGGAAAACTACAGCAGCTTTCTAGCAGAGGGTGTAATTTAAAAAAAAATTGTTTTTGTTTTTACCCATTGTTTCATGACTCCAGAGGAGAGTCTGACTTTCCCCCAATATGCTAGAGTTATTATATATGGGGAGAAGGGGAAACTACATTACAATTCCATTGAGCCCTTAATAGGTTATATTCATTCTAGTCTATGTGTGATCTATGTGTGTGTGTGTGTGTGTGTGAGAGAGAGAGAGAGAGAGAGAGAGAGAGAGAGAGAGAGAGAGAGAGAGAGAGAGAGTCTAAGAATAGCTTTTATTGCATTATTATTTCTCTCTTGTTATTAGCAATTCTTTTGTGTTTTATTTAAATTCTTTCCCATTTTGTTTGTAGCTTGAATAGACTGTTGGTAGCTCAGGCCAGGATTTGTATAGATGATTACCCCATATTCCTTATTCTAAATCTGGGATAAAAAATAAAGAAAAAACAAAAACTGTTATGTTCTTCAAAGCTAGAGACAGAGGCAGTGCTAATGCTACTTAAAAGATTTTTAGTTGCAAATAGCTTTGAAATTTGTATGGCCTGAATTCTCATAACCATGTAAACTTTAAGATTTAAGCTGAAACTAATGCATATGCACACACTTGTTATGGAGAATACATAATCTTATGAACTTTGTTAAAAAAAGTTTTTCAAACTTCATGAGAATTAATTTGGTGATCAGAAATATAATTAATTGTAGAAGTGTTTGCTTACAGAGTATGCTATTTAAACGTAACCTACAAGCCTGTAGATGAATTTCAGTAGTGTCTCCCTGATAATGTGAATTCAATTTACAATATTTACAGTGACAATTCTTGGAAACTAAAAAGAGGAAGTCATTAAAACCACTTAAAAGGAGTGCTTGATTGAAATATAATTTGAACTGTATATACAGTCCAAGCACTTGGCTATCTTTGGTTTCTTCCTTTTCAGTTTTTATTTATATACAGAAAATGTAACAAAACTGAACTCTGGAAATGGAAGTACAGAGCTGTGTTTCAGGTTGTTCTTTCATGATGGCATTAGGATGCAATTTTAAAAAATTGAAATAGACAATTTAAGATCAAATTAGATTGCAAATTACATGGATCAGGCTTTTGCGATGGACATTCCATCTTGTCTCAGATAGTTACTTGCTAACTATTGAAGACCTTGCATATCATGGTAAGGAATCTGACCTGCAGAACCCTGAAGCTTTTGAACTAGGATGTGACAATACTCAGAGCTATGCTTTAGGAAATTGAATCTGACAGTAGTGTATTGGAAAAGAGTAAGCCTAGAAGTGAGGACTTTTGTTAGGAGGCTATTGTAGCAATCTGAGGGAAGGGTAATGAGGCCTGGAACCCTTAATGATGACAGTGGAAATGAAGAGGAGGGAATATATTCCAAAGATATTTGAGAGATAGAATCAACAGCAGGACTTGACAAGAGACACACACATTCTCTCTCTCTCCTCTCCCCTCTCACATTCCTCCCTCATTAAAATTTAGTTCTTTTGTATTTTATTTTATGTTAAAATATATTCTGAGGAGGGATACACAGACTTAACCAATTTGCCAAAGTTTCCATGACACAAAATAGTTTATCAACCCCCAAATATAGAATATAAAATCTTTGAGAGTAAGAACTATTTTTCATTTTTCTTTGTATCCATCCTTACCTCTACCTCACTTAAAACAAGGCCTTGCAAATAATAAGTGATTAATAAATACTTATTAATTTATTTCCTTTCCTTTGACTTCTATATTATGAATTCCAAATTGGAAGTTACTTTCCTTCAAGCTCCCTATAAATTCTGTCTGCACATGGTTTCCCGTTGCATTAGACTGTGAGCTCCTTGAGACCAGGGATTCTTTCTTGCCTTTCTTTATAGCTTTGGCACTTAGCAAAGAACCTGGAAGTTAGTAGGTTCTTGTTAAATGGTCGCAGACTGACTGATACATTGATGAGAAGTAGATTCAAAATAGTAGTCCTATTTACTAATCCCTTCACTCTTTGAAAGCTGAAATTATCATGAAGACAAGCCAAGAAAGCTTTACCTTTTTTACTTTTGGCAGAGAGAGGGAGCTTCAGCAATTGTCTGGATTATTGAAGTTTCCCATCTCTCCTATCTCATCTGTGCAAGGCTGCAATCTATTCATCAAATATGACTGAGGTTATTATTAACTTCCACTGTAGCTCTACTCTGATGCCTTATTGTGGTATGGAGAAGACCCTAGATTCTGGAAGGTCATAATAGTGGAACATAAGGTAGGTTCTATCAAAATAGAGATATGTTGGGTAGAGTCCTAGTGAAAAGTTGTATGCCTGTCAAACTAGACTTGGTTTAACTGTGAGAGGCTCATTGATGAAGTTGCACTAAGAAAATACATTTTTCAGTCACAGAGACTCTCCAAAAATTTACTCAGTCAGGTGAGACGTGATCTGGTTATAGAGGGAGTACCCATATCAAAGAAATCATATTTATTGAGGTACTGAACTCTTTATAATGCTATTCTTATTAAGAGGATAGTAGCCTCCTCAGTAGATTTTGGTTGTATAGGTCTGTGCTGCAACTTTTATTTCTGGAGACAAGGGAACACTATAGGAAAACAGCTTTGCTTCTCAGTTCTTCATGTCTTTCACTAATTTCTAACTTTCTATTCTCAAGTTTCTTGTTTCATACTGTACAGAAAACTAAGGAACTGCCTTGGAGAAAACAAAGCTGCTGAAAAATGAACAGATAAATGGGAACCCAGAGATGAATAAAAAGAGAAGAATGACAACTTTTTTCTTGTCAGACCATGTGCCATGACCTTGTCAGGATATGTAACATGTGCTCCTGTTCACTCTCAACCAAGGAATTCAATTTTTTGTTTCCTTCCTTCCTTCCTTCCTTCCTTCCTTCCTTCCTTCCTTCCTTCCTTCCTTCCTTCCTTCCTTCCTTCCTTCCTTCCTTCCTTCCTTCCTTCCTTCCTTCCTTCCTTCCTAACTTTGAATAAAGCACTGTTATCAGATCCATTCTCATATCCTTCCTAGCTGGGCTAGCCACAAATTTTTTGTGAGGATCAATGAGAAATTGTCTATAAATCATTTTGAAAATTTTAATTTAATTTATTAATATGAGCTACTACCACTTCTATGCTGTTCTAGAACTACTATTGTGGTATTGTGAAGGCCTTTGCCTCAAAGGTTTTATGTATGTCTCATTGAGGAATTATATTTTCATAGTTATTCACAATCCATGGAACAGAAAACAAACTAGAAAAAAGCCACAAGCATCATCTTTTTCTATATATGTATAAGAGTAGATTTTCATTAATTTGGGAAAACAGAAAAATCATGATACAAAACTGAATTGATTTAATTTCAACTGGGGCCCTAAAATTCATCCCTTCTCACATAATACACTGATGTCCAAATATTTTGCTTAGTTACTCTTAGTTCACTTGCCAATGCTGAGAAAACTGCTATTTGCAAAGAGTTTTTTTCTGTCTTGCTATATCCATTTATTTCAACTTCTTCAATGAAGACTATATATCATTACATGGAGCTTAAGTTGATTACTTGAAGACAAGCTAAAATCATAGGGATGTGGTTCCTTGGAATTTTTAAAAGGAAATATGGATATTTGTATTCAACAAATATTATTTTTGATCAACCTTTAAGGTTCTAGTGATCTAGTGATTAACCTGTGAGTGGGGTTCTAGTAAGTAAATTCTTCCTCTGATGTAAATTGTCACCTGTAATTTATATCTAGGTCCCAATTAAATGTGAATCTTGCAAAGGAGCTACATTATTAAATTTGCACTGAATATACTATGTAAGCTGGAGCTAATTATAAACAGGTGTGTATACATACATACATATGCACATATATATGTACCATACATACACTGTATATGCAAGCATATTTACTCTTAGGTGTGTATTGTAAGAAACAAAGAAATCTAGGCCATCATTCTGAGTTGAAGATTCATCTTTGATTGTGAGAAATTAGAGCTGGAGGTCTCATCATGTTCAGCATGTGGCAAAGACCTTGTTTAGATGTACAACAGTCTGTTTTATAGACTTTTGACAGTCAATTAACATGAGTTATTAAAAAAAATCAGATGTTCACAATGTGTTACTAAAGTTTAGAAATATTTGCTAAAAGAGTTAATAATTTCCAAGGAAAGGTTTAAGAAAGGCAGCCTCATTTACCCTTGTCATTCTGGTGATTTAACACCAATTAAGACTTCTGGTTTGGATATCAGAAGGATTTATAAAGATCAAGGACTCTGTTAAATGTTGCAATCTTTATAATATTTGGTTGATGATATTTCACAAACATCATTCATCACTGCAGTTTGAAAGTAATAATCGAAAATATGGGAATGAATGTGATCAGGATACAATTTTCAATCATCTCTAATTGATGCTACAAATAATAGACTGACAGTTGGTCAGACTTTAATCACTCTTAAAGATAAAGATGAGGCACCTTTTTGGTTCATAAACTCTAAGGAATCTAGAGTCAATACAAATCCTTCACCAAAGCAAATTAACATCTTTTCTTTGTAATACATTTCTACTACTGACTCAGTGATTGTTTTCATTATCTTTGAAAGGAATCAGTATTCAGGCAAGCTATGCACTTAACATTCCACAGCTGATAACAGAATCTCTTAATTTTATTGGTAGACATAATATGCTAATACCCATACTATACTATCTTTTCTACTATTATGGATAATATTATATTATTGTAATTTATATCTTAAACATAATAGTTTGCTAACTGGATTTAATTCTTTCTAAAATCATAGTTACAGTTACCTACCTAATATGTGATTCCTCATTTTAGAATCACTTATAAAGGTAATAAAGGCAATTTCCTTTTCACTAGTGGTAGTCTCTCGGTGACGGAGAATGACTATTGTCTTTGTGTGTTTTCATCTACGGTGTACCCTCATGTGGCTTTGGAGTCCAAAGACTGAGGCGCAAAGTTTGTGGCACATGGGGCCTGGGACGCCAGTTGTTATGGGAGGTGCGGTTGTGGACTGGTGTCGGCGTTCACGCGCAGTGGCAAGATGTCGATGTCGCTCATCTTCAAAGGTGGTGGCGGCATGGTTAATGTGGGTATACCAGCTGCTTCTATCAGAGGCAGCGAGTTCTAGTTGCTTTGGTGTAATGCCAGCCCACCTCAAGGTTGACTTTAGCTGGTCCTTGAATCTTTTCTTTGGTCGGCCTTGTTTCCTGAGTCCAGCTGACAGTTCACCATAGAATACCTGTCTTGGTATTTGCTGTGGGTCCATGCGGATGACATGTCCAGACCATCATTAGCTGGGTTGTAAAGAAATAGCTGGGAAGTAAAAAAAAACAGTAGGAGCATACTTCTTTGAAAATCAAGTTGTTTTTAGTAAGTCAAAAATACTATTGTATAATAAATTTTTTTAATTTATTTTTTAATTAACAAATTTATCTTCTCTTTTCCCCAATTCTGTTCTCCTTCCCTTAGAGAGGGAAACAAAATAATTAGAGCAAATTTGCATAGTCAATCAAAACACATTCGTAATTTGATCAAGTCCAAAAACAGCTTTTATGTTCTTGGAATCAGTAATTGTGTCTGTTTCCTTTATAATATCTAATAACTATTAGGCTCACTGGATAGAATGCTGGGCCTTAAGTCAAGAAGACTCTTCTTGAATTCAAATCTGGTCTCAGACACTAGCTATGTGACCTTGGGCAAATCATTTAACTCTGCCCCAGTTTCCTCATATGTAAAATAGTCTGGAGAAGGAAATGACAAACTTCTTCAGTATCTTTGAGAAAACTCCAGAAGAAGTCATGAAGAGTTGGACACAACTGGAAAAATGATTAAACAACAGTAACATATAACATATTTAAGCTCAATTAATATTTATTAAAAAGAACACGCATGAATTAGTTATCTCATTTAAAAACCATTTTAAATGGAATTATAAATGTGCATTTTTATAAACTATGAACTAATCAATTTATTATAACAAAAGCCACATATTTTAAGGAATTTTCAGTCCAGAATAAGTTAAATGATGGAACCCTGAAGAAATGTGACATGTTAGTATAGCTCTGCTAGAAAATGTAAACAAAGGAATCATTATAATTACAGGCATTCCATAATTCTGAATGTTTGGATTGAATAGCCAATCTTTAGAGGCAATATTGGAAATAGCCAATATTCCAATTGTGAAATTTACTAGTAATAGTAACTAATAGCTACTAACAACTTTGATTAATTAAGTACATCATGGGTCGGTCTCTAATTGAAGCTATTTCTTCATGTACTATGGATACAGAAGAATATTCATAGATTTCTTTACTCATGTGGATTTATAGGACAGGTTCATTATTAAAATGGAAGGTCTCATTAATCAGGTAAAAGAGAAAAACAGTGCCAGGAAGTGTAAGTTTAGAATTAAAAATCCTAGGCATGGATATATATTATTAGGAGTTGGAGCAAAGAGGCAATGGGGTGGCTTAAATTGTTCTAGGTCACTTAGCAGAAGAAAATTAGGATCCATTTCTCTTGATTCCATTGTGTGTTTTTTGCATGGTAATTGTCAAGGTAAATTGTCCACTTACTCTCCATTCTTTGTCTTTCTTCCTCCAACACATACATATAGATTTTTTTGTAAATTTTCAACCAACAGCTATGCTAGTCATTTGCACAGCTTGTTAATAAAAATCTCCCCAGCTGGTTTTATTAACTTCATTTTAAGCACATAGTGTTTTGCATTTTTATAAGTCTAATGGGTCTTCTTTGTTAATCTATTAGAATGATACTTTATTTTAGTTTCACACAATTTTAAAGCTGTTATTTATGCTTTCCTTAAAAACACATACCCAAACCAAACAATTCTGCCCCCCCCCCAAAAAAAAAACTTTGAGACCATTTGTATTTTATGCCACAGTATTTATGGCTCACTTTGCAAGCTTTGGAGTCTGTTATTGTAACATCAATAATAAACATTCCAATTGACTTTCTTTGCCTAGAAATTATGCCAGAACTACTAAAATGAAAAGAACAAGGAGAAAAATGAAGACAAGAATGAGACAAAATAAATTAAAGTTTCCTGGAAAGATCATGATTAACATTCTGATAGAGATACCAAAAGCCAAGTTCTTTGGAATAATTTACAGACACCAAAATCTCTTACATTTAATTACTTACATAAAAAAGAACAATAATCCTTTCTGTTTATAACAAAGAAGAAACATTTGCATGGTAATAGCTCTCTACTGTTTTTTTTTTAGTTTTTTTTTCCTAGTACAGAGAGTAGCTCAGATCATGTCTGGATGTAATTAATATTTTAGCATTGTTGGTTA
This sequence comes from Monodelphis domestica, assembly GCF_027887165.1. Lineage (NCBI taxonomy): Eukaryota > Metazoa > Chordata > Mammalia > Didelphimorphia > Didelphidae > Monodelphis > Monodelphis domestica. The sequence goes on along the minus strand of NC_077229.1, from coordinate 464,467,092 downwards.
TGATATAACAAATTAATTGGAGGTTATAGGATAACACACCACATGTAGAAATATAATACTTTTATGGCATATTGGCAAATTGTGATTTTAAAATACTTTATCCATTTATATTTAATTTTCTGATTTGGAGCACATACTTAGAGTGCTTCTAAGATCCTAACACAGTATCTGGAACATAATAAGAATTTGGTAAATGCACTTTTTAAAATTGTTTTATTTTTTCAATTAAATGTAGAAACTATCTTTTATGATCTAGGTTCTTTCCCTCTATCCCTCCATCTCCATCTCACCAAGGTGGTAAATAATCTCATATAGGTTATACCAGTGCTTCCATTCAGTACATATTTCTATATTCCATATTTTGTGACTGAAGACACATATCACACATGCATTAAAAAATTCATGATGGAAAAAAGTAAGGAATGACATGATTTCATCAGCAATCAGATCCTAGAAATTCTTTCTTTGCCTATAGATAGCATTTTCTTTTGCTTTTTAATAACAAGTCCCTTAGGATTATCTTTGAATCTTGTTTTGCTGAAAATATCTTAGTCCTTCAAAGTTAATTATTGCTCAATAATTCTGTTACTGTATATATTATTCTCCTGGTTCTCCTCACTTAATTTGCATCAATTCATATAAATATTTCTGTGTTTTTCTGAACACATCCTGTTCATCATTTTTCATTGTGCAATAACAATAACACAACAATAATTTTCTTTCTTTTGGTTTTTTCTTTCTTTCTTTGTTTTTTTCTTCCTTACCACCACCACCACCACCAAAAATATTTAACTAAACAAATGTATAAAATGATTCTGTGCAGGACCACGAACTCCACATTGTTTACAATTTATTTAACAATATGTAAATAATATGTATATGCTAGTATAATATAAATATCTTCTGCTTTTGAATTCCCTTATAATTTGTTTTACTTACATACTTTTTTCACTTGACTTTGTGGTTGTTATTTTTATGTAATTATGGTATGCATCATTCTCATTGCCTTTTCTATTCTCTTCATCTCTTCATATATTCCTGTTATTAGTATTTCCAATATTTGTCATTTCAATAATATAATATAATCCATTACATTAAATCATCACAATCTATTTCTCCCATTCATTGTGCTTGTATTATTTCCAGCTATTTTGTCATAATAAACAAAGCTTCTCTGAATATTTTCACACAAATACAGCTTTTTACCCTTTCAATAATATCCTTTTGGGCTTAATCCTAGTAATGAGATTTCTAGGTCAATGAGCATAAACAGCTTTACAGTTTTTAATGTATAATTCCATTTTGTTTTGTTTTCTAAAAAATAAAAATTCACAGCTGCTCTAGCAATGGAATGGTAGGCCTGTTTCTCCATGTTCCTATCAGCATTTAATCTGATCACTGGTCACTTTAACATGTCTAGTTCTCAATTAACATATAATACCACAACCATATTTTGCTAGATTATTCCTTAGGTAGCAGACATAATCTTTTGCCATGACCATACTCTTTTCAAAACAAGTAATTTAGCTTGGCCATATCCAGTGGAACCTTTGTTCCAATGCCATGACTCCTCAGGGATGCAGGGTTACCTCCATAGTATGATGAGGGTTAAGGTAAGACTTTTTCAGAATATTTATATTCTTTTAGCCATTGTTGCCCCACAAGAAACTATGTTTGGATTATATGTGTATTTCGGCTTAGATTTTCTACTACTCTAATGCAGATATATGTGAGTTCTCCAGAAATCTATCTTATTTATATTATCTAATGTTCTACTCATCTCCTTAGCTCCTTTCTCATTTTTTTTTGGTTAGATTTGTCTAGTATTGGGAGGAGAAAATTAAAGTCCACTCATTATTATTTTGTTATCAATTTCCATTTGTATCTCATTTAGTTTTTCCTTTAAAAATCTGGGCTATAGAATATTTGATGCATACAGGTCCATTATTGATCATGCTTCATTAGCCATAGTATTCTCCAATATAATATAGCTATCCTCTTCATCCCTTCTGATTATATCCATTATAGTCCCAATTCAGTAAGAGATCATGACTGCTACCCCTGCCTTCTCTAGATCAACTGAGGCCATAGTATATTCTACTCCATCCCTTCACCTTCACTCTGTGTTTGTCTCTCATTTTCAGTGTGTTTCTTTTAATTCCACTTTGTCAGGTCCTGGTTTTTTATCCTTTCTTCTATCCCTTTTGTTCTAGTGTGTGAATTTATCCCATTACCCCAATGTCATAGTTACTGATTATTCATTTCCATTTACTCTGTTCCTCCTCATTTTTGTCCCTCTCTTCCTTTCTTTCTGCCCTATTCACAACACTTCCCCCAAATCCTCCCTTACTCTCTCCCCTTGCTTTCCTAGTTCTATATTAGCCCACCTTTCCAAAGATCACTCCTTTATCTCTTGCCCTTTACCTTTTATTTCTCATTCTATCCACCATTTCCCAAATTCCTTCCTAATCCCCCAATTGTGCCCTCCTACTTCTTTATTCCCACATCCCCTCACCTTACCCCTCCCTCTTGATATGTACTCCCCAATAGTATTCTTTTCTTTTCTTCCTGTTCTTATTCCATTGTTCTCCTTTCTTTTCCCAGTCTCTCCCTTATCCTATCTTCCTTCCCTCCTTTTGTCTGGACATTAAGACAAATTTTACCCTTCTAATTGTGTATGTTGTTCTCTCATTATCCCAAGTTCTCTTCTCTATGTAAGTTCCTCTACTCATTCCTCTTCCATTGGTAATAACCTATCCATCCTGCCTTGTCCTAGTCTGTTCCTCTACCATTTTGACTAATTCTATTACATTCCTTAGTTCTCAAGTTTTACATACATACATACTTATTCCTTCAAAATAATCAGGCAATGATGTCATTCCTCAGAGCCATAGAGAATATTTCCACATACCAGAATCAAACAATTTGACCTCTTGGGTTGCTTATGATCAGTTTTTTACTCCCTTTCTGGTTCTTATAGGTCAAATTATCTGCTGAGTTCTATATTTTTCTCCAGGAATAGTTGAAACTCCTTTAGTTCATTAAATATCCATTTTCCCCCTTTCATAATTATGCTCATTTTTGCTGGATATGCTATTCTTGGTTGTAAATTCAATTCTTTTGCTCTGAGAAATGCTTGTTCCCTCTCTTGCATTCTTTTAATGTTGTAGTTATTAAGTATTATGTTATTCTGACTACAACTTCACAGTATTTGAATTGTTTTGTTTTGCTTTGTTTCCTTGTTGCTTGTGGTATTTTCTCCCTAACCAAGAGGTTACAGAACTTAGTAAAGCTGTTCCAATGCATTTTCATTTTCTGATCTCCTTTAGATGATAACTAGTGTATTATATCAATTTCTATTTTACCCTATGTTTATAAATATTTTTTTTTCCTTGATGATTTCTTGGAGTACTGTGTCTGAACTCTTTTTTTGATTATAACTTTGCCAGAGTCCAAGTACTCTTATATTTTTTCTTCTTGATTTGTTTTCCAGGTCAGTTGCTTTTGTGATAAGGTATTTCATGTTCTCTTCTATTATTTCATTCTTTCAATTTTGTTTTATTATTTCTTCTTATCTTAGGCAATTGTTAGCTTCTCCTTGTCCAATTTTAGTTCTTAATGTATTATTTTCTTCTATAAATTTCTGGATCTCTTTTTTCATTTTGATGGTCTTTCATACTATTCTTGATTTTCTTGCATTGCTCTTCTGCCCCCACCCCACCCCTAATTTTTTCTTCATGCCTCTCATCTTGTTTTTGAGTCCCTTTTATAGCACTCTCCAAAGCTCTTTTTGTGCTTGTGGCCATTTATTATATGTTTTTGAAGTAGGTGATTTTACTTCATTGTCCTCTAATTTGACTTTGAGTTCTGATCTGTCCCCATAATAGGTATCAATGATTAAGTTCTTTCTCTTTTGCTTTTTCATTTTTATTTATTTATTTATTTATTTTAGTGGTCATGCCAATAGACTTAATTACTGGTTTTATTCTGGACTTTTAGGGTTCCTATATTGTGGATGTTTGTTATCTCAGCTTTCAGGATTTGTGTGTGTGTGTGTGTGTGTGTGTGTGTGTGTGTGTGTGTGTGTGTTTGTGTGTGTGCATTTTGGGGGGGGGTTATTTTTAGTTTCTGCAGTTTTTTTAGCCCAGAATTTTATATAGTCTCAGTCCTTAGCTTATACCCCTATTTATGATTAACCCTACCTGTTCCAACCATAGCACAGAGTCAGTTCTGCCACTACAACTGCAAGCTACCATTCTGCCTCCCCCTGTGGCAACATTCAGGAACTTCACTCTCCTAGGAGTAGCAAAGGTTGATGGGCCTTGGTCTCTCAGCAAACACACATACCCATGCTAGCTTCTTCTTCAAGCCTCTTCTCTTTCCACTATATCCCTGGACAGAGTAAGTGTCCAATCCATGTTTTTTTTTTGGGGGGGGCTCCAAAGTCCCTCTTCCTGCCTTGGAGCTTGGTACCTACTAACTCTGAAGTTTCCACTCTTTTAGTCCCCTGCTATGGACCAACTGAGAGTTCCTGAAGAGAGGACACAGCAAACATATGTAAGCATTGTAATAATATTTCTACCCATATATATATTTTATAAAGTTTATTAGAAAGGGTAGACAAGTATTCCTTTAAGTAACCTGACCACATGGTGCTTAGCCTGCCAGTCACTACCTCCTTCCCTTCAACAGCCTGCTCTGTTCCTGACATCTTCCTTCTTTCTTCTGTTCTCACTTCTCTCTCTCTCCTCAAGACAAAAGCCTTGACTTTTATTGATGTACAGCTCATACACAGACACAAAACCTGGTGCAACTTTGTTATGTCAGGAATGTTTGATAGACAGTTCGAGCTACTCAGGAGGGGTAGGGGATGAACTTCCTTGACACAATCTCTCCTATGATACTTTGGGAGACCCGTCTCCCCTATGGATCATTTAAATATAACTATATTATAACTCTAAATACCTTCTAGCTAAAAGTACATAGAGTATTTCATTTTTCAAAGAGGAACTTACAATAGAGATGAGAGTAAAATACAAAAACTGATTGATAGATGCATTGAAAAAATGATAATGGGGGAAGTCCCCTTTGACAAAAGAGTTTACATTCAGAATAATTATGTTCAACCCCCTTTAATTCAGTTCATAATATCCCAAAGTTCATTCTGGATCTTTTGATGTGGTGTGTGGCTTCTTCAGGCATCTTTTCAGCACCTTCTCCAAAAGGATCCACTTTCTTGATTCAGGATGTTAGCAAGTTTCTTTTCCTGAAATTTCTCCAAAAAATTTATACTTTGGATTTTTAGGACAATTATACAATCCCCCCTCAGGAGGGTGTTGACAAACACCAGAATCACACTGGGATACATGACTGAGTTATGAGGTATATGAAACAATTGTCAAAAGAAAAACAAAACAAAACAGACCACCCAAAAAATCCCAAATAAAGGAGCAAAAATTAAGTTTTGTATAAAAATAATAAGAAACACAGAAATGATAAAAAAATAAAAATCTTACATGTATAAAATTCTGAGTAAAAAATAAATCTGTAACAGGATCTTGAATCACATCAAGGATCCATTAAAATGACATATCCCACAAGCCTGTAGGACAATAGAAGTAATAGAGCACTTTACCAATTTGCAGCCAGGACTACATAAAATTTCCAGAATGAGAGAGAAAGGACTAAGTTTTAGCAGCAAATGGGAAAAATCCTTCCTTGGTCTGATTTTACCATCACTGTCAGACTTAAGGGGAGCCAGGATGATAGCCAAACTGAGGTACTTGACTCAGAATACTGCACATGGAGTGTGGTACAAGGAAGTCCTGCATCTTAACATATGTCAAGTGCTACAACCTTGATTGTCACACTAGGTTCAAGTCCTTTTGTATTGGCATAGATTTTAAGAATCCTCACTGGATTTGTTTTGGTCTGTGTTGACTTTGTGCTACTTGGCACTGTATATTGGCTCTTTTGTTCACTTCTCCTGGAATCAGACACAATCATTAAACAAAGTCCCATAACATTTATCAATAAATGGCAGGTTTCCATATTTTAAGCTTCTGGGTATCCATATTACTAGGGTTAATATATACTGTAAACTTATACTGTAAACTATATCCTTCAGGCAAATAACAGTAATACTGATTTCATGTACTTCAAGTATTACCATGGTTAGGAAAAAAAGAAAGAAAAAATATCCTATTACAAACAAAAGAGAAAAATAATAAAAAAAACATAATTTCATAGTTCATATTCCTTGTAAAAATGTGTTAACCAAGCAGAGGCACAACACAAAAGGGGCTCAAGCAAAAATGAAATATATAATACTCTTAACTTGTCCAGGATCCACAGTGTAAGTGTACATATTTTTTTTCACCAGGTAAAAGCCTTTTAAAAACAGTAGTACAACAACTAATATGGATTCTAAAAAGTATCAAAATCCCCAAAATTATAAGATCGCATTAAATGATAACAACAAACAAACCCACTAGCATTAGGATTCACATGACTTGCTGTGTGACATGTAAAAAAAATAAAAACATTTGAAATCATGAATACTTGTCACAAGTTCTACAGATTTAGCTAATCTTTCAACCTTGGCAAAGTTATTTTTAACAAAATCTATTATTACCATCATTCCAAAATCTGGTAGGAGAGAAACCCAGAAAAAAAAACTGTACAGTTGATGAAGAGTTACAAATTAAGAAATCCATTTCAATGTTACAAGGCTTCACAGAAAAAAAAAATCATTACCACCTCCTAGATGAGATGATAACACATCACAGGTTAACTAAACCACTTAGGCACCTCCCTCCCTCTTGGTATGAGACTGTAACAGTGTAACAGAACTGTCTAATATGTCTCACCCATTTTCACATGAAGCCTAGGACTAAAAAGTGAAAATCACTGCAGATATGTCATCCATTACACTTACAATAAATGCAGAGATGGGGAAATACAACAATGCCATTGCACTCTACTTCAACTACAAATAGACCCTTAACTCTAATTACAAAGAACTCAGAGGCAAGCAAATGATCAGTCAGAGGTAGGGATGCTCCCAAATATCTGAAAATCATGCCTGAATACCCATTAAAATCATTTTAAATTATTAGATAAATAAAGTGTCCAAGACTTTTATACAGTTGAAACCAATGTGATGGAGTCATCTATCAGCGATGTGTGACAATTAACAAAGTCAAAAAAGGAACAAAATGATGCTTATGAGCTTTTTACAATGATATTTTTCAGTAAAATCATTGGGGAGGTACAAATAAAGATAATAAAACATAATATTTCAATTTTGATAACTTATGACATGGTTAATAGTAAATTACATACATCTTGTATTCAGAATTTTCTTACAGAGACTTCTTCATTCTGGGGAGGGGAACAAACTGCAACAGTTAACATCAATAAGGCAATTAGGTCTGAAAAAGCTTAAAAATTCACCTCTAGAGTCCTTGAGGTTCCTTCTCCTCCTAAGTATCATCATTCATTACAATCCCTTTGTCCACACCTCTGGGGTACCCCATACTGAGGGGAGTTCCCTCTGAGTACAAATGTTTGGGTGGGAGTCTTTATTTGCCTCATTTTAATTCCTCCTATTAATATTACTATTCCTGAAACTTCTATTGCTATTTTCCTGATTTTTCTTTTTACCATTCACAATTACATGACCCACTTTTCCTCAAAAGTAACATGTTAGTGGTTTTTTTTGTGGATTCATGTAATGGAGCTATGATCTCTCCTTGCTTTGCCTTTACAACTATTTCATTTAATTCTTTTATTTCCTTCCTCAATTTATCTACTAAAGTAGCATTCTCTTTATCCTTCTCACCCTGTTTAGCAGTCAATTCCTTTATTTCCTCCCTTAATACTTCCATTAAATCAGTGTTCTCCTTCTCCTTTTCCTTATGCACCTCAAAAGCATAAACTGCCCTCTTTTCAACTCTTCAAAGTCCATAGTAAGCCAATTTGAACAGCTAGTCATGAAATAATTCCCAACTATCTTACAACTGTTATTCCCTTTCAAGATCAAGCTCAATATATCTTTCTCTCAGTTCAATAAGTCTATCCATAAAGTGTGTGTGGGGGGGTTCACTGTTTTCTTGCTTAAGATTTTCAAATTTAGGTCATGTACCAGGCCTATCAGAACAGGCTCTCATAGCTTTTAGCAAAGCATTACTAGCCTGGCATAGTTGTGAGTAATCTTGCTCTGAATTTGGGTCCCATTTGGGATCTTCAGTTGGCCAATGAGTTGTTCCCTCTCCTTGGGACTGAATAACAAGAGAAAGAATCTTTTCCTTTCCCTTTCTGTTAGCAAGTCCTGGAGCAAATCTTCCAAATCAATCTATGTGGGGTTATAGGTATGAAAAATGTTCTCCACCCTATTTATTAACAATATAGGCTTGGTTTCAAATGAAGGAAGTTTTTCTTTGATGTCTAGTGGAGAAAAAGGTGTATGATGTCTAATGTTTACTTAATCCCCATGTCTGTTATATGTAGGGATATCTCTTGGAGGGAAAAGATCTTCATTTGAATCATCTGTGGTAACTGCTGCATGGCCTGTGTTCTGGAGTTCAATGGATTGGGTTGTAGTGAGGTTTGTATGGGGGGGGGGGTTGAATAGTGTTTGTCAGCAGGTGGGGAGGTAGAACAAAAAGATTGGGGGTAGAACTGAGGCTGTGGGGGAGAAGAATGGGGAGGGGCTGGGTCTGTGGTGGAGAGGAGGGGTGGGTGGGACTGGGTATGGGGTGGAGAGGAGTAAGATGGGTGAGGTCTAGAGGAGTCATAGTAAGGTGGATGGGATGGAGGATACAAAAAAAGGATTGAAGTAGGGATGGTACATGTGGGAATAAGGGAGATGGGTAGGCACTGGGTAGTGGGATATTAAAGGAGGGTAGAAAGGTAGATTGGGGGGGAAAGAAGATGGTTGAAGTAGGGAAGGGAGAAGAGCTGAGGGGTTCAATTCCTGGTTTGGGTCTGAATGAGGAGAAACCACCTCCTCACAGGCCAGGTGGGATGATAAAGTGTGTTTCTTGCTAGATTTCCCTAGAGGAGGTTTAATACAAAAAGCTGAAGTAAGGAAACAGTAATTGTTGCACAACAATAGTATTAATAATGAACATGTATTTAGTTTAATTATTGTTGTTATGAATAATTAATTAAACTGGTAATTTATTATAATTATTGTTACTATTATTAGTTATTAATAATAGGAATTTACTATAATTATTGATAATGTTATAAATAATTAACCATAAGCAGTTATTATAATTATTATTAATATTCAATAACCATAAACAACCATAAACAAGTATCAATCAGTAATAATAGTTATTAGTAATTAATAATATTGACTAATATAGTTATTGAAAATTAATAATCATTGGTATTGATAGTATTATTAATACTATTGTGTTCTAAAAGTATTCCTTAATATTGCATGTAATTAATTTGATTTAATATTGACTTTGTTCAATTTTAGAATTTTGTTTTAATTTTAATTCAATATTATTAATATTTCCTATTAATAATCCTTTTATTTAAATGTATTCAATTAATTGCATTATTTTAGGTCACTAGTAGCAGTAGCAAATTGATTCTTTTCATTTTCCTGCAGTTTTAATTCTCGACAGCAGGTGGTGCAATAAATGTGTGTTGAGTGGAAGGTACTTGAGGGTAGACCTTTATGTAAAAGGAGTCAGAGAAAGGAAGAGAAAGGGGGAAAAAATGTGGTTTTTTGATATGCTAAAGAAGGCAGGCAATATGCAAGGAAAGTTTGAGGATGGGAGGAGGGAGAGAAAATGTATTCCAAAAAGCACTTCCTCTTAGCCCAGTTCTAAGGACTGTTTGAGTGGGGGAAGGGAGAAGGGAATGAAAAATGGAGTTAAACCCCTTCCCATTCTCCTTCCCCAGAGTGAACAGCAACACGTTTCTTTCAAAAGTTGGGAGGTGCTGGACCTGCTCAATCATTGCTAGTTTTTCTAGACCTCTGCGCCAGCCCCTCACTGTCAGAGTCAAAAGTTGGGGGGGAGTCTTACATCAATTCCTCAGGAGTTACCCCTATGCACTGTTCCCCCAGACTGTAAGGGCCATGCTGTGCCGAGTGCAGTGGGAGGACTTTGGGTCAAGAGTTCCAGCAGCTGAACTGTGCTCAGCTGAAAGCCTGCATTGTCTCATGCCGGGAAGTCTCCGCTGCCCCAGGATGCTCTAATTCACAGCCCAGAAGGAGCCCCAGGATTAATTTAAGAGGTATCTCCTCACTCAGTGCAGTACCTGGCTGAACAAAGCAGCAGTATGAGCCAGAGGTTTCCCACTCCTAGGGATGTCAGGGGCTGGGCTGGGCTGGGTTGCTGTGCTCCAGCTGGGACTTTACTGACCCACTATCAGCTAAGATAAAAGAGTGGGGTTGGGGAAACACATGGGAAGCAGTTTTTTTACCAATCTATCTGGGGAAGTGCTTCAGATGGCTCTGCTTCTCTTTCTCAGCAAGTTTCGTGTATGCAGGCAGGACAGTAACTGAAGTTGTTTTTATCTTACCTAAGCTTTACCTAAGCACTTACTCAAAACTTATCAGAAGAAAATTAAAGCAAAGGAAAATAAATAGAAAAAGGAGATTTAATACTATTGAGGACTAACGGTAAAAACTATATATAAATGAGTTCAATTTCAGGTTAATGAAAAGGTCTAACAGTCCTTCAAATATACTTGTGTTCATGGTAAAAGTATTCTAGTTTCTCAGTCTCGTGTCATCCTTATCTTTTCACTGTCCTTTCTCTCTAACATTCAATGAATCCCTCAAGTTGAATCTGCCAATTCACTATCAGCAACATTTCTCTCATTTTTATATTCTTTTTTATTTCCTGTTAATGTGCCCATAATTCAGTTCCTCATTACCTCTTGCCTATTATCTTGTCAATCAACTTGCTTCCTAGCTACAAATTTCAACAACAGCTATGACTAGGAATTTTGTTGCCCAGTAAAACTGAAAGAAATTACAACTAAGACAGTTGGAGTGCCCTTTAAGCCAACTTTGCAAATCATGATATGAATGTAGTTAAGACAAAATGAGTAATGAAAAGTGACCTAGGATAATGCCCTAGAGAAGAAGAACTGTTGTGTCACAACTCTTCAATGTTTGTGCAGTACAGATCTGGAACATTAACTCTTGTTGGGGAAGACCTTGAAGCTGCTGGTATGGAAGCTACTGTATGGGAGAGAAAAGGCTGGGACTGGTCCAACTTACAAGGAATCTAATTGCCAGGAGGAAGTAGCACAGATCTAGTAGCTTCCTAATTTATTTAAATTAATTTTGCTAACTTTATATCATGCTCATTTGTTTCTACACTACGAAAGATTTTCAAATTGTGGGTATCATGAAGACAAAATCTCAGTGTTTTATCCTACCTATAGTTCTGTCTCCAATTTATCCTACAACTATCAGATGATTCTTCCTTACTAAAATTCAGAGGCTCTTCCCTACTCAAAATCCAACTACTCCTTGAGGTTGAAAATGTTAAGGAATAATCAGCTTGTTCCAAGGAATTTAAATATTATTTGATATATTTAATTTAAATGTCGAAGTCATATTGGGGCATATGCAAAGGTCTATATATGAAAGAGAGGAAGACTATAAATCAGCTTTCAATTCTATCAGCAAATATCAGGGACTAAAAAAGATGACATACAATGAGTCACTTTGAGAAATCAGTGGGAAAAGACTATTTTTACATGTGGAGTAATTGACCAAGAAGTTGACTTGTTCCATTCCGGTATTAAAAGGGGCAGTGATGAGGTTTGTACTATTACTGTGGTCAGTAGAGTCACCAAAATTTAACACCATGTAGTTGAGTTTTAAGTTATAGAGAAATGTTTCTTTTTGGTATTATTAGGTACCCTCTTAACTAGAAATTATGTCTTTAAATCTCAGCATGTATTTCATTAGCATCTGAAGGAATGGATGTATGTTTTAAGTATTTTATTTACCTTAATAATTTTTAGGCAATACATCCATTTGAAAATTAATTACAATTTGGCTGATTTTTATAAATCTCATATTGTGAATGATTGCTATTTTGATGGTAAAGCATTCTTTCTACAAAGACATGGGCCTTTAGACTATGAAGATACTTAAATTATCAGATTTTTAGAACTTGCATGCATCATCTGACAAATTAATTATACAATAGTACTGTTGATTGACAAGGATCCCCCCAAAAACATTTTGTGAATTCTTCTATCTCTGAATTACCTCCAAATGATTTTTAAAAATCTGAATGGTTTGTTTGGCAAAACAATCTATCTTCATGATTTTTTCTTATATATCCCAAGTAGTTTCCCTTCAGTATTTAGCATCTTCTAGAAATTACCATATTTTTTCCTGCACCCTTCCAGCTGTGCTCAAATTTATAATTAGCTAACATCATTAATAAAAACAATATACACATATCGAAAGACATATGTAGGCAGAAAAAATCAATAATATAGCATAATAAATCACATATCCAATATCTTATAAGGAATATTTACATTTTTTTGCAGGTTTCTAGAATAGGTGATTTTCCATCCTTTCTTGATTACTTTTCAGGAAGGACAGCCTTGCTAACATGAAGAAAAATTCATTTTTGGAATTAAATACTTTGTCTAACAGTTGACCCTCTTCATGTTCTTATTTCAAAGGGGGATAAAAAATCTAATTAGGCCAAAACACTAAAAATAATCACCTTTCAGCCTTCTGTTATATAGGCTAATCAAACTCAGCACTTCTAACTATCCCTTATGTCTTTTGTTTTCCAAGGTTTTTCCATTTTCTTTGACAATTTAAAAATCATTTTAATTAGTCAACTTAATGGTCTCCCATACTTACAATGCTTGCATTCATAGTCCAATATCTCCATCTCTCTGATCATTGTTATTATCCAAGTACTCGCAAGTTTGTCTAAGTTTTCCTCATGCCAACTCTTCAACCCAGAGGAGCCACTTAAAGAGTGAGAGGGAGAGTAGTTCAGCTCCTATGAGCTTCTAGTTTTGACCTCTCTTTTGAAACTGCTAACAAGGATGCCAATTAGTGTCAGTAGTCATGGCAGAATTTATGATATGGACAAGTTGTGTATTTTTTTTTTAAGAACAGACTGTCTCACCCACTCAGTTCATACAGAGCAATGATGACATACCTGGTAGATAAGGATTTTTAGCTCAGACCAACTGAACCGAAGTAATGATTGAGAAATAAAACGTTTACAATTCCTCTGTCCCTGTCCAGTATTCAGATTCATTCTATAATAAATCAGGGAATATTTTTTTCAGTAATTAACCCATTTCCTGATAATGCTTTTGATTAAAATAGCAAAGTGTCACAGAAATAGCAAAGTTCTCTGAAACAAAATGTCATAAATACAAAAAATTGAATGCAAAAAAATAGTAAAATATTGAATATAAGAAAAAATTGCTAAGGAAAAAAGCAAGACAAATATGGTACAACTAGTCAAACCACAACAGTTTCTAATGTTTGATTAATACTAGTTTTACCCATATGCAGAATATATACTTGGGTAGTCTGATTTTAGGTGTTTGAGGAAAATTCCTTTTGCAGCTCCCTCAAATGCTTTCTCTCAATTTCTGTTATACTTCCTACTATCTGAAATTTTTCCAGAGACATTTCAATACTTCAGATTAAGTCTACCTCTCTGGTGAAATGTGAATGGAGGTGGAAGTTATTCGATATTTACATTTTAGTATGAGTTCCTGGTGCCAAAAGGTTATTAGGTTCTTTATACTTTAATGTGAAAGGTTTCTCATTCTTCAAAAGCATAGTATCCAAAATAAGAGAAAAGGGACATTATGTAGGGAAAAAAGATGAGAGGGATTAGAAGCCAGAATGTGACAAAGAGAAAATGAGTTTACATGAAATTTTTCCTAAGGGCTATGGTTCTCCATTAATGAAGTCCCTTCTTTCCAAGGTGAAAGCAATTTTGATTTTTACCCCATTTCTTTTTATGGATCATAGTTGCTTCCCCCCCTTTTTTAATGTAAATATGCCCAAGAGTGGGCTGGAGCCAGATCTAGATGTGGACATTAATATTTTGGAAATAGCAATAAATAAAGATTCATTATTTTGTTAATTGTCTGAACTTTAAAAAGTGATGGAGAAAATGTTAGTAATTTATGTTAAGCTTCAAAATGTGCCCCTGTATAACCACTTCTCCCACTTCTCTTCCACTACTTCTTGAGCTGGTTGTTAAATATTAACTAGTACATTCCTACAAATATCCTTCATGTTTTATGGCATAAATATTCTCTTTGGGATGCATCATTTATATTATTTTCTGATCACATTCATCTATACCACCCTGTGGTACTGGGAGCCTCCTATGCACCATCACTTTCTACAGTAACTCCATGGTTGATCTGATAAATATGAACAGGTTCTTTCCCATTGCTTGGAATGGATTTCCTCCTCACTTCTCTCTCCCAAAATCTTTACTTTCCTTCAAAGCTCAGTTTATATGCTAACTCTAAGGAGAACTCTTTATTAGAATTATTAGCACTTACTTCTTTAAATGAGCTTATATTTACTCAACTATGTAAATGTTATATCCAGTTCCAGTCTGTTGCTTTTTTTTTTTTTTGGCTCCTGCATAATCCCCTATCAGGAGGAAATAGCTAAATATCTTATGAAGAAAAAAAAAATCATTACAAGAGAATGAGCAATGGAACTCATTAAAAAAAATAGAATGACAGTGAAATAAAAGATGATTATCCTTCCACTGGGCTCTGTGGCCAGTCAGTCCCTAGTGTGATTGAGGTGATTGCTATTTTGATCTCTGTCCTTGAATGTAGATTATAGCTCCAGGAGGAATGCTTGCTCAGATGTCACATTAACCAAAATGACATTGAGCACAGCCGTTAAAATGGCATTTTGCTCTTGGAAAGGCATATCCTGGATATTTTCATTAGCATAATGTGAAGCATGAGGCTTAACCTCTATTCCCCTCCCCCTGGTATTTAGGAAAGAAATTTGGCACATTTTATATTTTCAGTGCCAAAGATCATTTCTTCTTTTTTTTCCTCCTTTATGACAAATGTAGCACAAAATGCCACTCATGGAGTTAAATTGATCAGCTGCCTATAATCACCATAGACCAAAGTTATACATATTGAGAGTAATTGAGAATTGCTCTTTCTGAACAGAAACTATGCCCAGAAGAATAAGAAATATGTCAATGAATTGAGTCGGCATTTGAAATTTCTAAATTCACATGTAAGGCAGTAATTCCCTTCTGAAAGGAAGTAGTCAAGTACCCAAAGGGAAACAAAATTCTGTTCAACAAGAATTTCATTGTCAGAGAATGGTAACAGTGCTCGTTCAAAAAAGAATGGGTCTCAACTGATAGCATTGATGACCATCTTGACACTTTAAAGTCTTGTAATAGGCCATTAGCAACACACCATTTCAGTGTTCCTATTGCCAAATTGAACATCTGCTCAGGTATGCGTCAGAATGACAAACAGCTCAATGAAACTTTCAGAATCAAAGATACCTCCGGGGTTCTTCTTTATATTATACCAGAGTAAATTGAATTCATCATGCACAGGCAATGAATGGGATTCTTTGAGCAAGCCACAGATCCTCTGAATTACACCTACATTAAAGCACATATATAAGAAGGTTTAGGAGTAGATTTATCACATTAAGTAAAATTTGCTAAGACTTTTTCTTACATTAAAGGTGATACAATACTGTTTGTTGACATCAACACAAATGCTTTTTAAACCTTAAAATAATTTAAACTCGAGATTTTTTGCATAACATTTCCATTGATCTTAATGAGAGCTTAGTTCATAAATCAAAAACATGAGAGATTTATGTGATTGACTATGCATACAAATTAGCCTGTTGCCAGAGAAACTTTTTTCAATTATAGAATTCTTGGTGTTTTGGTGAATTATATCAACAAATATATCAGCATTACTCTTTTTTTTTTACTGTAAAAATGGAAAATTGTTTTGAAAAAAATGGAAAGGTATTTGTTAGACAGCTGTAAAATGAATGAAAATACCTGTAAGAATTCAGAATCCAAGGTCAATGGTGGAATAACAGGTAACTTAACAGGGAGTTGATAGAACATCGACACCAAATGAATTAGTAAAATGTCTCCAAATGAACCAACTGACAAAAGGAGGATGAAAATAGAAAGGATTGCCTCATTCTGAAAGAAAAAAATATTTACCAGCCCCTAACATTGTCCCCTTTCTTTACCTTTCCCCCAGGTCCTAGTTGCCCTGGCCTAAAGCTGCCAGTTCATAATTCTTCTAAAAACAACAGTTTAAAGCACACATTTTAGTAGTTAACATATTTGCAGTCTAGGGTTCAGATTTTCTCCCAGAGTGCTGAAGGACATATAAGAAACAAGGTGCAAACCTGAGCTTCTAGAGGAAAAAAATACTTAGAGGGCAAAAGAGGAGTAAGAAACCAGGGGGAGAGGAGACCCAGAAATTCTGATGAGGTTGAATAATTAGTACTTCAAGAGAGGAAATAGAAAACCAGCAAAATAAGAGAAAGGTGGAGAAGAGACTTAACTGTAAAAGTTTTTCACTATTTTTCCATAGCAGTGTCCAAGGTAACCTTCCCCCAGATCCCTCTTCAACAACATGTCTTGGTCTGCCTTTGAACTTTCAAAAAGGAGATCCAAGAAGAATGGAACTGACAAAGGTAAGGAATAGGTCCAGACTCTCTCAAATACAATGTTCCTTAAACCTGTAGCAGTTTTATTAAACCTTTACCTTCTATCTTATAATTGATACTAAGTATTTTTTTCAAGGCAGAAAAGCATTAAAGGTTAGGCAATTGAGGTTAGGTGTCTTGTTTAGGGCCACACAGGGAGGAAGTGTCTGAAGCCAAATTAGGACTCCAAACCTCCCATCCCGGGTCTGATGTCCACTAAGCCACCTAGCTGCCCTGCCCTGTCATTATTTGATAGAGTTTGAAAATGAGATTTCAATGGTATGGAAAACACACTGTTCTGGCAACTATTCCTGATAATGAAAGTTGATATTTCTCAGTGTTATTGTTTTAGAGAGTTTCCTAGAATTTTGAGAAGTTAAGTAATTTGCTCATGGTTTCTGAGTCAGTACATCTAAAAGATAGATCTTGAACCTAGGTCTTCCTTAGAGTGGGTCAGATACACTGCGTATGTATATTATGATTAAAATGATCTCCAGGGACTTATTTTTGAGTATTAATATATTTATTAATTATGCCAGACTTATTGGCAAGGCCAACATCATAACCAATAAAGTGATATGGTTCTCTATGGTTATCTCTCAAAAAGCGGGAATAACCTCAGCTGGGTGAGGTGATGCAAAAAATAGATTTTTAGAAACTCATTATTCCACCCCTCCCTTGACTATCTGCAGAAATCTTCAATTGGTGATAGCTAATTAAATCCATCAGACTGTCAGGCTTTCCTTAAACTGACAGGTGGACAGCCATATCCACAGGAAAAGTAGTATAAGCAGTAATGTGCATTTCTTTGTCTCCTTTGTTTATTTACTGTAGACTATTAAAAAGAAAGACATTCTTTGAGATTCCCAATTACATATAAAATGCAAAGAGCACCAAACTAGATGCCATCTCTGGCCCTTATCCCAGACACAAGAATATGAAATAACTCTCCCTAATCCATAGGAATTAATACAGTATTTGAAAAATAAATTCTCACATGTGTATATAATATTTATCAATAAATTTGATCCTGATGAAAAGTACATTTGCCTATCTTTGAGTATTTTTGTCAATACTTTTAGGCAGATTTTGACTTTAGGGACTAAGTTAAAATGAGCAATGTTGATTATGGAAGTTTAGTTAGATGTTGTGTATTTTTTTTTATTATGACTCATTTCCCAAAGGGTATTTATATTTTTCTTTTTTTCATTCTTAAAAAGTGCTGCTCAAAAGTTAACCAAAAAAATTTTAAGCTAAAGAAAACTAATATATGTACAGTAATGTGCATTTCCTAACATATACAAAAATAGGTTTCTTAAATATGGAGGTATATGTGTAAATGGAATGTGTACACAAACATGTGTATGTATGTGTATATGTGTGTGGGTTTGGGGAATGGGAAGGCAAAAAAATGAGTTGAGATAAAGGTTCAAAGCCAGTCCATTAGAACTAAAGGACATGAATTATCTTACCTGTGCAGAATTAGTATCGCTAGAGAGCTCTGAGTAGAATTTGGAACCTACAATGCCAGATGAAGCAAAGAAAGTCCAGAAAACTCCATTGCTGACTCAGAACAGAATGAGGGCTTATAGAATGCTACCATGTGTTTAAGATTGTTCTCCTTGCTATTGAGAGGTATTCTAGCACAGAAAGCTACACTTTCCATCTGAGACAAAGACTTAGTCAATTTAAACAAAAAAGTATTGAAGGTCCAGAATTCTAGTCCTTAGAATTTCATGTGGGAAAAGGGGCATTCTTACGACATGGGATTATTTCTGGGAACTCAGTTGATGTCCAAGATTCCCAGGGGTTGGGGACTATAAATGTTAGATTTGTTTGGGGCGTGTTAAATTCCTACTAGGTTACAAAGGCTCTCTATCTGAGATTTATGAGGCAAAGAGTTTTGTTGGTTCTTCTGTCTCAATATTTTTCACTTTCCTTTCCCCCAACTCTCACAGCAATCATACCATTTCAATTTACATCTTTTCCAAATTAGATTATTGTAAGTTTCCCAATTGCCTTTCCTACAACTAGCTACACTCCCAAACTGCAATGAACTTGTAACACCATCTGCACCAATAGTGCAGAGCATAATGTATGCTTGCCTTCTTATTCTGTGTAACTCTTATATATGTCTTCTTCTTAATCCTTCAAAGAGGGTCCACTCAAAATGTTTTGGAAAATTTTCCAAATTTTTTGACATTCCATGGTTGCCACTAGACCACACAGACTAGACTAGCCCTTCATTACTACTACATGACTAATCTACCTTTTCTAGTAACTTAACTTTTGATATCTTTCATGCTACTTTTTGAATGAGTTACTATCTATATTCTCCATTGCCCTTGGAGTTTCATGAAATTTAAAATTTTCAGAGATTATAGTCATGTGAGATCAATGTAAGAACACAGGTACATTTGGATAGACATGTTTTAGCTTGTCTAGACACACAGATGGATAATGAATTGGGCCCAGAACTGAACTCAAATAGGAGAGTGGGATGGATTAGATTGAGCACAACCTTTTCCTTGAAACAAATAAATATATAAAAACAAGTATCATGGTGTCTTATCTAGATTGATCACTTGCTTTCCTACCTTGTAGCATATTTATTTGTGTATGTGTTGCATCAAATTCCCATTTGGACTGTAAACTTTTTGAGGGCAAGAGCTTTTACTTTTCATCTTTGCTTTCCTAGTACCTAGCACAGTCCCTTATATATAGTAAGTTCTTAATCAATGTCTGTTGAAAGAAAAATTTTTAATAGTTTTTTAATTTAAATTTTTTATTTTATATACATATATTACACATATAATATATGTTATAATTTATATAAATTAATTTAATTCAAATTTTAATTTAAATAGAAATAGTTTTTTAATTCTACTGGAAGTTCCTCAAATATGGTTTTCCTTATTTTTAGTGGGATTTTTCCAGGGGGGAGCTGAGCAAACTGAGAGGCAACATAATGTAATGACTATAGAACTATACTTGGAGTCATAAAGACATGGACAATAAATCTGCCTCAGACACTTGCTGGCTATGTGATCCTACTCATTATTTAACCTCCTTGAGTCTCAGTTTTTTCCATTTTAAAGTGAGAGTTTTGTATTAGATGACCTTAAAGCTATCTTCACAGTCTAAAATTTAAGATTTTAATAAAGTTATTGAACTTGGAAAAATAGAACTTTTTGCTTGATAGTAGTATTTCAAGTTTTCAATATCACTATCAGTTGAGAAGATCCATAATTAATTTTACTATATTATAAATTAGTAATTTTGAAGTCATAGATTATTGTAATATGTTAAATGTCTACTTTCTCAGGACATGTAAAAGACAGTGCATGTATTGGAAAGTGTTTCAATTTAAATACATAACTAAGTGGTTAATATGGCTGCTTCTATCTTCTAAAACTCATTTCTCTACTTCAAGAAGAAATTCCATGCTAAATTCTGAACATTTATTATACTCTTAAAAAAAAAAAAAACACAATTCGTCTTGGCATCTCTTGAAGTTTCTAATTCAACCTGCAAATTGCTTATTTTAAATATTCAACTCCTGAATTCAAAGCAAGCCTCAGGCACTTATTTCCTGGACAGTCACTTAACTTCAGTCTGTCTCAATTTCTTCACTATAAAATTAGGATAATAAGAATACTTACATCACAAGGTTGTTGGGAGGATCAAATGAATCAATGTTTTTAAAGTGTTTATCATAGTATCTGGCACATAATAGGCACTTAATAAATGTTTATTCTATTCTTTTCTTTCACCTGGACAGAACCTAAAGCTGAGTTGTGGGTAGATTTGCTTTACATATTCTGCACATTAAACTAAACCCCTCAAACTAAAACATGGACTTCTTTCAGTTCAGTAAATTATTTTCAGGTAGATCAAGGAGAAATCTCACCTTGGTTGAATCACAGGGGGTCAGATTTAATGGTGGACTTTTTTTTTATGGTCACCTAGAAAGGAAGAAAGACATTTCTGAAGTAAAGGAGGGATTGCATCACAAGCAAAACTGAAGGGATACTATTCAGAATTAGCAGAAATAAACTAAAATAAATTAAATAAAAATGGGTTAAGTGAATCATTGCTTCTGTTCTATATTCTAACTTAAAATGGTAGTTGAAATTTATTTTGAATGAACAATTCTACTTGTGAGTTCTCCAATTTTTAAAAGAACTATGAACATTGCTCATGGAATTTTAGATAAATTATTCAAACATATATTTACATATGTGTATTTATGTATGTAAACACAATACAAATTGTGGTCTCAGACTGAAAAAAATGCTTTCAGTTTAAAATAATTAAACATCGTCAGATTAAAAAAGAAATCTAAGTGTCAAATGCCTTTTGTGGACTGTTTATTTCAAAAAGCAGGAAGCAAGCCAAAAAAGTAAAACAAACAGACACAATTATATGGAACTACTGGCCTTCTCTAGCCTACAGAAGAGGAGAAGGGACAGAATTCCACTGAATGCCAATGTCTGACCTCTTCCTACCTGCAGAGGAAAAGACAGAAACACAAGTCCATCCCTTCCCCACTCCCAGAGGCAATCTTTACTGAACTACCTTTGAAAAGGATTATGCCTTGAAGCCTAACCTTTACTGATGTTGATAACCTACCTGAATTTGTTCCTCAGTGATTAACAAACCCTTACTCCCTCCTTTTCCATGTCTATACTAAGCTGTCATCTTAAAATTTTTATAATTTTATTTTTATTGTCATGAAAAAACATTTCCATATTGGTCATTGTTGTAAAAGCACATTTATACATACCCACCTCCATACCCCCAATAAAAGCAGAAATGCAATGACATGAAAGATGGCTCCAACAGTTCTTTCTCTGGAGGTGGATAGCATTCCCCATCATAAGTCTTTTCGGGCTGTCCCAGAGCATTTCATTGCTGAGAGTAGCCAAATTTTCATAGATAATCATCATATAATTTTGCTGTTATTATGTACAATGTTCTCCCAGTTCTGCTAATTTCACTCTCCATCAGTTTCTATAGATCTTTCCAAGCTGTCATTTTTTAAGCCTCATTATTATCTGCCCCTATGTTCTCTTATTCCCATTTTCTCTCAAATTCCCTAACTCCAACAATATCTCACTTTTGCTTCTTTCTACAATAGTAGATATCATTTTCTGTCATGAGTCCTTTGGAGTTATCCTGGATCTTTGCCTTTTTGATAATAATTAAGCTATTCACAATTGATCATGATACAATATTATTGTTGTTACTGGGTAAAACAGTCTCCTAGTTGTTCTCACATTGTTTTGAATTACTTCATATATGTCTTTGCAGGCTTTTTTGGTGATCATCTTGTTTGTCATTTCTTACGGTAAGGTAGTATCTGACTCCTTATTGATAACACAACCTCTATGACCATCCTTTTCAGTACTTTGCATTAATTTCTCTGAACTTATTGAGATTGGGTTGGGGAATGCTCTTGCTCTTCATTGCCATCTTGGGCTCACCTTCTATCACTATCACTTAGTTACCTTTTGTTTTGAGAATAACCTGTTCCATATATGCTACTCAATAAAAAACCTAGTAGCTCTTACTTTCAGACTTCTAGGACACTATACTTCATTCTTCAATGAGTTTTGTGCCTGGCTCACAAGTCCTCTCTCCTTCCCAACTCTTGCCCTCATATTAGGAGACTTGAACATACATATATGTGTGTGTGTGTGTGTATGTGTATGTGTAAAAATATGTGTATATATATGCATATATATATATATATTCATCTTCACTGTAAACTCTTAGTTCTGCAGCATATCCCTTTTTTATACCAGTTCTTCAGTCTCAGTTAAACACAGAGATGGTTATATCATCAGTTTTGCTATAAATATATCAATGTTCATTAACTTTGAAATTCACTTATTAGGTGGCAATTTGCTTTGATTTAACCTCTTCCTCTGCCTTGAATCCCAAGACCTCTTTTTTCATCCTCATGGTACCTTACAATTTTTTGATCTCTCAGTTCTTTTCAATACTCAGTTTTTTAATACTCTCTGTTTTCTTCCCTTCCCTATCTTGACAATCTGTTGAACCAGTTCAAAGTTATAGTGTCCCCTTCTCTGGAGTTCCTTGCCCCCTTATCCTATGGAGGATTTTGTCCTCAGTCTTGTAATATTCTTGCCATCTGTGATAAAGGATGAATGGTTTGCCAAAACTGAGTGATGCAAATATCAGAGAGTGATTGACAGGAGCATGTGACTAAAGGTCACATGGGAGCCTGAGGCTAGAGATCTGGGAAAGATTGTATTCCCAATGGACTTCATCAGATCTCTCCTGGAATGACTGGGGTTGAGGCTTGGAAAAGCTTTATTCTGAGACCAACAGAAAGAAAGAAATCTTTTGGATCTGGTTGTTGGCAGCTTTGAATCAAGAAGATTGAAGACAGACTAACCAACGGAAGATCCTGGCCCATTTGATTGGACTCCTGGTGTGAGACTTGGCTATTGGGGATTTTACTGCTTAGCTTAATAAGATAGGTTTAAATAGTTTATAGTTATTAGATGTTAGATAACTAGTATTAACTAAACCCTTATTCCTTCCTCCCCTTCCCAACCAATGAATCTTAATTACTTATATGTTCCCTCTTGTTCTTTCCTCACCCCAAAACCCAACATAACACATCTCTGCCATTTTCATTGCTCCTTAACTTTTATTTGGCTCCTGAATTTATACTTTCTCAGCTAAGAACATTGCTGAAAATTTCACTTTAAAAATTGAAGCCATTTTCCAAGAGATCCTTCTTTTATCTCACAGTTCTCAGAAACTTTCTACCACTATCACCTCCTTCACACCTATAGTATATCAAGAGGTGGCCCCTTTCTTTTCCAGCCAAAATCTTCTACCTGCAAAAGTGATCTCATCCATATTCTCTAGCAGATTGCCACCCTTCCTCCATCATCCCAACTCTCACTTATCTTCAATCTCTTCAAGTCTAAGGAGAGCTTTTCTCCTTCTTACAATCATTCTTATCTCTTTCCCATACACAGATAATTCTCAAGACCTGCCCATCCCAAATCCCTTCTACCAGTTATGGATAAGTTCCTTGAGTAAGCCTGCAGTTGGTGCCTCCATTCCTTTCACACTCTTCTTAACTTCCTATAGAATGAATTTAGACCTCATCAATCACCTGAAAATGCATTTTCTAAATTCATCAATAACAACTAAATCTTCAAGATTAATGGCTTTTTCTTAATTGTCATCCTTCTTTTCCTCTTTGCAGTCTTTGACACTGCCAATCACCCCCCTTTCCTTGATATCCTCTTCTCTCTGACTTTTGATAATATTACTCTATCCTAATTCTTTTCTATTGTCTAACTGCTTTTTCTTTTTTTCCTTTTTTATTTTATTTTATTTTTTTTTAACATTATTTTATTTGGTCGTTTTCATACATTATTCACTGGAAACAAAGATCATTTTCTTTTCCTTCCCCCCCCCCCCAACTTTCCCTCTCCCATAGCCGACTCATGATTCCACTGGTTATCACATGTGTTCTTGACTCGAACCCATTTCCCTGTTGTTGGAATTTGCATTATAGTGTTCATTTAGAGTCTCTCCTCAGTCTTATCTCCTCCAACCCTGTAGTCAAGCAGTTGCTTTTCAGCGGTGTTTTTACTCCCACAGTTTATCCTCTGCTTGTGGGTAGTATTTTTTTTTTAGATCCCTGCAGATTGTTCAGGGAAATTGCATTGATACTAATGGAAAAGTCCATCACCTTCGATTGTACCACGGTGTATCAGTCTCTGTGTATAATGTTTTCCTGGTTCTGCTCCTTTCGCTCTGCATCACTTCCTGGAGATTGTTCCAGTCTCCATGGAATTCCTCCACTTTATTATTCCTTTTAGCACAATCTAACTGCTTTTTCTAAGACTCATTTTTTTCTCAGTTTTCTTCCAGGTTTTATTCACTAATGGTGAGTATCCACTGAACCTCTATGTTGGACATTATTTTGGACCTCAACATTATTTCACTTGGTGTTCTCGTCAACTCCCATTCATTAAGTTATTATCTTCACAGTGATTATTCTCATATCTATTCATCCAGTTCTAACCTCTCTTCTAACTTCCAGACTCATCTCCAACTAACTATCGAATATCTTGATTTGGATATTTCTATATATGTTGCTGTTCATTCTTTGTTTTCAAAGAAAACAAATGATATCACAGATTGTCTTGATTTGCCTGTGAATTGGATTTAAGGGAGGCAGAATCATACAAATTCTTCCTCCTGATTCTTCCAGAATCACTAAAGTCTAGTAGCAAGACAAAAGTCAGGACTGGCTATGGTCTGGGTTTCAGTGGATGAATTTGGTATCTTCCTTGACTGATGAAGCTCTAAGCATATATATATATATATATATATATATATATATATATATATATATATATATATATGGTATATGCATATATATGAATATATATGGAAAACTATAAGCAAAGTAATACAGGCTAAAATGATCCATATAGGTTAAAAATAGAAAGATTACTACACAATAATATGAATATACAGCCTTTCACCTGGTTCTGTATAAGAATACTAAAATGAATAAAATTATACCAATCATTTTAACTTATTCATGAAATAATAATTTGATTTAAGAAAAACACTAAGTATAGAGAAAGAGTTTCAACTGCTTCATTACATGTACAAACAATTTTTGACAATTGTTTCCTGATATTTTGAGATTCAGATTCTCTCTGTCTACTGCTCCCCCCCACACCCAAGGAGGTAAATAATATGATATAGGCTATCCCACTGCTTTCAGCACACAGTTGTTTTTCATTTTGTTGTCCCAATTAAACTGCAGACTTTTTGAGATCAGGAACCATGTTTTTCCTTTCTTTGAATTTTCAGTGCTTAGCATCATGATCTACACAGTGAGGTGCTTTATAAAGCTTTGTAAGTGATTAATAAAGTGACAGTGTATCTGAAGTGGAACAAAAGCTTATTTAAGGTGGGTGGTGAGCCTATTCTTTACTTTGATATTGTCTATCACTAGCTCAGTGCATTATTTAGAGTGGGTGCTTAATAAATGCTTATTGTATTTTAACCTGAAGCATTTTCTGAAGATTTTTCCACAGGTCTACTAGGTATAATTGGAACCTCATGCTATAATCTGTTTACTACTCCAGCAGCCAAACTATGTAAGTTAATTTCAGAAAAAAATGAGTCCCAAGAAGACATGCTGCTTTCTTTTACCTTAGTCCTTTAACATTTGTTAGATAGGTAAGAAATGTAACTAACAACAAACCTTTTTTTAAATTTAAAAATGGAATTAATCACTTCTTGCCATTCAAAGGCAGTAAAAATATTACCTTGCAATAAAAAAGATAAATGCATTTTCCTAATATTTAGCTTTTTCTTAAATCAAATTACTTCATAATAAATGATTAAAAGCATTAACATAATTTTATTAATATAATTTTTTGTTTTACTGTACTTATACAAAACCAGGTGAAGAGATATGTGCTCATATGATTGTGTAGTAATATTTCTATTTTTTTAACTTGTAATGATCATTTTAGCCTGTGTTACTCTGCTTACAATTTACCATATGTATATCTATTTGAGAAAAATATTAAGAAGATAGTGAAAATCTCTGTATATTGCTGAGTTCTAAACCATCAACTACTACTGAACTAACCTTAGGTTGTATTGACTAAAAGAAGACTGGAAGAAAATTCCAATAAATATACTATACCCAGAAATTTTAGCTCCTTAGGCAATTCAGTTGAAGGTAAATTGACATGGGGGAAAAGGATATGTTAAGGGGGACTTCGATGAACTCAGCTAAGGTGCAGCTGTGATGGAGGCAGACCTACATAACCCAGTGGCTTCTTGTTTAAAATAAATGATTCTAATTATATACAGGCAAGCACACATATGTATGCATATATGCATGTATGTATATACACACATACATGTAAGTACATGCATATACACCCAGTACATACATACATTTATACAACTAGGCTAAGTTCAGTTATTGCTATACTGTGAAAGAAATTCATGTGCTATCAGTACCCTCTAAATTTTGATACCCTGGGGCAATGCAACAGTTTTCTTGACCCATTTAGAGTTCTAACTCTGTGAAAAAATGAAAAACTAAAGTCAGTTGACTTGACTTTTTCCTTGTCTGTTCTGATTAGTTTTCCATCACTTTAAGATGAGCTCATCTTTCCTGTATCACATGTCCTATAACATCATTAGGGCAGATAGCACTCTTGAATCCTTCCATAATAAGAAATCATCAGAAAATCCTAGATGCTGATCCTTACAAGGTTTAATTCTGTTCATAATATTTAGATGCAAAGACAACAAAAGAAATGCTGTTTTGGACATGGTCATCATTCTGATTTGTTTTGCTTGACTAAGTTTGTTACAAGATTTTTAAAAATTTCAATCTAAAAATTTTTAATATAAGTTATGGGCAATTATTAACAGTTATACAAAAATGGAGGGTGATTATCACATTTTTTAAAGCAGAGAAGTGCAGGTCATAAGGAAGAACAGAAGCTGGGAAGTTTTGAAATTAATATTATATATATACATACATAAGTAAATAGTATGAAATGGAGATACATGATTTTATATAAAATCCTCTTTTTGTACTCTGTTGTGTGTATGGAAATATTTGGGTTATTTAAGTTCATTGTTAAAAAATAAATAAAATGTAAACAGCTGTTCAGATGCAGCAGCAAACATTAATAAAAGTTTTCAAACCCCAATAAAACCAAACTGTGTTGGGAAATTCAAAATTTCTATTTTTGATTGGTTTGAAAATAATCATAGTAATAATGAGAACAAAAACATAGTAAGAACAATTATCATTTATAAAGTACCTTAAGGGTATGTTAGAGAAAGAACATTTTGCAACAAACTGAGTAGTGCATACATCAGAGTGAGTAATTGACAGGAGCATGTGACACATGAGTCACATGGGAGCCTAAGGCTGGAGATCTGGGGAAATGTTCTATGTCCCAACTGACACACTTCTTTCCTGGAAGGACCTTGATTTGAAAGGCTTGAAAAACAGTTTTCTGCTTCTCCTGAGATCAACTGAAGAGAAAGGAATCTTTTGAATCTGGCTGCTGGCAGCTTGAGTAAAAAAGATTGAGGACACACTTCACCTCTGGACCTATTTGGACACCTATCAACTGATCTGGCTTTAAATAAATATTCAGGTTAGTTCCCACACTAGTTAAAAAGCTATTATGTACTACCACCAGTGTGACTACACATGATAATAATCCATCCTGCAATGAGAAGATCATTTGATTTTTATAAGAATCCCTCACCCTTTTCCTATAAGACATTTTAACAGCAAGCAATACATTTAGCTATGGGCCAATTTTTCCTCCACGGAAAGCTTGAAAACTGTAATGTAAATCCATGTAATAATGTAATTTTAAAAAGTTTTATTAGTCTTTTAATTCAGGAATATATTTGTCACTTAGGAAGAGGAAAACTTTTACAAATGCACAGGAAGGAGTTAATACAGTTGAAGGGAAATACATGAAACTTCTGGGTCTGGCACATGTAGACAAATGGGATCACTGTCTTTGGTATTTTACTTTTCATCTGGATAGTTTGGTATATCAGAGATCAAGCTAATGATTTTCATGCCTATGGTAACTTGTTGGGTAGTAAAATAAAATACTTAATTCATGCACCCTATATTACTTCTGTGATCTTGTTTGTTCATTTAAGTTTCATGTCCCTTGGTTTCCTATTCTATAAAGTGAGGGGTTTGGACTAGATGACTTCAGAAGTTTTTCCCCAGCTTTAAATTTATTATTCTATGATCTTATGAAATATACTTTTAGATCAGTTCTTTAATTCTTCAGGTGAAAATGTTCAAGAAGTCACAAAGACAAACAACTGAAAGGATGGAAAAATTTATTACTACAGTATCATGTGGCATAGAATCTCTGAGTTAGAAATCTCACAGTCCATTTTATGGGAATTGATGTTCCATGTCCTTCCTCATCTACTAGACAGGTCTTGGTAAGGGTCCATAAGATATATATATATATATATATATATATATATATATATATATATATATATATATATATTAGATATATTTATTTAAAATATATATATATGTATATATATATACATATATGTGTGTGTGTACCAGGTGGAAGATATTATTAATAGAGTAAGGGAGACAGAGGTAAGGAGGGCCACAGGTAGCAAAACAGTTGTCTTTGTTTTGTCTTCTCTTGTTTTACTATATGAGATGAAAAGAGAATCAAAGGATTCATGGAGCCTTTGCTTCAGTCAGTGAGATGGGATGATGATAGCTGACAAAAAATAGTGAAGGTGGAATTGTTCTTATTTCTTACTTTGTTTCTTTTTTCTCTTCAAAGGAGGATGGACTCTTCATTGGATATGACAGAACAAAAATGACTAACAAAAAGTTGATACTAAAAGTGAATATAGAGGTAGTATGAGGGTAACGGCTCTACTTGATTCAAGTCATGTGTCCCAGAAATAATATATCCAGTTCATCTTACTGGCAGATATAATGAGTAAACTCCTGTCATCAGTATTTGAAGTATCTTGGATAAAGGAAAGGAACTACCAGATTGAATAATCAATTAATTAATAGACATTTATTAGGCATCTACTATGTGTTAGGTATGCTGCTGGGGAGAGGGAAAAAAGTTCTTGTCCTTAAGGTCCTTACAATTTAATGAGAAAGGGGCAATATGTAAACAAATATACACAGAACAAATTATCTACAGGATACACAGGACATAATTAACAGAGCAAAGGCATTGGCAATAAGAGAGGTTACAGAAGACTTCTTGTAGAAGGTGGGGTTTTAGTTAGGACTTAATGTAAGCCAGAGAGGTCAATAATTGGAATGAGGAGGGAGAATGTTCCGGGAATGTAGGCCAACCAGAGAAAATGCAGAGATGAAAAGTTGAAGTGTCTTGCTCATGGGGGGATGAGGGTACAGTGACACTGAATAAAAGTAAGAACCAATGTTCCTATTTTTATAAAATAAAAGAGAACATTTTGAGAGAGATTTTGCAAGCAACAGGTCAGTTGCTTGACTTTGATATCTGCAAAAATTCTAGAAGTGATTTTTAAAGAGATTATTAGCAAACATTTTAAATGGGAGCCCATGATTGCAAAGAACCAACAAAACTTCATTAAGAAAAAGAAAAAAAATAAACTCATTTCCTTTTGGGGGGGGTTAGATTACAAATCTATTAAATGAAGGTAGTTCTGTGAATATTTATTCAGATCTCAGCAAACCTTTTGGGTAAAGTATCTCCTACTGTTCTTGTGGAAAATATGAAGAAATGTGCATTAGATAATAGTACAATGAGATGGTTAAGAATTGGTGGAAGTGCCAGGCTTAAAGAGGAGTTCAGTGCCAGTATGGCAAGAAGTCACTAGTACAGGGAATGGTGCATAGCTCATTGCTATTTATCATTGTTATCAGTGCCTGGGTTAGAGCCACAGATGGTATATTTGTCACATTTGAAAATGACACCAGTCTTGGAGAGATAACTAACTGGACAACAGAATCAAGATCCAAAGGGTCCTAGAGAATTTGAATGGTTTGAAAAAGATAACATTTCATAAGGGCAAATGTAAAGTCTTCATTTTGGGTCCAAAAATCCATTTCAAAAGTATAAAATGTAGGAGAAATAATTAAATAGTACTTGGTTTGAAAAAAATTTGAGGGTTTACTGAAGTGAAAACTCAATATGAGCCAATAGTGTGCTGTAGGAGTAAAAAAAAAAATAGTGTGACCTTAGACTGAATTAGGAATAAGGAGAAATTAGTCTCACTGTACTCTCTCCTCATCTGGCTTAATCTGAGATGTCATTCAATGTTGGGCACCAAAGTTTAAGAGGGGAGGGTTTCCAGAAGAAAACAACCAGCATGATGAAAGGTCTGGAGTCTCTGACATATAATGACTAATTAAAGGAACTGGGTAAGCATAGGCTGGGGAAAATAATACTCAGAGAGAAAAATATAGCTATCCCTAAGTACTTGAAAAATTATCATGTGGAGAAGGAATTAGAGTAGTGTAGCAGTTCACCCCTATCTAGGGACAAGGGAAACAGTTAGTATGTACAGAGTGGCTTAGAAGAGAGCATGCTCAGTCTTGCGCATGGCTAGGAAAGCCTCTGACCCTTGATCCCAGCTTCCCCCAGGTGAGGTGGGAAATTAGGTTTCTTTGTGTTTACCTGGCTAAGATAAACCATACCTATACCTTGTCATTAACCAATGATAACCATCCCTATGTATTGTGTATATTTGCATATCAAAGACATTAAAAGCAGAGCCACAGCAATCTCTGCCCTCTCTTGGATCTTAGCTCTCACTGATATCTGTCCTTGCTGGAACTTGGCCTCTGGCCAAGCTCCATCTTTAATTCCTTTCCTCCTCTATCTCTCTCACCTGGGACCTGGCCTTTGGCCAGGCACTTTCTTTTCTTTATCATGTCTCCGTCCTGTGTGTGGTATTAAATTTGGATCTTTGGACGGCATTAGCCTTCTGAGAAGTCCACTGATTGGGGTTCTGCTGTGGCTCCATTATAATCAATAAGGCCTGGTTTTCTGACTCATTTCTGCCATCTCATATCTCTAACTTGGCTCCACCACGCCCCTCGTGGTATCCAAAACTTCTATCCTTTTTCTATCTTCCTACATTGTGGCTTCTCTTGCCTGAAAGGGCACAAGTAGTTTCATTAGCCCCAGAGGGCTGAAATAGGAGAAGTGAGTAGAAGTTGTAAAGAAAATAATTTGGGCCAATGTCAGGAAAAATAAAGAAAATAAAAATTCCCAAGAATTACACGTATTCATTAGTGGAATGGTTTACCTAGAGAAGTTCTGCTTCCTTTGAAGTCTTCAAGCAGAGGTTGAATGCCCATTTGTCACATTTGCTATAGTTGAGAATCTTTTTGTGTATAGGTTGAACTAGATATCTGCTGAGGTCCTTCCAGTTATGACTCCATTAAAAAGTATATATGGAAGGGAGAGTTCTGGAGTGGGGATGGGTTGAAGGCTGGGCTGGAGATGGGGCTAGTAAATTCTTTATGGAAGAGGAAGGAATAGGCTGTTAGCAGCAGCAGCAGCAGAAGAAGAAGAAGAAGAAGAAGAAGAAGAAGAAGAAGTGTGAACAGTGTGACCCTCTACAAATCACTTCTCTGAGGTTTAGCCTTAGTTTATTTAAAATTAGGGCAATAATATTTGTACTATCTGCCCAAAAAATCACAAAACTGTGAAAACACTAAATTAACCAAATCAATGTACATTTAATGTATTTTTATTGCCTCAGAATCATCTGCTAAGTTGTGACCTGTATTGGCAGACAGTAACCACAGAGAAGAAGCATAGATCTATGAAATAATAAACTACCATTGTATTTTCTCATTTATTTATACAAAAATATATTTAATTGCTAAGTTCTAATTATGAATATAAAATACATACATACATTTTCAGTCTATCATTTTGTATTCAACATGGAGAGCTATTTGTTATCGATACTTCATATTTTTTAAAAACCTTCAATTTGATTGTCCATCATGGTGAAGCAATTTTATAATCTCTGCCACTAGAGAGGCTGAAGGGTCACCTTGAGTTCCATAATTCTGAGTTGTAGGAAGACTGGAGCCAGTCATGTATAGACGGTGCTTGCACTAAGTTCAGCCCCAATATAGTGGAGTCACCAGGCTGACCAAGGAGCAGCAACCTGCCTCATGTTGGAAAACTGAATAATTTAAATCTTTTCGGCTGATCTGTATTGGGATCAGGTCTGTGAGTATCTGTGGTACTTCTGGCCTGGGAAAAATAAGGAGACACTTTCAAAATAATTAAATGAATGAATAAACAAACAAATAAACCCCAAGTTTGAAATTTCTTCAAAGTAGCAAAAATGCCAATTTGTTGTAGCTGTCTTATTCCCTTCCTTTGTTTCTTTCTCATAAATTGCTTCATTTCCTTAATTCTTTAATTCCCCAATCCTTTAGAGAAATCTTAACTTATTTTATGGAAATTAGATTAAATTCAAAATGGAAGACCACTACTAATTTTGGCTTTTGAACATATAAATGTTATATAATGTCCTTGAAATATAAATTTCAACAGTTTTTTAGAAGTTCTCTGCAAATAATTTAGTTTGAAAAACTATTAATGGTTTATCTAACCAGCTTCAGAAATAACATACTCTAAATAATCCTATCCAAACTAATGGCTAATTGCATTAAGAACAAATACAATCAACCTTACCAGATTATGTAATAGGATGTCTTTGCCTTCAAATATCTCCCTGACCTGTGTCTAAAATAATCGTATTAGTTATCGTGATAGGATCAATTTTGACTAGCCTCCTTTTCCCCTCTCTCTTCCCATGTACTAGTTCTTTTCCTAAAAAGGAAAAGTTGCAAGGAATCTATCTAAAAGATTTAATGGGCTTTAGAGGTTAAGGCTTAAGCAGCAGCCCATCAGTCTTGAAGTGCCTTCCCAATCACCGAAAGCATACAAAGACCCAGCCATGTGAATTTTTTTATGAAGTTTTTCTTTACATCATGCATAAATATATATATGTATGTAATCACCAAGATTTGAGTGCTTCAGATATGGCAGATATTCTAAGGCTTCAATTATAACTACACAGTGCCCTGTTGGGCAGAAAAAGTTTGGAATTTATAGGACACTGTGGGAGGCAGAGAGGAAGGAGAGGAGGTTCATCTCTACCCATTCTAAGTGCTGTACTATCCTTGTTGAGTAGCCTTTCAGTGCTATGGCTAAGAAAGTTTTTTTCTGTTAACTGTTGGATGATCCTCAAGTCCATTTTTTTATTACCATTCGGTACCTATATTTCCAAGGGACTAGGCTGAATCAGGTCCACCCGCTGTAGTCATTTTGTTGGGTTAAAGGCCCTTGTTAAAATGCAAAAAATTTATGTAAAGGAAGATAATATATTAAGGCACTCTCAGCCATTAGAATCTTGGCTTGGAATTAATTTACCTGCTAACCTAAGGAATGGAATATGACAGATAAGCTTTTAATTGGAGACCCAGGGTCAGGAAATGATCTGAGCACAGAACATGGTCAGAAAGGAGAGTATTCTAAAGCACAGGATGAGAATATTCCTAAGCAGAGCTAGAGCTGAGAGAATAGGGTGAAACTATGAAATGAAGGATGGGGAAGTTAGCAAATAGAGAATAGAATAGTCCAGAAAGCAACTTGTACCTACTTTACATTCCACTCTATGAACAGGCATTCTGTTTTTGCTGAAATTTATGTAGTTATAAATCATCTAGCCAGAAATATTTCCCCCAAATCTAAATATAATTATAATATACAAAAGCCTGAAATGTATGGTTGTATACTAAAGATCTTGTACTTTATGAAAAAAGAGAATCTAAGAGAAAGAAGGCACCTCACAGGCCATCAAGTACAACTAGGATTTGATAAAGCCTTCACAGCATTTTTGGCAAGAGGTCATCCAACTTTTGGATAGAGTACTAGGCCTGGAGTCAGGAAGTCTTGATTTTAAACCTGATCTCAGATACTTACTGTCTATGTGACCCAAGCAAGCCACTTAAGCTGTGTTTGTCTCAGTTTCCTCAATTGTAAAAAGGAAGCAATAATAGCGCCTACCATACAGGGTTGTTATGAGGATCAAATGAAAAAGATATCTGAAAGATATTTGACAGAAGTGACTGTCATATAGTAGGTGCTTAATAAATGCTTGTTTCCTTAAAAACCTTCAGTTAGTGGGAGTCACTACTTCCTTAGTGAGTCCATGTCATTTCTGTGCATTTTTAATTTTATGAAGTTTTTCTTTACATCATGCCTAAATATATATAATCACCAAGAGGAGACCATAGATATTCCCTCTGGAATATAACACATGGAATTAAATCCTTCTACCTATCAGTTCATTAAATTCTTCAAGGCATTTACTATGTCCTCTATAGGTTTTCTCATTTCTAGGTTAAGCATCCTTAGTACTTTTAATGGATCCTTGATGTCTTCCAGTTTCTTAATGTCTTTCCTAAAATGACAATCAGAAATGACACATATTCTGAGCAGATCAGACTGAAGCAGAATTATTGTCTTCTCTGTTCTGGACACTGTGACTCTCAGCACAACTGAGAATACCATAATGATTGTTCTGGAAGGGTTGAGGGCTTTTATACTACTAGACAAAAACTGAATTTGGAGTCCATTAACATCCCTAGATATTTTTCAAATGATTCCCTGTTCCCACAAGCATGTTCCTCACTTATTCTTATAATGTTGATAAAAAAAAAAACCCAAATTTGAAACTCGATAGTTACTCCTATGAAATTGCACCTTATTCAATTTGGTCCATATTCTATCAATCAATTAACTAGAACTTGATAAGTACACACCAAATATCAGACTTTGTTCTATGTGCTGGAGATACAAAGATCAAAGTGCATCAGTGCCTGCCCTTAGGAGCTTACATTTTTAATTGGAGATATTTTAATATAGGCAGTGTGGTATAGTGGAGAGAACACTGGACTTGGAGTCA
Source organism: Monodelphis domestica (assembly GCF_027887165.1). NCBI lineage: Eukaryota > Metazoa > Chordata > Mammalia > Didelphimorphia > Didelphidae > Monodelphis > Monodelphis domestica. Next base: position 464,431,790 of record NC_077229.1, on the reverse strand, counting down.
GTAAGACTTGAATTTAAATCCTGCCTTAGATAGTTGTGTGACCCTGGGACAATGTAGTAATCTCTAGTACTCAACTTCTATGTAAACAATGTTTTTATAAACTTTAAAATTGGATCTTCCTAGTTTGAGTGAATCAGATCCAGAGCAGCAGTTTCCCATTTCTTCCTGTATCTTTGTTTGGACTTAGGAAATTGAAATACCTTTTTTTTAATGTTTTAAAATTTATATCCTTTGTTTTTTTTAACTCTCTTTCCTCTCTGTCTTCTGTATCATTCCTTTAATAAATTTTGTAAAAAGAAGAATAAAAGCTAGTTTATCAAAATTAAGCAACACATTCATTATGTTTTACTGTATATGTAGTATTCCATACCCATAAGCCTTATCCCCTAACCCAAAATCTTCAAAGAATGCCTCATATCTCAATTTTGGGACAGCCTTGCACATTATGACTATACAATTTTTTAAAATCTCATTTTGCTTTGCTATAGACATTGTATATATTATTTTCCTGGTTCTGCCTATTTCATTCTTCACTTTAAATAAGTCTTTCTGTACATCTCTGATTTCTTCATACTCATTTTTTTAAACCTTTACCTTCTGTCTTGGAATCAATACTGTATTGGTTCCAAGGCAGGAGAGTGGTAAGGGCTAGGCAATGGGGGTCAAGTGACTTGCCCAGGGTCACATGGCTAGGAAGTGTCTGAGATCAGATATCCCATCTCTGGGACTGGCTCTCAATCCACTGAGCAACCCAGATGCCCCCATGCTATTGTGTTTTTGTTGGAAAGCAAACTCTGGTCTAGATAGTTGAAGTCCTCCATCCTTATAGACTCTGATTTCCCTATCAAACTTGTGATTTCTTTTACAATGCTTCCTTATACTTCTCCTTTTGTACATGTGATATGCCATAAGTTCTACAAGCATTTGTTAAGTACATTTTATGTGCAAGGCACCGTGTTAGGTGTGAGTTTAGACTAATAGTGTTTCAATTTCACTTTTCTCTGATTCTTACCAAAATGATATGCTATGTTTTTTCCCTTTGGGTTCCATGGATTTCCTCTTGTGAGCTATCTTCTTAATATGTAATGCTTTTCTACCACTTCTTTCATATATTATTTTCATTTGAAATAAAATATACCCTCCTGGATCTTTATTTTAGTCATGAATTCTATACCACTCAGTGATATAACTAAAATTTTCCTCTTTGTATTTTTTTTAGTTCACCTCTTTATTTCTTGTAATTTGTACATTTGTATATAGTTATAGATGGATATGGATTTTATTTCTTTACCTTTTCTTAGATACTTCTCTTAACTCTTGAAGTTGCTATTTCCTGGTTTTCTATTTGCTTCTCACTGATACCTGACTTGACTTGTGCATCAATTTGATATAGTTTTCTCCTATTCTCTCTGTTTATTTTGAAAATCCTCTTTATCAGATTCATTAAACGCCAAGAACTCAAATTGTTGTTGTTTTTGGCCAGCCCTTTTTAGGCATATGCCATCCTTTAAAAGCATCTAATTTCTATTTTTAATCTATGGTTCAGAAATCAAAATTCTACTTTTCACATTAGTCAATGACACTTTCCAGATTACCATTCCTCTTCTGAATCTGCTACCTTTGATCAGCTATAGTAAGGAACATAACATCTGTGGCCCTGTCTTCAATTTTTGTTTTGTTTTTACCAGAATATAATAATCTCTGTGCAAAGCATTTTTAATTTCTTCCTGAGACATAATTTGTCCCCAGAGGAATCACTTAAAAATGGATAATAGATGTCAGGTTTGCTAACTCTCAGAACATTTTCTGACATGTCCCAGATATTTGCCTTGGAAAGACACTCTCTATTCTTTGTTTTAGATCAACCAGTTTTGGTACCATGTAAGGAATCATCAACAATCACTATTCATCCCTTTTTCATCTGTTATTGGATAGAATGATGGATGGTTTGATTGCATTATCATTCCTAGGGACATAAAAATTTATTTCTTCCTGACATTGTGCATCTCTCTTCTCTTTTAAGAGGACCACAAACCCATTGTCTAGCTCTGAATAATAAATCTTCCATATTATTCTCTGGATTAAATTTCTATATCTTTTAAGATCATGATATCTGTTAGAATTTCCCTCTGCCTCTTTACTTCTGTTTCTTCTTTTTTTCCTCTTTGTTTCTTCTATCCTTCCAAGGAACTTGTCTTTCCCCATAGCTGGGGGAATAGAGATATGTTAATGATATAAATAAGCTTGTACTTTATCTAAATACAGTTGTAATATCCAGTTTGTACTGGATAAAATATAAATGTGGTATAGAAGGTTACTTCCTATTTGACCTTGCCCTCTACAATTTTCTGATGCAAAATTCTTGGTCCTTTCAAGGATTCAGGTACTCAGGATATCTAAGCAGAATTTACTTGGAGGGGAGTTCATTTTTTTGTGATGAAGCAATTTGATCTGCTCACACTGCTTTAAATGGTTGTTAATTATACCATGCCTTAATTTAGATATAAATAAATAAGAAACTTAATATGGATTAAAATCACATCATTTTAAGGAATATTTTTTCCTTTCAGTTATCTTCTGCATTAATAATGGCTTGAGTTTTTCCTCAGTCAGCTACCACTAGAGTAGAAGACCTTAAAGTTGATCTAAATGGAATCTCTGTTCTTGGAAATCTCAATTATACTTCACTGTTTTAAAAGAAAGGAGCTAGTTCTTGAGACTTGTATTTTGATACACTTAGGAAGTTGTATCAGTTTCTATCATAGGGGGCAACTAGGTGGCTAGGTGGATTGAGAGTCAGGCCTATAGACAGGATGTTCTGGATTCAAATTTGGCCTCAGATACTTCCTAGCTATGTGACCCTGGGCAAATCATTTACTCCTTTTGCCTAGCTCTTACCATTGTTCTGCCTTGGGACCAATACACAGTATTAATTAAAAGGTGAAAGGAAAAGGTGTAAAGATAAAAGGTACTATCCCAGCTCTACAGTTTCAAATATAATGGTTATATCCCACTGCCAAAGTATTGCCACTTGCAATATTTGAATATTTCCAATAAGAGAACAAATCTAGGACTTTGTGCCATATTGGATTGAATTCTTCAAAACATCTAATATTCACTTCACTATATCAAGACATATATAGGAATTCATCCAAAAATGTTACAAATTAGTTTTCCATTGCCAAAACTACAATAGAAGAAGAATTAGCTGCAAACAAACCACTCTTAAAATGGCACCAGATGGAGGTCTTGAGAACCATGACATTCAAGAACCAATATTGTGGAAAGGAATCTAGACTAACAGTTGGTGGGGGAAGGGGAAACTAGGAGTGGCAGTTGGGTCTGGTGACTAGCACTTCCTTCCGACTATGGTGGATTCCTTGCTGGTGTTGGAGGGGAGAGGAGCTCATTCAACCCATTCTGGAGTGGTGTGCCTCTACTTTGTTCAGCCGGAAGACACAGGCTTCTGAAAGTTAGAACTGTTCTTGTTTGCTTTCTGTCTACTGCTAAGATTCTGAATTAGACAAAGCAAGGACTGATATAGAGTAGACGGGAGTGGGAGAAAACCTCCACCAGCCTCTGGGCCTGGCCTCAACTCTGAAGCTGAGGAAAAAAAAAAAAAAAAACCTCCAATCCCAACTGGTTAATAAACTTTATATTATCTGAATTCACAGTGAGATAAGTGGACTATCTATTCTGGTCATAGAGGAAGCTGAACTTCAGTTCAGTCATTTCAGGACAAACAGTCCTTATTGGACCCCTGCTGCTTCCTCTCAGTAGGGGGCATCTCCCTCCCTTGCCTCACCAAGCAATATTCCCTCTCTCCCCTCAACTCCTCAATACCCCATACAAACCTCCTAGTATCCCCTATTTTTCCAATCCTCCTAATTTCCTTTCCCAATAAATATTACAATATTAAGATGAGCATTGACAGCACTAACATATTCCTCTGGATATTAAAGTTATCAATAAAACATAAAGGAAGATTCAGTATTCAGTTTCATTTCTTCAGAAGATGCATTTCCCTTTCATTATTTAAAATGAAAGAGGGTTAAATTTAAGGATAAGAAGGCTAGAGATATGATGCTATATTTAAGAATAAGTAGGAATTATTGTTCATATTCTATTTTTGTTTGCACACATGATTTCTTCAGTGGTGAGAAATCTCTGGAAGGAAAATTCCCTTAACAAAGTAGATTGGTAATTATCCTGTAATTTATTGTTTTTGGGAATTGCCTGGAGTGTTGAGAATTTAAAGGACTCTTTCAGGATCTTAAGCTCAATGTATCTGAAGTTGGTCTTATATTCCATTCTTCCAGACTCTAACTCTGACCCTTTTGAGACTATTTTTAGTTTGCAGCAAATCACATTTCTAGGTCACAGAAAGAACAGATAGAATATTAATTTAATATCCATAAAAATTACTGCCTTATTAAATTTCCATATAAAAACATGAGACACTTGATTTTAGAGGTATTAGATACTCAAATTTGTTTTCCTTAATGTACAAGTATAAAACAACACTACCCTGTCCCCAAAATGAATCAGATATCATTGGTAAGGATTTCTTGAACTTAGACATCAAAAAGATATTCTGAAAATTTGCTTTGCAAATGTTAAAGTGGGGAATTTAAATCCTGTTCTATGAAATATGAAAAAGTATGAATACTTTGAAAAAGTAATGATAAATATGGTTGAGGAAGCAAAAAATGATTTTGAGCAGAAGAAGAAACTAAAGAAATTCCCCCACAATGTGTGACATCTGGTCATTGAATCAAAAGTGAATTCTAGTGGGAAAGGGACAGATGGCATAAAACACCATTATCACTGAGAAAGCTGTTGCCTAGACATAGAGTCCTACTATATTAGCTTTGGCACTATTTTCGTAGTTTGCAGTGCCAATAAAGTTATTGAAATTGAATTGAAATTTAGTGAAAGTTGAAATCATACTTGAATCTTCATTTTAGTCAACATATAATTGCCTAAATAGAAAGAAAATCACTGTGGTATCACATCATTTCTCTAACCTTTCATTTTAGATCAAGGAAAATTTGGGTTCCCATGATAGTCCAGTGGTAGTAAATTTGGGGAAAGTGTTCATTTTAATTTCCAATTGGAAATATCTGTTTATGATGAAAGGGTATTTTTTCCTTGCACTCATCCAAAAGTATCAATCAATGTCAAAATTATGTTATGACAAGGTCAGGAAATTATCTTGAAATTCTTAGTATTTCAGTTATCAAAATGATATAAGAATGTTTCTAAATTTCTCTCAATATCACCTTATCATCCTTTGCACAATGCTTAGATAATCAAGATCCCAAAATAAACATAGAGAGATCCTAGAAATATTTGCAAAAATGCATCTTTGGTTCTCCCTGGCATAACTAACACTATTTCTTCTCTGCTTTGACTCAGTGTGAAAAATATCCCAGGGTTACGTAACATTTTTCTCCCTTCCTCTCTGACCTTGAAATGATGAGAAATAGCTCTGTTCCCTTTGTTTCCTTATCTGTAAAATGTAGCACTAGAAAATCCCTGAGAGTCTTTCTAATTCAAGATCTATGATCCTATGATTTTAGGATTCTTGTAAGAAAGTTGGGAAGAAATTGTGGTGTTTTGTCAATTTATGAATGGAAATAAAAGGAAGGATCCTAATGAACTGAGTTGGAAATAGCTGGGAACTGGGAAAATTGGGTTTGATGTAAGGACAAGTTCAAACCAAATTAAACAAAAGTAGAATGACCAGGATTGGGAAACAGTGGGTTTCTTCTTACTGCAGACCTACAACAAAAAAACAATTCCATGTTGACTTTGTAATAGTGAGTGTGTGTGTGTAAGCTATACTAGAAGGTCACCAATGTCCTATAAAAGTTATAAAACTCTAAATATTTGTAATTTTGTGAGTATTTATTTGAACAGAAGACATATTATTTACATGGCTCGGGAAAAGGAAACAATATCCTTAGAGTCAACATTCCTACTTAACTGTGAGTGAAGGAGACCTACTCAGTTCTTGGCTTCTTTGAGAACTTCTACTAGGACAGAAGATGGCAGGAACTGTAATGTAAGGGTGAAACTGCTTTTCAGCTGAAAATCATATATGGTGAGAGACTCCTGCTAAAATGAAGAAATTTGGAGATATTTTCTCTGCCTGTTCATACAAGACCTATTAAAGAAGTGTTGGGGTTTAATTTCTTTGCTTTGTTTTGATCTTTTGGGAAAGAGCTAGTTATTATTTGAAGTGTAGCCCTTATAGATTTTGAAGGTTCTTAACCTAACTTCAACTCACATTAATGAGTTATTTCCAGAGTTATGGTTAGCCATATTTACCCCGTCAGGGATTCACCTAAGGATTTGAATGGCATCATCTTTAATGGCTTGAGCCTCTATTTCAGTGTCTTCTATCCCAAATCTATCATCAGTTGCTGTTAATATCTCTCCTATGTGACTGAATTACTGACTAGTACTCTAGAGTCATTTAACCAATCAATATCAATAATTACTATTATCATTTTAACAAAATGAGTATTTACTGAAAAGATATTGCAATAATAGGAGTGTTACCATTTCTTCTAATAGTAGGATCACATATCTCTCCTTCCCTTTGCTCAATTCCTGGGAAAGAAGATCCAAATTTAAAGTAGTTGTTACAAAGTGTTTTCTCCAAAATTTTTATTACCAAATGCAGTATAGTTAATAGGCAAAGTCAATCTTTTGTCTATAAGACTTGGTGTCTTGGTTAAGATCTAGATTCACAGCTTTCCTGATTCAAGAAGATTGTTGGCACCTCACCAGCCTCATTTGACAACAAACTTGTATGGTTCTTGGACTTTTTTTTCAGAGTTCACAATTTCCCAATACCTTTTTATTAAGAAAAAGAACATGTGAACATTAAGAGAAGAAAACACAAATGGATTTTGAGGGAGAGAGTAGAATTACCTCTTTGTTTGGAGTTACCTCTCCCTCTACTTGAAGGCTTGGAGTCATCATTCCTTTACAGCTATCATGAAAAGAAATTGAGGTAGAATTCTTAGGGTCTTTTGTATTCATATTTCATTGCAGCTCAGTAAGTAGCCAATCAAAAAACTTCTCATTGTTACACAATACAGAGACACACATAGAATACCCCCACATACTTGAAAGTAGAGAATATGTTATCTATAAGCAAGCTTAAATGCAATTCCATATACTTTTGGGACTCACTGGCCAGTCTCTCATAATGGAAGCAAAAGTTTTCTCTCTTATTACAGTTTGGAACAAGCCTCCTCATCAGCAGAGATTCATTGTTTCTATTCTAAATCATTTCTCACCTCCCCAGTCTGTCCCAGTTTTGCTTAGTTATGGCCCTAGAACTCTACTTTAATCTGTTTCCCTGCTTTTCTTCTCTTGGAGGTCAAATAGAAATTTATTTCTGTTCCTGCTGTATCTGAATTATTGTCTAGAGTCTCTATGGACATAGTCTCAAGTACTTTCTCTCTGATGCTCTAGTATTAACTCCCTCATTTCCTGATGAGAGACTTCTTTGCCTTTCCCAAAACTATTATAGGACAGAAGCAGCTGTAGATAAAATCTGCCTGGTCTTGTGCACCTGCAATCAAAACTCTTTCTATACCTTGGGGAAAAGGGGTTACAAAAATTTCTGTGAATGCTGCCTATGATTTTGGCATCTTTTGTAGAACTGGTGTCATACTATTACTTGATTCATATTATGGGATGAATTGAAACCTTAAGTTCTCCATGGCTCACAGGTATTATTATGAATTTATTTGCTTTTAAAGTTAATATTTTTAATTGTACTCTATTAAACTTTCTTTGAAAATAAACCCACAATGAGCTTCTTATTCCATCATTTTCATAATCCTTTATAGCCATTTTTTAAAATAATGGATTTCTTTGACTTCCAAGGGTAGAGCCAAAATGGCAGAGTAATACTCAAGCAGCTCTGTGACACCATGTGAATCCTTTCTGACCAATGATTAAAATATCGCCATAAAATGAATACAGGATGGAAAGAACCAACAAGTAGACAAACTGAAACAATTTTCAGGAAAAGAAAAACTCAAAAAGTAGGCAATGAACATCTGGGGCACTGGTGTGAGAAGAGAGCAGACCCAGTAAGAAACTTTAGCAAGGAGGGAAGAGCAAGGGGGAAGCTAGATGACTTTGTGGTTTGAGATTCAGGCCCAGAGATTGGAGGTCCTAGGTTCAAATCTGGCCTCAGACACTAACTAACTGTGTGACTCTGGGCAAGCCACTTAATCCCCATTGCCTAGTCTTTACCACACTTCTGCCTTAGAACCAATATCTAGTATTGATTCTAAGATGGAAGGTAAGGGTTTAAAAAAAAGGAGGGAAGAGCAAGCTAAGGGTGAGCCATACACCCCAACCCCTCATCCACTGTTCAAGGTTCAGGAACCTGTCCCTGAGCCAACATCCAGACACTGAGACCCTTCCTGAGCAAATAGAGGTATAAGTCAACCCATATCCCTTGAAATTTCAAACCTGTGGAGAAGTCCCAGAGCCCCCAGTCCAGGGAATTTTAGTGTGGGTTTGGGAAAAGGACTTAATTCCTACTTTGGGGAGGATGACAGTACTAACTACTAAGCAGGATATTTTTTTCCTGAAGCACTGTGCAGAGATCTAAGACAGGGCAATCAAGGGTGTGACTGATTGGATCAAGGACACAGTCAGACAAAAAACCTGTGACTAAGCCTGAGGCTAAAATTTGATAAATCCCTGACTTGATGAATATCAGAGGGAGATCAAAAGTTTACACCTAAGCCTGAGGCAAGTCTTTAAATTATCAGCATCACAAGGACTGATTGAATCAGCAGTGGGAGGGAGCTCTCAGAGCTCTCATCCCTCAGACCATCACATCATTCCCCCAAGCCTGCCTATAATTAGATGGGGAAAAAGGAGCAAAAAACAAAAAAGAAGCACCTACAAAGACTTTTTCTAAAGACAAGGAGTAAAGTACAGACACAGAAGGGGACAGTGAAATCAAAGGAAACACACTCAGAATAAAAAAAATATGGATTGGACACAGATATTGAAAGAGCTCAAATAAGACTTCAAAAATTGATTAAGAGAGGGATAGGAAAAGTGGAAAAGAGAAATGAGAGTGAAGCAAGTAGAAAGGAAAGTAATGCAAGAAGAAATGGGTCAATTGAAAAAGAAGAATAAAAAATGGCAGAGGAAGATCAGGCTTTAAAAATCAGAATTGACCACCTAGAAACTAATGATTTCATGAGAAATCAAGAAATAATGAAGCAAATTCGAAGGAATGAAAAAAACAGAGGAAAACATGACATATTGAAAAAAACAACTGACCTGGAAAATAGATCCAGGAGAGAAAATATGAGAATTATTGAAGTACTTGAAAGCCATGATGAGGAAAAAACCTAGAACATCATATTATAAGAAATTATCAAAGATAACTGTCCAGAAATCCTTGAACAAGAAAATAAAATTGAAATTAAAAGAATTCACAGATTGCCCCCAGAAAGAAATCCTCAATGACAACTTCCAGTAATATAATAGCTAAATTTAAGAGCCACGAAGCCAAGGAAAAATGCTTCAAACAGCCAGAAGGAAACCATTCAAATACCATGGAGCTAAAATCAGGGTTACACAGAACCTAGGGGCATCTACATTAAATGATCAAAAGGCTAGGAATATGATATTCAGGGAGACAAAAGATTTGAGTTTACAACATAGAGTCACCTATCCAGCAAAACTGAATACATTCTTTGAGGGGAAAAAGGTCATTCAATAAGGTAGAAGATTTTCAAGCATTCTTGAGGAATAAGCCAGATCTAAACAAAAAAATTGAAATCCAAACATGAGACACAAGAGAAGCCCAAAAACATAAATAAGAAAGAGAAAATGTAAGGTATCCATTAAGGTTAAAATGTTTATATATCTACATGGAAAGGGATTTCTATAATTCTCAAAAATTACTCTTAGTAGTAGAGAAGATAGAAGGAATTTACTCAGGAAAAGGATGTAGAAGTAAGCTCATTATGATGATATGATGTCTATGTAAATGTGAGGATATGGAATGATATGTATTTGTGATATGATATGTATGCATATGAATGATATATAGAAAATTCAATCAAGGGCTGAAAGAGAGGGTTGCACTGAGAGAAAAGGGAAGGGAAGAATGATGAAGTTCTTTAACTGAAGTACAATAACTTCTCGACCTTAATTTAGCCACTATTTTTAGTCTTTGTGAAGATTACATTTAACTCTCCCCTGATTGAGAAAATGTTATTAATTAACTCTCCCCTGAATGTGAACATTAAATGAATTCCTCTACCCATTTTTAGATTTAATCACCAAAAGTATAAATATCTTACTTAAAGTTGAGTAGGGAGATCTGCCCATTTTTAGATCTAATCACCAAAAGTCTAAACATCCCACTTAATCATTAAGTGTGAGGTCTGTGACCCACATGTGCAATAGTGGGTGATGAATCAGAATTAAACTGACAGCTCCTGGGCAGTCCTAAAGCAAAGCTTCAGCTATGAATGGTATACATAAAATTAGGGGAAGGCACAAGAAGTGACAAAAAAGTGTCTTTACAACTACCAGTGCAGTTTTTACTTGGAGTTCTACTTGGAGTTGAACTAAGTGAAGCAGTTCTTCATTCTTTGGAGTTGAGACTAGAAAAGAATCTGCTGACTGGACCTGAGACCCTGTTCCTGGTGAGACTGTCCTTGAATCACTCCCTTTGGACTGACACATGGTGAGTGAAAAAGCTGACTCCTTTCCTGGATTTTCTGAAAAAGCTAGTCTCAGGAGAGACCTACCTCTTGAGAGAGACTTCCCCAAGTCCTCAGATTTGCTGAGGCCAGCTAAGGACTAACTTTCCCTGTGGGGATTGAGCCAGGGGTTGGGAATAAATTACTTAGTGCTTAGCCTAGATATCTTACCCTATTCTCTTTCTGATTTTCTTACTTCCATCTTTCTATATTTTGTAAATAAATCTCTTTGGAATAAATTAGATTCCTGGTGACCCTATTTTAAATATAATCCAGTTCAATTTTTAAAAATATAATTAAACCTTTTCCCCCCACTACATCTTCTAGGGCAGAAAAAATTTTAATGAAGTTGTTAAGCAAATGGCCAAAATGAATGATTTCCTTTCTCAGGTGTTTTCAAGTTATGAAAAGAGAGCCTTGCTAACTGAGTAATGGGATCTAAATGTTGAACACCAACTCAGTTTGGTATTGTAATCAAATATAAATATTGCAAATTAGGCCAATTAATTTAATGATAGGGATAATTATTATTAATTCATTGTTTCAATGATGATTAGTTGTAAAAAGTAAGCTGAATATAACTTTTATATAACCAAACAAAAATTTTGAGTTTTTCACTGGTAAATTTCTCCATTATCCACTCTTCCAATTGATGTAGGTAGTTTTCTTTGGTAACATGGACAGATGAATCTTCTTTGTCTCTCTGCTGCTCTTTATTATCTCTGCTTCTCTCCCTAATATTTCTCTCTCTCTTTCTCTCTCTCTCTGACTCTTTCTATCTATCTTTCTTTCTTCTTTTTTCTTTCTTTCTTTCTTTCTTCTTTTTCTCTTTCTCTCTCTCTTTCTCTCTCTCTTTCTTTCTTTCTTTCTTTCTTTCTTTCTTTCTTTCTTTCTTTCTTTCTTTCTTTCTTTCTTTCTTTCTTTCTTTCTTTCTTTCTTTCTTCTTTTTCTCTTTCTCTCTTTCTTTCTTTCTTTCTTTCTTTCTTTCTTTCTTTCTTTCTTTCTTTCTTTCTTTCTTTCTTTCTTTCTTTCTTTCTTTCTTTCTTTCTTTCTTTCTTTCTTTCTTTCTTTCTTTCTTTCTTTCTTTCTTTCTTTCTTTCTTTCTTTCTTTCTTTCTTTCTTTCTTTCTTTCTTTCTTTCTTTCTTTCTCTTCCCCTTTCCTTTACACCCTCTCTCCCTTCCAACTCTTCCTTCCTCTCTGCCTTCATCTGAATGTGCAGCAAAGCAGAGAAAGAATGATTTCTCAGTATGCTGGATCACTTGCTTTCCTATTCCAAAGCTGAAGTTTTCCTTATTCTTTTTAGAGGGGACTTTCAGCAAAATAGAACTTTCTTCTTCATTACCTATTCTATGGACTAGTAGTCTTCTAAATCCTGAGGCTATAGCTAGACAATGAGGCATGAGGACATACTGAGAGTAAGGAGGTCGACCAAGTCAAATTGGGGAATGGTTCAGAAAAGAGAGATGAATCTATGAAAATAGCATGTAGATTTTCAGTATCATTTAGAACAAATAAGTGAAGAAGTGGTGGTGTAGAAAAAAGAAAAGAAAAATAAAGGAAGATATACACAGAGGAGGGGGAGAAGAGAAAAGTAAGAATAATCTTTGCTTGAGCAGGAAAAGGAATGCCTGGAAGAAGGGTAATAGTTGCTCCAGTGAATTTATGCATAGGAAGAATGGGAGTTAGGTCCTAGTGAATGTAACTGAAGAAGTCAGGGATTTTCCAACTACAGTAGGTATTGAAAATAATCCTCAAATAATTGCAGAAAAGCCAGACACAGATTTAATAATACAACCTCTTTTCCCTCCCCCAACCTCTCCACCACCTCTAACTTTCACACACCCATTCCCAGAGAATCAAGGGATATTCTTAAAGTGGTAACAAAATATGAATCCCAGTCAGATAGTGGAGTGAACTACAGATTTAGTATCAGATGGTCAAAGTTTGTGCTTTGGTTCTGATGTCAATAAGATGCGTGAAATTAGATAAGCTATTATGCTACTCTGGCTCTCTATTTCACAATCTGTAAATTAGGGATAAACAATAGCTGTGCAACCTACCCGTGGGGTTGTATGAGGAATATGTTTTAATGAAAATTGTAACCATTAAATACTCCAGAAAGAATTGTCAATATTGATTTAAATCATAAGGTGCACTATGATTTGAGGAAGCAAGAAAACCTTTCCTTTTGATCAAAATAATATTTCTACCCATTTAGAGTGATAGGTAAAATAGTTTTAAGGATTATAAAAGTTTCATAGCATGATACAAGAGGGAAAAATGTTTAAAGTGTAACTGTCTGGGTACAGTATTGTGAATTGAACCCTACACACATGCGCACACAAATATGGTTTCCCATTTTCTTTGGTACAAAAGTATTTTTCACTTAGCAAAGTAAAAAGGGAAGGTTAAAAGATTAATATTAAGAAGAAAGTGAAACAAGTACAGTAATTGAAGTCTGGGGAAAGCACTGGGGCAAACTTTCAGAATTTCAAACTTTTACCTGAGATTGGCCCTTGAAAAAAAAGAAAAGCATAAGAAAACCCTGGGAAAAGATTTTGCCCCTATTAATCTTTTGAGAACTTTACTCTTAAATATGTTGTTCATTAGAAATTAAAGTCATAGGAAAATGTGTAAGAGAATCTTTGGCTTATGATTATGAGAAGCAAATTGGCAAATTAAGCCATTACTCAATAAGTCAATGTCAAAACCTATATATCAAGTATCTCTTTTTTATTTTATTTTATTTTATTTTTTATTTGAAAAAAGTTTCTTGAATTAGGTGATTTAGAATATTTTTACATGGTTACATGATTCATGTTTTTTCCCTCCTCTCTTCTCACCCCCCTCCCATAGCTGAACAAGTAGTTTCACTGAGTTTTACATACGTCATTGATTGTAATGGAGGAATTAGTTGGTGGTAAAAGGGATAGAGGAGGAATGGATATCTCCCCTTGAAAGCAGGATCCAGGAGAGGCAGCTAATGTTTAAAGTTGGCCCAGAGAGAGAAGAGGGGGGTTGAGTAGTTTCCCCCTTCAGCCTCCCTCCTCAACTATGGTTGCCCTCACAAACTGACTTTGGAATTCCTCCAATACTAGTGTCTAAATCTTCTTCTTCAGAGAGATTACTCTCTCTCTCTCTCAAGTTGTCCCACTCACACTTGAGTCACTTTGGGGAAAAGACAACAACTTTATTATAAACTAAGTCAGCTGGGGATAACCCTAAGAAATGACTGGCAGGAAAAGGTTTGTGAGAAAGTGGGGGAGGTGCCCCTACTCTAGCTATCCCTTTCTACCCTCCTTGAGTTGGGAAACCCAGACCTGGGCAGGGTTGGGCCCCTGAGAGAGTTAGGTCCTGGTCTTGGCCCACTGGCCACAGTTCAGATCCAGGGCACCAGGATCTGTGAAGTAAGGATGAGAGAGGCTCAATGTCTTCTTCAGTTATCACTTCAAATGGGAATTGGTGGGGGGTGGGGGAGGATGTCCAGTCACTCAGAGAGGAAAAGGTGAGTATCTCCTCAGGAGAAAGTCTTGGTCAGACCTCCCTCCTAGGCTTCTCAAGATTGAGAGCTAACTGAATCTCAGTCAGAATCTTCTTGCTTCAGGCTGCCACTCTTCCTTGATCAAGAGCTATTTCCATATTATTAATATTTTCACTAGAGTAATCATTTAGAGTTTATATCCCCAATCAAATCCCCATCGACCCATGTGATCAAGCAGTTGTTTTTCTTCTGTGTTTTTACTCCCACAGTTCTTCCTCTGGTTGTGGATAGCCTTCCTTCTCATAGGTCCCTCAGAATTGTCCTGGATTATTGCATTGCTGCCAGTAGAGAAGTCCTTTACATTCAATTGTGCCACAGTGTATCAGTCTTTGTATACAACATTCTCCTGGTTCTTCTTCTCTTGGCATCAATTCCTGGAGGTCTTTACAGTTCACATGGAATTCTTCCAGTTCATCATTGCTTTGAGCAAAATAGTATTCCATCATCAACAGATACCACAATTTGTTCAGCCATTCCCCCCAAAAAGGGAATGCTCTCATTTTCTAATTTTTTGGAAAATGATCATGGCTATAAATATTTTTGTGCAAGTCTTTTTCATTATTATCTCTTTGGGGTATAAACCCAGTTGTGCTATGGCTGGATCAAAGGGCAGACAGTCTTTTAGTGCCCTTTGGGTATAGTTCCAAATTGCCCTCCAGAATGGTTGGATCAATTCACAACTCCACCAGCAATGCATTAATGTTCCAATTTTGCCACATCCCCTCCATCATTTATTACTTTTCTTTGCTGTCATGTTATCCAATGGTATGGGGTAGTTTGATTTGCATTTCTTTAATTTTAAGACATTTATTTTTCATGTGCTTATTAATAGTTTTGATTTCTTTATCTGAAAATTGCCTATTCATGTCCCTTGCACATTTATCAATTGGGGAATGTCTTGACTTTTTTGTACAATTGATTTAGCTCCTTATAAATTTGAGTAATTAGACCTTTGTCAGAGGTTTTTGTTATAAAGATTTTTCCCCAATTTGTTACTTCCCTTCTCAATTATCTCTTAAATGTCTGGTCAGTTATATGTTTGTCATTGGAAATAGAATTTCTTTCAGTACTAGGTTAATCCAATTACATTTTAATTTCATTCAGTAACTAAGAATTGTGAGACTGAGGAAAATAGAATAGTGAAATACGATATTACAACTCAGGTAAAACTGAGTAGCTACACCAAGGTTGGAAACAAATTCAATAATTTTTAAAGGTCTTTGGTTCAATTTTCAAATCAAAGGAGGGTGATTTTTCAAAGGGATATTTGGGCTATATATAGCTTTACCTCATGCCATTACCATCTCTTCTTTTTAACTGGCCTATATACACTGAAATAGATTTAGAAGGAATGGAAGTGTTGGCTGATAAAGGGAAGGATGGGTCTTTCAAGGATGTTTTGTAGTGAAGATAAGTAAGAGGGAGAGAAAAAAATTTGGTGAATGTGTTTCAGAAAACATCCATTAGGACTGGGTCCAAGAATACCCAAACATGGAAGTAGAAGTCCCAGGAAGACAATGGGTATGGGGTCAAATTTTTTGTTTCAATGTTTGAAGTGTATACTATATTCACGAATGTCCTGGGAATATCTTCGTGGAAAGAGCTCTGGCTCTTTGTGATATTGGACAAGTAAAATTCAACTCCCTGGCCTTCAGTTTTTACATTTTTTTGCTTTTACTTTCTTTTTTTATTTTATTTTTTTTAAACATTATTTTATTTGGTCATTTTCATACATTATTCACTGGAAACAAAGATCATTTTCTTCCCCCCCCCCCCAACTTTCCCTCTCCCATAGCCGACGCATGATTCCACTGGTTATCACATGTGTTCTTGACTCAAACCCATTTCCCTGTTGTTGGAATTTGCATTATAGTGTTCATTTAGAGTCTCTCCTCAGTCTTATCTCCTCCAACCCTGTAGTCAAGCAGTTGCTTTTCATCGGTGTTTTTACTCCCACAGTTTATCCTCTGCTTGTGGGTAGTATTTTTTTTTAGATCCCTGCAGATTGTTCAGGGAAATTGCATTGATACTAATGGAGAAGTCCATCACCTTCGATTGTACTACAATGTATCAGTCTCTGTGTATAATGTTTTCCTGATTCTGCTCCTTTCACTCTGCATCACTTCCTGGAGGTTGTTCCAGTCTCCATGGAATTCCTCCACTTTATTATTCCATTTAGCACAATAGTATTCCATCACCAACATATACCACAATTTGTTCAGCCATTCTCCAATTGAAGGGCATCCCCTCATTTTCCAATTTTTGGCCACCACAAAGAGCGCAGCTATGAATATTTTTTTTAAATATATTTTATTTGATCATTTCCAAGCATTATTCGTTAAAGACATAGATCATTTTCTTTTCCTCCCCCCCACCCCCCATAGCCGACGCGTAAGTCCACTGGGCATTAGATGTTTTCTTGATTTGAACCCATTGCTTTGTTGATAGTATTTGCATTAGAGTGTTCATTTAAAGTCTATCCTCTGTCATGTCCCCTCAACCTCTGTATTCAGGCAGTTGCTTTTTCTCGGTGTTTCCACTCCCATAGTTTATCCTTTGCTTATGAATGGTGTTTTTTTTCTCCTGGATCCCTGAAAGTTGTTCAGGGACATTACACCGCCCCTAATGGAGAAGTCCATTACGTTCGATTATACCACAGTGTATTAGTCTCTGTGTACAATGTTCTCCTGGTTCTGCTCCTCTCGCTCTGCATCACTTCCTGGAGGTTGTTCCAGTCTCCATGGAACTTCTCCACTTTATTATTCCTTTGAGCACAATAGTATTCCATCACCAACATATACCACAGTTTGTTCAGCCATTCCCCAATTGATGGGCATCCCCTCGTTTTCCAGTTTTGGGCCACCACAAAGAGCGCAGCTATGAATATTTTTGTACAAGTCTTTGTGTCCATTATCTCTTTGGGGTACAGACCCAGCAGTGCTATGGCTGGGTCAAAGGGTAGATATTCTTTTGTCGCCCTTTGGGCATAGTTCCAAATTGCCCTCCAAAATGGTTGGATCAGTTCACAACTCCACCAGCAATGAATTAATGTCCCTACTTTGCCACATCCCCTCCAGCATTCATTACTTTCCTTTGCTGTTATGTTAGCCAATCTGCTAGGTGTGAGGTGATACCTCAGAGTTGTTTTGATTTGCATCTCTCTGATTATAAGAGATGTAGAACACTTCTTCATGTGCTTGTTAATAGTTTTGATTTCTTTATCTGAGAACTGCCTATCCATTTCCCTTGCCCATTTATCAATTGGAGAATGGCTTGATTTTTTGTACAATTGATTTAGCTCATTATAAATATGAGTAATTAAACCTTTGTCAGAGGTTTCTATGAAGATTTTTTCCCAATTTGTTGTTTCCCTTCTGATTTTAGTTATATTGGTTTTGTTTGTACAAAAGCTTTTTAGTTTGATGTAGTCAAAATTATTTATTTTACATTTTGTGATTCTTTCTATATCTTGCTTGGTTTTAAAGCCTTTCCCCTCCCAAAGGTCTGACATGTATACTATTCTGTGTTTACCCAATTTACTTATGGTTTCCTTCTTTATGTTTAAGTCACTCACCCATTTTGAATTTATCTTGGTGTAGGGTGTGAGGTGTTGATCTATTCCTAGTCTCTCCCACACTGTCTTCCAATTTTCCCAGCAGTTTTTATCGAATAGTGGATTTTTGTCCCAAAAGCTGGGATCTTTGGGTTTATCGTATACTGTCTTGCTGAGGTCGTTTTCCCCCAGTCTATTCCACTGATCTTCCTTTCTGTTTCTTAGCCAGTACCAAATTGTTTTGATGACTGCTGCTTTGTAATATAGTTTTAGGTCAGGGACTGCAAGGCCCCCATCATATGTGTTTTTTTTCATTAATTCCCTGGATATCCTTGATCTTTTGTTCTTCCAAGTGAACTTTGTTATGGTTTTTTCTAAATCAGTGAAGAAGTATTTTGGTAGTTCAATGGGTATGGCACTAAATAGATAAATAAGTTTGGGTAGGATGGTCATTTTTATTATATTGGCTCATCCTATCCATGAGCAGTTAATGTTTTTCCAATTGTTCAAGTCTAGTTTTAGTTGTGTGGCGAGTGTTTTGTAGTTGTGTTCATATAGTTCCTGTGTTTGTCTTGGGAGATAGATTCCTAGGTATTTTATTTTGTCTAAGGTGATTTTGAATGGGATTTCTCTTTCTAGTTCTTGCTGCTGAGCTGTGTTGGAGATATATAGAAAAGCTGATGATTTATGTGGGTTTATTTTGTATCCTGCAACTTTGCTAAAGTTGTTGATTATTTCAATTAGCTTTTTGGTTGAATCTCTAGGATTCTTTAAGTAGACCATCATGTCATCCGCAAAGAGTGATAACTTGGTCTCCTCCTTGCCTATTCTGATACCTTCAATTTCTTTATCTTCTCTAATTGCTACTGCTAGTGTTTCTAGTACAATGTCAAATAGTAGAGGTGATAATGGGCATCCTTGTTTCACTCCTGATCTTATTGGGAATGCATCTAGTTTATCCCCATTGCAGATGATATTAGCTGTTGGTTTTAGATATATACTGTTTATTATTTTTAGGAATGACCCTTCTATTCCTATGCTTTCTAGTGTTTTTAATAGGAATGGGTGTTGTATTTTATCAAAGGCTTTTTCTGCATCTATTGAGATAATCATGTGGTTCTTGCTAGTTTGCTTGTTGATGTGGTCAATTATGTGGATGGTTTTCCTAATGTTGAACCAGCCCTGCATCCCTGGTATGAATCCTACTTGATCATGGTGAATGATCCTTCTGATCACTTGCTGGAGTCTTTTTGCTAGTATCCTATTTAAAATTTTTGCATCTATATTCATTAGGGAGATTGGTCTATAGTTTTCTTTCTCTGTTTTTGACCTGCCTGGTTTTGGAATCAGTACCATGTTTGTGTCGTAAAAGGAGTTTGGTAGAACTCCCTCTTTGCTTATTATGTCAAATAGTTTGTATAGTATTGGGGTCAACTGTTCTCTGAATGTTTGATAGAATTCACAGGTGAATCCATCAGGCCCTGGGGATTTTTTCTTAGGAAGTTCTTTGATGGCTTGATGGATTTCAATTTCTGATATGGGATTATTTAAGAATTCTATTTCCTCTTCTGTTAGTCTAGGCAGTTTGTATTTTTGTATATATTCATCCATTTCTCCTAAATTGGTGTATTTATTGCCATATAATTGGGCAAAGTAATTTCTAATGATTGCCTTAATTTCCTCCTCATTGGAGGTGCTGTCCCCCTTTTCATCTTTAATGCTGTGAATTGCTTTTCTTCCTTCCTTTTTTTAATTAGATTGACCAGTACTTTGTCTATTTTGTTTGTTTTTTCAAAGTACCAGCTTCTTGTCTTATTTATTAAATCAATAGTTCTATCACTTTCGATTTTATTAATTTCTCCCTTAATTTTTAGGATTTCTAATTTGGTTTTCTGCTGGGGGTTTTTAATTTGATCGCTTTCGAGTTTTTTCAATTGCATTTCCAATTGATTGATCTCTGCTCTCCCTTGTTTGTTAATATGAGCTTTCAGGGATATGAATTTGCCTCTGATTACCGCTTTGGCTGCATCCCAAAAGGTTTGAAAGGATGTTTCGCCATTGTCATTTTCCTCGATGAAATTATTAATTGTTTCTATGATTTCTTCTTTAGCTAAACGGTTTTGGAGTATCATATTGTTTAATTTCCAATTGGTTTTAGATTTGGTTTTCCATGTACCATTACTAATCATTATTTTTATTGCCTTGTGATCTGAGAAGGCTGCATTCATTATTTCTGCTTTTTTGCATTTGTGTGCAATGTTTCTGTGACCTAATGTATGGTCAATTTTTGTGAATGTGCCATGTGGTGCTGAGAAGAAGGTGTATTCCTTTTTATCCCTATTTATTTTTCTCCATATGTCTATTAATTCTAATTTTTCTAAGATTTCATTCACTTCTTTTACCTCTTTCTTATTTATTTTTTGATTTGATTTATCTAAATTTGATAATGGTTGGTTTAAGTCTCCCACTAGTATGGTTTTATTGTCTATTTCTTCCTTCAATTCTCCTAGTTTCTCCATTAGAAATTTGGGTGCTATATTATTTGGTGCATACATGTTGATTAATGATATTTCCTCATTGTCTAGAGTCCCTTTTAACAAAATATAATTACCTTCCCTATCCCTTTTGATCAGGTCTATTTTTGCATTGGCTTTATCAGATATCATGATTACCACTCCTGCCTTCTTTCTATCAGTTGAGGCCCAGAAGGTCTTACTCCATCCTTTAATTCTGACCTTGTCGGTGTCAACCCGCCTCATGTGTGTTTCTTGAAGACAACATATGGTAGGGTTTTGGATTCTAATCCATTCTGCTATTCGTCTACGTTTTATGGGTGAGTTCATCCCATTCACGTTCAAAGTTATGATTGTCATTTGTGGACTCCCTAGCATTTTGATTGCCTTCCCTAATTCTAACCTTTTCTTCTTCGGCTCTACCTTTTAGTCCAGTGATTTACTTTGAATCAGTCCCCCTTGTCCCCTCCCTTGATGTTTCCCTTTTTAGTCCCTCCCTTTTTGTTCCCTCCCCCTCCCCCTCTCTTTCCCTCCCTTTTTGTTCTCCCTCTCCCCCTCCCCCCCTTGGTTTTCCCTTCTCCTTACCCTTGTTGGGTAAGATAGAATTCAAGATCCCAATGGATCTGGATGTTTTTCCCTCTCAGAGTTGATTTCCCTGAGATTGAGGTTTAAGTAAACCCCCCCCCCCTCTCTTCCTCTCCTTCTTATAGGAGTTTTCTTCCCCTCCCCTTCCCCTGTGAATCTTTGTGTGAGAACCATTATTCTATTTGGTCTTTCTTTACCCCCTATTTATACATTACATTTTCCCCACATATTAGTATACATAGGTTGATATAAATGTAGTCCTTATAGAAGAGAGTTTGAGTAAAAGAAGATAACATTTTTCCCCTTTCCTTAATATTTACCTTTTCAGGTATTCCTTGCTCTTTGATTTTCGGTATCAAACTTTCCACAGAGCTCTGGTCTTTTCTTTGCAAAAAGTTGGAAGTCTTCTATTTTGTTGAATGCCCATACTTTCCCTTGGAAGTATATAGTCAGTTTTGCTGGGTAGCTGATTCTTGGTTGGAGACCCAGCTCTCTGGCCTTTCTGAAGATCATGTTCCATGCCTTACGATCATTCAGAGTAGAACTTGCAAGGTCTTGTGTGACCCTGATTGGCATTCCTTTATATCTAAATTGTCTTTTTCTGGCTTCCTGTAGGATTTTTTCTTTTGTTTGATAGCTTTGGAATTTGGCAATTACATTCCTGGGAGTTGTCTTTTGGGGGTTTAGTGTAGAAGGTGTTCTGTGAGCTCTGTCAGTGGATGTATTGCCCCCTTGTTCTAGAATCTCTGGGCAATTTTCTTTGATTATATCTTGTATCACCATGTCCAGTTTGGTGTTTATTTCTGGCTTTTCTGGGAGTCCAATTATTCTTAAATTTTCTCTTCTCCCCCTGTTTTCCAGATCTATCACCTTGTCGGTGAGATATTTTATGTTCTCTTCTAGTTTCTTGGTGTTTTGGCTTTGCTTTATTAGTTCTTGCTTTAAAGCCTGGTTTTCTTTTACAGTTTGGTCAAACTGGTTTTGTAGATGCGTGAATTTCTTTTGCATCATTTCCCACTTTTCCTCCCAGAGGGCTTCCATCTTTTTGGTCCTTTCTGATTCAAATTCTTCATGGATTTGTGGAGAGTTTCTATTTCCTTTGGAGGATTTTGGAGAATTTTCTTGTATATCTTCTTCTATCTGCTCTGTATTTTGTATTTTGGCTCCATAGAATGTGTCCAGAGTCGCCCCTTTCTTCTTATTTTTCTTGGTATTTTGGGGCTTCGGTGCTTCTGTGGAGTTTGTCATCTCTGAACGTGGAGGATTGGCTTTTCTTGTCTTTGTCTGGTGATCAGAGGCTTTAGTCCTGGGCAGATGTTGGTTCTATGAGCATTCCCTGGGTTAAACTGAATATGCCTCACTGGAACTGGAATGGAAGGGTCGGACCACAGAGGCCACACTCTCCCCCTGGCTCGATTTCCGGAAGTTGCCTTCAGAATCGCTGGCCGTGAGGCTGTTTCGTCGGCCTGCGGGGGGATGGGCTGCCGCTTCCCCAAGCTCCGAGAGCACAGACTTTCACTGAGACTTGGATAGCAGGATCCAGCCCGTGAGGCTGTCTTGCCCGCCCTGAGGGTTGCTGTTGTTTTGACCAGCTCTCTGCAGCGGAGGCCCCAGGCAGTAACTTTCACCCGGACCGACCAGCTCTTTGCAGCGGAGGCCCCAGGCAGTAACTTTCACCCGGACTGGGACTTGGGTAGAAGACCCTGAGGGTTGTTGTTCCTCAGACCCTGCTCTCTGAGCCCGGCGGGCTGCCGCTTCCGGGAGCCTTGGACTCTGCGCTCCTACCCCTGAGGTCCGAGTGATCTCGGGTTCTGGCTTTTAAGGGGAGCCGTACCTTTTGAACCGGGTCCAGGTCCAGGAGGAGGGTTCCCAGGGTCTGTGCTGTTGATCGTTTTGAATTTCGGCGCCATAGGAGCTTCTAGTTTGAGATCGGTCGGGAAGGGTTTACCGGAGATCTGAACTTCAGCTTTCTCTAAGCCGCCATCTTAACCGGAAGTCAGCTATGAATATTTTTGTACAAGTCTTTTTGTCCTTTATCTCTTTGGGGTACAAGCCCAGCAGTGCTATGGCTGGATCAAAGGGCAGACATTCTTTTATCGCCCTTTGGGCATAGTTCCAAATTGCCCTCCAGAATGGTTGGATCAATTCACAACTCCACCAGCAATGAATTAATGTCCCCACTTTGCCACATCCCCTCCAGCATTCATTACTTTGCATAGCTGTCATGTTAGCCAATCTGCTAGGTGTGAGGTGATACCTCAGAGTTGTTTTGATTTGCATCTCTCTGATTATAAGAGATGTAGAGCACTTTTTCATGTGCTTATTAATAGTTTTGATTTCTTTGGCTGAGAACTGCCTGTTCATGTCCCTTGCCCATTTGTCAATTGGAGAATGGCTTGATTTTTTGTACAATTGATTTAGTTCTTTATAAATTTGAGTAATTATACCTTTGTCAGAGGTTTTTATGAAGATTGTTTCCCAGTTTGTTGCTACCCTTCTGATTTTGGTTACATTGGTTTTGTTTGTACAGAAACTTTTTAATTTAATGTAATCCAGATTATTTATTTTGCATTTTGTAACTCTTTATAATTCTTGCTTGGTTTTGAAGTATTTCCCTTCCCAAAGGTCTGACATGTATACTATTCTGTGTTCACCTAATTTTCTTATAGTTTCCTTCTTTATGTTCAAGTCATTCACCCATTTTGAATTTATCTTGGTGTAGGGTGTGAGGTGTTGATCTAAGCCTAATCTTTCCCACACTGTCCTCCAATTTTCCCAGCAGTTTTTATGAAATAGTGGATTTTTGTCCCAAAAGCTGGGATCTTTGGGTTTGTCATATACTGTCTTGCTGAGGTTGCTTGCCCCCAGTCTATTCCACTGATCCTCCTTTCTGTCTCTTAGCCAGTACCAAATTGTTTTGATGACTGCTGCTTTGTAATATAGTCTGAGATCTGGGACTGCAAGACCCCCTTCCTTTGTATTTTTTTTTTCATTATTTCCCTGGATATCCTTGATCTTTTGTTCTTCCAAATGAACTTTGTTATGGTTTTTTCTGAATCAATAAAAAAATTTTTTGGAAGTTCCATGGGTATGGCACTAAATAGATAGATGAGTTTGGGTAGGATGGTCATTTTTATTATATTGGCTCGTCCTACCCATGAGCAGTTGATGTTCTTCCAATTGTTCAAGTCAAGTTTTAGTTGTGTGGAAAGTGTTTTGTAGTTGTGTTCATATAGATCCTGTGTTTGTCTTGGGAGATAGATTCCTAAGTATTTTATTTTGTCTAGGGTAATTTTGAATGGGTTTCTCTTTCTAGTTCTTGCTGCTGAGCTGTGTTGGAATTATATAGAAATGCTGATGACTTATGTGGGTTTATTTTGTATCCTGCAACTTTGCTAAAGTTGTTGATTATTTCGATTAGCTTTTTGGTTGAATCTCTAGGATTCTTTAAGTAGACCATCATGTCATCTGCAAAGAGCGATAATTTGGTCTCCTCCTTGCCTATTTTAATGCCTTCAATTTCTTTTTCTTCTCTAATTGCTACTGCTAGTGTTTCTAATACAATGTCAAATAATAGAGGTGATAATGGGCATCCTTGTTTCACTCCTGATCTTAATGGGAATGGATTTAGTTTATCCCCATTACAGATGATATTAGCTGATGGTTTTAGATATATACTGTTTATTATTTTTAGGAATGACCCTTCTATTCTTATGCTTTCTAGTGTT
The DNA here is from genome assembly GCF_027887165.1 of Monodelphis domestica. Taxonomy (NCBI): domain Eukaryota; kingdom Metazoa; phylum Chordata; class Mammalia; order Didelphimorphia; family Didelphidae; genus Monodelphis; species Monodelphis domestica. The sequence goes on along the minus strand of NC_077229.1, from coordinate 464,407,100 downwards.
TTAAATAGGAATGGGTGTTGTATTTTATCAAAGGCTTTTTCTGCATCTATTGAGATAATCATGTGGTTCTTGTTGGTTTGCTTGTTGATGTGGTCAATTATGTGCATAGTTTTCCTAATGTTGAACCAGCCCTGCATCCCTGGTATAAATCCTACTTGGTCATGGTGGATGACCCTTCTAATCACTTGCTGGAGTCTTTTTGCTAGTATCCTATTTAAGATTTTTGCATCTATATTCATTAGGGAGATTGGTCTATAATTTTCTTTCTCTGTTTTTGGCCTGCCTGGTTTTGGAATCAGTACCATGCTTGTGTCATAAAAGGAGTTTGGTAGAACTCCTTCTTTGCTTATTATGTCAAATAGTTTGTATAGTATTGGGATTAACTGTTCTCTGAATGTTTGATAGAATTCACTGGTGAATCCATCAGGCCCTGGGGATTTTTTCTTAGGAAGTTCTTTGATGGCCTGTTGGATTTCTTTTTCTGATATGGGATTATTTAAGAAAACTATTTCTTCTTCTGTTAGTCTAGGCAATTTATATTTTTTGTAAATATTCATCCATATCACCTAGGTTGGTATATTTATTGCCATATAGTTGGGCAAAGTAGTTTTTAATGATTGCCTTAATTTCCTCTTCATTGGAGGTGAGATCCCCTTTTCATCCTTGATGCTGTTAATTTGCCTTTCTTCTTTCCTTTTTTTAATTAGATTAACCAGTACTTTGTTTATTTTGTCTGTTTTTTCAAAGTACCAGCTTCTAGTCTTGTTTATTAGCTTAATAGTTCTGTCACTTTCTATTTTATTAATTTCTCCCTTAATTTTTAGGATCTCTAGTATGGTTTTCTTCTGGGGGTTTTTAATTTGTTCATTCTCAAGTTTTTTGATTTGCATTTCCAATTCCTTGGTCTCTGTCCTCCCTAATTTGTTAATATATGCACTCAGGGATATGAATTTTCCTCTAAGTACTGCCTTGGCTGCATCCCATAAGGTTTGAAAGGATGTTCCGCCGTTGTCATTTTCTTCAACGAAATTATTAATTGTTTCTATGATTTCTTCTCTAACTATCCAATTTTGGAGTATCATGTTATTTAATTTCCAATTAATTTTTGATTTGGGTCTCCATGTACCGTTGCCGATCAATATTTTAATTGCCTTGTGATCTGAAAAGGCTGTAGTTATTATTTCTGCTTTTCTGCATTTGAGTGCCATGTTTCTATGACCTAGTGTATGATCTATTTTTGTGAATGTGCCATGTGGTGCTGAAAAGAAGTTGTATTCTTTTTTGTCCCTATTTATTTTTCTCCATATGTCTATTAACTCTAATTTTTCTAAGATTTCATTTACCTCTTTTACCTCTTTCTTGTTTTTTTTTTGGTTTGATTTATCTAAATTTGATAGTGGTTGGTTCAAGTCTCCCACTAATATGGCTTTACTGTCTATTTCCTCCTTCAATTCTCCTAGTTTCTCTATTGAAAATTTGGATGCTATACCATTTGGTGCATACATGTTGATTAGTGATATTTCCTCATTGTCTATACTCCCTTTTAGCAGAATATATTTACCTTCCCTATCCCTTTTGATCAGGTCTATTTGTGCTTTGGCTTTGTCAGATATCATGATTGCAACTCCTGCCTTCTTTCTATCAGGTGAGGCCCAAAAGGTCTTACTCCAACCTTTAATTCTAACCTTGTGAGTGGCAACCCACCTGATATGTGTTTCTTGAAGACAACATATGGTAGGGTTTTGGGTTCTAATCCAATCTGCTATTTGTCTACGTTTTATGGGTGAGTTCATCCCATTCACGTTCAAAGTTATGATTGTTATTTGTGGATTTGCTGGCATTTTGATATCTTCCCCTAGTTCTGACCTTTCTTCTTTAGCTTTCTCTTTTTGAACCAGTGATTTACTTTAGGTCAGTCCCCCTAGTCCCCTCCCTTGAGATGCTTCCCTTTCTAGCCCCTCCATTTTTATGCTCCCTTCTCCTCCCCCCTCTCCTTCCCTCCCTTTTTGTACTCCCTCCCCCCCCTCCTTAATTTTCCTTTCTTTCTTGCCCTAATGGATAAGATAGAAATCAGGATCCAACTGGATCTAGATGTTCTTCCCTCTCAGTTTTGATTTCACTGAGAGTAAGGTTTAAGTAATTCCACTTCACGCTCTCTTCCTCTCCTTCTCATATGAGAGTTCTTCCCCACCCCTTCCCATGTGTATCTTTATATGGGAAAGATTATTCTATTGATTCCACCCTATTTCTTGAAGTTAATCTTAGTATTATCGACAGTTCCCCCCTCCCTTTTCCTTTCTTTGCCCCCACTTTCCCCAAATCTTCTTAGTTCCCCAATCTTTCTATCTGCATGTTTCTTCTAACTACTCTTATGATGATACAATTTATGAGAGTTACACAAAACATTTTCCCCACATATTGATATATATATATAATTTGAAGTAAATGTAGTCCTTATAGAAGAGAGTTTGACTTAAAGAAAAAGATAAGATTTATCTCCTTTTCCCTTTCTTTCATATTTACCTTTTCATGTTTCTCTTGCTTTCTGTGCTTGGATATCGAACTTTCCACAGAGCTCTAGTCTTTTCTTAGCAAATGCTTGGAAATCTTCTATTTTGTTGAATGCCCATACTTTCCCCTGGAAGTATATAGTCAGTTTTGCTGGGTAGTTGATTCTTGGTTGGAGACCCAGCTCTCTTGCCTTTCTAAATATCATGTTCCATGCTTTGCGGTCTCTTAGTGTGTTAGCCGCTAAGTCCTGTGTGATCCTTATGGGAGCCCCCTTATATCTGAAGCTCTTCTTCTTGGCTTCTTGCAGGATTTTCTCCTTTACTTGGAAGCTCTTGAATTTGGCAATTGCATTCCTAGGGGTTGTCTTTTGGGGATTTAGTATAGAAGGTGTTCTATGAATCCTTTCTATTTCTATTTTGCCCCCTTGCTCCAGAATGTGAGGGCAATTTTCTTTTATAATCTCCTGTAGAATAATATCGAGTTTATTGTTTATCTCTGGTTTTTCTGGGAGACCGATAATTCGGAGATTTTCTCTTCTCCCTCTGTTTTCTAGATCTGTGACCTTCTCAGTGAGATATTTTATGTTTTCTTCTAATTCATTAATTTTTTGGGTTTGCTTTATTGATTCTTGCTGTTTTATCATCTCGCTTTCTTCGAGTTGCTTAATTCTGGTCGTTAGGGACTTGTTTTGGTTTTCAGCCTTGTCTGCCCTTATATTGGATGCTTCGAGTTCTTTTTCCAATTGAGCATTCTTATCTGTCAGACAGCTGATCTCTTTCTCCCATTTTTCTTTCCAGGTTTCCATGTTTTGGATAAGTTCCAGGTTGAGATCTTCCAGAGCTTGTTGATAGTTTCCATTTTGGGAGGCATGTTCTGATTTTTTTTTGGATTTCCTCCTCATTCTCCTCTTTTCCTTGGGTACTTCCACCATAAAAGTTTTCAATAGTCACTTTTTTCCCTTTCTTCCTGGAGGCTTGATTTTGGGCCATATGAGCCATCCCTTTGGTGGTTTTATTCCCCTTTCCTTTTTGGTCTGGGATCTGGGTTATATGGGCGGTTTTTCTGTGAATTTAGGTTGCTTCAGACTAGTTCTTCCCAGCCTCCGAGGTTTCTTAGAGCCCTGGGTCCCTGATCACAGCCACACTGCCCAGGTGTTCAGCTCCGCCCAGATAATCAACTTGTGATCTGCCCCTGGTGTTTAGCTCTGCGAAGATGTTCAGGGCAGATGTTCAGGGCAGCCGCCCCAAGTACAGCTCCTCTGAAGTGCTGGATTCTCCAGTGAAACCACCCTGAGACGTTTTTTCCTGGCAGTCCCCAGATCCCAAGGACCCTGGAGTGCCCCCCCCCCCAGACAGAGACGTTTCCCACTCACTTGCTGTCCTGGTGAGCGCTCAGGTAGCTCACTCTGGTTTAGTGGGGGAGGTGGGGTGGGGGAAGGGCAGCTTAGTTCACTTTTCTGTGCAAGCTTTTCCTCCTTATTATAGTGTGGAAATGTTCAAACCTCACGTACCTTCGCCTCTGTGGAGTACTGGGAGTACTGGGGTGTCCTTCTGTTCCTCCAAAGGTGATTTTTATGCTCCTTTGATGTAGTCTATTTCATTCGGTGCAGGGGAGAGGAAGTGTGTGGTGTCTAGATTGCAGCCATGATTACCCGGAAGTCCAGATTTTCTAACAAGGAGAAAACAGAGAATAGAAAAACAGGTGTGGGACCTCAAAAATCAAACACAGGGGAATTGATCATAGCTGGGTCCACATGTGGATTCTATTAATGCAGGGGCTAGTTTATATGACACAAAATTCTTTTGTCTATTATTTTTCATTTTTTCTACATGTTTCCTGCTTTTGTTGTCCCCGTAATGCTCTATCCTTGGGAAGGAAGAGTGTAGATAGTCCTATCACTATGGACAATATTATTATTACTTCTTATTGTCAACCATACATGTTTAATGATTCAAGTGCCCTGCCAAATTCTATTGTTATGTATTGTCATTGGCTCTTACCTAAAGGGAAGTGGAAAGCCTAATGGGAATGCTCCTGAAAAGTATACTTACACACTGAGTGCACACTCTTTACATTCTTATGCTATGAACATTAATTATTTATCCTAGAAGAAAAACACTTGAAGAAGACAGTATTTGAAAAGTAAATTATAAGTAATGTCCAAATGTGAGGGAAGTAATTTTTACTTTCTTAACTTTTTTGCTAAAAGGTATTTTTTTTTAATTTGGTACTTTATTATAAAGAAAAAAAATCACTTGACTAGTTATATTTTTAACTCTTACCTTTCATCTTAGAACCGATACTATTTATTGGTTCCAAGGCAAAAGAGTGGTAAAGGCTAGGCAATGGAGGCTGTGACTTCCCAGGGTCACACAGATAGGTAGTGTCTGAGGACAGTTATGATACTAGGACCTCCCATCTCTAGGCCTGGCTCTTAATCCACTGAGCCACCCAGCTGCTCCTGGATTAGTTATTCCAAAAAATGAAACAGAATAAAATATTTTTTTTATTTTGTTTAAGGAAATTTTATTTTATTATTTTATTTTCTATAAAATACCTTTGATTCACATATGATCATTGGATTAGGGATAATAAAAGGATCTGATATCTATCCTTTATATACTGAATATCTTATAATAAAACCTTGGAGATGGTATTAATTAACTAATTTTTTTGGAATCAAGGATCTGGGCATACAGAAAAATAAGAAAATTTATAACTTCATAGGAAGCAGTCACTATTCTCTTTAAAGAAAAAATGAGATTTATTTTAAAGGACTAACATGTTTTAGAATGACATGGTATGCCATGGTGTCATATCAAATTTTTTCTTTGATTTTGCTAAAAAAAATGACCTATAAATAGGAACTGATTAATGCAAATGACGAATTTGCTTAAGAGCTTGCATGCATTCAAATTTTCATTATGCTTTGTTGGAAATGAAAATATATAGCTCCTTTCCAAATTAAGGGTAAGGATTTCTGCTATAAATGCTAGGTAATGGGTAATTGTGTATGTGCGTCTGTATGTGTTTGTACATCAGAGGTGTGAACCTGTGTTCTTAAAGGCTTTGTCAGTGGAGAATAGGATCTCAGTTTGTTTCATTATGAAAAGGCTTTGAATAAGACTCAAAAAGACTTAAGATTCAGGAGACAATTTCTGCATTCCCAAGATGAAGTATGGAAAGCTTCATCACTAAAAGGCTGATCATGTGATTATGACTTATTGAGAGATAGCATTGCTGGGGGATAATATTAATTCATAAAATACATGCCTAAGGTACAGTAATAACTATAAATGGTTACCATTAACAACTTAATAATTAACTCATTGATAATGCAAAGGCTATTTAAATGAGCACTATTTGATACACAGCATAACCAATCATAGTTATGTAGAAAGATAAATCTCTAGAATAAATTGGATGGGGACAGGTAACAGACCAATTATTTCACTGGTATAAGGAACTCTTTGGATTAGAAATTTCCATTTGCCAAATCAGTTTGGCACTGCCTCTATAATTTATAGTCAGTCTTAAAGCAATGCTAGAGAATGGAAAAGCTAAATTATTTCCTAAGGATCACATAACTATCCTAGGCCAGAGGTGGCACTCAAATCCTTGTCTTCATATTTTTAAGGCTAGAGATCTATCTATGACAAAAAATCAAGGACAGGTTAAAATGTTTTTGAGATTTTTATAGATATTCTAAATGCTGATAGACTTTCTTGGACAGGGGGTCATCATACAGATTCTTAAAAATCCAAAGCACAAAATAATTCAGATCTGAATTATTAAATATGAGAATTAAAGGACTCAATATTTCACTAGGTGGTTTTTAAAACACCCATATTGCATGTTTTCGTAGGGTTATAAAATAATTACTACTTGGAATAAGCAGCTTTATTGCATGGGCTATCCCCTTTGCCTGTAGTGCTCTCTCTCCTCATGAGACTCTTTCTCAATTTCTACCTCCCTTTAAGATTCTGTTCAGGTGTTATCTCCTATAGGACACTTTTCTTCATTGCCAAGTTGCCAGTGACCTGCCTCTGTAAATTACCATATGTTTAGTTTGTGTGTATTTTTAATTACTAATCTCTCCACCTATTGCTTTCTTACAGTAGAATATCTAATCCCCAAGGACAAGGACTATTGATTTCAATTTTTTTTAATCATCGGTAACTAACATAATATATAGCACACAGCAAAGCTTAACATAAATGCTAAATTGAACTGATAAAAATTTTCCTAAAGAGGAATTTTTGAATATTTTTTTTTCCTAGAGCAGTCTTTTTAAAATTTAAGTAGCATATCTATGTATACATATATTTATATAAATATTAATTCATGTATAATATAAATATATGCATATATAATATATCCACATATTGTGATATCCACATATGTGATATTTTACCCAAAGTAAGAAATAGAAAGGTGTATATTTCTGGATAAGATTGTAGTGAGACAATGTGGAGGGATATGTGTGGTAGAAATGTGGTACTAATGGTAACCCGTTCTAGATCAAGAATTCTTAGCCTTTGTCATAGACCTCTTTGACAGTTTAGAAAAACCCATGGACCCTTCTTCAGAAAGAAAAAATTAAAAACCCAAGAGGAAATACACAAGGCTAAATGATATTGAATTATATTTCAATGCATTTATGAAGATATTTTTAAAAGTTCATAGACCCCAGGTTAAGAACAGAGTCTAAGTTGAAGGTTTGAGAAGATGTAAAGAATGAGGCAGGTTGGGTCAGGCTAGATATAATGTACTACTTGAGTTTGTGCTCACTCACCAATTAAGCCAACATAATACTAGAGTGAGAGTTCCAGACCTGCGTGTTTTACCAGGAGACTTGTGGTGTAGTTTCTGCAAGTAGGCATAGGATAGTGCTATTTTAGGTGGGGAGAAGAAGGAATTTGCAATACAGATGGCAAAATAGCCTAAGCAATATGTAGTCTAGTCAAAAATCAACCATTTATTAAAAGGTATAGATTCAGGGGGCAACTGGATAGCTCAGTGAATTGAGAGTCAGGCCTAGAGATGGGAGGTCCTAGTATCATAACTGTCCTTAGACACTTCCCAGCTGTGTTACCCTGGGCAAGTTACTTGACCCCCATTGCCTAGCTCTTACCACTCTTCTGCCTTGGAACTAATACACAGTATTGATTCCAGTTTTATTAAAAAAAAAGTACAGATTCAATGCCTTTCACTTTTTTAACTTTCCTAATTATAAAATTTTAACAGCTATATAGAGCTATTGTTAATTATATACATTTATGCTTCTCATTGTTGTTTGAGCTATCTGATTAGTGCAAATAATGAATTAACTTAAGTAGTTGCACATATTCAATTTTCATTATTTAAAGTTGATCTCAGTGCTTTGCTGGAAATGAAGCTATGTAGTTCTTTCTTAAATTACATTAAGGGTCTGCTATAAATGCTAGTTAATTTTATATGTGTGTGTCCTATTTCTATCCTATTATATTTCCTTTCTTACTATTTAAATGAATTATAAAGCACTAATACATTACAATTGCAGAGAATAGTATTACTTATTATTTAGATAATTATTATCATTTTAGCATACTTAAGGAGATATTTTATTGGAGGAAGATCCTTTAAAGTATGGCCACATCAGTTTTCTCAGCTAAAAACCCACCTTCTGCAAGAAGCTTTTCTATGTTTTTTATTGCTTGTGTCTTCTTCATGTTGATTATGTTCATACATATAACTTGTGTGTACCTAGTTGTTTTCATGTTGGATCCTCTATTAGGCTATGAACTCTGTGAAATAAGGTCTATCTTTTACATTTCTCTATGTCCCTTGGCACAAAGTAGGCACTTAATAATTGTTAATAAAATATTGAAACCAATGATTTTATAGTGGATAGGATATTTTTTATACCTTTAAGCCAATTATAAAGTTAATATTTAAAAGAATATAAGAGAAACAATTCCCATTCTGAAGAATATCAAACCAATAGAATATCTATTCTTTGGTGGTAGTATATTATTTTCCTCATTTGTAAAATAAAAATATTTGACTGAATGATCTCTAAAATTATTCCCCGTTCTAAATCTTATAGGCCAAGTAGGTGATTGTTAATATGAAATGTGGTTAAAAATAGGGAAAGGAGCACATTTCAAAATGTTTCTCCAGTTGTCTAAGTATAGGGTCAGAAATTCTGTTCTCCCAAGTTAAGGAATTGTCTTCAGTAATCCCAATCAAATGCCTGTATTTTATCTGGGAGCAGTAGCATATTAATTCATCATCACCATTAATAATCCATTAACAATAATTGTTTATTAGATTGTAAAGAGTAAACATTTGGATATTGACCATCAGAAAGCTAAATTTTAATGGATAAATAAGTCAGAAGAATGTGATATTTCCTGTGCAGTGTAAATACCAAAATGTTGGTAGCTGGAGATAAAACATAACTATTTGTAGGAGGGTATCAAACTATGGAGAGTAGGTTGGGATTAATGCCAATGTTAAATAGACTCATAATCTTATTTAAATATGACCTATGAGAATATCAAAAGACCTCACAAAGATTCTTGAAACCTGAAAATATAGCATAGATTCAGGAGGAAAAAATTAAGTTTATGTAAAATGAATATTAAAAAAAATAGACATGTCCATTTTTATGTCCTGATATTCATAACTGAAAGGAATAGTGATCAAAGTAATCCCCTATTAAAAATTATCTTGTAGTATTAGTTTCTCAAGGTGTTAGCTACACTCTGTTATATATAGTAAAGATTTATTCATTATCCCAACCTACCTTTTCCTCCCTTGCATCTCCTTTTTAGAGTTTCTCAATTAGAATATAAGCTTATTGGGAGCAGAGATTCTTTCTATTTCTTTATATTTGCATTTCCAGACTTAAAGACAGCCCCTGACAAATAACAAATGCTTCATAAATTTTTGTTGACTTGATTTAGTTTTTCAGTGACTGGTGGTACTTAATTTTAACATAACATTTCCTAGGCTCTATCTCTTTTAATGTTTTTCTCCCTATTCCATGATTCCAAGAAATTATGACTTTTTAGTGAGGATTTATTTTCACCAAATATTAATAAAGTAAGATAGGTAGACTATTTCCAGTTAATCATCTTCTCTTACCTTTTTTACCCCTTTGATCCTGTTTGAAAGTAATGTCTCCACATTATGCGTTTAATGAGGTTGTGAACACTGCATTCTCAATAAGACTGTGACTCATACAATAAATTCTCTTCTAAGTTATACTTGAAGAGACAACCTTTAGCTATTAAAAGAATTAACCCATTCACTGAAGAGTGTCCTTTTTGCTGGACATGACATTCATGTGTCTAGTTTTATTATGTCTATGTAAAAGCCCCATATATTATTGTGACATTCTTAAATATAGACTAACCTAATAAATACTTATGTACCTAAAGTAATTAAACCCTTAGGCAGGTAATAAAGAGTTGATTAAAATCAAATGAAAGCTATAAACTCAGAAACAAACAAAATTTATTCACCATTAACAGTCACTTATACAATCTCATGGATAGTATTAGAATTAGGTAAAAAAAAAAAACGTTAAAGAACTCAACTTAAATATCTCCAAGTCTGTCAACCAAAGCTATTTCTTTTTCAAATCAGGCTGTGGATCATACTTTTTTGGAGAAAGTGTTTAGTGAACTGCTCAATGCCAAATGTCAAAGTGAAGAAGCAGAAACATGGATTTCTAGACAATAGACAATAAAAAAGGAAAGAAGTGACCTAATAGTATGATTGGGTGAAAGGTGGACAATTAATAATTTCTTCAATCAATCAATCAATTTACAAGCATTTCTTGTGTCTACAATGTTCTAGAAACTGTGTGAGGTCATAACGAAACCAAAATGGAAAGAGGACAGATGGGTAAAAGTTGGATTTATACTTAAAATTATCATAGGCAATTGCTGAAAGTGACTTCTGCTCAAAATTTAGAAATCTGGGAATTATGAATTGAAGACAAATATGCAAATTCTCATCCTAACACAAGACAAGGGGAAAAAAGTAGGCTTTATTTATCAAAGTCTCGTTAAGGGGTTCCTAGAGAATGAGCCCATGTTGAAGTGGAATTGCAAAAAGGCAATTATCCACATGAATGAATTACTTAAGGTACTCATAAAAAGACAGAGAACTGATAATTTTACATCTAGCAAATATGTTTGGTAAAGGGACTTTAGTGTACAGGGAGCATATTATGTTTATGTCTCTGCTGGTACCAAATCACAACAAGGAAATCATAATATATATAGGTTGGCCTATCTGTTAAAGTATTTGGTGAAAAAGCATTTTCCTTCAGTTTATCAGGGAAAATGATTTGATAAAATCAGAATTGTTTCAAAAGGAAAACAAGAAAAGGTATTAGAGGGTAATTCTAACATATGTTAGGAACTTGGAAGGTAGAAAAATGTGCCATAGAGGGAAGTGAATCAGAAATACCATTGAACATTAGGAAATAGGTACTGAACTTTTATATACAGGGATCACCAAAACTCTTGGTAAAATAAGCCCTTTATTTATTTGTTTGTTTGCCTATTTATTTATTTATTTATTTTCTAGATAGTATTCCCATAAGATTCATTTAAAGAGATATGGGTGTTGTCACCTGTGGTATATCTGTTTCTTTCATGAGAATCTGTTTAATTCTCTAGCATGTTATGAGGCTCAAAGTAAAATATATCAGGTATTTCTTGTGAAAGGTAGGGGTCTGATGAAGTTTAGTGTCTTTTGGCCTGGAAGTTCAGGATAATGATATTAGATTACCTTTATTATATATTTTTAAAAAATCTTATTTAATTAGTCAATTTAGAATCTTTTTCCTTGGTTATAAGAATCATGTTCTTTCCCTCCCTTTGCCCCACCTCTTCCCATAACCAGCACGCAATTCCACTGGGTTTTACATGTGTCCTTGATCAAAGTTTATTTCCATATTATTGATGTTGGCATTAGGGTGATCATTTAGAGTCTATATTTCCAATTATATCCCCATCTACCCATGTAATCAAGCAGTTGTTTTTCTTCTGTGTTTCCCCTCCCATAGTTTTTCCTCTGAATGTGGATAGTGTTCTTTCTCATAAATCCCTCCCAATTGATCTGGATCATTGCATTGTGAGTAATAGAGATGTCTATTACATTCAATTGTACCACAGCATTTCAGTCTCTGTGTATAATGTTCTCCTGGTTCTGTTCCTTTCACTCTGCATCAATTCCTGGAGGTCATTCCAGTTTCACATGGAATTCCTCCAGTTCATTATTCCTTTGGGCACAATAGTATTCAATCACCAACAGATACCACAATCCATTTAGCCATTCCCAAGTTGGAGGGCATCCCCTCATTTTCTAATTTTTTTTTGCCACCACAAAGAGCACAGATATGAATATTCTTGTACAAGTCTTTTTCCTTATTATCTCTTTGGGGTATAAACCCCAGTTGTGCTATGACTGGATCAAAGGGTAGACTGTCTTTTAGTACCCTTTGGAGATAGTTCCAAATTGTCTTCCAGAATGATTGGATAAATTCACACGTCTACCAGCAATGCATAAATGTCCCAATTTTGCCACATCCCCTCCAACATTCATTACTTTCCTTTGCTGTCATGTTGGCCAATCTGCTAGGTGTGAGGTAATACCTCAGAGTTGTTTTGATTTGTATCTCTCTGATTATAAGAGATTTAGAACACTTTTTCATGTACTTATTAGTAGTTTTGATTTCTTTCTCTGAAAATTACCTATTCATGTCCCTTGCCCACTTAACAATTGAGGAATGGCTTGTTTTTTTTACAATTGATTTAGTTCCTTATAAATTTGAGTAAATAGACCTTTGGCAGAGGTTTTTGTTATGAAGATTTTTGTTCTAATTTGTTGCTTCCCTCCTAATTTTGATTACACTGGTTTTGTTTGTATAAAACTTTTTTATTTAATGTAATCAAAATTATTTATTTTACCTTTTGTGATTTTTTTCTAACTCTTCCTTGGTCTTAAAATCTTTCCTTTCCCAAAGATCTGACATGTATACTATTTTGTCTTCACCTAATTTACTTATAGTTTCCTTCTTTATATTCAAGTCATTCACCCATTATGAGTTTATCTTGGTTTAGAGTGTGAGAGATTGATCCAAACCAAATCTCTCCCATACTGTCTTCCAATTTCCCAGCAGTTTGTGTCAAATAGTGGATTTTTGTCCCCAAAGCTGGGATCTTTAGGTTTATCTTAGACTGTCTTGCTGAGGTCACTGATCCCAAGTGTATTCCACTGACCTTCCTTTCAGTCTCTTATCCAATACCATATTGTTTTGATGACCACTGATTTATAGTGTAGCTTGAGATCTGGTACTGCTAGGCCACCATTCTTCACATTTTTTTTCCATTATTTCCCTTGATATCCTTGATCTTTTGTTCTTCCAGATGAACTATGTTTTTTTTTTCTAATTCAGTAAAAAAGTTTCTTGGTAGTTTGATGGGTACAGCACTAAATAAGTAAATAAGTTTGGGGGGAATTGTCATTTTTATTATGTTAGCTCTTCCTTCTGTAAAGGAGAAGGCACCCTGGACTTGTGATAAACTTCAGCAATATCAAAGAATGGAAGACACCCAGCCAACTGGAAAGAGCTATGAATCAAAGACATTATGGGGAATGAACTTCAGGAAAATGGATCATGTAAGATTAATCACCAATCACATTAACTGCACATATAGGGAAGTACTTCTAAATATACGTTGGAATAAATATGCATCCATATCTAGAACATGAACAAATTTCACACTGACATTAGGGGCTGTGCTGTAAATAAGGACAACCCATAAATTGTATATCTGTAAATAAATCTCTACTATCGGAGGATGTATATATATATATATACATATATATGTATATAAATAACATGTGACATGTGTAAATGTGACAAATAACAGACATATATATATATGTAACATAGTAATGATATAATCCAGTAATATAGATCAAATATAGATAAAAAAGAGAGAGTTAAAATACTAACCGTTAATAGATAGGGACAAAGTAGGGTGAAAAAAGTAATGTAACTAGAGAGGTAATATAGGGACAGAATAAATCAGATTTCATTTAGATTCCAGTTAATATATATATACCTTTAAATGTTATGAATTGTTACATTGGAATTAGTATTACATAATGCATAGCATAGTTCAATTTTACTTAAGTTAAATTTTATATTGATTGCAATAGGAATGACCTTTGTATTAAGAAATTGTTATATTGTAAAAATTCTGTTGGCATATAATCCTAACCCTCTTCCCACAACTCAGTCTTAGCATAAGATAGGAACTTAGATTAGCAAATAGGCAGAATTGGATAAGATTTATTATTTGGGGCGGGGGGAGGTTAGATGGGAACAATAAGTAACATAGATAGATTAGAATAGACATAGAAAGTAAGTAACTGGGGTGGACCAGGGTGGCACCACATGAACAACAGGAAATGGAGGATTTATTAGAGAGGCTGGCACTAAATAAAATTGCCAGGCTGAAGTGTGTGTGAAATTGATCACCTCGATGGGGGAGGGTTCCCAGGAGTTAGGAATCCTGAGGAGAGAAGACTCTGCCTGGGAGAGGAGTTGGTTGTTTCTTTGGTCTCAGGAAGCCAAGGACAGAAAGTGGGAAAAAGACTTTCTCCTAAGGGTTACCCACTTTTCCTGCTGGTGACTGGAAATCTTTCAGTCCAAAACTTCCCAAATGAAGGGACTTTCTGAAGAGAGACCTGAGCAGACTTTATCTCAGCTCCTGTTGCCCAGGGGTGAGTCAACCTGATTTTCTCTCAGGGGGATTAGGCTGCCAAGGCCTGAGTTACCCCCCCCCCCACACACACACTGGAGGAGGGAGGAAAAGGGTTTAGATAGAGACAGGAATCCCCTTTCCCCATTTTCTTTTTCCCATTCTTCCATCCTTGTCATTGCTTTTTTTATTACCGGATTGAGGTGACATTAAAGGTTATCTGTTCCCCAAACTGAGTGTGAATGAACAGATCAAAGGGAGACCCTTTGGTCTCAAGTAGTGGAGGGGGTACAAGAGGGTTAAGAGTGAATTTGGGAGAGCAGCTTTAGATAAGGAATGAAGGCAGAAGAGGGAATATCTTCAAATCCTGTCTCCTCTCTCTGAGTCAACCCTAAACATCATCTGTCTCCCCTGAACCCCACTTTGAGAAGGGTGGGTCTCCTTTCTTTCTCCCTCTCAATACTGAAAGTCTAATTTTTTTAAAATACACTACCCAGGAGAAATTAATGTTTTTCCAATTATTTAGATATGGTTTTAATTGTGTGAAAAGTGTTTTGTAGTTGGGTTCATATAGTTCCTGTGTTTATCTTGGCAAATAGACTCTGCTATTTGCTTCCATTTTATGGGCGAGTTCATCCCATTCACATTCAAAGTTATAATTATCAGCTATGTATTTCCCAGAATTTCGATTTCTACTCCTAGTCTTGACCTTTCTTCTTTCACTATTTCCTTCTACACCAGTGTTTTCTTTTTAATCAGTCTCCTTATTTCCCATTCTTATTTTGCTTCCCTTCCACCTCTCCCTTCTTATTCCCCTCTTATTTTTCTTTAGGGTCTTTTTTAATATACTCCCTACTCTGCCCCTCCCTTGTATTACTTCCTTCCCCATCAGTCTGTTTGTTACCCTTCTACTTTTCCACTGCTCCTTTGGGGGGGGTAGTCATCTGTGGTAGTATTGTTAAACAAAAACCTTAAGCCTAGGATCTTTTGATCTTTTCAAGTATGTATTTTCTTTTTCTGGGCTCTAAGATAGTTTATGTTGTTTCAGCAAGATCAGAAACCCTAACTCTGGCATCTACAAAGTTTTTGCATGTGTACTTCTGTTGCTGGTTTCTTTCTCAGGAATTATGCATCAGTTTAGGGAAAATCAAAAGCAAACTTTATCTTCCTTCACATTGGATGTCAATGAAAATTCTCAGGTCTAATCTAAGGCCTTGCCAGAAGTCTCTTTTGAAATTAGCTCTCAGCTCTTTTATGAATTCAACTCTCTATTTGCTAAGAGATTTTAGGGAGATGACTCATTTTTTTCATAATAATAAGACATCATTTAAATTTCTTATATTTACATGAGAGTCAATATACATTTGTCCAACAGTTTACCAAACAATTCTGGTGACAAAGGTTTCTTAAATAATAATTCTTCAAATAAAATATTACAAAAAATGACAGTTCATCAAACTTGACACTGAGGAAGTGCTTATTTCTTTGAGGAACTGCCTTTTATAATGCTTCTCTCATAGATGTCTTTTATTCTCCCTTTATTCTTAAATTTGCAAAATAAACCTGAATCCTGTGAAAATTTGTGAATAAGCACACCTGAAGGAAAAGAATACGTGAAGAAATAAATGGAAATCATGGTTTTATTAATGTGAGTTCTGTATATTTTACCCTTCTGGGACTCTTGTGTAAAAGAGATGTAGACACTAGGCAATGTAACATAGTAGAATCCCTATAATTATGATTCACAAACCTATTCATGTAGCCTATTGGTAAGATCATAGATGTAGAGACATGGAATCAGAGAACCTAGTAAATCCAAAACACTTATGTTACAGATGAGGAAACCAAGACTGAGAAAGGTTAGATGATTTCTCATGGTCATATGACTAGTATGTGTCTGAGGAAGGATATGAGCTCAGATTTCCTAAATCTAAGCACAGAACTCTATATACTGTACTGCCTAGCTGCCTTATAATGTATATGATGAGGAAAAAAAAGGTCTTGAGAAATTCTTACAGTATGACTGTTATGTTTGTAGTGATTCTAAGAAAGACAACTTTTCAATAGTCAGGATTACAAGTCGCTAGTTTTGTGAAAGTGAATTTATAGACCTTATGTCAAATAGGACTAACAGGACAAAATAATTTCCTTTATATCCACAAGTACTTGGCAGTTTACTAGAATCTCAAACTTTAATGGATGATATTCATATATAATAGCTAATAATTTTTAGAATCTTTAACATCTTTGGGAGAACTTTGTTCTCTCTGAAACTAGAAGATTGTCAGTTCTTCTGTATATATGAACCTTTTTTTGCCTAATACTGAGTCCTTTTTTCTACTTTCTTAGATAAATGTGATGAATCTCTCTTTTTTTTTTTAAATCGATTATGGTTATATCTATTGATTAAACGAATAGAAATGGGAACTTATCTATTGATTAAACAAATAGGAATAGGAACTTTTACTGAATTGATGGAATTAATATTGAACATAAGGGTGATCATAGTGATTAATACTGACTATAATTAAAGATGAAGAAGATAGGAGTAAATGTTTCTGGAAGAGAGAAAAGTGGACAAATGGAACAAAATATTGATTACATATGACATTTTATAAACTTTAGAGGCAGTTTGGTATAATTAGAAAAGAGCTAGCATCAGAATTTGGGTCCAAGTTCTCTCATTTGTCATTTGGGGCAAGATTTACATTGCTCAAGAAATTCTCACAGAATCCCTGGGATGACATGTCTCCAACAGTACAGACTAATGATTTGTTTTTTCCTGGGAGAACTGTGACTACATTTAAAGAAACATTCTAGGTGCAGAGCCAAGATGGTAAAGAAAGCACAAGTGGAACCCAGCTTACCAGGGTAGGAATAGCAATAAACCTTGTGCACTCAAGAAGTAGCAGCAAAGGCTTCTGGAATTTTCAGCCACCAATGGTAAGGGGGAGTTGGACAATTACTTAGAAGAAATTAAAGGGGTCCCTTTCCTTGCCCTAGGTGTAGGACTCTTGTTTCATTGCCCAATCACTGAACCAGGTTGCAATCTGGGGGCAGGACCTCAGTAACACTAGTTGAAACAAGTGCTTGTGGCAACAGGGGAGCAGGGGTCTCTTGTCATTGTAAGGAAGCAAAGAGTACTTGGGCTTTCTCACAGACCAGAGTACTAGCTAGGAGAGTATTAAACATATCTCTCCTTATATCATACCACCTTGGAAGAACTGAAAGCAAAACTAACTCTGATAATACTTACACAAAGAACCTAAAACTTGGAACAGTGCTCACTTCACTGCAGGTACAGAACCCAACCTAATAAATAAATAAATAAATAAACAAACAGATAAATAATTTTTTTTAATTAAAAGAAAAGAAAAAGGTTGGAAAATGAGCAAATAACAGAATAAAAAACTACACAGAAAGTTGTTTTGTTGACAGAGAAGAACAAAAGACAAACTCAAAAGAAGACAACAAAACCAGCATTGCTGCATCAAAAATGTCCAAGAAAAATAGGAATTGCTCCCAACATAATGAAAAAGCTCAAAAAGGATTTTAAAAATTAACAAAGAGGGGTAGAAGAAAAATTGGGAAAATAAATGAGAAAGATTCAGGAAATTCATTAAAAAGGAGTCAACATTTTGGTAAGGGAGGCACAACAAAAAGTGAAAAAAAATAATCTTAATAAAGCAGAGAAGACCAATTAGTAAAAGAGGCATAAAAATTCAATGGGGAGAATACTTTCCTAAAAAGTAGAATTAACCGAATGGAAAAAGATATACCAAAAATGCACTGAAGAGAAAAAACTTATTGAAAGACAGAATTAGCTCCATGGAAAAAGAGATAAGATTCACTGAGGAAAAAAAAATTACAGAGTAGAATTGGTCAAATGGAAAAGGTGATACACAAATTCACTTAAGAAAATCATGCCTTAAAATTAGAATTGGGAAAGTAGAAGTTAATAACTTCACAAGACACCAAGAAACAATCTAATGAAATGAAAAGAATGAAAAATAGAAGAATATGTGAAATATTTCAATGTCAAAACAGCTTACCTGGAAAATAAATCCAGGAGAGATAATCTAAGAATTTTGGACTACTTACAGTCCCCTCTATACCTCTAAGATTGCCTATTGTGACAGAAGAGAAAATGACAAAATTTGGAGGGGGGTATGGAAAGTTAAGACTCTAATGCCCTTTTGTAGGAGTTGTGATATAACCATTCTAGAGGGCAATTTGTACCTATGCCTGAGTTGCTATAACAATGCATATCCTTTGACTTAGCTATTACTAGTTTTATACTCCAAAGAGATAACAAGCAAAAAGTGGAAGGACTTATATGTAAATACATATTTTTAAAAAACCTTTACCTTTTGTCTTGTGTTTTGGTTCCAAGGCAGAAGAGTGGTAAGGTCTAGGCAATGGGGGTTAAGTGATTTGCCCATGGTCTCACAGCTAGGATGTTTCTGAGGCCAGATTTGAACCTAGGACCTCCCATCTCTAGGCCTGGCTCTCAATCCACTGAGCTACCCAGCTGCACCCTGTACATACATATTTAAAACAGAAAATTCTTCTTTTTAGAGATAGGCAAAGAATTGGAAAGTGTGGGGATATCCATCAAATGGAGAATGGATGAGTAAAGTATAGTATATTATTATAATGGAATACAATTGTGCTGAGAGAAATGGCAAGCAGGAAGAGTTCAGAAAAACCTAGAAAGTCTTACACAAACTGAAGCAGAGTGAAATAAGCAGAACCAGGTGAAAACTGGAAAACATGAATACCATACAATGAAAAATTATGAATAATAGCCATTCTTAGCAATATAATATCCAAAATCATCCCAAAGGACTCATGATAAAGCATGCCATCTGCTTCCAGACCAAAAGTTTTTTTCACTTTCTTGATTTTTTAATTTGAGTTTTCTTTCACAAAAGGATTAATATGGGAAAATATTTTACATTATTGCACATTCAAAATCTATATAAGGCTGTTAACCATCTCAGCATGGATGGGGTTTTGGTGGGAAAGGGATGGAGGGAGAGAATTCGAGACTTGATATTTAAAAAAAATGTTGGAAACTGTTGCTACATGTGATTGGGGGAAATGAAATAAAAATTAATTTTAAAATGTTATATAAAAATAAAGATCTGGGGGTATCTGGGTGGCTCAGTGGATTTAGAGTCAGACCTAGAAATGGGATGTCCTAGGTTCAAATCTGACCTCAGACACTTCCCAGCTATGTGACCCAGGGCAAGTCACTTAACCTCCATTG
This sequence comes from Monodelphis domestica, assembly GCF_027887165.1. NCBI lineage: Eukaryota > Metazoa > Chordata > Mammalia > Didelphimorphia > Didelphidae > Monodelphis > Monodelphis domestica. The sequence continues at coordinate 464,387,543 of NC_077229.1, read as the reverse complement.
CCTAGCCCTTACCACTCTTCTGCCTTGGAGACGGAAGGTAAGGGTTAAAAAAAATAAAGATCCATGGAGAGAAAGTGAGGCATACATCATGAAGGAAGGGCCTTGTTTATAGGCATCATGCCCTTTATGAGAGTGAGTAAGAACTCTGTCTATAAGCAAGGTAGGTGCATCCTACACAGCATGAATAATCTCTTGTTTGTGGAAGTATGGAAACAAATTGGAGGTGGTACCATAACTTACCCGCTTCAGATATATTTTTAAAAAGGTTTAGATAGCTGATTTTCTGAGATTATTTGAATTCAGGTTTCGAGATTTTGAGCTGCTATGATCTTTTTACTCAAATAATACCTTCAAAGAAGTAATAACTGTTGACTCTTTTTGGATAAAACTTTGTGACAAATAGAGCATCCCAAAATTTTTCTTCAACATTTTCTGACTAGTCTAATCTTCAAGTCCTTTTACATAGTTGGTAACATCTACTGCTATGGCAGTTGAAAAGTACTATATTTTTGGGCTAGTGTTTATCATCTAAGGGTTTAGATTGAAACAGTTGCAAATGAATTTCCCAAAATATAAGGAAATTGAGATTAGAAATGATTCTGCTAATTGGTTGATACCTTATTTGCATACTCATTTGCAGTGATTGCCAGAAGTATTCTAATTTCTTTTCAGTGGCAAGTCACTTAAGAACATATCTACTTCAATTTGCATATCATTTAATAGGGCTGCTATGATTTTTGCCACAGGAAGTTTTCTTGAATCTTTACATTTTTCCCCACTTTTCCTTTTTGATATTTTCTAATCTGCTTAGCATTTCCTCATCCCATATCAGTCAAAATTTTCTCTTCGTTTCCTCTTCATGTTTTGGGAGAAATTTTTGAATGGAGAAAATTTTGAAAGTATGTTTGTACATAAATAAATATATGAATGTATATACAAAATAGATAGCATTAATATCCTTTCCTGCAATATAGATTGTATAATACATATTGTAGAAGGAGAATTTAGCAAGACTGGCTGACAGCCTTCAAACCAAGATTCCACAGAGCAAGGACTGGGTCAGCATTCTAAGGCAGTTGAAAAACTGACAACTGATACTCTCTCTCTCTCTCTCTCTCTCTCTCTCTCTCTCTCTCTCTCTCTCTCTCTCTGGGAAACAGACAGAGGGTGTATGGAAGTGTCTCTCTTAAGGAAAACATCTTTGGAACTGCCTGGGAATTGGATCATATTTAAGCAGAGGTTGAGTGAGTATTCCCCCCCCCCCCACTGGTGAATGGTGTGTGTGTGTGTGTGTGTGTGTGTGTGTGTGTGTGTGTGTGTGTGTTTATGTGTGATGCTCCTCCCTTCCTGAACCTTATGAGGACTCCTCTTGAGACAGCTTTGTGACCCAACCAAGGACTCTAGTGTTGTGAGAATCTGGGCCCTATGGACTTTACTATTCCCCTTTATCTTTAATTATCCTTTTATTTAGTTAGATTAAGGTTATTTAGAAAGGCTAAGATTTTAATATCTGGGTGGGCTAGAAAAATAAGTTACTCCCTGATTCCCTTTCCATTCGCTTGTCCCTTTAGACTTGTTTTCATATATATAGTTAGTGTGATCCCTTCTGTTTAACTTCCCTATGACATTTGGCAGAGTCAACTAAGCAAAACCTTAGGAAAACAATTTACTTTGATCAGGAAAAAAACAGATAGAGGGCAAGTTGACATTTAGGGACTGGGAAGATTCCATTGTCACTCCCAATACTTGGTTGTTTTGAGGGGGCTTGATACGGAACTCTCTGACTCTGGTTGGACTCTTATGGGTTTTAAAAAGTTAAAGGCCCAAAGGCACATGTTCTAGGTGGCCATTTTGTTTTTTTAATTGATTTTTTTTGTTATTCTGTTCTTGGTGTTAAGTAATATAAATAAATTGCATAATAATAGATCATATCCTATATCATATAGTAGTTTTATGTTTAATGAAATCATGCCAGGGGACATGAAAAATGATGTACCTTTTGTGGGATTGTGTTTTACATATCCCTTATGTAATCTTTTATCAGTTTCCTCAATGTTCTTAGGTAATATTAGGGTATGAGTAGATAAAGTGATTAATGTGTTTAAGTATGCAATCTGTGTTATCATATGTACCTTTGATGTGTATATGTTTATTTGTGTTATATAATTGTAAATTTTTGGTGTTTGGCATTGGATATAGATTGAAAGTTACTGTATTGTGAATTACTAAGGACTCTGAGTTGAAGCAAATGATTATGATTATGAAAGACAAGATAGAGGCAATGGAGTCATGCATGAAAGAGAGAATAATTTTAACAAATGATTTAAAGAATAATGATGTCAATAAGGAAAATAATGATGGGAAAAATAAAAATTTGATTAGATTACAATGGGAAGAGGCAGAATGCAATAAAAACCAAGCATCCTTGTTTCCTTTAAAGGATAACCCTGTTGTAACTGATGATGAAACATAGAAAGTCAAAACTCACAAATTGCTTATACCAGATAATTTGGAATCAATTAAATGTAGGACCCCATCATTTACAGAAGAACCTAATGAGGTTGTAAGGGAATTTCAAAGGGTTATAGTTATCTTTGACCCATATTATGGTTATTTTTATGTATTAGTGAAAGAATTATTAATGAAAAGAGAAAGAAATAAATTTATTGACGAGACAAGAAATGAATCATTATTGACCCAATGGCCAGAAACTTTTCAAGGTGTGGATATTAATATAAAGCTGATTATGAATTGATGAAAGAGGCCAGAAAGTCGATTATGTTTGTGATGAAAAGACACACTAAAAGACCCAATGCCTGGTCTAAATTTGAGAATATATTAAAAAAAATGAAACACTTATGAATTTTCTGGAGAGAATTACAGAAGCAGCAGAAATTTTATTAAGCATGGATGTTTTAGAAGAAGGCACAATTGCTCATATTAAGAGCATATTTATAAGAAATGCAATCCCTAAAATTAAATCATTCTTTAGGAATAATTGCCCTGATTGGAAATAAATGGGACTAGAAGAATTAAGAAGAAAGGCAACATATTTGTGTATTGACAATGAGGATAAAGATGATGAAAGGGACACTGTAATAGAGGATTTATAAAAGAAATTGAAGGATGCAGAGAATAAAGCTAGGAACAGTGAAATTAAGGAAGTGAAGGCTGTGGCAACTCTCAGATCTGTGCAACCAAGCAACCAATACAAGCCTAGAGAAAGGAGACCTGGACCCAAGAGGTGTTTCTTGTGTAATCCTGTTGGATATTTTGTCAGGGACTGTAGGTTCAGAGGGCAATTTTTCAGACAATTAAATAGTAATGGAGGGTAAAATAGAATAATTGGAATAATAATAATAATAATAATTGGAACAATTGCCAAAGGAGAAATAATGTTAACACTTGCCAATATGCCTGCTGTCAGGGTTAAACACTATGTAGGAGTGGGTTAAATCTGGAGCAAGGCCCAAATATAGTCAAGTAGTTACAGGTGGTCAGAGAAAAGATGCATGTTCATTATGAAAGTGTACCCAGAGTTCTTCTGTATTTGAATTATCAAGGGAGAATGGGGATAAGGTTAATGAAGTTATAAATGATGTGATTGAATTAAAGGATGATGTAATTAGTGTTAATAATTGTGAGGAAAAAGAAAATTGTAATGTAAAATTAGTGGAAAATTCTAGTGATTGTGAAGAATATAAATTGGATAAAGATTATATGATTGTGAATGTGAGTAATGATGCCAAGGTAGAGATTATAAGGACCAATGAGGGTAGTGAAAAAGCTGATGATGGTGTTAAAGATGTTAAATCCTGGAAATATCATGCAATTCAAGCAGATGCAAATTTGGATGGACAAGAAATGACTGAGCTTTTTACTGATGTTACTGTGCTGGCACCAGTATTGGAAATATTCCAACCACCAAATAATACAGAATTATATGTGTCTGTAACTATTGGAGAGCAGATTTATGATCTGGTTGATACTGGAGCTAATTAATCAGTTTTGCAAAGTCTTCCTAAGAATTATAGAGTTGTTGGTACAATGGAAGTTATAGGAACTACTGGTAAACCACAGAGAGTAGCAAAATTACAACCAAAAATGATTACTTTATGTCCCTTATCTGTGGAACATGCATTTCTGTGTATGCAAGACTGTTCAATGAATTTTTTAGGTAGAGATTTATTATGTAAATCAAGAACAACAATCCAATGTACTACTGGTGATATCTCATTACACCTACCAGAAGAATCTCTGAAAACTTTTCCATTACTGTTCTTAGTCAGTACAGTCTTAATCAGTACAGAGGGGGACTTAGATTCAATCTATCCTATGCCTGAGGATATCCCTGAAGATCTTTGTTCATAATATTCCACAGATATAGGTCTATTGAAATCAGCTACTCCAATAAGGGTGAGGACTAAGGAAGGACCAATTCCTTGTGTACCTTAATATCCCTTGATTAAAGAAGCAATTAAGGGTATAAAACCAATCATTGAATCCCTAATCCAACAAGGGATCATAATACCTTGTGTATAAATTGAGATTTTGAGCCTTTGGACTTCATCCCCCATAAGTCCCTTAGTTTTTCCCAGGATTCCATTTTCCTGTGTCCCTATGTTTTGTGTCCTCCCTCTTCTTCTTTTGCACCTGAAACTGTGCTGAAGTCAGGTAGTGCTTTCACTTTAGTTATTATTAATAAAACTTTATAAAATATAATATTTAGTTATTGATTATTAATTTTGGAACCCACAGTTTGGCTTACCAAAAAGAAATTACAAATGCTCAAAAAATTTTTTGAGCAGATAGCCTTAACAGTAAAGATAGTAAATTTGCCTGGTCATTGCCCACCACGAGGATCCATGGTGGGGTGTGCCTGCACTCCAGCTCCTCCTTGCCACCTGCCACTACCTGCTGTTTCTCCTGTCTATTGACTTGGCCAGATTTTCTCACCACTCTCCACCAAGCTTGAAGCCTCCTCTTGCCGAGACCAGACCTGCCACAGAGCCTACCAACACCAGCCATTCTTTTTTCCAGAGGGTGAAGTATAAAAATCTTTCTGCCCCAATCCCTTTCTACACTCCATATGTGTGTTTCTTGCCTGCCCTAGCCAATTTTCAGCGTGGGTAAAAGAACCCCATTCAACATCTTTCAGGAAAAACGCTATTGCAAAGCATGATTGAAACTCCAAAACAACAGTTTGAGTTGATAGAGCTAAAAAGTGCAGTTTGGTTCTGCTTAAATCTTTTCCTGGGACTTTTTATTTTCATTGGAGTTTTCCCACTTTATTTCCTTCTCCTCAAGAATATGCCACAAGCTAGGCTGCTTATGCTACAAACCAACCTGAAATATTTTGACAAAATTCTAAAGGTCCTAACTGCTCTCAACATGCAGAGTGGAGATTCTGCCCTGTGCTTCTATGAGGAAATTCAGACTCTGACAAAGAAAATCTAAATGGATAATAAATACTGGGGAAGGGGAAGGAAACCTTAAAAGAGATCTGAAAGCTTATTGCTAACTATTTTGAGTTTATTCTCCTCTTATAATAGCGAACAAGTCTATTGGGATTGGAGAAAAGGATTTTGACTGCACGGCCTGTCTACACCTAGTCATTGGTTTATATTATTGTATTTGCTGATTGCTTTAAGGTTTAATTTTTTTATCTGTTTTAATTTAATTATTATCTCTCTGTAATACTGAATCATTTTAAGCTACTATGTTTTGCCTATATTGATCTTTAATCTGAATGTTTTCAAGAACAAAATATCTCTGTATAAGCCCATGAACATCTTGCCAAACCCTTGTCACTAGATCCATTGAAGATCACATGTTGCCTTTGTTAATTTTCACATAGATGATGATGGATGAATTTCAACAAAACTGGTTAAAAGTTATATACAACAGTTAAAGAATTTAATAAGCTAATAATCTAATTATAATTTTAAGGGGTCTTCAGAAATAATTTTAGTAACTAGTAGTTTCTGAATGTCTGATTTTTTAATATCTCTCTCTATATAATAAAAAATGTTGTATTAAAGGTAGAGAAACAAAGAAATGTTCCTACCTAGTTCTTTCATTTCTATGAATCAGGAAGCCAGAAAAAAAGAGCTCCTGTAAAACTCTTAATTTTAATTTACTTCCAGCAGAACAATCTAGATTTCTTGATGATGTTCTAGACCCAAATACATTTTACTTTGTTTAAAAAATGTTTGCCAAGGTTGAAAGATTTGCTACATCTGTAAAAATTGTCACAAATATCCATCAGTTCATACATTTTTTTATGATAGTGGGTTTGTAATTAACTAGGCTATTGCAAATTTTGGGGACTTTGGTACTACTTTGAATGTTCCTTATCTACTGTGTTACTGTTTTATTTTGAAAATCATTTTGTACTCCCACATGGCTGACACAGTGTATCACTGATTTTAAACTATATATTTTTGATTTTTAAAACTTAAAAAAAACTTTGATTTTTTATTGCATGTGCAATATTGTATCTGAGTTTTATTTTTTCTCTCCCTTTTATATTTAAAGCACATGTCACCATTATTGAGAAGATTTTCTTTAACTTTTTTGATTTTGCAGCAATATAAGTTTAAAATATATTTGCAATAATGTCAATGCATACTCAAAAAGCTTTAGACTATAAAAATGATGCCCTTGATTGTTTAAAAAAATTATAGGACTTTGATTAATGATTCTGTCTGATTCAAGGACATGAGAATACAAAAAGAACAATTGCATATTGCCAAAAAAGCACAAAGCTAAATGGCATAGTGCCAATCAAGCAGAAAGTCAAAGAGACCAACCAATCCTGAATGGGCTGATGTAATTTTGAGCTAAGACAGGAGGACTTGATCATGTTTGAGGCTCCAGGTTGAGGCTGTTTAACAGGGATTAAAGGCAGGTCTTCCTTGTCCCATATTCTACCAAGTATCTCAAATTTGGCTTCTACCTGGCTCCTATAATCTAGTTGCTTTTCTACCTTTCATAGTGTGGCAAACTGCTACTGACTGGGTAAGTGCATCATTGTTTAAATCATTTTAATTGGACCTTGATTCATGGAGCTATTGCAGGTTTGTTTTTCCTTTACTTAGATTGTTTTAGACATAAAACTTTTACATTTTGTATTACATCCACATGTTATTTTTCTCTTTTATTTGGATTTTTTCATGTTTTTTTTAATTTTATCTTTCAAATTGATTCATATACCTCTTAACACAGTCATGCATCTCTGAGTGATCTCTGTGTTTGTTATTATTCACCTCAGAAGGGGCAAGTTATTGTTGTGAACTTTAATTTAAATTTGAACAATTTTCAGATAAGAAATTTGCTACGTCCCAGAATTCAGAATGAGCCATGAAGATCAATGCCTGCAGACACAACATGCTATACCAGAAGATCTAGAGTGAACTTTGGTATGTGAATTGAACTATGGGGGGTTGAAATGCCTTTATTTTGAATGTATATGATTATGCCAAAGTGGATTGCACCAAAATTGGCTTTTTGTCAACCCAGTAATCATTGGTTTTATTCTCTTTTCTTTTTATCTACAAATTATTGCAATTTTTAAGTTATGTTTCCATGATCCTTTTGGGGAAACTGGTTTCCCCAATAGGATCACAGTAGGGATATGTATAAACGGAGATTTTGATCCTTTAGAATTTATCCCCCAGATGTCCCTTAGTCTTTCCCAGGGTTCCATTTTTCTGTGCCCCACATTTCATATGATTGTATTTAAGTGGCTATAACTCCTCCTTCTTCCTCTTTTGCACCTGAGACCATGCTGAAGTCAGGTAATCCTTTCACTTTAGTTATTATTAAGAAAACTTTATAAAATATAAAATTTAGTTATTGATTATTACTTTTAGAACCCACACTTCCTTCTCAGAATTTAAGGCCCCTATTCTTCCAATCAAAAAGCCAAAGTCAGATCAAAATGGCAAAGTTGTATATTGTTTTATATAGGATTTAAGAGCATTCAATGACTATATAATCAAAACACATCCTGCTGTACCAAGTCCAGCTGCTATAATTTATTCCATACCATGTCAGGCAGATATTTCACCATGGTAGATTTATGCTCAGCTTTTTTCTCAATTCCAATTTAGGAGGATTCTCAAAAGAGCTTTGCTTTTACATGTGAAAAATGCAGGGGACATGGACTCATTTGTCATAGGGATTGAGCAATTTGCTGAGTCAATTTTCACAAATTCTAAATAGAGATCTAAAAACTATAACATTCAAAGAAAGTAAATAGTTGCATTTTGAGGATGATATTCTCCTTGCGTCCCCAAATGCTAAAGTGTGTCTGAGAGATAGCAAGATTCTTTTGTTAGAATTATATAAGCATGGATATAAAATCTCCAAGGCAAAATTACAGTGAGTTTTGCTTTGAGTGAAATATCTTGGTTTTGTATTATCAGAGGGTTCTATAAGTATCACACAGAAAAGAATAGCAGATATCCAGAAATTGAGTGCTTCTAAGACCAAAAAGCAACTCCAAGCTGTTTGTGGAACAACTGGTTTCTGTAGACATTGGATAACTGGATATAGTCAATTTACAAAATACCTAACAGATTTAACCAGGAATCCAGAACCAGAACCTCTGAAATTAAAGCTTGAACATCTGTAAGCCTTAAGTAAGCTCAAAGAAGCCATTTTATGTGCTACAACTTTGGGTATCCCAGACTATACAAAAACATTCAAACTATTTGTCAATGAAATGAAATATGTTGCTTCTGGAGTGATAACACAGACTTTAGGACAAAGTTATCATCCAATTGGATATTATAATTGTCAACCTGATCCAATAACTGCTGGTACAGATCCTTGTCTAAGGGGTGTAGCAGCTGCTGCAGTGTTGGTCCAGAAGTCAGCAGATTTAGTTTTGGGATATCCATTAACTGTATATTGTTCACATCAAATAGAAGCTCTAATGAGGAAATTTCTTACTCAAGCTTATTCAGATCAACAAATTTCTATGTATGAAATTATTCTCCTGGGTAGGGAGAACATCCAATTGAGGAAGTATAGTGTATTAAACCTAGCTACACTTCTTGATTTGCCAAGTCTTGAATGTGTAGAAGTAGTAGATCTAGTGGATATGCCTAGGATGGATTTGAAAGACACTTCTATTGAAAATCCAGATTTAGTGTTATTCACAGATGGTTCTTCATACTTGTGTGATGGAATTTGATGTACAGGTGCTGCAGTGGTCACAGTATTTGAGACACTGTGATATAGCTCATTACCTAGTAACCTTAGTGCTCAAGGGGAAGAGCTAGTGGCATTGAAGCAAGTGTGTCTTCCGGATGATGGTAAAAGTGCAAATATTTTTACAGACTCTCGTTATGCATTTTTTGTATATTATACTAAAGGGAAGATCTGGAAACAAAGAGGTTTTATTACTGCACTGGGAAACCAATTGGTCATGCAGAAATAATAACTGAGTTCTTGTATGCTCTCAAAAAACCTAAACAGCTGGCAGTGATCCATTGTAGAAGTCATACTTGTGGCAGAGATTCATTCTCTAAAGGAATTCATAGAGTCTGTATCACTGTAAAATTTGCAGCCAGTAGTGCTTCAGTGTATATAATGACTTTGTCAACTATTGAGTCTGATGATTTAGAAAGAGCCAATGAAGACTCAGAAATTCAGAAGTGGAAGGAGAAATTTGGAGCAAGGAAAGAACATGGAATATTGGTTGCAGACACTGGAAAACCAGTGTTACCAAAAGATTTCTATAGGTATTTGTGTGTCAAGCCATTTACACAAAAGGTCATTTTGGTATTCAATTTGTAGTAGACTCTATAAAAAGACAATGGGTAGCACTGGGAATAAGTACTGTTGCAAATAAAATCTGTACAAGTTGTTCTGTTTGCCAAAAATTCAATCAAGGTACATTCAGAAACAAAGGTTTGGGTGGTAGACCTGTAGCATATTGTCCATTTGAGAGTTTGCAAAATGATTACATCAGCATACCAAAAGCTGGAAGATACAGTCTTGTAACTGTTAACAGATTAACAAAATGGCCTGAAGCTTTTCCATCTAATACTAGTACAGCTAGCTTTGTGGTGAAAGTATTGCTTAAGGAAATTGTTCCTAGATTTGGTGTATCACTCACCATAGATTCTGATAAAGGATATCATTTTACACAAGATATCCTGAAAAGAGTCTATAAGAATCTAGGAAAAACACCGAAATATCATGGTCCTTATCCACAAATTTCAGATCAAGTGAAACATGTGAATGGGGAACTCAAGAATATGGTGGGGAAAATTTGTGCTGAAAGCCATCTAAAATGGCCAGGTATTCTCCCCATGACTTTGTTTTACCTACATACAAGACCAAGAGCAGATTTACTTATAATCTTATGAAATGCTCTTTGGACATGCTCCATTACAGGTAAAATCTTTTAAGACAGTTTATACATCTTTCTTAGGAGGAGATGGTCAACTTGCTTCATATTTAAGTGTATTACAACAATAGTTTAGAGAAATGCATGATATGGGAGTATTGATCCAATATGATCCATTGAATTATTCTCTTCATAATTTTCAACCAGGTGATATGGTATATGTGAAAAATTTTGCAAAAAACATCAGCAACTCAAGGGAGTAGGTCCTTATACAATTGTAATAGTTTCGCCTTCTTCAGTGAGAGTATTAGGAAGAGATTCATGGTATAATTGGTCACATATTAAATTCGGTCATGGAGTCAATAATAAAAGTATACAAATTGTTGAAGAATAAAATGAAGAAGAAGAGATTGTGGAAAGCTGACATTCATCAGTCAAATGGAGTCTGCAGTCAGAAAGATCAGTAAGAAGAAGACCATTCCAGTGGAAGAGGACATTTGGATGGAAGAGGACATTGCAGATGAAGAGGAGGATTCAAAAAATTTATGGATGTTGTAAAAAAACTGAAAGACATAACTATTAAGCAAATAAAGACTTTGGGGGGAATTTTCAATGAAGAGGATCAAGTGATTAATGGACTAATGGTTTTAAGAAATTTGAGTAATATAACAAAATAAAACAACATATATTCACACAAGCATTCATAAATACATTTTACTCCATGGATTTGGAGAGGAAGTATTCTGCAAACAAGTTGAGAAGAGAAAGGATAATCTGAAATTTTGGTAAGTATATTGCATGCAACAGTAACACAACAGTAACACTGACATAACACTAACAAAACAACATAATATAGCATGAATAACAACAGAAAAAGCACATATACACAAAGACATAACATGGTTAGGATACATTGAATCACTATTTGAATGAGTAAAACAATGTATAGTTAGATACTAACAATGTTATAATTAGCTATAAAGTAGTCAGTTACTAACAAAGAATACTTAGCTACTTAGTATAAGATTTAGTATAAGAATATAGGTAGGTGAGATTAGTTTTAGGAGATTTTAGGAAATAGGGCTATAATTACATAGATTAGAGTTTAAGATTGATAAACTAAGGTAAGATACTGAACTACACTACAATATACATAACAACATATATTGCATAGCACAGATGACACATTAACCATACATCACAAACAAAATTTAAATACATATGTAAATAGTTTATATGATAGGATTATAAAATTAATTGTATTACAGTGTAGTGTAAATATTAAGTGTATATGTGTACATGTATACCGTACATGTATATATTGTATTTATGTATTATATGTATACATGTAAAATTATGTAAATAGATCACTTATGTTTAATTTTATCTGTTGTTAAATGTATTTTGCATAAGTGATTTTGATGGTTTGGTTTAATTTTTGTGTAAATTATGCAATGTTTTGTTCATTGTATTTTTCAAAATTTTTTTCTCTAACTTTGATGTTTATGCATTGTAATAGTAGTAAATTTTTCTGTATTAGTTGATAACAAGTATTTTAAGATTTTAGTGTTTTGCATGTATTTGTGTTTATCTTTTGCTTTTGATATTATTTGCTTGTTTTGCTTTTTCATATGTTTGATCTGTATTTTTAACTTTGTCATTGTTCATCATATACTTTCCCCTTTTTCCTTTCCTTGATTAAATCCCTAGAGTAGGATAGTATTAGATAAGATAAGATAGTTGAGTGTAGGTTCTTTATTGTTTTGGTTAGAAATTTTAGACTAAGGAATATGTAAGTATATTAAGTGCACAAATGCCAAAATAGTGTTTTAACACAATTTCAGTTTTGTGTAAAGGGGGAACTGTAGCAAGAGATTTTAGCAAGACGGACTGACAGCCTTCAAACCAAGATTCCACAGAGCAAGGACTGGGTCAGCATTCTAAGGCAGTTGGAAAACTGACAACTGATACTCTCTCTCAGGGAAGCAGACATAGAGGATATGTAGAAGTGTCTCTCTTAAGGAAAACAACTTTGGAACTGCCTGGGAAATGGATCATTTTTAAGGAGAGGTTGAATGAGTGATCCCTCCACACTGGTGGACAGTGTGTGTGTGTGTGTGTGTGTGTGTGTGTGTGTGTGTGTGTGTGTGTGTGTGTGTGTGTGTGTGTGATCCTCCTCTCTTCCTGAACCTTGTGAGGACTCATCTTGAGACAGCTGTGTGATCCAACTAAGAACTCTGGTATTGTGAGAATTTGGTCCCTGTGGACTTTACTAATCCCCTTTATATTTAGTTATCCTTTTATTTAGTTAGATTAAAGTTATTTAGAATGGCAAAGATTTTTTTTTAACCTTTACCTTCCATCTTGGAGTTAATAGGCAAAAGAGCAGTAAGGGCTAGGCAATGGAGATTAAGTGACTTGCCCAGGGTCATACAGCTAGGAAGTGTCTGAGGCCAAATTTGAACCTAAGACCTCCCATATCTAGGCCTGGCTCTCAATATACTGAACCACCCACCTGTCCCCAAAAGGCTAAGATTTTAATATCTGGGTGGGTTAGAAAAAATAAGTTACTCTTTAATTCCCTTTCCATTCCCCTGTCCCTTTAGCTAATAAATCTGTTTATATATATACACACACATATAATTAGTGTGATCCCGTCTGTTTAACTTCCCTATAACAGTGTATATACAAATATATGAATTTATATATGAAACAGATAGCATTAATATCCTTTCCTGCAATATAGATTTTATAAATGACAAAAGGAATAGCTATATATTTTTTACATATTTAATGAAGCCTAAAATTTTTAAACTTTTTAAAAGCCCATTCATTAAAAATATAATAGCTATGAAGGGATTGGTAGTAATTTTGCTAGCTGAAATACTATAATATATAATCAGAGGTTTCTCCATTTGTGCCCAGAGGACAGCTGAATACACATTTCACACCAGTGGAAACTGTGCCTAAACTCAGCTTAATGCTTTTTTACTTTTTGTTACCACTTATGCAAAATTCTACCATTAAGGCAAAATGATATTCCTGTGTTTGGATTAAATCGTTTTACTAAAAGAATATTTGAACCAAGCAGAGTAAATAAAATGTTCAAGGTTTTAAGAAAAAAATTTATTAAAAATATTCCAAGAATAATCAATAGAATCCATCTGACTGAAGAGGGCAGTGATGTCTAGTGTGATATGCAATCCCATAATTTACAACTTAATGCTGTTTATTTCATATTAGATTTCCCTTGGTAGACAATTTAAAAGTCTTCTATTACTGTTTTATCAATGCTTTAAGCAATTACACTTTACAAATGTTACTTTGTAGGAAACATCAGAAGTTCAACTACTAATGCATCACAATGTTCCTTAAATTAACTGGAAAGACTATTGCAAATAATCTTTTGAAACAGTGAAGATCTTCTAATTTGGCTCTCGCTTCTCACTTCATAGAAATCCAAATTTAATTTTATTTTTTAACAATACTGCTAAAATTTAATCAGATTGAGCAGTAAACATTGACAACTTAAAAATCACTAATTTTTAAAGAGACAAAAGAAGTCTGACTAGCAGCAATACTCTCATGAGAAAGATTTATGTAAAACCAATCTGTGGAAAGAGAGGAGGAATAAACTCTGAATCCCAAAAGTCTACTTAGAAAAAAAGAACTTTTCCATTGTTACAGTGAATAAGTGTGGCAATAAGAGAAGGAGAAAATGGAAAATGGACAATAAGATTTATTTATATTGTCATTTTACACTTGCCAATGCTAGCACATAATGTAGTGCTTTGGTGTGTCCAGAGCAATGACCTAGTAAACTGTTTGGGTGAGATAGGGATATGGTTGGGGAAAATGGGGTCCAAAGGAGCTGTTCAGGCTTAAGTGTCATTTGGCAATGCCACTAATCCTATTCTCCTAGGAGCAGTAGCTCAACCAGATGATAATATAATTGGGGGAGTGAGGGTTACAAAGGGTGGGAATTGAGTGAAGCAGTCTTTTGGCCTCTCAATTTATAGGGCTAATTAATAACTAACTAACTAATACTACCAAATCTCCTCTCGAGGTGTTCATAGGTCCCTTCCCCTCCTTAAATTGGGGCCAGATCCTACATTTGTCCCTTTACTAGGCAGCTGTTAGATGAGACCCCTTCTCTACCATATGGGAATAAATAGGTCTATGACTTTCATCTGAGATGATTTGGCCAGGTAATATAGAAATGCCCTGAGGTAAGAGTTCTATGAAACTGAAGCTAAGGAATTCCCGCAAATTAATCCAGTTCAAATGGTACAGAGAAAAGAATCCTGAAATCCTTCAGAGAAGTATAGAAGTATAGAAGAAGGAGTATAGACTACTGATTTTTTGTGATTTGTAGAACTCAAGGCAGTCTTTCAATCATCTTGTATTCTGAATGGAAATCTCTTTCTCCTCTTCTGGTTTCCAGAGCTTTATAGTATAAATGGACCAAGAAAGGGAAACAAATATCTCCCTAAGATGAGGATCAGACAGGTACAAATGGTGCTGGGAAATAAAGAAATATTTTAATATATTTTCATTTCCCCCTTACAGGAGCAGATCCCAAATTCTGGGGAAGGAAAGAAGTTATGAATTATAGAGTTCCAAGGGTTGTGAGTATATTTGGCAAAATTCTCAAATCTGTTTCTCTTCACTGCTCCCTGTTTGTTTCCATTCCTATTCTTTCAGATATGCCTGTCAGGTTTGCTTTTCCTTTCTTCTGGCACAGTGCTTTATCTCTGGTCCCACTCCTCTCAGAGAAGGATTTGGCACTTGATTGTACCAACTTGGTGAGCAAGTTTCACTTCTTTCAAAGATACTCACATTTTTTTTGCTGTTATTGTTAGTCATATCTGATGTTTCTGATTCTTGACCCTATTTGTGGATTTCTTGGCAAAGATCCTGGAGTGAATTGAAATTTTCTTATCCAAATCATTTTCCAGATTAAAAAAAAAACCGAATCAAACAGTTGGGTGACTTGCCCAGAGTCATATAGCTAGTAAGTATGTGAGGCCAGATTTGGACTCGAGGATGAGTTTTCCTGACTTAAATCCTAACTATCCACTTCACTACTAACTGCCCTATTTTCATTTTTAACCTTCAATAAATATGTAATAAATAAATGAGTAAACCTTTACTATGCATCTAATTTTTTTGAAATCCACTTAGTCAATTAATCTTTCTTGGTGGAAGTAGTTTAAGACTTTGTTAAATACATCTTCTTTAAAATGACCTGGAAATGGAAGTAATGCAAATTTAAAATGACTAAAGAATCTCTACTTGGCCATTGAATTGGCCTTTAATTAATTAAAACATTAAATTTCAGGTGAAAATTTCATTTATTATATAAATTAATGTATTTTTAAGACCTATCCAAATGGGTAAAACTCAAAATAAAAGTGAAATAAAACAAACTTTTTAAAAATTGTGTATTCATGAAACATTTCTGATTCATCAAGACTATTTAAGACCATGTTTTTACAATGAATGGGAATTTTGGATTATGTAGAGCTAATTCTTGGTGGGGAAGAGAAAGACAGAGAGAGACAGAGAGAGACAGACCTGTACTGGCATCTTGGATCTGTGAAAACCAGTTTAGAAATTAACCTAAATTTTCAGTCATTTTGTAGCAAAAGATATGGCTGGGTAAGTGATTTGACAAACCTTATAATCAGGTATTTTCTAGATTTCACTCAACAGTCTAGTCTACTTCCACACTGGCGGCTATGGCTCCTAAGGATGACTTCCACCCTATGACTTGATTGATGTGTCCCTGACTAAAACTATCATGGCACGAGAAAGCCCAATCATACATCTCAGTTCACTTTGAATTTATTCTCTGGTTCTTTTTCTTCTCCACATTGGCTGCCTTAACCCCTCTATGGAATTCTTACTCTATTCCCACTACTCTCTTCTTTCCCTTTCCTCTTTTGTCCTTTCTTTATTAGAATGAAAATTCTTTGAGAATAAGGGCTGCCTTATTTTCTTATTTTTTGTATTTTCAGTGTTTAGAACAGTGCACGGAACAAAATAAATATTTAAAAATGCTATATTATGTAATTGAAAAAAGTTATATGTATAAATAGATACATATATATCTGCCAAATGTCTGCCTGTCTGTCATCTATCATTACCTAGAAAATTTAAACTAATTAAATATAATTTTATAAGCAAGAGCTTTTGGTAATTCTTTTTGGCTTTTTCATAAAATCAGATTCAGACAGCCTCCAAAAAGAATACAGAGAAAGCAGAAAGTGATGTTAACATATTTTATCTGACTTTCCTGTATATTATCTGTAGCTTTATATGGCATTCCAGAGTTTACAAGGTATATCATTTAAATAATTCAAGTTTAATATGCTATATTCATGTAAGCCCAAAAAGGGGTGGGGGGGGGGAGATCACATTGGATAAATTATGCTAAAAGAAACAAAGATTTAAAAAATCTTCAGTGTATACTTCTTACATAAACATAAGTTTTCTTTTCTTTCAGTTTCTCTGAATTAACACATGTAGAGAAGGCTACAGTTGCTGGGACTTGTGTTTAGGAAAGATTTTACAGCAGATGTACCAGGAAAAAAATGTCAGTTCAAAAAAAGTACTACAAATTCACTTTATTTCAGGTCATTTCATATGAATACTGCTTTGGAGAGAGCAGACTGGAATGATTAAGAAATCAAGAATGTACTCAATATGCTTAGCAAAACATGGAAGAAGATGAGGGATTCCAGAGGTAGCACTAAAAACAAGTGGCATGAAGCAGGCATATTTCCAAAAAAATGTAATGTCCATCCCATGGCTTCTATAAATATGTCTAATTAAGTATCACTGCTTTCAAAAGAATCATATACCCCTGAAATTGGATTTTTTTGGACTCTCTAAAGGGCACATTTTTATATATGAAGTACTGTAACTGGCTAATGAATGATATGGCAAGTTGAGAAAATAGTATAACAGAACTGTGACTCAGGAAGCCATGTTTACATTAAAATAACATACAAAAATGTATACAGTGGTCTCTTAAGGCTTTTAAATCTAAATAGTTCACATCTGAAGAATTCCAAGGGTTTCAAGTGGTAGTTCTTAGATGCAATGAATGTATCAATATATGCTGTTGAGATAAATTTTATTTTTTATTTTCTGAGCAAAAGGAAAATGTTTTCTTTAGCCTTTATTTTAATAGAGAGTAAATAGGAATATTCATTTGTCCCATTCCCTTTTTCACCTTTGAGTTCTGTTTTTTAAATTGCTTTAGAAATATTAAGGAAATACCTTTCCAGATGTGATCGAAATGAAGTTTTCATTTTATTAGCAGCTTTTCTAAGTTATTTGGAAGTTTAGAGAATCAGACATTTTTATCTTCTAGATCATATATTCAGTCCTTGGCCATGGATGCATTAGGACAAAACATTTTATATGTAATTACTTTGTAGGAAGTGACTATTAAATACTTTAAGTTTTATGTCTGTGGCTATGTATTTATGGCAGCAAACAGATGTTTAGGGAATGGTAGTTTATGAGAAGTAATTTTCAAAACAAATAATTGTTCACATCAAAATGAATTTAAGATACCAATTCTGCTCATGGCCTCATCCAGGAATTCAGAGTTTATTTATAGCTCTGACTTAGAAGTGTAAAACTTTGCTAATTTCCCAACCTCCTCAATGCTCTCAAGATCAGTGAATGGTCTACTTATTCCTTATCTGAAATATTTCTCCATATTATTAATATTACTTTGCAAACTACTATACAAATCTCTCTCACCATAGAAATTCTGAGACTAGAGTGCTATTATTATACCCATTTTAAATATGAGAAAAATGACAGAAAGAGAAGTTTAGTAAATTGCCTAGATTCATATAGCTACTAAATGTCTGAGGTAGCATTTGAACTCTTAGATTTTTCTAACTCCAAAGCTAGCACCACCTAACTGCCTATAGTTGTGTGGGGTCTGACTAATCACATTTCTTCCTCAGGTCCCATTTCTAGTTGATTCCATACTAGTCCAGATTTCCTATTTCATCCAGCTTTATATCTGAACCATCTGGACATCTGCCATGCCAGTGCTTGACTTATTCCTACCAGAAATAGCACCATATAGACCTGATCTCCAGAAACTATGCTTTTATTCTGAGTGAATTAATATACTTAACTCAAGAAATCTCAGCATGTTCACAAGCTCATCTTGCCATCTCTATACAATGTCAGACTTTATTTCCCATCCCTCCACCCTCCTGAAATATCTCTCTTAACACTGATTTCTTTCTGAGTTCAGTAATCAAATCAACACTACTATTACTTCTGATAAGTGGGCTGTTAGTTGATTCCTCTATGAAACAGCTCCTGATCAATGACCAAAATTCCCTTCCCTGGTCACCACACTCCTTTATATGTTGTTTACCCTATCAGAGTGGAAGATCTTCGAGTGTAGAAAATGACTTACTTTTGTATTAATATTCCCAGTATTTAGTCTGACCAGAATAAATGTTTAACAAGTGCTTATTTATTCATTAATATGCATTTGCTCTGTGTTTTACACTCACTTTTCTAAGTCTCTTCAGTGCTTGTGATTCATGCCCTCCTTTCTCCATTTTCAGCAATCACTATTCTCTTTGTACCATCTCCATTTTTCTTATCAAGAAACAGCCTAATGAGCTTCCTTTAGAAGCTCAGCAGTGCCACTCATTAGCCAATCAGGCTGTAACTAAAGCTAACTTCATACTTAAATTCTTTTTCTTTCTCCTCACCAGTTTCCAACTCAAGGTAGATTTACAATGATAGAGGAATCTTCTATTAAAGAGAATAGAGCACGAATCCAAGAGCCCAATTTCATGCCCTTTTCTTTTGTTTTTGTAGCCTTTGATTTTGCATCATGCCACATATTTCCACTTTGCCTGAAAAGCACCATTTGAAGTTTTGGCAGGAAGGATATGTTTTAGTCTTCCAGCAGGCATCTTTCCAAAAGACAACAGGATCATTAAGAAACTGTGAGGCTCCCTGGGGAATAGTATGCCCATAGAAATGGCCTTTGGATATTTAAATACAGTCTATGAACCCAGTCATATTATATGCCCTAGAGTGCAAAGAAAATACCTAGAGCTCCTGGCAATATTTCACATGCAGAGCCATTGTAAAGTTGGTTATTTTTTGGTTTCTGGCCTTTTCCCCCCTGGAGTAAAATATTCAATCTCCATTGATAAACAACACTGCAATTTCTTGGTATTATTTAGAAAACTCTCAGGGTGCATTGTAATGTTCTATGAAACACAGTCCTGAGGCTGAACTAACATACAATAAACTCAGTGTGAAAATAGGAATGAAATTGCAATGCCCAAGGTTTTTCTTTTTTTCCATTTCTTTCACAAGAAACACCTTTCACTGCCTTTTGGGAAGGTATTTCTTTTCCAGTTATCTTTTCCCTTTTTCATTTGCATTGTTTTCTCATCAGTCAGGTAAGCTATGTGAGTTCTCTTGTTTTTGTTTGTGTTCACTGTCATTTTGGTGACAGAAGAAAAGCTTATATGAAAAGAGAAATGTCAAGTGATGGAAAAGGAGGAAATCATAAATTATAAATATGGCAATTGAGGGCTTAAAATGATTTAAATTTATATAGCAATTTAAGATTTTTCAAATGATTTCCTGGTACAACTCCATTAGGGTTGATATTGTCTCTATTTTAAGGAGAGAAAATGGAGAAACAGAGAAGTTAAATCTTTCATTCAGAAATTAAGGAAATTTTACAAATGAAATTCAAATTGTAATTTCTCCTGGCTCTGAACTCAGCACTTTCCACACTAAATTAGTTTGTCTCACACTAAAATTTAAGGTAGATACTTAAATCAATCTATGATATCATTAATTTGGGTTCCATCCATAAATGGAGATTATAATCCATCTATGCAGGCCATCTTGTGAGATTTGCCCAGGAAAGTGCTTTGCTTATTGTTTCCTAATATTCACAAATGAAGTAATAATTTGACCAAAATCTTATAACAAAAATATAAGTAGATTCTGTGTTTGGAGACCCTGGTCTATTTTTCATCATAAACTCCAAACAACAGTCTTTTATCTGACATTTTATTAAGATTGCCATAGGCTTTTTCTGGGTGTGTAGATTTTAGTTATTCAAATAAAATGCTAGTTACATTTTTTGTTGTTCTTACTAGGAAAATAGAACTTATAATCAATATGGGGTATGAGAATGACATAGAAAATGAGGTCTTCTCTGATGAATGATCATATGTCTGGATGGTCCATTATTTCCTTTTTGCCACATGGATGTAGTCTATGTTTTAACTTCTGTAGGTCAAATTGGTGTTTGTTTTTTAGCATAATGGTAGAACTGATGAAATGTTTTCCTGGGCTGTATTAAGGAAGATTTTATGTCCGCTATTCATTTAATTTTCAGAAATAAAAAGAGGTCTTAAATTTAGATCAATATGTCCACATTTTGAATTTTAGGCACTTAACATTTGAAAATTATCTATCTATCTATCTATCTATCTATCTATCTATCTATCTATCTATCTATGTATATATATATATATGTATATATATATATATACTTCAGATTTTATGAGCAAATAGGTGCTTATAAATGCTAACTTTTAATGTATATAAAGAAGCACAGTAAAGGAAAACTTTTAAAACTTATTCAAGGGACCCAGGATGATAAAACTCCTTTAAAAGTACATCTAGGTACAATCAGAAGAACTTTGGCAGAAACACTGTTTTGGAATGTATGCTATGGAATGTTTGCTCTACAACAGGGCTGACAGTGTGGATTTCTGTTATTAAAAATTATCTTTTTTTCTTTCAAAGTAAGACACTGTTTGATCACATAGGGTCAAAGGACTACCATAAAGAACAATTTCCTTTTAATATCAGTTAATTAATGTAAATTCACTGAATCCATTATCAGCCAAATAAACAGGGAACTTTAGAATTAATGGCAAGAAAACCTGAATTTATGATTTCACATTCAGGAAACATGGCTTTAAACAAATAAATTCAAAGTAAATTCAAAATATGGCTGTGGATATGTCCCCTCAGAAATTTATTTACATTGAAATCACTTTGGAGTTTAACATGAAATACATATTCCTGAAAAATATTACGGAGTTTTGAGGGGGGAAAATGTTATTACATTCAACAAGATTAAAAAAAATCCAATCTTCAATGGTTTTACTTAAAAAACAAATCAAAACTAAATGCAAGAAACACTTTTCTAGTGTTTTTCCCACTGTTCAAGATTATATTGATTTATATACATTTATACAAAAAACCTTTCTGAATGAATAAACCACAGAGCTCTGAATATTTTTGGCAACATGGAATACACAGCTTTAGAAGGTGTGAATCTTTTTTTCTATTTACCAATAGAAAATATTCACAGTTTTAAAATATGAATCTTTTGCCATTATTTACATACTTGTTTTAAAATTGCTCTTAGAAATATTAGCAGAAAATTATAATTATATATTTTGCGAATTGGTATAAATCATAACATACTTCAGCATTTTATTAATTTATTATTAATTATACTTCTTGGTATAATCAATCTAGGGATGCTAGAGATCTCATTTAAAGCTAAGGGTTGGGCTAGCTGATTGTTGAGATCTTTGAGAATCAGAAATTTCAAATAATTTGCTAACTTTATTTGTTCCATGCCACTAAAGAGATAAATAAGATCTGTGACATGAGATTGGTAATTATATGATATTATATGAAAAAATAACTGTGTAAATCATTTAAAATATACTGTCATTAAGTCTATTGGTTTGGTAAAAAAATCTGGAAGAGGACAGGCATCTTTGTTTCAGAAGTCCAATATGAAATGATTTAATTTCTCAATTAACTTTGTTATATAAAGCTTTCCCACAAGCCTAGAAGCAGGCAATGAAATTAATTTTGATAACATTTAGGAAAGTTCCTAAATGACATTCATAGGTATATCTCATTGGCTTGACCACAATTAGGGTCAGCAGTCAAAAAGTTCAGGCGACCAGGCACAAATGTGATTGAATAGACTAGTTTGACTGATTTACCAATTAATGGTAAGATTATTCCATGTAGAGATAGAATTAACCTTTTCAGAGATGTTGCTTTTACTTATTCCACAGAAACAAAAGATGAACCCTCCTTCAAACTCTCTCTTATTCTCTCTCTTTCTCAACTCTTGTAAATATGTGTATATGCATATATATGTATATTGCCTTATGGACTAACGAATGTTGGGTAGAAGAGGTTAGTAGATTAGAGATTAATTTTTTAGATACAGTAGAAAAGAGTTTATTTTGATATAATATTCCTAGTCATATTGACAGTGAGTTTGGTCTTATATGATGAGAGCATTCTCATATGCACATTTATTCCATTACCTTGGGCTGAAATTTTTTTCATAGAGTTGAAAATTTTATTTCAAAATATCTCTTTCCCATGTTGTACTGAAACATCACTTTTACCCTTGTACCCTTGCCATCCTTTCCTCCCCCTTCCCATCAAACCAGATAATCATCATCTTTCAAAGACCTTCATAGGATTTGGTAATATTCAAAATTAGTCACTATGAGAGGAAAACAAATATTAGCCTCATGTTGAAGAACATTAATACGCCAAGTAAATCTGCTAAGTTTTCTTTCTTAAGCATTAATATAGTTTTGGGGAGATAAAATCTTCTTTCAATGTCGATACTGCAAAAAGAAGCTTCTCTCTTCCTCAAAGTTATATATAAGATATTTATTTGCCCTTACCATTTCAATATTAGAAATATTGCCATAATAGATTTAAAATTCATGGTAAATGATATAAAATAAATTCTCCAGAGTTATTTACACATTTATCACAAAGCCACACTAATTTAAACTTATGAAAAATAAAGAAGGGTGATTTTACTATAGACATTATTTGATTATTTTTATTTCTTTCATTTTTTAAAAATCTCTTTTTCTCAACATACAGTGTATGCACTAACTACCAGGAGAGAATCAGTGTATTATAGAAATATTTACATATCAAGATTTCTTCTAACCTGTACCTGCCAAGCAAATAAATATATAGCATGAATTAACAACCATTCTGCACCTGGATTCTCTCAGCAGAGTACTCAAAATAATTCTTTTTATAGTGTGAACATAGTGGTATTTCTACCATAATATCTAATATTAATAAGATAAATTGTATATGTTAAAGTTAAGTAAAGAAGGCTCTAAGCACTCAGAACTACAATGTTGTACTATTTCAAAATCAAGAATCATAGGTAAAGTTCGACTGAAGATTGTGGATTTGATGGGGAAGGAAAGACCAAACAGTACAGTCCTATGTAATAAAAATAATTCATTATATGAATGAGAGGAGATGAATAGGAAAGGAATGACTTGTTAGCATTGACCTTAATATAGCTCTGCTGGCAATGACTGGTGAAGACTTCAATGCATTATACATCACCTAAATCTTGAGGAGAGAATCTGAGAGCTAAGTCCTTCCAGGGATGGAATTTGTATAGAAGAAAAATCTTTGAATTTTTGAAGTTTTTCAAAATTCACACTATTTAGAAGATAGGAAGATAATAATATGAACAATTTTTTGGGGGGTCAGACTGTTGTGAAAGAAAATGAATACTTAGTCTCCTCTTATTTGTAGTGTTAAAATATGATTTAGGAGAAATGCATATCTGTGTAGTTCTCAAAACATAGCTGTTTAGTATTTCTAAAGATAGAAAACAGAAGTGTGAATCTTGTGTGTAAGTTTTGTACTTGAAGATTACATGTAATGACACTTTTGTAATAGTTTGCACTTTGTTAGAAAACAAAACAAGATATATTTGATTTACAATTTCAAAGTGCCTAGAACTAGAGGATGAGAAACAGAGTGCCTATACATTCTATGCCAAAAATGTGCATTAACATTTATATTGCATAAGGAACTCCTTGTTAGAGGGTACAGATACTTATTTCAAAGCAGCAGCTGTCAGTGCTTACTTGAGAAATTTAATATTTGGTTTTCCATGCATTTTATCTAGAGAAGGATGTAACATCAAATTATGGAATATCACATTCCCCACCCCACCCCCAATTGGAAAGATACCAGTAGAAAGGCATCACATTTCAGAAGTCCTTCTGAGTTAGAATTATAAACTATATTTATTGAAAATTAGGCAGTTAGGTGGTACTCTAGCTATTGGAGTGTTGGAAATAGGATCAAGAATATCTGATTTCAAATTTGAATGCAAAATTTTATATATGTGACAGTGAGAAAATCACTTATCTTCTGTCTATTTTGGTTCTGTATCTGTAAAATGGCGATAGTAAGAACAACCCCCTTCCATGTGGTTGTGAGGACACACACACACACTCATCTCTTTACAAACCTTAAAGCATGTATATAACATGTCTGTTATTATAATGATTTGAATATTATAATGATTTGAAGAAGGGTCATCTCTTACTCTGGAATATATTAAAAGGCTAATCTGAGTTAGTCTTAAACAAAAACAAACAAACAGTTAGAGGGTCTGTGTAGTTAAATTCTGTATTCCCAGAAAGTGCAATATCGTGTACAGAGGAAGACTAAAATAATGCTTTTGCGAATCTGCTTGTGACATTTTTACATATTTTAAAGTCAGAATATTATTGATGAGTATATGTAATCATTCTCCCAGAGCTTTTATAATGATAGAAAAGTTGGCATATATGTTGGTAGCTGGTAAAGTCCTCTTGGTTAACTACTGTTATCGATGATCTTTTCGGTTTGTTCTTTAGATAGCTTCATTTCTTTGAAATATCTTGCAAATTGATCCCTAAGTGCCTTTATAAGAAATTTTCTCTGATATCACTTGGGCCATAACTTGCATTATATATATTTGTTTTTCCAAGTAAGTAGAAAGAATTTCCTCACATCACCCCCCCTCCCACCACACTTAAACTTAGAAGCAAATCTGATCTTGCTTTTTTCCCAAGAGATTAGAATTTCACTCAAAACTATAGGGATATGAAATTTGTTTATCCTCAGCAAAATGCTAATGTAGCTCTCAATTCTAGCAAAGAAAGTTAAAAATGCATATAAAGATGCCTTTCACACCCAGGCTCCAAACCCTTGGGAAACAAGTTTGATGAACTATATTTTAGTGAATCAGAAACACGAGGATACAATTCAATTAAATAAACATAGCTTTTAAATCCTAACAAGTTGTATGAAATGTATTTGAGGATAAAACTACCAGGAAATTTATTGGAAAGAGTTTCTTTTGAATGTGTCCAAATGACGTTATGATATAAAAGTCACCTAAACATGCAAATGATTCATTATACATATGTGTGTTACAAAATTAGTGAGTCAAAATGAGTTGTAGGTTCTATGCAATGGAGATAATAAATTATATCTTTCTTTTATTGGATAGCAAAAATATGAACAAGGTAGTATATTATTGCAGAAATTTTATCTATTGCACTATGTATGAAAAAGATTGATTCAACAATCTTCATTCTACAAACATTTGGTAAGGATTTACAATGGAGAAAACTCACCAGAAGCTGAGGAATATATCTTGATTCCTCAGAAATCCAACTGATTTAGGTACTCCCTCCAATAATGCCAATTGCAAACCCATTCATATTTTCTTACCTTCCATGACTCTTGTCTATGTCTTTCTGAAAACTCTATAAGAGGTCATTTGATTTTTCACAGGGATAGGACTTTTCTGCATATTTTCTCTCTTGAATGAATGCCCATTGAGCCACATATGAAAGTATGTCAGTTACTCCTGACTCTCACCACATGATCAGCACACATTTTTAAATACATATTTCTGATGACATTTCTTATGGTGCTTATTTTGAACTTTCTTTTTTAAAATGTGTTTCAACCTACTCATATCAACCATGTATCCCTTTTTTATGATCTTCAATTTAAATTATTTGGAGATTGTGATATATTATGATTTATACTTTTAAATTTAAATAATACCTTGTTTTTAGAGAGCTTACAGTTTATTAGAGTTTAAGGCTTGAACATAAATAGTTTTAATGAACAATATTACATGATAGTACATTAGGGAGGCAAAAACAATAGTCTTCTATGAACTGAGAAGGTTATCAAAGGGATCATAAATGATTTATATAGTAATAAAGATCAACAGCATATATCAATGATGGAAAACTTTTAGAGATGAAGTTCTAGGCCCTGCCCCCATCTCCACCCCCCCTCAGTGTCATACCCTCCCCCCCCACTCTCTCTTATCCCAGACAGTGGAGGGAGGAAGTGCTCCCATTGAACTTCTGGGAAGAGGGGTAGGTGATGATAGGCACTCATGGAGACAGGGAGGAGATTGGATTAAGTGCTCTGCTCCCCTCCAGGTATGTGTCACATTATGAGCTATGCTCCCTTCAAACCTTGCTCCCTTCCAACCCCACCACAGACATCACTTTCACTACAGACTCAACAGGCTGCCTTCTTCTTATCCTCACACAATATGTGACCCCATAATTGCCCCTCTGCACCTTACCCTACATTGGGGTATAATTGCCCTCATTGGGTTGCTGGGCAGAGGGGTGGTGAGGTGAAGAATGTTCTTAGGCTCATAGTGAGGGAGAGGGGAACATCTTTGCCCCAAGTTCCTCTGGCTTTCTAGTATGGAACTGTGGCAGGCAACTGCAAGCTTGCCCTTAGAGTGGGCTCTACATGCCCTTTTTGGCACACATGCCATAGGTTCTCCATCATGAGCATATGCCATTTTGAATACTTGTATCCCCTTATCTTTGCAAAGAAGGGAAATGCCTTATTATATTTCTGTATTCTTCATTTCTTAAGGTGCATTAATAATATATTAAATTCAGGTTGTACAATTTGTTTAGTCAATGATGAACTGTTGGACATTTAATTTGTTTTGTTTCCAATTGAAAAAGCTCTTAATAAATATTTACAACACTATGCATAGTACTAGAGATATAAATACAAGGAATGAAGCAATCCTTACTCAATCTAAATAGAATTGCATTCTTAAAAGAAAAGGGAAGGTAAAGACATTTGGGATGCACTGTATATACATTCACAGAGATCCACTCATTTATTCAAATGCTCCCAGTTCCATCCTGTCAGCAACTATTAAAAATCAATGCTTAATTTATTATTTTTAATAGTTTAGGCTTAAGAAAGGGATAAACTATAATGCTAATTAAACTTAAATTTATGGCATATGTATACTTTCTTTCTTCCTGGTGGGTAAAAGGTTAAGCATTTATTCATATAATCCTGGGAGGTCAGGAGATAACACATTCAGGATAGTGGAGGTCAGAGACAAAACATAAACATGGCAGATGGGACTAATCTGGTTGGCTTTTAAAATATGGGAAGAGAAGTAACATACAATGAGGCTTAAAAGATAGATTTGAGCCAGGTTGTGAATGACTTTAAAAGGTATACAGAGGGGGCAGCTGGGTAGCTCAGTGGATTGAGAGCTAGGCCTAGAGATGGGAGGTCCTAGGTTCAAATCTGGCCTCAGACAATTCCCAGTTGTGTGACCCTGGGCAAGTCACTTAATCTCCATTGCCTAGCCCTTAACACTCTTCTGCCTTGGAGCCAATACAAAGTATTGACTCCAAGATGGAAGGTAAGGGTTTAAAAAAAAAAAAGGTATACAGAGAAGTTTATGTTATCCTAGAGGCAAAAAGGGAGCCACACAGAGTTTATTGAATAGGGGAATGGCAAAATTAGATTAGCACTTTAAATACCTTGTATAATACCTTGTATAATGAAGATAAAGAAGTCTAGTCTGAATCAATTAGCTTAAAAACCCTAAAGAATGGTATAATGATGCATTTGAAAGAAAAAGGAAATGTGAAAGAGGCAGATTTTGGGGAAAAGATCATGTGTTCTGTAGTATGATCTAATGAAAGTTGTGCTTTAATACTCTCTCAGCCTGTGCTGTGGTCTGTGAGTTACTACAAATATCTTAAAACTGTGACCAGAGCTCTGTTTCCCTGGGGCTACTAGTGTTGGATTATGCTAGTGCTCCTCTTCATCCACTAAAAATAAACTTTATTAATCCCTCCTTTGATTTTCAGGATTTCTGTTTTTATGAATAATTAAGGCTTTTTAAATTTCTGATTTTCTACTCTTTCTTTTACTTAGATGCCTAATTTGATGATCTATTTTTTTCTCTCCGTTTATGATGAAAATGTTTAGAAATATAAAATTTCTACCAAGTTCTACTTTGGCTTTGTGATATTGAAATCACTTTAAAAGACTGATATATATTAATTTAAGGTCACCAAGGAATTCAGCTATGTAATTCCTAAATGAAACACTCAAGTAAGCTGCCAACTTTATTTTATGGTGTTTTAATTTCAAATAAGAGGAAGAAAGTATTAGAGGGAGAGAGAGAGAAGGAAAGGGGAGAGAAGGAAAGAGGGTTTAAATACCCACTCTGCTCAGGCTGAGCCAAAGTGGGCTAAGGGCCCTGGATAGCCAAGGCAAGGAAAGAGATCAGTCCTTATCACTCATGTGACCAAACTGGAGAAAAACAGTCCACCGGCTCCTCCAACTCCCACTGACTCTAGCCCTCCTCACAGGAAGTCCCAAGAACCCCAGAGTCTGTTCTCTACCTCACTTCCTGTATCTCACATGTGTCAATGGTGGCTCTATAGCTTGACCTAGGACCTAGGACCACCCAGAAGTCTGTCCTTTTTTGCACATGTCTGTTGAAGGCCATATTCTCAAATAATTAAATCTTGAGTTTTGCTGTATCCCTTCCTAATCTTGTTACCCTGAGTAGGGTGGAGATTGTAGTTTCCAAGACCAGATTCTGTTATTCCAAGTATCTCTATTGTTATTGATAAGGAAATAGCTAAATCCCATCTTCTAAAGAATGGTCTGAATAGGGTGGAGTAGTTTTGAAATTCACAATCTTCCCTAAGGCCTGAGGAAGACTAGTCTCTACAATGGATCTTGTAAACATACCAGCTATGAAATTACAATAGTTAGAGATAAGGGAAAAATAGGAGAGATAAAGAGAGAGAGAGAGAACAAAACCAATGTTTTGCTGGGCACATTGACAAAAGCCAATTAGGGGGCAATCCCCTTTGGCAGAAGAGTGTACATTCAAAATAAATTCAATCCAACTTCAGTTCAAGCAACCACATTCCAAGGTTCATTCTTATTCTTGATGTAATGTAGGTTTTCTGGCATCTTTCTACATCAATTCATTTTCTGGATTTAGGAGTTAGCAAGCTTATTCCTTTAAGATCTTTCTTAAACAAACAAAAAAAACTTTCAAAATCTTGGATTTTTTAAAAAATACAATTCCCCCTGAAGTAGGTGTTAAAAATCCAGTTCAGCTCAGGATGCATTGTTGAGTTATGGGGGTGTGTGAGTCAGTTATTAAAAGAATTCAAAAACAATAAAAACAAAAACAAAAAACAAAACAAAAATATATAAAGGAAAAATATGGAAGAAAGTTAAACTTTTGGGAGAAAGGGAAGAAAAAAAATTCAAAATCAGAATCAAAATACCAAAATCTATGTATAAAATGTTGAGTAAACAAAAATAACTTCATAATGGGCCCTTTTAAAGGTACAATTTAAAGTAATTTCTATCCTACAAGTCTGTAGGACAGAATGCAGTAATATTTCACTTACCCCTTTGCAGCCAAGTCTACAGGAAGTTGTCATATTATGAGAATGAAAGGAACTAGAATTCTATTTTGATAGGGAAGAATCATTCCCTGGTCTGACTTTTTTCAATCTCAGGGATATAGGGAGCCGACATGATAATCAAATATTTGTACTTCTATGAGTACTTCATAAAGAGTGTAGATACAAGGAAGTCCTTTGACTTAACATATGTCAAGCATCACAACCTCAAGTCCACATTAGTATTTCCTGCGCTCTTTTGGCACTATTCAGGTTAAGTCTGTGCTCCTTGTTTTTATCCCATTTCCTGGAATCAGACACAAACATTAATCACAGTCCCATAATATTTTATCAATAAATGTCAGGTTCCCACAGTCTAAAGCTGTTTGGGTATGTTTTAATAATATAGCAAGTATGTATATTTAAACTTATATTACTTCAGAGAGAGAGAGAAAAAAATTTAATTGTATGTACCTTTTGTACAAGAAATGAGGAAAGAAGGAAAATTCAAATATAAAAAGATAAGTAATAATAAAAAATAAGGGAAAGAGGAGAAAAAATCAGGAATTCAATGTGTTTTTGAAAAAAAAGCATCCACTTGTCAATGGATTATTATCTTTAATGAATGTGATAGGATACAGTCAATCAGTATCAGCAGAAGATGCTCTCTTTACATGTGAGCAATGAATCCAAGAGTCCTTTTCTCCAACCTTTATAGATGTTGGAGTAGTTAACAATATTTGGAATGGTCCCTCCCAGGAATGCTGAGTTGTTCTAGTACGCTGGAAATTCTTAATATACACCTTGTCTACTGGTTCATGTTGTGAAGTGAAAAGTCTAGTGGTCCAGCTTGTACTGCAGCTCCAGATTCATGAAGTTTATGCAGTTTCTGCTGTAATTTCTGTATATAGGAAGCAATAGTAATATCTCCCCCTAATAGTGATGTATATGCCGGGAAGAAAGGCTTAGCCTGTATAGGCGGATGTCCAAAACCCATCTCAAATGGTGAGATATGTAAGTCTCCTCTAGGCCTGCTTCTAAGATAAAATAGGGCCAGAGGGAGAATTTCAGGCCATTTTAAATGGGTCTTAGTGCATAATTTGCCAATCATAGTTTTAAGTTCTTTATTCATCCTTTCAACTTGGCCTGAGCTCTGAGGATGATATAGAAAATGCAATTTGGGAGTTATCACCAAGCAAGAATATATTTGATTTAAGACAGAATCAGTAAAATGACTTCCTCTATTTGAATCAATACACGATGGCAGGCCAAAACGAGAAATAATTTCTTTTAAAAGCACCTTAGCAACAAAAGCCGCTGTGGCTTGGGTCGCAGGAAATGATTCTGGCCATCTGGTCAGTTGATCTACTATGACTAGACAAAATTTATAATGTCCGGCCTTTGGCATTGTTATGAAATCAATCTGTAGGTGCTCAAAAGGTATGTAAGCCAGAGGACACCCACTGAAAGCTTTGCCATGAAAGGTGTGTTGGTTATATGTCTGGCAGGTAGAGCAGGCTGAATACACTTTAGAGGGTATGTTAGTTATACCGGGGGCTATCCATACTCTCTTAACTGAGTCCACGATGCCCTGGGTACCAAAATGACCATTTTTATGAACAGACTGGAAATTTGGTGATAGAAACTTCTAGGGAGCAGGGTTTTCCCTTCAGACGATGCCCATACTCCATTAATATGTTTTGCTTTAAATTTTTGTTTCCATTTTTCAACTTCCATTTCATTATAGGAAAGTGATAAATTTAAATCATCAGTGGTTATTAATGTTATAATTAATCCAGGTCCTTCTATGACTGCTAGCTTTGCAGCAGCATCTGCTCCATCATTTCCCCTAGAGACAGGGTCAGAGCCACCTGTATGGGAAGAGCAATAAACTACAGCTAGGGCTTCAGGCAGTTTGAGAACAGAAAGAACTTCATTAATAATTTCTGCATTAGCTATGGATTTTCTAGCTGAGGTTAAAAATCCTCTCTCGAGCCATAGTATCTCAACTAAGTGACAAATACCAAAAGCATATCTAGAATCCATATAAATTGTTGCTGTTTTACCCTTGTCAAATATACAGGCATGTTTCAGAGCTATGAGGTCTGCCCCTTGAGCGCTAATATTAGAGGGTAGTGAAGCTGAGCACAAAGTGGCAAATTCTGTGACTACGGCAGCTCCAGTGTAGCGTATGCCATCTCTCATAAAAGAAGAACCATCAGTAAATAAGACCAGATCTGAGTTGTTTAAGGGAGTTCCCAAGAGATCATCTTGAGGCTTTTCTGCCATGGACACTAGTATTTCACAACTATGTCATGGTTCTCTTGAAGTTGGTAAATCTTTAAGCAAGGTGGCAGGGTTAAGAGTTGAACAGCGCTTCAAGGTAAAGTTTTCATTACTTAACAAGGTTATTTCATACCATGTAATTCACTGATCAGAAAATGCCTGTGTTCTATGTCTTAGCAACAATGCATCTACCTTATGTGGGCACATAATTGTTAATGGGCATCCCAATACTAGATAAACAGTTTTTGTCACTAGTAAGGCTATAGCACCTACTCCTCTAAGACATGGTGGTGCTCCTGATGCCACTGGGTCCAGTTGGGTAGAATAATAAGCAATTGGGTGCTGAGAAAGTCCCAAAGTCTGAGTTAAAACACCTGAAGCTACCCCTCTTCTCTTATGTATATACAAAGTAAATGGCTTGTTGTAATCTGGGATGCCTAGATCAGGGCAGACAGGATAGCCTTTTTTAGATCTTATAGAGCTGACAGGTGTTCTGGTTCTAATTTGAGGGGTTCAGGGTCCGAATCCCTTTTTAGTGCTATAAGGGGTTTAGTAATTTCCCCATAGCAAGGAATCCATTGTCTACAAAACCCTGTTGCTCCCAAAATTGCTCTCAACTGTTTCTTAGTGGTAGGATTACTTAAATTTTGAATAATCTCAATTCATTTGGGAGAAATAAAGTGGGCATCTGCAGTCAGGATGTACTCCAAATATTCTACTTTAGGGAGGCACCACTGAAACTTATCCTTTGAGATCTTATGCCCTCTTTTGTGCAATTCCAAAAGAAGATGTTTGCTATCTTCCTGACATGTTCCAGCATCTTTTGAAGCCAAGGGTAGATCATCTATGTACTTGATTAATTTGCTGTTTTTAAATTTTTTATTATCTGTATCTTGACTCAAAATTTGCGCAAATAAGCTGGGGCTGTCTACGAAATCTTGTGGCAAATGACTCCAGGAGTATTGACGGCCCTGCCAGGTGAAAGCAAAGCTGTATGGGTATTGAAAAGAAGGCTGAGTACAAGTCTACTACTGTAAAGTATGTAGCTGTCCTAGGAATAGAATAAATAATAGTATTGATATTGGAAACTATGGAGTGTCTCTTTAAAAAGTTATTGTTTACAGCCCTCAAATCCTGCATGAATCTATAGATGTGTTTGCCATCGGGCACTCCTTTTGGTTTTTTAATGGGCAGGATGGGCGTGTTGTATTCAGATTTACAAGGGATTATTATTCCCTGTGCAATTAATGAGTTAATTACTGGGGTAATTCCCTCAATTGCCTCTTTTGAGAGGGGATACTGAGGAATGGAAGGAGGTGGGCTAGATTTATTTTTTATCTGCACAGGAACAGCCGACATAAGTAAGCCTACATCAGTAGAAGATGTAGCCCAAAGAGACTCCAGTATATATATCTTCTGGTATTGTAAAGGTGGAATGCTCTTTTTCCTCCTGACTCTCTGAGAGAATTACAGGGAGCAAATTTAAAGATTCCTCTAGTACTTCCAATGATAAGGAACCATCTGGGGAGCAAGTTATTGTGCTTCTGAGTTTGCATAGAAGGTCCTTCCCCAGCAAATTTAAAGGGGAATCAGGCATCAAAAGGAAGGAATGTTGTACCTCTAAGGGTCCTACAGACACCATTCTGGGGGGAAGTCTTTTAACTCTTTGGGGTATTCCTGATACTCCCATACCATTCTCTGAGCCAATAGAATAACATTGTAAATCAGGTGTTCTCTCTAATACAGACCAGGAAGCTCCAGTGTCTAATAGACAATCATAATAGGTGTTATCCACCTTTTTTTAAACCCTTTTTAAACCCTTACAATACTGTGTATTGGCTCCAAGGCAGAAGAGTGGTAAAGGCTAGGCAATGGGGGTCAAGTGACTTGCCCAGGGTCACACAGCTGGGTTATCCACCTTTAAAATAACATGGGGTTCTTTAGTATGGGGGGGTAGCGGATAGGGAAAACAGGTAGTAAAACATCAGGGTCTGGAAAATCAAAGGTTGTATCCTCTGATTCCTGTGCCCCAGCCCCCGCCCCCCCAGACACCTTCATTGTGTTTGGGAAGTTCCTTGGGCACTCCCCTGAAAAGCACCATTTTTTATACATGGTTGTGGAGTTATTTCATTTGAGTTATCATTTTCCCAATATCTATTCCTATAGTCATCATTCCTAAAGTTGTGGTTTTCATTGTCATAATTATATTTATTTCTATAATTATCACTTCTGTAGTTGTTATTAAACTGAGTATTCCTTCCTATAAACTCGATAAAAGCTCTATGCTGTACCGTATTGTGGCCCTTCTTCCCACAGAAGTGGCAGGTAATGGATTGATAATTAGATTTCTGGAAAGGGGCAAGTATCATTGGTTCATTATCATGCCCACTTTCTAATTTAGCTATCTTTTCTTTTACACATCTCATTTCTTTCTTCATTTCCTCCATGGCATCATTATTTTCTTCCTCCTTTTCTTTTTTTTCCCATTAAAACATATATAGCTGTTTTTCACAATTCTCCAAGGTCCATCTCTGACCATCTTGGACAATGTGTTCTAAAATAATTCCTAATCACTTTGTAAGAGTTATTGACAAAGATCCTTCTAACTTGTCTTAAGCTATTCTCTTTAGTTAGGTCCCAATCCAGGTATCTGTCTTCAAACTCGATTATTCTATCCATGAATCTGGAGGGTGTTTCTTCCTTCTTTTGCTTAATTTTTTCAAGTTTCATCCACTTCTCTGTACTGTCTGCACATTCCCTCATTGATGTAAAGATTGCCTCTCTACAACAATATAGTTTTAGATAATCCTCAGGGTTGTTATAGTCCCATTCAGGATCCTGAGATGGCCAATGTGCTGCATTACTCCCCTGGTTTTTGTTGACATGAGCAACTATTTCATTTTTCTCACATAAGTTAAAAAAGCCTGTAGCAAAGTTCTCAACGTCCTTGTAAGATGGATTATACTGAAAAAAATATGTCTCCCATCTTTTTTGTTACTAGAAAGGGATCTTGTTCATATGTGGGGATATTTCATGTAAATTCATTTATTTCTTGGGGAGTAAATGGTATCCTGTGTCTTAAAGTCACCACATACCCATTCTGTCCTATTTCAGGTACTTCTCTCAGAGGAAACAGGCTTCTAGTTGAATTTTGTACCTGTGGGTCAATTTGACTAGGACAAGTTTCTCTAGGAGGACGAGATCTCCTTTAGGCTAGAATTTGGTTTTCTATAGGAGAGGGAACATGAGAAACTGGGATTGCAGGGGAAGGGTTTTGGGGATTAAATTCAGTCAAGATTTGCACTACATGAGAGAAGCAGTCTGTTAACTGAGCTATAGGGAAGGTGTTTTCCATCTCTATTTCAGGGAAGGAAAATTCCTCATTCAAAGGTTCTGAAACAGGTCTGTTTCTGGTAGGGTGGATGTTTGCCAATTGATCCTGTAGGAAACATTTTAAAATTTCTAATTGGGATTGCATGTTTTCTTGCATTTTATCCTCAATTTTTTTGGTGTTTTTCTGAATTTCAGCTTCAAATGATCTTTTTATGTTAACATCTCTATACACAGTGCTGAGGAGAATAAAAATGATATTAGCTCTTAATATAAAACATTGGAGGTATCCTACATTCCTCAATGTCCCTAATTCTTCAACCACCAAAACCCAATGACCCTGACCCAAAAACAGTTTTATTTCACTTCACTTCATCTCAACTTTCAGTAAGTAAATAAGAGGAATACCTGGCACACATTTTCTAAATGATAATACCCAGAAAAGATCTATTTCTTCTACTAACTTAATCAGGATCTTTTTAGAAGTAA
This sequence comes from Monodelphis domestica, assembly GCF_027887165.1. Lineage (NCBI taxonomy): Eukaryota > Metazoa > Chordata > Mammalia > Didelphimorphia > Didelphidae > Monodelphis > Monodelphis domestica. The sequence goes on along the minus strand of NC_077229.1, from coordinate 464,351,435 downwards.
AAAAGTAAATCTTTACATAACATATATTTGAAAGATAAAATAACTCTTAAGTAATGAATTTCATGTTCAAATTGCAGCTCAGGAATAAATATATCTTAGAAGGTTGTTATAGTTTCATTTTTATATTGTGTTTTTATTATTGTGGTAGTAGCTATTGACCAGATCTACCCGTGATTCTATCAATGAAGTGAGCTCTCAATGAAGATCTCTCTTTATAGTGTAGATAGATGTTTTCTTTGCAATTAATAATCATAAAGAGTTCCTGAGGTCACTGAAGGCTAAAATGACTTGCCTATGGGCATTCAATGAGTAATTAGGAAATTGTCAGAAGTGGGACTTGAACAGGAGGCATTCTGAGGATAGCTACCTATCCACTATCACTATGTCATGTCTCATCTAAGAAGATATTTATTTAATCAGAACAAAATCTAAATAAGAAAAATATAATCTTATTAAAACTCAGAACCTGATGATTTTTTCATGGAAGAATTTCCAGTTAACTCACTAAATTTCACTTATTTTATTTTTTCAGCTATTGAATAGTACTTAAGTTTAATAGTGATCTATGGGAAGCCATTGAAAGTTTTTGAATACGTAATCATGATAAAGGTAAAAAACCTTCATAGTGATATAAAATATGATTTTGGGATAATTTGAAGGCAGAATTATTCATTAGGTGTCTATTATATTAATATGTATGAGAAAGGATGAGGACCTAATAGCATTCAAATGATTTTTCTAAACTTGACCTCTTCATAGCATATCTCAGAGAAGTTCAGAGTGGAAGATTAATGTAGATATACAGATTTTCAAAGATGCATTTAAGGATCTTTATTGCTTCACAAGACTTAATTTAGTTATAGTCAATATTGAATACACCCAACACACTCAATGAGAGACATCTAACAATCACAAGAACCTGTTAAACATCTATTCTGTGCCAGATGCTATATTAAAAACCGGGATATACAGATAAACATGAAAAATAAAATTTGGCCCATGAGAGTGTATAGTCTAGTAAGAGAAGAATACACATACACATACACTCACGCTCACACATATACACACACTTACCTTTTGCAAGAATCAATTAGAAAAAAACATTTCCAAATAATGTGTTACTTTCCCAGTTATTATTCTCTACTTCCTTATACTGATACTTATCTGTAAACATATCATATACCAAAGGAACAAACAAACAAACTCCGCGAGGAAAGGACTATTTCTATTTCATATTTGCATCTATTTCTATACCTTCTGTAGAGTAGCCATTTCATTATTATTGCTTGAATTGCAAACTCCAATAAATCTTTGCTTACAACTTGTCCTTGCTTGCCTATTCTGCATTACTCTTTTTCATTCTCCATGTATTCTATAGTAGCTATGCATTTACTTGTCCATTGGTTATGGTTCTTGCTATGAGGAAAGCTATCTTCATTTTTAGTTACATACTTTTGGATGACATTCTTTATGCCAGTGTTTCAAAATTAGTTCATTAAGCATCAAGAAGAATGCTATAGATCAATGAGAAAAAAATATATAAAGTTGTTAAGCTCTTCTAGATAAAGTTCACAAGGACTAACTTGATATACATGATTACCTAAGCCACAATCTCAGTTCCCCTTTCATTATGGCATTATTAGGAACAACATTTTTCATAATCTATTTCTCAGCATCAAATTGAAATTTTTCAATCTAGTAAAAGGATGATTAGATTAAAGTTTGGGAGTTTAAGGAGACCTTAGAGATAAGAATAACCTCATTTTCCAGATGAGAAAACTGAGACTTCAAAATTTTGGTGACTTGAGTAATATCAGAGAGCTAGTAAGAAATTTAGAATGAGATCCCTACCCATGTCTTCCTATGTCCAATCCACTATTTATTAACTGTACAATGCTGTCTCTCATCCTTGGTGATTAAGAACATTCTTTGTTTCTTCAATTTTAGCCTCACTGTCAGAAAGACTTCATTTTCCTGCCTTTGCACTTTTACACAAATTGGTTCTCCAAATTAGTAATTCTATATGTCATAGAATTCTTAAATTCCATTAAAATATACATCAGACTATCTACTTCCTTTTTTAAAGAATTATTATTATTTTTTTTTACAGCACCAATTTTTGTAATAGCAAAGAACTGGAAATGAAATAGATACCTGTGAAATGCCTAAAAACAGACTGTGGTACATGAATGCAATGGAATATTACTGTTACAAGAAATGATGAATATTATTAATATAAGGAAGTTTGGAAAGTACAACATGAAAAAATTCAAAGTGTCAGTCATCCAATGAATTTTTTTTTTTGCATTTTTATCACTGGCATTTAAAAGGTTCTTTTTTTAAAATAATATTTTATTTGATCATTTCCAAGCATTATTCATTAAAGACAAAGATCATTTTCTTTTCCTCCCCCTCACCCCCCATAGCTCACGCGTGATTCCACTGGGTATCACATGTGTTCTTGATTCGAACCCATTGTCATGTTGTTAATATTTGCATTAGAGTGTTCTTTAAAGTCTCTCCTCTGTCATGTCCCCTCAACAGCTGCAGTTGGGCAGTTGCTTTTCCTCGGTGTTTCTACTCCCACAGTTTGTCCTCTGCTTATGAATAGTGTTTTTTCTCCTAGATCCCTGCAGATTGTTCAGGGACATTACACCGCTACTAATGGAGAAGTCCATTACATTCGATTATACCAGTGGATTAGTCTCTGTGTACAATGTTCTGCTGGTTCTGCTCCTCTCGCTCTGCATCACTTCCCGGAGGTCGTTCTAGTCTCCATGGAATTCCTTCACTTTATTATTCCTTTTTGCACAATAGTATTCCATCACCAACATATACCACAATTTGTTCAGCCATTCCCCAATTGATGGGAATCCCCTCGTTTTCCAATTTTTGGCCACCACAAAGAGCACAGCTATGAATATTTTTGTACAAGTCTTTTTGTCCATTATCTCTTTGGGGTACAAACCCAGGAGTGCTATTGCTGGATCAAAGGATAGACATTAGCAGTGCTATTGCTGGATCAAAGGATAGACATTCTTTTATCGCCCTTTGGGCATAGTTCCAAATTGCCCTCCAGAATGGTTGGATCAGTTCACAACTCCACCAGCAATGAATTAGTGTCCCTACTTTGCCACATCCCCTCCAGCATTCATTACTTTCCTTTGCTATCATGTTAGCCAATCTGCTAGGTGTGAGGTGATACCTCAGAGTTGTTTTGATTTGCATTATAAGAGATTTAGAACACTTCTTCATGTGCTTATTAATAGTTTTGATTTCTTTATCTGAAAACTGCCTATCCATGTCCCTTGCCCATTTATCAATTGGAGAATGGCTTGGATTTTTGTACAAAAGATTTAGCTCTTTATAAATTTGAGTAAATAAACCTTTGTCAGAGGTTTCTATGAAGATTTTTTCCCAATTTATTGTTTCCCTTTTGATTTTAGTTACATTGTTTTTGTTTGTACAAAAGCTTTTTAATTGGATGTAGTCGAAATTATTTATTTTACATTTTGTGATTCTTTCTATGTCTTGCTTGGTTTTAAAGTCTTTCCCCTCCCAAAGGTCTGACATGTATATTATTCTGTGTCTACCCAATTTACTTATGGTTTCCTTCTTTATGTTTAAGTCATTCACCCATTTTGAATTTATATTGGTGTAGGGTGTGAGGTGTTGATCAATTCCTAATCTCTCGCACACTGTCTTCCAATTTTCCCAGCAGTTTTTATCGAATAGTTGATTTTTGTCCCAAAAGCTGGGATCTTTGGGTTTATCGTATACTGTCTTGCTGAGGTCGCTTTCCCCCAGTCTATTCCACTGATCTTCCTTTCTGTTTCTTAGCCAGTACCAAATTGTTTTGATGACTGCTGCTTTGTAATATAGTTTAAGGTCTGGGACTGCAAGGCTCCCATCTTTTATGTTTTTTTTTTTCATTATTTCCCTGGATATCCTTGATCTTTTGTTATTCCAAATAAACTTTGTTATGGTTTTTTCTAAATCAGTAAAGAAATATTTTGGGAGTTCCATGGGTATGTCACTAAATAGATCACTGGTGAATCCATCAGACCCTGGGGATTTTTTCTTAGGAAGTTCTTTGATGGCCTGTTGGATTTCATTTTCTGATATGGGATTATATAAGAATTCTATTTCGTCTTCTGTTAGTCTAAGCAATTTATATTTTTGTATATATTCATCCATATCACCTAAATTGGTGTATTTATTGCCATATAATTGGGCAAAGTAATTTCTAATGATTGACTTAATTTCCTCTTCTTTGGAGGTGATGTCCCCCTTTTCATCTTTGATGCTGTTAATTTGCTTTTCTTCTTTCCTTTTTTAAATTAGATTGACCAGTGCTTTGTCTGTTTTGTTTGTTTTTTCAAAGTACCAGCTTCTTGTCTTATTTATTAAATCAATAGTTCTAACACTTTCAATTTTATTAATTTCTCCCTTAATTTTTAGGATTTCTAGTTTGGTTTTCTGCAGGGGTTTTTTAATTTGATCGCTTTTGAGTTTTTTTATTTGCATTTCCAATTGATTGATCTCTGCTCTCGCTAGTTTGTTAATATATGCACTCAGGGATATGAATTTACCTCTGATTACCTCTTTGGCTGCATCCCAAAAGGTTTGAAAGGATGTCTCGCCATTGTCATTTTCCTCGGGGAAATTATTAATTGTTTCTATGATTTCTTCTTTAACTAAACGGTTTTGGAGTATCATATTGTTTAATTTCCAATTAGTTTTTGATTTGGTTTTCCATGTACCATTACTGATCATTATTTTTATTGCCTTGTGATCTGAGAAGGCTGCATTCATTATTTCTGCTTTTCTGCATTTGTGTGCTATGTTTCTGTGACCTAATGTATGGTCAATCTTTGTGAATGTGCCATGTGGTGCTGAGAAGAAGGTGTATTTCTTTTTATCCCTATTTATTTTTTTCCATATGTCTATTAATTCTAATTTTTCTAAGACTTCATTCACTTCTTTCACCTCCTTCTTATTTATTTTTTTACTTGATTTATCTAAATTTGATAATGGTTGGTTTAAGTCTCCCACTAATATGGTTTTATTGTCTATTTCTTCCTTCAATTCTCCTAGTTTCTCCATTAGAAATTTGGGTGCTATATTATTTGGTGCATACATGTTGATTAATGATATTTCCTCATTGTTTAAAGTCCCTTTTAACAAAATATAATTACCTTCCCTATCCCTTTTGATCAGGTCTATTTTTGCTTTGGCTTTATCAGATATCATGATTACCACTCCTGCCTTCTTTCTGTCAGTTGAGGCCCAGAAGTTCTTACTCCATCCTTTAATTCTGACCTTGTGGGTGTCAACCCGCCTCATGTGTGTTTCTTGAAGACAACATATGGTAGGGTTTTGGATTCTAATCCATTCTGCTATATGTCTACATTTTATGGGTGAGTTCATCCCATTCACGTTCAAAGTTATGATTGTCATTTGTGGACTCCCTGGCATTTTGATTGCCTTCCCTAATTCTAACCTTTTCTTCTTCGGCTCTACCTTTTAGTCCAGTGATTTACTTTGAATCAGTCCCCCTTGTCCCCTCCCTTGATGTTTCCCTTTTTAGTCCCTCCCTTTTTGTTCCCTCCCCCTCCCCCTCTCTTTCCCTCCCTTTTTGTTCTCCCTCTCCCCCTCCCCCCCTTGGTTTTCCCTTCTCCCTACCCTTGTTGGGTAAGATAGAATTCAAGATCCCAATGGATCTGGATGTTTTTCCCTCTCAGAGTTGATTTCCCTGAGATTAAGGTTTAAGTAAAAAACCCTCTCTTCCTCTCCTTCTTATAGGAGTTTTCTTCCCCTCCCCTTCCCATTTGAAACTTTGTGTGAGAAAGATTATTCTATTTGGTCTTTCTTTACCCCCTATTTATACATTACATTTCCCCCACATATTAGTATACATAGATTGATATAAATGTAGTCCTTATAGAAGAGAGTTTGAGTAAAAGAAGAAGATAACATTTTTCCCCTTTCCTTAATATTTACCTTTTCAGGTATTCCTTGCTCTTTGTTTTTTGGTATCAAACTTTCCACAGAGCTCTGGACTTTTCTTTGCAAAAAGTTGGAAGTCTTCTATTTTGTTGAATGCCCATACTTTCCCTTGGAAGTATATAGTCAGTTTTGCTGGGTAGCTGATTCTTGGTTGAAGACCCAGCTCTCTTGCCTTTCTGAAGATCATGTTCCATGCCTTACGATCATTCAGAGTAGAACTTGCAAGGTCTTGTGTGACCCTGATTGGCATTCCTTTATATCTAAATTGTCTTTTTCTGGCTTCCTGTAGGATTTTTTCTTTTGTTTGATAGCTTTGGAATTTGGCAATTACATTCCTGGGAGTTGTCTTTTGGGGGTTTAGTGTAGAAGGTGTTCTGTGAGCTCTGTCAGTGGCTGTATTGCCCTCTTGTTCTAGAATCTCTGGGCAATTTTCTTTGATTATATCTTGTATCACCATGTTGAGTTTGGTGTTTATTTCTGGCTTTTCTGGAAGTTCAATTATTCTTAAATTATCTCTTCTCCCTCTATTTTCCAGATCTGTCACCTTGTTGGTGAGATATTTTATGTTCTCTTCTAATTTCTTGGTATTTTGGCTTTGCTTTATTAATTCTTGCTCTTTTACACGATCGTTGTCTTCTAGCTGCCTGATTCTGGCCTTTAAAGCCTGGTTTTCCTTTTCACTTTGGTCAAACTGTTTTTGTAGATGTGTGAATTTCTTTTTCATTATTTCCCACTTTTCCTCCCAGAAGGCTTCCATCTTTTTGGTCATTTCTGATTCAAATTCTTCATGGGTTTGTAGAGAGTTTCCATTTCCTTTGGGAGGTTTCGGAGCATTTTCTTGCATATCGTCTTCTATCTCCTCTGTATTTTGTATTTTTGGCTCCATAGAATGTGTCCAAAGTCACCCCTTTCTTCTTATTTTTTTGGGATTTGGGGGCTTCTGTGCTTCTGTGGAGTTTGCCATCTCTGAATGTGGAGGATTAGCTTTTCTTCTCTCTGTCTGCTGTTCAGAGGCTTTAGTCCTGGGCAGATTGTTGGTTCTATGAGCTTTCCCTGGGTTAAATTGGGTGTGCCTTAAGGCAATGACTTTCACTAGAACTGGAATGGAAGGGTCGGACCAGGGGGCCACACTCTCCCCCGGCTCTATCTGCTTCCCTGCTGCTAAGGTGTCCCCTCCACTGGGTCGGGTTGCTTTCCGGAAGCTGCCTTCAGAAAAGCTGGCCATGAATCTGTTTCGTCAGCCCTGAGGGTTGCTGTTGTTTCAGATGACCCTGCTCTCTGCGGAGGAAGGAGCCGCGGCTTCCCGGAGCTCTGAGGGCAGTGACTTTCACTGAGACTCTGATAGAAGGATCCAGCCCATGAGGCTGTCTTGCCCGCCCTGAGGGTTGCTGTTTCAGACGACCCTGCTCTCTGCGGGAGGATGGGCCATGGTTTCCCGGAGCTCCAAGGGCAGTGACTTTCACTGAGACTTGGATAGCAGGATCCAGCTGGTGAGGCTGTCTTGCCCGCCCTGAGGGTTGCTGTTGTTTCAGATGACCCTGCTCTCTGAGCAGGGTGGGGCCACGACTTCCTGCGCTCCTACCCCTTAGGTACAAGTGTTCTCGGGTTCTGTCTTTTGAGGGGGGCCATACCTTTTGATCCAGGTCCAGGTCCAGGAGGAGGATTCCCTGGGTCTGTGCTGTTGATCGTTTTGAATTTCGGTGCCTTAGGAGCTTATAGTTTGAGATCGGTCGGGAAGGGTTTTCCGGAGATCTGAACTTTAGCTTTCTCTAAGCCGCCATCTTGACTGGAAATCTCTGCTGATAATAACAATTTTAGAAAGTTACCAATATCCTCTTTTCTTGTGGGGATACATATCATTTTAACTTATTGGGTCCCTTAAAAAAAGGATTTTGTTATTTTTGTCTGTTTCTTTTTTTTAATTACCTTTTGATGATTCTTTTGAATTCTGTGTTTGCGCATCAAATTTTCTTTTCAGGTCTGGTCTTTTCTTTGTGAATGCTTGGAATTCTTCTATTTTATTAAATGGCCATACTTTCCCATGTAAGAATATAGTCAAATTTACTGGGTAGTTGATTCTTGGGTTGTAGAACTAGTTCCCTTGCTTTCTGGAATATCATATTCCTTTCCTTATGGTCCTTCAGTATAGATGGAGCCAGATCCTATGTTATCCTCACTGTAGTTTCATGGTATCTGAATGACTTCTTCTTAGCACCATGTAATATTTTTTCCTTGGTCTGGTAGTTCTTGAATTTGGCTATAACATTCCTGGGTATTGTTAGTTGGGGATTAAGTATAGGAGATGATCTGTGGATTCTTTCAATCTCCACTTTTCCCTCTTGTTTTATGATGTTGGGGAAGTTTTCTTGGATAATTTTCTGTAGGATTATGACCAGGATTTTTCTTTTGACATGGTCTTCTGGTAGACCTATGATTTTTAAGTTGTCTCTCCTGGAACAATTTTCTAAATCTTCTGTTTTTTGAATGAGATGTTTCATATTTTCCTCAATTTTTTATTCTTTTGATTTTGTTTTATAGCTTCCTGCTTGCTTGTGAAGTTGCTTGCATCTAATTGTTGTATTCTGGTTTTTAAGACAGAATTTTATCCCTGGCTTTTTGGTCATCCTCCTTCTGGTCTGATTTTCTTTGGAGATCATCTTTCATACTTTGCCTCATATTTCCTTTTCTTCGCTTCATCATTCATCTCCTTTGCCTCGTTTTCAACCTGATTAATTTTAGCTTTCAAGATACTATTTTCTCATTTTAGTTCAAGTTCCTCTGTTTCCAGATGACTTATCTTGCTTTTTAAGTTCTTTTCTCAGTTGTCTTCAGCCTCTCTTAATTGTGTTTTGAATTGTATTTTGAGTTCTTCCAAAGCCTGTGTCCAATTCATTGGAGTTTCTGTGTTTTTGCTTGTTCTTTCTTGGTCTTACTCTGTTACATTTGCTCTTTGTTCATTGTCTGTATAGAAGTTGTCAATTGTAATTTCTTTTTTCTTTTTGTATTGTTTGCTTATATTTGCCCCTTCTTTCCCCCCTGTAGTTGCCTTCACTCTTGCTACTCTCATTGTGTGCTGGATCTGTGTGTTTGATCCTTTCTGTCAGCCTTCACACTTGATGCTCAGCAATGCACTCAGAGCAGTCTGTGGGGGAGGGGTGTTAGATCTTAAGCTTCTCTGCCCTCTGAAGGCTTGATGAAGGCCCAGATGAATTAAACTTGCAGAGCTGTACGTGCCCTGTGGCCAAACCTTGGGAAAGTTGGTGGGGAAGGGATATGGAGTGTCTCCTCTGCTGTGACTAGGCTGCCTCCTCTTTGCTTCTCTTTGAGCTGACTCCAAGCCTCCCATGTTTGGAGCCCTGAGCCTGGCACAGCTTTGCCCACAGGGTACTCCCTCCAGATTAGGGCTCTTGCTCACCCAGAGATTCCAACCACTGCTGAAGGCTCAGTACTGTGGGTGGGGGATGGGTCCTAGGTCCTTCCATCCTCCTTCCCCTTGAACCTGAGTGTTCTCAAATTTAGGCTTTTGTGGGGTGTACCTATTAAGTGGCATCCAGCAGGAGGGTACCTTTGATTTTTCCTATTTTTAGATTTGCTTTTCAGTCCCCTAGGAGCATTTGATTTTTAATCAGTGAGGAAGGGTTTTTAGAGGTCTGACCTTTCACTACCTCTATGCTATGTAAAGATAATTTTATAGTTGTGACTTAAAATCTAAAATTAATTTTTGGTCACCATGGGATATCCCAATAATAAAATACCCAAGTCAGCTGGAAATTATAGTGATTTTAATTAATATAGAGAGAAGAAATTAAGAAGAAGAGAACGAGAGAGGAAAGAGTTAATTTAAACTGCTCCAGCTCAGGATGAGCTAAGAAGGAGTTAAAGGCCTTGACCAAGAGGGCCTCCCTTGAGAGCAAAGGGAAAAGGAACTCAGTCTTATCACTCACCACAAGACCATCTCAAGGAAGCTGTTTGTGGGAGCTCCTCCAGGCTTGAGTTCCAGTATCAAACTGACACTCAGGCCTGCTCACAAGAAATCACCAGCCAGATCCACCTCTCCAGGGAAAGAGACTGAAGAGAGGAAGTGATGCACCCTGTATAGACTGTTTTACATCACTTTCCTGTGTCTTATCTGCATCAATGTTAGCTTAGCTTGACTTAGGACAGCTCAGGTGTGTCAGCTGTTCCTGCACATTTCTTTCCAAGGCCATCCTCCTAGATACTTAATCCTTAAGTATGGGTGCAGACATTCCTGATCTTGTTATACTAAGTAGGGTGGAGCAATGCAAAGTTCACAAAACATTCTTGATTTTTTTAGGCCAAGTATCTCCATTATTATAATCAGGAGGTAGCTAAATCAAATCTCCTAAAGTACGGTCTAAGTAGGGTGTAATCATTTTAAAGTTCACAGCTGATATCTTGACTCTGCCTCCTTTTCCCAATTTTATTCAACCTTTAATTGTTTTTTGAATTTTTTTTTATTTTTTCCAGAGCATTAGTCCAATTTGTTGGGGTGTCTGTGTTTTTGCTTGGTGTTCCTTGGTCTTCCTCTTTTCCATTTTTAATTTGTTCATTACCTGAATAGAAGATGTTGATTGTAATTTCTTTTTTTCTTTTTCTGTTGTTTACTCATATTTTTTCCTTCTTTTCACCTTCTTTTCACCTTTTTATTGGCTGTATTCTTGCTCCTCTGTTTGTTTCCTAGATCTGTGAGTTTTGACTTTTCTGCCTTTAAGGGGCATTTTCTCTGCTCCACTGATTAACTGGATTAGGCTGATAGAGCTAACCTGTTATATTAATGTGCTCTAAGGCCAATTCTTCCCCAGCTGCCAGCAGAGGCTAAAGGTGAAGGTGAAGGTGTGGACTCTGAAGGTAGTTAACTTTGGTCCTCCTCTCTATCCCAACCACCTCCCTGTCAGCCAACCAGAGTCCTGAGATTCCCATGGTGGTAATAAGGTACTCTGTTCTGGTTGCAGCCTTTGGCCTGGGATACCAGTTAGCCCAAATCCTACTGTGGGTCTCAGCATTAGGTGGGGAAGGGGTTTTGGATCTTTCCCTCATAGTCATGAATTCAACTTTATCTGCATATAATTTTCAGGATAAATCTAGTAGAAAAGAGCTGTGGCTCTATCTTGTTGAGTGTGGCTTTCTATTTTGTATACTTGCTCTTCTGATTTTTTGGTAGCTCTGTCAGTTTGAGTTTTTCTGCCCTCTAGAAACTTCTTCTCTGCATTATTGATAAATTAGATTAAGCCTGTTTAACTGACCTGCAGAACTGAATGTGCCCTGAGCCCAAAACTTCCAGTGACATAGACCTTTAAATGGAGGTGTAGTGGCTGAAAACTGCAATCAGTCTGCCTTCTTCTCTGCTTCTCTTTTCAAGCTGCTTCTTTGCCAGTTGTAGTCATAGCCCTGAATTTTAAATAATTGCACTAGCAAGGTACTCTGTTCAGGTTGGAGCCCTTGCCCTGAGATCCCATTAATCATGGGAGTCTCAGCACAATAGGTGGGTGAGGGGCACTGGGACCTTCTTTGTTTCTTAACCTTAAACCTGAGAATTTGATCTTCTCTGCATACCTTTTTTTTAGCATTATTTTATTTGATCATTTCCAAACATTATTCATTGGAAACAAAGATCCTTTTCTTTTCTCCCCCCCCCCCCACCTCTCCCATAGCTGATGCATGATTCCATTGGGTATCACATATGTTCTTGATTCAAACCCATTTCCGTGTTGTTGGTATTTGCATTAGAGTGTTCATTTAGAGTCATTTCAGTCATATTCCCTCCACCCCTGTAGTCAAGCAGTTGCTTTTCCTTGGTGTTTTTACTCCCACAGTTTATCCTCTGCTTGTGGATAGTGTTTTTTAGATCCCTGCAGATTGTTCAGGGACATTGCATTGACCCTAATGGAGAAGTCCATTACCTTTGATTGTACCACAGTGTGTCAGTCTCTGTGTAAAACATTTTTTTCCTGCTTCTGCTCCTTTCGCTCTGCATCACTTCCTGGAGGTTGTTCCAGCCTCCATGGAATTCCTCCAGTTCATTATTCCTTTGAGCACAATAGTAGTCCATCACCAACATATACCACAATTTGTTCAGCCATTCCCCAATTGAAGGGCATCCCCTCATTTTCCAATTTTTGGCCACCACAAAGAGCGCTGTTGTGAATATTCTTGTACAAGTCTTTTTCCTTATTATCTCTTTGGGGTACAAACCCAGCAGTGCTATGGCTGGATCAAAGGGAAGACAGTCTTTTATCGCCCTTTCGGCATAGTTCCAAATTGCCCTCCAGAATGGTTGGATCAATTCACAACTCCACCAGCAATGAATTAGTGTCCCTACTTTGCCGCATCCCCTCTAGCATTCATTACTTTCCATAGCTGTCATGTTAGCCAATCTTCTGTATATCTTTTAAGTTGAATGCAACAGGAGGGTCTAACAGCTCTGTCTTGTTGTTTTATTTGGTATTCTGTCCCCTTTAAAGTGCTTTGTATTTTATTGGTGTGAAAGAATTTTCACAGAGGAATTGATTTATGCTGTTTCTAAGCCATCATCTTGATTCCACCCCTTCCTTTTTATTAAAGTAAGGCTATTTAATTCTCTTTCCTCTTCTATTATTTTAGGCAATTAAAAATTTTATAAACATTTATCCATTTTACTTGTACTATACATTTTGGGCAAAATTGGGCAAAATATTTGCTTTAATTTCATCTTAATTGGTGGCATATTAATTCTTTTCATTTTTGATTCTTGTAACTTGATTTTCTTTTTTCTTTTTTATTCACATTAATCAATGGGTTATTTATTTTATTTTTTCATGAACACAGATCCTAATTTTATTTATTAATCCAGTGGTTTTATAACTTTCAGTTTTATTAATCTCTTGATTTTTAAGATTTCTATTTTGCTTTATATGTAGGAATTTTTGTTCTTTTACTAGTTACTTTTAGTTTTATTTCCAGTTCATTAGTCTATACTTTCTCCTTTTTATTAATTTATGTATTGAGATATAAAATTTCCTCTACTGCTTCGGGTGCATCCCATAACTTTTAGTATGCTTTTTCATTTTTGTCATTCTCTTTAATCAAATTATTCATTGTTCCCATGGTGTTTTCTTTTACCCACTCATTCTATAGGATTAGATTTACAATTCAAATCTTTTTAAATATCTGCTTCTATGGACCTTTATTGAATGATTTTTATTGCCTTATAATCAGAAAAAAGGTATGTTTCATATTTCTACGCTTGTACATTATATGAGGCTTATATGTTCTAATAAATGGTCCATTTTTGTGAAGATTATATTAAAAATCTACTCCTCTATATTCTCATTAAATTTTCTCTAAAGTTGCATGTATATTTGTGTTTGAATGTATGTGTGCACATCTCTGTGTATAACTTTTTAAAAATTATATTCATCTCCTTAAATTCTTTCTTAATTTTTATGAGTAAATCCCCAATTTGTATAGTTTTACTTTCTATATCCTTCTATAACTCACTTAACTTTTTCTTTAAAATGGTGGATGCTATTCCATTTTGTGCATATATGTTTATATTGATACTGCTTTTTTGTCTTTGACATCTTTAAGCAAATATAGTTTCCCTGATTATGTCCTTAAGTCAGGTCTATTTCTGCTTTTTCTTTGTTTGATATCATGACTGCTATCCTCATCTATTTTTACTTTAGCTGAAGTATAATAGATTCTGTACCAGTCTCTTATTTTAATTCTTTGTGTGACTTTCAGCTTCATTTGTTTCTAGTAAGTAAATATTGTTCAATTCTGGTTTCTAATCTATATTGTTTCCTGCTTCTGTTAAACACAGTTATGATTTCTAACTGTGTATTTTGATGCATCATAAATCATATTATCTTCTATTCCATTCTTCCCTCTTCCCTTCCTTCTTCTTTCTCTCCCTCCCTCCCCCTTCACTCTCTCTTTCTCCTTTCCCCTCTCCCTCCTCAGAAGTTCATTTTGCTTTTGACCACTGTGTCCCTTTAACTGATCTACTTTTTGTTATCTCTCTCATACACATACACACATACAAACACACAAGTGATAGAAATCTGTTTTCAAAAAAGGGAAATAGGAAGGAAAAGGACTAAGATAAAAGGGGTGATGATAAAAACATAGATGTTTTACAAGTTTTTTCTTCTTTCTTTGAACTAATTTAGATGAAAGTTAGTTTCAAAGATTGCTCTCCTCATTTTTCCCTTGCCTCTTTTAAGCTAGATAATTGACACTATTCTTCTCCTTTCCCTTCTCCCAGTGCATCACTTACTATGTTTTCTATTTAATTTTTTGAGATTATCTCTATATAATTTATTTATATCGTATCCTCTGCCCATGTAAATTCTTTCTAATTGGATTAATGATAATAAAGTTCTCAAATGTTACGTATATCATTTTACCATATAGAAATATAAAAAAGTAACCATAGTAAGTCCCGTTTGACTTCTTTTCTTTACTTTTTTATTCTTCTCTTGATTTATGTATTTGAATGTTAAAATTTTCTATTCAATTCTGGTCTTTTCAATAGGAATCCTTAAAAATTCTCCATTTCATGAAATATCCATTTTGTACTTGAAGGATTATAATTTTCTTTGTCCTGTAGGTTATTCTTGGTTGTAATTCTAGTTCTTGGCTTTCCATAATATCCTGTTCTGAGCCCTATACTCCTTCATCATGGCAGCTGCTAAATCTTATTTGATCTCAACTGTGGCTCTATAGTATTTGAATACTTTCTGTCTAACTCTGGAATTTGGCTGTAACATTTCTTGGGAGTTTTCATTTTGGAATTTCTTTTGGAAAGTGGTCAGAGGATCCTTTTAGTATCTATTTTGCTTCATGGTTCCATGGTTTTGTGGGAATTTCTCTTTATAATTTCTTGAAATATAATGTCTAGGCTTTTTTCCCTTTATTATGACTTTCAGGTGGTCTAAATTTTTTTAAATTATCTCTCCTTGATCTATTTTTCCAACATCATTTGTTTTTCCAACAAGACTTTTAAAATCTTTCTTTTTTCATTTTTTTTGTTTGTTTAAGTAACATGGGATAATTAGCTTCCACTTGACCAGTTCTAATTTTTAAGGAGTAATTTTTTTCAGTGATGTATTTCTTTTTCCATTTGGCCAATTTGTTTTTAATTCTTTCTATCTATCTCAGAATCAATACTGTATATTGGTTCCAAGGCAGAAAAGCAAGAACATCTAGTCAATGAGGGTTAAGTAATTTGCTCAGGGTTACAAAACTAAGAAGTGTATGAGGCTAGATTTGAACCTAAGACCGATAATTTCTAGCCCTGGGTCTCAATATGCTGAACCACTTGACCCCACCAATTCTAGTTTTTAAGAAATTATTGGTTTCAATATTTACATGCCCCTTTTTCTAAAATATCAATTATTTTTTCATAAAATTTTTACCCTTCTCTCATTTCTTTCCCAATTTTTTCTTGTTATTTAATTTTAATTGAAGCCATTGAATTTTTTCTTTAGCTCTTATTATAATTATCGAAGGCTCATGTCCAGTTTGACTTATCTTTGAGGCTTTGCTTGTCTTGTCAGTATTTGCACATTATTGTCATATCATTTTCTTCATGAGCTTCTCTGTCATTATCACATTTTTTTTATGGCCTGGCCTAGGGTCTATTTTTTGCTTTGTTCTGTTATTTGCCCATTTTCTTAGCTTATAAGTGGATTTTGAGCTTTATTTTCAAATTGAGCTCTGTTAAGTTCTGTATTAGGTAGGAAGACCACTATTCCAAACTTCAAACTTTTTCATCTTGCTGTTTGCACAGCTAATTTTGGAGGTGGAAAGGTTGTAAATTTTCAGTGCTGTGAATTCAACATTGTGAGAATTAATTAGATAGATGTGTGATCACTTCTCTTTTTGCTTCATTCTGATCCTTATCCAGAAAGGGCCTTGATCCTCAAGTGATGGTACTCCTCTTTACCTTGTAACTGGAAATGGGAAGTAGGGTTCCTGCTATTTTGCTTTCTTTCCCTCATGGAATTCTGACCAGGGCCTCTGCTCCATTGAAACCACAACTCCTCAATTCCCTGGAACCATAACTTAGTATTGCGAAATGCTCAGTGGAGTTGCTAAACAGAGCCTGGTTCAGTGCCTGCATTGGGGTCTTGTATAATCTCTTTCTAAACTCAGTGTCAGTGACTAGTTCTCTTCTTTTTTCTGGGAAATGAAAACTCTTAGAACTGTTGTTGATGTTGCCCCTCCTGCTATTTTGGTCACTATCCATTAGCTCTAAGATTCATAGCTTGTGTTGTCATCTTATTATGTTCTTGGCTAGCCCTACTTCAGCGTCAAAGACTTCTCCTTCCAACTTTCTAAGTTGCCTTGGGATGGAAAACATATTTAAACTTGACTTCTTGTTACGTATGCTACTCCAGAAAACAGTTTGATACATTGTTTTTAAATTATTTGAAGAGGAAAGCTAAGATAGAATGCTCTTCAATTTCACTCTTTCCTCTGCTTGTACATTTTATTTCTTATAATTCTGTCTTGCATTATAAGTAACATTTTAATTCTGTTTTCCTGAATGAAGTGCAGCTGATTTCTCATACCTCAGGTCTTGTTTCTTACTAGGTAAATTTATATTACTCCCTGGGACAACCATGCCACCCCAGGACAAATTATTCCAATTTATTATTTGTCCCTGAATTAACCACTGTCAATTGCTATATAAGAATTTGCAATTACTCCTTCATACTTCTCCTACCTTTTTGGTTTTTTTAATGTACAGTTTTAGTGATATTTCATTTCAGTATGGAAAATGTGATATATTGGCATATTTTTTCTCAAAAGTATATACTTTTAAGATATTAAGATATTTTTTCTTAAATATTTCTTAAATATTAAGATTTAAGATATTAAGATAAGATTAATCATATTATTTCTCCTAATGACAAAATACACTTTCAGGTGTGTGCACCTACACACACATGCACACACACACACACACACAGACCCAATTAAGTTGAAAAGTTTTTTAACATATCCCTCAAATATATGTCATAATAATTTCTACCCATAAAGACTTTACAAAATCCTTTGACATTTCTTTAAAGAGAATACTTTGCCCTAAATTTCAATATACATGAACATGAAACAATCTAAAAACAGGGTAGGACAAGTCTGTCAGTGCAAAGTGGAACTGGATGTGACAAAATATGAAAGAATGCCTTTTTACTCCAATCATTCCATTTTGTTTTACATTTGAACAATTTCCAGCCCAATTAAAATCCCTCCTCCATTAAATTTTGTTTTCTTCTCTCCCTCCTCTTAAAGGTAGAATCTCTAATCTCTAATTCTGTTATGCCTAAATCTAACTGTTCTGATAAATATTTATTTTGTATATGTTATATGATAGATGATGAGGAAACAAAGACAAAAATAGAGCAGTTCCTATCCTCAAGGAGATTATATTCTGTCCTTGAATTCTATACCCAAAAGAAGCCTCTTTAGTCTATTTTCTCTCTTTGTACTACTGAATCCTAAAGTAAGATTTGAAGTTCCTCTCAAATAATGATGGAGCAATTACATATCAGTTTCTGAAGGGCAATAACTATAGTGCTATGAAGTATTTTGAATCAGTTCCCCCAACTTTTTCCATTTGTTCACTCTCCTGAAAAGTATATAGATCAAGGGAGTTAAGAAAAAAATTGGAAAGTTAATGTGTGGGACAGTGATGGGGAAACATCACTGTAAAAATACAAAATATCATAGATAATATTAATGCATAGATTTTCAATTTAATATGCAACCTACTAGGATCCTTATGCATTGCTTCATGGCCCTTACTTCTATTTGAGTTTAGTATTACTGATCTAAACCAACTCATTCCTGAGAATAATCCTGAATAGTGGATAGAGGACTGGTCTCACAGAGACATGGATATAATTTCTGCTTCTGAGCTACTCATGCCAGGTGACTCCTTGCAAGGCCATTAATCTCTCATGGTCTTAGGCCTATCAATGAGACCTGAAGTTATAGAGATGTGAGTCTACAATGATAAAGGAAATTTCTTACTGAGCATAAGTGCTCCCTAAATAGATGAAATCATACTTTCAAAAGAATTGGAAAATATTAAAAACACAATCTAATCCTCATACAGTAGAAATTTGGTGAAATGAAAGGAGTGGAACAAGTCAGTGGTGACTTTTTCTCTAGGTCAACACATGTTTAAAGAAACTTTTACTATTCTTTTTCTAATCTAGGTCCCTGAAACTTTCATTCAGTTGTTTTGTGCCTCTTTATTTTAAGAGAAAATTTTAATGTTTCACTCAAGGGTAAGTGTGTGTATGTGTGTGTGTGTGTGTGTGTGTGTGTGTGTGTGTGTGTGTGTGTGTAAATTAAAAAAAAACAACTCCTGAAATGCTTTCTATAATTTTTTTTGCTTCTTATAACTTTGTACAAACAAATGTTATCCTTCCTTAATTTGAGTAATATAAATGAATCAATATTATTTCTATAAAATATAAACATAAATACATACCTATTTATAATTTTTTTTAGTTTTTTTCTAAACCATTCCATTACTCCTGAAGCTTCCTACAGCATCCTTTCTCCCAACCTCAGATTTACTTAAAATTTTTTGAGACAAACCAACGTCTTCTTGTTTCCTCTACACTTTATCTCATACCACTCAGATACCTTTTTGCTATCTACTCAATCACTCTGTTCTCAGTTGAAGAGGTGAGCTTTCTCTTTGCTAAGCCAAACTGTATACAATCATTATTCAAGTACATATGGTATACATGTTAAAAAGTGTTTCAAATTTAAGGGATGTTATGAAGTTCTATTCATCTGTACAACCACTTATGAAGAACCTACCATGCAATGATTTATGAAGGAAAGTATAATGCCTTTTCTGTGTGTATAGTGGACATAGTGGACACCTGATGAATTTTCCATTATATTGAATCATTTTAGGTCCCAGAATATGACCACTCAAACAGAACTGTCTTTTCCTTCCATAAGTATATATATTTTCTTGTAATATACTATTCTCTAAAAGAATAAGAATTGACTTTAAAAAACCCTAAGGTGTACCTACCATTTACTAAATGAACTCCTGAATTGTAATGGATTGTGAACTCTTGACCTCAAGTATACATAGGTTGGGTATTCTGGCAAATCATAAACTCAATGATTTATTATCACTTATAGAACACATTAATTTTTTCTGATAAAGACCCTCTTTAATAGCAGTATGACGAAGAAAAGAGTAGTCTGGATAGATTACTTAATATTGACGAATAGTTATCTCATTATGTATAAAGTCTTTATTCACACAGTTGCTTTCCCTGAAAGTAGGAATTGATTTTTCCTTTTTTAGTGTATCATTTCTCTTTATGTAATATGGGTATCATGGGGGAAATGATTGTCAATTTAATGAAATTTAGATAGATATTTTCACTATATTGAATCCTTTTCAGGAAGTTGCTGATTAAGTAATAATTTAACCCTAACCTCTTAAGCATCTTAACATTTTTAACGTATACTTTTGATAGTAGGTTTCTTATTTTTTAACTTAAAAATGTGTGGTTTATCTTTATGAATTTACTAAGAGGAAAAGTAAAAGAATTAACATGAAAGCAAAGGCATATTGTCTTTACACTTATACTTAATAATAAATTTATTGCATGCTACTTTGAAAAAAATATTGTCAGATGTGCTTTGTCTTAATAAACACAGATAATGTGTTTTCCTCAATGTCAAAGTGACAAACACCTGATCAGAGCCATTTCCCAAGAAGTATATAGTGAAAGAAAAACATCTGCACATTAACTCAAATGATCTTGATAAACTGAAGCAGGTGCTCATATTAGCATTTCTAAAGCTAGAGAATAATTCATCTACAGAAATTTGATTTACTGTAATTTTAACCTGATTTACACTTCATTAAAAGTAAGCATATTACCCAAGAGATATGTGCCTCAAAGTACTTATCAAAAGAAACATATTTAGAAGATTATGGGCTTCCAGAAAAGTCTGCTTCTAACAACCTTTTCAACAAGAATCTTTCAGAAAATAGTTTTCTCCTTTGTTTTGGCTTTAAAAATATTGATTATTTATTTGTGACACCATGGAATATTTCTAAAAAATAACTTAAACGACTTTTCTCTTTTAATAGACCATTAGAGATGAAATTCCAGTAGACTTTCTATAACCAAATCTACTTTATTGTAACATTTCAAAAAGTGAACATTAAGGAGCCATATAATGGCAAGTCATCATTAAGTAGTCCTTGACCAATGAGTTGTGAGTAAGATAATGAGACATGTTTTTCTAAACCATATAAGCAAATATGATTACTTTATGATCACATCTTTTCTGCAATGTCAGTTCATATATGAAAATGAGCATATTTTTAAATGAAATGAGCAACTTTGTACACATAAATACCATAACCTATAAATGGAATGATTTGAAATACATAATTAGCATTTAGGCTACTTTAAAAGAATGTTTTAGGGAAGGAGAAAAGATGATGGTAGAGTAGTAGTGAAAGCCTGAAAATGCTCTGAATATCTTTCTAAACTGATCTTTAAAAAACACTTTAAAAGAACAGGAAATCAAAACAAGACAAATTAGAGTACTCTATCATTGAATACAATATGAAAGGTAGGCAGCAAAAGTGGATTTCCACAATAAAAAGGGGATTAAAAGGCAAAAGTGAACATGGAAAAATGCTTACCCTTTAAAGCACCAGACCCTTGGAGTGAGCTCCAGAGGTCCTGAGCATGCTGGAGACTCTCAAACTCTGTGACAGCAGTGAGGACATGCCAGGGCATAACCCAGGGAACCAATGCCTGGATCACAGATCTAGGGCTACCCCAACCAAAGAACACCTTAGAGGAGAGAAACTTTCAAAGACTCTCCCCAGGACAGAATAATCCAGTAACACAGGAGAGAAGAGATTCTGTTTTAAAACTTTTACTATAATGTAGACATTCTGCTTAGTTATAAAAGGAGAAAATAATTTTAGGACACATGCTCTTCAATACATCAAAAGAATCAATAGAAGTTGAAAGAGCTCTCATTGCAATTATTAATATTATGCACAAGTTGGAATCCATAGCTGGCCAATCTTCACCCAATATTGAAGTTGGTTTGATTGTCATGATGATCTTTGGATAGATTCCAGTACTGGGACTTGTTGTCTCAATTTGGAATAAATGACATTAAAGAGTTCTATTATCTGATAAAGCAGTGGAAACAATTTAAAGGTTGCTCCAGTTTTAGTATTCTGACACAGAAATTTGTCCCATATTAGTTTATTTATATCTTATAAGTAAAATAATTTTAATACTGACTATATAGTAGTTATAAACAAGGGAAATGTTATTAAAAGGAAGAGTTAAAGAAATTAATTACTAGAAGCTTTGCTTTATAATCAAGATTGAATAGCTTTGACTCCAGTAAACAGTCTAGTCTCTTCAATGGTCAATCTTTGGTATTTTGTTATAATTTAATTGGAATATAGTGGTTCTCCCTGGTTTACTACCTTAATTTGATAAGAGTCAAGAGAATGGGTGAGACAGTAAATTACATTATCTGCCAAATGCAAATTCAAGTAAAAAGATATGGTACTCAAGGGCATCACTGGTTTAAGATAAACTTATTTGTAAAATATTATGAAGAAAGATGATGGAATATTATTAGCAATATCTCCTCATGAAATAACAAAAAAGATTTGAGGATAAAATCAGAAAGGTTATTAAGCTATCTAAGTAAAAGCAATACTAGAATATTTACTGATGAAATAAGGATAAAAATGAACAAGATATAGATAGAACATGTCAAAATTTCTCTAACAAATTATTTTCTCCATCTGTTAAAAGGTAGTCATAGGAATTAGATTCAAACATTAATGTTCCTGAAGTGCTTCATACAGGAGTAAAATTGCACATTATGATGACTCCCAAAATGATCAAGAAAGCATTCATGATTTCAAATTCATATGACTACTTATATCAATAAAATTATTACAAAAATAACCTACACACAAATTAAGGGCATCATTTGAAAAGGATACTGGAAAAAAATAGACAGATTTTGACAAACCATATAATACAATAGTCCATGGTTCACAATCATAGAATTGATCCCCAAATATAGACTATGAAAAGTCCTACAATATTTATTGTTGCCTTTAAAATCATTTGTTTTTATAGAAAAGAATTCCACTGTCCTCTTCTCCAATAAATCTCAATTAATATCTATTCCAAACTCATTCAAGATTCCTTGAAAGATAGAGGAGAGTCAACATTTTTAGGTGACAATCTGATTATTTATATCTGGCAACATATAAATCAGGGACATTTATGCTTGTGAAAGGGGTTAGACACTTGTACAGAGGTTGCTCAGGGCAATATATATGATCAGATTTTTTATATGGCTCTTGTTTAGGATGGAATTATATAATTTCAGTAAGATCCAGAGAATTATAGACTTCCTAAATAATGTGCATGACAGGGTTTAGCCATCTGCTAGTAAAATATAAAAAAAGTGTATGAAGAATGTCTAATGTTCTGAATCGTTGCAGTAGCAACCCACAAAACTTCTCTTACTGTTTCTGTCTTTCTGTCTGTCATTATTATACACATGTCTTTATATAATGTTTCATGTCTTTATTATACACATACACAGTGTGTGGACAATAAGCTGGACTCATAAGGGAACTGAATTTTCTTTGGATAATTGCATAGTATTTTTAATGATATGACACTTTCCTCAGAAACAAATACTTATCTTTTTTATGAATGATGTTCTTCAAGTGATGCTATATGGCTAAGGGCTATGGAATTATATAATTTGCAAAGAATTTAAGTTTACATCACCCAAAGGACCAAATAGATGCATTCTTGAAGAGGATGAAACAAATTGTCAGTGAAATAACACACATAAGCAGTGGTATAAAGGGTAGTATCAGAAAGATGCAAGCACAGAAAAGAATGAGGCCTGGTCTTGTGGAGTGGATAATGGACAGCTTATTTGATCCATTGTCATCCACACAAAATTAAGAAATCTCAAGAACAGTTCATATTATGCTAGAAATGTTTCTATCATGTGTTAAATTTGAGAGGCATGATTAATAGCTATGTAGCATAGGATAGCCTTGTGATGGATTGCTATCTGCATCATTGGAAAGAGATGTCATATTAGTGAGATTACGAGGTCATTAAAGTATGGAATTTTCCTCAACACAAAAAACTGTAGCACACCTTTGGCATTTATTAAATGTTTCCATAATTATGACACCATAATCTTCTTCCTGATTTTGTACTTAGTTTTACAAATATATTTTAGTTTAATTTTAAATTCAATAAATTATTTGCTCATATATATGTATATATTCATAATTAGATCCCATGAAAAACAAAGCATTTAAGATTCTTTTAAAGATTGAACCCTTTTTCTAAAAGACAATCCATTTGAGACTATTTTAAAAATCTTGACTTGAATATTATGTGATCTCTTTTGAACAGAAAACCACATTTAACCAAACACACTCATTCTCCCTAAAGTATCTGTACAAGAATCCATCTTATGATCATATTGCATAAGGTTCCATTATGATCAGAGGTCTTCAAAATGAAGTTTCAGGAAAGAGATGGAAAGGGACATTTTCAAAGATAGTACAGAGTATGTAAGGAGCCTGCAGCTAAGATCATAAATATATTGGTTCTCAGGGCACTGAAGTATAGAAGAAGTGCTGATAAGATTGATGTGATGGAAGTAGGGAGTTATTTACTCCTTGACTAAGCACACCTTTCAGATCAGCCAAACCCCACAAAAATACCAGAGAAAAGAAACATAATTTAAAACTATTAAAACTAAAATTGCACTTTTGTTTTAAGACAAATTTTTTCCAAAATTTAGCTCCATTTTAAAATGCTTAAACTCATTGTACTTTAAGTATGCTCATATTTTACTATGGCAGTGCCATGAATTATATGTGTGTAATCTTATGGAATGATATATTATATGAGCACAGTCAACTAGACCATGATTTCAGCAATCTGAGATGGCCTGTGGTAATACATTATTGTAAATCATTTTCATTAGTGCCTCCAGGATGCCTACCAGGACATTTCATACAGTTTTCTACAATTTTTCATGAGCCTTCAAAAAATCAGAGTTTAATCAGGAAATGTGCACACGTATATTTTATCATGTGAGAAAACGAACAATTGCAAGATTAGATGGGTTTCCCCCAGTTTCAATAGAATCTAGCTAATACAGTGACAATGGTCAACTTTTGCTTATCAGCAGACCAAGCTACAGAAATATTGTATGAGATCCAGCTATGAAGTAAAGAGAGTTGAAATCATGCCATGATTTTTCTAAGTAAGACTTTGGTGGTCCAGGGAACATTAACAGGATTAGAAAGAAGTACGCTAATAGGAAAGTGAAAGAATGTACTCTTACTATTGTACATGATGTCTCAGAACTACCTTTAATGATGAACTGGTCTTTCGTTCTATGAATCAATTCTATTCAATAAACATTTGTTAAGAGCCTACTCTGTATCAGGCCTCTATTCTTGTCATGGAGAAAAAAAAATGAAATAATCCTCACTTTCAAAAAACAATCCTGCTGAATAATTGTCCAGAGGCTATATTGGAAAGGAACTAACAAGGCAAAGAGACCATTGCAAAAGTACAATTAAGGTGTAACAAGGTCCTGAATTAAAAAGATTTTTTTTTGTTAAAGAAAAGGACACCAAAAGATATCAAAGATATGGAGAAAGGACTTATTTATGCAAAATTATTTATAGTAGCTCTTTTTTTATGGTGGCAAAGAACTAGAAACTGAAGAAATGTCCATCAGTTGAGGAATGACTGACTGAACAATTTGTAGTGTATGATTATAATGGAATACTAATGTGTCATAAGAAATGATGAACAGAATGATCACAAAATTTTAGAAAATCCAGAAAGACTCATGTGAAGTGATGAAAAGTAAAGTGAGCAGAACCAAGAGAATGCTATACATAGTAACATAAGTAATGTATGATGTTCAACTGTGAATCACTTAACCTATATTATCAATGAAAAGATCTGAGACAATTTCAAGGTACTAATGACTAAAGAGGTTACCATAGAAGGAACTGATGGAGGCTGAATGCACATTGAAGGAAATAAGTTTTCAGTTTATCTTCTTCATGGGTTTTTTCCTGGTAAAAGTGATATGTTTTTTTCTTTCACATGACAAACATGGAAATATGTGTTGCATGATAGCACATGTATAACCTTTATCATATTTCATGCAAGCTTAGGGAAAGGAGAGGGTTAGGAAGGAGGAAGAAAATATGGATTGCAAAGTGTCATAAAAAGATTATTAAAACTATATCTACATATAATTAGGATAATATGACTAAAAAGACAAGGACAAAAGTGAAATATATTTTGGAAATAGATTTGACAAGATTTGGAAATTAACTAGATCTGAGAAATAGAGCAGAGGTAAGAAATGATATGATGCTAAGGTTCCTAATCTGGGTGACTGGAAGAATGGTGGTGTCCTCAACAGCAATATTTGTGTTAAGTAGGGTCTTGAGGTGATGCAGTGAAGAGTTTGTCAATTCTGGAATCAGGAAGACTTGGTTTCCTGAGCTCAAATCTGAACTCAAGGAGTTGCTAGCTATATGACTTTGGGTAAGTCACTTATTCCTGCTTACTACAATTTCCTCATCTATAAAATAAACTGGGGAAGTAGATGACAAACCACTCCATTATCTTTGCCAAGAAAACCCCCAAAGGGGTCACAAAGATTTGGACATTACTGAAAAAAAAAACCTAAAAAGCAACACTGAGAAGAAGCAGATAATTTGGTGAAAAACTGAGTTCTAGTTTAAACATATTGAGCGTGAAGGGCCTAAGGAATATCCAGTTAGATTTATGCAATAGTTGGTAGGTGATTTGAGATTGGCATTCTATAGTGAATTTGATTGGATATATAGTTCTTAAAGTTATATTTATCCATGGAAGTGAAAATGGAGTTGAGAAGATCAGTTGTAAAGTAGCAGGTGTCCATTTGTTGAGAGTGGAATGAAGATGATGATTTGGCAAAATTGGCTAAGAACCTGTCAGGAAGCAAAGCAGATGAGAGCAATTTTATGAAAAACTAAAAAAGAATGTTTAGTCAGGAAAGGTGGTCTATAGTGACAAGCACTTTCTGAAATTTGAAAACTCTAAAGAATATGTAAGTTATTAGTTATAGCAAGAGATCATTATAGTTTTAAAAATTTTAAACATTGCTTGTCTTTACAATAGTCATTGTATAAATGAACCTCCTGATTCTTCTCCCTTTCTAATCACTTCATACAAGCCTTGCAAGATCTCTTTTAAAATTTTCCTTTTATTATTTCTTGCAGATTGGAATTTTTTCTAATTTAGGGGGTTCTAGAGGGTAGGTAAAATGGATTGTTGTTGACTTAAAAGATAAAATTTTATTAAAAAGTAGTCTTAGTTAACTGGAAAAAACAGTTATGATAGAGAGATGAGGTGAGAGGTCAAATTGTCAGAGGCTAAGAAGGATGTGTGAGGTAAGGCATGGAGGCTGCAAGCATAATTGATTAACAAATAACACTTTTTTTCCCTAAAAATGAGGTTTCATTTTTCATTTTTAAAAATTAAAATTAAATTTGAAATTAAAACTAAAAATATTTAGCATTTTAATTTATTTACTTATTTTTAACATTTTTTTTTCAATTTTGAGTTCCAAATTTTCTCCCTCATTCACAACCCTTCAATGCCCACTGAGAAGTCAAGCAAAATAATATCTACATACATGTAAAATCATGAAAATATATTTTCATGTTATCCACATTTCAAGAAGAGTAGGAAAAATAAAGGTGATACAATTATCCTTCAATTTGTACTCAGACTTCCTCAATTTTCTCTATGGAGGTAGACAGTATTTTTTCATTATGAGTCCTTTGGAATTGTCTTAGATCATTATATTGCTCTGTGTAGCCAGGTCTTTATTAGTTGATCATCATTACAACAATGTTGTTAACTGGACAATGTTCTCCCAGTTCTCACTTCACTTTGCATAAGTTCATATAAATTTTGCCATATTTCTTTTGAAGTATCTCTCTGATCATTTCTTATAGTACAATAATATTATATCACAATCTTGTATCATACACAACTCAACCTTTCACCAGTTGAGGATCATCCTCTCTATTTCTAATTCTTTTCTATCACAAAAATAGCTTCCATAAATTGCTCTGTATGTATAGGTAATTTTACTTTTACTTTGATGACTTTGGTATACAGTACTGTACTAGTAGTGGTATTATCAGAGTCTAAGGTTATACCTGGTTTTATATCCCTTTGTCATAGTTTCAAATTGTTCTCCAGGACAGTTGGAATTGTTTGCTACTCCACCAGCAGTTTATTAGTGTTTTATCATCATCCCCTACAGCCTTTGTCATGTCTGATAGGAATGAGGTGCTACCTGAGAGTTATTTTATTTTATTTATTTATTATTTTTGGGAAATTTTATTTAATTAGTTAATTTAGAATATTTTTTCAGGGTTTTAAGAATAATGTTCTTTCCCTCCCTTCCTGCCATCTGGTAACTGATGTGCAATGCCACTGGGTTTTACATGTGTCATTGTTCAAGACCTATTTCCATATTATTGATACTTGCACTAAGGTGATCATTTAGGGTCTATATCCCCAATCAGATCCCCATCGACCCATGTGATCGAGAAGTTGTTTTTCTTCTGTGTTTTTATTCCCACAGTTCTTCCTTTGAATGTGGACAGCATTCTTTCTCATAAGTCCCCCTGAATAATTCTGGATCATTGCATTGCTACTAGTGGATAAGTTCATTATGTATGATTGTGCTATGTCAGTCTCTGTGTAAAATATTCACCTGGCTCTGCTTCTTTCACTCTGCATCAATTCCTGGAGGTCATTCCAGTTCACATGGAATTTCTCCACTTCATTATTCCTTTGGGTACAGTAGTAGTCCATCACCAACAGATACCACAATTTGTTTAGCCCTTAGCCAGTTGGAGGGCATCCCCTCATTTTCCAATTTTTTTTCCACCAAAAAGAGCATAGCTATGAATATTATTGTACAAGTCTTTTTCCTTATTATCTCTTTGGGGTAAAAATCCATCAGTGCTATGACTGGATCAAAGGGCAGACAGTCTTTTAGCACCCTTTAGGCTCAATTCCAAACTGTCCTTCAGAATGGTTGGATCAGTTCACAATTCAACCAGCAGTGCACTAATGTCCCAATTTTGCCACATCCCCTCCAACATTTTGTTAGCCAATCTGATAGCTATGAGGTGATATCTCAGAGTTGTTTTGATTTGCATCTCTCTGATTATAAGAGATTTAAAACACTTTTTCATGTGCTTATTAATAGTTTTGATTTCTTTAACTGAAAATTGCCTATTCATGTCCCTTGCCCATTTATCAATTGGGGAATGGCTTGATATTTTGTACAATTGATTTAGCTCCTTATAAATTTGAATAATTAGACCTTTGTCAGAGGTTTTTGTTATAAAGATTTTTTTGCAATGTGTTGCTTCCCTTCTAATTTTGGCTGAATTGGTTTTGTTTGTACAAAACTTTTTAATATAATGTAATCAAAATTAGTTCTTTTACATTTTGTCTGAGAGTTGTTTTAATTTGTATTTCTCTAGTCAATAGTGCTTTAGGTCATATTTATATGAGCAAAGATAGCTTTGATATCTTCTTCTGAAAATTTCCTGTTTGTATCCTTTGGTCATTTATCTATTGGGGGATGGATCTTATTTATAGAAATTTAAAACAGTTCTATTTTCAGTATATATTTGAGAAATGAAACCATTAACAGAGAAATTTGCTATAGAAATTTTTGATTTCTATTTGGTTTCAATACTACCTTTTAGCACAATTAAATTCCCCTTATCTCTTTTAATTAGGGCAATTTTTGTTTTCTCTTTGATGATAGCTGCCTATGGGTTTTTTTTTTTTTGCTTCAGCTAAAGCGTATTAAATTTTCCTCCAGCCCTTTGTTTTATCTCTGTGTCTCTATTTTTCAAGTGTGTCTTGTAAACAGTATAACATAGGAAACTGGTTTCTTATTCACTTGGTTATCTGCTTCAGTTTTATGGTTGAACTCATCCCATTCACATTCAGTTATGATTGGTAACTGTGCATTTCTTCTCATCCCCTTTTCTTCTGTCTTTTACTCTTCTCTGTCTCTGTCTCTTTATCTCATCCCTACTCAAAAGTCTATTTTGATTTTTACCACTAACCTTAATCAATCTTTCCTTTTATCCTCCTCTCTCTTTCTCTTGTTCCCTTCCCCTCCTATTTCCCTATTGGATAAACTAAATTTCTATATACAATTATCTATCTATCTATCTATCTATCTATCTATCTATCTATCTATCTATCCATTATCTGTCTGTCTCTGTCAGTCTATTTTATCTATTGTGACAAGGAAATCACTTTAAAAGACTGATATATATTAATTTAAGGTCGCCAAGGAATTCAGCTATGTAATTCCTAAATGAAAACTCAAGTCAGCAGTCAACCTTTTATGGAGTTTAATTACAAACAAGAGGAAGAAAGGTATTAGAGATAGAGAGAGAGAGGGAGAGAGAAAGAGAGAGAAAGGGGAGAGAAGGGGATAGGGCTTAAATACCCCTTCTGTTTAGGCTGGGCCAAAAGGCCCAAGCCCTTAGATAGCTGAGGCAAAGAAAAGAGATCAGTCCCTATCACTCACGTGACCAAAATGGAGAACAGTCTCAGGGGCCTCCACCTCCAGCTTCCTTCAGAGCCAGCCTTCTCAGAGCACAACCTCTCCAACCAACCCCCCTAGTCCTCAGACCCCGCTATCTTTAAAGAAACCATCCAAGTTCCCTCCCCTCAGTTCTCACATCTACCAATCACTGTCCATGTCTTCCCTGTGCCAATGGTGGCTCTACCTTAACCCAGGACCGCCCAGAGGTCTGTGGCTTTGCACATGTCTGTTGAATGTCATATTCTCAAATAATTAAATCTTGATCCTTTGCTGCAGCCCTTCCTAAATCCTGTTACCCTGAGTAGGGTGGAGATTGGAATAATTAAATTTTGATCTATGCTGCAGCCCTTTCCATTGTTCAGCAAAAGGTTTCTGTCCTAAAGTAATCTTAAGAAGGGAGGAGGAGGAACCTCCCTTGCCAATGGGGTTCACATTCCAATGGTGAAATTTCCAACATTCACGAGTCTAAGAAATTTTAAGGTTTACACTATCTACCCTTCCCTCTTTGAATAAATTCTGGTGAGAATGAAGTTGAAGCATTATCTGTCATGCC
Source organism: Monodelphis domestica (assembly GCF_027887165.1). Taxonomy (NCBI): domain Eukaryota; kingdom Metazoa; phylum Chordata; class Mammalia; order Didelphimorphia; family Didelphidae; genus Monodelphis; species Monodelphis domestica. The sequence goes on along the minus strand of NC_077229.1, from coordinate 464,321,095 downwards.
CTTAGTCCATTTTACTCTCCATTGTAAAATCTCTTCCTTATATGCCATTTTTGTGTGCAAATCCCCCCCCATCCTACCTCTTCCCCTTCTCCTAGGGTATCCATATCATTCACTCATTAATTATTTTCAGAGAGAATTCCAGCCTCAGTGACTCACATCCATGGTTTCTGTCTATATAAACTTCTTTTAACTACCCTAGTAATGATAAAATACTTAGGAAACCATTTAACCTCATTGAATCCCTTTTTTTTCTATCACATTTACCTGTTTATGATTCTTTTTAGTCTTGCATTTAAAATTCAAATTTTCTGTTTATCTCTTTAGTCTTTTCATCAGGAATGTGTAAAAATTCTATATTTCGTGAAATATTCCTTTTTTCCACTGAAGGATCATAAAAATTTTTGTTGGGTAGATAATTCTTGGTTGTTATCCTAGTTCTTGTACCTTCTAAAATAGAAGTGCACTATTCTTTTAAGGAGAAAAGACACAAAATTGTGTGAGTTCCTGACTATGGTTCTATATTTGAATTGTTTCTTTCTGGCTGTTTGAATTATGATCCCTTTTACCTGGTAACTCTGGAATTTTGCTACAATATTCCTGGGGGGTTTTCCTACTGAGAACTCTTTCTGGAGCTGATCAATGAATTCTTTCAACCTCTATTTTAAAGATATAAGGGCAGTTTTATTTCATAATTTCTTGAAATATGATGCCTAGGCTCTTTCTTTTGTTATGGCTTTTAGGTAGTTCAGTAATGATCTCACTTTAGTTTTTTTTTCAGGTCTGTTGTCTTTCTAATGAGATATTTCATATTTTCTTCTATTTTAAAAATTTCTTGACATTGTTTTATTGTTTTTTTATGACTTATAGAATCATTAGTTTCCAATTCATTGCCTAATTTTTAAAGCATTATTTTTCATTGAGATTTTATATCTTTTTGTTAAATTTGGAAAATTATTTTTTTATGAAGATCTTCCCTTCAGTGTTTTTTTTTTTGGACCTCTTTTTATCATTTAGCTAACTTTTTAAAGTGTTATTTTATTTAGTACTTTTGTGCATTTAAAATAATTTATTAATTCTCTTTTAACTCTTTTCTTGCATCATTCTTATTTCTCTTTTCTTTTATCTCTTTTAAGAATTACTATTGGATAAGGATTAAATTTATATTTTGCACTGCGGCTTTTTAAAAGTTAGATGTTTTCATATGATTCTTTTCTTCTGAGTTTATTTTTTTTTTGGTCTTCCTTTCTACAATATTATTCTTTTTAATGGTTAAATTGTTTTATTGCTGTTTATTCCCTTTTCCAGCCCATTTCTTAACTTTGGACTTTATATTAAAGTTTGTCTCTGTTCACTTGGGGGTGGGAATCCACTGTTACAAACTTAGGGCTTTCTCATTTTGCTCCTTCCAGCACTATTTTTGATAATCTGTAATTTTTAAAAATATTTTCATACATGGTATGATCCTGGGAGAGATATGGTCACTACTCTTTTGTTCTGTGCTCTGGTCTTTACTAAGAAAGGGCCACTTCAAGCTCTCTTTGCTTTGAAACTGTGGCCAGGGTCCTTGCTCTCCTCTAAATTTATTTTGTACTATTACAATTGAATTTTGTTTTCTTTTTCACAAGATATCAACTTTTCTTTGACTCCATTTTATTTCTTTCAAAGTCATTACTCTGTAACTCATCATTTGAAACATTCACTCTTAAAAACATTTATTTAATTAATATAGAATATTAGTTCATGATTACATGATTCATATTCTTTTCCTTCCCTCCTCCCTCACCCCTCCCATATCCAACAAGCAATTCAACTTGGTTTTACTTGTATCAAGACCTATTTCCATACTATAAATATTTGAAATAGAATGATCATTTAGAGTCTACACCCCCATTCATGTCCCCATCCAACCATGTGTTTTTCTTCTGTGTTTTCTTTTTATTCCCACAGTACTCCTCTGGGGGTCTAGAGCAATCTTTTTCATAAGTCCTTCAGAATTGTCCTGTATCATCACATTGCTGCTAGTAGAGAAGTCCATTATGTTTAATTGTGCCATAGTGTAGTAGTCTCTGTATACAATGTTTTCCTGGTTCTGCTCCTTTTGCTCCACATCAATTACTGGAGGTTGTTCCAGTTAACATGGAATTCCTCCAGTTCATTATTCATTTTGGTACAATAGTATTTCATCAGCAATAGATACCATAATTTGCTTAGCCATTCTTTGCCACCTCAAACAGTGCAGTTATAAATATTTTTGCACATGTATTATCCCCTATTATCTTTTTGGGATACAAAACCAACAGTGATATAATTGGATCAAAGGGTAGGCAATCATTTAAAGTCCTTTGGATACAATTTCAAATTGCTTTCCAGAATGGTTGGATCAATTCACAACTCCACCAGCAATGCATTAGTGTCCCAATTTAGCCACATCCCCTCCAAGATTTATTGCTTTCTTTTGTTGTCATATTAGCTCATCTGCTAGGTGTGAGGTGGTATCTCAGAGTTGCTTTGATTTGCATCTCTAGTTATAAGAGATTTAGAACCCTTTTTCATTTATTTATTAATACTTTTGATTTCTTTATCTGAAAACTGCCTATTCATGGTACTTGACCATTTATCAATTGGGGAATGGCTTGACTGTTTGTAAAATTGGCTTGGTTCCTTATAAATTTGGGAAATGAGACCTTTGTCAAATGTTTTTGTTATGAAGATTTTTTTTCACCTGATATGTTGCTTCCCTTCTAATTTTGGTTGCATTGGTTTTGTTTGTACAGAAACTTTTTTAGTATAATGTAATGAAAATTATTCATTTTACATTTTGTAATATTGTCTATTTCTTGCTTTGTCTTAAATTCTTTTCTTTTGCATAGATCTGACACCTAATTTACTTATAGTTTTCTTCTTTATAGGTAGGTCATTTATCCATTCTGAATTTATCTTAGTATAGGGTGTGAGATGTTGATCTAGACCTAATCTCTCTCATACTGTTTTCCAATTTTCCCTGAAGTTTTTGTCAAACTTTGGGTTCTTGTTCCAAAACCTAGGATCTTTGGGTTTATTGTATACTATCTTGCTGAGGGCATTTACCCCAAGTCTATTCCATTGATTCACCCTTTTCTCTCTTAGCCAGTGCCATACTGTTTTGATGAATACTGCTTTATAGTACAGTTTAAGATTTCATGGCCCCAATCCTTTACATTTTTTTTCATTATTTTCCTTGATATTCTTGATCTTTCATTTTCCCAAATGAACTTGGTTATAATTTTTTCTAATTCAATGAAAAAGTTTCTTGGTAGTTTGATAGGTGTGGCACTGAACAAGTAAATCAATTTAGGTAGGATTGTCATTTTTTATTGTTAGCTTGTCCTACCCAGAAGCAATTAATGTTTTCCCAAATATGTAGATCTAGTTTTAATTATGTGGAAAGTGTTTTATTGTTGTGTTCATATAATTCCTATGTTTGTCATGGCAAATAAATTCCTAAATATTTTATATTGTCTATAGCCATTTTAAATGAAATTTCTCTTTTTCTAACTCTTGCTGCTGAGATATGTTGGAAATATATAGAAATGCTGACTTGATCATGATATATGATGTGTAGTGTTGTTGTTCTATGCCTAATTTCTGCTATATTGCTTTCCAGTTTTCCCTGCAGTTTTTATTAAATATGGAGTTCTTAAAAAAGCTTGGATCTTCAGGTTTTTAAAATACTATCTTACTATGGTCATTTACCCTTGCATGTTGAGTGCCTAATCATTTCCATTGCTCCCTCACTCTATTTCTTAGCCAGTACAGGATTATTTTGATGTTTGCTACTTTTTAATATACTTTGATACTTGCTACAACTAAACCACTTCCCTTGATTTTTTCCCTATTATATTATATTATATTTTTATTATATTTTTCCTTTGTATTTTAGGTCTTTTGTTCTTTCAGGTAATTTTATTATTATTACTTACTATTATTTTTTCTAACCCTGAAATAATTTTTGGGTAGTTTGATATGGCACTAAATTAATGAATCAGTTTAGGTATGCTTGTTATTTTTATTATACTGCTTCAGTCTACCCATGAATAATTAATGTTTTTTATAATTGTTTAAATATGACTTTATTGCCACGAAAAGTGTTTTGTAGTTGTGATTATATAATTCTTTGGTTTGTCTTAGAAGTTAGATTCCCAAGTATTTTATAGAGTCTACAGTTATTTAAAATGGTATTTGTTTTTCTATCTCTTAATGTTGGGCTTAATTCTTTTTTTCTGAGAAAGAATTTTTAAGCTAATACACCAGAGAAAGGCAATAGATTCTATTTGGTAGATTTTAGATTTTAGTAAATGATTTCATAAAATATTTCATGTAATTCTTTTAGAGGATGAAGAATTTTTAAGGTGGGAAGTTAGCAGAAAATTTAAAGGAAAGAGCAATGAGTTCTGGCTTGAACATACTGAATTTGAGATGTTTATGGGTTATATAGGTGATAGTTATAAATGTCCAAGAAACATATGGTTGGAAATAATAGAATTAGATTGATTCAGATTTTGTTGAATGGCTGGTCTCAAAGAAATCATTATTAATAATCCATTTTCAATGTGACAAAGAGTCTCTACTGCACTGTTCCAGTATTTTCTTCTTGGGCAAATGTTCTTTAACATTTCTTTTAATGACTTAGATTAAGGCATTGATGACATGTTCATTAAACTGGTAGATGTTGCAGTGGTTGAGTAGTAGCTAACACATTGTATGAAAGGACCCAGATTCAAAAAAGAATAAGAGGTTAATACATGGGGCTAAGATCAACTAGGTTCTCTCCACAGATGTTATGCTGGATGGCATTAAAAGTCACACTATATGAATCCAATCCAATTGTATCTTATCTCAGCTGCATCCGTGTTGCTACATGGCCCTACTTTTCTTCTTCTCTAATTGAATCTATGTTATGATGGCTATTCAAATCTTTCTCTGCTCTTAGGAAATGATTTATTTCATTTCTCACTTTTCTCAACAGATGTCCTCATCTCCTACTTTACTCAAAGAAGTGAAATGCTTTGTCATTATCTCCTTCTTTCCCATCCCACACTTTTATTCTTTTAAATAACTTTTGACATGTATTCCAACTTTGCTCTAATTTCTTACAAAAAAGTTATTCCTGTCACTAAGATCAATGGAAATTCATTTGCACGTCTCTCTTTTTAAAATTTTGTCTCTGATACTTTTTCCATCTATCCTGATCAACTGGATCCTTATGTTTAATGGATACAAACATATTGAGATCTCCCTTACATTTAAAAAGACCAAAGAAACAAAAACTACACTACCATCCTTATAAACTATTGTCCTATAACACTCTTCCCCACCATTACCAAACTCCTAGAAAAGAACCACTTTTACTTAATGCCCTCTATTTCTCTCTGACATTTCTCCGGGCATTTTCTGTCTTATAAGGATGATACAGCCTCCTTTTCTTTTATTCTAAATTGATCCCAAAGTAAGCCCATTCAATTGCAACTAACTACACTTCCCTCTGTCACATCTAGCATGAAGAATCAGAATCCATGGAAATTCCATTGATGGTAGAACTCAGAGTAGAGCAGAGAATCAGAGATGTCTTCTCATTTTCATCCTTTTAACAAAACTCCTGATAAGAAAAAGCTAGGTGGATTGTTTCTTCTTTTCTTTCTTCTTTCTTTTATTGACAAATATGATGGAATTATTCAGCAGGAAGATCATATGACATGTGATTCTATCACTTTGTTCCTTTTTGCAACTCTCTTCAAGAATTACAAGTCAGAATCTCAGAGTTGGAAGAGAATTGAGTATCTACCTAATTAAAAACCTACTCTGTAAAGAATTCCCATCATAACAGATCTGACAAGTTGTTATCCATCCTCTGCTTGAAGAGCTGCCATTACAATGAATCCATTGTTACTAAAAGTAGTCATTCTTATTTAGAATATTTATTATTGTATTTTCCCCTGAAATTAAACTTAAATGTATATATTTCTAACCTCTCCTTATTCCAATTTATTCTCCCTGGGGAATAATATTCATTCAAACAGAATGAAACTAATTACTCTTCCACAGAAGAGAACAATGCTAAGAATATTTGAAGATAGCTATCAAAATTCTTTTTGAGTCTTTCATTCACCACAGTGGATTCCTTCAATGAATTCACATATGTAATGGAATCATGACTCTTTACCATTGTTTGAACTCCTCAGTTTATCAATATTCTACAGACTTCAGATGAGGTCTGGCCAGGACACCACAACTATAGAACTCTAATTTCTTCAGTCTTGTAATTGATACTACTTTTAATACAGACCAAGATTTCATTGTTTTTTTAATATACACACATATATAAATATACACATGAACAAGCATGTTTGTATACACATACACATATGCATATAAATTTATTTATTTGTATACACATACAAATTGCTATCTGATCATGCCAATGTATAAATGGAGATTTTGAACCTTTGACTTCATTCCCAGAAGTCCTTGGTATTTCCCAGAATCCCCTATAATTTCTCCTGAATCTCCACTTGGCAAAATCTCCTTATTGGTATTTAGCTGGCAATAAAACCTCCCATGCTCTCTCTGCCTTTGCAATGATGAAGCAAGTATGGTGTTAAGGTAAGTGTGGGGATTTTAAATGGGCTAATCAGCCATGGCCATGTGATTTTTATTTTGTATCCTCTTTATTCCTTGATTTCTAATGATCCTTAATAAAAATCATAAAGTATAATATTTTATTATTAGAGATATAATTTTAACTTTTTAACAACCACTGATAACTTAAATTTACCACTTTCCTATAATGAAAAGGAAGTGGAAAAATGGAAGCAAAAATTCAAAGCAAAACAGATTAATGGAGTATGAGTGCCATTTGAAGGAAAACCCCCCGCTCCCTAGAAGTTTCTATCACCAAATTCGCTGATCTGTTCATAAGAATGGTCACTTTGGCACCCAGGGCATCGTGGACTCTTTTAAAAGAGTATGGATACCCCCTGGTATAACTTCTATAGCCTCTAAAGTGTGTACAGCTGGCTCTACCTGCCAAGCATATAGGCAACACACCTTTAGTGGCTAAGCTTTTGGTGGGCATCCTCTGGCTTACACACCTTTTGAGCACCTGAAGATAGATTTCATAACAATGCCAAAGGCTGGACCATATAAATTTTGTCTAGTGATAATAGATCAACTGACCAGATGGCTGGAAGCATTTCCTACTGCCTAAGCCACAGTGACTTTTGTTGCTAAGGTGCTTTTAAAAGAGATTATAGGGAATTCTGGGAAATACCAAAGACTTCTGGGGAATGAAATCTAAGGTTCAAAATATCCATTTATACACCATTCACCACTTGTTCTTTTTTCTTCATCCCACTTTTTTCTTCATGAAAATAAAATAAAGCAAAACAAAACTGTAGGTTCTCTCTGAGGTGAGAGAAGCCACAAGGTAGGAAGATAGAGACAGGATAGAAGTTTTTGATACCACGAGGGAAGTGACGGAGTCCTAATAGAGATATGAGGTGTTCAGGATGAGTCTTTATTAATTATCAATGAGCCACAGCTAAGCTCTGATCAAAGGACCAATTCTGTAGGCTTTTCCAGTCCTGAGATCCATACCACGCAGGTCAGAGAGGTGAATAGAGAAAGATTAAAGATGGAGCTTGGCCAGAGGCCAAGCTCCTGCAAGGACAGCCATCAGGTAGCCTGAAAGAGAAGGAGCGCAGAGCGCAGAGAGCAGAGGGCAGAGAGCAGAGGGCAGAGAGCAGAGGGCAGAGAGAGGAGAGGCGGAGCCTGCTGGGCTAGATATAGTTTTTGATATGCAAATATACACAGTACATAGGGATGATTCTCATTGGTCAATGACAAGGCATAGGTGTGGTTTCTCTTAACCAGGTGAGAACAAAGAAACCTGTTTTCCCGCCTAACCTGGGAGAAGCTGGGGTCAAGGGTCAGAGGCCTTCCCAGCCATGAGCACTACTGAGCATGCCCAAGACTGACTGTTCCCCTTGCCCCTAGTTAGGAGTGGGCTGCTACATCTCCCCCTTTTTGTTTTACACACAAATGAATAGTGTAATATCAAAATGTAGCAACATTACAGCATTAACAAATACAAACACTCTGGTGCATAATCATATTCTGATACAGAGATGAAAAACCTATCCTGATTGTATAACTTAGATATCCCAATCAAGAATGAACATCAGCATAAACTGATTCAGTGATCAATCTTAAAAATTCCCAAACTGATCTTTCTATCTGCCTGTCTGCATTTCAAGATCAATGCAACAGTCTTAGTAGATATAAAAATGTTAAGAAAATAATTTCCACGCTACTGATCCTGGTCTAATGAGGTAGAATTCTATGGTTCACATGACAGGTGCAATAATCAAACATGCCACCTTTCACAGTCTGGACTATCAGAAGTTGTCAGCCTTTTCAACAGTTAGCAAAATACTATCCCTGGAGATGAAGGATAAGTCCTTCCTTTCTCTCGTACTGATACTGCATCTTGGGGATCTTTCTGTGCTCACTGCCAGATGCCTGCCACATTAAGAAACTGGTTGGTAGCTCGATGCCAGGACATCCAGCGACTGAGGGTGTCAGTACGCCATGTCTCTGCATTTCCCAACCTCAAACATCCATTTCACATGGAAAATGTAACCGTGGCTGAGGCTGTCTGGTCCATAATGAAAGATTCATTATGATTCCCCTTACATGCAATCAGACATCACTCTCCAGTATGGTCATCTGAAAATTAACAATTGCTGTCATGTTCTCATGTTCACCGACTGTTAGGTGACTGTAATTCTAGAAATCTTTGCACCTTCATAATTCTGGATCAGAGCATTAACAGTACTTTCCTTGTACTCAAAGTTCTGGCCTTAATAGTGTAAAAGAAAAAATCAAGGTTGATCAATCAAGAGTGACTTTAAAAAGTTTCCTCTAAAAATATAAATACTGATCTCTATAAGATTCCTCTCCCTTTTCTTTTTGTTTGTGTGTTGGGAGAGATCCCTTTAAAGAAAAACATCCTCTCTTAACAATTCTGGAGGATCATGTTATCACATGTCAAATGATCTCAGAAAATTGATCCTGGGAACCTGATCCCAAAATTAATACAAGATTCTCTTGGCTCACTGTCTATGTGGAATCTTTGAAACTGAGCCAATGTGAAATATCAGAACTTACATTCCCAATGATTTCTAATTCCTGATCTAAATAGATCAAAATTCGCCTTGTATATGAACATAATTTTGCACCATTACAGGCTTTGAAAGAACATCAATACATCAATCACAGTGCAACTTTTAACAAATACCAATATTCCCATCCATTTTACATTCTCAATTGTAACTCAAATTACCATGATGGTGATAATGAAGTAATATTTCAAGTTCTGACTGCATATTCCTAATGTCTTCCTTATTTTAAATCTCTGCTTGTGTAAATAAACCCATCAATATGGTAACCAAGCCTATACCATTACCAATATTTGCAAAATTCATTCCACCAAACCAATGTTTGGGTAAATAGAAGCTTAAGTTGTTTCCCATGTAGAAACAATTTCTACAGTTTCTTGTACCTACAGCATTTGACATAGCTTTTTCATTCCTAGTTGTCAGTGTATAATATTCAATGTGCTTTTTCTACAAGCTTATCTGTGCCTATTGTGTCATGTTTTTAATCCATACTCCAAAACAGTAAAACTTAGATTATACTTTGCCCTTGCTCCATGTTTTTGAGCAATAATAATTTTTTCCACCTAGGAGAGACAATGACTGCGCGTCCACAGAAATTGTCAAACCTAGAGCCCTCAGTTTTTCATGAGGTCTTACTTCCATATACCAGAACGTCTTCCAGTATATGAAAGGGAAGCCAATAGATCCCGAATCCAGCGGCCGTCTGAATTCTGGGACTGTTGGAGGAGAGCAAGACATTTTTCCTATTAAGATATTACCCACAAAGACAGGGTATCAGGAGTAATGGTTAGCAATGGTATTAACACTCAACTACTGCTATGGTAGTCAGCCCTTAATGTAATGTCAGGAACATAATCTTTGCCTGGATGTCAATGATCTCTTACAATAACTCAGGTTCCTGATTAAAGATTTCCTAATGTCTTTTTCCTGATCTCTCATTCTTTCTTGAGAGTAACATCAGTGTCATCTGTCCATTAAACCTGTCTGTGCAGCATTTTCTGCTTAGCACCTCATTTTTGATGTCAGAAATATCAGATCTATCCTATGAATGAAAGTTTTCTATCTCCTACTCTTTGGAGAGTCATACCAAGGTCTATACCCTTGTTGATAACAGTATTTCTTATAATACAAGTGGTAGCTTTACAATGCATACAATTCATAATGCATACAAAATTCCCTTTGACAGTATCATATACAAAATACAAGGTATACATTAGTAGCTAGACAATTTGTAGCTATTTCATCTCAATCCCATCGCAAAGTCTTTGGAATGTGGGATGTATCTGGTGTCTTGTACAGACACAAGTGTGATTTAGTCCTTCTGAGTTAGCATACTTGATGTTGCTCTGGGTACCCCATCTCAATGGATGTCAGCATGACAAGTGTCCGTCAGTGGCCTAATAGCCAATGTCTCTAATAGTGTAATGTCATTGTTCTAGAGTGATATTAGTCACCAAAGAAGTGTCCTTCCAGCGAGTCTGGATTGTGGCTGGCATGTAGGTAGCTGATGCCATCACCTTCCGTCTGCTTCTCTTCCTGGTCTGTATCAGCTGGCATGAAGCATGACGTGGGAGACCAGATGTTTTCATTATCTGTGAACATACAAACAAGACCTCGACCCAACATTATCATCCCCTTGGGTCCCTTACAGTCTTAATATCTTGATGATTTTTAACCCAATTCAGGTATCTCACACAATGTGATCTTTATCATTAAATTCAATATTGATTGTTACAAAGCTTTAACATATTCTTTCTGGGGTGTAGAAGAGATAGATGATTAGTGATACCATATCCACCTCTTTCCTTAAGAAAGTGGAACAGTCACAGCTTAACAAAATTGACTTCTAGATAAGTCTGATTCTAGCAAAAACATATTGTTTGCAAATATAATGTACCCTTTAAGATCATAATCATCATTACATTTTGGATAGTATTACCCTTTTGTGCTGCAAGTGGACAGCATTCCTTATACTGTCATAATATTCCCAATTATACCCTTTTGTATTTGATCAAATATGGGTAACATGGAACAATTCCAATAATATCATTTCAAGTTACACATTGTACCAATACCATTCAAAATTTTCAGGCATATAATAGTTAGATCTTTTACCAAATACCCATATATTCCTAGAACAGAATATCTGTTAGTGACTCAATGATACTCTTCTGCATGTACATTGTTTCTCACACAATTGCATGTGTGTGTGTAGTGTGTTAAACCTGCCTATAGGGCAGTCTTTACAGTCCATGTGCTGCTTTTCTGGTGTCCTGTGCCAGACACCTCTGCCTTCTGTCCTTCTTCCAGGCAGATTTTCTTGCCATCAGATGCTCTTAATCATCTTCCATGGACTCCATGTATCTGAGACAGTAAACAGAAAACCTCAACCCCAAATGAAAGCCTCATTGGGTCTTAGAAAGTTAGAAAGTGACAGAACATATATACCTTCAGTTTTTGAACCTTGGGGCTCATGAATTCCTTTGAGCTCTTTTCACCATAGCTTGCATGTAAGCCATGAGCTATGTAATTTAGCCTTTGCATTGCTGTTAAAAGCCCTGCTATTCCAAGCTGTTTGGAATAGACAGTAGTGCACAGATATTTATAAAATCTGCAATCACTTTGCTCACTTCTTCATTTGAGCTTGAACCCATAAACCAGGAGAGTAAGTATCTCCCATCACTTTTCACAGTTCAACCTTTGTGCCAGGAGCAAACTGAAATGCACCTTTTGCTCCAAAATATGCATGGATGTCTATCAGGGGTGAAATTAATCCACAGCAGTTTGCATTGATAAGCGATATCACCTGCTTGTTCAGGATATAGATGTACAATAGATTTTGCAAAGCAGCATGTATAGATGCTTAAATATTTGCTTTTTCAAACCCATAATCATAAAAATATCATTCTATAAATCACTTGTGAATTGACCCATGTGTGCTGGGATCTTAAGCCTTTGTCTGCCTGCACACAATTTTTGCTTTTTGAAAAATTTCCACCTTGTGCAGTTATTAAAATTATAGCATTGTCTTATGCTGTAAAAATATGCACAGCATTATCAAACAATTGCACAGAAGTTGTTATTTCTGAACTACTGCCCTTAGCTTCATAACTGAAAAGATCTTAATACTGTGACTAAAATCATTACTTTCATCTGCCAAATCTGCAAATCTTCCCTGCAGAAGTAAATCAAATTATGCCAGTAACCTTTGAATTTGCATTATTATCATAGGTCTCTTTTCAATATCATGATCAGCTTCAATATCTGCAATTTTAATACATGATAGTAGTGCCTCTTTCAAATCCTTAATAAATTACTGTACTGAGTAACAGAGTTCCTGATAACCTTAATAATTAACCACTGGTAAACAGATTGAATCCTTCTAACCATGCTTTTACCCTGCTGAGCATGTGTCTTAATTTTCCATAGTAAAAGCTATTCTAGGTATAAATCATTTGCTTTCTGGATACAGGTATGTTAATATGCCCAGTAAAAAAGTTTCTGAACTGCATACAGGCTGTTTGAATAAGCTCTGCTCAAGATTCATCCTGTTGCTTTATGTCCCGTTTAGAAAAGTGTTAATAATTCCTCCATGGTTAAAATTAGAAAGCCTTAGAAATTCCTTTAAATCATATTCCAATTCATGCTTATTATATCTTAGTATTAAATTTTTTCTTCTAGCCAATTACAGCCTTAGTGATAAAACTTGCAACCTCAGTTGCTCTGATGCTATCTTCCACGTGGCTTAAGCCACGTGGCCGGTAGAGAGAAAAAACATTTCAAGCTGCTTCAGATTTAAACCGAAACCTTAAAAGTTTTCTGTTTGCACTTTAATTACCTTGTGATTCATACCAAAATTTCTCTACAGATAAAACATTTCTAGTCCTGATATTCTGTGGCATATAACAAAAGTCAGAGAAAGATTTTTTAATTCTCCTTTTTTAACTTCCTTTATTAAAAAGTATAAGCAGACATTCCTTTATAATTTTGCCTAAATCCAACCCAAATTAAAACTAAATTAAAATTCAAATTCCCAGCACCCAGGTAAAGCCTGCCTTTACCTGGCCAGACCTCAAACAAAAGAGTTCCTAGGACCTTTTTCAAATGCTAAATGAGTTTGGAGGCTTGCTTTTTTAAAAAAAAATCTTCTGCCTTTGGTTACAGAATGGCAATATCTTTTTACAACTCAGGCTGTTCCGAATTTAACCTAATTCAGGATTATTGCCTTGATTCCTTAATTTTGCTGAGACCTACGGTTTTATTAGAAAATTTTTTTGTTTTTTATCCGTTTTTCCAAGTAATTGCAAGATCCTTTAAATGCCCTGAAAGCAACCACTTCCTGATAGGCCTTTCAAATGCATCTGAGTCCGACCTCTCCTGAAAAGGTACAGGGATTTTCTTGTAAAGATTAGCTTGCAGAACTTTTGAAATAAGAAATGCTTAAGAAAGAACTCCTTAGCATTCTGCAGCAGTTTCTGCCTTGCTTCTTGGCTAGCCTTTCCCGCTTTTGCTAAACTGACTGTTTTGCCTATGAATAGCAGGTAAATTTGACTTTGCTTTCCGGATGAAATTTTAACTCCTGCTTTTTCTTTTCCCAGTTGCTCCTTTTGAAATTCACTATGCTCTAGCAACTGTTTGTTTCAGACTGAGATTTTTCAAGTTTTCAATAGCCCCTAGTGAGGGTTTCCCTGGGTCAAATTTTCTTTTTCCTTCCCCTCCCCCTCAGACCACTCCTCAGGTGTTTCTTAACCTCCGGAGATCCAGGTCCGAGAGAGGAGGCCTCCACATAGTATTGTACTAGCAGACCCAGGTGGGGGAGGGAAACTGCACCTCCCTGACAGAGATAGTTTAAGAATAGAGAATCCTCTCTGACCGACGGTGTGCTTCCCTCATCCTGATTCACAGTCTCAGGCAGTTAAGCTCTTGAGACTTCCATTTCTCCCCCATCAAGCTACGACATTAAGAGTCGAGCAGGGTTCAGAGGGGAGACCCACCTCAAGCAGAGGAGGACTTACCGTCCTTGGCCAGAGGATCGGCAACCTTCCTGGAACTCCGGCACCTGCCTACGCTCTTTAGCCTCGTGTCCTCGAACGCGTTCTCCCATTCGCTGTGTGAAATAAAAGAGTGGAATGCCACGAGAAAGTTGGGCGCCATTTGTAGGTTCTCTCTGAGGTGAGAGAAGCCACAAGGTAGGAAGATAGAGACAGGATAGAAGTTTTTGATACCACGAGGGAAGTGACGGAGTCCTAATAGAGATATGAGGTGTTCAGGATGAGTCTTTATTAATTATCAATGAGCCACAGCTAAGCTCTGATCAAAGGACCAATTCTGTAGGCTTTTCCAGTCCTGAGATCCATACCACGCAGGTCAGAGAGGTGAATAGAGAAAGATTAAAGATGGAGCTTGGCCAGAGGCCAAGCTCCTGCAAGGACAGCCATCAGGTAGCCTGAAAGAGAAGGAGCGCAGAGCGCAGAGGGCAGAGAGCAGAGGGCAGAGAGCAGAGGGCAGAGAGAGGAGAGGCGGAGCCTGCTGGGCTAGATATAGTTTTTGATATGCAAATATACACAGTACATAGGGATGATTCTCATTGGTCAATGACAAGGCATAGGTGTGGTTTCTCTTAACCAGGTGAGAACAAAGAAACCTGTTTTCCCGCCTAACCTGGGAGAAGCTGGGGTCAAGGGTCAGAGGCCTTCCCAGCCATGAGCACTACTGAGCATGCCCAAGACTGACTGTTCCCTTTGCCCCTAGTTAGGAGTGGGCTGCTACAAAAACCTACTCTTGTAACAAATACATGTTGTGATCTTTCCTTAGGGAAGGTCTTACCATACCTATCACTACTCCTCCCCATATTCAATAAACTCCAGTGACCCCTGATTCCCTTTATAATCAAATATAATGTCTTCTGATTGGTATTTAAAGACCTTCACAACCTGACCCCTTACTATCTTTCCAATCTCTTTGCATTTTACTCCCCTACATATAGTCTCCTATCCAGCCACACTGGCCTCTTCACATTTCTTTAAGCACTGTTTTTCATTTCCTATCTCCATGCCTCTTCACTGGTTGTATAACCTATATTAGGAATGCTCTTCCCCCTTACCTCTGTCTCCCGGATACCTTGGCTTCATTTAAGGATTAACTCATATCCTCCCTTTGTCAAGAGTCCTCTATCTGTCTCCCTGAATTCTATCCTCTGAGTCTGCCTCACATTTACACTGTAAGAACCTAGAAGCAGCTAGGGATTTCAGTGTATAGAGCAATGGGTCTGGAATTAGAAAGATCTAAGTTATAATCTGGCCTCAAACACTCACTAGCTGTTTGACTATTGAGACAATTAATTTTTCTTTGCCTTAGTTTCTTCATCTATAAAATGGGGATAATGATACCTACTTCCCAGGTTATGGTGAATATCAAATGAGGTAATTGGAAAGTACTTAGCATTGTGGTTGACACAAATTAGGTGCTCTATAAATTTTAGCTTTTATTGTATGTTCATAGTAACTTAAATTCTGTCTCTCCCATTAGAAATGTGTGGTTATTGATGACAAGGACCATGCGTTTTGCCATTCTTTGTATTCTGGCGGCTGTGTCTGGAACATAGTAAGTATTTAATAAATGTGTGGATAGACTGGTTCTATCTAGTATACACTGGCTGGCTAAAAGGTGAACTTATAGAGACTTTTTATCTTCTGTTGAGGAATAGATTATTAACATGACTGTATCCTTCTGAGTACTTTCATTCCCACCTTCTAGAGCAGTGGTTCTTAACCTTTCTAATGCTGTGACCCTGTAATACAATTCCTCATGTTGCAGTGACCCCAAACCAAAAAATTATTTTGGTGGCTACTTCAAAACTTTAATTTTGCTACAGTTATGATTCGGAATGTAAATACCTGATATGCATTATGTATTCTCATTGCTACACATTGAGAGGTTGAGAACTGCTGTTCTAGAGGAAGCCTTTCCTAGCTCCCTTTATTTCTTGGTCTTCTCTCTTAATTATTTTTTATTTATCTTACATCTAGTTTATCTGTATATCTTTGTTTGCTTATTGTCTCTCTTATTAAAATGTAAGTTCCTTGAAGGCAAGGGCTATTTTTTGGTCTCTTTTTATATCCTCAGTACTAAGTTCACCAACCATCACATAGTTGGCGCTTAATAAATGTATATTTGCTACTTAAATATGAAGTGAACTTGATTTTTTTTTAAAGAAGGCAAATTTAATTCCCAATGATAGATTTTGCTTTCTTTCACTTCTGGGCCTTTTCCTTCAAGAAAGACTAATTTATTCTTTTGGAAAATTTGATTTAGTTCATTAATTTAGAATATTATTCTATGGTTACAACATTCATGCTGTTTCCCTGCCCTACCTCAACCCCCCTCCCATAGTTGACATGTAGTTCCTCTGGGTTTTACATGTGTTATTGTTCAAGACCTATTTCCATATTATTGATATTTGCATTAGGGTGATCGTTTAGAGTTTATATCCCCAATCATATCCCCATCAACCCTTGTGATCAAGCAATTGTTTTTCTTCTGTGTTTCTATTCCCACAGTTCTTCCTCTGAATATAGATAGACATTGCATTGCTGTTAGAAAAGTCCGTTACATTAGATTGTACCATAATGTATCAGTCTCTGTGTATAATGTTTTCCTGGTTCTGCTCCTCTCACTCTGCATCACTTCCTGGAGGTCATTCCAGTTCACATGGAATTCCTCCAGTTTATTATTTCTTTGAGCACAACAGTATTCCATCACCAACAGATATCACAATTTGTTCAGTCATTCCCCAAATGAACAGCATCCCCTCATTTTCCAATTTTCTTGTCACCACAAAGAGCGCAGCTATGAATATTTTGGAACAGTTTTTTTTTTTCCTTATGGTCTCTTTAAGGTACAAACACAGTAGTGCTATGGCTGGATCAAAGGACAGGCAAAAACTAATTTATTATATATATATTTATTATATATTAATTTATTATAATTTATTAACTAATTTATTCTTGATGACTATAATGACATTGTTTCCTTTTTAATGCTCAGAGTAACTATTTGATTGTGGCAATGTAGATATTTTCTTGAAAGGAAATAAATTATAGTGTAAGTAGAGTGTAGTTCTCTCTGGAAACTGCTTGCCTATCAAGAATGGGATTTTAATACTTCACTACCTTTAATTAGGATCATTTTTGTAGAATTTCTCACTTATTTCATAAGAAGGAAGACAGAGCCATGGTGTTATTTGAAGGTTCATTTAATATTAAGTTTTTTTTTTCTATTCTTACACATTCTGGCTCTTAGTGTAAGTACATAATTGGAAAAAAGAAAAAGAAGCAGAAAAGAAAACCATGGCACATACTAAATCCCTATATTATATAAATTGTAGTGTTTTAGGCTTTGATTAATATAAAGTGTTACAAGATTTTATTATAATTAAATGGAAATGTTCATTTTCCCTCTGGTGTTTTACAAATACTGTTTGCTCATATCTTTTTTTTTTGTTGTTGTCAGGCAATTTCATTATTTGCACTTCTCCCCTTTAATTCGATTTGTGAAGATTAAAAATTTGATCTGATTTACAATTTGAAGGTAATCACAAATGGAGAAAAGAATATAAAACCTGATAGGATGAATTTGGAAATGTAATTTAAACATTTTCCTTAACTCCTTAATTAATAGTTGAAATCAATAAAGTCTTTAGAGAAATGATTCTTTAAAAAAATGTTTTAAGCATCAAGAACATATAGAGACAATATTTTAAATGATTCCGAGGTCCACCCATTAGAAACACATAACATGCTTTTTTGTTAAATTACTTTTTTTTAGGCAAATTCATTACTTTTTCATCATCCTTATAATCTATTACCACATATTGGCAGTCTCTGGGCCTTTGGTTCTTTCACAGAAACTTTCTGCTCAATACATTATTAATGATAATTTGAATATTTGAATTTTAAATATTCAAATATTTGAATAACAGGAACAACTAAAAACCTATGCTCACAATCAGCTGTTGTTCAGTCATTGTCATGTCCAGATCTTTGTAACCCAGTGGACAATAGCACTCCAGACCTTTCTATCTTCCACTGTCTCCTAAATCTATCCAGGCTTATATATTTGTTGCTTTCATGATACTATCTTATCCTCTGAGTTCCCCTTCTCCTTTTGCCTTCAATCTTTCCCAACACCAGAGTCTCTACCAATGACAGCTTCCTTTGTTCTGAATATATAGCCAAAATATTTAAGCCATAGCTTTAGTATTTGATCTTCCAGTGAATGGTCTGAGTTAATTTCTTTAAGTATTGATTGACTGGATCTCTTCATTGTCCTAGGTACTCTCGAAAGTCTTCTCCAGAACCACAATTCAAAAGTTATGATTCTGTGGCACTCAGCTTTCCTTATAGTCCATTCTATAGTCCAATTCTTTCAACTATACATTGGTACTGTAGAAAAAGGTATTGCTTTAACTATATAGAACTCTGTTGTCAAGGTTATGTCCAGATTTGCCAGTGCTTTCCTTCTAAGGAGTATCTTTTAATTTAATGTCCACAATCACTGTCTACAATGATATTTGAACATAAGAATATAAAATTTGACATAACTTCCATTTCTTCTTCCTATATTGGCCAGAAAGTGATGAAAGAAGTAGCCAAGATTTTAGGTTTTTTTATGGTAAGCTCCAAGACATCCTATAGAATGTCTTCTTTCACCCCGACATTAGAGGTTTCCTAATTGTTCTTCACTTTCTGTCATTAAAATGGTATTATCTGTATATCTTAGATTGTTCATATTTCCTCCAGAATCCTTAATACAGGTTTCTGATCCATGAAGCCTGTTATTTAAATGGCATATTGTGCAAATAACTTAAATATATGTGATAATATTCAGTCTTGTCATACTTCTTTTCCAATCTTAAACCAATGAATTGTTCCATGTTTAGTTCTCATCATTTCTTTTTGTCTCACATACAAGTTCTTCAGGAGACAAGTAATATAGTGGGAGCAACTACTGCAAATATGAGTAATATGGAAATAGGTTTTGAACAATCATACATGTAAAACCCAGTGGATTTGCTTGTCAGCTCTGAGAGGGGGGAGGGAGGAGCGATGGTAAAATCATGAATCATGTAACCATGGGAAAATGTTCTAAATTAATACATTTTTAAGTATATAGTGGTGGGGGCAGCTGGATGACTCAGTGGATTGAGAGCCAGGCCTATAGATGGGAGGTCCTGGGTTCAAATCTGGCCTCAGACGCTTCCCAGCCCAGACTTCCCTGAACATGTCACTTGACCCCCATTGCTTAGCCTTTACCACTGTTCTGCTTTGGAACCAATAAATAGTATTGATTCTAATATGCCTTCCATATTAATATATTCCATATTATATTCCATATTAATAAAATTCCATAATAAACCATAAGGGTTTATTAAAAAAATATGTAGTGGCAACAACACACTAAAATTTGAAGCAGGGTCTCTTTCCAAGAGTGATAGACTCAAACTCTCCATGAAATCCAGTAGTAAGTAAAAAAAAAAGTAAAAAAAAAATAATTTTATTTGAAGAAGATGTTTTCAAGATAATATAAGAGTTGTCAACCTTGAAAAACAGAACCACCAAAGTAGTTATAAAGAACAAATCTTTCATCAGAACAAGGGAGACAGAGTTCTTAGGGCCACCACATAGTCATAGTACATTTATACAACACACACAGACAAACTCTGGGGCTCTGGGAATACTATTTGGGAAAATGCACCTCAAAAAAGGATTTTCCAATGAGCTGAAGACCTTGTGGATCTATACACCTTCTAGGAATAAAGGACATCCCTTATGGGAACGGGGTGAGGCATGACACCTGGCCTCTAAAAGGTTCACCAGAAGTAGTCTTTGTTAGACCTTAGGGGCTGATGTTATTTGTGATATGCTTGAATGGCCTAATGCCTCTTGATTACTCTGGATCATTTCTTTTGATATTTACATTCTTGTTAATTAATACTTTTAGTTTTATAAGCATTCTTCATCTTATAAAGAATGTATTTTCAAATAAAAATGAGTGGCATTAAATTGATATTTATATAGTTGTTACTTCTATATGAGCCCAATATGACATTTAGGTTTCAGAGTCTATTTTTTGAAGAATATTTTTCCATTTTAAAAAGAGAAAATTTTTATAATTGGAAGAACATTATTTCATGTTTTTTTTTTGCTTTTTAGCAAATACATGATTAATTTTTTCCTTAAGGTGAGAAGTACTTATACTGAATTGTTTCTGTTTATATTTTAGGCAATTTGAATGGATATTTTCTGTGGGAAATAGTAAAATATAGAAGAACATAATACTATAATTTTATGTAAATTGCTCAAAGAAATTTAACTGAAACAATATTTATTTGAATGTAACTTAATTGGTCAAAATTAACACACTGATTCATAAGGTACTTTATTGTAGAACAAACTAATTATTTTACTTAAATAAATTTCATGAGATTGATTCATGTTTCTAACATTTTGATATATTTTCTGGGAAATTAAAAAAAATTGACTGTATCCAATCCCCAGGAGTGTGGCAAATATATATATCAAAATAATTAATGGATCAACAAATATGTAGTATAAACAACAAATGTAATAGAGATTTAGGAAAAGGTTGGGTTGGTGGGCACATAGATTAGATTGTGACAAATTGAAAGAAAAGGGAGCATTTTCCAGATAAGGTGAACAGTCTAAATAAAGGAATAAATATGAAAATAAGAAGGGAGTTGATATTCATGGGATGGTGAAGAGATTGATTTGGACAGTTGAGATTGCTTTTGGGAATGTTGAGACTTCAAAAGGTAAAAGTAAAGCATCTATTTCAAGGCCTGACTCTTTTTGTTGCTTTGGAACTCTATCAGAAAGTTTTGAATTTTATGCAGTACAGAATTGGAAGTAATTTTAGATTTTTAAGTAATCAGTGGTGCAATCTAAAAAAAATAATATTTCTATGCTCACTCACAAATGGTAAAATTTTTGAAAGATTTTTTGAAGTCCCATTAACTGAAATTTGCCCAATACCCCCTAAAGCTTTTACTCTGCTGTCTCTGAGAAGCATTATGTCTTGAGTTACAAACAAGGAACAGTGGATAGAGCACTAAACATTTCTGTGACTGTACCATAGGAACTAAATCATGTGAATTAAAATGTCTATCCAGATGTTTTGTCTCTGGAGACAAAACATCTGAATGAGTTATGTTTTTCTTCTCTTCTTGATTTTTTTTTTTGGCACCACTCAAACAAAGTTTAATAGGAATTTTCTATAGGCTAGATTTATAAAGGTGACATTCTCTTGCATGATAAAAAAGACTTGAGCTACTCTATCTCAGGCACTTAGAAATTTGAATGTAGTCCCTTTTAACATTATCTTATTGCTCCTAACATCTGCTAAAAAGAGATCTTGATGATTACATCACAGCTTATTTTCATTTAAAAACATGGTACAGAATGGTTATCAATTTAGACTGGAATAGAACTTTGTTAAAAAAAAAAAGAGTCAATTTTTCCCCCCAAATTCAAGAACTGTTTGCCACTACATGAAAGCACAAAATTAACCATGCAGAAATGTGCTTGTATAGAAATATTTCCTCTTCCATAGTCTGTCAGCTACATTCAATACCATTAGTCAGAGTGATTAATTTGTTACAAAGGATGTCTAAGTCTGTTTGAAGGATTCTAATTATTAAACATCCTTTAGGCTTATACTAATCTCAAAGAACATAGCCTTTGAAATACTTTTCTAGTTAAACTGTGGTGTAACTTAAATAATTATGTTTTAACATGGCAGAAATTTAATAATGACAACACACTATCCCAATAGCATTATTTATTTTCATACAGCATAGGAGCACTTTCATATTTTTCCTAAAAGCAATCAACATGCTGTGATCTCCAGAACCTCATAAACGCTTTTTTTCTGTCACTTATTTGATAATTTTTGACCCATTGTAGCAGTCCAGCCCATAGGTATTGTGGAGAGACAAGGATTGTGAGTGAGCACATGGCCATTCTGCACATGGCAAATAACTCGGCTGAAGTTAGGATGGGAAACCTTGCTTCCCTTTGTCTCACTCACCTGAGGATAATAACCCCACCTTCACCTTGTCATAATTTGCAATTATCCAATGGCAATACACTATGTAACTCATCTATATGTATTGAGGCATCATGTAACTTATCAATATGTATTGAGTTCATTTGCGTATCAAAGAGAATAAAAGGAAGGAACACAGCCAGCTCCGCCCACTTCCAGGACATCAACAGGTTTGCCCTACAGACAAACTTCTCCCCTTTATCTCTCCTCTTTTTCTTTCCTGAGGCCTGGCCCTTTGGTCAGGTCTCTCTCTCTGTCTCTCTCTCTTTTCCTATGCTAATACCTAGCATTTTCTAATCCTTTCAGTCTCTAATCTCTCTCCCTACTGAGCTAGTATTATCCTCTGACCAGTGCAGTGTTAAATTGGGATCACTGGATGGGAATAGCCTTAAAAGTAACGTCCAGTGGTTGGATCCTGGTTGTGGCTCCCAAATATTAATAATAATTGATTACTGACTCATTATTCATATCTCAAAGGTCGGCTCTTTCACGCCCTTCGCGGGATTCGAAAACTTCTATCCTGTTTCTATTTTCCTACCATAAAGCTTCTCGCTGGCCGGGAGGCTTTACCCATAAATATGTTATAGCTTTTAACATGCATCCCATCAATTTATACATGGGGGTTTAATGCATGTTATTTCAAGAAGAAGAATAGTAGTAGGTTAATGCTAAACTTCTAGGATTCCAAGAGTTGTCTGTGCCCAAATGGGTTGTTTTTCCATTGCCTGTTTAAGACAACAGCTATGGAGATGTTTTCTATGTATATCGAATATAGAAAAACTAATTGTAAAGCTTAGATTACACTGATAATAATGTTTATATTTGTATAATACTTGACTATCTACAAAACACTTTGTATATACCATATTTTTATCCATACAATAATCCTATGTGGTAGGAAGCATAAGTATTTACCTTCTCTTTTTACAGAAGAGGAAATTATATCTCAGTGAGATAAAATGATTTGTCAAAAGTGACAAATCTTATCAGTAGAAAAGCAAGGGCTTATATAGTAATATTGTATCTCCTCTAGTCAAATTTTATTCAAGACAAATAAACAAATGAAATATTTGATTCAAGAGTTTTTCATTTAAAGTTCCATTGAATATCCATATTGAAAAGAGAAAATTCAGCTAATGGTACTATAGAGGAAAAATAAACTTTACACTTGAAATTTAAAAATCTGAGTGAGTTCTAGTTTTAATACACATCAGCTTTATTTACATAGGCAAATTGTTTCACCTCTCTCAGTCTCAATTTCCTTTCTTTTAAATAAGAAATACTATTTATAATGACTACAAAGCATGTGTAGAAAATTAATATGTAGACAATAAATCTCATAGAAATATTGTCTTTTTCTTTTTTAATAGATTTTAGGGGTAAATTTGACCCTATGACACTACAATTTTTTTTTTCTTCAGTTGAGTTCATTGGTACTGTCTGCTTCTCATTCATCTTATGCTTTGGTTTAATCCTTTGTTTTCAGTTACTGAGAGGGGGCATAAATGATGCTTGTCAAAAGAGTCAGAAAATCTTCTCATATGGTAGAATCATTGAATATTAGAACAATAATTAAATAAACTTGGAAATTATTGAATCTAACATTCTTATTTTACAGAGGAGGTACCTGTGGTCCAGAGAAAAGAAGCAACTTACTCAAGTTTATGCAGCTAAATCAATGGCAAAGGAAGTATCATACAACAATAAATGTAGAATTGGAAGGGGCCTTAAAGTCCACAGTGTGTAAACTCCTCACATTCCAGTTAAAGAGGTTAAGATATAGATAAGACAAATTACTTGTGCAGGATCACACAGTTCATAAATATCTGAGGTGGTTTTCAGCCCAGGTCTTCTTAACTCTAAGTGAAGCACATTGTGTCAACAAGGATTGGGATTCACTTCTTGTCTTTCCTTATTTAGGAAGATTTCATTTGTACTATGCTTCAGAATATATTTTCTGTCTCTTCTAATGTTTTAGTGAGGAACTTTGCTTTTTACAATGGGTATTTAGTAAGTATTTATTGGACATGTTGAAGATTAACAGGAAAATATATGATATTGTTTTTTATTTACTAGTTACATCACTGCACTTTGCAAAATGGGAGAGAAGGTCCTAAGAATGTTTTCCCATGAATAACAAAAAAGTTTGTTTCTAGTTCAATAAAAAAGAAGGGAAAGAAATTTCACTGGAGAAGGAAAAACCAGAGGCAATGACACATCAGCATATGAAGAAATCTATACTAAGGACAAATCAATTATTATAAAATTGAGGGACTAATGTACAGGACATCTAAAGTTTAATAATATGACCTAAAAGAAGCTTCAGAATATTACCACAAAAAAAGTTGACAAAGAAAATATAAAAAAAAACATTGACATATGCCTAAAACTTCAATTTATACAAAATCTTTTTGAGGGTCATCTAAAGTTGAAAAATAAAGTACATCCTTAATGAAAATTTCAGTAAGGAATGAACAAGCTTTAAAAAGTAATAATAACAGAACATAGTTTTGACATTTCACAATTTGCTGAATAACATAGAGAGCATAGTATTCCATTGTGTTTCTTGTTTGTTTATCAA
Organism: Monodelphis domestica; assembly: GCF_027887165.1. Taxonomy (NCBI): domain Eukaryota; kingdom Metazoa; phylum Chordata; class Mammalia; order Didelphimorphia; family Didelphidae; genus Monodelphis; species Monodelphis domestica. Next base: position 464,296,174 of record NC_077229.1, on the reverse strand, counting down.
TGAAAAGATTTTGTTTAATTAGAACAAATCTGAGAGGATGATTGAAAACAATACATCCCCAATGGATACATTAAGATCTTTTGAGTTACTTTGGTAGTTATATCAATAGAAAAAAATCTGTTCAATGATCATCTAGTGATTGAATAGGCATGGCATATAATATGTAGATGTATTCTCAGCAAAATTATTCACTAGTATGAACAAGAAGACCCAGTGTAGATTCCAAATTGAAGAGAGATTCTTTGTGGATGGTAACATTTCCATATGCTCCTCTTTATGGATGATATGATAATGATTTTATCAAGCAACAGAAAATTTCAAAATCTTCTCTTAAAAAAATTTGTCATCTCCATATGAAAGTGAAAAACTAGGTGGATGAAGAATATTTTTGGTCAAATTTCATCATGTACTTAGATGAAAATTATAGAGTTTGATCAATAATATTTATGCCTGAGATAGATGATGCAGCTGGACAATGAACTAGATTGTGTTGAAAAGGATGGGGACAGTGTGATGGATTGTATTTAGAAAATTCCAGAGCACTTTTATTGCCTCCAAGGTTTCCATAGAAACAAGGGCTTAACTTTTTTTTTTTTAATATATTTTATTTGATCATTTCCAAGCATTATTCGTTAAAGACATAGATCATTTTCTTTTCCTCCCCCCCACCCCCCATAGCTGACGCGTAAGTCCACTGGGCATTAGATGTTTTCTTGATTTGAACCCATTGCTTTGTTGATAGTATTTGCATTAGAGTGTTCATTTAGAGCCTCTCCTCTGTCATGTCCCCTCAACCTCTGTATTCAGGCAGTTGCTTTTTCTCGGTGTTTCCACTCCCATAGTTTATCCTTTGCTTATGAATGGTGCTTTTTTCTCCTGGATCCCTGCAAGTTGTTCAGGGACATTACACCGCCACCAATGGAGAAGTCCATTACGTTCGATTATACCACAGTGTATCAGTCTCTGTGTACAATGTTCTCCTGGTTCTGCTCCTCTCGCTCTGCATCACTTCCTGGAGGTTGTTCCAGTCTCCATGGAACTTCTCCACTTTATTATTCCTTTGAGCACAATAGTATTCCATCACCAACATATACCACAGTTTGTTCAGCCATTCCCCAATTGATGGGCATCCCCTCGTTTTCCAGTTTTGGGCCACCACAAAGAGCACAGCTATGAATATTTTTGTACAAGTCCTTGTGTCCATTATCTCTTTGGGGTACAGACCCAGCAGTGCTATGGCTGGGTCAAAGGGTAGATATTCTTTTGTCGCCCTTTGGGCATAGTTCCAAATTGCCCTCCAGAATGGTTGGATCAGTTCACAACTCCACCAGCAATGAATTAATGTCCCTACTTTGCCACATCCCCTCCAGCATTCATTACTTTCCTTTGCTGTTATGTTAGCCAATCTGCTAGGTGTGAGGTGATACCTCAGAGTTGTTTTGATTTGCATCTCTCTGATTATAAGAGATGTAGAACACTTCTTCATGTGCTTGTTAATAGTTTTGATTTCTTTATCTGAGAACTGCCTATCCATTTCCCTTGCCCATTTATCAATTGGAGAATGGCTTGATTTTTTGTACAATTGATTTAGCTCATTATAAATATGAGTAATTAAACCTTTGTCAGAGGATTCTATGAAGATTTTTTCCCAATTTGTTGTTTCCCTTCTGATTTTAGTTATATTGGTTTTGTTTGTACAAAAGCTTTTTAGTTTGATGTAGTCAAAATTATTTATTTTACATTTTGTGATTCTTTCTATATCTTGCTTGGTTTTAAAGCCTTTCCCCTCCCAAAGGTCTGACATGTATACTATTCTGTGTTTACCCAATTTACTTATGGTTTCCTTCTTTATGTTTAAGTCACTCACCCATTTTGAATTTATCTTGGTGTAGGGTGTGAGGTGTTGATCTATTCCTAGTCTCTCCCACACTGTCTTCCAATTTTCCCAGCAGTTTTTATCGAATAGTGGATTTTTGTCCCAAAAGCTGGGATCTTTGGGTTTATCGTATACTGTCTTGCTGAGGTCGTTTTCCCCCAGTCTATTCCACTGATCTTCCTTTCTGTTTCTTAGCCAGTACCAAATTGTTTTGATGACTGCTGCTTTGTAATATAGTTTGAGGTCTGGGACTGCAAGGCCCCCATCATATGTGTTTTTTTTCATTATTTCCCTGGATATCCTTGATCTTTTGTTCTTCCAAATGAACTTTGTTATGGTTTTTTCTAAATCAGTGAAGAAGTATTTTGGTAGTTCAATGGGTATGGCACTAAATAGATAAATAAGTTTGGGTAGGATGGTCATTTTTATTATATTGGCTCGTCCTATCCATGAGCAGTTAATGTTTTTCCAATTGTTCAAGTCTAGTTTTAGTTGTGTGGCGAGTGTTTTGTAGTTGTGTTCATATAGTTCCTGTGTTTGTCTTGGGAGATAGATTCCTAGGTATTTTATTTTGTCTAAGGTGATTTTGAATGGGATTTCTCTTTCTAGTTCTTGCTGCTGAGCTGTGTTGGAGATATATAGAAAAGCTGATGATTTATGTGGGTTTATTTTGTATCCTGCAACTTTGCTAAAGTTGTTGATTATTTCAATTAGCTTTTTGGTTGAATCTCTAGGATTCTTTAAGTAGACCATCATGTCATCCGCAAAGAGTGATAACTTGGTCTCCTCCTTGCCTATTCTGATGCCTTCAATTTCTTTATCTTCTCTAATTGCTACTGCTAGTGTTTCTAGTACAATGTCAAATAGTAGAGGTGATAATGGGCATCCTTGTTTCACTCCTGATCTTATTGGGAATGCATCTAGTTTATCCCCATTGCAGATGATATTAGCTGTTGGTTTTAGATATATACTGTTTTTTATTTTTAGGAATGACCCTTCTATTCCTATGCTTTCTAGTGTTTTTAATAGGAATGGGTGTTGTATTTTATCAAAGGCTTTTTCTGCATCTATTGAAATAATCATGTGGTTCTTGCTAGTTTGCTTGTTGATGTGGTCAATTATGTGGATGGTTTTCCTAATGTTGAACCAGCCCTGCATCCCTGGTATGAATCCTACTTGATCATGGTGAATGATCCTTCTGATCACTTGCTGGAGTCTTTTTGCTAGTATCCTATTTAAAATTTTTGCATCTATATTCATTAGGGAGATTGGTCTATAGTTTTCTTTCTCTGTTTTTGACCTGCCTGGTTTTGGAATCAGTACCATGTTTGTGTCGTAAAAGGAGTTTGGTAGAACTCCCTCTTTGCTTATTATGTCAAATAGTTTGTATAGTATTGGGGTTAACTGTTCTCTGAATGTTTGATAGAATTCACAGGTGAATCCATCAGGCCCTGGGGATTTTTTCTTAGGAAGTTCTTTGATGGCTTGATGGATTTCAATTTCTGATATGGGATTATTTAAGAATTCTATTTCCTCTTCTGTTAGTCTAGGCAGTTTGTATTTTTGTATATATTCATCCATTTCTCCTAAATTGGTGTATTTATTGCCATATAATTGGGCAAAGTAATTTCTAATGATTGCCTTAATTTCCTCCTCATTGGAGGTGCTGTCCCCCTTTTCATCTTTAATGCTGTGAATTTGCTTTTCTTCCTTCCTTTTTTTAATTAGATTGACCAGTAATTTGTCTATTTTGTTTGTTTTTTCAAAGTACCAGCTTCTTGTCTTATTTATTAAATCAATAGTTCTATCACTTTCGATTTTATTAATTTCTCCCTTAATTTTTAGGATTTCTAATTTGGTTTTCTGCTGGGGGTTTTTAATTTGATCGCTTTCGAGTTTTTTCAATTGCATTTCCAATTGATTGATCTCTGCTCTCCCTTGTTTGTTAATATGAGCTTTCAGGGATATGAATTTGCCTCTGATTACCGCTTTGGCTGCATCCCAAAAGGTTTGAAAGGATGTTTCGCCATTGTCATTTTCCTTGATGAAATTATTAATTGTTTCTATGATTTCTTCTTTAGCTAAACGGTTTTGGAGTATCATATTGTTTAATTTCCAATTGGTTTTAGATTTGGTTTTCCATGTACCATTACTAATCATTATTTTTATTGCCTTGTGATCTGAGAAGGCTGCATTCATTATTTCTGCTTTTTTGCATTTGTGTGCTATGTTTCTGTGACCTAATGTATGGTCAATTTTTGTGAATGTGCCATGTGGTGCTGAGAAGAAGGTGTATTCCTTTTTATCCCTATTTATTTTTCTCCATATGTCTATTAATTCTAATTTTTCTAAGATTTCATTCACTTCTTTTACCTCTTATTTATTTTTTGATTTGATTTATCTAAATTTGATAATGGTTGGTTTAAGTCTCCCACTAGTATGGTTTTATTGTCTATTTCTTCCTTCAATTCTCCTAGTTTCTCCATTAGAAATTTGGGTGCTATATTATTTGGTGCATACATGTTGATTAATGATATTTCCTCATTGTCTAGAGTCCCTTTTAACAAAATATAATTACCTTCCCTATCCCTTTTGATCAGGTCTATTTTTGCATTGGCTTTATCAGATATCATGATTACCATTCCTGCCTTCTTTCTATCAGTTGAGGCCCAGAAGGTCTTACTCCATCCTTTAATTCTGACCTTGTGGGTGTCAACCCGCCTCATGTGTGTTTCTTGAAGGCAACATATGGTAGGGTTTTGGATTCTAATCCATTCAGCTATTCGTCTACGTTTTATGGGTGAGTTCATCCCATTCACGTTCAAAGTTATGATTGTCATTTGTGGACTCCCTGGCATTTTGATTGCCTTCCCTAATTCTAACCTTTTCTTCTTCGGCTCTACCTTTTAGTCCAGTGATTTACTTTGAATCAGTCCCCCTTGTCCCCTCCCTTGATGTTTCCCTTTTTAGTCTCTCCCTTTTTGTTCCCTCCCCCTCCCCCCTCTCTTTCCCTCCCTTTTTGTTCTCCCTCTCCCCCTCCCCCCCTTGGTTTTCCCTTCTCCTTACCCTTGTTGGGTAAGATAGAATTCAAGATCCCAATGGATCTGGATGTTTTTCCCACTCAGAGTTGATTTCCCTGAGATTGAGGTTTAAGTAAACCCCCCCCTCTCTTCCTCTCCTTCTTATAGGAGTTTTCTTCCCCTCCCCTTCCCCTGTGAATCTTTGTGTGAGAACCATTATTCTATTTGGTCTTTCTTTACCCCCTATTTATACATTACATTTTCCCCACATATTAGTATACATAGGTTGATATAAATGTAGTCCTTATAGAAGAGAGTTTGAGTAAAAGAAGATAACATTTTTCCCCTTTCCTTAATATTTACCTTTTCAGGTATTCCTTGCTCTTTGATTTTCGGTATCAAACTTTCCACAGAGCTCTGGTCTTTTCTTTGCAAAAAGTTGGAAGTCTTCTATTTTGTTGAATGCCCATACTTTCCCTTGGAAGTATATAGTCAGTTTTGCTGGGTAGCTGATTCTTGGTTGAAGACCCAGCTCTCTGGCCTTTCTGAAGATCATGTTCCATGCCTTACGATCATTCAGAGTAGAACTTGCAAGGTCTTGTGTGACCCTGATTGGCATTCCTTTATATCTAAATTGTCTTTTTCTGGCTTCCTGTAGGATTTTTTCTTTTGTTTGATAGCTTTGGAATTTGGCAATTACATTCCTGGGAGTTGTCTTTTGGGGGTTTAGTGTAGAAGGTGTTCTGTGAGCTCTGTCAGTGGATGTATTGCCCCCTTGTTCTAGAATCTCTGGGCAATTTTCTTTGATTATATCTTGTATCACCATGTCCAGTTTGGTGTTTATTTCTGGCTTTTCTGGGAGTCCAATTATTCTTAAATTTTCTCTTCTCCCCCTGTTTTCCAGATCTATCACCTTGTCGGTGAGATATTTTATGTTCTCTTCTAATTTCTTGGTGTTTTGGCTTTGCTTTATTAGTTCTTGCTTTAAAGCCTGGTTTTCTTTTACAGTTTGGTCAAACTGGTTTTGTAGATGCGTGAATTTCTTTTGCATCATTTCCCACTTTTCCTCCCAGAGGGCTTCCATCTTTTTGGTCCTTTCTGATTCAAATTCTTCATGGGTTTGTGGAGAGTTTCTATTTCCTTTGGAAGATTTTGGAGAATTTTCTTGTATATCTTCTTCTATCTGCTCTGTATTTTGTATTTTGGCTCCATAGAATGTGTCCAGAGTCGCCCCTTTCTTCTTATTTTTCTTGGTATTTTGGGGCTTCTGTGCTTCTGTGGAGTTTGTCATCTCTGAACGTGGAGGATTGGCTTTTCTTGTCTTTGTCTGGTGATCAGAGGCTTTAGTCCTGGGCAGATGTTGGTTCTATGAGCGTTCCCTGGGTTAAACTGAATATGCCTCACTGGAACTGGAATGGAAGGGTCGGACCACGAGGCCACACTCTCCCCCTGGCTCGATTTCCAGGAAGTTGCCTTCAGAATCCCTGGCCGTGAGGCTGTTTCGTCGGCCTGCGGGGGGATGGGCTGCCGCTTCCCCAAGCTCCGAGAGCACAGACTTTCACTGAGACTTGTATAGCAGGATCCAGCCCATGAGGCTGTCTTGCCCGCCCTGAGGGTTGCTGTTGTTTTGACCAGCTCTCTGCAGCGGAGGCCCCAGGCAGTAACTTTCACCCGGACCGACCGGCTCTTTGACCGACCGGCTCTTTGACCGACCGGCTCTTTGCAGCGGAAGCCCCAGGCAGTAACTTTCACCCGGACTGGGACTTGGGTAGAAGACCCTGAGGGTTGTTGTTCCTCAGACCCTGCTCTCTGAGCCCGGCGGGAGCCTTGGACTCTGCGCTCCTACCCCTGAGGTCCGAGGGATCTCGGGTTCTGGCTTTTAAGGGGAGCCGTACCTTTTGAACCGGGTCCAGGTCCAGGAGGAGGGTTCCCAGGGTCTGTGCTGTTGATCGTTTTGAATTTCGGCGCCTTAGGAGCTTCTAGTTTGAGATCGGTCGGGAAGGGTTTTCCGGAGATCTGAACTTCAGCTTTCTCTAAGCCGCCATCTTAACCGGAAGTCCAAGGGCTTAACTTTTTATACCGAGCATTTTATTGGTATTGTTACATGACAATGAAACCTGAAATACCACTGCATCCAAAGGACTAAAGTTGAATATTACATAAAGTGCAGTAAACAGTCTCATCATGAATGTATGCAGGTGGCCACTGTTACAATTAAATTAGTGAAGCCATAAACTGTTATATGTAAAATATTTATGGTCATAAACTGTGGTAGATAAAATAGTGGAAGATAGATATAAGAGTGGGTGAGTAAATGTGACTGCAGAAAATATGTTTCACTACAGTGTCTTGGTTTTTAAATCAAATATAAGGTGGTCGCCAGGGAAATATTCCCAATTATGAATATACCCAAGTCAACTGGGTTTTATAGAGAATTTAATTAATAATACAATGAGTAATCAAAGAAAGAGAGAGAGAGAGAGAAAAGTATAAGTATGAAGGGTCTTAAGCCAACATGGCCTAGACCTGAGTCTTAAGAGAGAGAGAATTCACTCACCATAAGATTTGTCCAAGTAAGGGATTCAGAGGAACAAAGTCTCCCCAGAGGGAGTTCCAGCCAGAGTCAGCCTCCCTTGAGAAACCTCCTTAGAGAATTCAACCAAGAGGTCCTCTCAAGCAATCTCCAACAGAATCTCCTTCCAAAGGCCTCCAAAAGCCTCTCTCAAGAGCTTTCTCAAGCGATCCTCATAAGAGATTTCTCCAAAAGGATTCTTTCTTATATAGGGGGTTTCTCCTATGTCACCTCCCCTAAGTTCTTCCATCTACCAATCACAGTAGACTTTTTCCAAAGGACAACCCATTCTAAAAACACTGCTGGGTCAACTAATCCCTTTAGGAGAAAACCTCTGAGTAAGTCTGAACCAGAGAAAACACAGCTGAGTTGACTAATCCCCTCAAGAGAAAACCTCTGAGTAAGTTTTCACCTCTTTGCTCCTGGCTAGTTTACAAGTTGCCCGACCTTTATAGGTACCTAGTATCCCATTGTATCAATTCTAAAAACAGGCATGGCTCAAAGAACTCCTTGCTTCATTATAAGCATGGGTCCACGTACTTTCATTGTTTAGCAAGGAGTTTTCTCCCCTAAAGCAGTCTTAAGTTTGGGTGGAGTAAAGGTCCTCCCATTTCTGATCCTGGCAAGTTCTCAAAGTCCAAATGGGGAATGTTTCCAGTAGGGAATTGTTCCAATTGAGAATTCCCCAATTGGGAAATTTTTAACATTCACAAGTCTGAGAAATTTCAAGATTTACAATCCCACCGATGATCATTGGGAGACTAGTCTCCCCATTGATAATTTAACATAATCAATTTGTAATCCTAAATGCACTTCTAACTATGGATATACACAATATTCAAATTTCTAAGAGGAATTAGAATAGTTAGGGAGGAAATAGAAAAGAAAAGAAAGCAAAACCAATGTTTGCTAGGCACATTGACAGAAAGCCAAATTAGGGGCAGTCCCTTTTGGCATAAATGTGTACATTTACAATAAATGTTCAATCAAAGTTCAGTTCAATCAATCATATCCAAAGTTCATTCTTGATCTTCTTGATGAAGTGTAGGTTTTCCGGCATCTTTCTGCAACACTTCATTCTCTGGATTTAAAAGTTTCAAGCTTTTTTCTTGAAGATCTTTTCTCGAACAAAATCAAAATCTTGAATTTTTATAAAAGTACAATCTTAAACAAAAAATTAAAATTCTTGGATTTTTATAAAAATACAATCTCAAACAAAAAAATTTAAAAAATTCTTAGATTTTAAATTAAAATACAATCCCCCCTGAAGTAGGTGTTAAAAAACATCAAGTTTAGCTCAGAATGCAATGTTCAGTTATGGGGGTGTATGAGTCAATTATCAAAAGAAAAGAAAAAACAATCAAAAACATAAGGAAAAAAATTCAAGAAATAGAATTTTATTTTGATAGGAAGGTCATTCCCTTGTCTGAGTTTTTTCTTCATTCTCAGGGATATAGGGAGCCAGCATGATAGTCAAACTTTGTACTTGTATGAGTACTTCACAAAGAGTGTAGATACAAGGAAGTCCTACGACTTAACATATGTCAAGCATCGCAACCTCGAGTCTCACATTAGTATTTCCTGTGTGCTCTTTTTGGCACTATTCAGGTTAAGTCTGTGCTCCTTGTTTTTTATCCCTTTTTCTGGAATCAGATACAAAATATTAATAATAGTCCTATAATATTTTATCAATAAATGGCCGGTTCCCATAGTTTAAAGCTTTTAGGTATATATTAACATTATAACAAGAATATATATATATATATATTAAAATTGTATTACTGCAGAAAAGATATTAATATTAATTATGTGTACCTTCAGGACAAAAATGAGAAAAAATAAAATATTCTGATAAAAAATAAAGAAAAGAAATAATAAAAAATAAGGAAAAAATCAGTAATTCAATGTGTTCTCAAAAAATAGCATCCATTTGTCTATGGATTATTATCTCCAATTCATATGATAGGATACAGTCAATCAGTCTCAGCAGAAGATGCTTTCTTCACATGTGAGCAGTGAATCCAAGAGTCCTTTTCTCCAATCTTTATAGATGTTGGAGTAGTTAACAATATTTGGAATGATCTTTCCCATGAAGGCTGAGTTGCTCCAGTTCGCTTGAAATTCTTAATATAAACTTTATCTCCTGGGTTCAGGTCATGCAGAGAAAAGTCTAGTGGTCCGGCTTATACTGCAGCTCCAGATTCATGAAGTTCACGTAGTTTGTGTTGTAACTCCTGTATATAGGAAGCAATAGTAGTATCTCCCCCTAATAGTGAGGTATATGCAGGGGGAAAAGGCTTAGCCTGTATAGGCAGATGTCCAAAAAGCATCTCAAATGGTGAAATATGTAAGTCTCCTCTAGGCCTGCTTCTAAGATAAAATAGGGCCAGAGGTAGGATTTCAGGCCATTTTAAATGAGTCTCAGTGCATAATTTGCCAATCATAGTTTTAAGTTCTTTGTTCATCCTCTCTACTTGGCCTGAACTCTGGGGATGATATGGAACATGAAATTTGGGAGTTATTCCCAAGGTAGTATATATCTGATTTAGAACAGAATCAGTAAAATGACTCCCCCTATCTGAATCAATACGTGCTGGCAGGCCAAAGCGAGGAATAATTTCTTTTAAAATCACCTTAGCAACAAAAGTCACTGTGGCTCGGGCTGTAGGAAATGCTTCCAGCCATCTGGTCAGTTGGTCTACTATGACCAGAAAACATTTATATTGTCCAGCCTTTGGCATCATTATGAAATCTATCTGCAGGTGCTCAAAGGGTGTGTAAGCCAGAGGACACCCACCAAAGGCTTTTCCACAAAATGCATAATGGTTATATGCCTGGCAGGTAGAGCAGGCTAAACACACTTTAGAGGCTATGGTAGTTATACTGGGGGCTATCCATACTCTCTTGACAGAGTCCACGATGCCCTGGGTGCCAAAATGACCATTTTTATGAATAGATTGGCAAATTTGGTTATAGAAACTTCTAGAGAGCATGGGTTTTCCTTCAGATGACACCCATACTCCAATAATCTGTTTTGCTTTAAATTTTTGTTTCCATTTCCCACTTCCTTTTCATTATAGGAAAGTGGTAGATTTAAATCATTAGTGGTTGTTAATGTTAAAATTAATTCCGGTCCTTCTATGGCTGCTAGCTTTGCAGCGGCATCTGCTCGATCATTTCCTCTAGAGACAGGGTCAGTGCCACCTGTATGGGCAGAACAATGAACTACAGCTAGGGCTTCAGGAAGCTGGAGAGCAGAAAGAACTTCATTAATAATTTCTGCATTAGCTATAGATTTTCCAGCTGAGGTTAAAAATCCTCTCTGGAGCCATAACATTCCGACTGAGTGACAAATGCCAAAAGCATATCTAGAATTCGTATAAATTGTTGCCTTTTTATCCTTGGCAATTATACAAGCTTGCTTCAGAGCTATGAGTTCTGCTCCTTGAGCACTAATGTTAGAAGGTAGTGAAGCTGACCATTCAGTGGCAAATTCTGAGACTATGGCAGCTCCAGTGTAACGTGTGCCATTTCTCATAAAAGAGGAACCATCGGTAAATAAAATCAGCTCTACATTGTCTAAAGGAGTGTCCAAGAGATTATCTCAAGGTTTTTCTGCCATGGACACTAATGTTTCACAATTGTGTAATGGTTCTCCTGAAGTTGGTAAATCTGGAAGCAAGGTGGCAGGGTTAAGAGTAGTACAATGTTTTAAAGTAATGTTTTCACTATTTAATAATGTTATTTCATATCTTGTAATTCTCTGATCCGAGAATGCCTGTGTTCTATGTTTTATCAACAATGCTTCTACCTCGTGTGGGCACATTATTGTTAATGGACATCCCAATACTAAATCAACAGTATTTGTTACTAGTAAGGCTGTAGCACCTACTCCTGTAAGACATGGTGGTGCTCCTGATGCCACTGGGTCCAGTTGAGCAGAATAATAAGCAATTGGGCCCTGAAAAGGTCCCAAAGTCTGAGTTAACATGCCAGAAGCTACTCCTCTTCGCTCATGCACATACAAAGTAAATGGCTTGTTGTAATCTGGGATGCCTAGAGCAGGGGCAGACATAATAGCCTTTTTTAGATCTGATAGAGCTGACAAGTGTTCAGGCTCTAATTTGAGGGGTTCTGGAACTGAATCTTTTGTTAATGCTATAAGGGGTTGGAAGCATGAGCAGTGGGAGGAGTGGGTGGGTTTTCTGAGGCCGAGAGGGCAGGGGGAGGGGTGGGTTCATTAAGAGGATTATTGTCCAGAGCAGGGTGGGACAGAGATTCTGATAATGTTCTTAACTCTCTGTTAATAATTCTTATAAAAGTTACGATCTCTCCCTGACTTTCCTCTATAAGCTCCTGTCGAGTATTTAGTTCTTCAATTTGTTGAATATTAGAGGGAGCAATTGGTTGGTTTGACTGAGAAGTGAGTTCTTCAAGGAAATACAATATTAAAATTACAATAATCAAAAACTCAAAGGAAAGTAGTATGTCAATTAGATTTTGCCATAAGTTCCATGGGATGAGCCCTTTCAGAGAGTCAAGGAATTCTGCATTTATAAGATTGGTCATAGGGCTGATGAGCCAGCTGTTAAGTAAGCTGCAGACCAATGCTTGTACTAAGAAAAGAACAAAGTATTTACTGAAACACCAGTTGTTAACTAAGTTCTGAACTGTCTGTGACTCCATATTTCTAAAGTAAACATGTGGGGAGAAGGACAAGGCCAGAACTTTCCCCAGGTTTGTCTTAATCTTAATTTAGGCAGTTGCTCCCTAAAGGAAAGGATTTAGAAAAAGTTCTCCTAGCCAGAACATTAGGGCCCAGTTGCTAAGATCTAAAACAGCTTAAATTAAGGAGAATCAAAAAGGTTTTTTACTCACCCTTTCTTGCAGCTGTAATTTTGAAGCCTAGTTAAAACAGAAAACAAAACTGACTGATAGGCAAGTAATAAAGCAAAGAGATAAAGGAAAGAGATTTCACAGAAGTCTTTTGAGGGTTTTTTCACCAATTTCATGGTCAGCCATAAACTGTTACAAATAAATTAGTGAATCCATAAACTGTTATATGTAAAATATTTATGGTCATAAACTGTGGTAGATAAAATAGTGGAAGATAGATATAAGAGTGGGTGAGTAAATTTGACCACAGAAAATATGTTTCACTACAGTGTCTTGGTTTTTCAACCAAATATAAGGTGGTATCCAGGGAAATATTCCCAATTATGAATATACCCAAGTCAACTGAGTTTTATAGAGAATTTAATTAATAATACAATGAGTAATCAAAGAAAGAGAGAGAGAGAGAGAAAAGTATAAGTATGAAGGGCCTTAAGCTAACATGGCCTAAACCTGAGTCTTAAGAGAGAGAGAATCAGTCAGTCTTTTATCACTCACCATAAGATTTGTCCAAGTAAGGGATTCAGAGGGACAGAGTCTCCCCAGAGGGAGTTCCAGCCAGAGTCAGCCTCCCTTGAGAGACCTCCTTAGAGAATTCAACCAAGAGGTCCTCTCAAGCAATCTCCAACAGAATCTCCTTCCAAAGGCCTCCAAAAGCCTCTCTCAAGAGCTTTCTCAAGCGATCCTCATAAGAGATTTCTCCAAAAGGATTCTTTCTTATATAGGGGGTTTCTCCTATGTCACCTCCCCTAAGTTCTTCCATCTACCAATCACAGTAGACTTTTTCCAAAGGACAACCCATTCTAAAAACACAGCTGAGTTGACTAATCCCCTCAAGAGAAAACCTCTGAGTAAGTTTTCACCTCTTTGCTCCTGGCTAGTTTACAAGTTGCCCGACCTTTATAGGTACCTAGTATCCCATTGTATCAATTCTAAAAACAGGCATGGCTCAAAGAACTCCTTGCTTCATTATAAGCATGGGTCCAAGTACTTTCATTGTTTAGCAAGGAGTTTTCTCCCCTAAAGCAGTCTTAAGTATGGATGGAGTAAAGGTCCTCCCATTTCTGATCCTGGTGAGTTCTCACAGTGAAAATGGGGAATGTTTCCAGTAGGGAATTGTTTCAATTGAGAATTCCCCGATGGGGAAATTTTTAATATTCACAAGTCTGAGGAATTTCAAGATTTACACCACTGTGAGCGAGAAAAATGGGCAAAGACAGAAGAAAATAGATGAGATGCAAATAAAATGGGCTCAGGAGGAATATGATGGAACTTTCCAAACCCATCGGGAGAGGGAAGAATTTCATAGAAGGTTCAAGAGGAGCAGTCAGCCAGAACTGTGGTCTGGTCTGGTCACTTAACCACTTGACTTCTGTTCTTTCTGGCCAACCCCTATGAAGGAGGAAGGCTGAAGAAGTGCTTGGCTTTAACCTCCTTTAACTGGCTGAAGTGAAAAGAATTTTGCCCAGTGAAGATACCAGCTGATATATAACTGTTTTTTCCCTCAGGGAATGTCAACCTTATTTTCTTTGAAGAGGCTTTGAATTAAGGCCTTCAACTAGAAATAGGGGTTATAGCTAGGGAAATTCCTCTCCCTCTCTCCTTTTATTTCCTTATTCCCTTTTCCCAAAAGAAAATACATTAGATCTTCAACTATAGGAAACTGTCTTCAAACTTTGTATTAAGAGGGAGAATTTAAAATATTCAAAGAAGAGGAAGATTTGGGGAGGGGTGACTCACCATTTGTTAGGTCAGACTCCACCATTAGGGCTGTCCAGCAGAGAGAAACAAGAAGGAAGTTGTAACCTTGAACTCACTCCTTTACCTCATCTGTTTCCTGTGGCATCATCTTATCAGTCCTCCTCTCTCAGTGTATCACTCTCCATTACACCACATATAACCAATGAGAAATTCTGAAGAGTAAGAGTCAAAAATGTTGCAGTCGATAACATGCTAGGAAGAAAAAAAAGAATTAGTTATTAACCCACAAAGAGGAATGGCAGTTAGTTCAGCAGAGTGCTTCACAAGTGTCCTTATTAGAGTAAAGCAAGTAAAAAAGTTTAATCATTGGGGGACATATCCCCCTCCTACCATGATGGCCTTTTGAGTAGAATGGACAAGAGTCTCATAGGTAAGCAGACAAATATGGATTGTGATTTGATATATTGAAGGAATTGTAAATTGAGGAAAAGACAAATATATTTGAGCTTGATGGGTGTGTGATTACTAAGGTTTAGAGACCACCATTCTACATTTAAACCCTATCTAAGGATCAAATTGGAGTCCTTTTCTATATACTCTCTTTCTTGGTAACATCATCTAATCTTATTGGTTGAATTATCAACTTTACCCAAATAATTGTTAGGTCTATATTATCTCTGTGTTGTACAATGGTCACATATTTACAGATGACTATTAGGCATATCTATCTGGAGACACTGTTGTCACCTGAAATTCAATGTGCCCAGAATGAACTCATCATTTGTCCATCTAAGTTTAACTTTCTTTTAAAATTCTGTATTTCTGTTGAGCAAAACTTTTCTCTTCTATTAAATATTTTGAAAGAATTTAAACATTAACAGTTCACACCTTTTTGAACTTCATCATTTTAATTTGTTGACAAATCTGTTGATTCTCCATATCTTTTGTATTCATCTCTGCTATAATGATTCTGCCTCTAACAAGTTGGACTACCTAAAAATAGAAAATAGGATCAAGTGTGTATTCAAGAGAAATGGTAAAAAATCAGAGAAAATATGAAAGGTAATGAAAATGGACCAAAAAGAAGGAGATGGAACCATAATGAGCCAGCAAAGGAAGAATTCCATGGAATTCTAAAGAAGATTCAAAAGGTGAAAAACTGTTGGCCAGAGGGAGGTCTGGTAATTTTACTCATTTCTACTCACTTCTCTTCTGACTCTCTCACTAGAGACTGTTCAGAGCTAGGGAGAAAAGTTATGTTTTCATAAACCTTTTCCTACCTGGATTGTGCTGAAGAAGTGTTACTGCTTTATTTTGAAGATCATCTTATACCTACATTTCATTCTTGAAAAGACATTTTGATCTCCCATCAAATACAGATGTAGCAGTATGGTCTAACCAATCCCTCTGTCCTACCTTTTCCCCTTTTTTATCTCTTTGCCATAGAAATAAATTAGCCACTTAAGTATATCAAGACTGTCTCTGAAGTTTGTAATATGAGGGAAGATTTAAAAGTCAGCTAGAAGCAGAGTTTGGAGGGATTTGACTCACTCTGGGTCAGGTCCAGACTCCATTAGGCTCTGTGGAGAAAGAGGAAGTGTTACACTTTAACAAGCCCCTCCAGCAGCTGGCTTCCTGTTCCTAGTATTGGGAAGGACCCCTCTCTCAGTCCCACCATTACAAGTGTCACCTGGCAACTCTTTTGCTCATTGCAGTTCCAGGTCACAGATCCAGTACTGACTGAAGAAGAGACTAGATCCTAAGGGATAGTGGAGAGAAGCAGTAAGGTGACAGCACAAGGGATCTTGTTGTACACTGAGAAATAAGTTCAGAAACCATTAGTAGTCATATGACTCAGTTGCCAACAAAGAATAAGTATTTTTAAAGAATTTAAACATTAACATTTTATTACATGCCTTTAATGCTGTATTAGTCTACATTTTACTCTACCTTTATTGTGCCTTTCTTTTATCATCCATACATTCAAAGTATGATTAGAAAAATAAATTTCACAAGGCATACTTCTGAGTATGTCATCTCCCTATTCAAAACTTGTTACTGGTTCCCATTGTCTCTAGATTCAGATACAAACTCTTTAGCATGGAATCAATTATGTTGTAGTGCAACATAATTTTCTTACCTCATTTCACATTGCTTCTTCTTCAAACCATCTATTACATTCCAACTGTAATACTACCCATTTTCTGAACCTGCTAAGTCATCTTCTCTCTCCCTGAATCAGCACAGAACCCAGATTCTGGAAAGTTTTCTTTTCTCATTAAAACTTGCCCAATTCCTTATATATTTTTCTCAAAGCATTCCTTACATAATGCCTTATCCATTTAACCTTGAGATAAATTTGTAAAGTACTTAGCAAAATCTCTGTCATGTATTAATCACTATAAAAATGCTTATTCTCTTCCCCCTTCTTCTAATTCCCCTTTGATAAATCTCATGTGATCTTGACTGTGGTTTGTCCATACTTGAATTCAATTGATTTCATCATATTATACTACATAATATCATATTCTATGTATTTATTATGGGTATCATTTGATCAGAAACTTTATGTTTCCTTAGGCTAGGTATTTAGTCTAATCATACATAATTTTGTAACTGTCTCAGTCATATTGTGGTTGAGTCAGAATAAAAGATCCTCAAAACAAATAAGAAAACATTTAACCAAGAAATAATAGCAAGTTAAATAAAAAAGGGGAAATAAAATAGAACCATTATCAATCACTTCTATTCATAGAGCAAAATTGTCATTTCCTTCTCCCCAGCTACCTCTTTCACAACTTATTTAACATGCCAGACATCATGCTCTGCTGGAACTTTTGTCTTGAGAACTTGATTTCCTAATTCAAACTCAAATACTATACTAGAAACATTATCACCAGGTTTCACTTCATTACCTCCTCTACAACCTCTTCTATTACAGAACTATGACTCATGATCAAATAAATTCTGCTATTCTTTCTTGATTAGATACTTTGTTCTGCTCACCACAATCTCACCTTTGCTGAAACATTCTGCACTAAAGTCCCCGTCTCTGGACACTGGAGTCTCACAGGTATTTTATTTCACTTTATAATATAAACTCCTAAAGGGTAGAAATTGATTTTGCTTTTGTACTTTTATTCCCAGTGCTTAACCTACTGTGTATCTTGGAATGATTAACAAATATCTCTTCATTTGTACATTTATTTAACCTCTCACAGATTCCCATATTGGTGAGTTGAAGTGAGGTGGGCCCTCCAGATGCCATGTGGTGATCCTCACCTTGACTTTATCCTCTTCCTTTCTGCAGCCACCAGCCTTCCCATTGGAGGAAGGAAGACCTACGTGCCAGAGTGATGAATGCCAACAATGACCAGGAGATGAATCTAGAAGCACTACATTCCAGTTATGAAGGTAATGAAAGTTTTTGAAAACTAAAACCAGTTTCAATATGTAGTGAAATTGGTTTCCCCAAAGCTGCCTTTTTTTAAAAGCTTGATTGTTCCTTTATTTTTTATAATTTATTTATTTATTTAGAATATTTTTCCATGGTTACATGATTCATAATTTTTCCCATCCATCTTTCCTCCCCTGACTAAGAGCTGACAAGCAATTACACTGGGTTATACATTGTATCATTGTTCAAAACTTGTTTCCATGTTATTCATATTTGCAGTAGAGTGATCCTTTAACAACAGAATCCTAATTATATCCACATCAAACTAGGTGATTGATCATATGTTTTTCTTCTGCGTTTCTGCTCCCACAGATCTTTTTCTGAATGTGGATAGCATTCTTTCTTCTAAATTCCTCTGGATTGTCCTAATCACTGCATTGCTGCTTCTGGAAAAGTCTATTACATTCAATCTTGCCACAATGTATCAGTCTCTGTGTACAAGGTACTCCTGGTTCTGCTCTTTTTGTTTCCCATCAATTCCTAGAGGTCATTTCAGTTCACATGGAATTCCTCCAGTTCTTTATTCCTCTCAATACAATAGTATTCCATCACCATCAGGTAACACAATTTTTCCTGCATTCCCCATCATTTTCCAAATTTTTGCCAACACAAAAGGCGTGGCTATAAATATTTTTTGTTCAAGTATTTTTTCTTATTTTCCTCTTGGGGTACAGACCCAGAAGTGTTATGGCCAGATCAAATGGCAGGCAATCTTTTAAAGTCCTTTGGGCATAGTTCCAAATTGGGCTCTAGAATGGTTGGATTAATTCAGAACTCTATCAGCAGTGTATTAGTCTCCCAATTTTGCCATATCCCCTCCAAAATTTATCACTTTCCCTTGCTGCCACATTGAACAGTCAGCTGGGTATAATGTGGCATCTCAGAGTTATTTTTATTTGCATTTCTCTAATCAGTAGGGATTTAGAACACTTTTTCATATGATTATTGATAGTTTTTTGATTTCTACATCTGGAAACTGCCTATTCATATTCCTTGACCATTTTTTGATTGAGGAATGGTTTAATTTTTTGTAAATTTGACTTAGGTCCTTAAATATTTTGGAAATTAAACTTTGTCAGAGAGTTTTGTTATGAGGATTTTTCCCCCAGTTTGTTGTTTTCCTTCCAATTTTGGTTACATTGGTTTTGTTTGTACAAAAGCATTTTAATATTATATAATAAAAATCATTCATTTTATATTTTGTAATGTTCTCTCTCTTGTTTGGTCTTTAATTCCTTCCTTTCCCACATATCTGACAGGTATACAATTCTATGTTCACCTAATTTTTTATGATTTCACTCTTTATATTTAAGTCATTTACACATTTTGAATTTATCTTGGTATAGGGTGTGAGATGTTGATCTAGATCTGATTTACCCCATACTGTTTTCCAATTTTCCCAGCAGTTTTTGTCAAATAAAATTCTTGTCCCAAAAGCTGGGATCTTTGGGTTTATCAAACACTAATTTGCTGAGGTAATTTACTCATAGTCTATTCCATTGATACACCCTTCTGTCTCTTAGCCAGTACCATATTGTTTTGATGGACACTGCTTTATAGTACAGTTTAAGATCTGGTACTGCTAGGCCCATATCCTTCACATTTTTTTTCATTATTTCCCTTGATATTCTTGATCTTCTGTTCTTCCACATGTACTTTGTTATAACTTTTTCTATTTCTATAATTTGGGTAGGATTATAATTTTTATTATATTAGGTTGTCCTACCCATGAGCAATTAATATTTTTCCAATTATTTAGATAGAGTTTTAATTGTATGACAAGTGTTTTGTAGTTGCATTCATATAATTCCTGTGTTTATGTTGGCTTATAGACTCTTAAATATTTTCGATTGCCTTAGAGTGATTTTAAATGGAGTTTCTCCTTCTAACTCTTGCTGTCTTGCTGCTGAGTTTTGTTGGAAATATATAGAAATGATGATGATTTATGTGGGTTACTTTTTCTTCTGCACCTTTGCTAAAGTTGTTGATTATTTCCACTAGATTTTAAGTTGATTTTCTAGGATTCTTTAATTTGATACATCATATCATCTGCAAAGAGTTATAGTTTACTTTCCTCATTACCTGATTTAATCCTTTCAATTTCTTTTTCTTCTCTAATTGCTACCTTTTGTATTTCTAGTACAATATTAAACAATATAGGTGATAATGGGCATCTTTGCTTCACTCCTGATCTTATTTGGAAGGCTTCTAACTTTTCCCCATTGCAGATGATATTTGCTGATGGTTTTAGATATATGCTGTTTATTATTTTGAGGAATGGCCCTTCTATTCCTATACTCTCTAGTGTTTTCAATAGGAATGGGTGTTATATTTTGACAAAGGCTTTTTCTGTATTTATTTAGATAATCATGTGATTTCTGTTGGTTTGATTATTGTTGTGATCAATTATGTGGATGGTTTTCCTAATGTTAAACCAGTCTTGCATTCTGGATATAAATCTCACCTGGTCATAATAAATAATACTTGTGATAACTTACTGAAGTCTTTTTTTTTTAAACTCTTACCTTCTGTCTTGGAATCAACACTGTGTATTGGTTCCAATGCAGAAGAGTGGTAAGGGCTAGGCAATGGGGGTCAAGTGACTTGCCCAGGATTACATGGCTGCTAAGTTTCTGAGGCCAGATTTGAACCTAGGACCTCCCATCTCTAAGCCTGGCTCTCAATCCACTTAGCTAATCAGCTGCCCCCTGCAGTCTTTTGCTAGTACTTTTATTTATGATTTTTGCATTCATGTTCATTAAGGATGTTGGTCTGTCTTATTCCTTCTCTGGCTTTGGAATCAGTACCATATTTGTATCATAAAATGAATTTGGTAAGATTTCTTGTTTGCTTATTTTGTCAAATTATCTGTATTGTATTTGGATTAGTTGTTTTTTAAATGTTTGATAGAATTTACTTGTTAATCATTCTGGTGCTTGGGATTTTTTCTTAGGAAGTTCCTTGATAACTTGTTCAATTTCTTTTTCTGATATAGGATTATTTAAGTATTCTATTTCATATTTTGTTAATCTGGGCAATTCATATTTTTGTAAAGATTCCTCCATTTCCTCTAGATTGTTATATTTATCATTATATAATTGAACAAAGTAGTTCTTAATAATTATGTTAGTTTCCTCTCCATTAGAGGTAAGATCCCCTTGATCGTTAATTTGATTCTCTTCTTTCTTTTTTGTTAGATTGTCTAGCACTTTATTTTATTTTTTTCCAAGTATCCACTCCTACTCCTATTTATTAGTTCAATAGTTCTTTTACATTCAATTTTATTAATTTCTCCTTAAATTTTAGGATTTCCAATCAAGTTTTCCTCTGCAGATTTTTAATTTGTTCTTTTTTCTAATTTTTAAATTGAAAGCCCACTTTATTGATGTCCTCCCTCTCCATTTTGTTGATATAAGTACTCAGAGATATAAATTTTCTCTTGAGCACTGCTTTGGCTGTCTCCTCATTATCTCCTCATTGTCATTCTCTTTAATGAAGTCTGAAAAAGTTTGAAATCTATGATTTCTGTTTTGACCCACCAGTTTTGAAAATTAGATTATTTAGTTTCAAATTAATTTAAAATTTGCCTGTCTATGGATCCCTGTTAATCATAATTTTTATTGCATTATGATCTGAAATAGTTGCACTTATTATTTCTACTTTTCTGCATTTGTTTGCAATACTTATATACCGTAGTTTATGGTTGATCTTTGTATATGTGCCATATACTGCTGAGAAAAAGGCATATTCCTTTTGATCCCTGTTCAATTTTCTCCAGATGTCTATTAACTCTACTTTTTCTAACATTTCATTCACTTCCCTTACTTCTTTCTTATTTATCTTTTGGTTTGATTTATCTAGTTCTCAATGGGGAAGGTTGAGATCCCCCACTAGTATGGTCTTACTGTCTATTTCTTCTTAAGCTCCTTTAATTTCTCTTTTACAAATCTAGATGCTATACCATTTAGTGCATAAATGTTTAGCTATGATATCACTACATTGTTTGTAGTACCTTTTTGTAAAATGTAATTTCCTTCTTTATCTCTTTTAATCAGTTCAATTTCTACTTTGGCTTTGTCTGGTATCATGATTGCTACTCCTGATTTCTTTTACTTAAGATGATGCATAATAAATTCAGCTCCAGTCACCATGACTCAAATGTGTTTCTTGTAAACAACATATAGTAGGATTCTAGTTTTTAATCCACTCTGTTATCTGTTTTTAATGGATGAGTTCATCCCATTCACATTCAGTGTTATGATTACTACCTGTGTATACCCCTTCATCCAGTTTCCCCCTTTATATACTACTCTATTCCCTTTCTTTTGTTCCTTCTCACCAGTGTTTTGCTTTTTGTCACTACTGCCTCACTTCCAATTACCCTCCCTCCAATTATCTCCCCCTCCCTTGCCTTATTCCCCTTCTACTTCTCTGTAGGGTAAAATAGAATTCTATACCCTACTGAGTACACTTGTTTTTCCCTCTCTGAGACAGTTAAGATGAGAGTAAAGTTTAAATATTTCCCATCACCAACCTTATACTCCTCCCTCTATGATGATTTTTCACGCCTCTTTAGGTTACATAATTTACTCCATTCTAGCTCTTCCTTCCTTTTTCTCTCAGTGCAACCTTTTCTTTCAGCTCTTGATTGATTTTTTTACATAACTTTCATAAGCATACATGTCATATCATATATACAGATCATTACATATCATCACATTTACATACACATCATATCATCAAATCATCATAATTAACTTACTTCACCCTCTTTTGGAGTAAATTCTTTCTATCTTCTCTACTACTAAGAGGAATTGTTGAAACTTACAGAAATACTCTTTCCATGTAGACATATAAACATTTTGACCTTAATGAGCTCCTTAAATTTTCTTTCTTATATATATTTTTGGCCTCCTCTTGTGTCTTGTGTTTGGACTTCAAATTTTTTGTTTGGGTCTGGCTTATTCTTTGGGAATGCTTGAAAAACTTCTATCTTATCAAATGCCCATTTCCCCTCCACCCCTGAAAGAATATATTCAGTTTTGCTGGAAATATTGTTGTAAAACCAAAGTTGTAAAACCAAATCTTTTGCCTTCCTGAATATCATAATCTATGGCTTTTGATCCTTTAATGTAGAAGCTGCTGGATCCTATGTGATCCTGATTATAGCTCCATGGTATTTGAATAGTTTCTTTTTGTCTGCTTGAAGAATGTTCCCCTTAGCCTGGTGGCTCTTGAATTTAGGTATTACATTTCTGGAATTTGTCATTTGAAGATTTCTTTCTGGAGGTGATCTGTGAATTCTTTCAATTTCAATTTTTATTTTCTTGTTCCAGGATCTTTGTGTAGGTTAATTTGTTAATTTCTTGTAATATGACATCCAACGCTTTTCTTGATCATGACTTTTAGATAGTCCAATAATTCTAAGATTGTCCTTCATAGATCAATTTTCTAGATCAGTTATTTTTTCAATAAATTATTTCATATTTTCCCCTGTAGCAAGGGAATTGTGCAAGGCTGACTGACAACCTTCAAACCAAGATTCCAAAGAAATGGCTGGGTCATCATTCTAAGTCAGTCAGAAAACTGGCAACTGTCTCTTTCAATCTGGGATGCAGACAGAGAGGCTATGTGGAAGAGTCTCCACAAAGGAAACCAAGTTTGGAGCTACCAGAGACTTGGATCATCTTTAAGGAAAGGTTAAGTGAGTATTCGCTCTCACACTGGTGGACAGTGTGAAGAAGTGTGAAGAAGAAGTGTGAAGTGTGAAGGTAAAGGCTAGGCAATGAGGGTTAAGTGACTTGCCCAGGATCATACAGCTGAGAAGTGTCTGAGGCCAGATCTAAACCTAGGACTTCCCATCTCTAAGCCTGGCTCTCAATCCACTGAGCTACCCAGCTTCCCCATTTTTGTTGATTTTTTAAATTGATTATTTTAGTTCTGTCCTTCAGTGTTTATAAATATGAATCAAAGTGGATAATAATACAACATATCCATCATCATATAGTGGCTTTATGTTTAATGTAAACATGTCAGAGTACATGACAAATGATGTATTGTACCTTTTGTGGGATTGTGCTTTACACATCCTTTATATAATTAAAAAAAAATTGTTTCCTCAATGTTGTTATGTTATGTTGGGATATCAGTGGATGTAACCATTTATGTGTTTAACTATGCAATATGTGTTGTCATATGTGCCTTTGATGTGTATATGTTTATTTATATTTGTGTAATTTTGTGTGTAAATTTGTGGTGTTTGGTATTGGTTATAGATGGACAGCTATTATGATGTGGATTACTAAAGACTCTGAGAAAAAGCACATGATTATAATTATGAAGGACAAGATAGAGGCACTGGAGTCTTGTATGAAAGAAAGAATGATTGTTAAAAATAATTTTGAAAATGATTTAAAGTATAATAATGAGACTATTAAGAATTTGATTAGATTACAATGGGAAGAGGAAGAATGTAATAAAAGTCAGGCATCACTATTTCATTTAAGGGATATCCCTGTTGTAATTTATGATGAAATATACAAAGTCAAAATACACAAATTGTTTACACCAGAGCATTTGGAATCGAGTAAAGGTAGTACTCCATCTTTTACAGAAGAACCTAATGAGGTTGTAATGGAATTTCAAAGGGCTTTAGATATCTTTGACTATGCTTATGGTGATTTTAATTTATTGATGAAAAAATTATTAACATAAGAGAAAGAAATAAGTTTGATGAGACAAGAAATGATCCATTATTTAACCCATGGCCAGAAACTTTCCAAGGTGTGGATATGAATAATAAATCTAATTATGAATTGATGAAAGAGGCCAGAAAGTTAATTATGGATGTGATGAAGAGGCACACTAAAAGACCTAATACCTGTTCTAAATTTGAGAATATCAAACAAAAAATAAAACACCAACAAATTTTTTGGAAAGAATTACAGATGCAGCAGAAATCTTTTTAGACCTCAGTGTTTTAGAAGAAGGAACAATTGCTCATATTAAGAGAATATTTGTGAGAAATACAAACCCTAAAACTAAATTATTCTTCAGGAATAATTGCTCTGATTGGGAAGAAATGGGATCAGAGGAATGAGAATAAAGGTAACATATTTGTGTATTGATGATGAGGATATATAATGACAAAAGGGGCACTGCAATAGAGGATTAAAAAAAAGAAATGAAGGGATGCAGAAAATAAAGCTAGGAGCAGTGAAATAAAGGAAGTGAAGACTGTGATCGCTCTAAGATCTATACAAACAAGCAACCAATACAAGCTTAGAGAAAGGAGATTTGAACCCCAGAGATCTTTCTTGTGTAATCGTATTGGACATTTTGTCAGGGACTGTATGTTCAGAGAGAAATTTTCCAGACAATTAAATAGAAATGGAAGGTACATGGACAAAATAATTGGAATAATAAAAATAATGATTGGAACAAATACCATAGAAGAAATAATGGTGTACCCAGACTTCATCTGCATTTGAACAATCAAGGGGAAATGGTGATAAGGTTAATGAAGTTATAAATAATGTTAATGAAAAAAAGGATAATGTAATTAGTGTTAATAATTGTGAGGAAAAAGGAAATTGTAATTTAAACTAGTGGAAAATTCTAATGATTGTGAAATAATGGAAAAGAGCGAAGAATGTAAATTGGATAAAGGTAATGTGGATATAAATGAGAGCAATGATACCAAGGTAGAGAATATAAAGACCAATGAGAGTAGTGAAAAAGCTGATGATGGTGGTAAAAATCCTGGGAATATCGTGCAATTCACGCAGATGTAAATTTGGATGGACAGGAAATGACTGAGTGTTTTACTGATGTTACTGTGCTTGTACCAGTGTTGGAAATATTCCAACCGCCAAAAATGTACAGAATCATATGTGTCTGTAATTATTGGATAGCAGATTTATGATCTTCTGGTTGATACTGGAGCTACTAAATAAGCTTTGCAAAGTCTTTCTAAGAATTGTAGAGCTGTTGGTACAATGGAAGTTATAGGAGCTACTGGTAAACCACAAAGAGTAGCAAAATTACAACCAAAAATGATTAATTTATGTCCCTTATCTGTGGAACAAGCATTTATGTATATGCCAGACTTTCCAATGAATTTTTTTGGTTAGAGATTTATTATGTAAATCAAGAGCAACAATCTAATGTACTGATACTGGTGATATCTCATATCTACCAGAAGAAACTCTGAAAGCTTTTCCATTGCTGTTCTTAGATTCAGTCAATTCAGAGGGTGACTTAGATTCAATCTATCCTATACCTGAGGATATTCATGAAGTTCTTTGGTCAAAGTCTTCCACAGATGTAGGTCTATTGAAATCAGCTACTCCAGTAAGGGTGAGGACTAAGGAAGGAACAGTTCCTTGTGTACCTCAATATCTCCTCAACTAAAGAAGCAATTGAGGATGTAAGGTAGATCATTGAATCCCTAATCCAACAAGGGATCATAATACCTTGTTTCTCAGAATTTAATACCCTATTCTTTCAATCAAAAAGCCAAAATTATATCAGAATGGCAAAGTTGTATATTGTTTTATATAGGGCTTAAGAGCAGTCAGTGATTATGAAATCAAGACTCATCCTGTTGTACCAATTCCAGCTGCTATACTTTATTCCATACCATGTCAGGCAGATATTTCACCATGGTAGATTTATGCTCAGCTTTTTTCTCAATTCCAACTCAGGAGGATTCTCAAAAGAGCTTTGCTTTTACATGGTAATAAAACCCAGTAGAGATGGACCCTTTGCTACAGTGATTCACCAATTTGCTGAGCCAATTTTCCCAAATTCTGAAGAGATTTTAAAACTATAACATTCAAAGAAAGTAAATTGTTGAATTTTGTGGATGATATTCTTCTTGAATCCCCAAATGCTAAAGTGTGTCTGAGAGATAGCAAGATTCTTTTGTTAGAATGATATAAGAATGGGCATAAAATCTCCAAGGCAAAATTATAGTGGGTTTTCCCTTGAATGAAATATCTTGGTTTTGTATTAACAGAGGGTTCTGGAAGTATCACACAGAAAACAATAGCAGATATCCAGAAATTGAGTGCTCCTAAGACCAAAAACAACTCCAAGCTGTTCGCGGAACAACTGGTTTCTGTAGACATTGGATAACTGGATATAGTCAATTTACAAAATACCTAACAGATTTAACCAGGAATCCAGAACCAGAACCTCTGAAACTAAAGCCTGAACATCTGTAAGCCTTAAGTAAGCTCAAAGAAGTCATTTTATGTGCTACAACTTTGGGTATCCCAGACTATACAAAAACATTCCAACTATTTGTCAATGAAATGAAATATGTTGCTTCTGGAGTGATAACACAGACTTTAGGACAAAGTTATCATCCAATTGGATATTATAATTGTCAACCTGATCCAATAACTGCTGGTTCAGATCCTTGTCTAAGGGGTGTAGCAGCTGCTGTAGTGTTGGTCCAGAAGTCAGCAGATTTAGTTTTGGGATATCCATTAACTGTATATTGTTCACATCAAATAGAAGCTCTAATGAGGAAAGTTCTTACTCAAGCTTATTCAGATCAACAAATTTCTATGTATGAAATTATTCTCCTGGGTAGTGAGAACATCCAATTGAGGAAGTATAGTGTATTAAACCTAGCTACACTTCTTGATTTGCCAAGTCTTGAATGTGTAGAAGTAGTAGATCTAGTGGATATGCCTAGGATGGATTTGAAAGATATTTGTATTGAAAAATCCAGACTTGGTGTTATTCACAGATGGTTCTTCATACTTGTGTGATGGAATTTGATGTACAGGTGCTGCAGTGGTCACAGTATTTGAGACACTGTGGTATAGCTCATTACCTAGTAACCTTAGTGCTCAAGGGGAAGTTAGTAGCATTGAAGCAAGCGTGTCTTCTGGCTGATGGTAAAAGTGTAAATATTTTTTACAGACTCTCATTATGCATTTTTTGAATGTCATACTAAAGGGAAGATCTGGAAACAAAGAGGTTGTATTACTGCACTGGGAAAACCAATTGGTCATGCAGAAATAATAACTGAGTTGTTGTATGCTGTCAAAAAAACCTAAACAGCTAGCAGTGATCCATTGTAGAAGTCATACTTGTGGCAGAGATTCATTCTCTGAAGGAAATCATAGAGTCTGTATCACTGTAAGATTTGCAGCCAGTAATGCTTCAGTGTATATAATGACTTTGTCAACTATCGAGTCTGATGATTTAGAAAGAGCTTATGTAGACTCAGAAATTCAGAAGTGGAAGGAGAAATTTGGAGCAAAGAAAGAACATGGAATATGGTTTGCAGACACTGGAAAACCACTGTTACCAAAATATTTCGATAGGTATTTGTGTGTCAAGCCATTTACACAAAAGGTCATTTTGGTATTCAATTTGTAGTAGACTCTGTAAAAAGACAATGGGTAGCACTGGGAATAAGTACTGTTGCAAATAAGATCTGTACAAGTTGTTCTGTTTGCCAAAAATTCAATCAAGGTACATTCAGAAACAAAGCTCTGGGTATTGTCCATTTGAGAGTTTGCAAATTAATTACACCGGCATGTCAAAAGCTGGAAGATACAAGTTTTGTCTTGTAACTGTTGACAGATTAACAAAATGGCCTGAAGCTTTTCCATCTAATACTAGTATAGCTAGCCTTGTGGTGAAAGTATTGCTTAAGAAAATTGTTCCTAGATTTGGTGTACCACTCACAATAGTTTCTGATAAAGGATTTCATTTTACACAAGATATCCTGAAAAGAGTCTATGAGAATCTAGGATTAACACCTAAATATCATGGTCCTTATCATCCACAAAGTTCAGGTCAAGTAGAGCATTTGAATAATGAACTCAAAATTATGGTGGAAAAAAATTGTGTTGAAACTCATCTATAAAGGCCAGGTGTTCTTCCCATAGCTTTGTTTTACCTATGTACAAGTCCAAGAGCAGATTTACACATATCATCTTATGAAATGCTCTTTGGACATGTTCCATTACAGGCAAAAACTTGTAGGACAGTTTATACATATCTCTTAGGAAGAGATTGTCAAATTGCTTCATATTTAATTGTATTAAAACAACAGCTTAGAGAACTGCATGATATGGGATTATTGATTCAATATGGTCCATTGAATTATTTTCTTCATAATTTTCAACCAGTTGATATGGTATATGTGAAATCTTTTGCAAAAACATCAGCGACTCAAGAGAGTCAAATAGGTCCTTATACAATTGTATTAGTTTCACCTTCTTCAGTAAAATTATTAGAAAGAGATTTATGGTATCATTGTTCATATATTAAATTAGCCCATGGAATTAATAATGGAAGTGTACA
The DNA here is from genome assembly GCF_027887165.1 of Monodelphis domestica. Lineage (NCBI taxonomy): Eukaryota > Metazoa > Chordata > Mammalia > Didelphimorphia > Didelphidae > Monodelphis > Monodelphis domestica. The sequence goes on along the minus strand of NC_077229.1, from coordinate 464,267,324 downwards.
AATTGTTGAAGAAGAAAATGAAAAGGAAGAGATTGTGGAAAGTTGAAATTCATCAGTCAAATGGAGTCTCTAGTCAGAAAGATCAATAAGGAGAGGACCATTCCAGTGGAAGAGGACATTTTGATAGAAGAGGATGTTGCAGATGAAGAGGAGGATTCAGAAAAATAGATGGAGGGGGTAGCTGGGTGGCTCAGTGGATTGAGAGTCAGGTACAGAGAATTGAGATCCTGTGTTCAAATCTGACCTAAGACCCTCCCAGTTGTGTGACCCTGGGTAAGTCACTTAACCCCCATTGCCTACCCCTTATCACTTTTCTGTCTTTGAACCAGTACCCAGTGTTGATTCTAAGACAGAAGGTAAGGCTTTATTTAAAAAAAAAGAAAGAAAAAGAAAAATTTGTGGACATTGTCAAAAGACTGAAAGACATAAATATTAAGCAGATAAAGACTTTGAAGGGAATTTTCAATGAAGAGGATCAAGTGATTAAAGGACTGATGGTTTTAAGGAATTTGGTTAAAGTAATATAACACAAAATAACATAATTTTACAAGCATTCATTCATACATTTTACTATCATAAATTCTGGAGAGGGAGAATTCTTCAAACAATTTGAGAAGAAAAGGAATAATCTGAAGTTTTGTAAGTATATTGCATGCAACAATAACACAACAATAACACAACAGTAACACTGACATAACACTAACAAAACAACATAACATAGCATGAATAACAACATAAAAAAAACATATACACAAAAACATAAACATGATTAGGTTACATTAATTCACTAGTTGAATGAGTTAAACAATGTATAGTTAGCTACTAACAATATTTTAATTAGCTATAAAGTAGTTAGTTACTAAAAAATGGCTACTTAGTTTGGTATAGGAATATATGTATAAAAAAGAATTTATTAAGAAAGGGCTTTAGATAGATTAGAGTTTAAGATAGATAAGATAAAGTCAGGTACTGAACTACACTACAAAATATATGTAACATACATAACAACATACATTACATAGCACATATGACTTATAACATCACATTGCACAAAATGTAAAAAGATGCATAAATATATGTAAATGCTGTGTATTATAGGTAGGATTGTAAAATTATTAGTATTATATTGTATACATATGTATACATGTTACATATGTGTAAATGTGAAGGATATATGTATAGCATACATGTATATAATGTATTATATGTATATATGTAAAACTTATATGGATTGCTTATGTTTGATTCTATCTATTGTTAAATGTATTTTGCATAAGTGATTTTGATGATTTGGTTTACTTTTTTTTGTTAAACTCATGCAATGTTTGTTTATTGTATTTTCCAAATTTTTTTCTCTAATGTTGATGTTTATGCATTGCAATACTAGTAGAATTTTCTCTATTAGTTGATAATAGTAGCATTTTATTATTTTACTGTTTGGCATGTATTTGTATATGCATTTTGATTTTGATGTTATTTGCTTATTGTGCTTTTGCATATGTTTGGTCTGTATTTTGAACTTTGTAATTGTTTATTGTATACTTTCCCCTTTTTCAAGTTTCCTTGATTACATCTCAAGAATATGATGGTATTAGATAGGATAAAATAGTTGAGGGTAGGTTGTTTGTTATTTTAGGTAGAAATTTTAGTTTAAAGAATATGTAAGTACATTAAGTGAACAAATGCTAAAATTGTGTTTTCAACACAATTTCAGCTTTGTGCAAAGGAGGGACTGTAGCAAGGGAATTGTGCAAGGCTGACTGACAGCCTTCAGATCAAGATTCCACAGAGCTGGTTGGATCAGCATTCTAAGGCAGTTGGAAAATTGGCAACTGTCTCTCTCAATCTTGGATGCAGACAGAGAGGCTATGTGGAAGTGTCTCCAGGAAGGAAACCAACTTTGGAGCTGCAAATACTTGGATCATCTTTAAGGAAAGATCGAGTGAGTATTCCCCCTCACAGAGGGTGTGAATCTCCTCCCTTCCTGAACCTTGTGAAAATTACTCATCTTGATACTTCAGTTTGACCTAACCAAGGACTCTGGAGTTGTGAGAATCTGGGCCCTGTGGACTTTACTAACCACTTTCTTTTATTACCCTTTTTATTTAGTTGGGTTAAGGTTATTTAGAAAGGCTAAGATTTGAATATCTGTTTGGGTTAGAAGTCACTCACTGATTCCCCTTCCAAATCCCTTGTCCCTTTAGCTAATAAACTTGTTTATATATATATATATTTGTCAGTGATCCCTTCTGTTTAACCTTCTTTACAAACTTCCATATAACACCCCTCTTTTTTCTCATTATTTTTTGATTCTGCTTTATTATTTCTTGGTTTCTCATGAAATCATTAGTTTCTAGATAGTTAATTCTGATTTATAAGGCCTGACTTTCCTCCATTAATGTTTGGTTCTCCTTTTTCAATTGGACCACTTCTTCTTGCATCATTTTCATATCTCTTCTCTGCATTTCCTCTGCCTTTCTTCATGGATTTTTGAAGTCTTTTTTGAGCTCTTCCAGAATCTGTGTCCAATCCATATTTTTATTTTGGACTTTGCATAGATTTCCCTTGCCTTCACTGTCCCCTTCTGTGTCTGTACCTTGTTCTTTGACTTCATAAAAATTCTTTAGAATTGGGTGCTTTTTTTGTTTGCTCATTTTTAATTTCATTTCATTTCATAGGTAGGCTCTGTTTTCTGGGAATCTGAGGTACCCTCTTAAATTTCAATTGTTGCTTGATGTTATTTTTAGCTTTTTTTGTGTGTCTGAGGACTGAGTGCTTTGGCAACCCAATATCCCTGCTGATTCAATTGACCTGTGACAAGCTGATGGCATAAGGACTTGTCTCCGATTTGGGTGTAAGCTTTTTATTTCACTCTGATCTTAATGAGGTAAGGGGCTGATCAAATTCTACCCCCATGCTTAGGCTCAAGTTTCTGGCTACTTGATGCAATCATGCACACCCTTGACTGCCCTGTCTTGGAGCTCTACCCTGAACATTAGGCAGAAATGTCAGTACTTAGTACTTAGTACTTACTACTATCAACCCCAAACTGTGTATTATGTTCTTCTCTGAAGCCCAGACTGGAAATCCTGTCTTTGCTCTGGGGCCACACAGATCAGCCCACTTCAGCTCAGACTGCCTTGTGCTGAGACTGTAGACTACTCCACAGGTTTGAAATTTCAAGGGGTGTGGTTTGGCTTGTACCAGTGTTTTCCCAGGTAGGATATCAGAGTCTGAATGTTACCTTGGACTTAGGTTCTGAACCTGAGACAGCAGATGTACATTATGGATGGGGGAGAGAGGATGATTTGCTCTTGGCTTTTATTCCCTCCTTGCTGCAGCCTTTTGCTGACTTTGCTTTTCTCTCACCCTAATTCCCCAGATGATCTCTACCTACCTTTTGGAATTTTCATTTCTTGAAAGTTGTTTCATTCTGTCTCCTTATTGGTTCTTTCATTCCTGCATTCATTTTGTGACACTATTTTAATCTTGGTCTGAGACGATTCTCGTGGTGATATGGAACAGCCCTGGTTCACTCCTCCATCTTGGCTCTGCACTCAGAACTTCAAAAACTTTCTTAATAGAAATTTAATGTACTGAAATGTATCTATAAACAGCTCCAATAATATCCACGAATGCTTTTTTTCTTTTTCCTTTGAAAACACTACATTATTATCCTTAAAGCAAACTATTCTGGCTAAATTAAAGGAAGAAGTTAAAATTAATATTGGAATTGCTATGACATATACATTATTTGTATAGGACAGGAGCAATAAAGAGTAGATGATGGAGAATGATCATCTTATTCATTCTGTGATTTCAATAAGCTATATTATTTTTGTCAAAACTTCTAATATAGCTCCCTCAGGTAAGGAAAATGATAAAAAAAGAACAGCTTTCAACACCCAGAAATGGAAGTTGGCAGATGAGAGATCGCAAAGGTGAACTTACATGAGACTGAAACTGGATCAAAGTAGTTAAGCATTTAAGCAAAAATGGTTCTAAAGATAATGAATAGTGACAGAAACTTATTTTTTAAATAATATTGTATTTGATAATTTCCAAGCATTATTCATTAGAGACAAAGATCATTTCCTTTTCCTCCCCCCACCCTCATAGCCAACGCATGATTCCACTGGGTATCACATGTGTTCTTGATTCGAACCTATTGCCATGTTGTTGTTAGTATTTGCATTAGAGTGTTCGTTTAGAGTCTCTCCTCTGACATGTCCCCTCAACAGCTGTAGTCAGGCAGTTACTTTTCCTCGGTGTTTCTACTCCCACAGTTTGTCCCCTGCTTATGGATAGTGTTTTTTTCCTGGATGCCTGAAGATTGTTCAGGGACATTACACCGCCACTAATGGAGAAGTCCATTATGTTCGATTATACCACAGTGTATCAGTCTCTGTGTGCAATGTTCTCTTGTTTCTGCTCCTTTCACTCTGCATCACTTCCTGGAGGTCGTTCCAGGCTCCATGGAATTCCTCCACTTTATTATTCCTTTTTACACAATAGTATTCCATCACCAACATATACCACAATTTGTTCAGTCATTCCCCAACTTAAAGGCATCCCCTCGTTTTCCAATTTTTGGCCACCATAAAGAGCGGAGCTATGAATATTCATGTACAAGTCTTTTTCCTTATTATATCTTTGGGGTACAAACCCAGCAGTGCTATGGCTGATCAAAGGGGAAACATTCTTTTATCGCCCTTTGGACATAGTTCCAAATTGCCCTCCAGAATGGTTGGATCAGTTCACAACTCCACCAGCAATGAATTAATGTCCCTACTTTGCCACATCCCCTCCAGCATTGATTGCTTTCCTCTGCTGTCATGTTGGCCAATCTGATAGGTGTGAGGTGATACCTCAGAGTTGTTTTGATTGCATCTCTCTGATTATAAGAGATTTAGAACACTTCTTCATGTGCTTATTAATAGTTTTGATTTCTTTATCTGAAAACTGCCTATTCATGTCCTTTGCCCATTTATCAATTGGAGAATGGCTTTATTTTTTGTACAATTGATTTAGCTCTTTATAGATTTGAGTAATTAAACATTTGTCAGAGGTTTCTATGAAGATTTTTCCCCAATTTGTTGCTTCCCTTCTGATTTTAGTTACATTGGTTTTGTTTGTACAAAAGCTTTTTAATTTGATGTAGTCGAAATTATTTATTTTACCTTTTGTGATCCTTTCTATATCTTGCTTGGTTTTAAAGTCTTTCCCCTCCCAAAGGTCTGTCATGTAACTATTCTGTGTTTACCCAAATTACTTATAGTTTCCTTCTTTATGTTTAAGTCACTCACCCATTTTGAATTTATCTTGGTGTAGGGTGTGAGGTGTTGATCTATTCCTAGTCTCTCCCACATTGTCTTCCAATTTTCCCAGCAGTTTTTATCGAATAGTGGATTTTTGTCCCAAAAGCTGGGAACTTTGGGTTTATCGTATACTGTCTTGCTGAGGTCGATTGCCCCCAGTCTATTCCACTGATCCTCCTTTCTGTTTCTTAGCCAGTACCAAATTGTTTTGATGACTGCTGCTTTGTGATATAGTTTAAGGTCTGGGACTGCAAGGCCCCATCATATGTGTTTTTTTTTTCCATCATTTCCCTGGATATCCTTGATCTTTTGTTATTCCAAGTGAATTTTGTTATGGATTTTTCTAAATCAGTAAAGAAATATTTTGGGAGTTCAATGGGTAATGTGCTCTTTGTTTTTTGATATCAAACTTTCCACAGAGCTCTGGTCTTTTCTTTGCAAAAACTTGGAAATCTTCTATTTTGTTAAATGCCCATACTTTCCTTTGGAAGTACATAGTCAGTTCTGATGGATAGCTGACTCTTGGTTGAAGGCCCAACTCTCTTGCTTTTCTAAAATCATGTTCCATGCCTTACGGTCATTCAGAGTGGAACTTGTAAGGTCTTGTGTGACCCTGATTGGCATTCCATTATATCTAAATTGTCTTTTTCTGGCTTCTTGTAAGATTTTTTCTTTTGCTTGAAAGCTTTGGAATTTGGCAATTACATTCCTGGGAGTTGTCTTTTGGGGATTTAGTGTAGAGGGTGTTCTGTGAACTCTTTCAGTGTCTGTATTGCCCTCTTGTTCTAGGATCTCTGGGCAATTTTCTTTGATTATATCTTGTATTACAATGTCAAATTTGCTTTTTATTTCTGGCTTTTCTGGTAGTCCAATTATTCTTAAATTGTCTCTTCTCCCTCAATTTTCCAAGTCTATGACCTTGTCAGTGAGATATTATATGTTCTCTTCTAATTTCTTGGTATTTTGGCTTTGCTTTATTAATTCTTGCTCGTCTTCTAGTTGCCTAATTTTGACCTTTAAAGCCTGGTTTTCCTTTTCAGTTTGATCAAACTGGTTTTGTAGATGCGTGAATTTCTTTTGCATTATTTCCCACTTTTCCTCCCAGAAGGCTTCCATCTTTTTGATCATTTCGATTCAAATTCTTCATGGGATTGTGGAGAGTTTCCATTTCCTTTGGGAGGTTTCGGAGCATTTGCTTGTGTTTCATATTCTATTTCCTCTGTATTTTGTATTTCTGCTCCATAAAATGTGTCCAAATTCGCTCCCTTCTTCTTGTTTTTCTTGGAGTTTTGAAGCTTTTGTGCTTTTGTGGAGTTTGCCATCTCTATCTGAGTGGGGAGGTCTAGCTTTTCTTATCTCTGTCTGGTGTTCAGAGGCTTTAGCCCTAGGCAAATTTTCCGTTCTATGAATTTGTGGTTCTGTCTTCCTGGGGAAGCCAGGAAATGCTGGTGTTTTGGTGTTTCTGCCCTCCTCAGTTCCCTCCTGATGCTTCTCCATTGCTTTACTTCCACTCTCTGAGGCTGGCTTGGTACTCTCCGTGAGGTGTTTTTATGCCTTTGCCGGCCAGAAGACCCTGCCCTCTGAGGGGGTAGGGGGGTCTCGGCTTCCCTGAGCTCCAAGGGCTCCTGATAGGATTAACTTCCGCTGGGTTGAACTGAGTATGCCCTGAGGCAGGGATCTTCCGTGAGACTTGGATGGAAGGATTCAGCCAGGGGGCTACAGGCTCCCCCCGTCTCTCTCTGTTTCCCTGCTGTCTGTGTTGGGTGCCCCCACGACTGAGTCAGGTTGTTTTCAGGAAGCAGCTTTCAGAATAGCTGGCCCTGAGGCTCTGAGGTTTCCTCTGCTGCCTCGGACTTAGAGCTCTGGGTTGGGGGGGATGGGTCCTGGGACTTTCCTTCTGCCTACCCCTTAGATTTGTGTGATCTCAGGTTCTGGCTTTTGGGGGGCCATACCTTTTGATCCAGGTCCAGGTCCAGGAAGAGGTAGGTTCCCGGGGTCTATTCTGTTTTTTGTTTTGAATTTTGGTGCCCTAGGAGCATTCAATTTGAGATAGGTAAGGAAGGGTTTCTGTAGTTCTGAACTTTAGCTTTCTCTAAGCTGCCATCTTGACCGGAAGTCACAGAAACTTATTATAAGAAAAAAAAACTTCTTTTAATACCATAAATTGGGTCCAACATGCTTCTTTTAGTACTCTTTTCTTCTATTGAAGTGGCATTTTATAAAAATGAGTTTTTAATGTTTCCTAAGTAATTAGATCACAAGTTCATGCAGAGATTTGTTGATATTTCATTATTCTCACAAATTTGCCTTAAAGGAAGGTAAAACTTGCTACCAGGAATGTTCACTGTCCTTTCAGTAGCCTATTAAGATTTATAAATGATCAAATATCAAGAAGAGTAATATTTAAAAGTGTGATTTTTAGGGACTGTAAAGTCAATTGGAATAAAGCTACTCATCAAGCATACCCTTTTCTAGTTATCATCTCAGTGTAGTAAATAGTAAGTATGATTGTTTTGGGCAGCATGATCTATATTAATTGGTTCATCACTTTATTTAAGATCTTCATCTGTACATTCTCTTTAATTACTGATGTTTAAAAGAAAACTAGTGATGGAATTCTCTTTGATCTTTTCCCTATAGTTTACATCTGTATGTAGTTTTCATGCTTTATTTATTTATTTATTTATTTGTTCATTCATTTATTTATTTATTTTTGTAGAGAACTGCTATCTTCTCACAGATAAATATAAATTGTATTTTCTCAGTTTTGATGTATTGAGAGGTTTAAACAAAATAGATAGGTTTTTCAAAATACATAGTTTAAGAAAAAATAAAACAATTCTGCCAAATGCATTGGACTTTTGTGTAGATAAGCTCTCTTGTATTAAAAAAATACTTACTGAATATGGAAGTAATGAAATAAAAGATGCCTTAATTTCACTTGTTATTGTTGAGGACATTGATTTTAACAAATTCTTATTTGTCTGCCCCTGAAAGGAAAAAAAAAAACTTCTAGGACCTTATTTCCCAGCAACTGGTTATGTTCCCAGTAAATCATTATGTTTTTTTGGATTTTCACTTCACATCTCCCATGAAATGGTTCTGGAGTTTTCCATGCCATTACTATTCTTATTGGAATCTGAATCTGTTAAAAATACTTTCAATCTCTTAATACCCAAATCCAAGAGTCTAAACTATGTAATTGGCAATTTACTCTATAGTATTGTTGAGTATTGCTTTCTGTTTGGTATCTATTTTATTTTAAACTTGATTTCAGAGTCAATATTTTGTCTATCTCTTCTGGTTCCTACTACAATGGTCTGAAGGTAATCGATGCTTAAATGTGTTTATTAGCTGTTGAGTTGTTTATTGTTAACACTGGAATATACTCTGTAACAACCAGGAGATTGTACTTTATAGCAGCTGTCTCCCTTTTTCATCTCTTCATTTTTCTTAAGTCTCAATTCTTCCTTACTGCGATTGTTTTAACTATTACAAATTGAAGAATACTATTCTTATTAGAAAAGACGGAAACAAAACAAGAGTTGAATAGTTTTGGTTTCTCTCTGCTTTCTATTCATATTATAACATTTTACTCAAGCAGTGGGGCAAGGCAGAGAATTATTTGGATTTAGAACTTGAAGGCATACTAAAGATAACTAAGTATAACTCCCTGATTTTACAGATGAAGAAAGCAAGATGCAGAGAATAAAAATGATATTCACATAATCACAGTTATTTTATGTTCAAAATGACAGAATACAAATCTTTTAGTTCCCAATATAGTGCTCTTTTTACTACATTGTGCTACTTCCTAAACTGAGTGAAACTTTATCCCTGTCTTAAAAATCTTGGAGGATAATTATTTTTTTTTCATTTGTTATAGAACTATATATACATGTGTTTTTAATAGAATATAATTTGACACAGTTAAGGGCAAAATTTGCTTCATTTATGTCTTTCTGTCTCTATGGTCTAGCTTAGTGTTTGGCCCATAGGAAACACTGTAGATGTTTGTTGAATAAATAATTGCTTATATATATTTCAACATTAAAATGGAACCCACAATTATAGCTTAACTCAATTAAACATTTACCATGTTACCCTCACTATGTACTTATTTTAAAATTATTATGTACTTGTGAACAAAATGTTTTGTTCTTCTGGGAAAATGACATCCCATTTAAGATATTGTTTCTAGGAACACAGTGTAATGGACAGAAGTGATAATCTATATTATAATTTCTCCATTTGGTCCAATGGTTTGCTCTGGGAATGGACCATGAATGCCATTCTTTATATAGCATTATATTTTATTTCATTTTCTTCTCACCAGAAAGTTAAAGGAAATGGAATATTTATTTTCTCATTTTGAGCATAACTAGTCTACTCCTTACATTTTTACAAATCTAGTTCATTCTGAATTTTAAACTTCCTGATATTATTTATACATGTCCTTACTATATCTGTATATTTATTCTTCATTTTGTAACCCATATTATATTTCTTTTATGCACCCCTTTTAAGATACAAATTTACAAGAAAGTTGCCTTTGCTACTGCATTTTTTACTTATTACCACCTTTTCTTTGTTTCCACATAAGTTTGATTCCTAATTGCAAACGAACTTTTACTTTGGAAAACTTTTCATCTCTTTTGACACTTTTGAAGATAATCTTTTCCCCCAATATTGCATATATCTTTTCCAAAAGTTTAAGAGGCACAAAGAACTCTGAGACCACCTCCTTATTAAAATAATCACCAGTTGAGACTTCCCAGGAAGTTCTAAATAATGCACTGTCAAGTCAATCAGAAAGAAGACAAATTCAGGTATAAAAGCCACAGTCAGGCTCTTTCTCTGGGTTTTTTATGCTGATTTTTCCAAATAAGACTTCTCTTATCCTCTAGCTGGAAATTAACCCTCCCCACATTTTCTATTTTGTCTACATCTTTATCCTTTTCTCTTTCTACTTTAAATTCAAGTTATTTGTGTATGATTTATCACTTCCTCTAAATTCTGAACTACTTGAGAGCAGAGATTTGGCCATTTTTATCTTTATTTTTATATGGAATAATAATCAGACTTTGGTCAAAGTGAAGAGGAGAGAGAGTTTGTTTTTTTTATCAATCAAGATACACAACTTTGCAAAGAATCAAAGGAATACACAGTTTGCTATCATAAAATTTGTACTGACAGATCCTAAAATTCTATTTTTTTAACCAGTTGCGAGATTTAGACTGAATTTTATGGGAACTTTTACATGACTCTACAACTAACTCAAACTTCACAAGACAGAAAATGATTCTCACTAATCAAAACTACCTATTCATTGATTTATAAACACCACTAAAATCAACAATTTACACTACTTATATATTTATCAGAAAGATTAGAATACATGTATTCACTAACTAATACATACACTTTCCAGGAATGAAATACATGAGAAACTTCATCATGAATCATAACATTGTGTGATTGATGTAGGAAGATGCATTAAATAAATTTATCTTTTTTTTTCCCCAACCAGTTTATAGCAGCTTTATGGGAATAGTTAGGTGGTATATTGGATAGAATGAGGGACTGAGAGTAAAAAATACTAATCTTCCTTGGTTCAAATATGACCTTACATACTTAGTATCTATGAGACCCTGAATAACTCACCTAATGATTTTTAACCTCAGTTTTTTAATTTGTAAAATGACCTGGAGAAGGCAATGGCAAACTACTTCCTTTATTTCACAAATTGGGTCACAAAGAGTTGGACACAACTGAAAATAGTGAAATTACAATAAAAGCAGCTTTTTTCATTATAAAAATACTTGCCACAAACACAATATTACTCCCTTTTGTTAGGTGTTCACAATCTGGCTCCCCATCCCTGATTTTACATAATTCTGAATATATTTTACTAGGTTCAATTCTAAAGACACTTTGCTACTTTTTTATTTGTAAGGTTTCCTTTCCCTATATTCTGAGGATCATCACTTCTGTTAGCTATCTTTATTCTTCATTTAATACTTCCTAATTTCAACTCCTTATAATAGATTATAATTCAAGTTTCAGTTTATTTTTCACTGATAACATCTTACATTGACTACTTCCTGATCATATTTAGGATGACATTTTAATTTAATAAAAATATTTCTCAAAATTGCATTATAGTCAGAGGCCCCAGGATAATGACTTATTATAGACTCTTGCATGAAATTAATTTTTTATGCTTATCATAGAAGTGGGCATCTTTTAAAATTGACCCTAGGTTATAGGAACTATAGAACCTATAGGAGCTAAGGTGACCTTTTGTTCTATTAGTTCTCAAAATAGACTTTCCAAAAAAAGAGAGATTAAAGAAATATATGAAAAGTGGAAAGACTAGATAGTTTAGTGCCAAGGACTTTAGACTTTATTTGTATGTACTTTTCATTCCTTATTTATTTCTTAAGTAAAAGAAGGAAATATCACAGATATCTTGTAAAATATTTACTCTCCCCAGATTTTAACCTCTCCTTTGGACTTAAAAATTGAATTAATTCTGCAAAACAATTGATTTATATTTGCTTGCTTGAGTAAAACAGATAAGTATTTGCATTTCTTTGATCGTAAATTTTGAAGAAATATGACTCATCTATTGACTCTCAACTCATTTGTTTAGTAATGAAATTTGTTTGGCACTATTTGCTTGTGCATGGACTTAATCATGTTATCTGTTAAGATATATCTCTATATTTATAGCATATCCAAAACAATCATACAGTTTCCCCTTGTTTCTCTGGTGTGCACTATTTTTTTTTGTCTTTAGCAATTTATAAACATAAATGATGATACTCTCAGGTTCAGTAGGAAATGTAGTTTCAATGTATATTAATCTAGGCTACAGGCATTAAGATAGCTTATAAATATTAACAGTTTATTCTGACTTTGTAAGTTTCAACAGTTTATTGTGATTTTTAAACTACTTGTGACTTATAAATTATATATCCATCCAATCTCATGCTGTGTAATAGTTTGAAAGTTTCAAAAATGAAATATGCTTCCTAAGGGGCATCTGTTACAAGAAAATGAGTATAACAGAGTTATTATCCTTTGGAATTTTTTAAAAAACATACTGCCCCATCCTTGTGATTATTCATCATGATTCCAAAGGAGTAAAATGAAGTTTAAATCACTTTATTTTTCTCTGAAAAAGTGGGAAAAATGGGCATTCAGCAAATAGAGAGAGGAAGAAATTACAGTGCTGAGTATTAATTCTTTCTACCTGTCAGAAAGAGAACAAGATACTTTTATCCTACCAGCCATTTAAGTTCTTAGTGTAGAAGAGAGACGAATCTCCCATGTATAAGACCAAATCATAAAGAGAAAAAATGCACTATAGGATGAGTCATATTTACTGGAGGGATATTCAATTTAAATTTGAGTCAGCTGCATTTTCATTAAGTCAATGGCACTTAGAAGTGGGCTATGAGAATCTATGTAAAGACCCAGATTTTGTTTCCAAGATCTAGCACTGTTGTTGTATTGGATAATTTAGAGTAGTTTAGGATAAGTTCCAACAAGATCTATATCATATCACCATTTAAACTTAAGTAGGAAAAGAACAGGCAGTAAATTTATCCAAACCATATGTTCTAAATTGGTTAGTTTTTGTTGCTAATCTTCATGAAAATCTTGGTGTTTGGGATCTAAGAATTTATGGTTAGGTAGTCAGATAGAATTTATTTTGAAAACTTCAATCTCTGATTCAAACACATTCTTGAAGAAATTGGATTGTTCTCTACTTTTAATTGTTTGTCTAAACAATAGAAATATCTCCCCAATTAAATGGAAAAAAGAAAAAGAGAAAATCAGAACCATGGAGTTTTTTCTAAACAATGAAAGAGAAGATAAGAAGAGGTTAATCATTAAGCTAAGCATAATATTTTGATGATGCTTCATATTTTAAGAGACCAAGAGAAAAAATGGGAAGAGATGACACAACAGATAAGGAACAAGATTGCATAAATAAAATTAACCCTCCAAAAGAAAATCAATATTTGTAAAATCTGATTTTATAAAATAAATTAATTGATGTGGAGCAATTACTTTAATCACAAAAGGATTGACACAACTATTCATGTCCTTTTTATAATTTATCCATATTAAAACCCATTAGCAACCTACATCAGAAAATATAAGGTACAGAGACACTTAAAACTATAGTACCAATGGCTCATAAATAAAATGATGAAATTATCTTTTGTCTAATTTAATGCATTAATATTGTAGAATCTTGAAGAGAATCAGGATGCAAAGCTAACTTTGGATTGAGGAAGATCTGAATTTGATTTTTGCTTTTAAAACATAATGGTTTTATTACTCTCAGCAAATCATTTGATGTCTTAGTGAATCAGACAATTCTCAGAGGCTAAAAATGTCAGAAGTGGCCCACACTGGCATTTGCAGAGGGAATTTCCTCAGCAAGATTTTTAAAAAAGTTATGTCATACATCTGGTCTCATAATTGAATTTATATTGGAAGATATGTTATAAATCATATAATATAATCTTTCACTTCATGAAGAATGAATCCATGTTTTAATCAGTTGCCTTAAAATATTAAAAAAATTGACCTTTTGTGACCACAAAAAATTAAGATGATAGTTCCTGTAGTAATAATTTCCAGGATCATATAGGATGGATGGAAACTGAGGAGAACAACCCAACTCAAAATGTTTTGAAGTCAGAATAAAGTCAGTCTGGAATTGGTAAGTTGGCATAAAGGGTGAAATTGTTTTTAACAAGAACAGCAATCAATAGTCATTTACCTAGGAAAACAAAATAAACAAAAAAAATACTCAGAAGGAGCTTACATTCTAATAGGAAATATAGCACACAAAAGAAAGCTGGAAAAGTGAGAGGGAATGAAGGAAAAGAGCACATTCTAAGAGAAAGCAAATAGGAAACTTGCCTAGCTAGCATTCTCAAATGACAGTTCTGGACAGAGCCTGCCAATTGAAGAGAGAAGCCCCAGGTGTGTGTGTGTGTGTATGTGTGTGTACATGTGTTAATTTTTGGCAACTGAATTCAGGCAGCTTTTAAAAAATTTAGAATATTTTTCCATGGTTATTTGACTCATGATTTTTCCCATCCCTTTTCCATCTCCCTCCCTGCTCCTGGGCTGACAAGCAATTCCAATGGGTATCATTGTTCAAAATCCATTTCCATGTTAATCATATTTCTATTAGAACATCAAAATGCTAATCATATCCCCATCAAACTATGTGATTGATAATATCTTTTTCCTCTGTGATTCTGTTCCCACAGTTCTTTCTCTGTATGTGGATAGAGTTCTTTCTCCTTAGTTACTCTGGATTGTCCTAATCATTTCATTGCTGCTAATAGAAAAGTCTATTACATTCAATTGTGCCACAATGTTTCAGTCTCTGTGTACAATGTTTCTGCTGGTTCTGCTCCTTTTGCTCTCCATCTATTCCGGGAGGTCTTTCCAGTTCACATAGAAATCCTCTCATTCATCATTGCTTTCAGCACAATAGTATTCCATCACCATCAGATACCACGATTTTTTTAGCCATTCCCCAATCAATGGATACCTCCACATTTTCCAATTTTTTGTCACCACAAAGAGCTCTGCTATTAATATTTTTGTGCGAAGGGCAAACATTCATTTAAAGCCTTTTGCACAAATTCCAAAATGCTCTCCAGAATGGTTGGATTAATTCACAACTCTACCAGAAGTGTATTAATGTCTCAATTTTGCCACATCCCCTCCAACATTTATCACTTTCTTTTGCTGTCATATTGGCCAGTCAGTTAGGTATAATGTGATATCTCAGAGTTGTTTTGATTTGCATTTCTGTAATCAAGAACTTTTTCATGTGATTATTGAGAGTTGTTATTATTTCAGGTGAAAACTGTCTATTTATGTCCCTTGATCATTTGTTGACTGGGGAATGGCTTGATTTTAAAAAAAATTTGACTTAGTTCCTTATATATTTGGGAAATTATACCTTTTGTCAGAGAATTTTGTTATAAATTTTTCCCCAGTTTGTTGCTTTCCTTCTAATTTTGATTGCATTGGTTTTATTTGTACAAAACCTTTCAAATTTGATATAATCAAAGTCATTCCTTTTACATTTTGTAATGTTTTCTATCTCTTGCTTGGTCTTAAATTCCTTCCTTTCTCACAGTTCTGACAGGTATACTATTCTTTGTTCACCTAATTTATTTGTGATTTCACTCTTTATATTTAAGTCATTTATTCATTTTGAATTTATCTTGGTATAGGGTATAAGATGTGGTTCTAAACCTACTTTTTCCCAAACTGTTTTCCAATTTTCTGAGCAGTTTTTGTCAAATAATGATATTTTTGTCCTAAAAGTTGGGATCTTGAGTTTATCAAATACTAGTTTCCTGAGGTAATTTACCCCTAGTCTATTCATTGATCTATCCTTCAGTCTCTTAGCCAGTATGATATTGTTTTGAAGACTGCTACTTTATAATACAATTTAAGATGTGGTTCCTCTAGGTCCAGATCCTTCATATTTTTTCATTATTTTACTTGATGTATTTGATCTTTTGTTCTTCCAAATGAACTTTGTTTTAATTTTTTCTAATTCAGTAAAACAGTTTTTTGATAGTTTGATAGGTATGGCACTGAATAAATAAATTAAATTGGGTAGGATTGTCATTTTTATTGTGTTAACTCATCTTACCCATGAGCAATTAATGTTTTTCAAATTGTTTAGGTCTAGTTTTACTTGTGTGGAAAGTGTTTTGTAGTTGTGTTCATATAGTTCCTGTATTTGTCTTGGCAGATAGATTCCTAAATATTTTATATTGTCTAGTGTATCCGAGGGGTTATTTATTTGTATTAGATGGGTTAAGACTTTCAGTCTATATATAGAGAGAAAGAGTGAAGACCTCCCTTCTCAAAGCAGGGTTCAGTCTGTCGGCATAGAGCAAAAGAGAGTGGAGAACCTCCCTTCTCAAAGCGGGGTTCAAGGGAGATAGCAGATGTAATGGGTTGACTCAGAGAGAGGAGAGGGGGTTTGAAGATCCCCCCCTTCTGCCTTCCCTTCTTAGTTATGGCTGCTCTCTCAAATTTGCTCTTGCCTCTCTTGTCCCCCCCTTCACTCCACAAGACCAAAGGGTCTCCCCTTGATCTGTTCACTCACACTTGATTCACAGCTTAGGGAAAAGATAACTATTTAATGTCAACTTAACTCAATCATGGTAATACAAAGGAAAACCTGACATGGAAATAATGGGAGAGGAAAGTGCAGAAAATGGGATCCCTGTCTCTATCTAAACCCTTTCCCTTCCCTCCTTGAGTTTGGGGGGAACTCAGGCCTTGGCAGCCTGAGCCCCCTGAGAAAAAGTCAGATCAAAACACCCTGGGTTTGGCCCCTTGGCCACAATTCAGACTCAGGGCAACAGGAGTTGAAGTAAAGTATGACAGAGATTCAAAATGCCTTTTCTCAGGTTTCCTCTTCAATAGTCTTTTCAATTGGGAAATGTTGGGGGGAAAGATTTCCAGTCACAATCAGGAAAAAGTGGGTAACCCTCAGGAGAAGGTCTTTTTCAACTTTCTCTCTTCAGCTTCTCTTGACTAAGAGACCAACTGCTCTTCCAGCTAGAAACTTCTCCTCAAGATTCCAATCTCCTGGGGCCCCTCTGCCATCAAGGTGATCAGTTCCACACACTCTTCAGCCTGGCAGTTTTCTTATGTGCCAGCCTCTGTCACACTAGGATTATTTTAAATGGAATTTCTCTAACTCTTGCTTCTGAGATGTGTTGGAAATATATAGAAATACTGATGATTTATGTGGGTTTATTTTGTCTTCTATAACCTTGCTAAAGTTGTTGCTTATTTCCACTATCCTTTTAGTTGATTTTCTGGGGTTCTTTAAATATACCATCATATCATCTGCAAAGAGTGATAGTTTAGTTTCTTCATGCAATAGATCAATC
Source organism: Monodelphis domestica (assembly GCF_027887165.1). Classification (NCBI taxonomy): domain Eukaryota; kingdom Metazoa; phylum Chordata; class Mammalia; order Didelphimorphia; family Didelphidae; genus Monodelphis; species Monodelphis domestica. Next base: position 464,250,037 of record NC_077229.1, on the reverse strand, counting down.
CTGACATGAGTAATAGTGACATATAGGGCATGGACAGGTTAAAACATTTTTGACTAGGACTTCTTTACAGGTCATTCTTTCATCACAGCCCTCATGAACACTCTAAAGAGCCTCTAAGGCTTTATCCCTCTAAGGTGATTTTTTAAAATTATGAACAAGAAGTTTATTTAAATAACAAGATGCTTGACTTGAAGGGAAAACTATCTAGGATCATTTTCTTTATAGCAATTTATCCCTACTGAGAGAGAGAGATTGTCCTATACTTAACAGCTACATACAAAAAAAGTTACAAAACTGTACTTGGTTTTACAATGATAAAAGAAATGTACTGAAATTATCTAATCAATTTTTTTCTGTTTTTTTGTTGTTGTTGTTGTTGTAGTTGTTGTTAAACAGTGAGATCAAGGTACTTTCCTGGAATATAAAGGTAAAAGTTAAATGCACATGTCACTAATGGAGAAAAAGGGAAATTTTGACAGAACCAGTTTTGTTTTTCCCCCTCTCCTCATCTTCATTTGATGTTGCTCAAAACATACCATTGATCACTTAGTTAAAAATATGCATTATGCCTGTGAACATATACCAGTTACTTAATGTACAATAAAGGAATGGAGGAATGGAATCAAAGAAGACTGAAAACTATACCGCAATAGTCAGGATGTGGAGGAAACAAATCTTGGTTTTCTAATTGTGAATTAGAATGAGAAAATTGGGGGAGGGGAAGCAGCAGTGGAAGGAGCAGGAGCAAAAGGAGGATGAGAAGGAAGAAGATGGTCAAGGTGATGATATGGATTAAGAGGAGAAGAAGAAGATGGAGGAGAATGTCTAAGGCTGTGTTGGAGAACACATGGCATGCATGCTTCTTTGTGCAGAAGAGAATTTGCTCCCCTACCCCTCTCCATAGAACCGGACGATATTTTTACATACCCCACCCCTGTGCCCATCAGCCCAATGAGAAAACTTCCTCCATTCCCTGTTTGTGTTCATAGGCAGCTTGAAGGTTTAGTTTGGGCATGTAATCTCCAAAAGGTTCACCAACACTGCTTTAAGCGTTCTGGTCCTCCTTGACCTTTGGGTGAGAGAGGTCTCTGTAGCCTCTTACATGAATTGGATATGAAGTACATTATAAAATAGATTCACAAACCTAGGATTAACATAGTAACTCATTTATGATTAGGGATGATTCCACACTGATAGAAAAGGTCTGTATTTCATTTTCTCATCTCTTCATTCCAACCCAGTTTTAATCATGTAGAGATAAGGCTAACATAATACTAAATTATCTTTCATATATGAATATGTTAAAACAATTATTTATAAATTCTATCATACATTTATTTAGTAAAATACATTTATTTAGTATGTAAAAGGGAGTTTAGAAAACCTAAGCTGCTCATTAACTCAGTAGTACCTATAGACATAAGCAGTTATAGGTTTACATATGAATATTTAAAATATCCCTATTACAGTATAACATGCTGAAAAAAATATATTTTTTATGTTTCCTATACTGAAGATTTTGAAATACCATTCTTTTGGCATGGTAAGAATTGTGAAAATAAATACATAGAGAATTTGATGCTAAGGGAAGCTTTTATCCTGTTTCACAGAGAGTAGTCAATGGAATTCAATGGCAGAATCTCAATAAAAACAACAATATCATAATATTTATCATCTATTATAGATCTTCAAAATTATCAAATTGCTTTATAAATGTTAAACTTATTTGATTCTCATAACATCCTTGTTGTGATACAGTATTATTATTACTCCTGAGAGAGAATTAAAACATCTCTTCCAATACATTCACAATGACACTGTGGAACCCAAGCTTTGATTGATTCAGTGAGATGATTTTGGACTGCACAAGGAATATCCTCATATGCCATAAGAGTTTCTCAAAAATGTAAAATTTGTATGCAGTTCAATCAGAGAGTTTATAAGACCAAAGGGTTAGGGGGTCTTCCCTTAGCATGTACTCCATTTGAATGCATACAGAGAGATTTTATCAATACGCCAAAAGACAAAGGGTTTAAGTATTGCCTTGTCATCATAGACAGACTGACTAGATGGCCAGAAGTTTTTCCTGCAAAAAAGAACAACATAACATTTGTGGTCAAAATCCTATTAAAATAAATCATACTTAAATTTGAGATTCCCTCAAAATTGTACTCAGACCATGGAAGTCACTTTACTCAGTCAATATTAAATGAAATTTATAAAAATCTAGGAATAAAAGCTACATACCACACACCATATCATCCCCAAAGTTCAGGGCAAGTGGAGAGATTAAATAAAGACATTAAAACATTGATAGGAAAATTTTGTGCAGAAACACACCAAAAATGGACAATCATACTGCCATTAGTTCTGTTCCATCTTAGAACATGACCCAGTGGAGATTTGCACATCTCTCCATTTGAGATGCTATATGGACATGCAATTTGGCAAGAAAGGACGTTTAAACCAGCTTATGTTGCAATGATAGGTGGAGACTGTCAATTAACAAAATATATACAAGCTTTACAGACAAGAATAACAGAGTTGCATGAAATGGGCTTGATACAACAAACAGTACTCCTGGATTACAATTTGCACAACATCAAACCAAGAGATATAGTATACTTAAAAAATGTCAATAGAAAATTGGCTACAGACATAAAATGGACTGGACCACATAAAGTATTGCTTACTACCCCAACAGCTATAAAAGTTGCAGGTAAAGACTCAAGGTTCCATTGTTCCCATGTAAAACCAGAAAAAAATCAGCATCACTGTAACAGACATAGAAGATAATTAGACAACAGATAGTGCTGAGAAATGAAAACAAAAACTGATTAACATAAAAATACAACACAAAGAAATAATAGTGACACATAATGTTTGAGACAACTTTCCAGCCCAAAGGTAAAGCAACCCAGAGAAAAAGCAACCCAGAGGAAAAGCATCCCAGAGGAAAAGCAACCCAGAGGAAAAGATTTTATACCAGTCCAGATGAAAAGCATCAAGAAGAGATGCTAGAGATAAGAAACAAAGAGGAAAAGCTGAAATGTACTGCTAAGACTTTGAACTTTGTAAATGTGTTTATATAAAAAGAGGACAGATCAAAAACGAGACTTATATGTAAGACCGAGTGTGATGAAATAATAAAACAAAAGTAATTTCACATATTAGGGAAATAGCATGCATCACTACATAACATGGAAGAAAGAAGAGATCCATTAGTCAACATGAGAAGTGGACATCTGAAGAAACTTGATAAGTATTAATTCAACACAACACTATTAGACCCAAAACACAAAAATCACAAACTGACATATTGAGAGACTGTTTATATAAACAAGTGTCTGAAATTGTATTTATGCAAAATATAAATATGTATATAGTTAGTTCCATAAGGTCTTAGGCAAATAGAAATATCAATAGACAATCGTGATGTCAGTCAAATATCAATAGATATTTCTATTTGACTGACATCATGATGTGGAACAATGTGTATTGTTGTATTATATGTAAATAATTTCTGTAAATAATATATTAGTTTTAGTTAACGTAGACTAAGAAGTATTAGCACTAAGATTCAAATTTCTTGTAATAGTTTTGTTCAACATTTATTGTACTGAATTTATTGTAAAACCCAAAACTACCCTTACCCAAACATTCCTGAAAAAGTATTCCTTAGAGTAGATTTAGTAAATTGGTAACTATAATATAAATAACTGACCTTGGGAAGGTCACAACAAAAAAAGGGGATGATTGTGGAAAGGAAACAAGACTGACAGTTTGTGGGGGAAGGGGCATCTGGGAGTGGCAGTTGGTTCTTGTGACTAGCACTTCCTTCCTGCTGGGAGTGGCAGTTGGGTCTTGGGACTAGCACTTCCTTCCTGCTGGGTTGGTCTTCCTTCCTGGTGTTGGAGGAGAAAGGAGCTTGTTCAGCCCATGGTAGTGTGGTGTGCCTCTTCTTGGTTCAGCCCAAACACACAGGCTTCTGAAGGTTAGAACTGTTCTTGTTTGCTTTCTGTCTACTGCTAAGATTCTGAATTAGACAAAGCAGGACTGATATAGAGTAGACGGGAGTGGGAGAAACCCTCAGCCAGCCTCTGGGGCCTGGCCTCAACTCTGAAGCTGAGGAAAACTTCAATCCCAACTGGTTATTAAACTTTATATTATTTGAATTCGCAGTCAGATAAGTGGACTATCTTTTCTGGGCATAGAAGAAGCTTTACAACAGTTCAGTCATTCAATGACAAACAGTCCTTATCGGACCCCTGCTGCTTCCTCTCAGCAGGGGGCATCTCTCTCCTTTGCCTCTCCAAGTAATATTCCTTCTCTCCCCTCAACTCCTACATACCCTGCTACAGACCTCCCATTTGTCCCCCATTTTCATATCCTCCCCATCATCTTTCCCAATAAATATAACACAAAAGACCAAGTTCTATACTTTCCATTCCACTACCTAGTTATCACTAAAAGAAATGCTCTTCCCCTTTGTGGATGAAACAGATAATCTTCAAATGTACTCATAAACCTAAGGAAAAATAAAATAATACTAAAAAATCAGAGTGTCATTGTTATAGCACAAAACAAACAAAAACCCTTTCTTTCATGACACAGATGATGTAGTTAGTTGATCCTGAATTCCCTGACCTTCTTCCTGAAATCTTACCCTTTCATATTAGAGCTCATATAACTCTCTAATGTGCACAAATATGCTCCCCAATGGATTAAATTGCCTTGATGCATCTTTACTTAGGGCAAACTTAATGCCTAAATAAATAAAACACCTACATTCAAGGTTATTTACTCACAGCCTGGAAAGAGATTGAGATCTGATGTTTGTCTAGTAGCTTCATCAAGATATTCTGTTGGCCTGACTAAATCAAGGCCAAGTTCATTTTTTTTTGTCATGTTATTGGGCTAATTTTATTGATTAACTGAAGAATTACAGGACTCATACTTTACCTCAAATATTTATTTTTATTTTATTATAAAGATTTTTTTAAATAAAGCTATTACATGTGATTAAGTTTTCTAAAGTTATATGATCCAAACTGTCTCCCTCTCTCCCTTCCTTCCCTGCTCCTAGAGCTAGGAAGAACATTGATCTGGGTTATATGTGTATTATCATGCAAAGCATATTTCCATATTGATTACGTTTGTAAAATAATAATTATATAAAACCAAAACCCCCAAATAAAACCCTAAATAAACTAATGTGAAAATAGCATCCTTAGATCTGCATTCTGAATCGAACAATTCTTTCTCTGGAAGTGGATACCATACTTTGTCATAAATCCATCAGACGTGTCCTAGATCATTATATTTTACTAAGTCTACCACAGCTGAGCATCATAAAATATTGATGTTACTGTGTACATTGTTATCCTGGTTGTGTTTATTTCATTCTGCATCAGATCATATAAATCTTTCCAGCTCTTTCTGAAATCATCTTGTTCATAATTTCATATAGTACAAGTTGGAATACTATTGTATTCCAACACCATCACATAATGCAGTTTGTTCAGTCATTGCCAAATTGATGGACATCCCTTCAATTTCCAATTCTTTGGCACCACAAGAAGAGCAGCTATGAATATTTTTGTACAAGTAGATACTTCTCCCACTTTTTTATTTCTTTGGGATACAGATCTAGTTCTGGTATTATTAGATCAAAGAGCATACATTGTTTTATAACAATTTGGGTATAGTTCCAAATTGCCCTCCACAATGATTGGATGAGTTCACAATTCCACCAGCAATGTGATAGTATTCACATCCACTGTGACTTTTATCATTTTCCTTTACTGTCATGTAGGCCAATCTGATAGGTGTGAATTAGTATCTAAGAGTTATTTTCATCTGCATTTCTCTAATCAAGAAGGACCTAGAACATTTTTGTATGATTATTGATAGCTTTTATTTCTTCATATCTTTTGACTATTTGTCAATTGGAGAATAACTTGTAATCTTATAAATTTGAATTGTTTACATGTTTTTTTTGATAAATGAGACATCTATTAGAGAAATTTGCTCTAAAATTTCTCCCATTTTGTTGTTTCTCTTCTAATCTTGGTTCTATTATTTTTTTATAAAAACATTTAAATTTGATATAGTCCAAATTATACATTTAACATATTACATTATCTCTTGTTTGGTCATAAATTCTTCCCTTTTCCATAGATCTGATGTAAATTATTCTGTTTCCCTAATTTATATATATATATATATATCCATACATATATATATATATATAATCACCATTTCTGTTTAAATCATATGCCCATTTTTACTTTATCTTAGTATATGGTATGAGATATTGATCAATAACTAGTTTCTGTCATACTGTTTTCCAGGTTTTACAGCAGTTTTTGTCAAATAATGAATTCTTATCCACAAACTGAGATTGTTGGGTTGATCAAACACTAAATTTCTACAGTATTTATCCCTAATCCATTCATCCACCATTCTATTTCCTATCCAGGACCAGATTGTTTAGAAGTTACTGATTTAGAGTACAGTTTAAGATCTGGTACTGCCAGTCAACCATCCTTCATGTGTTTTTTCATTAATTTCTTTGCAATTCTAAATCTTTTGTTCTTTAGATGAATTTTATTGTTTTTCCTATTTCTATAAAATAGTTTTTTTGGTGGTTTGATTGGTATGGAAAAGAAAAAGTAGATTAATTTAAGTAGGATTGTCATTTTTATTATATTATCTTGGCCTACTTATGAGCAATTAATATTTTTCTAGTTGTTTAGATCTAATGTTTTTAAAATGAAAAGTAATTTGTAATTGTGTTCATATAATTTCTGTATTTGTCCTAGCAAATAGATTCACATGTATTTTATATTGTCTAGAGTTATTATAAATGGAATTTCTCTTTCTAACATGCCAGTGGGCTTTGTTGGAAATATATAGAAATGCTGATGATTTATGTGAGTTTTTTTGAGTCCTGCAACTTTACTAAAATAATTAATTATTTCAAATAATTTTAATTGATTCTCTAAGTATATCATCATATCATCTACAAAGATTTATTTAACTTCCTCCTTGTTTACTTTAACTCTTTTAATTTCCTTTTCTTCTCTTACTGCTAAAGCTAACATTTCTATCATAATATTAAATAATAGTGGTGATAACGGGAATCCTTGATTCACTTCTTATTTTATTGGGAAAGTTCCTAATTTATCCCCATTGCAGATAATACTTGCTGATGGTTTTAGATAGATACTACATATTATTTTAAGGAAAAACTCAATTATTTATTTGCTTTCTAGTGTTTTTCATTGGAATGCGTATTGTATTTTGTTGAAAGCTTTTTTGTCATCCACTGAGATAATTATGTGATTTGTTGGTTTGGTTATTGATATGTTCAATTATGCCAATAAATTTCCTAATATTAAAGCAGAATTGCATGCCTGGAATGAATCCCAACTGTTGATATTGATTAATCATTGTGATATATTGCTAAGCTTTTGCTAGCATTTTATTTAAAATTTTTGCATCACTATACATTAATGAATTTAGTCTGTAATTTTCTTTCTCTGTTTTCCATCTTCCTGGTTTAGATATCAGCATTATATTTGTGCCTTGAAAGGAATTCAGTAGGACTCTTTCTTTGCTTATTTTGCCAAATACTTTATATAGTATCGGATTAATTGTTCTTTAAGTGTATGATGGAATTCTCTTGTGAATGCATCTGGCTCTGGGGATTATAAGAGCTGGGAAATTGTCATTCTTATGGAATAATTTGATATTTTTCCTTTGATTTTATTTTATTTTTTTGGTTAAAACACTCACTTTATTTCCCTCCCTCCCCTCCACCCATCCTTCCCTCAGCAGATGTGCAATTTCATTGGGAATTACTTGTGTCCTTTTGATCTTTCAAATAAGAATTGCCATTTAATGTTCTTTCTAATTGACCAAAAAGGTGGTCTAATTTGGAGTGCTTGCTTGTGACTTTCATTTAGATTCTTAGTTTTTGTTTCATGCTTAAAAATTATTCATTGAGACCATAACTGGAAATAATATAACAAATTTGTCCACAAAGCTTCCCTTTTGCAATTGTAGAAATCAAGGTGAAGGACACATCCTCATAAACCAGTTTAAAAATCTCTCATTTGTGAAGAGTATTTGAATAATTTGTGTCACTACCAGTGACAAATTATTTTAATGTATTAATGTTTTAATGTCTAATGTATTATTCTTTCACTCTCAAAATTACTCTTAACCAAAAGACAACATTTATACTTCATTTACTCTGGTTCCCAGATATGAACTACTTTTTAAAATTTCTTCCAAAGTCCTGAATTAAAGAAGAAAAGTTTGCATCTAGGAGACAAATTAATTCTTTTTAAAAAATCCTTACCTTCTATCTCAGAATCAATGTTTTGTATTGGTTCTATGGTACAAGAGTGGTAAGAGCTAGGCAATAGGGGTTAAGTGATTTTCCCAGAGATACACAGCTAGGAAGTGTCTGAAGTCTGATTTGAACCTAGAACCTCTCATCTTTAGACCTGTCTCTCCATCTGCTGAGACACTTAGCTGATCCCAACAAATCAATTCTTAGTCTCTTTAAATCACAATAATTCTAATAAAATCTAGCATTTAAATGTATTTTCTTAATTGCGCCTATGTACTGCACTGTTTTTGCTGCTTAGGTTTCTTTAGGTTTTTTTTCCCTTTATTTTTTCCTGCCTATATAGACCTGCTTCTTTCTTTTCCCTTTTTATTTTTGGGTTTGTTTACCCAAAAATGATGAATGAATGTGCACAGCACCACATTATCTCTGTTATACTTATCAGCATTAGGGATGGATCCATTATCATTTCCATCACTAAAAACAAGTTTATTACCTGATAAGAAAATATTTCTCTGTACAAGCAGTCTAAGGTATTAAATTTTTCTTGTTGGTATTCTCAGTTAGGCATCTCTTCCCAGGGAAGAAAATTTGTCTTCCCTCAGCCAATTGTCATTCTGCTCATTATCCTGGTCTGATTATAATGTCTTAATCTCTGCAGCACAAGATGCCTATACATGGTATGTTTTGCTGTGTTTATCCTGATTTTGGTACAGAGTTGTACTCTGAGCAGCCAGGGGATGACACCCCTGGAGAATATGTCTTTCTTGTGAGATGAGTGATCTCTTTACACTTCTCAGGCAAAGATTTTACCATCTGTGTCTCTATTTGGACAAGTCTTTGTTTCAGATAGTTAGTCAACAGCATCTACAAAATACCCACTGAATATAAAGAACTTTACAAAATGCTGATAATAGTCAAAGGAAAAGGGGAGGGAAACTCTTTTTCATTCTTTATGTGAGTAAACTGAGACTCAAAGAACTCAAATGACTTACATAGGGTGACTAGTAACCAATAACAGCTAGTAAATAAAATCATGGTTTGTACCACTTGTCTTCTATTGGAAAACTGAAAGGCACTCCAAAACTATATAAGATCATTATCATTTTTATCAACAGGTATTATTTAAGCACTTATTTCAGACAATGTGTTAAGTTCTGGGATACACAGAAAATCATTTTTCAAAAATGACACCTGCTGTCAAGGAACTCATGCAGAGATAAAAACAATTATTTAAAATCAAGACATATAATGGTAATTTTCAAGAACAGACATTAGCAGTTTATATGTTTGGGGAGAGAGGAGCTAGAAATGAGGAAGAAGGCCTTTCTAGTCACTGTGGAAAGCTTGTTAAAAGTAGAGTTAGGAGACTGGCCAAAGAAGAGAAAAGAATAGGTCAAGTTTATTAATCATTCTACTTCCTCCTCTGGTACTGTACTGTCCAACCAAATTGTCCTTGTGTTCCTTCCTGAAAAACTCTAGCTTTTGCTCCATCTATTATGCAGGTTATGTAGTCTGCGCCTAGAATGAAGTCCTCCAGTTCTGTATTCTAAGGTTGAGAGATCATAATTACATTATATTTATTTTGTGGATATGTATCTACACAAATATGTATGGGGTGTTCAGGGAGGGGTAGTATCCCTGGTATGGAGGGCTTGTCATGCCCTCCTACTAGGGCAGCTCTCCAGCCTCTGACTCCCACCTGACACCCAGCTCTCACTTGTGGCTCCCAGTAGCTGCTAGCATGTGGCAGCGGCCACACCCCAGTCAATGGCTTCGACAGGCCGGCTAAACCTTGTGAGGGTAGCCATCAGTCGTCAACCCCTGGTGAACCAGGGCTTTGCTCACTTAGCATGTGAAGACTGCTTCGGCGGAACAGGTGGAAGAAACCAATAAGAAGGTTCAATGGCTGAGATGGTGACACAGCAAAGCACTGTGGAGTGCTTAGGGCATGTTGGAGCACAAAAGACAACATGGCCATCCAATGCAGCTGAGGAAGTCTCCAGGTGTAACGACTTTTCATGCCACTGGACCCAGGCTTCCAACGCCAAAAGAGTGTGACTGTCTCTGTGCATTGGCTTTTCCACTTAAATCTCCTTCACACACAAGTATCTTTGTGCACACTCATCTATCCTAACCCCGTCCAACCTCTTCAAGACCTGCGGTGATGGGGGAGTGGCGACGCAACAGGTGGAGGTGAGCACTGGCAGTTGTAGTCAGGATCCTGCAGGTAGGCAGCCCACGGACCAGTGGTTGCTTGGCCCTGTGGGCAGCAGGGACGTTGAGCAGCATCCTGGGCGACTCAGTAGCCCTCTCTAGGATAGCCCTGCTCACCCTAATCAAGGGAGCGGACTAGAAAAGGTGTCCCAAACATTGCCTGCCCCACAAACACCCGGTCAGCACACCGCGGCTGGCGGGTCATCCCTTAAGCAGTCTAAATCAAAGAAAAAATACAAAGAAACTCCTACTAGGAGCATGGAACATCAGGACATTACTTGACAGAGAGAATACCCCAAGACCTGAGAGAAGAACAGCTCTAATCGGTAAAGAACTGGCGCGATATAACATCGACATCGAAGCCCTAAGCGAAACACGCCTACCAGAAGAGGGATCACTCAGCGAACCCACCAATGGATACACCTTCTTCTGGAAAGGTAGAGCCTCAAATGAAGACAGAATCCATGGTGTTGGCCTGGCTATCAAGACCAGTTTGCTCAAACAGCTTCCAGACTTGCCTGTGGGCATCAGCGAGAGGCTCATAAAGATCCGTTTGCCTTGCAGCAAAGACCGGTATGTCACAATCATCAGTGCATATGCCCCTACACTGACCAGCACAGAGGAGACCATCGAGCAGTTCTACTCTGACCTCGTGCTGTCCTGCACTCAGTGCCCACAAATGACAAACTGATACTACTGGGAGACTTCAACGCCGCATTGGCCAGGACCATGAAAGATGGAAAGGAGTGCTCAGCAAACACGGAGTGGGCAAAATGAACAACAATAGCTTACTGCTACTCAGCAAATGCTCAGAGTTCGAACTCACCATCATGAACACTGTGTTCAGAATGGTGAACAAATATAAAACAACATGGATGCACCCACGATCAAAACAGTGGCATCTCATTGACTACATCATTGTACGCCAGCGAGACATCCAGGACGTACAGATCACCAGAGCCGTGAGAAGAGCTGAATGCTGGACAGACCACAGATTGGTTAGAGTGACTCTTCAAATGTGCATTGTGCCTCGCCATCCAACACACTCCCAGACAGTTCGCACATTTTACAACGTGAGTCATCTTAGAGATCTATCTTATTTGCAAACATTCCAGTCCTGCCTGGATGACAAGCTGTCTGTCAAGGGACCACTCACTGGAAGCTCAACCGAGAAATGGAACCAGTTCAGAGACACAGTGAAGGAAACATCAAAGGCAGTCCTAGGCCCCAAACAATGCAACCACCAGGACTGGTTCCACGAGAACAACACTGCTATTGAAGACCTATTGAGCAAAAAGGACAAAGCCTTTATGGAGTGGCAAAATAACCCAAACTCTGCTCCTAAAAAGGACAGATTCAAGTCTCTCCAAGCCACGGCACAGTGTGAGATCAGGAAGATGCAAGACCGATGGTGGGAAAAAAAAAGGCAGAAGAAATCCAGTGCTTTGCTGATACAAAAAAACTACAAACAATTTTTCAATGCCCTTAAGACTGTCTATGGGCCATTAAAACCCACCTATGCTATCCTCTGATGGTGACACTCTCATAAAAGATAAAAAAGGCATCAGCAACAGGTGGAAAGAACACTTCAGTCAGCTGAAGTTGCCGACACCAGGCCACAACCGCAGCTCCCATAACAACTGGAGTCCCATGTCCCATGTGCCACAAACTTTGCGCTTCAACCTTTGCACTTCAAAGCCACATGAGGGTACATCAATAGATGATAATGCACAAAGACAATTGTCATTCTTTGTCACAGAGAGACTACCACTACTATCTACACAAATATGTATACACATATAAACAAAAGAAAATAAGATATAAATACAAACAATATAATATTCATGTATCATGTACATGCATTCACACAATCATTTTGAGAATGTTTATATATGAATGGTTTGTGTGCATGTGTACAATATAAGCCTATATACATGTACATATCCATCACTCAACACACTTCTTGGCACATAGTAAGTACTTAATGAATATAAATTGACTTACTATGTTATATGTATAAATATATACATACATATTTAATTACTTTTATGTGTATACATGCATATTTGTGTATGTATAATATAACCACAGATATTGTATTTCCTGAGAGAAAGTAAACTATTTACAAGTGAGTTACCAGGAAGCTATGTCAATAAGAAAAGAGGATTCTAAAAAGTGAGTTTAAAGGAGGTACTATTTGAGCCTTGGTCAAAGGGTATGGGTCAGTATTGTCACCTTTCAGTGAAAGACAAAGACAAAAAAAAACCATAACAAAAAAAAAACTATGTAAACAATTGTGGAAGAGGGAATCTTGTAGAGTGTGATCTATCACACAGTTACCATTTTTGATTGATTCTGTTTGTACCTCATTATCTAGTTCATCTTTGCCTTCACACTACAATGAATTCAGAAAGTTCCAGGAAGATTTGTGGGTTTTTAAAGACTATTTCAGGGAAGTGTCCATTATTTTTTATTATAATGGATGATATGTATATATTATCATATTTACATTCATTTTCTTAAATTGAACCAAAATTTTTCAATATTTATGAACAAAAAGTCAGGTTTTCATACACTTTTCTGTTTTTCTTTTTCTTCTTCCCCCTTCTTCCTTCTATCACAATGTACTTACCAATTATGAAGAAAGAAAAGTGGAGTAAGAGGAAACTTAAAGGACATGTATAAGTGTCACATGATGGTCAGACATGGGAAGATTAGAATCTGCATGGTTGGAGAGAATAGATAATAATTTCATTTGTGATTCTGAGTGCTAGATATCACAATCCAGAGTGATGTATTCATCCAAAACAAGAAATCTTCCCAAATTTTCTTTACATATTCCCTCTTCTACTTTAAATACACTACTTTTTGACTAGTTCTCAGTTGAAAGAGGACAAATTCCACCAAGACCCTCATAGAAGGGTCTTCTACCTTTTCATATAATCCAATGTTATTTGATTCTAGCTCAAACTTTTGTTTTCTTGGTTAAGTAAACCCAGCTCTACTTGATTTTCAGAATTTTAGTTTTAACAGGTTAAGATTCTGTTCTTTCTATAAGCATTTTCTTAATCCTATTATCCAGTATATTACTTATTAGTTTAAGATTTATATCATCTGAAAAAAACTGATAAATATAAAGTCTTTAATATTTTACAAATAACTTGAATAAAGAGATCAGGACAGAGTACAAAGAGAAATCTTAGCCCCTCCCCCAATACTTGCATATGCACAGAGTTGACTTTTTCTTCTTGGAATCTAACTTTTTTACACTTTTTGAAAAATAGATTTCCCTGTCTTTAATCATCTGAACACACTTCCATTTACTAGGGTTCTACAAAGACAATGAAGACTGTTTTCATGATCACACATCTCAGTATTCTGTAACATAATTTGTTTGGATTCGATCTTCTTTATTGGGGATGTTTGCTGTCTTATCCTTTTCTATTTAATTTAGAGTATTTTTCCAGGATTACAAAAATCATGTTTTTTCCTTCCCTTCCCCCAACCCCCTCCCATATCCGACACACAATTCCACTGGGTTTTACATGTGTCTTTGGTCAAGACCTATTTCCATATAATTGATATGTGCACTAGGGTGATCATTTAGGGTTTATAACCCCAATCATATCCTCATTGACACATATGATCAAGCAGTTATTTTTCTTCTGTGTTTCTACTCCCACAGTTTTTTTCTCTGGATGTGGTCAGTGCTCTTTCTCATAAGACCTTCAGAAATGTCCTGGATCATTGCACTGCTGCTAGTAGAGAAATCCATTACATGTGATTGTACCACAGTGTATTAGTCTCTGTGTACAATGTTCTGCTCTTTCTGCTCCTTTCATTCTGCATCAATTCCTGGAGGTCATTCCAGTTCACATGAAATTCCTCCAGTTCATTGTTTCTTTGAGCACAATAGTAGTCCATCACTAAAAGATACCACAATTTGTTCAGCCATTTCCCAATTGGGGAATTTTCCAATTTTTTGTCACCCCAAAGAGTGCAGCTATGAATATTCTTGTACATGTCTTTTTCCTTATTATCTCTTTGGGTAAAAAATATGTTAACAAAACTTAAGTAAGTTTTGCTTTTTCTGTCATGTCTTAGCATTTTATTAAGTGGTGGATTTATTCTTTCCTTGTAGCTCCTATTTCAAATATATTTCAGGAAGGCCTTAGATTTTCTTTTACCAGTGAAACCAAAATTCTAGTCTCTAGCCTGTTTTTATCCAGTTCATCCTAGGCTTTAACTTTCCTGTCATTATTATTGCAAGTCTTTGCACTATTTTGAGTTCCTCTGTGCTCATGTAACTGTAGTGGACTATGCCTAGGCTTTGGTTTCACCAAATCACATAAATTTCCTAGGGAATCTAGTTCCTCAGAACTAGAGTTTAGTTACTCTTGAGTTAAACTAAACTCTAGAGTTTAGTTACTCTAGGATTCAGGGCTTTTCTCTTCTACTATTTTTAAAACTGTCAGTGATCAATGAAAGTCAATTCACATCATTTTCCTTGGTCTTGAGTATGCTTGGATTTGTGAACACTGAGTTTCTAAGTTAATTTCATTTTTTTCTCTCTATTGCCTCTGTTATCAGTGCCTGCTACCTTTTCCTTTTACCTTGTCTGCAAAGACTTAGCCTGCATGAGTATTTTCTTGTATTTATTTACAAGAGAAAAGAAAACACAAAAAGTCAGAACAAAAACTGTAAGGTAAATTAATTAGGAGTATAAAAATATTAAATTGCCGGACATCAAATTAAATCATATGTTAAATTCCTAAAGTGTTCCATGTAGCTAAAGTTTTCTAGGATTAATTTGACCCCAAGTGATTGCTCTTAGTCCCTGATAAAATGGGTTTTACCTTACAGAAAATTCCCCAAACAGTTTTATGATTTGCCCATCTAGGTATGCTGGATTGATTTCATTATCCAATTCTATGATCCCTGGATCATTGCCAGGTAATTAGGAAGTATCCTGATTATATGGATGGTTTTTAATAATTTATTTATTACTATATAATAATTTGTCTAAGTAGAGGTCCCTATCCCATTAATCAATGAAAAGTAAGTAAATTCAAATTATATAGTGTTCTGGTTTATACAAAATTCAGAAAATGTCAAGGCACACAGATCTTCCTCAACAATCATAAAAGACAATTCCACTCCTTACTGTAACGCTATTTATAAATTTAGCACAAACCTTTAAAAATAAGTTCCCCAAAATGTTTTCTATAAAGCTAGTTTTATTTCTTTGGAATTGTCACCTTTCCCCCTCATCAATTTCAGTTACTTCATTTCATCAGAATTTTGTTTATGCATTCTTCCTGTGTTCTTTTTAAAATTAAAAAAAAGGTATCCATTTATTTTGAATCCTTACCTTTCATCTTAGAATCAATGCTGTGTATTGGTTCCAAGGCAATAGAGTAGTAAGAGCTAGGCAATGTGGGTTAAGTTACTTGCCCAGGGTCACACAGCTAGGAAATATCTGAGGCCAGATTTGAACCCAGGACATCCCATCTCTGGACCTGGCTCTCAATCCACTGAGTCACCTAGATGCACCCTTCTCCCATGTTCTTGAGCCTTCTCTTTGTGCACAGAGTTGTGTGTGTGTGTTGTGTATACCTTGTCTAGTCTTTTAAGGACATAAATTAATAGGAAAAAAGATTTATAGATCATGTAATAAAAATGAGGAACCACAGAAGTAACATAAATTCATTATTTATACACATTATTATATAAACTAATTTACATAAATATATGTGATTTGTATGCATATACATGTATACACACATGTATGAATACAAAAATATCTGTAGTCTTTGATTTATCCTTTAAGAAGGATTCATGACAAAATAGTTAAGAATCATTTTTATTGTGAGCATACTTCTCTATGATTTCCCTTTCTCGATGACAATAATCAGAGGGTCTTTGAATAAAATTATCTCCATTTTTATATCTTCGCTACAAGATGTATTCTTTTCATATATATGGAAGATAATAGTGCTGGAGGTAAGTCATCAAAATAATCATTTCCTTTCCCTAATCAAATGATTTTATGTGAACAACAATTAGTATAATATGATCTTGTATTCCCTACACCAGTAGTTCAATCATGTGACTTTAAGGATATGGATTGCTAGAATATCTTACTCTTCAGAATAGGAATATATGCATATATTTTATTCTCATAATGATTTTATAAAGAAGTGAAGTTATTGATGTTATTGGTTGTTATGGATATTTTCTTGATCATCTTCTTTGGCAATAAGAAGATCCATGATTATTTCTAAGAATTTGGAATTCTTTCTTTCAGACATCTCGATAATCTTTTGTTATTGTTCAGTTATTTTTAGTCTGTCTGCCTCTATGTGATCATATTTGGAGTTTTCTTGGCAGAGACATAGAAGTGGTTTACCATTACCTTCTTCACCTCATTTTATAGATGAGGAAATTGAGAAGAACAAGGTTTATGGCTTCCTCAGGGTTATACAGCTAATAAGTGTGTGAGGGAAGATGGATTTGTCTGACACCAGGCCTGGTACCCTATCTAGTGCTCCATTTAGTAGGTTTTTGATAACTTATTAATATCATCCAAATTACATCACTTCTAGTGAAATAGCTATTATAGTTCTACTTTTCTTTCATCTAGATTATTTCATGTAATTGGATGAACCATCAATAGAGTCAATTGTTCAGTACATATGTTTCTGATAGATAGTATGGACAATGAACTGAGATCTTCATTGACCAGTAGAAGAAGAATGGATTACATTATCTTTGGGATACTGGAAAGTATTTTTAAAGATTTAAAGATTTTTTTTTCTCAAATAAAGACTTTTCCTTTCCTCCTACAAAATACTATTAAAGTATATCACATCATGCTTTATTGCTATGAGTCACATAAAGGAACTAAATTTGTGGATCTTAATAAGTATATGTGGTCACAAAGAGGCTAGACTATATTATCAATAAAAATAATATAGGATGGATCTGATGAGGTCAATAAACAAGACATTATAGATGGAATAATGAAGTGAGCTCTGGATAGGACCTTAGGAGAAAACCATGGTTGGCACACATGACCTAGATGAAAATTCAGTGAGGAGAAAAAAAAAGAAACAGGAAAACTAAGAGAAATTAAAGTTATAAAAACCTAGGGAAGAGAGAGTATCATGGATAAGAGAGTGATCAACAGTGTCAAAGGCTGCAAAGGGATCAAGAAGGATGAAGCTTGCAAAAAGACTGCTAGATTTGACAACTGAGATCATTAATGGTTTTAAAGAGAGTGGTTTCAGCTAAATGACAAAATTGAATGGCAACCTACAGAGAGTTTCAAAGAAAGAGAAAAGACAGAAACTGAAGGAAGCAATTTTAGATAACATTTTCAAAGAGTTTAGCAACAAAAAGGGAGAAGAGATGTAGTGTTTTCACTCATGAAGATAGATGAATCAAGTGAAGCTTTTTGAGAATAAGGAGATATGAGCATACCATGAGACAGTGATTAAGTAGACTATACAAAGAGAGATAGAAAATTAGTGAGAAAGTGAGTGAAGATAAATTATAGGACAATTTTTTAATATGATATAGGGGTGAAGGAGATAAAAAAGGAAACATTTTAGTGAAGGAAAATAATGAAGACAGAAGAAGAAAGAGCTCTCAGTGACTGGATCAATATTTTCAGTAGCAGTATTCTTAGCTAAGAGGGATGGAGAAGGATTCCATGAAAGGTCTGAAGAAGGGTAAAATGATTTATAAAGAAAACAACTTCGGTGAGTGGCACAGTGAATTGATAAGTAAAGTGTAGAAGATTCTCTTACATTGGTGTGGACACAATTAAGATTACATAACATAAAATTTAGTGATCATTGAGTATGATTTTATAGTTTTCTCCAGCTTCCTTCACTGAGACAAAGGCCTCAGTGATGAAAATTATCCAAATTTGGGGCATTGCAAGGCATGATTTGCAATAAGAGGATAAAGGATGTGAGTATAAAGAATCATATAGCATTCACAAAGGAGCCAAGATTAGGAAGAGAAGAGAGTATATCCAGTGAAGGAATAATGATATAGGAATAATAATGATAGAAGTATTGGATTTCTTAGTGAAGATGAAGAATGGAATGATACATAATTAGCACCAGACAAAATAATCTCAGAGGTCTTCAATATGAAAACAGAACAGTTGTGGGTGATGGCAAAATCAAATTTATGGTCATCTTCATGGAAAGTTGAAGTGGTTGTGAGGAAATGTATCAGTTGAAAAACAATGAAGTTGGAGTATCTTGGTCAGGATGTTGAAGCCCCCTACTATGACTGTAGAATTTGAGGAGGAAAGAAACTTGTTAGTCAAGCGTTGATTTCATTTAGAAAGTAAGCAAAGTTTCCTGGGGCTTGATAGTTTTTGGATGCTTAAATCTTGATATAGTGATAATAAAGATTGAATTAACCTTGTAGGAGGAGAGGTTACTGACTGATTGTGGTAAAGGGAGAATGTGAAAATGGCAATGGAGATAAAGGGGTATTCTGTCTCCCACACCATGTTCTGTTAGTGGAGGGTATGAATGAATGTATACAAGTTCTGAAAAGGGTGACCAGGGATGTTGTATTAACAGGGAAGACTCAGAGCTTGGTGAGTGAAATAAGATGGAAATAGTGAGAGAAGACAAGCATTAACAGCATGGTTTGGTAATGCTAGAAAGTTATGAAGGTAGAAGTGTATGTATAACTGCAACCTTACAATAGAAATTTTAATTTTTATCCAGTTGTTCTACATAGAAACCAGGAAAATGTGATATATTGGGTAGAACCCTGAAGTAGGATTTAGGAAGCTTACATTTTATTACAGTTTTATAAAACACTTTATATGTGATTATGGGCTGGCTTAGAAAGTCTTAGAGTTTCAGGTTCATCAATTGTGAAACAAAGGTTTAGATTAGATCATTTTTCAGTTGGAATATCAAAGAATCATAGAATAATAGATGCTCAGAATATAGAGTTGGAAGAATAGCCTTTACATGCCATTTAATCCAACTTATACTTGACTCTAAGTCTTCTCTACACCATCGCTCAAAAGTGATGATTCATACTCTTCTTGACAACTTTGAATAAGAGAGAACACTAAATCCACATAATCATAATATTTGAAAATAATGAAATGTGATCCACGTTTAAGACATAATTTGGATGCTAGAGACAAATGGAATATCTATTTAATTATACAGGTAGCCTAGTGTAATAGAGAGCTGGTCTGTAGTCAGGAAGGTCAGGGAACAAATTCCACATAAGAGTAATGCTTCTTCTATGACCTGGATAAGTCAATCAACCTCTCAGTGAAACAAAAAATTCTCTACAACTTTTAAGTTATATAACAGGTGATAATTTGCATTGGCAGAGATACTTTTCTCAATGAAATTTCTCTATAATCGTGAAATCATGGGTTCAATAAAACAATATTAATCGAATTATATTGCCAACAATCCATATAAGGAATTGAACATATATTTGATTCAACTTTCTTGAATACTTCTGTCCTCCTTCCCCCTCCTCTACCTATTGAGAAAGCATGAAAAACAAAAATCCTTACAATTACGTTTAGTCAAGCAAATCAAATTTCTACATTAATTACATCCAAATATATATAAATATGTGTAATCACACATACATAAATATATGCATGTATATATTCATTGCACTAGTTTTGGATTTCCTTGACATCAATGTCATACCCCTGGATGAAGTATGCCACCTCCCAAATCCTAACTCACTTTTTATATCTTTGTTTGTATTGTCTTCTATTAAATTGAAAGCCTCTTGAGGGGAAGAACTGTCTTTGTTATGTTTATATCTCCAGTAGTTACCAAAGTGCCTGACATATAAGAGCTACTTAATAAATATTTAATGTCTGTTTATATTTATATCTATTCAAATTTATCCATATGAACATGGAAGTGTGTGTGGAGTCTATGTTTGGATGAATTGACAGATACACAGACATAGATAGACAGACCGACAAACAGATAGATAGATAGATGAATGATTCCACATTCTATCATCTCTGTATGTAGTGTTTAGATAGCATATTTCTTAATGAGTCCTTTAGAAATGTGGTTGGTTTTCTTTTACATAAATTTTTCTTCTAACTGCTCACTTCACTTTGTATCAGTTCATATAAGTCTTCCATGATTTTTAAAAACAATATCCTTTATTATTTCTTAGGGCAAAATGATATTCTATTGTGGTTAGCCCATTCAGAGTGCATGAGGATCCCCTCAATTTAATATTCTTTGCTTCCACAAAACTATCTGCTATAATTTTTTAATAAAAGTGTCCACTTGATCCTTTCTGGTATGAATATAGTCTTTGCCTAAAATCAATGCCTTTTTGTATATTTATTTCTTTTTTAAGAAATTCTTTTAAAAATTAATCAAATAAAGGGCATATTTGAGAGTTTATTCCAAGAATTCTAATACTCCACTTAAAATAATATCATGACATATAGAAAATTAACCTAAACATAAAGTCTGTATTGACCTTTGGCTAATGTTAGATTCTTTCCACTTGTAAATGCTTCTGTTACACAAATAATATGGTGCTCTAAAGCTCTTGTCACAAATTAAAATCATAAATAGAGCCAAAAAATCTATACTTTTTTTCCTCTTTATTTAATGGAGCATTATAGTCAAGAAAAAGCAATTATGAAGTGAATAGCACACAAGGCTGAGCCTCTCAGTATTTAACCGGGTTGGTGTTCAGAAAGCAAATTCCATTTTTTCGTCACACTTTCCAGTATGAAAAAAACCTCTCAGTGATTATATACTACTGGCATAGGCTTTGAGAATCCAAGCTCACCTCCATTTCAAGACAAGAATATGGAATTGGACTTTTTTAGAGCTTTAGTCCTCAAACATTTAACTTTCTTGGGAACTGGAGAGGTGTGGAGGTCAACTAAAACACTAATTTGGTATATAAATACAAAATTTTATGTTGATGGCAGGTAGACAATTATGAGCAATTATTTTGTTGCTTTTTAGTTGTATCTGACTCTTCAAGACCCCTATTTGGGGTTTTCTTGGCAGAGATACCATAATGTTTTGCCATTTCCTTTTCCAGATCATTTTACAGAGAAAGAAGTAAAGCAAACAGAGTTATGTAATAACCTAATATCACACACCTAAAAGATGTCTGAGGCTGGATTTGAATTCAGGTCTTCCTAACTTGAGGCCTGGTACTCTATATACTATGCCACCTATGTGTCCCAAATATGAGAAATATCTGTTCATAAAGTAGATAAAACAGTGGGCATAGGGTAGGAGAAGGAAGAGGGAAATCTTGTTTTTAAAAAAGCAACAAACTAACAAGAAACTTTTTTTTTACTGAACTTGAAAAAATTCTAACAAAGTTCATTTGAAAGAACAAAAGTTCAAAAATATCAAGGTAATTAATGAAAAAAAATGTTAAGGGGTGAGCTAGCAGTACCATACCTTAAACTGTTCGATGAGGCAAGGGTCATCAAAACAATATTGTACTGACTAAGAGTCCGAAGGGAGGATCAATGGAATAGACTTGGGATAAATGACCTCAGCAAGATAGTGTATAATAAACCCAAAGATCTCAGCTTTTGGGACAAAAGCCAAATATTTGACAAAAAGTGCTGGGAAAATTGGAAAACAGTAATGGAGGGATTTGGTTTCAATGGATATTTCATGCCCTAAACCAAGATAAATTCAGAATGGGTGAAAGACTTAAATATAAAGAAAGAAACTATAAGTAAATTAGGTGAACATAGAATAGTACACCTGTCAGATCTTTGGGAAAGGAAAGGCTTTAAGACCAAACAAAAGATAGAGAATATTACAATAAATGTAAAATGAATGATTTTGATTACATTAAATTAAAAAGGGTATGTACAAACAAAAACAATTCAACCAAAATAAGAAGGGAAGCAACAAATTAGGAAAAAAATCTTAATAACAAAAATCTCTGACAAAGGTCTAATTACTCAAATATATCTATATAAGGAGCTAAATCAATTATACAAAAATTAAGCCATTTCCCAATTGATAAATTGATAAATTGGCAAGGGCCATGAATGGGTAGTTTTCAGATAAAGAAATCAAAACTATCAATGAGCAGATGAAAAAGTGTTCTAAATCTCTTATTATCAGAGAAATGCAAATTAAAAAAAAAAACCTGAGCTTCCACCTCATACACAGAAGATTGGCTAATATGACAGCAAAGGAATGTAATAAATGTTGGAGAAGTTGTGGCAAAATTGAGACATTAATGCATTGCTGGTGGAGTTGTGAACTGATCCAACCATTCTGGAAGGCAATGGAACAATGTCCAGAGCTTTTAAAAACTGCCTGCCCTTTGATCCAGCCATAACACTGCTGGGTTTATACCCCAGAGAAATAATGAGGAAAAAGTCTTGTACCAAAATATTTATAGCTGTGCTCTTTTTGGTAGCAAAAAATTGGAAAATGAGGGGTTGTCCAACACTTGGTGAATGGCTGAACAAATTGTGGCATCTGTTGGTGATGGAATACTAATGTGTCCAAAGTAATAATGAACTGGATAAATTCCATGTGAACTGGAACAGCCTCTAAGAATTGATACAGAGTTAAAGGAGCAGAAGCAGGAGAACATTATACAGAGAGACTTACACTTTATGGTACAGTTGATTGTAATAAACTTTTCTACTAGCAGCAATGCCAGGACAATCCAGAGGAACTTATGAGAAAGAATGCTATCAAAATCCAGAGAAAGAACTGTGTGAGTAGAAACTGTGAGTTCTAAAATTAATAATCAATAACTAAATATTATATTTTATAAAGTTTCATTAATAATAACTAAAGTGAAAGAACTACCTGCGTTCAACACAGTTGCAGGAGCAAAAGAGGAAGAGGGAGGAGTTACAGCCACATAAATACAATCATGCAAAATGTGGGGATGCAGGAAAAGGAAAAAGGATTCTAGAAATACAGAAAAGAACTTTGGGTAATGTAGTTTTGTTTAGGGATTCAAGAATTTCTAACTATACATTTCCCCCTGTGATCTTGCTGGGGAGACCAGTCTTCCCAAAAGGATCATGGAAACATAACTAACTTATAAATTGCAATAATTTATGGATAAAAGGGAAAAAAGAACAAAACCAATGATTACTAAGTTGACAAGAAGCCAATTTGGGGGAAGTCCCCTTTGGCATAAGAGTATACATGCAAAACAAAGGTATTTGAACTCCATAGTTCAATTCACATCCCAAAGTTCACTCTGGACCTTCTGGTACAGCATGTGGTCTCTGCAGGCATCTATCTTCATGGGGAATTCTGGATTCTGGGAGGTAGAAAGTTTCTTATACTAAAATTGCTCAAATTTAAATCAAAGTTCACAACAATAACTTGGCCCACCTGAGGTGAATAATAAACACAGGGATCAGTCAGGGATGCATGACTGTGTTATGAGGTATATGTATCAATTTGCAAATGTAAATTAAAAAAAACATGAAAAATCCAAATAAAAGAGAAAAATAACTTGTGGATGAAATACAAAATGTCTTATGTCTAAAAAAATCTAAAGTAAAGGAAAGGAAAAACAACTCTATGACAGGTCCTTGAATCAAGGCCCAATTTAAATGATTTAAGCAATTATGCATTTACCCAATCAGTAGCCAGGATTACAGAAAGTTCACCACACTTTGAAAGACAGAAAGGAACTAGATTATAGGAGCCAGTAAGAGCCGAATTTGAGATACTTGGTAGAATGTGGGAAAAGGAAGATGTGACTTTGACACATATTAAACAGCTGTAACTTCGAACCCCAAACAAGTACAAGTCCTCTTGTCTTGGCTCAAAATTTACATCAATCCCACCAGGATTTGTAGGTCTCTTTGACCTTGTGCTCAATTGGCACTATGCAATTTAGTTTTGTGTTCCTTTGGCACTGTGAAGTGGCTCTTTTTGTATTTTCCTGTACTGAAATCATACAGAATCATTAAGCAAAGTCCCATGAATTTTGTTTTGTTTTTTTTATTTTTTTTAATTTAAGTTATTTTATTTAGTCAATTTAGAGCATTATTCTTTGGTTGCAAGAATTATATTATTTCCCTCCCTTACCTCCCTCTGCCCTTCCCGCAGCCAACACACAATTTCATTGGGTATTTCATGTGTCCTTGATCAAAACCTATTTCCATGTTGTTGGTGTTTGCATTAGGATGTTCATTTAGTGTCTACATCCCCAACCATATCCCCTCGGCCCATGCATTCAAGCAATTGTTTTTTCTTCTGTGTTTCTACTCCCACAGATTTTCCTCTGAATGTGAATAGTGTTTTTTTCTCATAGATTCCTCCAAGTTGCTCCGCTCACTGCATTGCCACTACTGGAGAAGTCCATTACCTTTGAATGTACCACAGTGTATCTGTCTCTGTGTATAATGTTCTCCTGATTCTGCTCCTCTTACTCTGCATCAATTCCTGGAGGTTATTCCAGTTTCCATGGAATTCCTCCACTTTATTATTCCTTTGAGACCAATAGTATTCAATCACCAAAATATACCACAATTTGTTCAACCATTCCACAATTAAAGGGTATTCTCTCATTTTTCCACTTTTTGCAACCACAAAGAGCACAGCGAAGAATATTCTTATACAAGTCTTTTTCCTTATTATCTCTTAGGGCTACAAACCCAGAAGTGCTATGGCTGGATCAAAGGGTAGTCAGTCTTTTATCACCCTTTGGGCATAGTTCCAAATTGCCCTCCAAACGGTTGAACTAATTCACAACTCCACCAGCAATGCATTAATGTTCCAACTTTGCCACATCTACTCCAGCATTCATTACTTTCCTTTGCTGTCATGTTAGCCAATCTGCTAGGTGTAAGGTGATACCTCGGACTTGTTTTGATTTGCATCTCTCTGATTATGAGACATCTAGAACACATTTCCATGTACTTATTAATAGTTTTGATTTCTCTAACTGAAAATTGCCTATTCATGTCCCTTGCCCATTTATAAATTGGAGAATGACTTGATTTTTTTGTACAATTGGTTTAGCTCTTTATAAATTTGAGTAATTAGACCTTTGTCAGTGGTTTTTGTTATGAAGATTGTTTACCAATTTGTTGCTTCCCTTCTAATTTTGGTTGCATTGTTTTTGTTTGTACAAAACCTTTTTAATTTGATGTAATCAAAATGATTAATTTTACATTTTGTTATTTTTTTTCTAGCTTTTGCTTGGTTTTAAAGTCTTTCCTTTTCTAAAGATCTGGCATGTATACTATTCTGTGTTCACCTAATTTGCTTATAGTTTCCTTTAAACTCAGATCACTTCCCCCTTCTGAGTTTATCTTTGTGTAGGGTGTAAGATGTTGATCCAAACCTAATTTCTCCCATACTGTCTTCCAATTTTCCCAGCAGTTTTTATAGAATAGTGGATTTTGGTCCAAAAAGTTGGAATCTTTGGGCTTATCATAGACTGTCTTGCTGAGGTCACTTACCCCATGTCTATTCCACTGATCCTCCTCTCTGTCTCTTAGCTAGTACCATATTGTTTTGATGACCACTGCTTTATAGTATAGTTTGAGATCTGGGACTAAATGTCCTCTTTCCTTCATATTTTTTTTTCATGATTTCCCTGGATATTTTTGATCTTTTGTTCTTCCAAGTGGACTTTGTTATGGTATTTTCTAATTCAGTAAAACAGTTTTTTGGTAGTACTGAATAAGTAAATTAATTTGGGTGGGATTGTCATTTTTATTATGTTAGCTCGATCTACCCATGAGCAATCAATGTTTTTTCCAATTGTTTACATCTAGTTTTAATTGTGTGGAAAGTATTTTGTAGTTGTGTTCATATAATTCCTGTTTGTCTCAGCAGATAGATTCCTAAGTATTTTGTATTGTCTAGGGTGATTTTAAATGGAATTTATCTTTCTAATTCTTGCTGCTGAGATGTGTTGGAGATATATAGAAATGCTGATGACTTATGTGGGTTTATTTTGTATCTTGCAATTTTGCTAAAATTGTTGATTATTTCAAATAGCTTTTTGGTTTATTCTCTAGGACTCTTTAAGTAGACCATCTTATCATCTACACAGAGTGATAGCTTTGTCTCCTCATTGCCTATTTAAATACCTTCAATTTCTTCTTCTTCTATAATTGCTACAGCTAGTGTTTCTAGTACAATGTTAAATAATAGAAGGGATAATGGGTATCCCACCTTCTCCCTCCCTTGTACTACTTCCCTCCCCACCAGTCCATTTGTTACCCTTATACTTCCCTATAGGGTGAAAATCAATTCTCTTTCCTAATGGATTGGATTGTTCTTCCCTCTGGGTCAATTTTAATTCATGTTCGAGTTGAGTATTTCCTATTTCCAAACTCTTTACCCTTCTAGTGTATTGATATTCTCCCCTCTCCTGCCATGTGCTTTTTTATGACATATAAATTAACACCCTTCAGTTTCTTTTACCATTTCTTTTAGTATTAACCTCTTTTTTTTAGCTCTAGTTGTATATGTCTTGACATATCATCCTATACAGTTTGTCACTGTTCCCTCTAAGTGTAATTCTTCTAGCTGCTCAGGTGATAACAATTTTTAAGATTTACCAATAACCTCTTTTCTTATAGGAATACACATCATTTTAACT
This sequence comes from Monodelphis domestica, assembly GCF_027887165.1. Lineage (NCBI taxonomy): Eukaryota > Metazoa > Chordata > Mammalia > Didelphimorphia > Didelphidae > Monodelphis > Monodelphis domestica. The sequence continues at coordinate 464,222,826 of NC_077229.1, read as the reverse complement.
TATTGGGTCTTTTTAAAAAAGTTTTTTTTTGTTTTTATTTTTTCCCTCTTTTTTAATTGCCTTTTGATGATTCTCTTGAATTCTGTGCTTGGGCATTAAATTTTTTGTTCAGGTCTGGTTTTTGCTTTACAAATGCTTGGAATTCTGCTATTTTGTTAAATGACCATACTTTTCACTTTAAGAATATAGTCAGTTTGCTGGTTTGTTGATTCTTGGTTGTAGACCTACTTTCCTTTCTTTCCTGAATATCATATTCCATGCCTTTCCATCCTTCAGTGTAGCTGCAGCCAGATCCTGTGTTATCCTGTGTTATTCCATGGTATTTGAATGACTTCTTCTTGGAAGCTTGTAATATTTTTCCTTGGTCTGGTAGTTCATGAATTTGGCTATAACATTCCTGGATGTTGTCAGTTGGGGATTAAGTACAGGAGGTGATCTGTGGATTCTTTAAATCTCCACTTTTCCCTCTTGTTCTAAAATATCAGGGGAGCTTTCTGGGATAGTTTCCTGTAGTATGTTGTCCAGACCTTTCCTTTTGCCATGGTGTTCTGGCAAATGAGTGATTCTTAAGTTATCTCCTGGAACGATTTTCTAAATTTTCTGTTTTGTGAATGAAATGCTTCATATTTTCCTCAATTTTTTCATTCATTAGATTTTGTTTTATAGTGTCCTGCTGCCTTTTGATGTCTCTTGATTTTAGTTGTTGTATTCTGGTTCTTAAAGATTGGATTTCATCCCTGACTTTTTGGTCATTCTTTTCCTTCCATTTCTGATTTTCTTTGGAGGACATCTTTCATATTCTTTACCTCATCTTTCATCTCCTTTGCCTCATTTTCAAGCTAGTTGATTTTGTTTTTTAAACAATCAAGGGCATGATTTTTATAGTCTAAATGTTTGGGGGTATGCATTGACATTATAGCAAATATATTTTAAACTTATATTACTGCAAAATCAAAAAAGTTAAAGAAAATCTCCTCAATACTGGTGACATGTGCTTCAAATATAAAAAGGAGAGAAAAATAAAACTCAGATACTATATTGCACATGCAAGGAAAAAATCAAAGGTTATATTTTTTAAAAGTTTTAAAAATCAAAAATATATAGCTTAAAATCAGTGACATACTGTGGCAGCCATATGCAAGTACAAAATGATTTTCAGAATAAAACAGTAACACAGTAGATAATGTACATTTAAAGAAGTACCAAAGTCCCCAAAATTCACAATAGCCCAATTAATTACAATAGCAAACAAACCCACTATCATATTTCAAATAAATTGTTGTAAGACATAAAAAAACCTATGAACCGATGGATATTTGCCACAATTTTTTACAGATATAGCAAATCTTTCAACCTTGGCAAACATATTTTGAAACAAAGTAAAACTTATTTGGATCTAGAACGTCATCAAGAAATCTAGATTGTTCTCCTGGAAGTAAATTAAAATGAAGAGTTTTGCAGTTTTCTTCAGCTTCCTGATTCATAGAAAAAAATCTTGGTAGGAACATTTCTTTGTTTCTCTACCTTCAATACAACATTCTTTAAAATATATATAAATATATATTTTTATATCATCCATTCAGAAACCACTAGTTATGTAAAATTACTTCTGAAGACCCTTTAAAATTACATTTAAAATCTTAGCTTATTAAATTCTCTAAAGGTTGTATATAATTTAACCAGTTTTGTTGAAATCCATCCATCGTCATCTATGTGAAAATTAACAAAGGCAAGATGTGATCTTTAATGAATCTAGAGACAAGGGTTTTAGGCAAGATGTTTATGGGCTTATAGAGTAATATTTTTTTTTTCTTCAGCAGAGGTAAAGGTACAAATTAAAGATCAATATAGGCAAAACATAGTAGTTTAAAATGATTCAGTATTACAGAAAGATATTGATTAAGTTAATATAGATAAAAAAATTAAACCTTAAAGCAATCAGTAAATACAATAATATAAACCAATGAGGAGGTGTAGACAGGATGGGCAGTCAAAAGCCTTTTCACCAATCCCAATAGACTTGTTCACTATTATAGGAGGAGAATAAACTCAAACTATTTAGCAATAAGCTTCCAGACCTCTTTTAAAGTTTCCTTTCCTTCCCCCAGTATTTATTATCCATTTAGATTTCCTTTGTCAGCACTCTGAATTTCCTCAAAGAAGCACAGGGCAGAATCTCCACTCCGCATGTTGAGAGCAGTTAGGACCTTTAGAACTTTGTCAAAATATTTCAGGTTGATTTGTAGCATAACCAGCCTAGCTTGTGGCATATTCTTGAGGAGAAGGAAATAAAGTGGGAAATCTCCAATTAAAATAAAAATTCCTAGGATAAGAATCCAGCCGATCCAAACTACACTTTTTAGCTATACCAACTCAAACTGGTGTTTCAGAGTTTTAAGCATGCTTTGCAATAGCATTTTTCCTGAATGATGCTGAATGGGGTTTTGAATCAAGAGAAAGAAGGAAAAAAATCAGGCTTATTCCCCAAAACTGACTTTAAATCTACAGATTTGGAACTAACTGCCCTCCCTGTGAAAAACCTTTAGTAACAGCCTTCTAAACCAGGAGTCCAGGATCAGCTTTAAAAAATTTGCTTGAAAATAAGAAGGTGTGAGGTTCTTTTCTCCACACTGAAAAATGGCTACGGCAGGCTAGAAACACAGGTGGAAGGTGGAAAGGGATTGGGGTGGAAAGATACCTCACCCTCTGTGGGAAAAAAATGGCTAGGATTGGCAGACTCTTATGGCAGGTCTGGTCTCCGCAAAAGGAGACTCCAAGCTGGGTAGAAAGCAGTGAGGAATGCTGGCCAAGCAGATGGACAGGAGAAACAGCAGGCAGTGGCAGACTGAAGGGCGGGGCAGGAGCTTAGGCACACCCTGCCACCTGACGCTCCTGGTGGGCAGCAACCAAGCAAACTTACTATCTATACTGTAAGCCTATCTGCTCAAAATAAATAAATAAATAATTTAAAAAAGCTTGGAGAAAGAACTACCTGACTTCAGCATGGTCACAGGCACAAAAGAGGAAGAGGGAAGAGTTACAGCCACATAAATACAATCATGCAAAATGTGGGGATGCAGGAAAAGGAAAAAGGATTCTAGCCACACAGAAAAGAGTTTTGGGTAATGTAGTTTTGTTTAGGGGGTAAAGAATGTCTAACTATGCAAAACAGAAGAAAAGCAATTGCTTGATTACGTGTTTCAATGGGGATATGATTGGGGATGTAGACTCTAAACAATCACTCTATTACAAATATTAATAATGTGGAAATAGGTCTTGATCAATGACACATTAAAACCCCGGTAGAATGGCTCATTGGCTATGGGAGGGAAATGGTAGGAAGGGTGGGAAAGAACATGTATCATGTCACCATTGAAAAATATACTAAATTAATTAAGTAAATGAATAAACTTAATTTCAAAACAGAAGAGACTGTGCAATGAATGACCACTACAAACAGATTGTATTTCTCATAGTCTATGAGAATGGGGATGTATATTTAATGCCCATCAAATTCCTCTGCCTGAAATTCAGTGTACTAACTTACCTTTTCAGCTTTACTTCAGCACTCTGCCTTTGGAACTTACACTGTATGCTATGCTATTATTCATAGTTCACTATAATGCAATGGCCATCTTCCCATCTTTACTGTGAAATTCAATCCATCCTTTAAAATTCCACTCAAATGTTACCACTTCTAGGAAGACTTTACTGAAACCTACAGTTAGTCCCTTTAAGACTTCATATATTACACTTTTTATTGTTGTTACTTTCTAATACACTTATGTAATGTCATGTATTAAAGCTATGTTCCCATCATCTTTTAAAAAAAGCAACAAGATCTTACTATGTTAAGGCACCATATCCAAGGCATGAGAGAGATAGCTCATGCTCAAATAATAAGCAATACTATATATACATAAAATACATGCATATATTATATACATACACAAATATATTTACATATATAGTGTCTGTATTTGCCTACATATGTATTTATTATAAACGCACACTTACACACACATATTTCTATAGTTGTCCAATAGTATATATAGTCTCAAAAAATAAGGGTTTTTGGTCTCCTCCAGCTCAATGAGAGACACACATACAATGTGAAAAACATCCAAAATGTCTCAAAATGAGAATTGGGGAGGAATATGGATGAAAAGATTGTCACAAGAAACCTATATGACCAGACCATGAGATGGTCTGATTACATGATGAAGAATCACTCAGGAAATTTCCATATCCCTGATTCCTCCTTACTAGTTATGTGATTCTGGGCAAGTCATTTAACTTATTTCAATCTGAGTTTCCACATCTGTAAAATAAGAAAAAGAATAGCACAACATACATGATTGTTTGGAGGAACAGTTAAGGTAAGATATGTGAAATACTTTGTAAGCTTTAAAGCATTGCCCAAATATTAGCTATTATTATTTCCAATTATTTGAAAAGATCTGGTAGAATAATCGTTATATGAAAGATGGCCTTGGATTCTTTTACAGTCCTACATGTATAATCCACTGATCCTAGGATTCTTTTGAAATCTTACAAATGAATCTGTATTAGAGTCGCACAAAACAAGAGAGTTTGGACAAGTTATACTTGACTACTTTAGGAGAGCCAACTTTCAAGTGAATACCTAAGTATTAAACAATGGGGTAGTCAAAAATGAATAGTGTACTTTTAATGTATAACTATTACTAATTATATCTATATGTACACATATATATACACATATGAACAAACACACGTATATATGATATTTGGAATTTTATTGTTTTTTTTTAGGGTTTATATCTTAGAAGTTTAGTGATACTCAGAGAGTCAAAATTGAAATTCTCTTAAGAAGTTTAGACTATGTGAACAAAGTAGGGAAACAAAGTTTCTTATTGACTGAGTAATCTAAGTTTTCAGTCAAAATTAGCAAAAAAATAAAGTGCATCAAAGAAAATAATTAAACTCAAAGGAGTCATTTCAAATTCCATAATTATGTTAAGGTCATTAATAGCTATCTGGAGGGGATTTTAACACTCTCTAATATTAAAAAATATTACAATGTAAATTAATTTAGCCATATACTGAATGTGCCTTTAGGCCAGTTTGTTTTCTATTAACTAGTAGAATCAGGCTTGTAATTAACTAATTTCACTTTGTAATGCACTTTTGCCTTCAGGTGGCACATCTTAAAAGAGAAACACATGCATACTACAAATTTACTTATATCTTACTTTTATATCATTTTTTAAAGGCTCTATATGTAAGATGGTAAAAACTGAACCAGGAACTCATAAATTCACCAATGAAAAGCTGTCTAATTTGTTATTTGACTAAGTTGATCATTTAGCAATGTCAAAAATAGCATTTTATGTCACCATGACTACAAAAATTCAAGGGATATGATGAAAAAAAAGCTGCCTGACAGTTATAATATTATTTCACAGTGAACAAACTGAACCTCACGGAATGTAAATGATATCTCTAAAGACACTTGTGGCTTCAGGCACATGATCTCCCTACCTTAGTTTCCATGCTATTAAAATTGGGGGAGTCTTTCTACTTCTAAAATTCTGTGCTTGTTGTTCTGACATTTTAATTCTGGAAAGACAAAGAGGTTTGGGCTTTTCTTGTTGAGTTGTTATGGTATAGTTAATTATACTAAAGGTCATGGACCAGATTCAAAAATACCTTTCTAAACTTGGGAATGTGATAATCTTTAAGAAAATTATTCTAAGTCTAAGAAATGTTTTTAAAAGTTCAATGGGAAAAGAAAGATTTAAAGATATTCCTTTAAAAATAAAAGAAAAAAGGCAAGTATGATGTTCTATGGGATTGTACCTTAAATAAAACAATAGTTATTTTTTTAATATTCTTACCCCAAAGAAATAATAAGAAAAAAGACTTGTACAAGAATATTCATAGCTGTGCTCTTTTTGGTAAGAAAATATTGGAAAATGAAGGATGCCCTTTGATTGGGGAATGGCTGAACAAATTGTGGTATCTGTTGGTGATGGAATACTATTGTGCTCAAAGGGAACTGGAATGACTTCCAGGAATTTTTACAGAGCAAAAGGAGCAGAACCAGGAGAACATTGTACACAGAGAGAGATACATTATGACACAATCAATTGTAATAGACTTTTCTACTGCAGGATAATCCAGAGGAATTTATGAGAAATAATTTTATCTACATCTATAGAAAGAACTGTGGGAACAGAAATGCAGAAGAAAAACATGATTGATCATGCAGTTTGATAAGGGTATGATTAGTGTTTTAATGTTAAAAGATCACTCTACTGTAAATATAAATAACATGGAAATAGACTTTGAACAATGATACATGTATAACTTGGTAGAATTGTTTGTCAGCTCCAGAAGGGGGCAAGGAAGGGGGGCAGGGAATCATGGGAAAATATTCTAAATAAAAAGATAATTCTTTTCTGTTTCTGTTGTGTCTAATTTTTCCTGAACCCATTTGGTGTTTTCCTGACAAAGATATTGGAGTTGTCTGCCATTTCCTGCCTGGGCTCATTTTACAAATGAGGAAACTGAGACAAACAGGATTAAGTGACTTGTCTAGGGTCACATAGCTAGTCAGCATCTAAGACCTGATCTTAACTCAATAAGATGATTTGTATTCATGATAGAAGATATAGGTGAAAAGCAGACCCATAACTCTATGTCACAAGCAGATACATCTGAGTGAAATTAGGGAATTATATAGTGTTCTAAATGTCACATTTCCACATGATTCACATTTCCCACCCAACTTGACAATTGAATGCCAATGACCTCTTGACATTCAGCTCAAATCATTTTAAGTTTTACAAATAAAATAGATATAATTGAACTTAAGTTTCATGTCTTCAATTCCAATATTCTTTCCCATGCTGCCTCTCAGTCAATAAATTGAATTCTCTTTTTGATAATGAATAACATAGGTATTTTCCTGATGTTCCACAATGGAACAAAAAATGAATGAGGTGTAAACTGAGGTCAAGAATTAGGTAATTTGACTACATCTCTCTCCATTTCTAGTTAATTCTTCAAAGTGACTTTATTATTTTGTTTAACCTAAGTTCGTTGAATAGCAAACAGCATTATGCATATCTAAATTCAAAAATACCTTCTCACTTTTGATTCTGTACATCTCAGCACTTTATCATTAGTGGGGAAGAGTTAAAACTTGACTAAACCATGCACTTATTTATTTAATTAAAAAAAAGCTTACCTTCTGTCTTAGAATCAAAACTGTGTAGTGGTTCCTAGGCAAAAGAGTAGCAAGGGCTAGGCAATGGGAGTTAAGTGACTTACCCAGGGTCACACAACTAGGAAATGTCTGAATCCAGATTTGAACCTAGGACTTCTCATCTCTAACCCTGGCTTTCAATCCCCTGAGCCACCTAACTGTTCACTTTCTCTATCTCATGTACTTATTTTAAGTACAGATTGTTACATTTAGTTGAATTATTTTTGTAAGGAAAGCTCACATTTGCCTATGTATAGCTACAATGCATTATATGGTTTCAAACTAGGATGATTTAATTGGATTTAAGTCCTTTACAGATGTATTGAAAACAAATATAATTATATTTTTTCTTTCTAAATTAAGAAATTGCCATTTATATGAAAATTAAACAAAATGGTGTTGGCAGACTAATTTATCTACTGTTTTCTAGAGAAACATTGTCTTTTCCAAATATTTCTCCCCAGAAAGCTCTAAGACTGTATATTATTTATTAGCTATCTTCAATTCTTGTTATTCAAATTTGTATGTAACTTCTTGCAAAATTCAATATTTAATAGACATTAGACATAGTTATTTTTCACATATAGAGGATCTATATTGCAGAAGACCTTTTCTCACCTAGTCACTTATGTTCTTTTGATATTTTACACTATTTTAAAAATATAGTTTTATAAAGAAATGTCTGCCATTCCATAAAATGCATTTTCACATATAACAATATGAATTGGTTACTGAAATTTTCATTCTCTATCTCTTTCCCTATCCCCTATCACTAAAGTCTGTTTTACCTCAGGGTTAAAAATTAAATTTATTAATTACAAAGAAAATGACCTATTATCATTGATTTCAAGAGAATTGGAACTTTTTTCATTGTGTTAAGTGTTGAGAGATGTTCGTGTACTGAACATATTAAGTTATCTACAGAGCAGATACTAGCCCAGGAACACATGAAAGAGCCTGTGTATTCAACAGTTTCCATGTAATGATTTGGTTGTGCTATGACTTTGAAACATAGCTAATAGGAAACTGGAAAGCATTTAATTAACAGAAGGTGATTCTGTCATCAGAAACCTGGATTAATGCAAATCACCCTAACAAGATAGTTTTAAACCTGAAAGTGGCAGGTCCCTAGTCAATTTTATTTTCTCATTGAGACAAACAAATTTAATTTATGAATGTGTCATGGAAGCAACTTTTGTAAGGTAATTTTATATGCTTATTGTGAATATGTGATGCTAGAATCAACAGGAGAATTAGGACAGGTTGGAATGGAATATATTTGAGTTTCAAAAGGTCTTAGTCCTACTCCAGATATTCCCATTCTGCAAATATCCTCAGAAATTGGGAATCTAAGGGGGGCAGAATAGAGTCAGAGGACTCATCCATTCTAGATTTCGATCTTATTTTTTTATGTATGTTATTGGGTGTTAATAAAAATAAAGATCATTTAAAATATCAAGAATTCCAATTTAATTTTGATAACCTAATAGTTCAAAGATTTGTGAAGGAATAAAATCATGGTTTTTGGTAGCAACATAATATGAAAGCCAGTTTCACCTTTGGGTCACTTCCCTTTATTTCTTTTTCCCCACTTTACCCTTCTTTGTCTCTTCTTTTTCCATTCTTACTCTGTCCATCTTCCTCCTTTCCCATCTTCTCTTTTGCTCTTTTACCATTGTTGCTATTATTTTGGGGGGATTATTTAAAAATAATTAAAGATATTTGCTATATCTCTATTGTTAGAAATTAGGTTGCATTTCCATTATTTCTTCTCCTTTTTACAGTCAGTCTTTTTAAAAGTCTTTGGTCACACAAGGAAGACATAGAGGTCAAGCTGTTTAACTTAATTTGGACAATTTTACTGCCAAATCTAGGTAATATTAAACTAACTATAGTAACATAATGAGAAGGTAGTTTTTGCCATAGAATAAATCAGTGCCATGAATTCAGTTAGTATTGACAAATATTTATTAATCACTTTCTCTGTTTAAGCTATTATTCTAGAAACTGGGTATTCAAAGACAAAACCAAAACATATTGCCATATTGAAGAATATGTCACCTTTTAACTAAGACAAGATATTAGTCTCATAGAATCTTAGGTAGTCTCAACCTAGTATTTTTAAATTATTTTTTTGATTTTATGTAAAATCTCAATAATTATTTTTTGACATTTAAAATTCTTTTCTTTCCCTACCTTCTACCCTTTCCACCTTTCCAAGAAGCCAGATAATGTATCAGTTGTACTTATGTTATCATAAAATGCACAATTCCATATTCATCATATCAGGAAAGATGCATAGCATTTCTATGAGAAAAAATTACTGGAGAAAATAAAGAGAAGAATAATATGCTTCAATTTGCATTCAGACTTCCTCATATCCTTCTATGAGTGGATAAATCTTTTTTAAAAACTTTTAAAAATTAATTTATTTTTTCCCATATGAATAAGTTTATTTAGTCAATTTAGAACATTATTCCTTGGTTACAATAATCACATTATTTCCCTCCTTCCCCTCAACCCACTCTTCCCACAGCCAACACGCAATTTCATTGGGTATTACATGTGTCCTTGATCAGAACCCATTTCCATGTTGTTGTTTACACTAAGATGTTCAGAGTCCACATCACCAACAATATTCCTTGAACCCATGTATTCAAGCAGTTGTTTTTCTTTGGTGATTTTACTCCCACAGTGTTTCCTCTGGATGTGGATAGTGGTTTTTCTTGTAGGTTCCTCTGAGTTGTTTAGGGTCATTGCATTCCCGCTAATGGAGAAGTCCATTACATTTGATTGTACCACAGTGTATCAGTCTCTGTGTACAATGTTTTCCTGGTTCTGCTCCTCTCACTCTGCATCAATTCCTGGAGGTTGTTCCAGTCCCCATGAGATTCATCCACTTTGTTATTCCTTTGAGCAAAATAGTATTCCATCACCAACATATACCACAATTTGTTCAGCCATCACCCAGTTGAAGGGTATCCCCTCAATTTCCAATTTTCTGCCACCACAAGGAGTGCAGCTATAAATATATTTGTACATGTCTTTTTCCTTATTTTCTCTTTGGGGTACAAATCCAGCAGTGCTATGACTGGATCAAAGGGCAGTCTTTTATCATCCTTTGGGCATAGTTCCAAATTGCCCTCCAGAATGGTTGAATCAATTCACAACTCCAACAGCAATGCATCAATGTCCCAACTTTGCCACATCCCCTCCAGCATTCATTACTTTCCTTTGCTGTCATGTTAGCCAATCTGCTAGGTGTGAGGTGATACCTCAGAATTGTTTTGATTTGAATTTCTCTGATTATAAGAGATTTAGAGCACTTTTTCGTGTGCTTATTAATAGTTTTGATTTCTTTAACTGAAAATTGCCTATTCATGTCCCTTACCCATTTTTCAATTGGAGAATGGCTTGATTTTTTGTACAACTGGTTTAGCACTTTATAAATTTGAGTAATTAGACCTTTGTCAGAGGTTTTTGTAATGAAGATTATTTCCCAATTTGTTGCTTCCCTTCTAATTTTGGATGCATTAGTTTTGTTTGTACAAAAACATTTTAATTTGATGTAATCAAAATTATTGATTTTATATTTTGTGATTTTTTCTAGCTCTTGCTTGGTTTTAAAGTCTTTCCTTTCCCAAAGATCTGACAAGTATACTATGCTGTGTTTGCATAATTTGGTTATAGTTTTCTTCTTTATATTCAGTCATTCACTCATTCTGAGTTTATCTTGGTGTAGGGTGTGAGATGTTGATCCAAACCGAATCTCTCTCATACTGTCTTTCAATTTTACCAGCACTTTTCATCAAAAAGTGGGCTTTGGTCCCCAAAACTGGGATCTTTAGGTTTAATCATATTGTCCTGCTGAAGTCATTTACCCAAAGTCTATTCCACTGATCCTCCTTTCTGTCTCTTAGCCAGTACCAAATCATTTTGATAACCACTGCTTTATAGTATAGTTTGAGATTTGAGACGGCAAGTCTTCCTTCCTTTCCATTTTTTTTTTCATAATTTCCCTGGAGATCCGTCTTCCAAATGAACTTTCTTATGTTTTTTTTTTCTAACTCCATAAAGAAGTTCTTTGGTAGTTCAATGGGTATGACACTAAATAAGTAAATTAATTTGGGTATGATTGTCATTTTTATTATGTTAGCTCATCCCACCCATGAGCAATCAATGTTTTTCAAATTGTTTATATCTAGTTTTAATTGTGTGGAGAGTGTTTTGTAGTTGTGGTCATATAGTTCCTGTGTTTGTCTCAGCAGAGAGATTCCTAAGTATTTCAAATTGTCTAGAGGGATTTTAAATGAAATTCCTCTTTCTAAATCTTGCTGCTGAGATGGATTGAAGATATATAGAAATGCTGATGACATAGGCGGGTTTATTTTGTATCCTGCAACTTTGCTAAAGTTGTTGATTATTTTGACTAGCTTTTTGGTTGATTCTCTAGGATTCTTTAATAATACCATCATATCATCTGCAAAGAGTGATAGCTTGGTCTCTTCATTGCCAATTTTAATACCTTCAATTTCTTTTCCTTCTCTAATTGCTACTGCTATTGTTTCTAGTACAATGTTAACTAATAGCAGTCATAATGGGCATCCTTGTTTCACTCCTGATCTTATTTGGAAGGCTTCTAGTTTGTCCCCATTGCATATGATGTTTGCTGATTATTTCAGATATGTACTATTCATAATTTTTTGGAAAGGCCCTTCTGTTCCTAAACTTTCTAGTGTTTTCAGTAGGAATGAATGTTGTGTTTTGTCAAAGGTGTTTTCTGAATCTATTGAGATAATCATGTGATTTTTGTCAGTTTACTTGTTAATATGGTCAATTATGTGGATAGTTTTCCTAATGTTGTGAACCATCCTTGCATTCCTGGTATGAATCCTATCTGGTCATAGTGAATAATCCTTGTGATAACTTACTGGAGTCTTTTTGTTAGTATCCTATTTAAGATTTTTGTATCTCTATTCATTAAGGAGATTGGTCTATAGTTTTCTTTCTCTTTTTTTGACCTGCCTGGCTTTGGGATCAGTATCATGTTTGTGCTGTAGAATGAATTTGGTAGAACTCCCTCTTTGCTTATTATGTCAAATATTTTGTATAATATTGGGATTAGTTGTTCGTTGAATGTTTGATAGAATTCATTTGTGAATCCATCTGGACCTGGGCATTTTTTCTTAGGGAGTTCTTTGATGGCTTGTTCAATTTCTTTTTTGATATGGGGTTGTTTAGGTAATTTATTTCTTCCTCTGTTAGTCTAGGGAATTTATATTTTTGTAAGTATTCATCCATTTCAGCTAGATTGCCATATTTGTGGCCATATAATTGGGCATAGTAGTTTTTAATTATTGCCTTAATTTCCTCTTCATTAGAGGTGAGGTCTACCTTTTCATCTTGGATTCTATCCATTTGTTTATTTTCTTTCCTTTTTTAATTAGACTGACTAGTACTTTGTCTATTTTATTTGTTTTTTCAAAGTACCAGCTTCTAGTCTTATTTATTAAATCAAGAGTTCTTTGACTTTTAATTTTATTAATTTATCCTCTGATTTTTAGGATCTCTAATTTAGTCTTCATCTGAGGATTTCTAACTTATTTGCTTTCTAGTTTTTTTTAATTTGTATGCCCAATTCATTGACCTCTACCTGTCTTAATTTGTTAATATGTGAACTCAGGGATATAAATTTCCTCCTGAGTACTGTTTTGGCTGCATCCCATAGGTTTTTAAAGGATGTCTCATCATTATGGTTTCCTCCAATGAAGTTATTAGTTGTTTCTATCATTTGTTCTTTAACTAACCAGTTTTGGAGAATCATATTATTTAATTTCCAATTAATTTTTTATTTACCTCTCCATGTACCCTTACTAATTATTATTTGGCTGCATTTATTCTTTCTGCCCTTTTGCACTCGTTTGCAATGTTTTTTATGCCCAAATACATGGTCAATTTTTGTGAATGTACCATGTGTTGCTGAAAAGAAGGTATATTCCTTTTTGTCCCCATTTATTTTTTCCACATGTCTACTAACTCTCTAATTTTTCTAAGCTTTCATTCACTTCTCTTTCCTTTTTCTTATTTATTTTTTGGTTTGATTTATCTAGTTCAAATAGAGGAAGGTTCAGGTCTCCAACTAGTATAGTTTTTTGTCTATTTCATGCTTGAGCTCCTCTAGTTTCTCCTTTAGAAATTTGGATGCTATGCCATTTGGTGCATACATGTTGAGTACAGATATTTCCTCATTGTCTATACTGCCTTTTATCAGGATGTAATTACCTTCCCTATCTCTTTTAACTAGATTTATTTTACTTTGGTTTTGTCAGATATCATGATTGCTGCTCCTGCCTTCTTTTTATCAGTTGATGCCTGATTTGGCTCCATCCTCTTACTTTCACCCTATGCGTAACTATCTTCCTCATGTGTGTTTCTTGTAAACAGCATATGGTTGGGTTTTGGATTCTAATCCACTCTGCTATTCATTTGTGTTTTATGGGTGAGTTCATTCCATTCACATTCAGAGTTATGATTATTAGCTGTGTATTTCCCAGCATTTTGATTTCTACTCCTGACCCTGCCTTTTCTTCTTTCACTATTTCTTTCTACACCAATCTTTGTTTACAATTAGTCCCCTTAGTTCCCACCCTTATTTAACTTCCCTTACTACCTGCCTCCCTTCTTATTCCCCCCTTATTTTCCTTATAGTCTTTATAAAATTGCACTCCCCAACCTCTCCCTTTCTTGTACTGCTTTCCTCCCCACCAGTCTGTTTGTTACCCTTCTACTCCCCTATAGGGTGCAAATCTATTCTCTGCCTCAATGGATTGGATTGTTCTTCCCTCTTTGGATCAGTTTCAAAGCATGTAAGAGTTGAGTAATTCCTATCTCCAACCTCTTTATCCTTCCAGTGTATTGATATTCTCCCCCCTCCTGCCATGAGCTTCTTTGTGACCTATAAATTTACCTCCATTTGTTTCTTTTCCATGTCTTTTAGTATTAACCTCTTTTTTAGCTCTAGTTATATATATATATATGTATATATATATACATACATATATATGTATTTATACATGCATATATCTATATACCTATTTATGTCTTGTCCTTTCATCCTATACAGTTTGTCACTGTTCCCTCTAAGTGTAATTCTTCTTGCTGCCCAGTTGAGAGTAACAATTTTTAAGAGTTACCAATGACCTCTTTTCTTATAGGAATACATATCATTTTAACTTATTGAGTCTCTTAAAACAATTTTTTTGGTTGTTTTGTTTTGTTTTTCTTTCCTCCCTCTTTTTAAATTACCTTTTGATGATTCTCTTGAGTTCTTTGTTTGGACATCAAATATTCTGCTCAGGTCTGGTCTTTTCTTTACAAATGCCTGGAATTCTTCTATTGTGTTGAATGACCATACTTTCCCCTGGAAGAATATAGTCAGTTTTGCTGGGTAGTTGATTTTTGGTTGTCGACCTAGTTCCCTTGTTTTCCAGAATATCATATTCCATTCCTTTCTGTCCTTCAGGGTGAATGCAGCCTGATCCTGCGTTATCCTCACTGTGGTTCCATGATATCTGAATGACTTCTTCCTGGCAACTTGTAATATCTTTTATTTGGTCTCATAGTTTTTTAATTTGGCTATAACATTCCTGGGTGTTGTCAGTTGGGGATTAAATACAGGAGGTAATCTGTGAATTCTTTCAAGCTCCACTTTTCCCTCTTGTTCTTGGATATTGGGGCAGTTTTCCTGAATAATTTCCTGTAGTATTATGTTCAGGCTTTTTCTTTTGTCATGGACTTCTGGTAGACCAATGATTCTTAAATTATCTCTTCTTGAACGATTTTCTAAATCATCTGTTTTGTGAATGAGATGCTTTGTATTTTCCTCACTTTTTTCATTCTTTTGGTTTTGTTTTATAGTGTTCTGCTGCCTTGTGAGGTCACTTAATTCCAGTTGTTGTATTCTGGTTCTTAAAGACTATATTTCATCCCTGGCTTTTTGGTCATCCTTTTCCTTCTGGTCTGATTTTCTTTGAAGGTCATCTTTCATCCTCTTTACCTTGTCTTTCATCTCCTTTATCTCATTTTCTAGCTGGTTGATTTTGACTTTCAAGACACTATTTTCTTGTTTTAGATCAAAAAGACTTATCTTAATTTTTTAGTTCTTTTCCCAATTGTCTTCGGCCTTTCTTAATTGTGTTTTGAGTTCTTCCACAGCCTGTATCCAATTCACTGGGATTTCTGATATATCATTTGCTGATCCCTCCCCTCTGTTCCACTGGCTGAATAGAAGCTGTCTATTGTAATTTCTTTCTTTTTGTTCTGTTGTTTGCTCATACTCACCCCTTCTTTACTCCCCATATTTGTCTGTGCTCTTGCTCCTCTCCTTTTTTGCTTTTGGGGGTTTCTGTCAGATTCCCCTCTTGGAGCTTTAACAGAAGATCTCTCAGTGTAGTCTATGGGGGATGTTTGTTGGGGATTTGAGCTTCCCTATCTTCTGGAGGCTTTTGATTGGATTAAAGTCCAACAGTCAATGAAGATGGGTGTGGATCCTGAGCTTCCCTGAGTTCTGGAGATTTTTTATGGGATTAAATTCAGCTTAGTTTGGCTGGGAGTGCTCTGAGTCCATAATTTCCTGGAAGGCTGGAGCAAATATGGAGGATCTCCACAGCTCTGGTCAGACCGCCAGGTCTATGCTCCCTCTCTAGCTCCTTCCCTGCTATCTGTGTTTTACGTTCTGAAGTTGGCACAGTCCTGCCCGCAAGGTACACCCTCATGCCCATCAAATTTGCCCACCCAGAAGTTCCTGCTGCCGCTGGACTCTCAGCACTCTAGGTGGGTGGAGGGGGATGGGTCCTGGGACCTTTCTTCTTTCTTGCCCTTAAACCCAAGTGTTCTCGGACTCCAACTTTTTTGGGGGTGTACCTTTTGAATTAAGTCCAGCAGGAGGCTTCCTCGGCTCTGTCTTTTTGTTAAGTTTGATTTTCAGTCCCCTAGGAGCATTCAGTTTGTGATCAGTAAGGAAGGGTATTCAGAGGTTTGAACTTCTGCTCTTTCTAGGCCACCATCTTGACTCTGCCTCTTAATTTACTTTCTTAGTTTATTTATTCATTTATTTTTGAATATTTTTATATGGTTACATTCTTCATGTTCTTTCTGCACTCTCCTCCCAAACCCCTTCTATTGACAGCACACAATTCCACTGGGTTATCCATGTGTCATTGATCAAGACCTATTTCCATATTATTAATATTTGCACTAGGATGATAGTTTAGAGTCTACATCCCCAATCATATCCCCATTGAACCATGTGACCATACAGTTGTTTATCTTCTGTGTTTCTACTCCCACAATTCTTTCTCTGGATGTGAATAGTATTCTTTCTCATAAGTCCCTCAGAATGGTCCTGGATCATTGAATTTCTGCTAGTAGAGAGTCCATTACATTCAAATGTGCCACAGTGTATCTGTTTCTGTGTATAATGTTCTCCTGGTTATGCTCCTTTCACTCTGCATCAATTCCTGGAGGTCATTCCAGTGCACATGGGATTACTTCAGTTCATTATTCCTTTTAGCACAATAATGTTCCATCACCAACAGATACCACAAATTGTTTAGTCATTCCCCAATAGAAGAACGTCCTATTATTTTCCAACTTTTTGTCACCACAAAGAGGGAGACTATAAAGATTTTTGTATAAGTCTTTTATCTTATTTTCTCTTTGGGATATAAGCCCAGCAGTTTTATGGCTTGATAAAAGGGCAGACAGTCTTTGAAAGCCCTTTGGGCATAGTTCCAAATTGCCTTACAGGGGGGCAGAGTCAAGATGGCGGCTTGGCAAGCAGCAAAAGTTCAGACCTCGTGGAAGACCCTTTCTTACCGATATAGACTGAATGCTCCTAGGGCACTGAAATCCAATCTGAACAACAGGGCTGAAGCGGGGAACCCTCCTTCTGGACTCAAATCAAAAGGTACGCCCCCCAAAAGCTGGAATCTGAGAATACTCAGGGCTAAGGGGAAGGCAGAGGGTAGGTCCCAGGACCCCTCCCCCACAACCCAGAGCTCTGAGCCCGAGGCAGCAGCAGCAGGAACCTCTGAGCTAGCAAAGGTGCTGGTTTGGAGGGTCTACCTTGTGAGCAGTGGGGTGCCGGGCTCGGAGCATCCAGCTTGGACAGCAGGGAGGAAGCCAGGGAGAGATGGAGCCATGGCTGGGTCCCTCCATTGGGCTCCAGCCTCACCTTTGCCTCAGGGCACAACGAGATCAATCCAGCTGAACCCAATTCAATCAGAACTCCTCAGAGTTCAGGGAGGCGGGCAAAGGCACTTGCAAACAGTGGAGAAGCAGCTGGAGAGAACTGGAGAGAGTGTGGCCCAGCCTTCCAGGAGTCTTCAGAGCCTCAGAGCTTCATACCACATACAGCCCAACCCACCTGAACTCAATCCAATCAAAAGCCTCCAGAGGACAGGGAAGCTAACATTCCTCCCCTAGAGACTATACCAAGTGATCTGACAAAGCTCCAAGAGGGGAGACTGGCCCCAAAACCAAAACAAAATGAGAGGAGCAAGAGCATAGCCAAATATGGGGAGCAAAGAAGGGATAAACTCGAGCAAACAACAGAAAAAGAAGAAAGAAATTACAATAGACAGCTTTTGCACAGGTAATGAGCAAAGAGCGAATGAAACAGAGGGGGAGGGATCAGCAAAGGAAAAATCATAAATCCCAGTGAATTGGATACAGGCTTTGGAAGAACTTAAAATGCAATTCAAAACACAATTAAGAGAGGCTGAAAACAACTGGGAAAAGAACTTAAAAACTAAGATAAGTCATCTAGAAACAGAAAATAGTGTCTTGAAAGCCAAAATCAACCAGCTGGAAAATGAGGCAAAGGAGATGAAAGATGAGGCAGAGCAGATGAAAGATGAGGTGAAGAAGATGAAAGATGACCTCCAAAGAAAATCCGACCGAAAGGAAAAGGATGACCAAAAAACTAAGGATGAAATCCAGTCTTTAAGAACCAGAATACAACAATTAGAATCGAGCAACTTCACAAGGCAGCAGGACTCTATAAAACAAAACCAAAAGAATGAAAAAATTGAGGAAAATATGAAGCATCTCATCCAAATTCCCTTACAGAATGATTGGATCAATTCACAACTCCACCAGCATTATATTAATGTCCCAATTTTGCCACCTTCCCTCCAACATTTATTATGTTCCTTTGTTATATTAGCCAATATGCTAGGTGTGAGGTGGTACGTAAAAGTAGTTTTGATTTGTGTTTCTCTAATAATAAGAGATTTAGAATACTTTTTCATGTGCTTATTGATAGTTTTGATTTCTTTATCTGAAAACTATCCATTCATGTCCCTGCCCATTTATCAATTGGGAAGTGGCTTGATATTTTGTATAATTGATTTAACTCCTCGTTAATTTGAGTAATTAAATCTTTGTCAGAGGTTTTTATAAAAAAAAATCACAATTTCTTTTTTCCCTTCTAATTTTGGTTGCATTGGTTTTGTTTGTACAATTCCTTTTTAATTTAATGTAATCAACGTTATTTATTTTACATTTTATATTATTCTCTATCTCTGGCTTGGTGTTAAAATCTTTCCTTTCTCATAGATTGGACAAGTATAAGGTATGCTATTCTATGTTCACTTAATTTACTTAGAGTTTCTTTCTTTATATTTAAGCCATTCACCCATTCTGAATTTATCTTGGTGTAGGGTGTGAGATGTTGATCTAAACCAAATCTCTCCATTACTGTTTTCCAATTTTCCCAGTAGTTTTTTTTTTTATCAAATGTTGGGCTTTTGTCCCCCAAACTGGCATCTTTGGGTTTATTATACATTATCTTGCTGAGGTCATTTATCCCAAGTCTATTCCATTGATCTTCCATTTGATCTTTTAGCCAGTACTATATTGTTTTGATGACCTCTGCTTTATAGTACAGTTTGAGATCTGGTATTGCTAGGCCACCATGCTTCACATTTTTTTCATTATTTCCTTTGATATTCTTGATATTTTATTCTTCCAAATGAACTTGGTTATATTTTTTCTAATTGAGTAAAAAAGTTTCTTGGTGGCTTAATAGATATGGCACTAAGTAAGTGAATTAATTTGGGTAGGATTGTCATTTTTATTATGTTAACTCATCTTACCCATGAGAAATTAATGTTTTCCAATTGTTTAGATCTACTTTTAATTGGATGGAATGAGTTTTGTAGTTTTGTTTCTTTAATTCCTGTGTTTGCCTTGGTAAATAGATTACTACATATTTTATAATATCTAGGATGAATTTAAAGATTAAAATTAAAGATATTACCTTATGATGTCATTGATCTGATTTGGAAATGAAGAATGAACAACAAGCAATAGTAATAGGGAAAGGGGAAATGTTTAGACTTAAACCATATAATTTAGAGGATTTAAAAGTGAAATATGGCCTGAGAATTAAACTAATCTACTCTGATCATTTATGGATCAGGAATTCCAACACATTAATTAAAAAATGTATACATTGTTTGGGTGAAGAATTAAGCCCTTTAGTTCTTTTATAAATCTAGCCAATTCCATTTCTCTTCTCTTTTCTTGCTCTTGAAATCTTATTTCCCCGATGACTATTCCATCCTTCTTAGTTCTATTCCCCCACAATTCCACCTTATTTCCCCATGTATTGCTACACAAACTGTGTATGTGTGTATTCAACACTCCTTTGACTAATTTACATTAAAACAATATTAATCTGATGTCTAACCCCCATTCCTTCCTTCTTTTTATGTTTCTCTCCTGCTCTTCAGTCATGATAAATAGTAAATGCTGGCCCTTTCTTTCTCTTTTGTATAATAGTGTATCCCTTTTTTAATCTACCCCTCTCCTTCCTGAGAGCTCTCAGAGCAAAGTCAATTCATTTCTAGGGTATGCTCTCCTTGATTAACTACATTTGAAAACTTTAGCATTACATCATGACATAGGTTTTTCTCAGATGAATAGGTTTGCTCAGATGAATTTATCATTATAGGCTTCTCCTGATTTCCATTTTTTTAATATGGGCTCTTTTTCACATATGTTCTTGAGCTGAAGAAATATCAGTATTGACACTAAGGATCTAGACTTGGATTTAGGAAGACTTGGGACTGAATAGCAGCCTTAGAGTTTCATTAGCTATACAACCATTGGGCAAGGTAATCAAATTCTTTGTGTCTCAGTTTCCTCATCTATAAAGCAGAGGGTTAGTCTCCAGATCGAAATTTCTGAACATATGGTTCTTATTAATTCTACTCTGCATCACTTTAATCATGCTACTCCTTCTTAAAACATTTGGTGGCTCACTGTTTCTAGCTGAAATAGGAATTAATTCTTGACCATGGGCATTGAAGGACATGAATTGTCTGGCCCCATCTTATCCATCTAATCTAATATTAAATTTCTATATACATAGAATATCATAATTGGAAGGGATATTAAAAGCCATTTAGTCAATTTGTATTTGAACATTAATTTTATCTATAATAAATTTGGCAAGAGGCAATTCAATATTTGTTTGGAGACTCAATAACATAGTTATATAAATAAACATTTTTCAAATGCTTCAATTTAACATAATACATAGAGAAAATTTTATGCAAAATAATTCAGAAATATGTTTATTTCCATGAATTTTTCTCTGTTTCTGAATTGCTTGAATTTGTGATGTTGATTTATTTTGCAATTGCATTTTGACACATTTTAGATAGTATTTGAAGAAACAGGAAAAATGAAAGAATTGGTGCTGCATATTTTTCCTGGATAACATATAATTCTTTTTTTTTTTTTGAAGGTAATTATTTTTTTTAATTTTTTAATTTTTATCATTTGATTTGATCATTTCCAAACATTATTCATTGGAAAAAAAGATCATTTTCTTTTCTTCCCTCCCCTCTCCCTCCACCTCTCCCACAGCTGACACACAATTCCACTGGGTATCACATGTGTTCTTGATTCAAACCAATTTCCATGTTGTTGGTATTTGCATTAGAGTGTTCATTTAGAGTCTCTCCTCAGTCATATCCCCTCAACCCCTGTAGTCAAGCAGTTGCTTTTCGTCGATGTTTTTACTTCCACAGTTTATCCTCTACTTGTGGTTAGTGTTTTTTAGATCCATTGCCACTAATGGAGAAGTCCATCACCTTCAATTGTACCTCAATGTATCAGTCTCTGTGTACAATGTTTTCCTGGTTCTGCTCCTCTCGCTCTGCATCACTTCCTGGAGGTTGTTCCAGTCTCCATGGAATTCCTCCACTTTATTATTCCTTTTAGCACAATAGTATTCCATCACCAACATATACCACAATTTGTTCAGCCCTTCTCCAATTGAAGGGCATCCCCTCATTTTTCAATTTTTTGCCACCACAAAAAGTGCTGCTATGAATATTGGATAACATATAATTCTTGATGGTATCTATACCAATATATTCAATCTTTGATTGTTTTTCTGAAATAGTCTGAGAAAATAATGTCAATGATAATGATAATTTCTGTATCTGTTTATTTTTCCAACTCAACCAGTGATTTCACCAAGTTATGAAAATCCTTTTGAGGAAACTCCCCTTGGCCATATAGTCCAACTGCTCTGTCTTTGAAAGCTGATTGTAGCACTAAGAAGTTGAATGACTTATCCAGGATCATACAACTAATAAATGTACATATGAATGTGATATTTGAACCTAGTCAGTCTTCCTGATTTTGACATCAATTGCGTATTAACTATGCTATGCTTTGAATATAAATACATATAAAAGATGCATTTTTATTGATCAGTGTTAAAATTTTCACATATTAATTCCTTCAGAATATCAAAGTTTGATATTTATATATGCATCTTTTCATTGAGAGTCTGAGTGGAAAACAAACTATGATCTCTGTTTTAATGGGTAATTACTAGATATCTAGGGGTTAAATAAAAGAAATATATGACAATATATTATACTTTATAACAAAAATGAATGTGTATATTGAAGTAAAACACTTTTTCCTTAATAATGGAATTCTTATTAGCATATCTCTTTATCAGTTGTGTTCTTAATTAGCGATATAACAAAATGACATTGTTATATAAAAAGGCTTGTCTATGACAATGCAGTCTGATGACAGGGCCATAGTAAGGCTTAAGTATAAAAGAAAATTCAATAACATTTTGTGTGAATATAAAGATATTAACCCACCAATTTTAAAATGCCTTTAAATAGTCATCTTTTTTACTATTGTATATTTTCCCTCTGTATACACACTTGATTTTTGATAAATTTCTATAGTTTTGTAGCAATCCTCAAGGAAATAATATAATTTACTCAGCTGTTTTGCCTTTGGAAGTAAACCCCAAATCACTAATTTGCACATATATTTTGACTCATTATTACTACTATTAGGACTGTATACTGTAAACCTCAAATTTCCTTAGACTTATAATTGTTGAAAATTTCACCATTGGGATATTTCATACTTGGAAAATTTCTTACTGATAGTCCATTGGAATGGGAACTCCATTGGCATGGGAGGTTCCTTCTCTTCCCTTCTTAAGATTACTTTAGGACAGAAACCCTTTGCTGAACAATGGAAAGGACTTTGACCTATGCTTGAGCATAGAACAGGAATTTCTTTGAGTCTTGATTGATTTTAGAATTGATACAATGGAGATACTCCACCCTATTCAGTCCTAATAGGATTGAGTAAGGGCTGCAGCCTAGATCAAAATTTAATTATTCCAATCTCTACCATACTCAAGTTAACAGGATTTAGAAAGGGCTGGAACAAAAGAGTAAAGATTTAATCATTTGAAAAATATGACCTTCAACAGACATGTGCAAAAGCCAGAAACCTCTGGGCGGTCCTGGGTTAAGCGAGAGCCTCCATTGACAGGGAAATTGATGAAGAGTGATTGGTAGATGTGAGGACTGAGGGGAGGCAACTTGGATGGTGTCCTTAAAGATAGGAGGGTCTGGAGACTCGGAGAGGATTGAGTTTTTGGTGGGTGTGGTTCCTGGTCTCGGAGGAAGCTTGCTCTGAAGGAAGCTGAAGGTGGGGGCCTCTGAGACTGTTTCTCCATTTTGGACACGTGAGTAATAGGGACTGATCTCCTTTCTTTGCCCCAGCTATCTAAGGGCTTGGGCCTTTTGGCCCAGCCTAAACAGAAGGGGTATTTAAGCCCTATTCCCTTCTCTCCCCTTTCTCTCTCTATATATATCTCTAATTCCTTTCTTGCTCCTATTGTAATTAAACTCCAAAAAAGGCTGACGGCTGACTTGAGTTTTTCATTTAGGAATTACATAGCTGATTCCTTGGCGACCTTAAATTAATATATATCAGTCTTTTAAAGTGATTCCCTTGTAACATTGTGGCTGACCACACGGGAGTCTAAAGAATCCTCTCAATAAAACTTTTTCCTTGCCTTTTTACTATACTGTTTCACCACTTAGTCCTTTTTAAAAAAAAAAAAAAACTTGGCTTAAAGACACAGCTGCTAGAACACGTGAGTATAAAAAACTTTTTCTCTTTTCTCCTTAAGTTAAATTGGAATCAGCAGTTTTTTCTTTTTCTTCCCTTTAATCTTAAGGGACAGCTGGGTAGCTCAGCGGATTGAGAGCCAGCCCTAGAGGCAGAAGGTCCTGGGTTCAAATCGGACCTCAGATACTTCCCAGCTGTGTGACTCTGATAGACAGAAAACAGCTGTTTTTAAATCTCAGCAACAGGACTCTAAAGTCCTGGCTGGAAGAACTGTTTCTAAATATCCTTTCCCTTAAGGAACAACTTCCTGGATTAAAAAAAAAAAAACCCTGTGGAAAGTTTGTTGCTTTGCCCTGCTCCCCACGTGTTTTGTGAAATTACAAAATATACATATAAAAATGAGTACTACATTCTTTGACAATTATATGGCAGCTGAAGAAGTAGGGGCATTGAGGAATGAAGGATACCTCCAAATTTTTATATTAATAGGTACTGTCATTTTTGTACTCCTCAATACTATATTTAGAGATGAAAAAATAAAAAATATTGAGGATAAAATAAAACAAAATGAGGATAAAATAAAACAAAATGAGGATAAAATAAAACAAAATGAGGATAAAATAGAAAATATTGAGGATAAAATAGAAAATGTTGAGGATAAAATAGAAAAAAATGAGGATAAAATAGAAAATATTGAGGATAAAATAGAAAATATTGAGGATAAAATAGAAAAAATTGAGGATACAATAGAAAAAATTGAGGATACAATAGAAAAAATTGAGGATAAAATAGGAAATATTGAGAATAAAATAGAAAAACTTGAGGATAAAATAGGAAATATTGAGAATAAAATAGGAAATATTGAGGATAAAATGGGAGATATGGAAGATAAAATAGGAAAAATTGAGGATAAAATGCAAGCCCAATTAGAAGATCTAAAATGTTTCTTACAGGATCAATGGGCAAACACCCACTCTACCAGAAACAGACCTGTTTCTGAACCTTTGAATGAGGAAATTTCCTTCCCTGAAATAGAGATGGAAAACACCTTCCCTATAGCCCAGTTAACAGACTGCTTCTCTCGTGCAGTGCAAATCTTGTCTGAATTTAATCCCCAAAACCCTTCCCCTGCAATCCCAGCTTCTCATGTTCCTTCTCCTACAGAAAACCAAATTCCAATGCAAGGGAGATCTTGTCCTCCTAGAGAAACCTGTCCTTGTCAAACTGACCCACAGGTGCAAAATCCAACTAGAGGCCTGTTTCCTCTAAGAGAAGTACCTGAAATAGGACGAAATGGGGATGTGGTGACTTTAAGACATAGGATACCGTTTACTCCCCAAGAAATAAATGAATTTACACGAAATATCCCCACATATGAACAAGATCCTTTTCTAGTAACAAAAAAGATGGGAGACATATTTTTTCAATATAATCCGTCTTACAAGGACGTTGAGAGCTTACTACAGGCTTTTTTAAGTGAACGTGAAAAAAATAAAATAATTGCTCATGTCAACAAAACCCGGGGGCGTAATGCAGCACATTGGCCATCTCAGGATCCCGAATGGGACTATAATAATCCTGAGGACTATCTACAACTATACCGTTGTAGAGAGGCCATCCTCACGGCCATGAAGGAATGTGCGGACAGCACAGATAAGTGGATGGAACTGGAAAAAATTAAGCAAAAGGAAAACGAAACACCCTCCAGATTTATGGACAGAATTATCGAGTTTGGGGACAGATACTTAGATTGGGACTTAAATAAAGAGAATAGTTTAAGACAAGTTAGAAGAATCTTTGTAAATAATTCTTGCAAAGTAATTAAAAATTATTTTAAAACACAATGCCCAAGATGGTCAGATATGGACCTTGAAGAATTGCGAAAAACAGCTATATATGTTTTTAAGGGAAACGAAGAAAAGGAGAAAGAGAATAATGATGACATGGAGGAAATGAAGAAAAAAATGAGATGTGTAATAGATAGGATAACTAAATTAGAAAGTGGGCATGATAATGAACCAACGACAATTGCCCCTCTCCAGAAATCCAATTATCAATCCATTACTTGCCACTTCTGTGAGAAGAAGGGCCACAAAATGATGGAATGTAGAACCTTTCTTAAGATGTTTGGAAGGAATACACAGTTTAATAATGGTTTTAGAAATAATAACTATAGAAATTATGATAATGGTTATAGAAACCAGAATTCTAGAAATTATAATAATGACTATGGAAATAACTATAATGAATATAGAAATAAGAACTTTAGAAACCAGAATTATAGAAATAGGAATTGGGAATTTAATGACAATGCTCAAATTGAAGAAAATTTTAATGATAATACTCAACAATATATGAGAAATGGCGCTCGTCCAAAAATTACTCGAGGTACTAATGACCCTCAGAGAGGTGCCCTTCAGGGGGGTGCCCAAGGAATATCCCAAACACAATGATGGTGCCCAGGGGGGGCTGGGGCACAGGAATCAGAGGATACAACCTTTGATTTCCCAGACCCTGATGTCCTACTACCCGTTGTCCCTATCCACTGCCCTCCCCATACTAATGAACCCCATGTTACCTTAAAAGTGGGTAACACCTATTATGATTGTCTATTAGACACCGGAGCTTCCTGGTCTGTATTAAAGAGAACACCTGATTTACAATGTTATTCTATTGGCTCAGAGAATGTAATGGGAGTATCAGGAATAACCCAAAGAGTTAAAAGACTTCCTCCTAGAATGGTGTCTGTAGGACCCCTAGAGGTACAACACTCCTTCCTTTTGATGCCTGACTCCCCTTTAAATTTGCTGGGGAGGGACCTTCTATGCAAACTCAGAGCCACAATAACCTGCTCCCCAGATGGCTCATTATCATTAGAAGTACCAGAGGAATCTTTAAATTTACTCCCTGTACTTCTCTCTGAAAACCAGGAGGCAAAAGAACCTTCCATTTTTGAAATACCTAAAGATATACCGGAGTCTCTTTGGGCCACATCTTCTTCTGACGTAGGCTTACTCAAATCTGCTGTTCCTGTGCAGATAAAAACTAAATCTAGCCCACCTCCTTCTATCCCTCAGTATCCCCTCTCAAAGGAGGCAATTGAGGGTATTACACCAGTTATTAACTCATTAATAGAACAGGGAATAATAATCCCTTGCAAATCTGAATACAACACGCCCATCCTGCCAATTAAAAAACCAAAAAAAGGACCCGATGGCAAGCACATCTATAGATTCGTACAGGATCTAAGGGCAGTGAATAATCATGTTATAAAGAGACACTCCGTAGTTTCTAACATACATACTATTATTTCATCTATTCCTAGCACAGCTACATACTTTACAGTAGTAGACTTGTGTTCAGCTTTCTTTTCCATACCAATACATGAAAACTCCAGGCATATTTTTGCTTTCACCTGGAAGGGCTCACAATATACCTGGTGTCGGCTGCCACAGGGTTATGTCGAAAGTCCGAGCTTATTTGAGCAAATTTTGAGCCAAGACACAGACAATATAACATTTAAAAATAGCAAATTAATCAAATATGTAGATGATCTACTCTTGGCTTCAACAGATGCAGAAACATGTCAAGAAGATAGCAAACACCTTCTTTTGGAATTGCACAAAAGAGGACATAAAATCTCTAAGGATAAAGTTCAATGGTGTCTCCAAAAAGTAGAATATTTGGGATTCATCTTGACTGCGGGTGCTCGTTATATTTCTCCAAAACGAATTGAGAACATTCAAAAATTGAGTGCTCCTACCACTAAGAAACAGCTGAGAGCAATTTTAGGAGCAACAGGGTTTTGTAGACAATGGATTCCATGCTATGGGGAAATCACTAAACCCCTTATAGCATTAACAAAGGATTCGGTTCCTGAACCCCTCAAATTAGAGCCTGAACACTTGTCAGCTCTAACAGATCTGAAAAAGGCTATCATGTCTGCCCCTGCTCTAGGCATCCCAGATTACAACAAGCCATTTACCTTTTATGTGCATGAGCGAAGAGGAGTAGCCTCTGGTGTGTTAACTCAGACTTTGGGACCTTCTCAGCGCCCAATTGCTTATTATTCTGCCCAACTAGACCCAGTAGCAGCAGGAGCACCACCATGCCTTAGAGGAGTAGCTGCTACAGCCTTACTAGTAACAAAAACCATTGATTTAGTATTGGGATGTCCATTAACAATAATGTGCCCACATGAGATTGAAGCATTATTGGTAAAACATAGAACACAGGCATTCTCGGATCAGAGAATTACAAGGTATGAAATAACCTTATTAAATAGTGAAAATATTACCTTGAAACGCTGTTCAACTCTTAACCCTGCCACCTTGCTTCCAGATTTACCCACTTCAGGAGAACCACTACATAACTGTGAAACATTAGTGTCCATGGCAGAAAAGCCTCGAGATAATCTCTTGGACACTCCCTTAGAAAATGCAGATCTGATTTTATTTACCGATGGTTCCTCTTTTATGAGGGATGGCATACGTTACACTGGAGCTGCCGTAGTCTCAGAATTTGCCACTGAATGGTCAGCTTCACTACCTTCTAACATTAGCGCTCAAGGAGCAGAACTCATAGCTCTAAAACAAGCTTGTATAATTGCCAAGGATAAAAAGGCAACAATTTATACAGATTCTAGATATGCTTTCGGCATTTGTCACTCAGTCGGGATGCTATGGCTCCAAAGAGGATTTTTAACCTCAGCTGGAAAATCCATAGCTAATGCAGAAATTATTAATGAAGTTCTTTCTGCTCTCAAACTGCCTAAAGCCCTAGCTGTAGTTCATTGCTCTGCCCATACAGGTGGCTCTGACCCTGTCTCTAGAGGAAATGACCGAGCAGATGCCGCTGCAAAACTAGCAGCCATAGAAGGACCTGGATTAATTTTAACATTAACAACCACTGATAATTTAAATTTATCACTCTCCTATAATGAAAAGGAAGTGGAAAAATGGAAACAAAAATTTAAAGCAAAACAAATTAATGGAGTATGGGTGTCACCTGAAGGAAAACCCCTGCTCCCTAGAAGTTTCTATAACCAAATTTGCCAATCTATTCATAAAAATGGTCATTTTGGCACCCAGGGCATCGTGGACTCTGTCAAGAGAGTATGGATAGCCCCTGGTATAACTACTGTAGCCTCTAAAGTATGTTCAGCCTGCCCTATTTGCCAGGCATATAACCAACATGCATATCGTGGAAAAGCCTTTGGGGGACGTCCTCTGGCTTACACACCTTTTGAACATCTACAGATAGATTTCATAACAATGCCAAAGGCTGGACGTTATAAATTTTGTCTAGTAATTGTAGATCAACTAACCAGATGGCCGGAAGCATTTCCTACGACCCGAGCCACAGCAGATTTTGTTGCAAAGATACTTTTAAAAGAAATTATTCCTCGTTTTGGCCTACCAGCATGTATTGACTCCGATAGAGGGAGTCATTTTACCGATTCTGTCTTAAATCAAATATATTCTTGCTTGGGGATAACTCCAAAATTCCATGTTCCATATCACCCCCAGAGCTCAGGCCAAGTGGAGAGGATGAATAAAGAACTTAAGACTATGATTGGCAAATTATGCACTGAGACCCATTTAAAATGGCCTGAAATTCTCCCTCTGGCCCTATTTTATCTTAGAAGCAGGCCTAGAGGAGACTTACATATTTCACCATTTGAGATGCTTTTTGGACATCCGCCTATACAGGCTAAGCCTTTCTCCCCGGCTTATACATCGCTATTAGGGGGAGATATTACTATTGCTTCCTATATACAGGAGTTACAGCACAAACTACGTGAACTTCATGAATCCGGAGCTGCAGTACAAGCTGGACCATTAGACTTTTCTCTGCATGACCTGAACCCAGGAGATAAAGTTTATATCAAGAATTTCAAGCGAACTGGAGCAACTGAACCTTCATGGGAAGGACCATTCCAAATATTATTAACTACTCCAACATCTATAAAGATTGGAGAAAGAGACTCTTGGATTCACTGCTCACATGTGAAGAAAGCATCTTCTGCTGAGACTGATTGACTCTATCCTATCATATGAATTGTGACTCTATCTTATCATAAGAATTGGAGATAATAATCCATAGACAAATGGATGCTGGTTTTTTTTCTCTCAAGAATATATTGAATTACTGATTTTTTTTCTTATTTTTTCTTATTTCTTTTCTTTTATTTTTTGATCAGAATATTTGATTTTTTTTCTCATTTTTGTACTGAAGGTACACATAATTAATATTAATATTTTTTCCCTGCAGTAATACAAGTTAATATATATATTCTTGCTATAATATCAATATATGCCTAAAAGCTTTAAACTATGGGAACCTGCCATTTATTGATAAAATATTATAGGACTGTGATTAATGTTTGTGTCTGATTCCAGGAAAAGGGATAAAAACAAGGAGCACAGACTAAACCTGAATAGTGCCAATAGAGCACACATGAAATATTAAAGTGAGACTCAAGGTTGCGACGCTTAACTTATGTTTAAGTCGTAGGACTTCCTTGTATCTACACTCCTTTTGAAATACTCAAACAAGTACAAAGCTTGACTATCATGCTGGCTCCCTATATCTCTGAAAAAAAAAATCAGACAAGGGAATGACATTTCCCCATCAAAATAGAATTCTAATTCTTTCCTTCTTATATTATGGCAACTTCCTGTAGTCTTGGCTACAAATGGCTAAGTGAAATATTACTGTATTCTGTCCTACATACTTGTGGGATAGAAATTACTTTAAACTGGACCTATACAAGGCCTATTTTGAATTTTTCTTATGTTTTTGATTATTTTTCTATTCTTTTGATAATTGACACATACACCCCCATAACTGAACATTGCATTCTGAGCTAAACTTGATATTTTTTTTTAAATACTTACTTCAGGGGGGATTGTATTTTAATTTAAAATCTAAGAATTTTTGAATTTTTTTTGTTTGAGATTTTATTTTTATAAAAATCCAAGACTTTTGTTTAAGATTTTACTGTTATAAAAAATTTTCAAAGATTTTGATTTTGTTCGAGAAAAGATCTTCAAGAAAGAAGCTTGAAACTTTTATATCCAGAGAATGAACTGTTGCAGAAAGATGCCGAAAACCTACACTTCATCAAGAAGATCAAGAATGAACTTTGGATGTGATTGATTGGACTGAACTTTTGATTGAACATTTATTGTAACATTTATGCCAAAAGGGACTGCCCCTAATTTGGTTTTCTGTCAATGCGCCTAGCAAACATTGGTTTTGCTTTCTTTTCTTTTCTATTTCCTCTCTCACTATTCTAATTTCTCTTAGAAATTGAATATTGTGTATATCTTTAGTTAGAAGTGAATTTAGAACTACAAAATGATTATGTTAAATGATCAATGGGGAGACTAGTCTCCCAATGATCATCAGGGGGGATTGTAAACCTCAAATTTCCTTAGACTTATAATTGTTGAAAATTTCACCATTGGGATATTTCATACTTGGAAAATTTCTTACTGATAGTCTATTGGAATGGGAACTCCATTGGCATGGGAGGTTCCTTCTCTTCCCTTCTTAAGATTACTTTAGGACAGAAACCCTTTGCTGAACAATGGAAAGGACTTTGACCTATGCTTGAGCATAGAACAGGAATTTCTTTGAGTCTTGATTGATTTTAGAATTGATACAATGGAGATACTCCACCCTATTCAGTCCTAATAGGATTGAGTAAGGGCTGCAGCCTAGATCAAAATTTAATTATTCCAATCTCTACCATACTCAAGTTAACAGGATTTAGAAAGGGCTGGAACAAAAGAGTAAAGATTTAATCATTTGAAAAATATGACCTTCAACAGACATGTGCAAAAGCCAGAAACCTCTGGGCGGTCCTGGGTTAAGCGAGAGCCTCCATTGACAGGGAAATTGATGAAGAGTGATTGGTAGATGTGAGGACTGAGGGGAGGCAACTTGGATGGTGTCCTTAAAGATAGGAGGGTCTGGAGACTCGGAGAGGATTGAGTTTTTGGTGGGTGTGGTTCCTGGTCTCGGAGGAAGCTTGCTCTGAAGGAAGCTGAAGGTGGGGGCCTCTGAGACTGTTTCTCCATTTTGGACACGTGAGTAATAGGGACTGATCTCCTTTCTTTGCCCCAGCTATCTAAGGGCTTGGGCCTTTTGGCCCAGCCTAAACAGAAGGGGTATTTAAGCCCTATTCCCTTCTCTCCCCTTTCTCTCTCTATATATATCTCTAATTCCTTTCTTGCTCCTATTGTAATTAAACTCCAAAAAAGGCTGACGGCTGACTTGAGTTTTTCATTTAGGAATTACATAGCTGATTCCTTGGCGACCTTAAATTAATATATATCAGTCTTTTAAAGTGATTCCCTTGTAACAATACCAAAGAGATCAAAGACATAAGGGAAAGATCAACAGGTACAAAAATGTTTATGGCAACAGAAAGGAAATATAATGGGATGTTCTTGGAGTCAGATAATCTCAGTTCAACTTACCTTTGACAAATAATGCTTGAATGACTCTGAACAAGTCAGTTGCTTTAGGCAGAGGTGTGAAACATTGCAATACTTGCAATACTCCCTGTGCTGCTTAAACCAGATTAGATTGTAATTGGGAAATATTAAACAAAATAAACAAATTAAACAAAATGGAGAAAATAATAGTCAGCAGGGATCCTTATACATTCCTTAGTAGCCCCTATTTCTATTTGAGTTTGACATCACTGCTATAGGCAGTTTTTTTTAAAACCCTTACCTTCTGTCTTGGAGTCAATACTGTGTATTGGCTCCAAGGCAAAAGAGCCTTAAGGGCTAGGCAATAGGGGTTAAGTGACTTGCCCAGGGTCACATAGCTGGGAAGTGTCTGAGGCCAGATTTGTATGTAGGACCTCTTGTCTCTAGGCCTGACTCTCAATCCACTGAGCCACCCAGCTGCACCTAAGCAGTTTTCTAAGACTATAAGTTAAAGAGCTTTTGACATCTTGCATTGGTAGAGGGAGTTTCTTCACCTACTTCCCTTTAATGATAGAATCACAATTTCAGTAGTTACATGATAAATGGAAACATATTTATCCATGTATTGTATATAATTCTTTGTTATTAAAATAAGAGCATATTTTAATTTTATAATGACAATTGTTTTGGCCTTTGAAAAATAGGAAATTATTTCCTATAGACATGCTGTTGTTAAGTCTTCTGAGTCACAGTCTGAGTTCTTCTTTCCTTCCCAAGTGTATGGGAAATACATAAAAGTATCCACTACTTGCTTCTTATTGCTCTTGAGAATTCTTCTTTCTTACTCTGTATCTTCTAGTTAGTTGTTTACTATTCTATTTCAAACTGCTCTGTTCAACTGGTTGAGCCATTTATGACTATTTCTGCCAATGATTTGCCCTTGCAGTCTTTTCAGTAGAAATGAGTGGGTCAGGGCCTTTCCAGTTTTTTACTCAGAAGCAGTCTGACTTCAAGCTTCCATCCACTGACTTAGAATGCAGACTGAGTACATCCCAAGAATATGGGAGCACAGTGGGGTTGAGAATAAGATGTTGCACCACAATTTAAATAGTTATGCTATTGTAAGAAAAAACTTGTCTTGGTGACCTGTTGCTTCATTAAATTTTAGTTTATCTTGGGTTTGTTTGTTTTTTTTCCGGCTATTCTATTTATCATTCTTCTAATATGCATTTTAGGAGTTCCCTTTATAATTCTCTCACCATTTGCATTCTCCTTGAAGATGCTGTTAGGAAAACATCACTTTTTAAGAGAAATTTCCATTCCTTGTCATTCTGCTTTAATACCTCAATGTTAGTATACTTTAAAATAAAACATTCTAAATTTTGTCTACCTACATAAGTGGACAATCAGTTGAGGAATCCCTTTCATTTTCCCCTGAGCCTCTGGCTCAAGTTCTATCTTGTCCAAACTATTGATTAGTTTTATTTTTGTAGCCAGAATAACATTTAATTTCATCCAAACTCTTCTGTTCTGAAAAAGTTTGGATGGACTATCATCAAAATAAAAGGAATTGCTGCTAAGATGTTAGATTAAAAACACAGTAAGGCTGCACTGCAGAAATTGAGATGGAATGGGGAAATCTAACATCATTCTTTTCTCTACTTTTGCATATTTTTTCTTCATTTTTTCATTCCCTCTTATTCTAGATTGGAATTAAAGGATAATGCTTCCATCTCACTAATAAATTTCCAATCCTCAGGAAAAATGTGTACCTACCAAAATAATGTTGTGGGATTTAAGCAGCTACCAAGCACTTCTTTATTAAAACAAGAGGTAGTAATTATAAAATTTCAAGAACATTTGAAAACTTAGGATAAAATAAACATAATATGTATTTATTACATTTTAAAGAGAAAATGGAAAATGGAAACAGATGCATTTTAACTGATACCTTTACAGGATTTAAATTAATTGTTGAACAATAATTTAAATACTCTCTATAGATACCTTAATAAATACCAAGAATACAAATAAAAAAGAAAGAAACCCTTTGTCCCGAAGAATCTTAATTTGTCAGTTAAAATATGTTCATATATAACATGAAATATATAAAATAACAACATAGTAATGGGTGGAGAAAGTGCTAATAATTGACTGAATCAACAAAGGCATTTTGGAAGAAATGGTGCTTGGATCTAGCTTTGAAAGATTTTCTAATATTCCAGAAAACAAAGCCATCTTCTTTATTTGAAAAGGTGAAAATATATTGTATATAATTTATTTTGTTCTAAATTTGTCAAATTTAGTTTATTATGAATAGATTTTAAGTAATAGATAAATGACTAGAATTTATTTGGAAATTATTTTGTTCTTTATTATAAATGAAATTGCAAGTTTTTGAACTTTATGGAATCTAGCATTTCTATTTTTGCCACCTTATGACAAGCAAATATAAAATGGAGAATAGATAATCAATTTGTAACAAAACAAATAAGATTATTATGCTTTTTATTTTATGGGTTAAAATAATTTCCACAATGTTGATTGTCAGGAAGCATTCACTAAGCATCTATTATGTTCCAGAGATTGAGCTAAGGGTTGGGAATACAAAGAAAATAAAAAAAACAACAACAACAAAATAAAACAATCCCTTCTGACAAGGTATTTCACAGTGCAATTGAAGAGACAACATACAAACAACTACTTACTAACAAAAAATGTACAGAATAAGTTAGAAATAATCCATGGAGAGATATCATTAATATTAGGCAGGATGGGAACAAAGTAGAAGGTAAGACTTTATCTGGAGCTTGAAGGAAGCCAGAAAAGGTAGGAAACAGATAGAGGGAGGAAGAAATGGGAGGAAACATAGGAAGAAAACTGGTGAAAATACTTGAATTCAGAAGATAAAGTGTATTATTTAAGGAATAGCAAGGAGGCTAGTCTCATTGCGATCAAAAGGAGTGAATAAATTTTAAGAATCATAGAAATATAAGAGGAAGTCAGATTAAAAGATGAAATGGAATAGGATTTTATATTTAATAATACAGATGGCAGAGGAAGCCAATGGGGTTCATTGAATAGGAGAGTAACATAGTCATATACTCATTTTAGGAAAATCAGTTTGACAAGTGAATGGAAGAAGATTTGGAGTGGGGTAAGACATGAAGCAAGAGACTAACCAGAAGTCCATTGTCATAGTCAAAGTAGGGAAAGATAAAAGCTTAT
This sequence comes from Monodelphis domestica, assembly GCF_027887165.1. NCBI lineage: Eukaryota > Metazoa > Chordata > Mammalia > Didelphimorphia > Didelphidae > Monodelphis > Monodelphis domestica. The sequence goes on along the minus strand of NC_077229.1, from coordinate 464,187,420 downwards.
ACCTGGATGCCGACAATGTCAAAAGATAGAAGGTGGGAATATCCAAGAGATGTTATAAAGGTAGAATTAATGGTATTTGGCTAAATATTGAATAGAGGAAAAGTGAGAAGTCAAATATGACACCTTGGTTTCAAACTCAAGTGCCTGAGATATCAGCGATGACACTGACATTTACAGGAAAGGTAGAAAGAGGATAAGGTTTGTGTAGAGAAGACAGTTTTAGTTTTGTATGCATCGAGATGAAGATATTTATTGTCAAGAACATACTGAAAGTCAGTTTGAATCAATGAAATTCTCACACTGAACATATATCAATTGGCTCAAGACAGAGGCTCAAAAGGCAACTGCTATATTTTCATGTGAACATTTACACCTGAGAAATCAATAAGTCATGGATTTTTTTTTGTTGTTATTGATTGCCTAGACTTAAAGTGACAGAAACAAATGTTAATAATATAGGTTACACTTAAAAATGTTATGCCTATATTTCTCATCCCTGTTCCTACTCCAAAAAGCTAATGGCTGAAAATTTACCAGCACTCCCTTGGCTTCAGGCTACCCAGTTGAAGGTGTCTAATTGGGCATTGAAGAAGAATGGCATTTAGGACAGAGGACAGACCTGGATATGTAGACTTGAATATCAGCAGCATAGATATGATAATTGAATCCCTGGGTACAGATGCTTGAAGGACCCATATGAAGTGATGCAGAATGAAATAAGCAGAAGTGGGATAACACTGTAAAGAGTAACAATAATATTGCATGATGACCAAATGAGAAAGATTTAGCTATTTTTAGCAATACAATAATCCAGAACAATCTGAAGAATTTATGACAAAGAATGCTGTCCACCTCCAAAGAAATGATTGGAGTTGTAATGAGAGTAAAAGCATAATATTTTTCACTTTAGTTCATCTATGTGTGTGTGTGTTTGATTTTTATGAGTACTCTCTTACAACAATGAACAATATGTAAATATTTTGCATATCAATTCATGTAAGATAGAGGTCAAATTGCTTAGCATCTACAGGAAGGGGATGGGAAGGGAGGGACAGATCCAATTTGGATCTTATAACTTCAGAAAAGAAGATATTTATTATTACATCTAATTTTGGGGAAAATCTTTAGAAATTTTTTTAAAAATGTGATACTAAGATATGTTTTTTGGACAAACTAATTAACAATAATTTGTTACTTGAATGTATTGATCTATCAATTTTCACAGTAATACTATGATAGAAGTTTGAATAAGAGGAGAAATTAAAGGAAAATAATATCATGAAGTTTTTTACTCTGGTCTTTCTTATTTAACAAGCAAATATTAAGCATTTGCAATATGCAAGTAATTGGGGATAGTAAATAAAACAAATCTTGCCCTCAGGAAGCTTATATTATATATATATATATGTATATGTATATATATACATATATATGCATATATAGTGAGTATCTTCCATGTATCTTTAATGTAGGACCTATATAGAAGGATGTGTTTGATGATACTGGAATCATTGTAAAATGTATTATTTCGGTGATATTATGACACTTTGACTCTTTTTGTTTTCACAGAACAATTACAGAACAATAATGAATCCATCCATGTGTTTATAGAACCTAGTCTTATCCAGAAAGAGAAAAAAATATATAATTGAAGCTTAGTTTGTATATAAACATTAAGGTACAGATGTACCATTTAATAATGATGTCACCTCAGAAATAATTGCAAAGGACTTTTTGGCACTATAAACCAAACTTCATCATTAAAATTAGATAATTTGTTGCAATAAAAGCATAATATTAGAAACATAATCATAGAAGCACTTTGAGGATATAAAATGTAATTAAAATTGTTTGGTTGGGACTTAACCTGCATCTGTAGAGGCTCCCAATTTCCTTATACAAAAATTAGATTATTAGAAAATTAATTATTAATCATATGGGTGATAAAAATGTCCTAGTGTAGTTAACATATTCTTTGACAGCATGGGAACTCAGATAAAGTTGATTTTTAGAGTTCAATGCCATTGGTTCAAGTAATCCCCAATGTAAAAACTATTCCCACCCTTCTCTTTCCTGGTCCTTTTGATTTTTTAGTTATAATAACTTTATCATCTTGACTCCACTTTTAATATCTATAGGAATCAATGTATTATGTAGTCTTTATCTGCTTTTGAGAAGATAATTAATCAAAATAAAAAAGAAAACTAAGCCAGCAATCAAAAACAGAAAGGATTCTAAATCCACTCTTCTCATGAAAAAAATAGCAATGCTCTTTGAAAGTAGAAAATAATCTTCTTACACTTGATATTATTTCTTTTCTACATAAATTGGAACTATCAGATAAATATATTTATATTATAAATGACAAAATAAATCATAGTTTTAATAAATTATTTTAAAGAAATTTTAACAAATTATTTTGAAAAGGGACCATTAGCATCGAAAGTGATAGAACTATTAAACTAATAAACAAGACTAAAAGCTGGTACTTTGAAAAAAACAGACAAAATAGACAAAGTACTGGTCAATCTAATGAAAAAAAAGGAAAGAAAGGCAAATTAACAGCATCAAAGATGAAAAGGGGGACATCACCTCCAATGAAGAAGAGATTATGGCATTCATTAAAAACTACTTTGCCCATCTATATGGCAATAAATATACCAACCTAGGTGATATGGATGAATATTTACAAAAATATAAATTGCCTAGACTAACAGAAGAAGAAATAGAATTCTTAAATAATCCCATATCAGAAAAATAAATCCAACAGGCCATCAAAGAACTCTCTAAGAAAAAATACCCAGGACCTGATGGATTAACAAGTGACTTCTATCAAACATTCAAAGAATAGCTAATCCTAATAATATACAAACTATTTGCCATAATAAGCAAAGAGGGAGTTCTACCAAATTCCTTTTATGACACAAACATGGTACTGATTCCAAAGCCAGAAAGGTCAAAAATGGAGAAAGAAAACTATAGACCAATCTCCATAATGAATATAGATACAAAAATCTTAAATAGGACACTAGCAAAAAGACTCCAACAAGTGATCAGGAGGATCATTCACTATGATCAAGTAGGATTTATACCAGGAATGTAGGGCTGGTTCAATATTAGGAAAACCATCCACATAATTGACCATATCAACAAACAGACAAAAATCACATGATTATCTCAATAGACACAGAAAAAGCCTTTGATAAAATACAACACCCATTCCTATTAAAAACACTAGAAATGTAACGTAACAAATAGAAGAATGGATTAGAATCCAAAACCCTACCATATGTTGTCTCCAAGAAACACACATGAGGCGGGTAGACACCCACAAGGTCAGAATTAAAGGATGGAGTAAGACCTTCTGGGCCTCAAGTGACAGAAAGAAGGCAGGAGTGGCAATCATGATATCTGATAAAGCCAAAGCAAAAATAGACCTGATCAAAAGGGATAGGGAAGGTTATTATATTTTGTTAAAAGGGACTTTAGATAATGAGGAAATATCACTAATCAACATATATGCACCAAATAATATAGCACCCAAATTTCTAATGGAGAAACTAGGAGAATTGAAGGAAGAAATAGACAGTAAAACCATATTAGTGGGAGACTTAAACCAACCATTATCAAATTTAGATAAATCAAATCAAAAAATAAATAAGAAAGAGGTAAAAGAAGTGAATGAAATCTTAGAAAAATTAGAATTAATAGACATATGGAGAAAAATAAATAGGGATAAAAAGGAATACACCTTCTTCTCAGCACCACATGGCACATTCAAAAAGATTGACCATACATTAGGTCACAGAAACATGGCACACAAATGCAGAAAAGCAGAAATAATAAATGCAGCCTTTTCAGACCAAAAGGCAATAAAAATAACGATCAGTAATGGTACATGGAAAACCAAATCAAAAACTAATTGGAAACTAAACAATATGATACTCCAAAATCGTTTAGTTAGAGAAGAAATCATAGAAACAATTAATAATTTCATCGAGGAAAATGACAATGGCGAGACATCCTTTCAAACCTTTTGGGATGCAGCCAAAGCAGTAATCAGAGGTAAATTCATATCCCTGAGTGCATATATTAACAAACTAGGGAGAGCAGAGATCAATCAATTGGAAATGCAAATAAAAAAACTCGAAAGTGACCAAATTAAAACCCCCCAGCAGAAAACCAAACTAGAAATCCTAAAAATTAAGGGAGAAATTAATAAAATTGAAAGTGATAGAACTATTGATTTAATAAATAAGACAAGAAGCTGGTACTTTGAAAAAACAAACAAAATAGACAAAGTACTGGTCAATCTAATTAAAAAAAGGAAGGAAGAAAAGCAAATTAACAGCATCAAAGATGAAAAGGGGGACATCACCTCTGAGGAAGAGGAAATTAAGGCAATCATTAGAAATTACTTTGCCCAATTATATGGCAATAAATATACCAATTTAAGTGATATGGATGAATATATACAAAAATGCAAACTGCCTAGACTAACAGAAGAGGAAATAGAATTCTTAAATAATCCCATATCAGAAAATGAAATCCACCAAGCCATCAAAGAACTTCCTAAGAAAAAATCCCCAGGGCCTGATGGATTCACCAGTGAATTCTATCAAACATTCAGAGAACAGTTAATCCCAATACTATGCAAACTATTTGACATAATAAGCAAAGAGGGAGTTCTACCAAACTCCTTTTATGACACAAACATAGTACTGATTCCAAAACCAGGCAGGTCAAAAACAGAGAAAGAAAACTATAGACCAATCTCCCTAATGAATATAGATGCAAAAATCTTAAATAGGATACTAGCAAAAAGACTCCAGCAAGTGATCAGAAGGGTCATCCACCATGATCAAGTAGGATTTATACCAGGGATGCAGGGCTGGTTCAATATTAGGAAAACCATCCACATAATTGACCACATTAACAAGCAAACCAACAAGAACCACATGATTATCTCAATAGATGCAGAAAAAGCCTTTGATAAAATACAACACCCATTCCTATTAAAAACACTAGAAAGCATAGGAATAGAAGGGTCATTCCTAAAAATAATAAACAGTATATATCTAAAACCATCAGCTAATATCATTTGCAATGGGGATAAACTAGATGCATTCCCAATAAGATCAGGAGTGAAACAAGGATGCCCATTATCACCTCTATTATTTGACATCATACTAGAAACACTAGCAGTAGCAATTAGAGAAGAAAAAGAAATTGAAGGCATCAAAATAGGCAAGGAGGAGACCAAGTTATCACTTTTTGCAGATGACATGATGGTCTACTTAAAGAATCCTAGAGATTCAACCAAAAAGCTAATTGAAATAATCAACAACTTTAGCAAAGTTGCAGGATACAAAATAAACCCACATAAGTCATCAGCTTTTCTATATATCTCCAACACAGCTCAGCAGCAAAAACTAGAAAGAGAAATCCCATTCAAAATCACCTTAGACAAAATAAAATACCTAGGAATCTACCTCCCAAGACAAACACAGGAACTATATGAACACAACTACAAAACACTCGCCACACAACTAAAACTAGACTTGAGCAATTGGAAAAACATTAACTGCTCATGGGTAGGACGAGCCAACATAATAAAAATGACTATCCTGCCCAAACTTATTTATCTATTTAGTGCCATACCCATGGAACTCCCAAAAAATTTCTTTACTGATTTGGAAAAAAACATAACAAAGTTCATTTGGAATAACAAAAGATCAAGGATATCCAGGGAAATAATGGAAAAAAAACACTAATGAGGGGGGCCTAGCAGTCCCAGACCTCAAACTATATTACAAAGCAGCAGTCATCAAAACAATTTGGTACTGGCTAAGAGACAGAAAGGAGGATCAGTGGAATAGACTGGGGGAAAGCGACCTCAGCCAGATAGTATACGATAAACCCAAAGATCCCAGGTCTTGGGACAAAAATTCACTATTTGATAAGAACTGCTGGGAAAATTGGAAGACAGTGTGGGAGAGATTAGGAATTGATCAACACCTCACACCCTACACCAAGATAAATTCAAAATGGGTGAAAGACTTAAACATAAAGAAGGAAACCATAAGTAAATTGGGTAAACACAGAATAGTATACATGTCAGACCTTTGGGAAGGGAAAGACTTTAAAACCAAGCAAGACATAGAGAGAATCACAAAATGTAAAATAAATAATTTCGACTACATCAAATTAAAAGGCTTTTGTACAAACAAAAGCAATGTAACTAAAATCAGAAGGAAAACAACAAGTTGGGAAAAAATCTTCATTAAAAACCTCTGACAAAGGTTTAATTACTCAAATTTATAAAGAGCTAAATCAATTGTACAAAAAATCAAGCCATTCCCCAATTGATAAATGGGCAAGGGACATGGATAGACAGTTTTCAGATAAAGAAATCAAAATTATTAATAAGCACATGAAGAAGTGCTCCACATCTCTTATAATCAGAGAGATGCAAATCAAAACAACTCTGAGGTATCACCTCACACCTAGCAGATTGGCTAACATGACAGTTATGGAAAGTAATGAATGCTGGAGGGGATGTGGCAAAGTAGGGACATTAATTCATTGCTGGTGGAGTTGTGAACTGATCCAGCCATTCTGGAGGGCAATTTGGAACTATGCACAAAGGGCGATAAAAGAATGTCTACCCTTTGATCCAGCCATAGCACTGCTGGGTTTGTACCCCAAAGAGATAATGGACAAAAAGACTTGTACAAAAATATTCATAGCTGCGCTCTTTGTGGTGGCCAAAAACTGGAAAATGAGGGGATGCCCATCAATTGGGGAATGGCTGAACAAATTGTGGTATATGTTGGTGATGGAATACTATTGTGCTCAAAGGAACAATAAAGTGGAGGAATTCCATGTGAACTGGAACAACCTCCAGGAAGTGATGCAGAGCGAGAGGAGCAGAACCAGGAGAACATTGTACACAGAGACAAACACACTGTGGTATCATCGAACGTAATGGACTCCTCCATTAGTGGTGGTGTAATGTCCCTGCACAATCTGCAGGGATCAAGGAGAAAAAAACACTATCCAAAAGCAGAGGACAAACTGAGGGAATAGAAACACCAAGGAAAAGCAACTGCCTGACTACAATGGCTGAGGGGACATGACAGAGGAAAGACTCGGAGCGAACACTCTGATGCAAATACTAACAACATGGCAATGGGTTCAAGTCAAGAACACATATGATACCAGTGGAATCACACGTCGGCCACGGGGGGTGGGAGGGAGGAAAAGAAAATGATCTTTGTCTTTAATGAAAAATGCATGGAAATGATCAAATAAAATACAATAAAATTAAAAAAAAACACTAGAAAGCATAGGAATAGAAGGGTCTTTCCTAAAAATAATAAATAGTATATATCTAAAACCATCAGCTAACATCATCTGCAATGGAGATAAACTAGATGCATTCCCAATAAAATCAGGAGTGAAACAAGGATGCCCATTATCACCTCTATTATTTAACATTGTACTAGAAACATTAGCAGTAGCAATTAGAGAAGAAAAAGAAATTGAAGGCATCAAAATAGTCAAGGAGGAGACCAAGCTATGGCTCTTTGCAGATGATATGATGGTATTATTAAAGAATCCTAGAGAATCAACCAAAAAGCTAGTCGAAATTATCAACAACTTTAGCAAAGTTGCAAGTTACAAAATAAAACCGCATAAATCATCAGCATTTCTATATATTTCCAACACAGCTCAGTGGCAAGAATTAGAAAGAGAAATCCCATTCAAAATCACCTTAGACAAAATAAAATACTTAGGAATCTATCTGCTGTGACAAACACAGGAACTATATGAACACAACTACAAAACACTCTCCACGCAACTAAAACTAGACTTGAGCAATTGGAAAAATATTAATTGCTCGTGAGTAGTATGAGCCAATATAATAAAAATGACCATCCTACCCAAGCTTATTTATCTATTTAGTGCTATACCCATTGAACTTTCAAAAAAAATTTTACTGACTTAGAAAAAAACCATAACAAAGTTCATTTGGAAGAACAAAGGGTCAAGGATATCCAGGGAAATAATGAAAAAAAAATACAAAGGAAGGTGGCCTTGCAGTCCCAAATTTCAAACTATACTATAAAGCAGTGGTCATCAAAACAATTTGGTACTGGCTAAGAGACAGAAAGGAGGATCAGTGGAATAGTCTTGGGGTAAGTGACCCCAGTAAGACAATATATGACAAACCCAAAGAGCCCAGCTTCTGGGACAAAAACCCACTATTTGACAAAAAATGCAGTGAAAACTGGAAGGCAGTGTGAGAGAGATTTGGTTTAGATCAACATCTCACACCCTACACCAAGATAATCTCAGAATGGGTGAACGACTTAAACATAAAGAAGTAAACTATAAGTAAATTAGGTGAACACCGAATAATATACATGTCAGATCTTTAGGAAGGGCAAGACTTTAAAACCAAACAAGACATAGAAAGAGTCACAAAATGTAAAATAAAAAAAAATTTGATTACATCAAATTAAAAAGTTTTTGTACAAACAAAAGCAATGTAACCAAATTGAGAAGGGAAGCAACAAATTGGGAAACAATTTTCATAACAAAATCCTCTGACAAAAGTCTAATTACTCAAATTTCTTAAGATCTAAATCAATTGTACAAAAAATCAAGCCATTCTCCAATTGATAAATGGGCAAGGGAAATGGATAGGCAGTTCTCAGATAAAGAAATCAAAACTATTAACAAGCACATGAAGAAGTGTTCTACATCTCTTATAATCAGAGAGATGCAAATCAAAACAACTCTGAGGTATCACCTCACACCTAGCAGATTGGCTAACATAACAGCAAAGGAAAGTAATGAATGCTGGAGGGGATGTGGCAAAGTAGGGACATTAATTCATTGCTGGTGGAGTTGTGAACTGATCCAACCATTCTGGAGGGCAATTTGGAACTATGCCCAAAGGGCGACAAAAGAATATCTACCCTTTGACCCAGCCATAGCACTGCTGGGTCTGTACCCCAAAGAGATAATGGACACAAAGACTTGTACAAAAATATTCATAGCTGCGCTCTTTGTGGTGGCCCAAAACTGGAAAACGAGGGGATGCCCATCAATTGGGGAATGGCTGAACAAACTGTGGTATATGTTGGTGATGGAATACTATTGTGCTCAAAGGAATAATAAAGTAGAGGAATTCCATGGAGACTGGAACAACCTCCAGGAAGTGATGCAGAGCAAGAGGGGAAGAACCAGGAAAACATTGTACACATAGACTGATACACTGTGGTACGAGAGAACATAATGGACTTCTCCATTAGTGTAAATACAATGTCCCTGAACATTCTGCAGAGAAAAAATACTCTATCCACAAGCAAAGGACAAATGGTGAGAGTAAAAATACTGAAGATAAGCAACTGCTTGACTACAGGTGTGGAAGGGACATGAATGAGGAGGAAATTAGTTTGAATCAAGGACACATGTGATACCCAGCGGAATCATGCATTGGCTAGGGGAGAGGTTGTGGGGGGTAGGGGGGAGGAAAAGGAACTTTGTTTCCAAGGAATATTGCTTGAAAATGACCACATAAATTAATGTTTAAATTGGGGAAAAAAAAGAAAAGGGGCCATTAGCTATATATAAACATCTTATTCAAAATGTTCCTTTTTTTATTCCAAAAGCATAATGATATTACTTTTTCAATTTTGTATCATTTAGTCAATTGGCTGGGGGTACAAAGAAAGGCAAGCAAATCAGTCTCTGTTTTCAAAGGGCTCAACTTTCAATAGAAAAGGCAGGGCAAAGACACAATACAATAAATAAATACATAAATACATGTGTATTATATATATGTATGTGTGTGTATATTTCCAAGCATATGTATATACATATGATGAATCTAATGCAAAAAAATAAGGAAGAGCTTATGATCAAGCCAGGGAAAATCTACTTGCAGAAGATGAAACGTTAGATGAGATTTGAAGGAATACAGTAATATGAAGAGTGGGAGAAATTAAGAGAGACAGAGAGAGGTGCGATTAAGGGAAAAAGAGAGACAGAGGCAGAAAAAAGAGAGAGAAATATTTCAAGAATAGTAGACAACTAATAAAAGCATTCAATGTTAAGTGTATGAAGAACTGCAAGGAGGTCAGTGTAACTGAACCAAAGCTTTTGAGTAGGGGAATAAGGTTAAAATAGAGAAAGACGTATGATCGTGACAGGCTATAAGGGGTTTTGAAAGCAAAAAAATTAGGATCATATATTTCATTCTGGAGGTTGTAGGGAGTTACTAGAGTTCAATGAATAGGGAGATGACACGGTCAAATGATGGTCAAAATCCAGTAAAAAAAATAATAACCTATGTAACTCCCACTGTTGATGGGACTTATTCTGTTGTTAGGGAGTCAACAACTATTCATAAACTATCTTTTAAAGCAGAAATTTATAGCAAAAGAAAATAAGAAAGTTTGACTAAGGTAAGAAAGTTCTATTTTTCAGCAAGTAGGAATACAGGCAATAGGTGCAGTTGGTAGCTCTACAGCAGCCAGGTGACTGTAGAGCATTTCTCCAGTCAAATTTGTGACCTGGTGAGTGAGGTCTGTTCTTTTCCTTTCATCAGAGCACAAGGACCCTGCTCAGACTTAGGTTATTAGGAGAAAATTTTTTTAACCACTGTCATAAAGAGGCAAAAATATTTTTGAATTTACTAAAATGTACTATTGTGTAAAATAGTAGCATCAACAAGAGTAACTCAGAAGATGCAAGAGACTAAGAAAATATAAGGGAATGTAAACTATTCTGAACCATAGTATTCTTTTCCTAGGATATGAATTATGATATTATTAACCCTCATCCTAGAAATGCTCCTTTAGGACAAGGACTGTTTTGTTCTTTGTTTGCATATATGAATTGACACCTAGAAAGTGTTTAATGAATATTGATTGAATGAATGAATAATGAGCAAGTAAATAAATGAGTATATGAATCCCTTCTCCCTTAGGATGTTGATTAATTTCTAAGTTCCAGCAATTTAATTTCATGTGTAGGACTCTTTCTCAAGTCAAGAATAATCTGTAATTACTCCCAGGGGAAATGGGTTTTTCATCTCTGCATTTTTAATTATGGTGCTTTAAACTTCTATCCTTCAGTGACCTTCAGATGACCAGGCATCATCTGCATGATAGAGCCAATTACCAGGATATTAAAAGCTTGAGTTGGTTCTTGACATCCCTCCTAATCTTCCTTTCTGTTAAAAGATTTTGTATCAGCATGAGGAAAATCCTTACCTTTTAATAGAACATCAAGGCAAATTTGAATGATATTTTTTAAAACTCAATTGAGCAAAAGCGCATGCTATGTTGTTTGTCAACTTTCCATAGAAAATTATGAGGTAGATTAAAATATGAATTTTAATGGCTGATAAGACAGCTGAGTTTTTGTTCTAAATCCAGAATATTCTGATAGCACTTAAAAAATCTGTATTAATATAGTAGAGCAATTATCTTTCCTATTACAAATGTTAATAAAAAATAACCATTTTATTTTGAAAGAAATAAAAATATACTTACATATTCAGTATAATAAACTTTCATGTCATAGTTTGATGTTTCTCTAAATACAATTACTTGAACTCAGTACATAAATTTTAAGTTAATATATTTTCTTAAAAGATCTAAATGGATTGTACAAATATGGTATCTGTATACATGTGACCAAGTTTTACCTCATTTCAAGGTATTTTACTACAACAAAACATCACAAACACATATGAAATATAAGAAAATGGATATCTTAATAATTCTAAGCAACCTTCTCAGGGAAAAATTGTGGATCCTGAGTGTCTAAAGATAAGTTAGTGATAAGAGGAAAGAAGAAAGAGGTATAGAAGAATATATAGGGTGATTTCATTCTTATTTTTTTAAATCTAATATATACAGAAGGCCTTCAAATTATTAAAGCTTTAAACTTTTTATCTGCACAACATCTTTTGGGCTACCTTTAAAAGAAAAAAAATGGGGGAAGTTAGGTGGGGTAGTGAATATAGTGACAGGCCTGAAATCTTGAATATCATCCTAAGTTCAAATATAACCTCAGATACTAGATATGTGACCCTGGACAAGTCACCCTGTTTGCTTCAGTTCCTCAGCAGTAAAGCTGGAAAAGGAAATGACAAATCACTTCAGAATCTCTGCCAAAAAATGCCCCATATTCGGTCATTAAGAGTCAATATGATTAAAACAACTGAATATAACAATATTAAAAAAAAGAAAAAACTATATAGGTTCACTTTATAATATAATACTTTTGTATATTGAAAATTATATTTGTTGACCATTTTTAATTTAAAATGAAGAAGAGAAAAATATGGAATTGATCTACATAAATCAGAGATTTCTCAAAATCCTGCTATAGATGACATACCAATTTGGAGTTGAGAGTTAAAATAGGGACCAATATATCTTGATTGATTTGCTCTACAAATTTAATTTGACAGATGAATTCTGACTTCATTCCTTTGATTATAATGACAAATTGAGATAAGTTTAGTAGGAAAGAGATATTTGAAGAGATTATCTGTGATGAAATCAAGGAGTGAAATTAAAGGCTGACAGAAAACTTTAACAAGTATTGACAAGAGAAAAATTAGGAGATCTAAATAGAAGGAAACTAGTATTTTTTTACAAGCCAGAGAAAGTTTTAGTCAGAAGAAAAGAGGTCTTGGGGAATATTTGGGAACCATTATTTGAGGTATTCCATTTTGATACCTGTAAATCAATTCAACCTAAACTGAGATGCCCTGCTTTGGAAAATAAAATAACTTCATTATGGAGAAAAGCTTTTTTCTTTATCTCTGTAAATATCAAACTTGAATTTTCTCCATTAATACATTACTAAGGCAGGTGCACTATGAAAGGAAGCCTCTGGTATTTTGCAAATTATTTTGCAGAACTAAAACTAGGCAGATTAGGTTAAAAGTTTAGTTATGATCTCAAATGAAATACAACAATTACATGAATCAGGTAATTAACTCAGTTTCCTAATTAAAGATAAATTTGGATATCTCAGCAATAAATTATATTAATCTTAAAACAATAGTAAACATACAACAACTTTATCTCCTGGAAAAGAAAATACAAATACTCAAGATTTATAGGTTGCAGTGAATATAATTGGAATGCAAATCCAGAATGCCTCTTGAAGATATGGCCAGTTTGTTCATTTCAATTGTCCCCAGGCCAATAAAGATTGTCACATAATTTGTTTGGCCAGGAGTGATTAGTATTGATTGTGAAAGTAACTGTATTGCATTAGCTGTGTGATGGTAAGTTCTCCTGCTGCTTGAAGATAGGGTTGATGGTTTGCTGACATCTTAAAACCTGTAAAGAAAATTAGAACTAGAGAAGACTTCTCATTGCTTCAGAGTTGGATGTGCCACTTAAATTGCTACTAGAGATAAACTTGGAATCCTCTGTGACAAGATGGAATTAAAGGGCAAATGAGTTAATTGGCTTCAATATTATCTGCTTTTTTTTTACCATAATTTCTTCTCTATATATAGCTGAACTCAAGCAATACAAAATTAAGGATATTATATAGATAAATATAGGAATGTACATGGATTTGGAGGACAGAGGCCTGCATTAACCAGCATAGACTGTAAAAGTTTAAGTATCTTAAGGACAAGAACATCAAAATGACTATTATAAGGCACAAGTGCTTTATACCAATCTGTATAATATAAATTCACACTAATAAAATGTTATTACTTTGTTGCAAAATGATTTTAATGATAAATATTCATTCACACATTGAATTTATTTTTTGATATGCAAATGTTATTTTATGTATTCTCAACTATTCACCTTACAAGCACATTGGTCAAAGACTTTTCAAAATAGATAGAAAACTATAAGGTTAGCCAGGTACAAAATGTGCAGGGTTAGAATTTCAGTATTTTTAGAAACTCATTATTTAAATAGTAACAAATATTTTAGCTTGTAATTTTTGCTAATATAATTAGTACACGTAATGATAATAGTATATAATAAGCACATGTAATGCTAATATAATCATAGAGATAATTAATTTGCCTTAAAAATTTGAAGATATCAGCAAACCATTCACCATATCCATAAAGATCAGGTTAACCGAACCATCACATGGCTGATTCATTTTGATAACTTTCACAATCAATACTAAATTATTGTATAGATCTATGTATATGTGTATGTTTTATGTGTATATACATATACATGCACACATATACTAATAAGTATATAGATACTATGATTATGTACATATAATTACATATATATATAATACATACATGTATTTGTGCATGTATATATGTGTATATTTACCTAGAATGTATCAGTTAAAGTTAGTATGCCAAATATATACACACTTTAATGTTCACTGAATGATCTGGGGACATATGTTCACCTTAAAAACCTGTTTAACTCCCACCCTTTGAGCCAGCCATAGCACTGCTGGTTTTGTACCCCAAAGAAATAATAAGGAGAAAGACTTGTACAAGAATATTCACAGCTGTGCTCTTTGTGGTGGCAAAAAAATTGGAAAATGAGGGGATGCCCTTCAATTGGGGAATGGCTGAACAAGTTGTGGTATTTGTTGTTGATGAAATACTATTGTACTCAAAGGCATAATGAAATGGAGGAATTCCATGTGAACTGGAATGACCTCCAGGAATTGATGCAGAGTGAAAGAAGCAGAACCAGGAGAACATTGTCCACAGAGACTGATACACTGTAACACAATCGAATGTAATGGACTTCTCTACTAGCAGCAATACAGTGATACAGGACAATTCTGAGGGACTTATGAGAAAGAATACTATCCATATCCAGAAAAAGAATTGTGGGAATAGAAACACAGAAGAAAAACATATGATTGTTCATGTAGTTTTATGGTGATATGATTAGAGTTTTGATATAAAATTTGATTAAGATTTGATATTAAAACATCACTCTACTGTAAATATGAATAACCTAAAAATGGGTTTTATACAATGATACATGTATAACCATGTGGAATTGCTTGTCAGCTTCAGGACAGGAGAGGGAACTGGGGGTTGGGAATCATGAATCATGTAACCATAGAAAAATATTCTAAATGAAAAAAAAGAAAAAATCTGCTTAACTATAATAAGGTTTTTGGCCACCCAATAATAACTTAAGATACTTGGGAGAGGTTCTGCTAATCTTCCCACCCCATTTTTGATCAAGGTACTTGTGGGTAGTACAATTGCAAAGTTCCCAAGAATTTTAAGGAGCAGGTGGAGATACCCCATAAAAATTCAGGAAAATTGCTTTCTAATGTTTAGCTAATGCTACTCATAGTTCTGAAGTTGAGGTGAGATTTAAAATAAATGATAATACTTTATTTTCCCATCCACCTTTCTCCAGAGACTGCATGCTCATACCTTTTTGTTTTGTTTTAATCTGGAAAGAAAGAATATAGTCTTTATTGGTAAATACATATTTTTGTTTCAAAGTTTTTGATTATGATGAAAAAAATTGACTAACCAAACAAAACTATTTATTTACTGATATTTTGTGTATGTAAAGGATATGACAAAGAACACAAATTCATTGTCCATACCATAAGCTATCTGATTAGTGAAAGCTAATTTGGGGGCTTAGAGCTAATTTAGAACAAGTAGAAAAAGTTGAGAGACAAGTATTGAATTGTATGAACCTGCCAATAAAGTCTGGATTCATATACCTCTAGAAATAAAGTTGTAACTACTAAAAATGGAGGAAGTAAACAAAGTAACAATTTGACACAAAATACTGAAGTAATGTGGCTGAACCTTCTCCATAAGGGGTCCCCTAACCAGAATCAATAATGGGAGAGACAGAATTCCAATGAAGTAGATGGGAGAATTGGGTAATTTTCTTCAGCTCATAAAATATCATCCTAGCACCTTAAAGATAATTTATTAAAAACTTATGTTTTGATCCATGTTTAGGTCTCTGCAAAAGGAGAATTAAAACTGTACTTTTCATAAAAAGGATGAATTAGATATAGGATAAATATTTATTGCTTATAAATGGAATACAGAAATAAAAGATTAATATAAAACTCTGGGAATCCACCTAAAACAGGGTTTAGGAAATTATAAATATTATTAAAATCTTCTGGACACTTTATACTTAAACCTCATCTAAACATGAAATATTCTACAGGATTTAGGAATTCTATATTTTTTCTTAACTAAGCACTATCTTTTATCAATGAAATAGCTTTTATTATGCTTGGGGAACTTGATTTCCATTCTTATAAGTTGTTTTCTCAAATGTAGACTTTTTTTTCTTTACATGAGTCAGCTCCTCTGATTGGAGTCTTAGATCTATATATCTATATCATGTATGAATCTAGTTATTTTCATGTTCTTTCATGCATAGATATAGCTACTTGAATAGACGGATTATTTTTGCCCTTCTTTGTAAACCTAACATTTATCATATTGACAAGTATGCTGTTGACTAATAAACTGGTTCAGAACCCCCAAACCCCTCAGTCTCATGAGGTTACCTTCAAGCCTGAACACATATTGACAATATTTGGTCATTTGTTCAGCTACTGAGGAAAGGGAACAAGGAAATGGAATAAGTAAGCATTTATATAGTGAAATATGATTTCATTTGATTTTCATGATAATCTTATGATGAAAGTGTTTTTATTATCCATATTTTAAAGTTGAGCCAACTTAGACAGATATAAGATAAGTAACTTACTTAGCCTAGGGCCTAGGGTCACAGTAAATTTCTGGAGCCAGATTTGAATTGTCTTCCTGTCTCCAGAACCAGAGATCTATCCATTATACATCTATACATCTATACATGACTCAAAGAAAATACAGATCAGAAAACCTGTTTATTTGGTTAAACTGGTGCTTCTTGTGGGAATGACCCCACGTATTCCTAGTTCTTTACTATACAGAGACAGAGAAGCATACTTTGCTAATTGGAGAGTCATAGGACCACTCCAGGCTTTGAAAAGAAAGCTACAACTCATGAAGTAAGGGGAGGAAGTTAAGCCATAGACTGAGACTATTTGATTTATGTCTTTGTACCTCATTGCCCACTGCTAATCTATGTGCCCGGCATATGAAGTACTTTATAAATGCTCATTGATAGATTAATATGTTCCTCTTTTTTCTCTAATGCTTACCAAAGAATATTCACATATATTCGATTTTATATGCTACAAATACTATAACTTTTAATAAATATCTCTCTAATTACATCTAGATCATATTTCCGTAAAAAAAAGCCACTTATATTTTAGGTAATACATGACACCAGACAAAATTCTGTTTTAGAAGGCCTTGTCCTTATTTCCCACAAGGATCATACCAGGAGTCAACAATGTATAGATATGTCAACATGCCCACAGTGATTTGACTTAAATACCAACTGAATTCAGTCAAAACTAGTGTTTGAAAAATCTCATTAAATTCAAATAATCACTAAATCACAAGCTACAAATCATTTCTCTTCAAAAGAATTTTATGATTGACTGAATTTAGTTCCCTTCAAAAATAGTTTATATTTACATATACAAGTCATTCTGAACTAGTTTTGAAACTTAATACAAGTCATTCTGAACTACTTTTGGAAACTAATACTTTTTCATGAGCTAAGTTATCCTATAGGAATCAATTATAGAAGTTTAAACCTAGCTGAGGCTTAAATGATCATTTTGTTCAACCTTATCATTGTATACAAGATGAAATGGAGGGCCAGCAAATTGAGATTTGACTGAGGTCATGTATTTAGGTATATAGCGCAGGTGTCCTGGTTTTCAGTACAGCAATCTTTACACAATGCCATGTCACCTCCTTTTATATCTCATTCCTATGTGACACTCATAAAATAAATCAAATCATTAAAAATTGTTAAAGCACTGTTTTAGGGACCACTTCATGGAAATTTCATGCCACTTGTAAATATGTCAAGAGAATGAAAATTCTAAGAACTATTTCATAATGTGTGGTTTGAATAATCTGGACCAATTATCTGGGAAATTAAAATAATGGAAATGATATTTTGAATGAGATATATTCAGATATTGTGAAAAGTAAGACTAGCTTAAATTTTTCTCACTTTGAAATAAAAAATAACTGAATGACTCAGATGGTAAACCATTTTAATTTTATTCTGCTAAATCAGTTTGCTGTTGAAAAAATGGGGGAGTCATTAAATAGAACCATTTGCAAATAGATTGTTTCAGAATTGATTGAAAATAGATTTAATGAAAATGATGAGAACCAAAGAACTTTGTATAGCTTAAAGCTCTTAGATATACAAATTGACCAGTTGCTCTTTTCCCAATAAACAATAACAAGTTGTTCCAAAGATTAGCCCCCAAATCTATCAAATCCATTATACATACATACATATATATATGTGTGTGTGTGTGTGTGTGTGTATACACATATAATAAGGTTAGTGATCCAATATACTCTTTTTCTAATTGCTTCTTGTGGTGCTGAGAGGACCCTTGATTCTTGAATTACAATCATTTCTATACATAATGCCTATCAATATATTGCCATTAAAATAAACTAGATTCCAGAAAAACAACAAAATAAATTTCAAAACTCTCAGCCTTATAGGGAAGTATGATACAGTAATTCAAATTCAAATTTTTTACTAAAAATTTCATGTTAAATAGTTTCAGGGAAAACAACCAGAGAAAGTTGAAACAAAGTTAAAATCATAAGGAGTGGCATCCAAATGTAGTATTTTGGACTACTGTGTGGCATTTTGAACATACCATAATTGTGGTAGGTGAAATATCAGTGTGGAGCACAGGCTTGAAAAACTGACCTAGGTGAACTAAGTAGATACCAATATAGTTCGTTTCCTCTTGAACTATTCTCCTTTATGCCTTGACTTTTTGACTTGCCAAAAATAGATATCTACACATGTGCACATGTACATACATACATAAATGCATATATAAATGCATGCATTTGGGGTTTCCTTGGTAGAAATATGAAAGTGTTTTGCCATTTTCTTCTCTAGCTCATTTTATAGATGAGAAAACTGAGGTAAATAAGGTTGAATAACTTGCCCAGGGTCATATAGCTAGTATGTGCATGAACAGGTTTTCCTGACTCTAGACCTGGTACTCTATTCATTGTACCACCCAGATGCCTAGATATTTAGATATTTAGATAGATAGATATTTAGATAGATAGATAGAAAGATAGATAGACGGTATCTATCTTTCTATCTATCTATTCATATATCTATCTAATCTCCAACTCTAAGGGAATGATGACTCAGAATAAATCTACTTTTATTTTACCTCATTTATCACTCCAGGATGACTAGAAACTGCTATGCAGGAACTAGCCAAAGTGGAGAAATCATTTCAGGCACTCCCCCTATTTCCTTCCACCCCAGTATTCAGAAGAGCCCTTGGATACGTGCATTTATGTGTTTATACACACATTATATATATAATCTTATATCAGGCTCCTTCCCAAATTTAATTGCTCCCCCAAACCCCACAAAAGTTAGCATCATAAATTCTTTTCTATATCAGTATATTTTCTAATATCAAAGAGGAGAGAAAGAGAAAGAATAGCAACTTCTAGTCAGCCTGGTCTATTGAAATTATTTTATCCAGCACTAAAGATTTTTACATTGCTATTCCTTACTGGGACATTAGTGAGTTACAGTTAAAACAGCATCCTCCAGATCTTGAATTGGAGGTATTGGAATAATGCATTCCTCCAGTTCCAATTCTATGTCACTACCAAAAAAAAAAAAAAAAGGCTGCTAGGATATTTTTATGTGTGACTCTTTGAGCATGGTCCATATTGTTCTCTGGCATGTTTGCATTAGTTCAAAGTTCCACCAACAATCTATTAGTATCCTAATTTTCCCTCATCCCTTGCAATACTTATTATTTTCCTTTTCAGACCTATTTTTCAATCTGATAGATCTGAGGTAGTATCTCAGAGTTGTTTTAATTTGCATTTTCTCTAATCAATACTGATATGGAACATTTTTTTATGTGACAGATAATTTTAATTTCTTCCTCTGAGAAATGCCTGTTCATGCTATTGACACTTTTCAATTGGAGAATGCTGTGTGCTTTTATAAATTTAACTCAGTTCTCTCTCTATTTATGAAATGAAGCCTTTGTCAAAGATACTCTCTTTAGAATTAACGCCCAAATTTGTTCTTCCCCTTTAGGGATTTTTATTTTTAAAAATGGTAGAAGTCAATTTCATGAGCATATTGACTTGGCCAATTTTATAAACATCCTTATGAATAACCAGAGGGAGAAGTAATCCTTTTTTTTTCGATTCTTCCAAGGTTAATCAATATCTAAATCATTCTGTGTGAGCACTCCCAATTGGGAAACGGAAGATAATAAGCATTTATATAGTTCCTACTATGTGCAAACACTTTACAAATACTACCTCATTTTATCTTCACAACAACCCAGGGATGTAGGAGCTACTGTTATTCCCACTCTACAGTTGATAAAACTGATTCAAATGTGTTAAGTGATTTGTTCAAAGTTATATGGCTAACATGTGTCTGAGGTAAAATTCAAGCTCAGATCTTCATAACTCCAAAGTGTCATTTGTCTTGCACACATATAAGTTGACTTTATTCCAATACATATTGTTATCATGGATTCTGGGATGGTTTTTCATCACAAATTAAGATAATGTTTACTATTATTTCCACCACTAGAATATATAATTCATAAATGTAGAAATAATCTTTGTACATAGTAGTGCCTAGCACATGTCCTGGTACAAAATAAGCATTTAACAAACTCAAGTTGACTGATTGATGGTAACATTTCTGTGTGGATTATCACTTAGGCATTTATAATTTAGAGATTGCCTTTATAATTAGTATAACTTGGAATTAAAAGGCATAAAAATCACTGAAGAAAGGAAGTCCTTAAAATGCTAAATTAACCATATAAAATATATGTAACTTATATTACATATATATTAATAAAATACAAAATAAAATAAGTACACAAATGCTTACTGAAGAAAATAATTCATTATAAATTAGAATCAGGTAAGTGGAAGGAAATTACTTGATGATACCTTAAAAACAATAAAATAGAGTGGAAAAATAGAAGAAAATGCAAAATATCTTATAAAAAAACTGACCTAGAAAATAGGTTGAGAAGAGACTATGTAAGAATTACTTGACCACCTCAAATCAATTGTAAAAGAAAGAGAACCAAGGAATCATATTTCAAAAAATCATCAAGGGAAAACTTGCATGATCTCATAGAAACAGAAGATAAAATAGAAATTGAAAGAATCCAATGATTACCTTTTGAAAATCACCTCAAAATAAAAGCTCCCATGAATATTCTGGCCAAGTTTCAGGACCACTGGATCAAGGAAAAGATATTTAAAGCAATCTGAAAAGAAACACATTAAATGTTGTAGAATCACAGTTAGAATCACATAAGTTTTAACAACTTCCATATTAAAGGATTGGAAGGCTTAGGATATGATATTCTGGAAGGTAAAGGAGGTATGACCCAACCAAAAACAACTTACCCAGCAAATGGCATAATCTGAAAAGGGAAAACTAGATATTTATTAAATAGATGACTTTCAAGAGTTCCTGATGAAAAAATGAGAAATGAATAGAAAATTTGATATTCAAACCCAACTCAAGAGAAACACAAGTAAGTAAATATGTAATCTCAAAGGACTCATTGGAGCTCCTTTTTTTCATTTCTATAAGGGAAAATAATACATACAACTCCTAAGAACTTTATCGCTATTAAAGCATTTACAAAGATTATGTTGGGAAGATCTAAAAAAGTAAAGGTTAGGAAAAGGGATTCACAAGAAGATGATGGAAGGGAGAAGAATGGAGAAGCTTTTCTTAGGTTAAAAAAAGACAAATGAAGAGTTTTTACAATCAAAGGAAAATGGGGGTTGAGAGATCCAGACAACACTTGAATCACACTTTTGTTGGAACTGGTTCAAAAAGGAAAGAATAAACACACCTTCACTCAATTTGGTATATAAATTTATCTAACTCAATAATAAAATAAAAAGTAAAGGTGATAAGAGAAAGTAGGGCTAGTGGTAAAAGGGTGAGTGGGTTAAGGGAGGCAGTGTTTAGAAGTAAAACAAACTTTGAGGAAGGACAAGGTAAAGGGAGTGAAAGAAGGATAAATAGAAGAAAACTGAATGGAGGGAAATACAGAGTAATCATAATTGAATGTGAATGGGATGAACTCATCATTAAAACAGAAGCAGATAGCAGAAGAGATTAGAAATCAGAATCCAACAATATGTTGTTTATAAAAAAATACAGTTGAAACAAAAATATATACACAGTTAAAATAAGGGGATGGAACAGAGTCTATTATGTTTTAGCTGAAATAAAAATGGGAAATGTAGAAGTTATGTTCTTAGACAAAGGAAAAAATTAAAATATAATAAAGAAAAATATATTTTTCAGGTCTGGAGATGGGAGGACCTAGGTTCAATCCTGGACTCAGACATTTCCTAGCTGTGTGACCCTGGGCAAGTCACCTGACCCCCATTGTCTAGCCCTTACCACTCATCTGCCTTAGAACCAATACACAGTATTGATTCTAAGAAAGAAGGTAAGGGTTTAAAAAAAGAAAAATACATTTTACTAATAGTACAAAAGGCAATAAAGTAACATTAAAAATTTTCATAGCAAGTTTTTCTCATAAACACTCCATTTCTCAAATACATGGGAAATTGAATAAAATCCAATTTCCAATTGATATATGGCTAAGTAATACAAAAATCTTATTGTTTTTATATGAAAATATTTTAAATTATTGCTTATTAGAAAACATTAAAACAACTATAGGGTACCACCTTACACCTGTCAGAAATGAAAATGGCTTAATGAGATGTGTGAAAATAGGTACACTAATTACCAGTTGTCGAATTTGTGAAGCGGTCCAAACATTCTTTAGAATAACTGGTAACTTTACCCAAAGGGGTATAAACTTGTGCATACCTTTTGAGTTACTATTAATTTTATATCCCAAGAGAGCAAAGAAAAAGGAAAAGAATATATGTTACAAAAATAATTATAACAGCTCTTATTGTTTTGCAAAGATTTAGAAATTGATAAGGTACTCATCAACTGGGAAAGAGCTGAAAAACTTATGGCACATGAATATAATGGAACATTATTATGCTATAAATAATTATGAGTGAGAAATTCTGAAAAAATGGGAAAACATGAAATGATGAACTGAAGTAAAATGAAATGAGCCAAACCAAGAGATCATTGTACCTATTAACAGCAATATTGTTATGAGAGTCATTGTGAAATACTTAGCTACTACAATTACTCCCTCAATCCAAAACAATTCCAAGAACTGTTGAACTCTGAGTTAAAATTGAAGTATATTTCTCTTTTTTTCTTTTCTTTTCTTTCCACACAACAAATTTAAAAATAAATTTTGCATGATTTCCCATATAAAATGGGTATCATATTACGTTTTGCCTAAGTGGTTAGGGGAATAGTTGGAGAAAGGGAAAGAATATTAAAGAAAAAATTAAAGTTAAAAGTAAATAAATAATAAAGTAAAAATAAAGCTAAGGAAACAGAAATAAAAAGGAAATAAATAAAAATTGGGCAGCCTGTGTAAGGCTTAAATTTTTATGGTTTGACTGAAATATATGCTCAAGGTTGAAAATGACCTTAATAGCTTATATATACAAAAGAGGTGGAAAGAGTGAAAGTAGAGAAATATAAAAGGGTAGAGAAGACATTGACCTATCTAACTAAATATTGTTTCCATGCTTGACTTGGCCAGCACTTGTTAAACTTCAATTGGAATCAAACTATTTCCAGAAGACAGGAAAGGAAAACCAGCTATCCACTCACCCAAGTTCCCTCCAAAAGGCAGGTCAAGACAATGACTGGAGCTAAAGGTGACTCTTGAAGTCGACTTTCTTCTTTGAGCCAACCTTCTTCTTAAAGTTGACTTCCTTCTTGGAGTGACTCTCTTTTTGGAGTCTACTCTCCCTAGCCTCAGAAATTGAGGGCCTTTTATAGTGGCTTCTTGTCTCTGCCCCTCTTCACAGGGGCCAATTACAACTTCCAAATTGTCTAGCACTGCCTAGAGTTCAGTGTTTGTGGGAACTAGTTCGCACCTTCTGAAGGGGTGAATACTCATCAAAAGGGTTCACAATTTCTGAGGATATAAATTCTTAACTCAAGTTTCTGACTGTTTGGGTAAGAAAAAAGGGTGGGACTCTCCAAATATCTTTCTGGCTTCTCACCTAGCACTAAGAAGGGTGTGAATTCACTAAATAGTTTGAGAGCTCTTCCACCTAGTTCAAGCTTGTGTTGATTCAAAATTATTGTTAAGCAAAGTATTAACTCCAAGGAGGCAAAGGAAATAAAGGATTCCTTTTTCACAAGTGTAAACTCAAAGAGAACAAAGAATTCCATTTTATATCTGGAGGAGGAGAAGGCATGATTTGGGATTACTTGAAGAAATGAAAGGGTTACCTTTTTGTAAAGGCCACTTTATCATGTGTCACAGGCAAGAGTGGACGAGGAGAAAATGGCAAAAGAAACCTGAGTAATAAGATATGAGAAAGAAAGAAATAGGAACTAATAGAGAAAGGCCTCAATTTGTTTTTCTGTAAACTATAATGCAATATTCTCTGCTGAGAATGTGGTAAAGGAGTCGGGGTAGACATTGAAGATTTAAGGAAGGATGAAATTGTTTGGAAGAATCATTGTGGAATGAGTGATTTCATCAATCAATAATTGGCAACTTACAAAAAAATTTTCTAAATGGTGTGATGAAGAGGACTGTTTTTTTTTAATCCTTAACACTATTTCATCAGAGCAGTCA
The DNA here is from genome assembly GCF_027887165.1 of Monodelphis domestica. Classification (NCBI taxonomy): domain Eukaryota; kingdom Metazoa; phylum Chordata; class Mammalia; order Didelphimorphia; family Didelphidae; genus Monodelphis; species Monodelphis domestica. Next base: position 464,162,514 of record NC_077229.1, on the reverse strand, counting down.
CAACCCCAAAACTGACCAATAAAATCCAATTCCTCATGCTGGAAAAAATATCAATGTGGCTACAGTGTTCCCTTGAACCTCCCTTCCCCCAATCCTTTTATGATTTCAAGTTGTTGATGGGATTTGAAACTTTTTACCTGCAAGCCTCTCTCAACTTCCAGTGGTATGGATGAGCAGGATTGGTGGGAGGTTATTAAGACTGACCATTCTGTAGAGTGGAATTTAACAAGTTACTTATTCATTTTCACCTTGGAAGAAATGTAGTTGACTACAATGTTATTTCATTTGTAATATAAATATAAAGAGTAAGTCAGACTGGAGAAAATATTCTAGACATTGGTAGACTTGGGATCATATAGATATTTTAAAATATTTACAAGCCCTGGCTTTAATTCTTTTTATTTTCCCCTAGACTGAATTTTGAATTCAGATATTCAAATTTGTCCTGTCTCAGTGTTATAGGAAAGAGACCTTTTGATCATGCATTGGAAAGACCTTTTTATTACAACATTGTTGGTCAATAATTAATTGACTAAGGATGTGACAATCTGATTTTCTGTACACTTAAAAAGGTAAAATCATGAACCTACATTTGGTTCCTCCTAAAAAAATTCTTAATTGTTAATTGAGACATTTATCAGACTGCACTACTCTCATATTTATAAGTCTTGTGTTTGAGCTAAACAATAAAAACCAGGAGATCATATATTATATGCATGACAGTTTTGCTCTACTTTTTGCCTTTTACTACTACCTTCACCATCACCACCACAACCCCCACCCACTACTACTACTACTGAAATGTTAGCTAACATTTAAGTACTGCCTACTAGTGGCAAGCACTATTCTAAGAATGATACATTATTTCTATCTATTCTCACAGTAATTCTGTATGGTAGTTACCATTATTATTTTTGTTTTACATTTGAGGAAACTCTGGTAGTTAGAGTTGAGATTGTCCAAGGTTACGCAATCAGTAAGTGCCTGACAATTGAGTTTAAATTGGGATTTCCTCACACAAGGTTAAATGGTCTATCTACTACCCCATCCAGATGCCTCATATATCTATAATAATCTTTAAAAAAATAACCAACCTATAACCAATATATCTTCAGGACAAGCTGCTGAGTGACAACTGTCCAATGAACAAAATTGAAATGGGATTTTCTGTAGTAATTGCAAAATATTTTAGAAATGAAGAAATTGTTTCAAGGAACTTTGATTTATGAGTAATGATAAATTTTTGTTCATGTACTTCCAACAGCCTAGAACTGGTACTCTCTGTTTATATATATTTGTGTGCTTTTTAAATAACCCAGAATCCCTAGCCACTGAATTTCCATTTACCTCATATATCAGGTTGCCTTAGTTGAGTAAACATCAATCCTAGTGTATTTTGGAAAGGAGTAGAATGCATGGGTTTATATATTTGCAGTCTCATATATGTTTTCGGATACAGCATCTCTGAGCCTGTTTCTGCTCTGCAGCTGAATACATACACTATGAGTACCATAGCAGGGCAAATAAGTATAAGAAAAATGGTATTTGGAGTACGTGTTTACTAACGTTATGGTATAATTACCATAGTCACTGTATTCTGAGTATAAATTTTCTGTGTTTATAGGAAAATCCTTTGAAATTGGCATGGATCATATTTGAGGGATGCAAAAATTGATGTAGGTGATTAGACAAAATTGGATGACTAATATTCAGAGTACTTTGTTCTGTTAAATAGACAACTGACTTTGTACAAACCTGAATCATTTAATACAATTAATGACTTGATAAATAAAATTTATATTAACAACTTTTTGGGAAGGATTATTTGATAAAATAACTTTATATATTTAAAAATTATCATGTAATTAATATTAAAGCCAGTATAAAAGAATTCTCAGAAATTCAAGTTGATAACATTTCCTAATTAGGTTTAAAATCAAATGTGATTCAGAATCAAAGGTATTAAATATTTTTTAAAAATTATCTAGTTAAAAGGCTTCATTTCATAAAAGAGGAAATGGAGAGCCAGGTAGTCATTTGCTCCAGGCCACTCAAAGTCAAGAGAGTGGAATTGGCATGAAAACCTAGGCCTTTTGTTTCCAAATTCATTGCTTTTTACCCTATATTCCACAGTCTCCATAATATTAAGACAAGCTATCTAAAAACCTTTTCACAAATGTATTGTTGTCATTACTTCATCATTTCAATACAGTCTCTGCATGATCCTATTTGCTTTTATTTTGTTTTTGTTTTTATTGACAAAAATATTGGAGTGATTTGTGATTTCTTTTTCCACCTCATTTTACAGATGGAGAAATGAGGCAAACAGGGTCAAGTGACTTGCCTAGGGTCATGTGGCTAGGAAGTATCTGAGGTCAGATTTGAAATCAGATCTTCCTGACTTCAGGCCTTGAACTTCTGGGAAGTAAATTATCTCCATCCCACAGAACGGGTGAGTGTCACAAAGTAATGTGTCAAAAGTTGGCATCTACTGGCAACCCCTGGCATCTATGTCAGGATGAGTGATAATGTGGCAGAACCAGCATCACAGTGGACATCCCTAGTGAATGGGGAAGAGCCAGTGGAAAATGTCACCATGGCAGGGCAGAAGGTGTGACTTTTGAAAGCAAGTGGGAAAAGAGAGTACTTAAATCTAGGTGGGAAGTGTTCTAGAGGCTCTTGGCTTCCAGACCTGCACTGAATGGCTATTTAAGCTTTCCAGGTGCCAGCTTATCTTGGCCTTTGATCTATGGGGAACCAGGAGGCAGGCCCTTAACCAGTGAAATGAAGAATCAGTTCTAGTTCGACTGAAATCTCTCTCTTTGTCTCTCTCTCCCTCTGTCCTGTCTCTGTCTGTCTGTCTGTCTTTATGAATAAATGTGTATAACTCTTGTTGAGCCTCTAGGCTACCTTTTATTTGTTACCCATTAACCACTGCACCACCTCTGCCCTCATTGCCTTGGTAGATACACCTTATCAATGTCCTATGTTCTTGGTACTTCTCTGCAGGGAGGGCAGAATGAAGAGCTACTTCCAAGACCTCTATTTAAGGAGGGCTCCCTGCCCAGCCTTCACTTTATTTCCCACCTGGCTGTTCTTCTTTAGATTTCTCCATCATGTTCCTATTCCAGGTACTGCCACGGTCTTTGTCTCTTTTTTGTGTGCTGTTAGATCCCCATTAGATTTTAAGTTCCTTAAATGAGAATTTTTTTTAAAAACTTGTATTTTTGGTACTTAGCATATGCCAGGAAAATAGGATTAGTCAGTTAATAAACATTTGTTGATCAACTGAATGTTTCACATATTTGGTTTCTGCCATTTGGAGGTACCAAATAGTTTTTCAGGTTGTTATTGATAATTGAAATATACCCTTAGTCACATCCATATCTGAGTTGCAATTTGCATCACTGAATAATATCAGCATCAGTAAGATCATAGATGTACTTAAGATTTTGAGTATTAATTCTGAATCCATGTGACCAACACAACAATCCTTATTAAATATTTAATATGTGCAAGGCACTGTGTTTGATATTGGGGAAAGAAAAAATAAACTTGATAAGCCTCTTCTAAGAGAACCCAACCTGAAAGTTCTTTGCTTATTTTCCGACTTTCTAATTAACATGCACAAAGACAATCATCATTCTCGGCTTCTGAGAGACTACTACCAATTATTCCATTTGAATAAAAAGCTAATCCTTATTGTATTAATAAATTAGAGATGCCTATAAAATCTTATTGCATTCTGTGTTAGAAATATCGCAAAATCAGGTTGGATAAATTTTCATAATATTAAGATATGAAATAGAAATTTAAAATTCCAACATTTTGCAATCCTTTATAGATCAGAGGATCATAGATTTAGAGCTAGAAGGGACCCCAGAGTTCATTTCTCTAACTCTTTCTTTTTATACACACAGAAATTGCGTTGCAAGGAGATTAAGGTACTTACTCCCTCCAGGTCCCACATGAAGTAATAATCAGAAAGTGTTTGAACCCAGGTTCTCAGACTCCAGAGTCAGTTCTCATTCCCATTCACCAACTTTTGAAGAATAAGGCTTCACTAGCAAAAGTAAGTTCAGCTTGAGAATTTTTTTAAGTTTATTAATTATCAGCTTATCCTTTACTTAGTTTAGCTGTGGTTTCTGTGATACAGACTACATGAAATATGTTTGATCTTTTGGGTCTAAATGTATCTGTTAGGAGACAATATTTTTTTAAGATTTAAAAGTATTCTGTGGCATAGTATGTAATGGTATAAAGACAATGCTAATTATTTTTATTTCTTTAGGATTTCCCATTAAAGATAAGACATTAAAGATAGACAGTCCAGGATATAATGGATAGAGTACAAACTGAGTCAGGAAGACTGATTTCAAATTTGACATCAGACACTTTGTTGTGTGATCCTGAGCAATTCATTTCACTTAATTAATTTATCTTATATAATTAATGAGGAATAAAAATAATGCTTATCACCTTTGGGTATTATAAGGATAAAAAGAGACTGTGTATGAATTCCTTTGCAAATATTAAAAGCATTTATTAATAATTATGATTTTTTTCTGTAGTTAGCAATGGGGTATTGAGCACAATATGTTTACAGAATCTATGTTCTGTGATGGATATTCAAAATGACATGAGCTCAGATAGATATATGATTATGCTTTTATGTGTGGAAAACAAATCAATGAATCATTCAAGACAATGCAAAAGCAAGTATATGTCAGGCAGAATCAAATTATGGAAATATCAGTAAGAAGAGACAAAAATTCAAGCAGTTGCTCCAATTGTTCTTGGAAATGATGCTAAATTCAGCAAATTCTTAAGTAGAATCCAGAACAGGAAGAATACTGTGTTAAGTACTTTTTAAAAGTCCCTTTTCATATGAACAGAGAAAATGCACTTTTATTTGACAAAACATTTCTGTAAACCATGTGATCAGTTGGATTGTTAAGTGGCTGTTTAATGAAAAAACTACTGAAAATCAAGTTTTTCCTTTAGCTAAGAATATTTTAAATAATAATTCTAGAATTGTAGTATAAACAAGTATCTCTATTTCTGATTTTGCTCATTTTTTTTTCCTAGAAATCTAGTCAATTCTCAGTCTTGTTGGCATGCAACTGATTAAGGTGGTTATTGATAATTTTCATTATTTCTTCCTTTATCATTATTAATTCAATGTGTTCAAATTTTATTTTAGGATTCTAGTTTTCCTTTCTCTAATGAATTAGCCAGTGATGTCGATATTTTGATAGCTTTTTAAAAAAGATTCTGGGGGGCAGCTGGGTGGCTCAGAGAGAATCAGGCCGAGAGACAGGAGGTCCTAGGTTCAAATCTGACCTCATACACTTCCCAGCTGTGTGACCCTGGGCAAGTCACTTAATCCTCATTGCCTAGCCCTTCGCACTCTTTTGCCTTGGGGTCAATACAAAGTATTGACTTCAAGATGGAAGATATGGGTTTTAAAAAAAAGATTCTGAGTTTTCTTTATCAATTCAAATGCTCTAGACTTAATTTTCAATCACTTTTTTCTTTCACTTCCAAATTTTCTTTTTTGTGGTTATTTTTGAAATATTTTATTGTTCATCTATTTTTAAAGTCATATACTCAATTCTTTAGTCCTTTTTTTAAAAAAAAGAATGTTATTTTGGAGGGCATATCAATCCCAGTCATTAATTAGATTAAAGCATGACTGCCATACTCATTCAAAGATGATATCTTTTCTTCTTGATTTAAAAAACATTTAATATATTTTATTTGGTCAATTTCAAACATAGTTCCTTGGTTACAAAAATCATATTCTATTCCTCCCTTCTCTCTCCCCTTCCCATAGCCAACATGCAATTCCACAGGGTATTACATGTGATTTTGATCAGAACCTATTTCCATGTTATTGATGTTTGCACTAGGATGTTCATTTAGGGTCTATATCCACAATCATATCCCCCTCGACCCATGTAATCAAGCAGTTGCTTTTCTTCTGTGTTTCTAGTCCCACAGTTTTTCCTCTAAATATAGATAGTGTTCTTTCTCATAGATCCCGCCAAGTTGTTCAGGATCACTGCATTGCCACTAACGGAGAAGTCCATTACGTTCGATTGTACCACAGTGTATCAGTCTCTGTGTACAATGTTCTCATGGTTCTCTTCCTTTGGCTCTGCATCACTTCCTTGAGGTTGTTCCAGTTCCCATGGAATTCCTCCAGTTTATTATTTCTTTGAGCATAATAGTATTCCATCACCAACATATACCACAATTTGTTCAGTCATTCCCGAATTGAAGGGCATCACCCACCTAATTTTGCAATTTTTTGCCACCACAAAGAGTGCAGCCATGAATATTCTTTTACATGTATTTTTCCTTTTTCTCTCTTTTGGGTACAAACCCAGCAGAGTGATGGCTGGATCAAAGAGCAGTCTTTGATCACCCTTTGGGCATAGGTCCAAATTGCCCTCCAGAATGGTTGGATCAATTCACAACTCCACCAGCAATGCATTAATGTCCTGACTTTGCCACATTCCCTCCAGCATTCATTACTTTCCTTTGCTGTCATGTTAGCCAATCTGCTAGGTATGAGGCAATACCTCAGAGTTGTTTTGATTTGCATCTCTCTGATTATAAGAGATTTAGAACACTTTTTCATGAGCTTATTAATAGTTTTGATTTCTTTGACTGAAAATTGGCTATTCATGTCCTTTGCCCATTTGTCAATTGGAGAATGGCTTGATTTTTTGTACAATTGATTTAGTTCTTTGTAAATTTGAGTAATGAGGTCCTTGTCAGAGGTTTTTGTTACGAAGATTGTTTCCCAATTTGTTACTTCCCTTCTGAATTTGGTAACATTGATTTTCTTTGTACAAAACCTTTTTAATTTGATGTAATCAAAATTATTGATTTTACATTTTGTGATTTATTTTTACATTTGAATTAGTTTATTTAGTCAATTTAGAACATTATTCCTTGGTTACAATAATCACATTATTTCCCTCCCTTTCCTCCACCCACCCTTCCCACAGCCCACTTGCAATTTCATTGGGTATTACTTGTATCCTTGATCAGAACATATTTCCATGCTGTTGATGTTTGCACTAGGATGTTCATTTAGTCTACATCCCCAACTATATCCCTTCAATTGATGTATCCAAGCAATTGTTTTCTTTCAGTGATTTTACTCCCATAGTGTTTCCTCTGAATGTGTATAGTGTTTTTTCTTGTATATTCCTCTTAGTAGTTCAGGATTACTGCATTGTCACTAATGGAGAAGTCCATTACATCCAATTGCACCACAGTGTATCAGTCTCTGTGTATAATGTTTTCCTTGTTCTGCTCCTCTCACTCTGCATCAATTTCTGGAGGTTGTTCAAGTCCCCATAAAATTCCTCCACTTTATTATTCCTTTGAGCACAATAGCGTTCCATCACCAACTTATACCACAATTTGTTCAGCCATTCCCCAATTGTGATTTTTTTCTGTTTGCTTGTTTTAAAATCTTTCCTTTCCCAAAGGTCTGACGTGTGTACTATTCTGTGTTTACCTAATTTACTTATAGTTTCCTTCATTATGCTCAAGTCATTCACCCATTCTGAGTTTATCTTGGTGTAGGTTGTGAGATGTTGATCCAAACCTAAGCTCTCCCACACTGTCTTCCAATTTACCCAGAAGTTTTTTCATTAAATACTGGGTTTTGGTCCAAAAAGCTGAGATCTTTGGGCTTATCATAGACTGTCTTGCTGAGATCACTTACCCCAAGTCTATTCCACTGATCCTCCTTTCTGTTTCTTAGCCAGTAGCATATTGTTTTGAGTACCACTGCTTTATCGTATAGTTTGAGATCTGGGACTACAAGGCCACCTTCCTTCACATTTTTTTCATTATTTCCCTGTATATCTTGATTTTTTTTTTTGTTCTTCCAAATGAACTTTGTTATGTTTTTTTTATAATTCAGTAAAAAAGTTGTTTGGTAGTTCAATGGCTATTGTTTAAAAAAAGTAAAAAAAAATAAAGAAGAAGGGAATATGCCCTAGGGAGGAGGCTTGGGGCCCAAGGTATGGAGAGAAAGGAGAGGAGAAACCCCTTTTCCCACAAAGTGGGGTTCAGGGGAGATAGCAGATGTAATGGGTTGGCTCAGAGAGAGGAGAGGGGATTTAAATATTTCCCCCCTTCTGCCTTCTCTCCTTAGCTAAAGCCGCTCAACCAATTTGCTATTGTCCCTCTCCACTATTCGAGACCAAAAGGTCTCCCCTCAGTTCATTCACTCACACTGTTGGGGAACAGATAGCTATTTTAATGTACACTCAATCAGATAATACAAAAGGAATAATGGTCAGGGAAGAATGGAAAAGGAAAGTGGGAAAAGGGGCTCCCTGTTTCTATCTAAACTCTTTTCCTTCCTCCTTGATTTTGAGGGGAACCCAGGCCTTGGCAGCCTGAGCCCCATCAAGTTGACTCACCCCTGGACAACAGGAGCTGAGGTAAAGTCTGCTCAGGTTTCTCTTCAGAAAGTCCCTTCAATTGGGAAGTGTTGGGGGAAAGATTTCCAGTCACCAGCAGGAAAAGTGGGTAACCCTGAGGAGGAAGGCTTTTTCCACCTTCTCCCTTCAATGTCTCCAGAGGGAGAGACCCTCACTGTTCTCCTCACCCTAGTCTTCTCTACTTAGGAAATTTACTCCCAGGGCCCCTCTCCCATTGAAGTGATCAATTTCATATACTCTTCAGTCTGGTACTTTTTCTCTATTGCAAGCCTCTATCACAGTATGGCACTAAATAAGGTATTAAATTTGGGTAGGATGGTAATTTTTATTATGTTAGCTCATCATACCCATAAGCAGTTAATGTTTTTCCAGTTGTTTAGATCTTGTTTTACTTGTGTGGAAATAGTTTTGTAGTTCTGTTCATATAGTTTCTGTGTTTGTCTCAGCAGATAGATTCCTAATTATTTTATATTGTCTCAGGTGATTTTAAATGGAATTTCTCTTTCTAATTCTTACTGCTGAGATGTGTTGTAGATATATAGAAATGCTGATGACGTACATGGGTTTATTTTGTATCCTGCAACTTTGCTAAAGTTGTTGATATTTCCACTAGCTTTTTAGCTGATTCTCTAGGATTCTTTAAGTAGACCTTCATTTCATCTGCAAAGAGCAATAGCTTGGTCCCCTCACTGCCTATTTTAATGCCTTCAATTTCTTTTTCTTCCCTAATTGCTATTGCTAGTGTTTCTAGTACAATGTTAAATAATAGAGGTGATACAAGCAGAAGATAAACTGTGGGAGTAAAAGCACCGATGAAAAGCAACTGCTTGACTACAGGGGTGGAGGGGATATGACTGAGGAGAGACTCTAATTGAACACTCTAATGCAAATACCAACAACATGGAAATGGGTTTGAATCAAGAACACATATGATTCCCAGTGGAATTGCGCATGGGCTATGGGAGAGGTGGTGGGAGGGGGGGAGGGAAGAAAAGAAAATGATCTTTGTTTCCAATGAATAATGTTTGGAAATGACCAAATAAAAATTAAAAAAAAAATAATAGAGGTGATAATGGACATCCTTGTTTCACTCCTGATCTTATTGGGAATGCATCTAGCTTCTTCCCATTGCAGATGATGTTGGCTGATGGCTTTAGATTAATACTGTTTATTATTTTCAGAAAAGACCCTTTTATTACTATACTTTCTAGTGTTTTCAATAGGAATGAGTGTTGTATTTTGTCAAAGGCTTTTTCTGTGTCTATTGAGATAATCATGTGATTTTTGTTGGTTTGCTTGTTGATATCATCATTTATGTGGATGGGTTCCCTAATATTGAACCATCCTTGCATTCCTGGTTTGAATCCCACCTGATCATAGTGAATAATCATCCTGATGGCTTCCTGGAGTATTTTTGCTAGTATCCTATTTAAGACTTTTGCTTCTATGTTCATTAAGAAGATTGGTCTATAGTTTTCTTTCTCCATTTATGACCTGCCTGGCTTTGGAATAAGTACCATATTTGTGTCATAAAAGGAATTTGGTAGAACTCCCTCTTTGCTTATTACATCAAATAGTTTGTATAGTATTGGGATTAGCTTTTCTTTGAATGTTTGATAAAATTCACTTGTGAATCCATCAGGCCCTGGTATTTTTTTTTTCTTAGGGATTTCTTTGTTGGCCTGTTGGATTTCTTTTTCTGATATGGGGTCATTTAAGAATTCTATTTCTTTTTCTGTTAGTCTAGGGAATTTGTATTTTTGTAAGTATTCATCCATATCGCCTAGATTGGTATATTTATTTCCATATTGGGCAAAGAATTTTTTAATGATTTCATTAATTTCCTCTTCATTGGATATAAGATCCCCATTTTCATCTATGATACTGTTAATTTGGTTTTCTTCTCCCTTTTTTTAATTAGATTGACCAGTGCTTTGTCTATTTCATTTGTTTTTTTTTCAAAGCCCCGCTTCTTGTCTTATTTATTAGTTCAATAGTTCTATCACTTTCAATTATATTAATTTCTCCCTTAATTTTTAGGATTTCTAATTTGGTTTTCTTCTGGAGGTTTTTAATTTGTTCTCTTTTAAGTTTTTTTTTTTTTTTTGATTTTCATGTCCAATTCATTGATCTCTGCCCTCCCTAATTTATTAATATATACACTCAAGGATATGAATTTTCCTCTGAGTTCTGCTTTGACTGCATCCCATAAGGTTGGAAAGGATGTCTCACCAGTGTCATTTTCTTCAATAAAATTATTAATTGTTTCTATGATTTGTTCTCTTACCGATTTTGGAGCATCATATTATTTAATTTCTAATTGATTTTTGATTTTGCTCTCCATGTTCCCTTACTGATCATTATTTTTATTGCCTTATGATCTGAAAAGTTTTCATTAATTATTTCTACTTTTCTGCATTTGTATGCCATGTTTTTATGACCTAGTGTATGGTCAATCTTTGTGAATGTGCCATGTGCTGCTGAAAAGGTGTATTCCTTTTTGTCCCTATTCATTTTTCTCCATACTTATATTAACTCTAATTTTTCTAGGATTTCATTTACCTCTTTTTTATTTATTTTTTATTTGATTTGTCTAAATTTGATAGTGGTTGGTTCATATCTCCCACTAGTATAGTTTTATTACCTATTTCCTCCTTCAGTTCTCCTAGTTTCTCCATTAGAAATTTGGGTGCTATACCATTTGGTGCATACATGTTGATTACTGATATTTCCTTGTTGTCTGTACTCCCTTTTATCAGGAAGTATTTAACTTCCCTATCCCTTTTAGTTTGGTCTATTTTTGCTTTTGCTTTGTCAGATATCATAATTTCTTCTCCTGCCTTCTTTCTGTCAGTTGAGGTCCAAAAGGTCTTACTCCAAATTTTGATTCTGACTTTGTGAGTATCTACCTGCCTCATGTGTGTTTCTTGAAGACAGCATATGGTAGGATTTTGGCTTCTAATTCACTTTGTTATTCATCTACGTTTTATGGGTTAGTTCATCCCATTCACATTTAGCTTTATGATTGTCATTTGTGAATTCCCCAGCATTTTGATATCCAACCCCTAATTCTGACCTTTCTTCTTTTGCTATAACCTTTTAAGTCAGTGGTTTCCTTTAAATCAGTCCCTCTTGTCCTCTCCCTTGTTATGCTTCCCTCTCTGGCCCCTCCCTTTTAGTGCCCTTCCCCTGCCCCCTCTCCTTTCCTCCCTTTCTGTGCTCCTTCTCCCCAGCCCCCCCTTAGTTTTCCCTTCTCCCTTACCCTGTTGTATCAGATAGAATTTACGATCCCAATGGATCTAGATGTTCTTCCCTCTCAGAGTTGATTTCCCTGAGAGTAAGGTTTAAGTAATAACAATTACCAGTCTTTTCCTCTCCTTCTTAGAAGAGAATTCTTCCCCTCTCCTTCCCATGTTTATCTTTGTGTGACAAAGATTATTCTATTTAATTTACTTCTATTTCTTCAAGTATATCTTGGTACCATCATTTATCTCCTTCCCTTTTTCTTTCTTTTTTGTTTTTTTTCCTGTCCAAATCATGTTAATGCCCCGATCTTTCCCTATGAGTGATTTTTCTGATTACTGTATTAATGCATACCATTTTTGAAAGTTACACATAATATATTCATGATATGTTAGTATATATGTTTGATCTAATTGTAGCCCTCATAGAAAAGAGTTTGAATAAAGGAAAAAAAAGCCCTTTTCTCCTTTTCCCTTTCTTTCATATTTAGCTTTTCATGTTTCTCTTGCTCTTTGTGTTTGGATGTCAAACTATCCACTGAGTTCTGGTCTTTTTTTTTGCAAATACTTGGAAATCTTCTATTATGTTGAATGTCCATACTTTCCCCTGGAAGTATATAGTCAGTTTTGATGGGTTGCTGATTCTTGGTTGAAGACACAGTTCTCTTGCCTTTATGAATATCATATTCCAAGCCTTTCTGAATATTGTGTTCCAGGCTTTGAGGTCTCTTAGTGTGTTCACTGCTAGGTCTTGTGTGATCCTTATGGAGGCTCCTCTGTATCTGAAGTTTCTCTTCTTAGCTTCTTGTAAGATTTTCTCCTTAGCTTGGAATCTCTTGAATTTGGCGAATAAATTCTTGGGGGTTGTCTTTTGGGGATTTAGTATAGAGGGTGTTCTATGAACCCTTTCTATTTCTATTTTGCCCCCTTGCTTGAGAACATCAGAGCAATTTTCTTTGATGATTTCTTGTAGAGTGGCATTGAGATTTTTGAAAAATCTCTGATTTTTCAGGTAGACAAGTGATTCTCAAATTGTCTCTCCTTCCTCTGTTTTCCTTGTCTGTCACTTTGTCAGTGAGATATTTTATGTTTTCTTCTATTTCATTGATTTTTTTTTTACTTTGCATTATTAACTCTTGCTGATTTGCAATATCATTGTCTTCCAGTTGCTTAATTCTGGTCTTTAAGGACTGCTCTTGCTTTTCAGTTTGGTCTGCCCTTATGTTTGAGGCTTCCAGCTCTCTCTCCAATTTTGAGTTCTTGTCTGTCAGGATGTTGGACTCTTTCTGAATTTTTCCCCATTTTTTTTTTTTGCCAGAAGGTTTCCATCTTTTGGATAAGCTCCATTTTGAGTTCTTACAGAGCTTGTGGATAATTTCCATTTTGGGGGGACATGTTTTGGTTTTGTTTGAATTTCAACCTCTTTTTCCTCTGTAGCCTGGGTTTTCCCTCTGTAAAAGTTTTCAATAGTCATTTTTTCCCCTTTCTTCTTGGAGGGTTGATCTTAGGCACTATTAGCCATCCCTTTGTTGGTTTTCCCTTTCCTTTTTGTTCAGAGGTCTGGGTGTTATGGGTGGGTTTTCTCTTCTTCTTAGAAGAGTATTCTTGGGACAGCTGGGTAGCTCAGTGGATTGCAAACCAGACTTAGAGATGGGAGGTTCTAGGTTCAAATCTGACCTCAGCCACGTCCTAGCTGTGTGACCATGGGAAAGTCACTTGACCCCCATTGCCTAGGCCTTACTTGGAGCTAATACATAATATTGGCTCCAAGACAGAAGGTAAGGGTATTAAAAAAGAATATTCTTTCCCTCCCCTTCCCATGAGTATCTTTGTGGGATAAAGATCATCCTACTGATTTTTTTCTTCAACTATCTCTTGGTGCCATCTTAGATTCCCCCCACCCTTTTTTTTTGCATATCATCTTATAGCATTTATTACCCCAATCTCTTCCTGTGATGATTATTCTAACTACTATAATAGTGAATATAATTTTTGAGAGTTACAAATAACATTTCCCCCATACATTAATGTAAATAATTAGAGCTTATTTTAGCTGTTAAAGAAGAAAATTTGAATAAAAGAACATTTTCCCCCTTTCCCCCTCTTTCTTATTGACCTTTTCATGTTTTGATCTTTGTGTTTGGATATCAAACTTTCCACTTAGTTCTGGTATTTTCTTTATAAATACTTGAAAATCTTCTATTTTGTTGAATGCCCATACTTTCCCCTGGAAGTATATAGTCAGTTTTGATGGGTAGATGATCCTTAGTTGAAGATTCAATTTTCTTACCTTTCTGAATATCATATACCAAGCCTTGTGGTCCTTTTAGTGTGGAAGTTGCCAGATCTTGTGCCATCCTGATTGGTGTTCCTTGATATCTGAATTTTCTCTTTTTGACTTCTTGTAAAATTGTCTCCTTAGTTTGGAAGCTCTTGAATTTGGCAATTACATTCCTGGGAGTTGTCTTTTGAGAATTTAGTGTAGAGGGTATTCTATGAACTCTTCCATGTCTATTTTTCCCCCTTGTTCCAGAATATTAGGGCAGTTTTTTTGGATAATTTCTTGTAGTATGATGTCAAGTTTTCTGTTAATTTCTGGTTTTTCAGGTAGACCAATGATTCTTAAATTGTCTCTTTGTGCTCTGTTTTCCTGATTCATCATCTTTTCAGTGAGATATTTTATGTTTTCTTCTATTTTGTCAGTCTTTTGACTTTGCTTTATTAATTCTTGCTGTTTTACAAGATCATTAGTTTCCAGTTGCCCAATTCTGGTCCTTAAGGCCTAGTTTTCTGTTATAATCGTTTGGTTTTCTGCTTTAATCTTTTACTTTTCTGCTATAATCTCTTGAATTTTCTTTTCAGTTTGGTCTATCCTGCTTTTTGTGGCTTCCAGGTTTCCTCCAATTAGGAGTTCTTGTCCTTTAAATTGTTGTTTTCTCTTTGAACCATTTCCCACTTTTCTTGCCAGAAGGCTTCCATCTTTTTCATAAGCTACAATTTAAATTCTTCAAGAGCTTGTGGACAATTTCCATTTTTGGGGAAGGTTTTCATGCATTTATTTGAATTTCCCCTTCTATTTCCTCTTTAGCCTGGTTATTCCTCTGTAAAACTTTTCCAGGGTCAGCCCCTTCTTCTTGTTTTCCTTGCTGGTGGGCAGTTATTGTTCCTGGGCCTTATTTGCCATTACTGTGGTGGTTTTTCCTTCCCTTTTTAGTCATAGATCTGAGTGAGATGTGCAGGCTCTCTATGTATGGAGTTAAGGAGCAAGGATTTTCCCTGAGGCAAGCTCTTGAATCTCTGCAGCTTCTGCTGTTTGCTGCCCTTCTCTGTGCTATCTTCCTGTGAGTGCCCATGATCTGTGCTCTTCAGCCTGCTGGGATTTCAGGTGTAGCTGCTCTCTGGGGTAGGTCTTCAGTGGTCTTAGTCAACTCCCCAAGACCTAGATGTGCCCCTTACTCACTCTAGAGGTTCCCCTCACTCACTAATTCTGGCATGCTCTGACTCTGGCTCTGTAGGTGCAGTTGGGGAGGGTAGATTAGCTTGCATTTTGGTTGGAGCTTTTTCTCCCCCTTATAGTGAGGCAATTCCCAAATCCCATGTACCTTCAATTCTGTGCCCTACTGTAGAGTCCCTTCGTTCAAATGAATTTGGGATTTTTTGTTCTTTTATGGTAGTCTATGTTGGTAGGTCCTGAGGAGAGGAAGCATCCTGCATCTAGACTGCTGCCCTGTTTACCTGGAAGTCCCCTTTCTTCTTGATTTTTAATTAATATGATTTGGTGAGGATGAAGACATTGTTTAGAACTTCTTTTTCATCTCCCAATGGTTTAAGAAGTCATGTCTAGCATATTATTAAAATGATTAAGGATAGCTTCCGGGTCTGTTATTTGCTCATTCATTTTCCATTGAGGTCAAATGAGCAATTCTCTGGTTAAGAGTCAGAGGACTCAGTCTATTGTGAATTCAAGATACTCTTTGTAATGGATAAATAAAAGGAAGCTAAGAGACCTGGAGAAATCCAGTCTGAGATTCAATTTTGCCTCCTGGAAGAGGGAACTTGCACCCAAGTGCTTGCTCTTGTAACCTCTTCAGATCTAGCAATAATAGTGATGTAGAGGCAGGGCATTTGGACTATAAGGTGGCAATGGTAATGGTTTAATAGGAATAGTTCCAGGACTTTGAGTTCCTAATTGTTTTACATGAAACATTTTTAAAAGGCTCCATAGATGCCAAACATATAGTTAGATAATTCATCTGGCGGTCTATCAAATCTTCTCTTTTTCATTCTATTCAAGATTCTATTCATTTCCATGATTTCTTTATTTTTTCTTTCTTTTAGAGGTAGTATTACAAAATTTTAATGGGGTGTTGACCTTTGGAGCTAGAAGATCCAGAGTAATATTTCATTTATGACATTTCCTATATATGTGAACAAGTAAAAGTCAATTAACTTTCCCAGTGATCTTCAGGCAGCACTATATTATTTATCTACTGAAGTATAGATAAGTTGCAACTTGCATTAATCAAAGGACTATTTCACATATTTGCTTTAACTTTTTTGTTTGTCTAATGCTAAAAGAGGGTATTTAAAGTCATTTTCAATTGTCTTACTGTCAACATCTTTTCCCCACTTTAATTAGCTCTTCTTTTAAATATTTTCCTTTAAATATAATTTGATGTATATATGTTTATAATAAAATCTCCTCATTTATAGTGTCTTTAAGCATTACGTAGCTTTTTTATTTCTCGCTATTGTCTACAATATCACTAGACATTGATAAGGATAATAGGATAAGCAGGCTTTTGTTATATCACAGGTGTCAAATGATAAAGGACTGTATGAAGATGGTTGGACAGTCAAAATGTAAGATCATATTCCAGATATGTAACAAGGGTAGAATTATTATGAAATGAAAGCTGACTGGATATAGGGAATAGGAAAAAATGAAGAGTTGAAGATGACATCTACATTTAGAGCCTAGATTACTGAAAGTATGGTGATACCCTTAATAATAATAGGTAAGTCAGGAAGAAGAGAAGGTTTGGAAAGATTCTGTTTTGGATAAGTTTAATTTCATATATCTGTAAAACATTCATATCTAGATATCTAATAGGCAACAAGAGAGGTTAAGATTAAAATTCGCTGGAGATTATATATTAATTTATATATATTTATTAAACAATTTAAAAAGTGCTATAGTACCTCTAATATAATGTCAGAAAAAGAAAGGGCACCACCCACATGTGGCTGGCTCTTTCCTTCACAAGACTCCTCCTCTCGCCAATACTTGCCCACACTGGCACTCTCCCAGCACTTGTTCCTGAGCCAGATTTAGGGTCACACTATCCATGCAGCAGTTTTCACCTAGCTACATCCTTTCACAGTGATTCTAAGGCAAAAAAGAGCTTTTTCCTTTTCCCAGTCCTCTTTGTCATGTCACTTTTATGAGTCCGTCTAATATGGCAGACTCCAACCTCAGTCCAAATCAAAGGAGGGTCTTCTGAATGCCAGCAGTCATATTTCAAGAGAGGCAAGTGTCTTCCAGGTGACCCAGATCCATAATGCCTATGGAATGACCCACTCCTCAGAGAGTGCATGAATCCCTTTTATCTTAAATAATTTGTTCATATATAAAGCATCTTAATTTAGTCAAAGGGCAAGGTTGAATTACAGTCTAATTCAATCAGTTAATGGGCTATTTTAAAACTCATTATGAAACTTTACCTTAAAATCCAAGACTGATATTAGGGTTACAAGGGAAAGAAAAGGTGTGCAAACTAGTGTTAAATTCGTAGAAATGTAAAACTAGAGATCTCAGAAGAGTAGTTAGAGGGATCAATTGGGTGGCTCAGTGGATTGATAGGCAGGCCCAGAGAGTTGGATTCAAATCTGGCCTCAGATACTTCCTAGCTGTGTGACCCTGGGAAAGTCACTTTGCCCATTGCCCAAACCTTACCACTCTTCTGCCTTAGAACCAATATACACTATAAATTCTAAGATGTAAGGTAAGGGTTAAAAAAAAAGAGTGGTTAGAGTTGGGAAATTGAAAATTACATAAAAAGATAATTTTATCCTATCTGATCAAATAATATAAAGAAAGAGCTGAGGACAGAACCTTAGGAGAAACCTAGAGTTCACATATATGAACAGGATGAACACCTAGCAAAGGAGGTGGTGGAAAACCAGGAAAGACCAATGTCCTGAAATCTTAAAGGGTAGGATATCATGAAATACAGCATGCTTGACAATGACATATTCTTCAGAGAAATGAAGAAGGATGAAAAAAGCATTAGATTTAGAAATCATGAGATCACTGGTAAATGTGGAGAGAATTTTAATTGAATGATGTAGTTGGAATTCCAACTGGAGAGAATTTTAAAAAGAGTCAAAAGAAAGGAAATGGAAACCCTGGTTTTATGTTGCCTTCTCGAGGATTTTAGCAATGAAAGAGAGGAGAAATAGTTCAATTTTTGGAGATAGATGGAAGAAGTGAAGATTTTTTGAAGATCATGGAGACATATGTGTGTGTGTGTGTGTGTGTGTGTGTGTTTGTAGGCAGCCAAGATACTAGAAGAGGCTGCAGATAAATAAAAAAGTGAGGAAAACAGAAGGGAAAATATACATGAAAATATGAGAGATTTGATCAGTTTTGCATGTTGCCATGTCATCAGGACAGAGCTAACTATCAGTGAATGAAAGATGGAGGAATTGAGAAAGTTTAAACTTAAAGCTATTTTATTAACTCTGGAGCACAAATATCAGAGAGCCCAGGGAAAGAGTGGATAACTTTAAAGGGGTATATTGAAGGGGAAGGTTGGGTTTTGTGGGATGGAAATATGGGGGAAGTAAGAGGATATGAGGACATAGATTTAAACAGTGCCTTCAGGAAATTCAAAATCACTGGAATGGGAAAGGTATGATGGGGTCGGGGTATGTTAGTCATTAAAGGATGAGTTCAAGTAGATTATAACATTTCACTAGGAATCAGCCTCAGTGAGGAGTTGTTTCAGGATATGAAGCAAGTGTATCATCTTATAAAGGGTGGGTAGAAGAGGGGTTCCCTATTCAGGCAAAGTAACTTAAGTGATGTTTTAGGTGACTAGAGAGGAAACCTTCCTGAAACACTATGGCTCAAGGAGATTAGGAGAGTTTCCTTCTTCTCTGAAAAGCAGGGGCAAGAGATTTGATTTAGAGTTGCAGGTGGCCTGAGAAGGTATTTGAAGAAGGGTAGAGATGAATTAAATTGGGGTTAGAATATAAAAGGAGAAAGCCTTGACAAGGGGTTTATTCTCAAGACAGCAGGTCTTAATAAAGGTAGGAAGTAGGACACTTTTCAGAAGCACCCATAAGTGATTAAAGAGTGTAAATAACAAATAAGCAGAGTTTTGTTAAATGTCTAAAAGTTCTAAGGATTCTTAGTAGCTTAATCCTTGTAGGTTTATCCCAAGTATGGAATTGGCATTATGAATTTATCTCCAGTTTCCAATAAATTGAGAAAGAATAGTATTTTATAGTCTATCTCTGTGTTGACAAACCTATGACACTCATGCCAGAGGGGGCTGCTCCCCTCTCTCTTCCACCCATACCTGAGGATGTTTCTCACATAATCCACTTCCCTGCCCAGCAGCCCAATGGGAGAGCTTCTTACCTGCCCTGTCTGAGGTAAGGAGGTATCTCATATGCAGCATGAAAGTTGCAATTTGGGCACTTAGTCTCTGAAAAGCTTAACATCACTGGTCTAGCTTGTGCTCAGCCTCCTCAAAACTCACATTTTAGAGACTTTAAAAATTTGTATTAATTATAAGAATAGGAAGGAGGTACAGGAATATTTTGATATGGTGTTCGTATACATTACATTTGAAGTAATTTTTTCTAAAATTCACAATTAGCAGATGATTAATTTAACTTTTTAAACTTTCTATACTTTGAGAAGTTTTTAAAAACTAAATAAAATATCCATAAACACTGACTGTTAGGTCTAAATACCAGGAGCTGTGATAGGTGTTGGGATTACATGTACAAAGAATGGAAAATTTCTTATTCTCAAGTAGTTTGGATTCTAATAGGGGGGCCTATAAATACAAACATATGTATATGTATATATATAAATATAATAAATAAACACAATGAACAATATATGTGTATTTATAAATATATACATATATAAATAATGAATATATATACAACATACTGAACAAATATTTCTCTATATAAAAAATATAGCTACGTATACAACACATGCATATATTCACAAATATAATAAATCAATATACATATAAATATATGTACTGTCTATATGTAAGAAACCAATAAGAAGGTTCAACAACTGAGAGAGCAATGCAGCAAGGTACTGTGGAGTGCTTAGGGCGTGTTGGAGCACAAAAGACAACACGGCCATCCAATGCAGCTGAGGAAGTCTCCAGGTGTAACGATTTTTCGTACCACTGGACCCAGGCTTCCAATGCCAAGAGAGTGGGACTGTCTCTATGCATCGACTTTTCCACTTAAATCTCCTTCACGCACAAGTGTTTTTTGTGCACACTCATCTACATCACAGATGAAAGCTCACAAAGACAAACATCATCCTTGGTTACTGAGAGACTACTACTATATAATATATGTATTGTTTATTAATTTATATATAGATACATGTAATGAATATTTATGTATATTATGTATATAGACTAATATTTGTCTCCCTCTTTCTCTCTCTTCTCTACACATGCACATCCCCCCATACACACACACACACAGAGTAGTTAAGTATAGGATACTTTTGGGAAAGGGTTCCCTAGGAGTTGAAATCAAGGAGACAATGGTGCTTGAGTTGCATTTTGAAGTAAGAGAGTGACTCTGTGAAGAAGTATATTCCAGGCAAGGGAATTTTGTGTGACAACACAAAAGCACAGAAACTATAGTTAGTCTCCTAGACTGTTTGATGGAACACCGTAAAAAATGTGAAAAACACCAAACATTGATAGCCTATAATAAATAATATATCCACTAAAATACTTAAAAAATAATGAGCAATTCACCATTTGAATGTCAAATATTGAAAGCTGTAGAATGAGACCAGAGAGTTAACAGTCTGGAAAGAGTAATGAACAACATTTTCCCACTTCATTTGATATTATAGGAAAACATAAATAAATGTATCAGTTCAGGATTTTAACCACAATGTGACCAATAAAATTGGCTCATAGATTTTTTTTTCCAAAATGAAATTATTGGTTAGAAAAGTTTAAAGCTTGGGAATCCTATCGTCATTTCCAAGTAAAATTATAAAGCCTTACAGGGGTCCCAATGTTCATTCCTACCTCTTAACATTCTTTTAAATCTTACAATCCATCTCACACAATGGATGAATAAGCTTCTACCAAATATAACTACATTTTAATTTCAGGGGTTTCTTATTAAATTTTGAAGTAAGAATGCAATTTAGAGATTAAATAAATGGAGGAATGCTTTAAATTATCATAGTTTATGATCTATGCTTCCTAAATATGGCATATCTCTTTACAAGTATCTAATAATATATATCATCCTTCCTTTTATGCAAAAGCAAATATAAAGAATAATTTTTATTAGAAGGTCCAACAATTGTTATAATTATGGTTATTTTTAGGGGATAATTGAAAAATGAATTCCTTTTATTTTAGTACTCTGGTATGCTGTGTTTCCTGTTGCTCAATGCATATTAGAGACAGGATAAAAATGATTGGGCATTATTAAATATTTATACTTCCTTAAACTGTAGTTAAAAGAAGTGCAGTCACTGCTAAGCTATCTAATTTTTATGGTAAATTCCTCCCATTCTACCCTGTTTGAGAAACTCTAGGGCCATGATGGTGAATCTATGGCACACATGCCAAAAAGGGCACACAGAGCTCTCTCTGTGGGCATGTAAACCATCACATACCAGCATTCTTTACTAGGAAGGCAAAGGGACTTAAGGGAGCTTCTCTCTTCCTCCTCTCCACTGCACTGAAGACATTTTTTCACTTCACCCATCCCTTTGCCCAGCAGCCCAATGGGAGTGCTTCCTCCCCCATCTTGAGTAAGGGGACAGGGTGGGACATGGCACTCAGGTCTCTGTCAGGGCATAGCATGGCATGTGGACTCTAAAAGTTTTGCCATGACTGCTGTAGGGGAACAGAGTTTATCCTTCTATTTCTCCTTTGCATTATATTCTTTTATTTTCTAACCTCATAACATTTATTTTAAATGCCCAAATCTACGTCTGATTCTTTCAGTTTAGTGTTCTTCATGGACCAGTTCTTCCTTCATTTCTGATAAACTAAAATGAAGAGACATTCCTTCAGGCTTATAAAATAACACAAAGATCAATTGCATTTAATAATCTCTTTTGGTGTGATTGACTGGTTCTCTCTTGCCTATAGAACAACAGGTCTTATGTATACACAGATACAAGAAAATTTGTTCTAAGTCCCTGACTCAGCAACATAAGTGCTCATGGAGACTCAGAAACTCACTCAAATGTATAGAAAAGAAAATAATTCTTATAAAGCTGTGGGTCTTAAAAATCCTCTATGGTTATAAATCTGAGATATTCACATACTTAACTAATAACATGAGGTAAATAGTTAATGTTTTCAGTATACCAAAGAGAGAAGGACCATCCTAGACTAATACAACAATAGAAGTTGCTTATTTACACATATATATATATGTCTTGGATAATGTCTACAGATTTTACAGAAAATGAGTGAATCAAATAATTGATCCCAGCTTCCTAAGAAAAATTGCTTCACCAGTGAGACAATTTCTATCCCTCCCTTTGTTTTTGCTTACACTGTACGATAGCTCTAGACATGCGTGTACTGATTATCTTCAACACTATGAAAGAGTGCTAGCTTTAACACACTTTTAAGGATTAGAGTACTATTTCCCATAAACCATTTTAGGAATGGCTATCTCTCAATAGGGTAATCAATAACCACTATGAACTGTGCATCTCATTCATTCTTCTAGGACTGGAAAATAGAATGTCTAGCACTTTTTAATACTAATAAACCTATCTTTTGGTTCTTGACACCTGCGATATAACTGTTTCTTCAGAAGGTTTCATGAGAAGACCTTCATCTCTATTTCACAGATACTTCTTCATAATATTTTCATTATATTTTCCCCACATTGGTCCTGATGCCCTCTGATTCTCATTTTTCTTTTTCTTGCCATTATTCTTAACTCTTCAATTACACTTAAGCTCACTTAAACTCTGTTTCCTCACATGTATAACAAGGTAGTTTTTTTACTATGTGACTTTAAAGATCTATTCCAGTTGCACAGTTCTACAAATTCCAAGATCTGTTTTCATTTCAAATTAGCTAGACCATAGAGGTATGGTCCTTGAGTCTTCTCATATTCTTCTCTATATGAGAAGCAAACTTGATTTTCTAGCTCATATAATCAGTGAGCACTTTAGGTTAGAAGCCAGTTAGATATGAAAATTTTCAGGCCATCTGAATAGTTTGGTAGTTATATTGCCTGGCTATCAAGATCAACTATAGCCCTTTCTGGATTCCACTGGAGCTCTTTCTCCTTCTCCCTTTGCCCTGTTCCTAAATTAGTTTCTGAGACTATTCACTGCTTAGCTCTTGATTTTCACATTGTTGGTGAGAGATAAAGTGAGACATAGAAGTGCTTCCTATTGCTAGGTTTTTTTTTTTTCCTGAATGCATATTTTTCTTTCCTTAATCACATTTCATGCTATTTGTGGCAGAATTTTTCTATAAATTTGGAATTCACTTTTATTACCATAGCTTCCTTCTAGAACATTAACAATTATCCCTAACCTTAAACTTAAATTGATGTCTTTTATTGATATCAATGCCCATTTGGAACAAAATACAATTCTTATTAAAATTCAAGTATTATTATATCTCACTCTTTTCTTTCTTCCATGTAGAGAGAATGCTATAATGAAGGGAAA
Organism: Monodelphis domestica; assembly: GCF_027887165.1. NCBI lineage: Eukaryota > Metazoa > Chordata > Mammalia > Didelphimorphia > Didelphidae > Monodelphis > Monodelphis domestica. Next base: position 464,138,845 of record NC_077229.1, on the reverse strand, counting down.
AATATTGGACTTAATCTTCTCTTGATAAAAGGCATATGGGTTGCTATTCATTGACTTATGCCCATCTAGCTGATTGCAAATTGATTATAAGATGATTATTCTAATATCTTTCCAGGCATTGATGCTAAATTGACTGGTCTATAATCACCATTCTCACTTTTAAAAAGAAGATGGAGACAACATCTTTTAAAGTCTTAGGGGGATTTTTCCCCCTCTCCTCTGACATGATGATTTCTTAATAACAATAGCTAGTTTTTTTTTAAATACTATCAGCCAATTGCTTAAGAATCCAAGGGTGCCAATTATCTGGCACAGCTTACTGACATACAGAAAGATTATAAAGTACTCTTCAACTATTTCCTCCCCTCTTCAAATTTGCTCTGCTGCAAGTGGTGTTTGCCCCAGTTATCTGACCATGTTTGAACTGTTTTTTTTTCTTTTACAATCAGAGTTGGGGGAAAAAAAGTTTAAAACAACTTCATTGTTCTTCCTTATAATTTTCCTGTAAAATCTTCTGTGTCATATAACTGAATAATGTTTTTCCTTTATCTTATATGGTTTCTATAAGGGTAGTTTCTTTATTTGACTTTCCTTATCTTTTTTTATTTGTAAACCTACTTAATAGTCTGTTCTGATATCCTGCTTTTCATATATTTCGCATTTAATTTCCACATTTTGATACAGCTTGGATAATTAAATCAACTTTCATACTTCCTATAATGTGCTATTTTTGAATTTTTAGTTAATTATTCGCCTTTGGTAAAAACAAAATGAAGAAGACATTGGTAGAAAAGAAAAGAAAAAGGAGCACCTTCTCAGAACTTATTTTTTAGTTAATTACCTATTTATATTCCCTCTTCCCTTACCAAATATTTGATTTGGTAAATCTCATTATTTCTATCATGTTCTTGGTTGAGTTCCTTACACCAAATTAATTTTTAAAAATATTTCATTTCCAAATTCTCTCTCTCCCTTTGCCCTTTTTGCAAATATTGAGATTCAAAATATGATCCTAATTTTACATATGAGTTAAGCAAAATATGTTTCCACATTAGTAATGTTGTGAATAAATAAAAATAAAATGGAAAAATGCTTTCATCTGGAAGTAATTTTTTTAAAAAATCCCTCTCTTACTAATCTTTACCTTCTCTGGTAGAATTATATTAGCTTTCTGCCATGTTATAACTTTAACTATTTTCCCTCCCTCCATTTTTGATCCTGATATTACCATTTCCTATTTTCTCATGATGGAATGTTTGTGTTTATTCTGGCTGTCTGATTCAACATTGTCTTTTTCCCCCCTTCTGAACTCTTTTCTCTCTCAATCCTAAACTGCTGTCACGTGTAGTGTTCCACACATCTAACTTATTATGGTGGGAGTCATAAGTGCAATCCCAAGTTTAGACTACTGAAATTTTATCTACTTCCTTTGAAAATATAGCTCTCAGGTTGAAGTTATGAGGAGGAAGGAAAAGAAATGTATAAAAAGAGAAAGTAGTTTTATGCATAGCATGAGAAAGGAAATGAAGCTTTAGGGATACTTCTTCATATTTGAGTTGCTAAGGAAACCATTTTTATCCCATTTCTGTTTTTCTCAACTGTCTGCTTGAGGTTTAAGATTTTAGCTTTGTTCTGCCACAGATACTGTACCTTTTTATTTTTTTTACAAATTCTTTATCCTTTCCTCTCTCTCCATATGTAAATTTTTATAGTTTTTTGTTTTTTCATAGCTCTCTTTGGAGATGTGATAGTAGTGTCTTTTCAAATAGGGGGCTTTGGAAGAGGTGAAGTCTGTATTTCAATGGCTTTAGTCCCTAACTTAGTTCAGAGTAGGAGCTTAATAAACATAAGCTGAATTGAATCGTGTCTGGTCATTTGTTTATATGAATACTTTATGGATATGTTCTCCAGTATGCTTCTTTTTTCTATGGTTCGTTATCTATGTTCAGAAAATCATTGCCCAATATTTGGGTTTTCTACCTGCTACCTTTTCATTCATCCAGAATACTACCTAATTGTATTGAATTGGAGTAGGGACTAGACTTATGACATCATTAGTAAAGGCAATACACAGGAGAAGAAGCACACCCTATCAATGCAGTAGATGCCTCCTCTGAAACTTAATGTCTTATAGAGTTGCCTTTTTCACTGAGGTTAAATTACTTTCCCAAGGTTTCAGAGTATTTTTTAGAGTCAAAACATGAATTCAGGTCTTCCTGGTTCAAAGACAAGCTATTTTTTTCTTCATGTCACCCTGGAATAATTAACTTTCAAAATGTAAGAACACTTAATTTCCAACTTAGTTTTATTTCACATTTAATTTCTGTTTTTCATTTAGGGTTCCAGTGAAACTCTCATGATTCTCCACTTATTCCAACAGCAAAATTCAACTTTCCCTTTTCTTTCTATTTTCTAATGACCATCACTTTTTCTTCATAAGAGGATCCTGTTCATTATATTTAAGTAACTCCTTTTGGTCAAAACCATTTTTAACACTGACTGTTACTAACACTAAGCTTATTCTAAACTATGCTATGCTAAAGAGAGAGAAAGAATTAAAGGGAAAAGAAAAAAAAGAAAGTAAAGAAAACTTTGCAACACTTCAAATCAAGCATTAGTTACAAAAAATTCAAATACAAACAGTTGTAATAACAAAACAACAAAGTAAAACTTTGTAACCTGTGTAAAGGTTAAATTTAATGGTTGGACTCCCGAAATAGAGGGGAAAAAATAAAGTAGAGAAATGTGAAAGAGGTGAGAGAAAATACCTATACTAGTCCTCAGCCAGGAGGGCTGGTAGTGAGTAATCATATGGCCTCCTCCAAGATGAAAGCTAGTCTCTTAGGAAACTTTGAAGGAAGTTAGCCTTTTCACTTACCCAACCAAATAGTCCAGGAGTCAGAGTCTAAATTGAAGTCAGGATCCACACTTCAGTCTCCAATGAGGTTCCCTCAAAGACTATCTCCAGGAGACACTCTCCACAAGACTCAACTTTGCCAGACTGCCAGTCAAAGGATTTTGTGGCTTTTATGGTGGTTTCCTATCCCCATCCCTCTTCACAGGGGTCAATCACAGTTTCCAAAATTGACACAGCTCTCACCCTCTGAAGGTGGCAACTATCCTCCTAGAAGTAACACATTTCTGAGTTGTCACCTTTGGATTCACACATTTTTGAGTGTGTGAACTTTTAAAAGAATCCAAAAGTTTTGGGTTGTTTGAGTTAGAAAAAAGGGTGGAGCTCCTAGTATCTTGCTGGTTTCTCACCTCTAAAGTTATTATCTCTCCTTCTAGGAGTAAGAATTTATGGACTTCCCTTACTTTAGGGTTAAGTATAGGTATATTCGCTTTTGTTGATTAATTCAAAAGTAGACAAAAGAATTAATTCTATCTTCAGGCTAGGGAGGCACTAAGTAAGGGTACTTAAGTTATTGTTATTCCAAAGTGTTAACTCCAACTAGGCAAAGAGAACAAAGAATTCCCTTTTCACAAGTGCAAACTTAGAATAGACAAACAGAACCAAGAATTTCCTTTCACAACCCCCCTGTGATTCTTTGGGAGACTAGTCTCCTTAATGAAATTCTTGGATCTCTAAAGAACTCCTAGCTAAAGATGCATAAAATATTCAATATTTAGAGATAAGAGGGAAAGAGAGAGAGAGAGAGAGAGAGAGAGAGACAGAGAGACAGAGAGAGAGACAGAGAGAGACAGAGAGAGATAGAGAGAGTGAGTGAAAAGGAGAGCAAACCATTGTTTGCTAGGCACATTGACAATAAGCCAATTAGGGGGGCAATCCCCTGTGGCATACACATTTACATTGAAAATACTTGTGTTCAACCCCCCAAAGTTCAATCAGTTATACCCCAAAGTTCATGCTGCATCTTCTGATGCTGTGAAGGTTTTCTTCAGGCATCTTCACAGAGCTTTCTTCAAACAATTCATCTTCTATATTCAAAGAGTTACTGAGCTCTCTTTCCTGAAATTTTTCTTTCTCAAAATACTTATTTTTACTTTTATGGAAATTATAAGATCCCTCCTGACATCCCCCCTGAGTAGGGTGTTGACCAACATTTGGATCAACTTGGGGTACATGGTTGAGATCTGGGGTATAGTCAATCAGTTTCAATAGAAGCAGTTCCCTTCACATGTGAGCAATGAATTTCCAAGGATGTCTGAGGTACTTCAGTATGCTGGAAGTTCTTTATATATATATATATATATTGTCTCCTGGATTTAAGTCATGAAGTAAAGTCTATAGGTCCTGCATGTACTGCAGCTCTGGATTCATGGAGTTCACATAATTTCTTCCACAATTCTTGTATATATGTAGCAATAGAAGTATCTCCCTCTAATAATGATGTGTATATGGGAGAAAAACATTTAGCTTGTATAGGAGGGTGTCCAAAAAGCATCTCAAATGGTGAGATATGTAGATATCCTCTAAGCCTGCTTCAGCAATAAAATAAAGCTAGGGAGAGAAATTCGGGCCATTTTAGATGTTTTTAAGTGCATAGTTTGCCAATCTTGGTTTTGAGCTCTCTGTTAATTCTTTCAACTTGGCCTGAGCTCTGGGGATGATATGGTACATGGGATTTGGGAGTTACCTTCAAACAGGAATAAAACTGATATAAAAGTGAATCAGTAAAATGGCTTCCCCAGTCTGAATTAATACAAGCAGGCAGGCCAAAGCTAGGAATAATCTCTTTTAAGAGTACTTTGGCAGCAAAAGTCACTGTTACTCTAGCAGTAGAAAAGGCTTCTGGCTATCTGGTCAACTGATATACTATGACTAGACAAAATGTATAATATCTGACTTTTGGCATTGTAATAAAATCTATGTGCATGTGCACTAATCTAATTAAATTTATAAGCAATTCCTTTGTTATATATTTCTTTAAAGAATTGTTAAAATTCTTTCCAATTCCTCAGCCATATAATATTTACTGAGTAGGTTAAAAGGTGTTGCTCTCTTCTGCCACCTTCTGCCCCTTCTACTTCCCTGGTAATGTCAAAGGAAAATAGCTAAGACATTCTCTCCAACCAATGATCTGTTCACCAAATCTCTTCTGAATCTCTGTATTTTCCTAGATTAATCACCACCAAATTTCTCTAAGATGGTGCAAGGAAAACCAAAATCAACCAACCTCTGAGTCTCTGTCCCAGAGGTGGTGTTGCTATTTCCAACTGCTTTCCCTAAGGAACTTAGGAAATTCTCTTCCTCTGACATACTCAGAATTCCAAGGCAATCTTAACGTAACCTCTAAAAAATCTCACATTCACTTCATAAACCCTATATCTGGCTACAATCTCTTTTTAATTTAGCTAATTAACAAATAACTTTTTTAATAATATTTTATTTGATCATTTCCAAGCATTATTCATTAAAGACAAAGATCATTTTCTTGTCCGCCCCCCAACCCCCCATAGCCGATGCGTGATTCCACTGGGTGTCACATGTGTTCTTGATTTGAACCCATTTACATGTTGTTAATATTTGCATTAGAGTTTCGTTTAGAGTCTCTCCTCTCTCATGTCCCCTCAACCCCTGTAGTCAGGCTGTTGCTTTTCCTCGGTGTTTCTATTCCCATAGTTTATCCTTTGCTTATGCATAGTGTTTTTTCTCCTAGATCCCTGCAGAATGTTCAGGGATATTATACCACCACTAATGGAGAAGTCCATTACGTTCGATTATACCATAGTGTATTTGTCTCTGTGTACAATGTTCTCCTGGTTCTGCTCCTCTCGCTCTGCATCACTTCCTGGAGGTTGTTCCAGTCTCCATGGAATTCCTCCACTTTATTATTCCTTTTAGCACAATAGTATTCCATCACCAACATATACCACAATTTGCTCAGCCATTCCCCAATTGATGGGCATCCCCTCTTTTTCCAGTTTTTGGCCACCACAAAGAGCGCAGCTATGAATATTTTTGCACAAGCCTTTTTGTCCATTATCTCTTTGGGGTACAGACCCAGCAGTGCTATGGCTGGATCAAAGGGTAGACATTATTTTGTCGCCCTTTGGGCATAGTTCCAAATTGCCCTCCTTAATGGTTGGATCAGTTCACAACTCTATAAGCAATGAATTAATGTCCCTACTTTGCCACATCCCCACCAGCATTCATTACTTTCCTTTGCTATCATGCTAGCCAGTCTGCTTGGTGTGAGGTGATTACCTCAGAGTTGTTTTGATTTGCATCTCTCTTATTATAAGAGATTTAGAACACTTCTTCATGTGCTTGTTAATAGTTTTGAATTCTTTATCTGAGAACTGCCTATCCATGTCCCTTGCCCATTTATCAATTGGAGAATGGCTTGATTTTTTTGTACAATTGATTTAGCTCTTTATAAATTTGAGTAATTAAACTTTTGTCAGAGGTTTCTATGAAGATTTTTTCCCAATTTGTTGTTTCCCTTCTGATTTTAGTTACATTGGTTTTGTTTGTACAAAAGTTTTTAATTTGATGTAGTCAAAATTATTTATTTTACATTTTGTGATTCTTTCTATGTCTTGCTTGGTTTTAAAGTCTTTCCCCTCCCAAAGGTCTGACATGTATACTATTCTGTGTTTACTCAATTTACTTATGGTTTCCTTCTTTATGTTTAAGTCATTCACCCATTTTGAATTTATCTTGGTGTAGGGTGTGAGGTGTTGATCTATTCCTAATCTCTCCCATACTGTCTTCCAATTTTCCCAGCAGTTTTTATCGAATAGTGAATTTTTGTCCCAAAAGCTGGGATCATTGGGTTTATCGTATACTCTCTTGCTGAGGTTGATTTCCCCCAGTCTATTCCACTGAACTTCTTTCCTGTTTCTTAGCCAGTACCAAATTGTTTTGGTGACCGGTGTTTGTTATATAGTTTAAGGTCTGGGACTGCAAGGCCCCCATCATATGTGGGTTTTTTTTTTCATTATTTCCCTGGATATCCTTGATCTTTTGTTATTCCAAATGAATTTTGTTATGGTTTTTTTCTAAATCAGTAAAGAAATATTTTGGGAGTTTAATGGGTATGGCATTAAATAGATAAATAAGTTTCGGTAGGATGGTCATTTTTATTATATTGACTCGTCCTATCCATGAGCAGTTAATGTTTTTCCAGTTGTTAAAGTCGAGTTTTAGTTGTGTGGAGAGTGTTTTGTAGTTGTGTTCATATAGTTCCTGTGTTTGTCTTGGGAGATAGATTCCTAGGTATTTTATTTTGTCTAAGGTGATTTTGAATGGGATTTCTCTTTCTAGTTTTTGCTGCTGAGCTGTTTTGGAGATATATAGAAAAGCTGATGACTTATGTGGGTTTATTTTGTATCCTGCAACTTCGCTAAAGTTGTTGATTATTTCAATTAGCTTTTTGGTTGAATCTCTAGGATTCTTTAAGTAGACCATCATGTCATCTGCAAAGAGTGATAACTTGGTCTCCTCCTTGACTATTTTGATGCCTTCAATTTCTTTTTCTTCTCTAATTGCTACTACTATACTACTACTGTTTCTAGTACAATGTCAAATAGTAGAGGTGATAATGGGCATCCTTGTTTCACTACTGATCTTATTGAGAATGCATCTAGTTTATCCCCATTGCAGATGATATTAGCTGATGGTTTTAGATATATACTGTTTATTATTTTTAGGAACAACCCTTCTATTCCTATGCTTTCTAGGAATGGGTGTTGTATTTTATCAAAGGCTTTTTCTGAGTCTATTGAGATAATCATGTGGTTCTTGTTGGTTTGCTTGTTGATGTGGTCAATTATGTGGATGGTTTTCCTAATATTGAACCAGCCCTGCATCCCTGGTATAAATCCTACTTGCTCATGGTGGATGACCCTTCTGATCACTTGCTGGAGTCTTTTTGCTAGTATCCTATTTAAGATTTTTGCATCTATATTCATTAGGGAGATTGGTCTATAGTTTTCTTTCTCTATTTTTGACCTGCCTGGTTTTGGAATCAGTACCATGTTTGTGTCATAAAAGGAGTTTGGTAGAACTCCCTCTTTGCTTATTATGTCAAATAATTTGTATAGTATTGGGATTAACTGTTCTCTGAATGTTTGATAGAATTCACTGGTGAATCCATCAGGCCCTGGGGATTTTTTCTTAGGAAGTTCTTTGATGGCTTGTTGGATTTCATTTTCTGATATGGGATTATTTAAGAATTCTATTTCATCTTCTGTTAGTCTAGGCAGTTTGCATTTTTGTATATATTCATCCATATCATCTAAATTGGCGTATTTATTGCCATATAATTGGGCAAACTAATTTCTAATGATTGCCTTAATTTTCTCTTCATCAGAGGTGCTGTCCCCGTTTTCATCTTTGATGCTGTTAATTTGCTTTTCTTCCTTCCTTTTTTAAATTAGATTGACCAGTACTTTGTCTATTTTGTCTGTTTTTTCAAAGTACCAGCTTCTTGTTTTATTTATTAAATCAATAGGTCTATCACTTTTGATTTTATTAATTTCTCCCTTAATTTTTAGGATTTCTAGTTTGGTTATCTGCTGGGGGTTTTTAATTTGATGGCTTTCGAGTTTTTTTATTTGCATTTCCAATTGATCTCTGCTCTCCCTAGTTTGTTGATATTTGCACGCAGGGATATGAATTTACCTCTGATTACCTCTTTGGCTGCATCCCAAAAGGTTTGAAAGGATGTCTCACCATTGTCATTTTCCTTGATAAAATTCTTAATTGTTTCTATGACTTCTTCTCTAACTAAACGATTTTGGAGTATCATATTGTTTAATTTCCAATTAGTTTTTGATTTGGTTTTCCATGTACCTTTACTGATCATTATTTTTATTGCCTTGTGATCTGAGAAGGCTGCATTTATTATTTCTGCTTTTCTGCATTTCTGTGCTATGTTTCTGTGACCTAATGTATAGTTAATTTTTGTGAATGTGTCATGTGGTGCTGAGAAGAAGGTGTATTCCTTTTTGTTCCTATTTATTTTTCTCCATATGTCTATTAATTCTAATTTTTCTAAGATTTCATTCACTTCTTTCACCTCTTATTTATTTTTTGGTTTGATTTATCTAAATTTTATAATGGTTGGTTTAAGTATCCCACTAATTTGGTTTTACTGTCTATTTCTCCCTTCAATTCTCCTAGTTTCTCCATTAGAAATTTGGTGCTATATTATTTGGTGCATACATGTTGATTAGTGATATTTCCTCATTATCTAAATTCCCTTTTAACAAAATATAATTACCTTCCCTATCCCTTTTGATCAGGTCTATTTTTGCTTTGGCTTTACCAGATATGATTATCACTCCTGCCTTCTTTCTGTCAGTTGAGGCCCAGAAGGTCTTACTCCATCCTTTAATTCTGACCTTGTGAGAGTCAACCTGCCTCATGTGTGTTTCTTGAAGACAACATATGGTAGGTTTTTGGATTCTAATCCATTCTGCTATTTGTCTACGTTTTATGGGTGAGTTCATCCCATTCACGTTCAAAGTTATGATTGTCATTTGTGGACTCCCTGGCATTTTGATATCCTTCCCTAGTTCTAACCTTTTCTTCTTTGGCTCTACCTTTTAGTCCAGTGATTTACTTTAAATTGGTCCCCCTTGTCCCCTCCCTTGATATGTTTCCCTTTTTAGTCCCTCCCTTTTTGTTCCCTCACCTTCCCCCCCTCTCTTTCCCTCCCCTTTTGTTTTCCCTTCCTCCTTACCCCCCTTGGTTTTCCCTTCTCCCTACCCTTGTTGGGTAAGATAGAATTCAAGATCCCAATGGATCTGGATGTTTTTCCCTCTCAGAGTTGATTTCCCTGAGAGTAAGGTTTAAGTAAAAACTCTCTTCCTCTCCTTCTTATAGGAGTTTTTTTCCCCTCCCCTTCCCATGTGAATCTTTGTGTGAGAAAGATTATTCTATTTGGTCTTTCTTTTCCCCCTATTTACACATTTCATTTTCCCCACATGTTAGTATACATAGATTGATATAAATGTAATCCTTATAGAAGAGAGTTTGAGTAAGAGAAGAAGATAACATTTTTTTCCTTTTCCCTTTCCTTCATATTTACCTTTTCAGGTATTCCATGCTCTTTGATTTTCAATATCGAACTTTCCACAGAGCTCTGGTCTTTTCATTGCAAAAAGGTGGAAATCTTCTATTTTGTTGAATGCCCATACTTTCCCTTGGAAGTATATAGTCAGTTTTGCTGGATAGCTGATTCTTGGTTGAAGACCCAGCTCTTTTGCCTTTCTGAAGATCCTGTTCCATGCCTTATGATCATTTAGAGTAGAACTTGCAAGGTCTTCTGTGACCCTGATTGGCATTCCTTTATATCTAAATTGTCTTTTTCTGGCTTCTTGTAGGATTTTTTCTTTTGTTTGAGAGTTTTGGAATTTGGCAATTACATTCCTGGGAGTTGTCTTTTGGGGGTTTAGTGTAGAGGGTGTTCTGTGAGCTCTGTCAGTGGCTGTATTGCCCCCTTGTTCTAGAATCTCTGGGCAATTTTCTTTGATTGTCTCTTGTATTATGATGTTGAGTTTGCTGTTTATTTCTGGCTTTTCTGGAAGTCCAATTATTCTTAAATTATCTCTTCTCCCTCTATTTTCCAAATCTGTCACGTTGTCAGTGAGATATTTTATGTTCTCTTCTAATTTCTTGGTCTTTTGGCTTTGCTTTATTAGTTCTTGCTTTAAAGCCTGGTTTTCTTTTACAGTTTGGTCAAACTGGTTTTGTATATGCATGAATTTCTTTTGCGTTATTTCCCACTTTTCCTCCCAGAAGGCTTCTATCTTTTTGCTCATTTCAGATTCAAATTCTTCATGGGTTTGTTGAGGGTTTCCATTTCCTTTGGAAGGTATTGGAGCATTTGCTTGTGTTTCATCTTCTATCTCCTCTGTGTTTTGTATTTTTGCTCCATAAAATGTGTCCAAAGTCTCCCCCTTCTTCTTGTTTCTTTTGGAATTTTGGGGCTTTTGTGCTTCTGTGAAGTTTGCCATCTCTATCTGAGTGGGGGGGAGGGGACTAGCTTTTCTTATCTCTGTCTGGCATTCAAAGGTTTTAGCCCTAGGCAGATTGTCCGTTCTATGCTGTTGTTGTTCTGTCTTCCCAGGAAGCCAGGAGTTGCTGGTGTGTCCCTGTTACTGCCCTCCTCTCCTCGGCACCCTCCTGATGCTTCTCTGTTCCCTTACTTCCATGCTCTGAGCCTAGCTTGGCCCTTGTTCCTGTGCCTTAGCAGGTCTGCTGCAGCACTCTGTGGGGGGAGGGGCCGCGGCTTCCTGGAGCTTCAAGGGCTCCTAATGAGATTAGCTTTCCCTGGGTTGAATTTAGTATGCCTTGAGGCATGGACTTTTTTCGTGAGACTCCAATGGAAGGATCCAGCGAGGGGGTTACAAGCTCCCCCTCTCTCTCTCTGTTTCCCTGCTGTCTGGGTGCCCCCTCAACTGGGTCAGGTTGTTTTCAAGATGTGGCCTTCAGAATAACCGGCTCCCGGGGCCCTTTTGCCATCCCTGAGGGTTGCTGTTGTTCCAGATTACCCTGCTCTCTGAGGGGCAGGGGCCACGGCTTCCCAGAGCTCTGAGGGCTCCTCCCAGGGGGTTAAGAGCTCCCCCGTCTCTCTCTGTTTCCCTGCTTTCTGAGTGCCCCCTCGACTGGGTCAGGTTGTTTTTAAGAAGCAGCCTTCAGAATAGCAGGCCGTGGGGCTCTGAGGTTGCCTCTGCTGCCTCAGACTCGGACTCAGAGCTCTGGGTTGGGGGGTATGGGTCCTAGGACCTTCCTTCTGCCTACCCCTTAGGTCTGAGTGGTCTGGGGTTCTGGCTTTTGCGGGGGCCGTACCTTTTGATTCAGGTCCAGGTCCAGGAGGAGGACTCCCAGGGTCTATGTTGTTGATCGTTTTGGATTTCGGTGCCTTAGGAGCATTCGGTTTGAGATCGGTAAGGAAGGGTTTCAGGAGATCTGGACTTTAGCTTTCTCTAAGCCGCCATCTTGACCGGAAGTCTCAGATTTGCCAACAAATAACTTATTACAATAGATCATCACTCTTTCTTTATAAAAGGATCTTGTTCCTTATACCTAAGTAACTCACTTTTGTCAAAATCATTCATAATTATGTTTTCTATTTAACTTCTTGTGGAGGATGACTAATATATTTTCATTTTCTACAAGTACAGTTAGGGAAAGCACAACATTAATACAAGAATTTTTATTTCTGATTATATTGATTTCAGCTTTTTTTTTTTTTAGACAAGCCTATGGGGTTGGTACCATTTATACTTCTGGTGCCTTGTGACTAAAAATGTCTACCCTTCAGTTATCTTTCTAAATATATACATATATATTTACATCTATAGGATTTGTCTCCTTTGAAGTTATAACTACGAAGCAGTAGCAAATGAGATTTGGTAGAAATACTACGAATGAGAAATGTTATGTAAAGTTTATAGTGAGAAAGAAATTTTAATTTCTCTAATATTCAGAATATGGTTGGTGAAGACAAGTACAGACTCATCCCTTTCCCTCTTTTTTTTTCCCCTGCATGTCTGACTAAGGTTTTCCTCTTTTGCAGGGAATCCAGACTAATGATGTAGATAATTCAAAGGCATTACTTCTAGGATTAGGAAACATCAAATGTCAAAATTAATATTTTTCTTCTTCAAAGATATCTATTCATTCACACATTAATTCAGCTAACATTTTTGCCAGTGGCCTATTGGGTGTAGTGGATCTGGTCAGTTGCTGGGGAAAGTACACTAGGGTAAATTACAGTCACTGACTTTATTGAGTTAATAGTTTTGTAAGGTTACTAAATATAAGCTTTCTTACAGGAATCATACTGCCCTGACTGATGAGTAACTGAGTAAAAATTCAACTCTGACTAGCCAGCATCAGGAAATAAAATAGACTAAAAAATATATATTTCACATCCTATAAAGTTAATCTACTTTAGTCAATTTACCATGTACCATGTTACCATGTAATATCTTGCCCCATTCTCCCATAAAATTATCTTTCACATTTTATTCTATAGTATAGTGATAAAAATCAATGCTACCATATTTAATGGTAAACAAATTGGTTGTCCTATGAATCATTCTTGCGACTCCTTAGAGCATCTCTTACACTATACACACACACACACACACACACACACACACACACGCACGCACACACACGCACACATGCACACACGCACACATACATATTGTAAGAGAGGAAAATAAGATTCAACATACAAGAAAAGCAACCCCAAGGGAAGACAGAGGATTCTGGGAAAGCACAGAAGAGCTGAGAAGGTTCAAAGCAGTTACTTCCCTTCACTTTGGGAACTCCTCAAGGGTGGTTGGTCTAAGAGAAATTTCTGAGGCAGAGGACCTTCTGAACATTGACCATCTCTCTGTGAACACAAAACCCCTTGGATCCAGCTGATGAGAGGAGTGGACAGGACTTTTATTATAAAGCCATCCGTCCAAAGAAGACTTTCCTCTCCATCCCCTAAAGATTGTTCTTGAACTTCATATTACAACCAGGGTAGAAAGAAGTCAAGACAGCTCTCACAACTGATCTAGGAGGGTCAGGCAAGCAGTATGACCCTTCCGGATATGGGGAGGGGTTAGTTGTTAGCTCTTAGGGATCTCCTACTTCCCACTTTCCATTTCCTTGTCCAACAATCCTATTTACCCTATCTTGTGTGTGTCCCTTTAGAATAAATAGGTATTCCTTAGATCAAGTGCCTGCCTCATAATATCCTGGGAGAGAGACCTGAAGCTTAGGGAGGAGAGCTATACTTTCTCCTCAAGAGAGAAGAATAAGTTTAAGTCCTTGACTTTACATTCAACCCAGTCTCTGAAGGGATACATTAGGTAATTCTGAAGACAAGTAGTGCTGGTTTTACTAAGGAAAGAGAGGGGAGGAACAATCTATCCCCCCTCTCCACCTTCTTGCTCCATTCCATCTCTCTCACTCTCTAGCCTCAAGTAAACATAGTGGGTGGCTCCATTTCCCCTTCTATTAATATATATATATATGTATATATATACATATATATACATATATATATGTACATATACATGCCATTATTCATTTATTCCAACAGATAACCTTGCCTCATAATATCCTTCACCATAGATAAAACTCCTGTTCCAGGGAAGTCAACAGACTTGAGGTATTCCACATTTCTTGCTACCTTTTGCCCTGAAGGCAATTTTCCTCAGGCCACTGATTTTGCCTAGAATCCACTCAGATGCATCTTCTATTCCAAGAGGCATCTCCTTGGTTCTTATATAAACAACACTGATTGTCTTATTCACATATTGCTTTCCCACTTATTTTTCCTAGTTTTACTTGTCTTCTCTCCCATAAGGTATAAACCCCATGAAGACAGTTGTTTATTTCTTTTACTACTACTGATCTGGTAAATCATGACCACATGATAGATATTTAATACATATTTCTTGAATTCATGAATAAATGAATGAAAAATCCAGATGGAAATATTTAGATTCTTTACTAGCACTGCTTCTAAGAGGAAGAAATCAGTAGAATTTAGACAAAGTATAGTTGAAATGCCCAAAACTCCTTGAAAACTAATAATATTCTATAAAATTCCTCATATGAAAGTTTATATTTGCTTATTGCTTTTTGAACAAAGCTGCCAAATATTTGACATAAAGGGATGAATTGTTATATTCCTCTTATGACCTTTGCCTATTTAAAGAGAGAAACTGAAGCACTGATACATCCAGTTATATGCAAAAGATTAGAGAAGAATTTTTTTTATCTCATGGGGACTAGATAACAACTTTAATATGCCAAGTGTAACTGGTTTTTATAATGGATTTTGTTGTTGTTCAGTCAAGTCCAGAGCTTCATTATTGCATTTGGGGTTTCCATGGCAAAATGGAGTGGTTTGCCATTTCCTTGCCTAGTTCATTTGTAAGATGAGTAAACTGAGGCAATCATAGTTATGTGAAATGCCCAGGGTCACACAAATGAATTTGAAATCAGTAAAATATCTTCTTGATTTCCATCTGGGCACTCCATCTACTCTGCCACTTAGTTGCCCTTCATGGATACATGAGCCTAATGAAATGCCAAATTTTTTAATCAATAGCTATTTTTTCCTATATTCTCCCACTTTTTAAAAAAAATTATTTTATTTGTTACTCTTTATACATTTGACTGCTATGCCACCTACCAACTCTGTAATATTAAGCAATACATTTAACTTTTCCAAGCTTTAGTTTTTCCATCTGTAACATAGGCCTGGTTATGCAAATTCATTTGAGATGCTTGCTACCTCAAAGGATTTTTGTAAGCAAAATACCTTTAAAGTCTGAAAAATATGGGATAAATGTGTTATAATTATTATTACTATTTACCTGTGGTCTAGGCACTAAATAACTTTGAATAAACAATTTTGGATTTTGAATGTAGAGGTAATAGGGAAACTAATAACAATTTCTGACATTTTAATTAAGATTTTACAGGTTACAAACCCCTTTAAATATATTCTCACTTTTGATCATCACAAAATCTTCATGTATTCTCACTTTGTATATGATAATCTGAGGGACAGAAGGTGAAAGGAGTTGTGGGAGGTCATATAGCTTCTAAGTACAGTGTAAACATTTTACCCAATGTACTCTCCCACTAAATTAACTGCTCTCACAATTACAATACATGTCAATTGTATTTGAAAATGATTTTAGAAAAGATAATTTAGATAATATGTAACTCTACCACCTTACTTTATAGGGGAAGAAATTGAGACTCAGAAAGATGAAGTGATTTTTGTAAAACCACGCAGTTAGTTCAAAGCAGAGCTAGGATTCAAATCGGAGCCTTCTGACTCCAAATCAAGTGGTCGCACAACTACCTGATGATTGTTTACATAGGAATATAATTTCATGGATTTTCTCCTAATTCCTTTGGCTAAACTTTATTCAATGTGCTTTTTAAAAAAATCATCATCTTTCATTTATTCCTTAAATGTGTATGTTTCCCTATGTTTCCCAAGATTCTGACCCATTCTCTCTTTTTTTCCTCCATATTCTCTTTATGTGTGATCAAATATGTATGTGATTCATGAAACATAATTGTATGTGAGGGGAGCCAGCTGACAGAGTAGATAATGTAGTGGACATCAAGTTAGGAAGACCTGAGATCAAATATTGTCTTAGGCATTTACTAGATCTGTGACCCTGGGCAAGTCACTTAAACTTTGTCTGACTCAATTTCCTATATTGTAAAATAGGATAATATTATTACCCATATCACTGCATTGTTTTTGGCCAAAATAAGATTAAATTTGTATGTCATCTTAGTGAAGTGGCCAACATAAAATAGGACAGGAAATTTCATTCAGCTAGGATGCACTCTACTGTTGTAAAGTATTTAATATACCAAACTAAGAACCTCTAAACTTTAAATTAAAAAAAAATAGCAAAGATATGTTGTTACCCAGGATTTTGAAAAGAACAGACACAATACTGGGAAGGTCTTTGCTTTCCCTTCTTCCATCTAGCTGGTTCAGTGGCAGAGTAGATTATGGGTGACTATGTTACTGAGAGTTATAGAAACCCTCAGGGCTTTAAACTAAAAGACAATGATGTAGCCCTAGTCTTCTGAGAAGAAAGAGAAAGCTAATAGTCTATCTAATGTTAGAAACTGGAAGCAGATAATCCTTAACATAGTGTTCAACAGTGCTGTGCTTGGTTGTAGTCAGCAAGGGCTATGGATAAGGAAAGGATCATTCAGAAGGTACTACATAACTGACTATACACAACATTCAGTAGGAAAGGAGGAAGGGAATAAGTGCTTATTAAGTGTCTTAAATACTTATTAAGTGGCCAGGAACTGTATTGAAAGCTTTACAAATATTATCTCATTTGACCCTAACAACCTTGAGAGGTAGTTTATTATCCTCTGCTTAAAGCTGAGGAAATTGGAGTAGGTAGAGGTCAAGTTTCTTGTCTGGGGTCACACAGCTAGTAAATATATGATGTCATATTTGTACACAAGTCTTCCTGAATTTAGGCCCAGCACTCTATCTACACTGCCATCTACAGATCATCGGTAAGCAGGATGTGCAGGAACACTGTGATAGCATATCTTCAGAAGTCAGTGGTATCTCTGATGTGCCAGATGCTTGAGTTACTCCTCCACCACTAAGCCTTAGACACAAAGTTCCCTATTTGTATACCTTTCTATGTGATTTCCCTTTGTGAGTCTACTGTCCCCACACTGAGGCGTACTTGAACCTGTGTCCTCTCAATCTTTTCTTTATTTCTAATACCTAATAAAATGACTTTTTAATTATATGTACTTAAAATGTTTTTTTTAATTAATTGAATCAATTGAGGAAGCATTTCTACAACTTCATGGGAAGTGTATTAGGGAATTGATGTAAGTGTTAATATGATTTTGAGAGATCAGGTCTGCCACTCTCCTCCCTTTTTCTTCTCTCTCCCTTTTCCTCCTCCCTACCCCCATAAATTGATTTCTTCAGTTGGTGACACTGGAAGACAACTCTGAGAGTGTTTCCCGATAAGACTAATAAATAACTCTCTTTTGGATGGTTTAAACAAGGGGGATTTATTTAGGAAAAGGGGAAAGACAGGGAAGTTTTATGGGAGAGAGGGTTTAGGGTTTCCCTGATCTAAAATACTCCTTAATTGAAGAATAATAGAATAGAGTCTTGAATTGAGGGATATGGCTAACAAGTTGATGATTTTAGTCACTTTTGTCCAGTAAGGAGAAATCAGTAAGAGAAGGATCTTTCAGTCTTTACTCCTTCCTGTCTCAAGAGCAAGAGACTTCTACTCACAGTTTGACTGTTCCTTTCTTCAACTGTCTTTCCCCAGTCACCATTCCATTCCAGAATGTTCTTCTTGATTTACAGCTCTGCAGATCTTACTCCTTCAGCTCTGTTGCAGGTTGTTTTTTTTTTCCAATTCTCTCATCCACAGAAGTTTTTTAGGATTCTTTCTCTTTCCAGATTTTATTTTTATTTTTTCTATCATTAGATACAGTTGTTCCTACTGAGTTTTTACCATTCAGGATCAACCATCAACACAACTTGAATCTTACCATGACACGCAAGTAAATTTTTAAAAATTTAATTGTTTTGCCAATTGATACAATTTTTATTGATTTATTATTATTATTTTATTTATATATCACATATATAAATAAAATATTATTTTATTAATTGTTTTCTGTCATTTCTCCCATGCTTCCCCACTCCCTAGGAAGGCAGGTAATATAATACATATTATAACAAAATACATATTTCCAAGATCATCATGATATGGAAAAAGACACATATTGCTTACACCAGAGAAAAATTCATGGAGGAAATAAAGTGAAAAATTATATGCTTTGTTCTGCTTTCAGACTCCCTTAATTCATTCTATGATAGTAGATATATTTTTTTCATCTTGATTCTCTTGGGTTTGTCTTAGATCCTTGCATTGTTGATAATAGTTTATTCACAGTTAAACTTCAGTTATTATTATTGTTACAGTGCACAACATTCTCCTGGTTATGTTTACTTCATTTTCGATCACTTCATATAAATCTTACCAGGTTTAATTCTTTTTATGATCACCATGTTCATCATTTCTAATGGAACTATAATATTACATTACAATTAAATACCATGGTTTATTCAGTCTTTCCTCAACTGACTCACATAAATTAAAGCTTCAACTCTTACTATCATACCCTGAGTGGGAGACTTTTAAAAACGAGCCCTTATACAAAACAAAAACAAAACTACTTACTATATTAAATTCCTGGTGACCAGCAATTTAAATATTAAGTCCAAACCATAAAAAATTTAACAAATCCAGATGTTACAATATTCTACAGTGTGTTTCTTTCTTTGGTGAGTCAGTCATTCAACAATTATTTGTATTGTGCATACTATGTACAATGTTAGAAGTTGTAAAAAAATATTATTGTAAATTACAAAGTTTAAATTCCTTTTGAGAAGAATTTTAGGTAAAGAAGATGCTAAGTCTCTGAATCCAGAAACTGAACTGTTGGAGAAGCCACCATGAAGAAGCATCCAGACCACAAGCTGCACAAGATCAAATTGAACTTTGGGTGTGGTTGATTGAACATTTATTTGTATGTATACTTTCATGCCAAAGGGGACTGCCCCTTTGTCAATGCATTCAGCAATTATTGGTTTTTATTCTTTTTTTTCTCTCTTATCCTCACATTATTATAATCTTTTAAGTTGATTATGTTTTTATGATCCTTTTGGGGAAAAATTAATTTTTCCAAAAATGATCATATGGTGAAATGTAAAAAATAGACTTGAATACAGGACTACAATCCCCATGAGCCTTTGCTTCACTTCCCCAAAATGCCTTGTAATCTCACCTGGGCCGAGATCAAGAAGGTATTTAAGCTGATTAAAAGGCTTTTGAGAGTCTCTCTTGGCTCTTGGACTTCCATTTTGGGGCAGGCGTGGCTTTTTTTCATAATGTAGGTGAGGTTGTGTCTAGGCCACTCTATGGCCTGGACACGTGTTTCTTATCCTGTATTTTCTTTAATCCTTAATCTTCAATAAACCTCTAAAAAATATAATACTCCTTGCAGAGAGAAACTAATTTCTATCTGCCTCAGATGCCTTAGTCTCCCTGGTCTCCCCTAAATTTTAATCTTTACAAAGTGTTGATAATAGAAAGGAAGGATAGGCAGTCCTTGCTTTCAAGGAGCTCACAGTCTAATGGAGAAGATAATATGCAAACTATTATTTACAAATGAAATATATTCATGATAAATTGGGGATAATCAATAAAGAGTATGTGCTAACCTTTTGTTCGACCAGGAAAACTTCCTAAAGATAGCAGGATTTTATCTGAGATTTGAAGGAAGGCAAGGAAACCAAAAGATGTAGAGGGAGAAAATTCCAAGCTTGAGTGACAGCCCAGAGTTGGGAAATAAAATAAATGAAGCCAAATTGACATAGGACCATCTGGTTTTTTACTTTAATGGAAAGCTGCAAGGTAACTTATTTTTCTTTAGAGGCATAAGATATATTCAGAATTCATGGATGTGAAATAGGGTTCTCTCTAGATTTTTAGTTTTTTACAACAGGCATGCCTAGCTTTCTTATCTTATTTTATTGCAACATGGCTTCCATCCCTTTACTATCTTTGTCTTCCTCTTATAGATGCTAATTCTTCAGATAATCTTAAAGTAAAATGCCCAAAAGGGGACCCAATATACCTGGGGACTCCATCTATGTAGGGAACAGTGAGGCTTAATTGATTTTATCATATATTGAAAAGAACACTAGCTCTAAAGTCAATGGACTGAGGTTAAATTGTGAAATATCACATTTAACTATGTGTGTAACTTCATGTCCCTTGACTTCCAACTATACCAGGAACAAATAGTACTAAATGACTTAATAATGTTTTGGTAGGATTTGGGGTAAGGGAAACACAAGAGGAAAACCTATAAATAAATTTTGATTTATTGTGTGGGAAGGGTAGGAAAGGAAAAAGGGTTTAGGTATATACTTATACTTAATTTAAAAGATTATAACTAAATAGACTACGTTACTAAGCTAAAACCTTAACTTCCCAAATATCCCAATCTCATAGTAGGAGTTCAAATCAAATAGGGCCAGGATCTTATATTGTTAGTTGTCCAAGAAAGTCCAGCAGCCACATTCAGAAAAACTCCTTTCTCCATTGATCACAGACAAAATTCTCTTCAAGGTCCTTCCAGTAAAGCAGACAATGACATTTCAGGAGAGCAAACTCTGAGAAGAAAAAATTCACCATTGGGCATAGAATCTTGCCAGATCCCCAGGCTCAGGCTCCCATGTGACCCTTGGACACATGCCCAATCATTCCCTAAGGTTTGCATTTCTCAGTTTTTGCAACAATTTTGCAAATTGCAAACCTTTTCATCCTTTATCACATTCCCCCCTTTTACATGAATAAAAAATCATGATGGCAACACTATTTTTGAATTTGTGCACAATCTAAAATACTTACAAGTTACCTAAACTAAGAAATCTATCCCAAATAACAAACAACTTACACTCAACTATCTTACTCTAACACTAACTTATTCTAGGGAATTTTAAGAAGGTAAAAGGAAAAGGAAAGCAAAATAAATAATGAACAAGTACAAAAGTCAAACAGAAGCAAAATCAAAACAACAAATAACATCAAACAAAAGATGAACATAACTTCCATGAAAATATCAAACTTAAAATACTCTTAGCTAAAATAGCAAATTGTACTGCTATTGCAGTACATTAACATTAAAGTTAGAGAAAATTTTTGAAAATTACACTAAACATAACATTGCATAAGTTTCACAATAAAAATCAAACCAAACATTAAACTCACTTATGCAAATACATGTAACAATAGATATTAGTGAGCTATTTGCATAGTTTACATATATATATAGAGTGCATAAGTACAATATATACATGTATGGTATACATATGCACGTATATAGTTATGTACAATTCATATTTATACATAGTTTACATATAAACATACACTATACTACAATTAATTTGCAATCCTATTATACACCCTATTTACACATATTTACATATTTTTTTACAATTTTGTTTGATATGTGATGTCATATGTTGTTTGTGCTGTGTAATGTATGTCAGTATCTAATGTGCAGTGCAAGTCAGTATCTAATTTTCTTATCTTATCTTACCTAATTTTACCTAACTAATCTCTATCTTCAAAATATGTCTCCTAACTAAATTTCTATACCTAAACTAAATCTAAATATGTAACTACATTGTTAGTAAATAATATATCTATAGCTGATCATAACATCGTTAATACCCTTACTATACATTTTTTCACTCATTTAAGCAGTGATTCAATGTAACCTAACCATGTTTTTGTTTTGTGGTTATGTTTTATTATGTTGTTACTTTTGCTATGTCATGTTGTTTTGCTATTTAAATATTAGTGTTACTGCTATGGAAAAGTTATGTTACTGTTGAATTCAACATACTTACCCCTACTTCAGATCTTTCTTTCTCTTCTTACCTCCTCCTTGAATATTCTTCTATAATTCTATAGTACTAATTATATTTGTGTTTGTATGTGAATAAATGCTGTTATTATGTACTATAATACATTACCCAAAAACATAAATTCATTAGCCCATTTATCCTATAATCATCTTCATTGCAAATTTCACAAAGTCATTAAAATTTATAAAATTTCAGTCTTTTATCAATGTCCATCAATTCCTGAATTCTCCTCTTCATCTGCATTGTCCTCTTCTATCCTCTTCTGCAGGAATGATCTGGCTCTCCTTACTGATCTTTTTGAATGCAGACTCAATTTGACTGATGATTCTATCTTTCTGCAATCTCTTCATCATTTTCTTCTTCTTCAATGATTTCTACATTTTCATTATTTATACCATGTTCTAATTTTATATGTGATCCATACCAGGAATCTTACCCAAAACTTTTACTGAAGATGGAGAAAACAACACAATAGTGTAAGGACCTAACCAACTTTCCTGAGTTGCTGTTGTTTTAGCAAATTTTTTTTACATTATACCATATCTCTTGTTTTACAATTATGAAGAGAATAATCCAAAGACCAATTTGAATATCGTGTAATTCTTTTAGTCTTTTTTGTAAAGCATTTAAGTAAGAAGCAAGTTGACAATATCCTCCTAAGAGATGTATAGACTGTCTTACACGTTTTTGCTTGTAGTGGAGCATGTACAAAGAGCATTTCCATAGGATGATATATGCTCTTGGCCTAGTACATAAATAAAACAAAATTGTGGGAAGAATCTCTGGCCATTTGAGATGAGTTTCAGCACAGAGCTTCCCCCACCATAGTCTTTATTTACTTATTTACAGGCTCCACTTGCCCTGAACTTTGTGGATGATAAAGCATATGATATTTTGGTGTTATTCCTAGATTTTCATAAACTCTTTTCATGATGTCTTGAGTGAAATGGGATCCTTTATCAGAGTCTATTGTCAACGGTACTCCAAATATAGGTATAATTTCTTTAATCAACACTTTCACCACAAAGTTAGCTGTATATTTATTCAATGGAAAAGCTTCAGGCCATTTGGTTAATCTATCAACAATTGCCAAGCAAAACTTGTATTTTCCATCTTTTGGCATGCTGATGTAATCAATCTGCAGATTCTCAAATGGACAATATGCTAAAGGTCTACCACCTAAACCTTTCAGTCTGAATGCTCGTTATTTGAATTTTTGGCAAACAGAACAGCTTGAGCAGATCTTATTTGTTACTGTGTTTTTTCCAAAAGCAACCATTGTCTCTTTACAGTGTCAATTACAGCTTGAGTACTAAAATTTTGTGTGAATGGCTTGGCACAAATACGTATAGAGGTCTTTTGGTAACAGCAGCTTTCCTGTATCTGTTAACCATATATCATATTCTTTTCTTGCTCCAAACTTCTCTTTCCATTTTTGTATTTCTGAATCTAAATAAACTTTTTCTAGTTCATCAGATTCTATAGTTGATAAGTTCATAATATACATTGGGACATTTCTCGCCACAAATTTTGCAGCTATATCGATCCTTTAGCAACTGAATCTCTTCTATTAGTATGACTTCTACAATGGATTACCACTAGGTGTTTAGACTTCTGGATAGCATCTCTAACAATGCAGTTATTATTTCTGCATGAGTAATTGATTTTCCTGATGCAGTAATAAAACCTCGTTGTTTCCAGATCTTTCCTGTAGCATGAGAAACAGAAAAAGCATGAGAGTCTGTGTAAATGTTTGCACTTTTACCAGATGCCAGAAGAAATGCTTACTTTAAAGTGATCAACTCTGAACTTTGAGCACTAAGGTTACTAGGTACTGATCCATACCACAGTGTCTCAAATTCTGTGCAAATTGTGCACCTGTACATCTAATTCCATTACACAAATATGAAGATCCATCTGTGAATAAAACCAAATCTGGATTTTTGATCAGAGTGTCTTTCAAATCCATCCTTGGCATATCCACTAGATCTACTACTTCTAAAATTGATATAATGGTTCACTATTTTATGGCAAATCAGGAAGAAGTGTAACTGGGTTTAATACACTACACCTTTTCAACATGATGTTTTTATTACCTAGAAGTATAATTTCATATTTAGATATTTGTTGGTCTGAATATGCTTGAGTACAAAATTTCCTCATTAGTGCTTCTATTTGATGTGAACCATGGACACCCCAAAACTAAGTATGATGACTTCTGAACTAACACAGCTGCTGCAGCTATGCCCCTTAAACAAGGAACTTTACCTGCAGCAACTGGATCTAGCTGACAACTATAGTATCCAATTGGACAATAACTTTGTCCTAAAGTCTGTGTCAGTACACCATATGGAATACCTTTGGTCTCATTCACAAATAATTGAAAAGGTTTAGTATAGTCTGGGATTCCAAAATCTAGTGCAGATAAAACCACTCCCTTAAGCTTACTTAAGGCTTGCAGATGTTCAGGTTTGAGTTTCAGAGGTTCTGGTTCTGTATTCCTGGTTATATCTGTTAAGCATTTAGTAATTTCACTATATCCAGGTATCCATTGTCTACAAAAATCAGTCGTCCCAAGAACAGCTCTGAGTTTCTTCTTTGTCTTAGGTGCACTCAGTTTCTGGATATCAGTTATTCTTTTCTTAGTGATACTTCTGGAACCCTCTGACAACACAAAACCACGATATTCAACTTGAGGCAAAACCCACTGAAGTTTTGCTTTAGAGATTTTATGTCCATGTTTAAATAATTCAATCAAAAAAATCATGTTATCTCTTAAACACACTTTAACAGATGGAGATGCTAGGAGGATATCATCTACAAATTGTAAGATTTTACTTTCCTTGAATGATATTGTTTTAAGGTCTCTGTCCAAAATTTGAGAGAATTGGCTCAGGCTATCACAGTAACCCTGTGGAAGATGAGTGAAAGTCTACTGGGTATTGTCCATGTGAAAGCAAAGATCGTTTGAGAATCCTTGTGAATTGGTATCAAGAAAAACACTGAACATATATCTACCACAGTGAAATATCTTGCTTGACTTGGAATGGATGAGATTATATAGGATGAGTCTTTATTACATGATTATTTACATCAATCAAATTCAGTATAAATCTATAGACAATTCTGCCATCTTCAATGAGCTTTTGTTTCTTTATTGACAGTATGGGAGTTTGTAATTTGAAAAACATGGTATTATGATCCCTTGTTGAATTAGGGTCTCAATAATAGGTCTTATTCCATCTATAGCTTCTTTACTCAAAGGGTATTGAGGAACACAAGGAATTAATCCTTCCTTGGTTCTCACTATTACTAGATTAGTTGATTTCAATAGGCCTACATCTGTGGAAGACTTTGCCCATAAATTTTCTTGTATATCCTCAGGAATAGGACAGATGGAATTCAACTCATTCTCTACACTGATTGAATCTAAGAACAGCAATTGAAAAGCTTTCAGAGATTTTTCTGGCAGTTGTAATGATATATCCCTAGTGTCAGTACATTGAATCATTGCTCACAATTTACAAAGCAAGTTCCTCCAGGGAAGGTTCATTGGACATTCTGGCATACAAAGAAATGCATGCTCCATGGTTAATTGACCTAAGGTAATCATTTTAGTTTGTAATTTTGCTACTCTCTCTGGTTTTCCATAGTTGCAATAATAGTACTTCCATAGTACCAACAGCTTTACAATCTTTAGGAAGACCTTGAAAAACTAATTTACTGGCTCTAGTATCCACCGAAAGATCATATATCTTATCCCCTATAGCTACAGAAACATAGGGTTCAGTACTATTTGGAGGTTGAAAGACTTCAAGAATTGGTGCAAGCAGAGTAACATGAGTACAAAGCTCAGTCATTTCCTGTCCATCCAAGCCTACATCTGCTTGAATTACATGACTTTCCCAGGATTTTGCATCACTAGCTTTTATATTACTCTCATTGCTCTTTAAATTCTCCATCTTCATATCATTGTTCCCATTTACAATTTCATTATTATTATTTAGTTTATATTCTTCATTAATTTCTCTTATTATATATGCATTATTATTTTCTATTATATTCATATTACAATGTTCTTTCTCTGTACCATTATTTACACCAATTATATCCTCCTTTAATTCAATTAATTCATTTGTGTCACCATGTATTTTATTTTCATTACTCCCAATTTCATTTATTTTCAACTCACTTTCAATTTTATCACATTCATTTCTTGATTCATTCTCATGTGTTCTAAGAGGAAACCTTCATAAGGCACTAGCATTCCTACTCTGATCACCCTTTACAACTTGACTGTATTTAGGTCTATTCCAGGATTTACCCAAGACTGCATAGTATTTAAATCTGGCACTTGTTGTCCCTGGCAATAGGCATTTTGACATTGATTAGTATACCTATTTTGATTATTGTTATTATTAGTATTCCATCTATTATTATTATAATTACTATTACTACTCCAGTTATTGTTTCTATTATACCCATTATTTAATTGTCTTCTAACCTGATTCCTAAATCTGCAGTCCCTGTACAGGTGTCGAATATGATCACACAGGAAATAGTGCCTAGGGCCTTATCTCCTCTCATTTGGCTTATAATTGTTATTTTTATACCTTGGCTGTACAGATCTCAATTGAGCCACAGCTTTTATTTCTTTAATTTCACTGTCTCTGACCTTCATTTCAGCTTCCTTCAATTTCCACTTTAAGTCTTCAATAATAGCTCTCTCATCATGTTTATACTCCAAGTCATTAGTCAAATATGTGGCTTTTCTCCATAAGTCATCAAGATCTAACTCTTCCCAGTCAGGGTAATTTGTTTTTAAAAATTGTCTTATCTTTGGGCCTGCATTCTTTACAAAGACCCTCTTAATGTGTGCAATTGAGTTTTCTTCCAGTGGATCCATCCCTAATAAAGTTTCAGCTACCTTGGTTATCCTTTGCAGGAAAACTACAGGAGCTTCAGAGATCTTCTGTTTTATAGCCTCAAATTTTGACCATAAATTGGGCCTTTTGTTATATCTCCCCATTAACTCCAGGATTGCATCTCTTGTTTCTATTAATGTATCATAAATCCCCCTTATCAGATGTATCCAACTTTAAGTTGTCTGGCCAAGATTGCAATACAGGATCTGTTCTTGTCTCCTGTATAAATTTGGTTCTCTCTCTCTCTTTGTCAAGACCTCTTTCATTAGTAGGGCAAAATCATTGAAATCAGGATCATATAAATCAATTGCCCTATGCATCTCTTTAATTACTTTGTAAGGTTCTTCATTGAAATTTGGGATCCTCCTTTGGATGGATTCAAGGTCTTCTGGGGAAAATTTCTTATGCATATTTACTCTATGGACAGCCTATTTAAGTTTTTTCCCATTAGTGTTTAATCCGTTGTTATCATGTGCAAAGCCTTGATTCACATTCATGTTTATAAAGTGCTTCAGTGTATCCAGTTGAGTTTTCATTTGTATAACCATCATCTTTATATCAGAATCCCTTCTGAACCAGGTCACAAGATCTTTAAGCTGCTTAACACAAAGGCACACAGAGGCATGAGACTTATAAACAATACATCCACAGATCACAGCCAGGGGTACATATGCTTTAATGTCACAGAGCTTTAAATCCATCAATGGCTTCAGACGATCCATAGTAAAAATATAATGGCAGTAACTAGGGAATGACACAAATATAAAATATGGAATATACATCAAATAGTTGAAAAACATCACTAGCATATTGTTAAACATGTCTACTGACATGCCAGCTTCCATTGTAAAATTATTAGAGATAACAATATAATTACAGTGCAACTTGTACATGTAACAAAGAAAACAAACAAAAATAAATTTCAAAATTCAAAAACAGTTTTTTCTCAATATGGCTGCTCCAAGATGGTTGTTGGAGATCTGTGGTGTGACAAGGAAATCACTTTAAAAGACTGATATATATATATATATATTAATTTAAGGTCGCCAAGGAATTCAGCTATGTAATTCCTTAATGAAAACTCAAGTCAGCAGTCAACCTTTTATGGAGTTTAATTACAAACAGGAGGAAGAAAGGTATGAGAGAGAGAGAGAAATAGAGAGAGAGAGAGAGAGAGAGAGAGAGAGAGAGAGAGAGAGAGAGAGAGAGAGAGAGAGAGAGAGAAGGGAATAGGGCTTAAATACCCCCTCTGTTTAGGCTGGGCCAAAAGGTCCAAGCCCTTAGATAGCTGAGGCAAAGAAGAGAGATCAGTCCCTATCACTCACGTGACCAAAATGGAGAAACAGTCTCAAGGGCCTCCACCTCCAGCTTCCTTCAGAGCAAGCTTCTCAGAGCACAACCTCTCAGAGCAAAACCTCTCCAACCCCCTTAGTCCTCAGACCCCGCTATCTTTAAGGAAACCATCCAAGTTCCCTCCCCTCAGTTCTCACATCTACCAATCACTGTCCATGTCTTCCCTGTGCCAATGGTGGCTCTAGCTTAACCCAGGACTGCCCAGAGGTCTGTGGCTTTGCACATGTCTGTTGAAGGTCATATTCTCAAATAATTAAATCTTGATCCTTTGCTGCAGCCCTTCCTAAATCCTGTTACCCTGAGTAGGGTGGAGATTGGAAGTTCCAAGACCTGGTTCTGTCATTCCAAGTATCTCTATTGTATCAATTCTAAAATCAATCATGACTCAAAGAACTTCCTGTTCTATGCTTAAGCATAGATCAAAGCCCTTTCCATTGTTCAGCAAAAGGTTTCTGTCCTAAAGAAATCTTAAGTAGGGAGGAGAAAGACCCTCCCATGCCAAGGGGAGGTTCACATTCCAATAGACTATCAGTAGGAAATTTTTCAAGTATGAAATTTCCCAATGGTGAAATTTCCAACATTTATAAGTCTAAGAAATTTTAAGGTTTACAGTGGTGCAGCTTCACTAACCCCCTTCAGCAAGGCAAGTCCTTAGAATTCTATGTGGCTAACCCCCTAAGCTCCTAGTTAACTAAATACAGAGTAGAATGTTGACTTATACTTTAAAAATTATATAATAAACAGACTCTTCAACCTAGCTGGCTTAGCCAAACTGTTATGGTAGGATTTGGGGTAAGGGAAACACAAGAGGAAAACATATGAATAAATTCTGATTTATTGTTTGGGGAGGGTAGGAAAGGAAAAAGGGTTTAGGAATATTCTTATTCTTATACTTAATTTAAAAAATTATAAATAAATAAACTATGTTACTAAGATAAAATCTTAACTTCCCAAATTTCCCAATCTCACACCAGGAGACCAAATCAAATAGGGCCAGGATCTTATGTTGTTAGGTGTTCAAGAAAGTCCAGACTGATGCTGGCAGCAGCCTCATCCAGAAAAACTCCTTCCTCCATTGATCACAGACAAAATCCTCTTCAAGGTCCTTCCAGGAGAGCAGACAAGATCATTCCAGGAGAGAAGACTCTGAGAAAAAAAAAAAACACCATTGGGCATAGAATCTTGCCAGATCCCAAGGCTCAGGCTCCCATGTGACCCTTGGGCACATGCTACTGTCAATCATTCCCTAAGGTTTGTATTTCTCAGTTTTTGCAACAGTTTTACAAACTGAAAACCTTTTCATCCTTTATCACAATAGAATCCTTCTAGGTCTAACTCTGTCATCCTATGAACTCAGCTAAGTCACTAAGTGACACAGTGGATAGTGTTTCGCCAGTCAAGAAGACTAATCTTTCTGAGTTCAAATCTGATCTCAGGCACTAGCTATATGACCCCAGGCAAGTCACTTAATCGTGTTACCCTCAGTTTCCTCATTTGTTATATGAACTGGAAAAGGAAATGGCAAATCACTCTAGTATTTTAGCCAAGAAAACTCCAAAGAGGGTCTTAGAGTGTAGGATACAACTAAAATGACTGACCATGGCACTGTAAGTTTCTGATTCTTTGTATATTTATCTGATTTTACTTTTCATGTTATCAAGATCATTATTAATTTCTGATGATGATAACTATCTACCAATTTGTTTGAATAAAATATTTTAGTCAGTGTACTTAACATATTTTGGGGGCAATTTTTCACTACTATAATCTTACGCTCAGTTCACAGTTACTAAAATTCATATTTCTAAATCATTTTTCCTACTAAGAGTAGTCATAATATCTGATCTTCTCCAACATTTTACTTTCATACAATCTACCTTAGACCTCACATAGGCCTTAGACTTTGATTTGAAATATTTTAGTGAAGTTATACAAAATTATTTGTTATAGTATCTTTGTTAATGTTGTTTACATATACTAGAATGTAAACTCATAGAAGGCATGAATATAAGGATTATTAGCTAAATTTTACATGATCCCAAGAAACTTTACATAGTGCTATGCACACAATAGGCTTATAGTAAATAGTTTTGTAGTTGTCATCATTGACATTGAATTTAATTGAATTAACCTAATTGAATTTGATTTTGATTTGTAATTGTAATTTGTAATATTTGTATTGTAAATTGTAAAATTGTAATTGTAATTTGTAATAAATCCAATTTGTAATTGAATTTAACCTAATTACAAGTTTAAATATTACTTCATTAAACATTACCTTGTTGATTCTGGGCCAATATTCCAACCAGTCAAGTGAATTTGGAATCTTGAGCCATTGTTCCCAGGTTTGTGTTATATGCATATGTGATGAGCATATCTTCCATGACTCAGTCTACATCATTGCTAAAAGTTATCTAATTTGACAGAATCAGAGTCAGGGTCATTGCATAATCCTTTAGACATCTCCTTCTTGAGTTCCACTGCTCAACACTAGTCCTGGCCCTTTAACTATGTCTTCATCACCTTTAATTGTACAGTCATCTAGCCCATATTTCTCCATCTTAGTTACAAGAATATTTTGAGATATTGTTATATAACTTGTTGATACAGATAGCTGAGTCTCTTAAATACCCCCTTTAGCATCTTTGTCAACTAAGATTTTCCTTTGGTATTTTTATTCTATGCTACTTAGGAAACCTGTGGAACTACAAAGCTTTAAAACAGCTTTTGGGAACTAATACAGGGATTTACACAGTGAAGATGATTAATAAATGTTTATGGATGGGGTAACTAGATGACTCAGTGAATTGAGAGCCAGTATTTGAGACAGGAGGTTCTGGATTCTAATCTGGATTCAGATACTTCCTACCTGGGTGACCCTGAGGAAGTCACTTAACTGCCGTAACTATCCCTTATCACGCTTTTGCTTTGGAAGCAATGCATAGTATTAGTTCTAAGATGGAAGGTAAGTTTTTTAAATAAATAAAATAAATATTTATGGAATTGAACCAAATTGACATAGAAACATATGGATTTTGACTTTAATGGAAAACTACAAGGTAACTTATTTTCCTTTAGAGGCATCAGATATATGCAGAATTCATGGATGTGAAACAGGGTAAAATATGTTGAGGCAGCAAATTCTATACACTGACCACAAAGATATCAAGCCAGAACCACACGGAATATTTCTACTGTTATTGTTACTTATTACTAATAGTTCTTTATTCAGTTTAGATCTAGCTATACAATATTAAAGATCTGAAAAAGGAAAGCAAAACTAATGAAACACTGGGATATTTCCAGCTAGCTGGAAGTTTGACTTTGTAAAGCACTAAGAAATTATTAAAATTATATTTGAATATTTTATTATGTTTCAGGCAGTCACAAAGAAGGTTTGGAATTTTAGAGTATACTTAGCTATAATGGGCTTGAGAACTGATTGCTAAATTTTCAGTCTGAGTGTTTACATTTCAGAAATCAGCAAATGCTACTAATCAGGGATTGACTTATTGTTTTATTGATTGCCTAGGCTTAAGAAAGTTTTATTATTGCAGAATAAAATTAAATGATTATGTGTATATGTTTCCCTCCTAGTGCTCCAGAGCCTGGTTGTTAAAGATTTCCCAGCACCTCTCTGCATTTCTCTATTGATGTTGCTTAATTTCACAGAAGTGAGAGAAGTCATCCCAAGACTAGAAGCCTAGTGACTCTAGGATAATTAATAATAAAACAATATAATATTAGATTTGTTTCTCCATGTTTCTGTCAACATTTAGTTCAATCTACTTAAATAACCTTGCTCTCAGTTAACATGCATTATTACCTGGACCATATTTAAATAACTTGGTCCTAGGTAGGAGACACAATTTGTTGGCAGGATCGTACTTTTCTGAAACCAGGTCTCTCCAGCTTGATTATACCTGGTACAATTTTTGTTCCAATTTCACAACCTCTCAAGAATGCAGGGATGAGGGGGCAGCTGGGTAGCTCAGTGTATTAAGAGCCAGGCCTAAAGATGGGAGGTGTTAGGTTAAAATCTGTCCTCAGACACTTCCCAACTTTGTGACCCTGGGCAAGTCATTTGACCCCCATTGCCTAACCCTTAACACTCTTCTGCCTTGGAACCAATACACACTATTGACTCCAAGATGGGAGGTAAGGGTTTAAAAGAAAAAGAATGCAGTCTTGATGAGAAAATAAGACTTTTGAAGAATATTTATGATCTCTAAATCATTGTTGTCTCATTGTTGTTTGGATTATGCACACATTTAGGCTTAGATCTACTGCTACTCTCATGCAGGTATGTGGGGGGGACTCTTCAGATATCTATCATATTTAACTTATCTAAGATTCTATTCATCTCAAGTCCTTTCTTATTTTGGGTGGGGTTAGATTCATCTAGTTCTGAGAGGGAAAAATTAAGGTCCCCCCCTATTATTATTTTGTTATTTTTTTAAATTTGTATTTAATTTTTCATTTAAAAACCTGGATTCTATAACTCCTGGTGAATTCAGGTCCAATACTCATCATGCTTCATTATTCATAGTATCCCCCAACATAATCTAATTACTTTGTTGATCCTTTCTGATGATATACATTTTAGCCACAGCTCTGTCAGAGATCATGACTACTACTTCTACCTTTTCTGGATCAGCTGAGGCATAGTATATACTGTTCTAGCCTCTAATCTTTACTTTATGTGTTTCTCTTATTTTCTACCTGTTTCTTATAAGCAACACATTGTTGGATGCTGGGTTTTTTTAATCTTTTCTACTGGCATCTCATTGACTACATCATTGTAAGCCGGCGAGACATCCAGGATGTAAAGATCACCAGAACCATGAGAGAAGCTGAATGCTGGACAGACCACCGATTGGTTAGAGCAACTCCTCAAATGTGCATTGCACCTCGCCATCCAAAACACTCCCAGACAGTTCACGCATTTTACAACGTGAGTCTTCTTAGAGATCCATCTTATTTGCAAACATTCCAGTCCTGCCTGGACAACAAGCTGTCTGCCAAGGGACCACTCACTGGAAGTTCAACCGAGAAATGGAACCAGTTCAGAGACACAGTGAAGGAAACATCAAAGGCAGTCCTAGGCCCAAAATAAGACAACCACCAAGACTGGTTTGACGAGAACAACCCTGCTATTGAAGAGCTATTGAGCAAGAAGAACAAAGCCTTTATGGAGTGGCAAAATAACCCAAAATCTGCTCCTAAAAAGGACAGATTCAAGTCTCTCCAAGCCACGGCACAGCGTGAGATCAGGAAGATGCAAGACCGATGGCGGGAAAAAAAGGCAGAAGAAATCCAGTGCTTTGCTGATACGAAAAACTACAAACAATTTTTCAGTGCCCTCAAGACTGTCTATGGGCCATCAAAACCCACCACCACTCCCTTGCTATCCTCTGACGGTGACACTCTCATATACGATAAAAAAGGTATCAGCAACAGGTGGAAAGAACACTTCAGTCAGCTTCTCAACCGACCCTCTTCAGTCGACCAAAGTGCCCTTGACCAGATCCCACAAAACCACTCCATTGAACAACTTGATGTCCCTCCTTCAATAGAGGAAGTCCAAAAATCCATCAAAGAAATGAGTGCAGGCACGGGATCCCAACCGAGGTGTACAAGGCCTTAAATGGAAAGGCGCTCCAGGCATTCCACATAGTGCTGACCAGCATATGGGAAGAGGAAGACATGCCCCCAGAACTCAAAGATGCCTCCATCATAGCCCTATACAAGAACAAAGGCTCACGAGCAGCCTGTGACAACTACAGAGGCATCTCACTACTTTCCACTGCTGGAAAGATCCTCACCCATGTTATACTCAACAGACTCCTGTCATCTGTTTCAGAGCAGGACCTGCCTGAATCACAATGTGGCTTCTGACCAGATCGCAGCACCATCGACATGGTCTTCACAGTGAGGCAAATGCAGAAAAAATGCCTTGAGCAGAACCTGAGTCTACATTGTCTTCATAGACCTGACAAAGGCGTTCGACACAGTGAACAGGGACGCATTGTGGAAGATCCTCAGCAAGCTCGGTTGTCCAGCAAAATTCATCAAACTGATCCAGCTCTTTCATGTCGACATGACAGGGGAAGTCTTATCTGGTGGAGAGACTTCAGATCGCTTCAACATCTCCAATGGCGTGAAACAAGGCTGTGTCCTTGCTCCGGTACTATTCAACCTATTTTTCACCCAAGTATTACGACATGCTGTGATGGATCTTGACCTGGGTGTCTACATCAAATACTGACTGGATGGCTCAACAAAGATAACAGAGAGACTCATCCTGGAAGCTCTCTTTGCAGATGACTGTGCTCTCATGGCCCACCAAGAAAATCATCTCCAAACCATTGTGGACAGGTTCTCTACTGCAACAAAACTGTTTGGCTTGACTATCAGCCTCAGCAAAACAGAGATGCTGTTCCAACCTGCACCAGGGAGGCCAACTAACCAGCTGTGCATTACAATCGACAGCACACAGCTTTCTAACATCAACACTTTCAAGTACCTGGGCAGCACCATCACCAACAATGGGTCCCTAGACTATGAGATTAATGCCAGGATCCAAAAGGCCAACCAGGCACTTGGGCGGCTGCACTGCAAAGTCCTCCAACACAGAGGTGTAAGCACGGTGACGAAGCTCAAAGTGTATAATGAAGTGCTCCTCAGCTCGCTCCTGTACGGTTGTGAAACATGGACACTGTACTGGAAGCACATGAAACAGCTGGAGCAATTCCACCAATGCTCACTCCGGTCAATCATGAGGATCTGCAGGCAGGACCGAATCACCAGTCAGGAAGTCCTCGACAGAGCCAACTCCACCAGCATCAAAGTAATGGTCCTCAAAACCCAACTACGATGGTCTGGACACGTCATCTGCATGGACCCACAGCCAATACCAAGACAGGTATTCTATGGTGAACTGTCAGCTGGACTCAGGAAACAAGGCCGACCAAAGAAAAGATTCAAGGATCAGCTCAAGTCCAACTTGAAGTGGGCTGGCATTACACCAAAGTAACTAGAACTCGCTGCCTCTGACAGAAGCAGCTGGCCAACCCACATTCACCTTGCAGCCACCACCTTTGAAGATGAGCGACCTCGACATCTTGCTGCTGCGCGTGAACGCACAACCGCACCTCCCGTAACAACTGGAGACCCATGCCCCATTTGCCACAAAATTTGAGCCTCAGCCTTTGGACTCCATAGCCACATGAGGGCACACTGTAGATGAAACTGCAGAAAGACAATAGTCATTCTCGATCACCGAGAGACTACCACTACTACTATCCATTTTCATTTTCTTCCCATTGGTGAATTCATCCCATTTGCACTCAAGATCCTAGTAACTATATGGGCATTTCCATATACTCCATTCCTCCTCACTGTTTCTCTCCATTCTTCCTTTCTTTGTCCCATATCTTTCATCAGATGTCAAATTTGCTTTAACTAATAACATCTCCAATTTCTACACATTCCCAAAAATCCTCTCTTTTAATCTCCCCTTGCTTTCCTAGTTCCAATTTGGCCCACATTTCAAAAGGTCTCTTTCTTGTACCTTCCCCATTAACTTTTAAATGTTATTCTATTCACCTTTTCAAAAATCACTTCCTTAACTTTGCTCTTCTACTTATTGGTACAACTTGATGCTAAAAATCCCTCCCCTGTCTATTCTGAGTTTCTCTCTTATTCATTCACCTTAATTATTATTATGTACTACCCTGTAGATAACTCTCCCTTACCTCCCTTTTCTTATTCTCTTACACTCCTTTCTCTTAACCCACCCTTTCTTCTCTTATTCCCTTAGTTCCCCTAGGGGACTTTCAATACCTCCCTTATCCCATCTCCTTTCCCTCCTGTTTAGGTGTGTGCTGAAATTTTTACTCTTCTAATTGTATACCTTGTTCTTTCTTTATCTCAGGTCTGATGAGAATAGGATTTTAGTACTATCAGCCCTCCACCTCCTCCTCCCCTTCTATATAGCTATTCCTCCACTCTTTCCTCTTCCATATGAAATAATCCTTCAACTTTATCTCCTCCTGGTCTACTCTACTACCATTTGTCTCATTCTCTTACTTTCACCTCAATCTCAAGCCTTCCATCCATACCCATTCCTCAAAATATTCAGGCAATGATACTATTGCCAAGGATCATTGATTACATTTTCCCATATAGGAATTAAACAATATGATTTCTGGATTGATTATGAATAGTCATATAATTACTTTTGAATATTGCTTTTAGATCAGATTTTATTCTGAGTTCTGAGTTTTTCCCCAGGAGAAGTTGAAACTCCTTTACTTCATTAAATATATGCTTTTTAAACTTTTATAATTATGCTTTTCAGATAGGATGGAAACAAGATGGAATAATAGAAGCAGGGAAGACTTATAACACTCAAAGAATCCTCTCCAATAATCTTAAAAATAAAGCTTCAAAACAAATACTAGTAGTGAAAGAACCAAAAGTGGAAAGAGTGAATAAAATTTCCTATAGAAAATTACTTAAAAGGTAGACAGAGAGTCTTATTCACTGGTGTGAGAGGGGAGCTCTGCCCATAGCAAGACTGCACCATGGAGTACCAGTGCAACCCAATAACAAGCCCCCATCACCCCACATTTTTATACTGAGAACAGAGCCCATCTTTAAGGTTAAAGCAAAAGTCAAGGAAATGTCTAGGAAAATGAGAAAACATTAAAAAAAATAGAAAAATAGAAAAATTTTATGGAAATAAAAAGCAAGGCACTGAGTCAGAAGGAGGCAGTGAGAGCAAGGTAACTACTTGCAAAACTCAAATGAAAATATAAATTGCTTTCAGACTTTGGAAGAGCTCAAAAAAGACTTCAAAAATTAATTAAAAGAAGCAGCGAAAAAATGAAGAGAAATGAAAGCAACACAAAGGATAATTGACAAAAAAGAGGTGCAAAAGCAATGAAGAAATTAATTTCTTAATTAGTAGAATTGAACAAATGGAAAAGGAGGTTCAAAAGCTCATAGAAGAAAATAATACCTTAAACATTAGAAGTGGGCAAGTAGAAGCTAGTGACTTCATGAGACATTGAGAAATAATAAAACAAAATCAAAAGAAGAAAAAAAATAGAAGAAATCAAGACATATTTCATTGGGTAAAAAAAAAACACTAACCTGGACAATAGATCCAGGACAGCCAATTTAAGATTTACTAAATTACATGTAAACTATTATTTAAAAAAAAAAAAAAAACCTCTAGCTATCATAGTGCAATAAATTATCAAAGAAAATTGTCTTGATATAATTGAACAAGAGAGCAAAATGGAAATTGAAAGAATCCATAAATCTTCCCCCTAAAATATATCCCCAAAGGACAACTCCCAGAAACATTTTGGCTAAATTCAAGACCTTCCATCCAACAAGAGAATATTGCTAGCAGTAAAAGAAATACTTTAATTATTTTGGAACCATAATTAAATAATATTAAATTTAGCAGTTTCTACATTAAAGGCCTAGAAGGCCTTCAACATAATATTACAGAGAAGAAAAGAGCTAGAACTTCAACCAAAAATCATTCCACAAAATTGAATATAAGCCTTCAAGGGACAAAATGGATATTCA
This sequence comes from Monodelphis domestica, assembly GCF_027887165.1. Taxonomy (NCBI): domain Eukaryota; kingdom Metazoa; phylum Chordata; class Mammalia; order Didelphimorphia; family Didelphidae; genus Monodelphis; species Monodelphis domestica. The sequence goes on along the minus strand of NC_077229.1, from coordinate 464,100,987 downwards.
GTGAAACAGAGGACTTTGAAACATTCCTGATGTTTCAAACATGTCCTGATGACCAGCACTGAATGGAAAATTTAATCTCAAATATAAGAATCAAGAGAAGGATAAAAAGGTAAACAGGAATGAGAAATCAAAAGTCATTCAATAAGGCTAAACTGTTTACATACTACATGGGAAAATTATTCTCATAACTCATAAGAACTTCATTACTTTTTTTTTTAATATATTTTATTTGATCATTTCCAAGCATTATTCGTTAAAGACATAGATCATTTTCTTTTCCTCCCCCCCACCCCCCATAGCCGACGCGTAAGTCCACTGGGCATTAGATGTTTTCTTGATTTGAACCCATTGCTTTGTTGATAGTATTTGCATTAGAGTGTTCATTTAAAGTCTATCCTCTGTCATGTCCCCTCAACCTCTGTATTCAGGCAGTTGCTTTTTCTCGGTGTTTCCACTCCCATAGTTTATCCTTTGCTTATGAATGGTGTTTTTTTTCTCCTGGATCCCTGAAAGTTGTTCAGGGACATTACACCGCCCCTAATGGAGAAGTCCATTACGTTCGATTATACCACAGTGTATTAGTCTCTGTGTACAATGTTCTCCTGGTTCTGCTCCTCTCGCTCTGCATCACTTCCTGGAGGTTGTTCCAGTCTCCATGGAATTCCTCTACTTTATTATTCCTTTGAGCACAATAGTATTCCATCACCAACATATACCACAGTTTGTTCAGCCATTCCCCAATTGATGGGCATCCCCTCGTTTTCCAGTTTTGGGCCACCACAAAGAGCGCAGCTATGAATATTTTTGTACAAGTCCTTGTGTCCATTATCTCTTTGGGGTACAGACCCAGCAGTGCTATGGCTGGGTCAAAGGGTAGATATTCTTTTGTCGCCCTTTGGGCATAGTTCCAAATTGCCCTCCAGAATGGTTGGATCAGTTCACAACTCCACCAGCAATGAATTAATGTCCCTACTTTGCCACATCCCCTCCAGCATTCATTACTTTCCTTTGCTGTTATGTTAGCCAATCTGCTAGGTGTGAGGTGATACCTCAGAGTTGTTTTGATTTGCATCTCTCTGATTATAAGAGATGTAGAACACTTCTTCATGTGCTTGTTAATAGTTTTGATTTCTTTATCTGAGAACTGCCTATCCATTTCCCTTGCCCATTTATCAATTGGAGAATGGCTTGATTTTTTGTACAATTGATTTAGCTCATTATAAATATGAGTAATTAAACCTTTGTCAGAGGTTTCTATGAAGATTTTTTCCCAATTTGTTGTTTCCCTTCTGATTTTAGTTATATTGGTTTTGTTTGTACAAAAGCTTTTTAGTTTGATGTAGTCAAAATTATTTATTTTACATTTTGTGATTCTTTCTATATCTTGCTTGGTTTTAAAGCCTTTCCCCTCCCAAAGGTCTGACATGTATACTATTCTGTGTTTACCCAATTTACTTATGGTTTCCTTCTTTATGTTTAAGTCACTCACCCATTTTGAATTTATCTTGGTGTAGGGTGTGAGGTGTTGATCTATTCCTAGTCTCTCCCACACTGTCTTCCAATTTTCCCAGCAGTTTTTATCGAATAGTGGATTTTTGTCCCAAAAGCTGGGATCATTGGGTTTATCGTATACTGTCTTGCTGAGGTCGTTTTCCCCCAGTCTATTCCACTGATCTTCCTTTCTGTTTCTTAGCCAGTACCAAATTGTTTTGATGACTGCTGCTTTGTAATATAGTTTGAGGTCTGGGACTGCAAGGCCCCCATCATATGTGTTTTTTTTCATTATTTCCCTGGATATCCTTGATCTTTTGTTCTTCCAAATGAACTTTGTTATGGTTTTTTCTAAATCAGTGAAGAAGTATTTTGGTAGTTCAATGGGTATGGCACTAAATAGATAAATAAGTTTGGGTAGGATGGTCATTTTTATTATATTGGCTCGTCCTATCCATGAGCAGTTAATGTTTTTCCAATTGTTCAAGTCTAGTTTTAGTTGTGTGGCGAGTGTTTTGTAGTTGTGTTCATATAGTTCCTGTGTTTGTCTTGGGAGATAGATTCCTAGGTATTTTATTTTGTCTAAGGTGATTTTGAATGGGATTTCTCTTTCTAGTTCTTGCTGCTGAGCTGTGTTGGAGATATATAGAAAAGCTGATGATTTATGTGGGTTTATTTTGTATCCTGCAACTTTGCTAAAGTTGTTGATTATTTCAATTAGCTTTTTGGTTGAATCTCTAGGATTCTTTAAGTAGACCATCATGTCATCCGCAAAGAGTGATAACTTGGTCTCCTCCTTGCCTATTCTGATGCCTTCAATTTCTTTATCTTCTCTAATTGCTACTGCTAGTGTTTCTAGTACAATGTCAAATAGTAGAGGTGATAATGGGCATCCTTGCTTCACTCCTGATCTTATTGGGAATGTATCTAGTTTATCCCCATTGCAGATGATATTAAACTTCATTACTTTTAAAGTAGTTGGAAGTAGTATACATAGACAGAGGTTATGTGTGAGTTTAATATAATGGGACCATATCTAAAAAACTAAAATTAAGGGGTGAGGAAGAGGAATGAATTTGGAGAAGGTAGGAAAAAAAAAACAAAAAATGGAGGAAATTGCCTTAATGAAAGAGGCATGACAGAGATTTTGTAGTGCAAAGATATGTGAAGAGATCCCTTGAACTTCAGTCTCATCAGAATTAGCTCAAAGAGGGAAGAACAAAAATAATCAATTGAATATAGAAATATATCTTACCCTAAAGGAAAGTAGGAATCGAAGGGTATGAGAAGTTGGTGGAGCTTTTAGAAATTAGGACAAATTGGAGGATGTGGTGGGAAGTTAAATAGGAAAATAGGATAGAGAATGATTCACAGTAATTGTAATGGTGGAAAAAATTTTCTAAGCCTTTCTAATTAAAGTCTCAGTTCCCAAATGCATATACAAATGAATACAAGCCATTACCTAGATAATAAATGGTCAAAGGTTATGAACAGATAGTTCTCAGAGAAAGTAATTAAAACTTTCTCTAATCAGAGAAATTCAAATTTAAACAATTCTGAGAACATACCTACTCTATCAGATTGCTATTATGATTGAAAAGAAAAATGATGAAACTTGGAGAGGGTTTGGGAAAATTGAAACACTAATTCATTGTTAGAGGAGATGTGAATTGATTCAGCCATTTTGGAGAGCAATTTAGTTCTATGTCAAAAGGATTATAAAAGTAAGTAGAACCAGAACCAGTAAGAAGAATACAGCATATGGTAATAGCAATATACATGAACAATGAACCATTGTATATTGCTATTACCATATGCAGTATTCTTCTTACTGGTTCTGTATAAGCTATTCTTCTTACTGGTTACTGTATAAGCTATTTTCTGAAATATGATGATCCAAAACAATCTCAAAGGAGTCTGAATGCAGATAAAAACAAACTTTTTCACTTTCTTAATTTTTTTGTTTCCTTCCCCTATAGGATTAAATATTTTATATCATTGCACATGTAAAATCTGTCAGATAGTTTACCATCTCAACAAAGCAGGTGGAAGGGAGGAAAGAAAGAGAGAGATAATTCTAGAATCATTTCCCCCCCACATATGTTGGAAAATTTTAGAAAAGAGAAAGAATAAAAAAGAATATCATTCTTCTGTATGTTGTATTTATTACAAATATCCTAGATTTGAAAATCCTTCTTGTAATTTATTCTTTTATTCTTCTGTTTATATCAATCAACCTTCATTTGTTATGTACCATTATAATGCATCAAGCACTATGCAAAGGCAGCTGGTTACCTCAGTGAATGAGACCTCTGACCTGGAAACAAGAAAACCTGAATTCAAATCTGGCCTTAGGCATTTATTAGCTGTGGGGCATAGGGAACATTGTTTAACTTTATTTACCTCCTTTTCTCATATGTAAAATGAGCTGAATTAGAAAATGAAAAACCATTCTAGTACCTCTGCTAAGAAAACCCTAAATGAAATTATAAAACATTGGATACAACTGAATAATGACTGAATGACAATAAAAAAATAACACTATTCTATGCACTAATAACTCAAAGACAAAAATACAAGTTATGGACTTCAAGGTGCTTACATTTTATCAAAACCTTTAGAATTTGTATGAGTATATTTACATGTTAGTGTATAATAAAAGTAAAAAATAAATATAACTGTTTGGAGGATAGCTACTAGTAAAAGAAGGGAAACAAGAAAGACCTCATGTAGACCTGAAATTTGTGCTAAGATTGAAACTGAGAATTCTAGGAGGTAGAGGTCATTAGGGATTATATCCTAAGAATATAGGATATATAGCCTGAGAAAAGGTAGAGAGAGGAGAGATGTAATGTTGCATTGTAGGAATAATAAGTAGAAGTATTGGGTTAGGACATACAATTTGTTAAAAGCGTAGCATATAGTAATCCTTGAAACATAGTTTGCATGCACATTGTGAAAAGCTTTGCCTATCAATTTGAACATTTTGTATTTTATCCTAAAGTTAATAGGAACAAAGGCAAAGGTAGAGTTTGTAGTGGCTGTGACAGGGAAAACCTATACTCTAGAGGGGAAAGATTCCACGGAGTGGGGACAACCATTCAGTCAACTGAGAGTTGATAATAGGCTGGACTTTGGATTTTGATTGTGTGAATAGAGAAAGGGAAGTATTTAGGAGATATGAGAAGGTAGAATGTGTAAATATGCTGCACCTGATTAGATATAGGGAATTAGGGAAGAGTTGAGGATAAACTCAAGGTGAGAAATTTATATTACTAGAAGAATGGCAATAGATTTGATCTACATAGGGAAGTTTAAAAAGAGATGCCAATTTGTTAAGTAAGATAATGACTTACTTATGTTTTAGACATGTTGCATTTTAGATGACTGTGAAGTATCCAGTTAACAATATTTAATAGGTGATGAGTGACTAATGACCCTTAAAATTGTTAAGATCATTGGGAGGGAAGCAAATAAAAAAGAGGAAAAGAAGGCTTTGCAATACTAATATACCTATTGTTTGAGGAAAGTTAATGGATGATAATTGACAAACAGATGTGAAGAGAACTGCACATCAAGGAAGAAAAGAAATTAAAGAAAATGTCACAAGCACCAAGAAAGGAAAGAATATCCACAAAAAAGTTGTCAATCCTATTAAATGCTGTAGACATGACATGAAAGGTGAGGCCTGAGAAAAGATCACTAGATTTGATAATTAAAGAATAATTGGCAATTGTAAAGAGGGCAGTTTTAGTTGAGTGATGTCAGGAGCTAAAATGCAAAGGGTTGAGATATAAGTCAGTGAATAAACATTAAATGCCTACCATAATGTGGACAGTGCTAAGTATTGGGGATTTAAAGATGGGAAGAGGAGAGGGAGAGAGAGAGGTGTGAGAAGGAGAGAGAGAAAGACAAGAAGAGTAGACAGTTCCTCCCAGGAGATTGACTGTAAAAGAGAGGAAAGATAGAGGATGATATTTTGAAGCAATAAGAGTGAAGGATGTATTTAGTACTTGGAAAGTTTCTTAGATAGGAAGGCACCAGTCAAGGAGAAAGATTGAAGATATTTATCACTTTTTTGCCTTAATTCTGCTTCTTTTCAGCACTTTTCCTAAGAGTTTAATGTATGAGCTTGAGAAATTACATCTCTCATGAACCTTTTCTCATGGGTGTTGACATATTTTGAGATCCACTATTTCTACCACCTCACCTACTCAAATTTCTTTCTTTTTTCATTTCTGTGCCAATTTGTCCCAACAATACTCTAATATTCAGCTATTTTTTTCATTTTAGAATGCAAAATATCAAGTCATTGTTATAAAGGATTTCTTTTAGGGTTTTAAAAAAAGATTTTGTTTTGTTTTTAGAAGATAAATAACTTGATCAGATAATAAAGGAACAAATCTATTTATTAGTTTGTTGTTGTTATTTTTTTAGGCCAGTAATTTCTTGTTTATTCTTCATGTAAAAAAAGAAGAGGGGGACTTCTGGGTAAGCATGGCTGCAGTCTAGACATGGGATGCTTCCCCTCCTCAGACCCACTGATATAGACCACCTAAAAAGATCCCAAAAACCCAAATTCATAAGAACGAAGGGACTCTACAGTAGGGTGCAGCATTGAAGGTACATGGGATTTGGGCATTTCCACACTATAAGGGAGTGAAAAAGCTCCCACCAAAACTTGAGCTGATTTACCCTCCCCCACACCACCTATGGAGGCAGAGTTAGAGCCAGAGCTTACCAGAATCAGCAAGAGAGTGAAGGGCACTTCTGGAGTGAGCAAGGGGCAACTCTAGGTCTTGGGAGCTAACTAAGACCACCAAGGACCTACCCCTTATAGCAGTTATACCTGAAACCCTGGCAGGCAGGGGAGTGCAGAACTTGGGTGCCCCTGGGAAGGTAGAGCAGCTCCAGAGATTCAAGAGGTTGACTCAGGCAAAAGCCTTGCTACATAGTTCCATACACAGAGAGCCTGCCCTCCTCATTCAGATTTCTGACTGGAAAAGGAAGGAAAAACAAGCATAGTGATGGCAAACAGTGCCCAGGAACAACTTCCCAACACCAAGGAAAACAAGAAGAAGGGGTTGGCTTTGGATGATTTTTATGGAGGAAAAATACAGACTAGAGAGGGAATAGCAGAAGAGGAAATCCAAATAAATGCTCCAACACCTTCCAAAAGAAATGGAAATTGTCCACAAGCTCTGGAAGTATCTAAATTGGAGAATATCAAAAAAATAGAAGCCTTCTGGCAAGATAAGTTGGAAATGGCTCAAAAAGAAAATCAAAAAAAATTATAGCACAAAACCAAAAAAATATATATAGCTGAAAATCAAAGGGTTAAAGCAGAAAACCAGGATTGAGCAACTGGAAACCAATGATTTTTCTAAACAGCAAGAATTAATAAGGCAAAGTCAAAAGGCTGAAAAAATAGAAGAAAACCTAAAATATCTCACTGACAAGGTGACAGATCAGGAAAACAGAGCAAGGAAAGACAAATTAAGAATCATTGGTATACCTGAAAAACCAGAAATTAACAGAAATCTTGACATCATAGTTCAAGAAATCATCCAAGAAAACTGCCTTGATGTTTTTAAACAAGGGGGCAAAAAAGACATTGAAAGAATTCATAGAATACCCTCTATACTAAATCCTCAGAACACAACTCCCAGGAATGTAATTGCCAAATTCCAGAGCTTTCAAGCTAAGGATAAAATTCTACAAGAAGCCAAAAAGAGACAATTCACATACCAAGAAGCACCAATTAGGATCACATAAGACCTGGCAGCTTCCACACTAAAGGACAGCAAGGTCTGGGACTTGATATTCATAAAGGCAATAGGACTGGGTCTTCAACCAAGAATCACATATCTATCAAAACTGACTTTATACTTCCAGGGAAAATTATGGGCATTCAACAAAATAGAAGGTTTCCAAGTATTTGTAAAGAAAAGACCAGAACTAAGTGGAAAGTTTGATATCCAAACCCAAAGAGCAAGAGAAACATGAAAAGGTAAATAAGAAAAAGAGGGAAAAGGAGAAAATGTTTTTTCTTTATATTCAACTCTCTTCTTTAGATCAAAATTAGATCAAATTATAATATTAATATATATATATATGGAAAATGCTATTTGTAACTCTCAAAATGGTATTCATTATAATAGTAATTAGAAGAATCACTAAATGGAAAAGATTGGGGCATTAAGGGATATAAGATGATATGCAAAAAAAGAAAAAGGGTAGGGGGGTATTGAAGAGGGTACCAAGAGACACTTGAAGAAATAAAAGAAATAGAATAATCTTTTTCACACAAAGATACACATAGGAAGGGGAGGGTAACAATACTCCTATAAGAAGGAGAAGAAGAGAATGCTAATAGATAATACTTAAACCTTTCTTTTAGGGAAATCAACTCAGAGAGGGAAGTGCATATAGATCCATTGGGATCTTGAATTCTATCTTATCCTACAGGGTAAGGGAGAAGATAAAACTAAGGGGGGTAGAGAGGAGGGAGTACAAAAAGGGAGGGAAGGAGAGGGGGAAGGGAACTTAAGAGACCCTAAAAAAAAACAAGAAGGGAACAAAAAGGGAGGCACCAGAAAGTCAGGAGTTGCAATCACAATATCTGACAAAGTCAAAATAAAAATAGACCTGATTAAAAGGGAGAGGGAAGGTAAATACATCCTGATAAAAGGGAGACTCCCGTGTGGTCAGCCACAATGTTACAAGGGAATCACTTTAAAGACTGATATATATTAATTTAAGGTCGCCAAGGAATCAGCTATGTAATTCCTAAATGAAAAACTCAAGTCAGCCGTCAGCCTTTTTTGGAGTTTAATTACAATAGGAGTAAGAAGGGAATTAGAGATATATATAGAGAGAGAAAGGGGAGAGAAGGGAATAGGGCTTAAATACCCCTTCTGTTTAGGCTGGGCCAAAAGGCCCAAGCCCTTAGATAGCTGGGGCAAAGAAAGGAGATCAGTCCCTATTACTCACGTGTCCAAAATGGAGAAACAGTCTCAGAGGCCCCCACCTTCAGCTTCCTTCAGAGCAAACTTCCCCCAGAGCCCAGCAACCACACCGACCCAAAAACTCAACAACCACCTCTCGAGTCTCCAGACCCTCCTATCTTTAAGGAAACCATCCAAGTTGCCTCCCCTCAGTCCTCACATCTACCAATCACTCTTCATCAATTTCCCTGTCAATGGAGGCTCTCGCTTAACCCAGGACCGCCCAGAGGTTTCTGGCTTTTTGCACATGTCTGTTGAAGGTCATATTTTCCAATGATTAAATCTATACTCCTTTGTTACAGCCCTTTCTAAATCCTGTTAACTTGAGTATGGTAGAGATTGGAATAATTAAATTTTGATCTAGGCTGCAGCCCTTACTCAATCTTATTAGGACTGAATAGGGTGGAGTATCTCCATTGTATCAATTCTAAAATCAATCAAGACTCAAAGAAATTCCTGTTCTATGCTCAAGCATAGGTCAAAGTCCTTTCCATTGTTCAGCAAAGGGTTTCTGTCCTAAAGTACTCTTAAGAAGGGAAGAGAAGGAACCTCCCATGCCAATGGGGTTCCCATTCCAATAGACAATCAGTAAGAAATTTTCCAAGTATGAAATATCCCAATGGTGAAATTTTCAACAATTATAAGTCTAAGGAAATTTGAGGTTTACAATCCCCCCTGATGATCATTGGGAGACTAGTCTCCCCATTGATCATTTAACATAATCATTTTGTAGTTCTAAATTCACTTCTAACTAAAGATATACACAATATTCAATTTTCTAAGAGAAATTAGAATAGTGAGAGAGGAAATAGAAAAGAAAAGAAAGCAAAACCAATGTTTGCTAGGCGCATTGACAGAAAGCCAAATTAGGGGCAGTCCCTTTTGGCATAAATGTTACAATAAATGTTCAATCAAAAGTTCAGTCCAATCAATCACATCCAAAGTTCATTCTTGATCTTCTTGATGAAGTGTAGGTTTTTGGCATCTTTCTGCAACAGTTCATTCTCTGGATATAAAAGTTTCAAGCTTCTTTCTTGAAGATCTTTTCTTGAACAAAATCAAAATCTTTGAATTTTTTATAAAAGTAAAATCTTAAACAAAAGTCTTGGATTTTTATAAAAATAAAATCTCAAACAAAAAAAAATTCAAAAATTCTTAGATTTTAAATTAAAATACAATCCCCCCTGAAGTAAGTATTAAAAAAAAATATCAAGTTAAGCTCAGAATGCAATGTTCAGGTATGGGGTTGTATGTGTCAATTATCAAAAAAATAGAAAAATAATCAAAAACATAAGAAAAATTCAAAATAGACCTTGTATAGGTCCAGTTTAAAGTAATTTCTATCCCACAAGTATGTAGGACAGAATGCAGTAATATTTCACTTAGCCATTTGTAGCCAAGACTACAGGAAGTTGCCATAATATAAGAAGGAAAGAATTAGAATTCTATTTTGATGGGGAAATGTCATTCCCTTGTCTGATTTTTTTCCTTCAGAGATATAGGGAGCCAGCATGATAGTCAAGCTTTGTACTTGTTTGAGTATTTCGAAAGGAGTGTAGATACAAGGAAGTCCTACGACTTAAACATAAGTTAAGCGTCGCAACCTTGAGTCTCACTTTAATATTTCTAGTGTGCTCTATTGGCACTATTCAGGTTTAGTCTGTGCTCCTTGTTTTTATCCCTTTTCCTGGAATCAGACACAAACATTAATCACAGTTCTATAATATTTTATCAATAAATGGCAGGTTCCCATAGTTTAAAGCTTTTAGGCATATATTGATATTATAGCAAGAGTATATATATTAATTTGTATTACTGCAGGGAAAAAATATTAATATTAATTATGTGTACCTTCAGTACAAAAAATGAGAAAAAAATCAAATATTCTGATAAAAATAAAAGAAAAGAAATAAGAAAAAATAAGAAAAAAATCAGTAATTCAATATATTCTTGAAAAAAAACCAGCATCCATTTGTCTATGGATTATTATCTCCAATTCATATGATAAGATAGAGTCACAATTCATATGATAGGATAGAGTCAATCAGTCTCAGCAGAAGATGCTTTCTTCACATGTGAGCAGTGAATCCAAGAGTCTCTTTCTCCAATCTTTATAGATGTTGGAGTAGTTAATAATATTTGGAATGGTCCTTCCCATGAAGGTTCAGTTGCTCCAGTTCGCTTGAAATTCTTGATATAAACTTTATCTCCTGGGTTCAGGTCATGCTGAGAAAAGTCTAATGGTCCGGCTTGTACTGCAGCTCCGGATTCATGAAGTTCTCGTAGTTTGTACTGTAACTCCTGTATATAGGAAGCAATAGTAATATCTCCCCCTAATAGCGATGTATAAGCCGGGGAGAAAGGCTTAGCCTGTATAGGCGGATGTCCAAAAAGCATCTCAAATGGTGAAATATGTAAGTCTCCTCTAGGCCTGCTTCTAAGATAAAATAGGGCCAGAGGGAGAATTTCAGGCCATTTTAAATGGGTCTCAGTGCATAATTTGCCAATCATAGTCTTAAGTTCTTTATTCATCCTCTCCACTTGGCCTGAGCTCTGGGGGTGATATGGAACATGGAATTTTGGAGTTATCCCCAAGCAAGAATATATTTGATTTAAGACAGAATCGGTAAAATGACTCCCTCTATCGGAGTCAATACGTGCTGGTAGGCCAAAACGAGGAATAATTTCTTTTAAAAGTATCTTTGCAACAAAATCTGCTGTGGCTCGGGTCGTAGGAAATGCTTCCGGCCATCTGGTTAGTTGATCTACAATTACTAGACAAAATTTATAACGTCCAGCCTTTGGCATTGTTATGAAATCTATCTGTAGGTGTTCAAAAGGTGTGTAAGCCAGAGGACGTCCCCCAAAGGCTTTTCCACGATATGCATGTTGGTTATATGCCTGGCAAATAGGGCAGGCTGAACATACTTTAGAGGCTACAGTAGTTATACCAGGGGCTATCCATACTCTCTTGACAGAGTCCACGATGCCCTGGGTGCCAAAATGACCATTTTTATGAATAGATTGGCAAATTTGGTTATAGAAACTTCTAGGGAGCAGAGGTTTTCCTTCAGGTGACACCCATACTCCATTAATTTGTTTTGCTTTAAATTTTTGTTTCCATTTTTCCACTTCCTTTTCATTATAGGAGAGTGATAAATTTAAATTATCAGTGGTTGTTAATGTTAAAATTAATCCAGGTCCTTCTATGGCTGCTAGTTTTGCAGCGGCATCTGCTCGGTCATTTCCTCTAGAGACAGGGTCAGAGCCACCTGTATGGGCAGAGCAATGAACTACAGCTAGGGCTTTAGGCAGTTTGAGAGCAGAAAGAACTTCATTAATAATTTCTGCATTAGCTATGGATTTTCCAGCTGAGGTTAAAAATCCTCTTTGGAGCCATAGCATCCCGACTGAGTGACAAATGCCGAAAGCATATCTAGAATCTGTATAAATTGTTGCCTTTTTATCCTTGGCAATTATACAAGCTTGTTTTAGAGCTATGAGTTCTGCTCCTTGAGCGCTAATGTTAGAAGGTAGTGAAGCTGACCATTCAGTGGCAAATTCTGAGACTACGGCAGCTCCAGTGTAACGTATGCCATCCCTCATAAAAGAGGAACCATCGGTAAATAAAATCAGATCTGCATTTTCTAAGGGAGTGTCCAAGAGATTATCTCGAGGCTTTTCTGCCATGGACACTAATGTTTCACAGTTATGTAGTGGTTCTCCTGAAGTGGGTAAATCTGGAAGCAAGGTGGCAGGGTTAAGAGTTGAACAGCGTTTCAAGGTAATATTTTCACTATTTAATAAGGTTATTTCATACCTTGTAATTCTCTGATCCGAGAATGCCTGTGTTCTATGTTTTTCCAATAATGCTTCAATCTCATGTGGGCACATTATTGTTAATGGACATCCCAATACTAAATCAACGGTTTTTGTTACTAGTAAGGCTGTAGCAGCTACTCCTCTAAGGCATGGTGGTGCTCCTGCTGCTACTGGGTCTAGTTGGGCAGAATAATAAGCAATTGGGCGCTGAGAAGGTCCCAAAGTCTGAGTTAACACACCAGAGGCTACTCCTCTTCGCTCATGCACATATAAAGTAAATGGCTTGTTGTAATCTGGGATGCCTAGAGCAGGGGCAGACATGATAGCCTTTTTCAGATCTGTTAGAGCTGACAAGTGTTCAGGCTCTAATTTGAGGGGTTCAGGAACTGAATCCTTTGTTAATGCTATAAGGGGTTTAGTGATTTCCCCATAGCAAGGAATCCATTGTCTACAAAACCCTGTTGCTCCTAAAATTGCTCTCAGCTGTTTCTTAGTGGTAGGAGCACTCAATTTTTGAATGTTCTCAATTCGTTTTGGAGAAATATAACGAGCACCCACAGTCAAGATGAATCCCAAATATTCTACTTTTTGGAGACACCATTGAACTTTATCCTTAGAGATTTTATGTCCTCTTTTGTGCAATTCCAAAAGAAGGTGTTTGCTATCTTCTTGACATGTTTCTGCATCTGTTGAAGCCAAGAGTAGATCATCTACATATTTGATTAATTTGCTATTTTTAAATGTTATATTGTCTGTGTCTTGGCTCAAAATTTGCTCAAATAAGCTCGGACTTTCGACATAACCCTGTGGCAGCCGACACCAGGTATATTGTGAGCCCTTCCAGGTGAAAGCAAAAATATGCCTGGAGTTTTCATGTATTGGTATGGAAAAGAAAGCTGAACACAAGTCTACTACTGTAAAGTATGTAGCTGTGCTAGGAATAGATGAAATAATAGTATGTATGTTAGAAACTACGGAGTGTCTCTTTATAACATGATTATTCACTGCCCTTAGATCCTGTACGAATCTATAGATGTGCTTGCCATCGGGTCCTTTTTTTGGTTTTTTAATTGGCAGGATGGGCGTGTTGTATTCAGATTTGCAAGGGATTATTATTCCCTGTTCTATTAATGAGTTAATAACTGGTGTAATACCCTCAATTGCCTCCTTTGAGAGGGGATACTGAGGGATAGAAGGAGGTGGGCTAGATTTAGTTTTTATCTGCACAGGAACAGCAGATTTAAGTAAGCCTACATCAGAAGAAGATGTGGCCCAAAGAGACTCCGGTATATCTTTAGGTATTTCAAAAATGGAAGGTTCTTTTGCCTCCTGGTTTTCCGAGAGAAGTACAGGGAGTAAATTTAAAGATTCCTCTGGTACTTCTAATGATAATGAGCCATCTGGGGAGCAGGTTATTGTGGCTCTGAGTTTGCATAGAAGGTCCCTCCCCAGCAAATTTAAAGGGGAGTCAGGCATCAAAAGGAAGGAGTGTTGTACCTCTAGGGGTCCTACAGACACCATTCTAGGAGGAAGTCTTTTAACTCTTTGGGTTATTCCTGATACTCCCATTACATTCTCTGAGCCAATAGAATAACATTGTAAATCAGGTGTTCTCTTTAATACAGACCAGGAAGCTCCGGTGTCTAATAGACAATCATAATAGGTGTTACCCACTTTTAAGGTAACATGGGGTTCATTAGTATGGGGAGGGCAGTGGATAGGGACAACGGGTAGTAGGACATCAGGGTCTGGGAAATCAAAGGTTGTATCCTCTGATTCCTGTGCCCCAGCCCCCCCCCGGGCACCATCATTGTGTTTGGGATATTCCTTGGGCACCCCCCTGAAGGGCACCTCTCTGAGGGTCATTAGTACCTCGAGTAATTTTTGGACGAGCGCCATTTCTCATATATTGTTGAGTATAATCATTAAAATTTTCTTCAATTTGAGCATTGTCATTAAATTCCCAATTCCTATTTCTATAATTCTGGTTTCTAAAGCTCTTATTTCTATATTCATTATAGTTATTTCCATAGTCATTATTATAATTTCTAGAATTTTGGTTTCTATAACCATTATCATAATTTCTATAGTTATTATTTCTAAAACCATTATTAAACTGTGTATTCCTTCCAAACATCTTAAGAAAGGTTCTACATTCCATCATTTTGTGGCCCTTCTTCTCACAGAAGTGGCAAGTAATGGATTGATAATTGGATTTCTGGAGAGGGGCAATTGTCGTTGGTTCATTATCATGCCCACTTTCTAATTTAGTTATCCTATCTATTACACATCTCATTTTTTTCTTCATTTCCTCCATGTCATCATTATTCTCTTTCTCCTTTTCTTCGTTTCCCTTAAAAACATATATAGCTGTTTTTCGCAATTCTTCAAGGTCCATATCTGACCATCTTGGGCATTGTGTTTTAAAATAATTTTTAATTACTTTGCATGAATTATTTACAAATATTCTTCTAACTTGTCTTAAACTATTCTCTTTATTTAAGTCCCAATCTAAGTATCTGTCCCCAAACTCGATAATTCTGTCCATAAATCTGGAGGGTGTTTCGTTTTCCTTTTGCTTAATTTTTTCCAGTTCCATCCACTTATCTGTACTGTCCGCACATTCCTTCATGGCCGTGAGGATGGCCTCTCTACAACGGTATAGTTGTAGATAGTCCTCAGGATTATTATAGTCCCATTCGGGATCCTGAGATGGCCAATGTGCTGCATTACGCCCCCGGGTTTTGTTGACATGAGCAATTATTTTATTTTTTTCACGTTCACTTAAAAAAGCCTGTAGTAAGCTCTCAACGTCCTTGTAAGACGGATTATATTGAAAAAATATGTCTCCCATCTTTTTTGTTACTAGAAAAGGATCTTGTTCATATGTGGGGATATTTCGTGTAAATTCATTTATTTCTTGGGGAGTAAACGGTATCCTATGTCTTAAAGTCACCACATCCCCATTTCGTCCTATTTCAGGTACTTCTCTTAGAGGAAACAGGCCTCTAGTTGAATTTTGCACCTGTGGGTCAGTTTGACAAGGACAGGTTTCTCTAGGAGGACAAGATCTCCCTTGCATTGGAATTTGGTTTTCTGTAGGAGAAGGAACATGAGAAGCTGGGATTGCAGGGGAAGGGTTTTGGGGATTAAATTCAGACAAGATTTGCACTGCACGAGAGAAGCAATCTGTTAACTGGGCTATAGGGAAGGTGTTGTCCATCTCTATTTCAGGGAAGGAAATTTCCTCATTCAAAGGTTCAGAAACAGGTCTGTTTCTGGTAGAGTGGGTGTTTGCCCATTGATCCTGTAAGAAACATTTTAGATCTTCTAATTGGGCTTGCATTTTTTCCTCAATTTTTCCTATTTTATCTTCCATATCTCCCATTTTATCCTCAATATTTCCTATTTTATTCTCAATATTTCCTATTTTATCCTCAAGTTTTTCTATTTTATTCTCAATATTTCCTATTTTATCCTCAATTTTTTCTATTGTATCCTCAATTTTTTCTATTGTATCCTCAATTTTTTCTATTGTATCCTCAACATTTTCTATTTTATCCTCAATATTTTCTATTTTATCCTCATTTTGTTTTATTTTATCCTCATTTTGTTTTATTTTATCCTTATTTTGTTTTATTTTATCCTCATTTTGTTTTATTTTATCCTCAATATTTTTTATTTTTTCATCTCTAAATATAGTATTGAGGAGTACAAAAATGACAGTACCTATTAATATAAAAATTTGGAGGTATCCTTCATTCCTCAATGCCCCTACTTCTTCAGCTGCCATATAATTGTCAAAGAATGTAGTACTCATTTTTATATGTATATTTTGTAATTTCACAAAACACGTGGGGAGCAGGGCAAAGCAACAAACTTTCCACAGGTTTTTTTTTTTTTTTTAATCCAGGAGGTTGTTCCTTAAGGGAAAGGATATTTAGAAACAGTTCTTCCAGCCAGGACTTTAGAGTCCTGTTGCTGAGATTTAAAAACAGCTGTTTTCTGTCTATCAGAGTCACACAGCTGGGAAGTATCTGAGGTCCGATTTGAACCCAGGACCTTCTGCCTCTAGGGCTGGCTCTCAATCCGCTGAGCTACCCAGCTGTCCCTTAAGATTAAAGGGAAGAAAAAGAAAAAACTGCTGATTCCAATTTAACTTAAGGAGAAAAGAGAAAAAGTTTTTTATACTCACGTGTTCTAGCAGCTGTGTCTTTAAGCCAAGTTTTTTTTTTTAAAAAAAAAAGGACTAAGTGGTGAAACAGTATAGTAAAAAGGCAAGGAAAAAGTTTTATTGAGAGGATTCTTTAGACTCCCGTGTGGTCAGCCACAATGTTACAAGGGAATCACTTTAAAGACTGATATATATTAATTTAAGGTCGCCAAGGAATCAGCTATGTAATTCCTAAATGAAAAACTCAAGTCAGCCGTCAGCCTTTTTTGGAGTTTAATTACAATAGGAGTAAGAAGGGAATTAGAGATATATATAGAGAGAGAAAGGGGAGAGAAGGGAATAGGGCTTAAATACCCCTTCTGTTTAGGCTGGGCCAAAAGGCCCAAGCCCTTAGATAGCTGGGGCAAAGAAAGGAGATCAGTCCCTATTACTCACGTGTCCAAAATGGAGAAACAGTCTCAGAGGCCCCCACCTTCAGCTTCCTTCAGAGCAAACTTCCCCCAGAGCCCAGCAACCACACCGACCCAAAAACTCAACAACCACCTCTCGAGTCTCCAGACCCTCCTATCTTTAAGGAAACCATCCAAGTTGCCTCCCCTCAGTCCTCACATCTACCAATCACTCTTCATCAATTTCCCTGTCAATGGAGGCTCTCGCTTAACCCAGGACCGCCCAGAGGTTTCTGGCTTTTTGCACATGTCTGTTGAAGGTCATATTTTCCAATGATTAAATCTATACTCCTTTGTTACAGCCCTTTCTAAATCCTGTTAACTTGAGTATGGTAGAGATTGGAATAATTAAATTTTGATCTAGGCTGCAGCCCTTACTCAATCTTATTAGGACTGAATAGGGTGGAGTATCTCCATTGTATCAATTCTAAAATCAATCAAGACTCAAAGAAATTCCTGTTCTATGCTCAAGCATAGGTCAAAGTCCTTTCCATTGTTCAGCAAAGGGTTTCTGTCCTAAAGTACTCTTAAGAAGGGAAGAGAAGGAACCTCCCATGCCAATGGGGTTCCCATTCCAATAGACAATCAGTAAGAAATTTTCCAAGTATGAAATATCCCAATGGTGAAATTTTCAACAATTATAAGTCTAAGGAAATTTGAGGTTTACAGTGATAAAAACATGGCAAACAAATGCTGAAAAGCAGAAATAATAAATAAAACCTTTTCAGATCATAAAGCAATAAAAATAATGATCAGTAAGGATACATGGAGAGCAAATAAAAAATTAATTGGAAATTAAACAATATGATTCTCCAAAATTGGTTAGATAACAAAACATAGCAACAATTAATAACTTCATGTAAGAAAATGACAATGATGAAACATCCTTTCAAAATCTATGGGATACAGACAAAGCAGTACTAAGGGGAAAATTTATATACTAGAGTTCATATATTAACAAATTAGGGAGGACAAAGGTCAATGATTTGGACATGAAAACTGAAAAACTTGGAAGCGAACAAATTAAAAATCCCCAGAAGAAAATCAAATTTGGGATCCTAAAAATTAAGGGAGAAAATAATAAAATCTAAAGTGATAACTCTCTATTGAACTAATAAATAAGAGTAGAACCTGGTATTTTGAAAAAAAAAACAAACAAAATAGACAAAGTACTGGTCAATCTAATTTAGACAAGGAAAGAAGAAAAGCAAATTAACAGTATCATAGATGAAAAGGAAGAACTCCCCTCCAGTGAAGAGGAAATTAAGGCAATCATTAAAAATATTTTGCCCAATTATATGGCAATAAAAATGCCACTCTAGGTGATATGGATGAATATCTACAAAAATATAAATTGCCTAGGTTAACAGAAGAAGAAATAGAGTTCTTAAATACTCCCATTTCAGAAAAAGAAATCCAACAGATCATCAAAGAACTCTCTAAGAAAAAAATTGCCAAGGCCTGATGGATTCACAAATAAAATCTATCAAACATTCAAACAACAGCTAATCCCAATACTATATTAACTATTTGACATAATAAGCAAAGAGGGAGTTATACCAAATTCCTTTTATGACACAAATAAGGTACTGATTCCAAAGCCAGGCAGGTCAAAAACAGAGAAAAAACTATAGGCCAATCTCCCTAATGAACATAGATGCAAAAATCTTAAAATGGATACTAGCAAAAAGACTCCAGCAAGTCATCACAAGGTTTATTCACTATGATCAGGTGGGATTTATACCAGAAATACAAGGATGGTTCAATATCAGGAAAACCATTCACATAATTGACTATATAACAAGCAAACCAACAAAATCACATGATTATCTCAATAGATGCATAACAAGCCTTTGACAAAATACAACACTCATTCCTATTAAAAACACTAGAAAGTATAGGAATAAAAGGGTCTTTCCTAAATATAATAAATAGTATCCATCTAAAACCATCAGCCAACATTATCTGCAATGGGGATAAACTGGATGCATTCCCAATAAGATCAGGAGTGCAACAAGGATGCCCATTATCACCTTTATTATTTGAAATTGTACTGGAAACACTAGCAGTAACAATTAGAGAAGAAAAAGAAATTGAAGGTATTAAAACTGGCAATGAAGAGACCAAGCTATCACTCTTTGAGGATGATATGATGATCTACTTAAAGAATCCTAGGGAATCAACTAAAAAGGTAGTGGAAATAATCAAGAACTTTAGTAAAGTTGCAGGATACAAAATAAACCCACATAAGTCATCAGCATTTCTATTTATCTCCAACACATCTCAGCAGTAAGAATTAGAAAGAGACATTCCATAGACAATATAAAAAACTTAGGAATCTAGGGATTAACACAGGAACTATATGAACCTAACTAGAAAACACATTCCATACAACTAAAACTACATCTGATCAATTGGAAAAACATTTACTACTCATGGGTAGGATGAGCTAACATAATAAAAATGACCATCCTACCCAAACTTATCTATTTATTTAGTGCCATACCCATCGAACTTCCAAATAATGTTTTACTGAATTATAAAAAAAAACCCATAACAAAGTTCATTTGAAAGAACAAAAGATCAAGGATACCCAGGGAAGTAATGAAAAAAATACAAAGGAAGGTGGCCTTGCAGTACCAGACCTCAAAGTATACTATAAAGCAGTGGTCATCAAAACAATTTGGTACTGGCTAAGATACAGAAAGGAGGATCAGTGGAATAGAGTTGGGATAAATGACCTTAGCAAGACATTCTATGACAAACCTGAATATTCCATTTTTTGGGACAAAAATCCCCTATTTGATAAAAACTGCTGGTAAAATTGGAAGACAGTGTGGGAGAGATTAGGCTTGGATCAACACCTTATACCCTACACCAAGATAAACTCACTATGGGTGAATGACTTGAACATAAAGAAGGAAACTATAAATAAATTATGTGAATACCAAATAGTAAAATGTCAGACCTTTGGCAAGGGAAAAAATTTTAAACTGAGCAAGATTTAGAAAGAGTCATGAAATGTAAAATAAATAATTTTCACTACATCAAATTAAAAAGGTTTTGTACAAACAATACCAATGTAACCAAAATCAGAAGGGAAATAACAAACTGGGAAACAATCTTCATAAGAAAAACCTCTGACAAAGATGTAATTACTCAAACTTACAAAGAGCTAAATCAATTGTACAAAAAAATCAAGCCATTCTCCAATTGATAAAAGGGCAAGGGACAAGAATAGGCAATTTTCAATCAAAGAAATCTAAACCAATAATAAGCACATGAAAAAGTGCTCTAAATCTCTCATCATCAGAGAGATGCAAATCAAAGCAACTCTAAGGTATTACCTCACACCTAGCAGATTGGCCAACATGACAGCAACGGAAAGTAATGAATGATGGAGGGGATGCGGCAAAGTTGGGACATTAAATCATTGCTGGGGGAGCTGTGAATTGATCCAACCATTCTGGAGGGCAATTTGGAACTATGCCCAAAGGGTGATAAAAGACTGTCTGCCCTTTGATCCAGCCATAGCACTGCTAGGTTTGTACCCCAAAGAGATAACAAGGAAAAAGACTTGTACAAGAATATTCATAGCTGTGCTCTTTGTGGTGGCAAAAAATTGGAAAATGAGAGGATGCCCTTCAATTGGGTAATATGTTGGTAATGGAATACTATTGTGCTCAAAGGAATAATAAAGTGGAGGAATTCCTGGGACCTGGAACAACCTCCAGGAAGTGATGCAGAGTGAGAGGAGCAGAGCCAGGAGAACATTGTACATAGAGACACTGTGGTACAATCAAATGTAATGGACTTCTCCATTAGTGTTAATTCAGTGATCCTGAACAACTTGGAGAGCTCTATGTATAAAAACATCATCCACATTCAGAGGAAAAACTGTTCGATTAAAACACCAAAAAAAAAAGATCTGCTTGATTACATGGGTTGAGGGGAATACGATTGGGGATGTAGACTCTGAATGAACATCCTTGTGCAAATACCAACAATATGGAAATGGATTCTGGTCAAGGACACATGTAACCCAGTGGAATTGTGCACCGGCTACAGGAGGGAAAGGGAGGAGGGAAGGAAATGAGGAATAGAAAATGATTTTTGTAACTGGCAATAATGTTCAGAATTAACCAAATTACAAAAAAAAAAAAAAACCTAAATAAATAAATAAATAAAGTAGAGGACATTTGGAACAAATAATACAAAATGAAGTGTCATATTACAATGGACAACAAGATGTTTTATTAGTATTTCATATAGTAATATTATTTTGGATGGGTCATGAAATATTTGGAAACATACTTATCCCTCCACTTGGTGCCATTCCCCTAAATATAATCTATTATTTTTATTCCCTCCAATATCTTTTCATTAGATATTCAAAACAGGTAATAAAGGGCTGAGACTGACACCAATACCTATAGAAAGAAAAAATCCCGAAGGAGAGTGCAGAGATTGGGCATCCCAATTGATGGACAATCCTTTTCGGTAGTTAGAGTTTAATATTTTTCAACTTGTCTTAAGCACTCTTTTCCATTCAAAATATCGTGGCAACCAAAGTAGATATTCATTCAGACAGTCACATACAGTATATACTTTCCTGCCTAAAGATAAAGCATACACTTTAATAGAGGAATAGATGGATATACAGTAAACATGCAATGCATTCTCTCAGAGCAGATTAAATTTTGCTTTCATATGTCTGCCTTGAGATGATACAGTAAAAGGTAGATTATTTCCTTAAAAGTTTGAATAAACTTGCTAATAAAGTTCACTTTCTGGGTGGTTTACAACAGCACCATTCTGTGAAATTATAAAAGTCTAAGTAAAGAAAGAAACTTAAGAGGGTCCAGGTTTAATTACAATTTTTAAGGAAGTATACTCTTTGGCAGATCACTTCAACTAATATCTTCACAAACTTAATACCCTACCAACTCTAAAACCTTGCCAAAGGGCAAAATCAGAGGAGGTGCATATTATATTTTAAAATGGGGGAGGTAAGGACCTAAGAACTCAACTAAAACAGAATGTTTTTGAACCCACTTATTTTAATAAATCTCTTACTCAATGCTATAGTAATTATTTTCTGCTTTTCATGCACTATGTAGACAGGCAAAAAAAAAACTTATAAAATATTTTATTACATTTTGTAAAGCTATCCAGTCTTTTTTCTATGGGTCCTAAGTTTATTCCCTTTTACCAACTTCTCTCCCCTGTCAAATTAGAAATCTGAAAATTTAAATATAAAAACTATGTTTTATTTTTAAAATATTTCTCCTCATTTTCCTATCCCTCATGCCAACCCCCAATATCTTAAGAAAAAAAATGTAGCTCAGGACTTAATCTGCAAAATATGTCTCCTTAATATCAGATCCAAGAGATAGATAGATATCTAAAATTTTTCAGTACTGGTATTAACTTCAGCATACTTATTCACATTAATATGTCATATAAGGTAGAAGCACAGAAAACACCTGCCTTTACAAGATGACAGCCAAAAGCTATTTGTAACACCAGTATGCCTTTCAGGGAGGGACTATAGCTGAGAGAAAAACATTATTAGTTACTTTTTCAATAGATGAACTAGCTTGAAATTTTAGAAATAATTTGTTGGTTCTAATTATGAACATTTTGCCTCAAAATCCCATTTAACACAATGGTTTTTCAAGGGAAAACATAAACTCATTCTGTGAATATGAAACATGAGATTAACTTGTGAACTCAACTCACTTCTTTTTAGCAGAGCCTTTTCCAGGATTTTTCTGCCAAATTAAGACTGAAAAGCTATCAAAATGCACATCTTTTATTTCCCAGGAATCTTCTGAAAATTATAAAAGAATTACTAGATTTGGTTCACTTAATTAAACTTCTCATGCAAAACAATATTTGTAATAATTCCATGCCCACTGCCTCTGATTGCTCTTTAGATCATATAAATATCTATTACTAAAATCCCATTCTACAACTGAGGGAGGCCCAAGCAGGGAACTGCTTGGTCATGGCAACACATATCACTACGAAACATCTGGCAAACAGACCCCTGGCAGAAAACATAAATGTGTCAATGCCCTAGCCATAGATTCCAGGAGGAACTTGTGGGCCATGTATGCTGGCGGGTGAAATGCTGGCGGGCAATGGGTATAAAAACCTCTGCACTTATGAGCTACAGTTGGAACTCTTGTGTTGAAGTCCCCTGGTGTGCACCAGATCAATAAATGACTCTTTTTTTTTTTTTAATATATTTTATTTGATCATTTCCAAGCATTATTCGTTAAAGACATAGATCATTTTCTTTTCCTCCCCCCCACCCCCCATAGCCGACGCGTAAGTCCACTGGGCATTAGATGTTATCTTGATTTGAACCCATTGCTTTGTTGATAGTATTTGCATTAGAGTGTTCTTTTAGAGTCTATCCTCTGTCATGTCCCCTCAACCTCTGTATTCAGGCAGTTGCTTTTTCTCGGTGTTTCCACTCCCATAGTTTATCCTTTGCTTATGAATGGTGTTTTTTTCTCCTGGATCCCTGAAAGTTGTTCAGGGACATTACACCGCCCCTAATGTAGAAGTCCATTACGTTCGATTATACCACAGTGTATTAGTCTCTGTGTACAATGTTCTCCTGGTTCTGCTCCTTTCGCTCTGCATCACTTCCTGGAGGTTGTTCCAGTCTCCATGGAACTTCTCCACTTTATTATTCCTTTGAGCACAATAGTATTCCATCACCAACATATACCACAGTTTGTTCAGCCATTCCCCAATTGATGGGCATCCCCTCGTTTTCCAGTTTTGGGCCACCACAAAGAGCGCAGCTATGAATATTTTTGTACAAGTCTTTGTGTCCATTATCTCTTTGGGGTACAGACCCAGCAGTGCTATGGCTGGGTCAAAGGGTAGATATTCTTTTGTCGCCCTTTGGGCATAGTTCCAAATTGCCCTCCAGAATGGTTGGATCAGTTCACAACTCCACCAGCAATGAATTAATGTCCCTATTTTGCCACATCCCCTCCAGCATTCATTACTTTCCTTTGCTGTTATGTTAGCCAATCTGCTAGGTGTGAGGTGATACCTCAGAGTTGTTTTGATTTGCATCTCTCTGATTATAAGAGATGTAGAACACTTCTTCATGTGCTTGTTAATAGTTTTGATTTCTTTATCTGAGAACTGCCTATCCATTTCCCTTGCCCATTTATCAATTGGAGAATGGCTTGATTTTTTGTACAATTGATTTAGCTCATTATAAATATGAGTAATTAAACCTTTGTCAGAGGTTTCTATGAAGATTTTTTCCCAATTTGTTGTTTCCCTTCTGATTTTAGTTATATTGGTTTTGTTTGTACAAAAGCTTTTTAGTTTGATGTAGTCAAAATTATTTATTTTACATTTTGTGATTCTTTCTATATCTTGCTTGGTTTTAAAGCCTTTCCCCTCCCAAAGGTCTGACATGTATACTATTCTGTGTTTACCCAATTTACTTATGGTTTCCTTCTTTATGTTTAAGTCACTCACCCATTTTGAATTTATCTTGGTGTAGGGTGTGAGGTGTTGATCTATTCCTAGTCTCTCCCACACTGTCTTCCAATTTTCCCAGCAGTTTTTATCGAATAGTGGATTTTTGTCCCAAAAGCTGGGATCTTTGGGTTTATCGTATACTGTCTTGCTGAGGTCGTTTTCCCCCAGTCTATTCCACTGATCTTCCTTTCTGTTTCTTAGCCAGTACCAAATTGTTTTGATGACTGCTGCTTTGTAATATAGTTTGAGGTCTGGGACTGCAAGGCCCCCATCATATGTGTTTTTTTTCATTATTTCCCTGGATATCCTTGATCTTTTGTTCTTCCAAATGAACTTTGTTATGGTTTTTTCTAAATCAGTGAAGAAGTATTTTGGTAGTTCAATGGGTATGGCACTAAATAGATAAATAAGTTTGGGTAGGATAGTCATTTTTATTATATTGGTCGTCCTATCCATGAGCAGTTAATGTTTTTCCAATTGTTCAAGTCTAGTTTTAGTTGTGTGGCGAGTGTTTTGTAGTTGTGTTCATATAGTTCCTGTGTTTGTCTTGGGAGATAGATTCCTAGGTATTTTATTTTGTCTAAGGTGATTTTGAATGGGATTTCTCTTTCTAGTTCTTGCTGCTGAGCTGTGTTGGAGATATATAGAAAAGCTGATGATTTATGTGGGTTTATTTTGTATCCTGCAACTTTGCTAAAGTTGTTGATTATTTCAATTAGCTTTTTGGTTGAATCTCTAGGATTCTTTAAGTAGACCATCATGTCATCCGCAAAGAGTGATAACTTGGTCTCCTCCTTGCCTATTCTGATGCCTTCAATTTCTTTATCTTCTCTAATTGCTACTGCTAGTGTTTCTAGTACAATGTCAAATAGTAGAGGTGATAATGGGATTCCTTGTTTCACTCCTGATCTTATTGGGAATGCATCTAGTTTATCCCCATTGCAGATGATATTAGCTGTTGGTTTTAGATATATACTGTTTATTATTTTTAGGAATGACCCTTCTATTCCTATGCTTTCTAGTGTTTTTAATAGGAATGGGTGTTGTATTTTATCAAAGGCTTTTTCTGCATCTATTGAGATAATCATGTGGTTCTTGCTAGTTTGCTTGTTGATGTGGTCAATTATGTGGATGGTTTTCCTAATGTTGAACCAGCCCTGCATCCCTGGTATGAATCCTACTTGATCATGGTGAATGATCCTTCTGATCACTTGCTGGAGTCTTTTTGCTAGTATCCTATTTAAAATTTTTGCATCTATATTCATTAGGGAGATTGGTCTATAGTTTTCTTTCTCTGTTTTTGACCTGCCTGGTTTTGGAATCAGTACCATGTTTGTGTCGTAAAAGGAGTTTGGTAGAACTCCCTCTTTGCTTATTATGTCAAATAGTTTGTATAGTATTGGGGTTAACTGTTCTCTGAATGTTTGATAGAATTCACAGGTGAATCCATCAGGCCCTGGGGATTTTTTCTTAGGAAGTTCTTTGATGGCTTGATGGATTTCAATTTCTGATATGGGATTATTTAAGAATTCTATTTCCTCTTCTGTTAGTCTAGGCAGTTTGCATTTTTGTATATATTCATCCATTTCTCCTAAATTGGTGTATTTATTGCCATATAATTGGGCAAAGTAATTTCTAATGATTGCCTTAATTTCCTCCTCATTGGAGGTGCTGTCCCCCTTTTCATCTTTAATGCTGTGAATTTGCTTTTCTTCCTTCCTTTTTTTAATTAGATTGACCAGTACTTTGTCTATTTTGTTTGTTTTTTCAAAGTACCAGCTTCTTGTCTTATTTATTAAATCAATAGTTCTATCACTTTCGATTTTATTAATTTCTCCCTTAATTTTTAGGATTTCTAATTTGGTTTTCTGCTGGGGGTTTTTAATTTGATCGCTTTTGAGTTTTTTCAATTGCATTTCCAATTGATTGATCTCTGCTCTCCCTTGTTTGTTAATATGAGCTTTCAGGGATATGAATTTGCCTCTGATTACCGCTTTGGCTGTATCCCAAAAGGTTTGAAAGGATGTTTCGCCATTGTCATTTTCCTCGATGAAATTATTAATTGTTTCTATGATTTCTTCTTTAGCTAAACGGTTTTGGAGTATCATATTGTTTAATTTCCAATTGGTTTTAGATTTGGTTTTCCATGTACCATTACTAATCATTATTTTTATTGCCTTGTGATCTGAGAAGGCTGCATTCATTATTTCTGCTTTTTTGCATTTGTGTGCTATGTTTCTGTGACCTAATGTATGGTCAATTTTTGTGAATGTGCCATGTGGTGCTGAGAAGAAGGTGTATTCCTTTTTATCCCTATTTATTTTTCTCCATATGTCTATTAATTCTAATTTTTCTAAGATTTCATTCACTTCTTTTACCTCTTTCTTATTTATTTTTTGATTTGATTTATCTAAATTTGATAATGGTTGGTTTAAGTCTCCCACTAGTATGGTTTTATTGTCTATTTCTTCCTTCAATTCTCCTAGTTTCTCCATTAGAAATTTGGGTGCTATATTATTTGGTGCATACATGTTGATTAATGATATTTCCTCATTGTCTAGAGTCCCTTTTAACAAAATATAATTACCTTCCCTATCCCTTTTGATCAGGTCTATTTTTGCATTGGCTTTATCAGATATCATGATTACCACTCCTGCCTTCTTTCTATCAGTTGAGGCCCAGAAGGTCTTACTCCATCCTTTAATTCTGACCTTGTGGGTGTCAACCCGCCTCATGTGTGTTTCTTGAAGACAACATATGGTAGGGTTTTGGATTCTAATCCATTCAGCTATTCGTCTACGTTTTATGGGTGAGTTCATCCCATTCACGTTCAAAGTTATGATTGTCATTTGTGGACTCCCTGGCATTTTGATTGCCTTCCCTAATTCTAACCTTTTCTTCTTCGGCTCTACCTTTTAGTCCAGTGATTTACTTTGAATCAGTCCCCCTTGTCCCCTCCCTTGATGTTTCCCTTTTTAGTCCCTCCCTTTTTGTTCCCTCCCCCTCCCCCCTCTCTTTCCCTCCCTTTTTGTTCTCCCTCTCCCCCTCCCCCCCTTGGTTTTCCCTTCTCCTTACCCTTGTTGGGTAAGATAGAATTCAAGATCCCAATGGATCTGGATGTTTTTCCCTCTCAGAGTTGATTTCCCTGAGATTGAGGTTTAAGTAACCCCCCCCCCCCTCTCTTCCTCTCCTTCTTATAGGAGTTTTCTTCCCCTCCCCTTCCCCTGTGAATCTTTGTGTGAGAACCATTATTCTATTTGGTCTTTCTTTACCCCCTATTTATACATTACATTTTCCCCACATATTAGTATACATAGGTTGATATAAATGTAGTCCTTATAGAAGAGAGTTTGAGTAAAAGAAGATAACATTTTTCCCCTTTCCTTAATATTTACCTTTTCAGGTATTCCTTGCTCTTTGTTTTTCGGTATCAAACTTTCCACAGAGCTCTGGTCTTTTCTTTGCAAAAAGTTGGAAGTCTTCTATTTTGTTGAATGCCCATACTTTCCCTTGGAAGTATATAGTCAGTTTTGCTGGGTAGCTGATTCTTGGTTGGAGACCCAGCTCTCTTGCCTTTCTGAAGATCATGTTCCATGCCTTACGATCATTCAGAGTAGAACTTGCAAGGTCTTGTGTGACCCTGATTGGCATTCCTTTATATCTAAATTGTCTTTTTCTGGCTTCCTGTAGGATTTTTTCTTTTGTTTGATAGCTTTGGAATTTGGCAATTACATTCCTGGGAGTTGTCTTTTGGGGGTTTAGTGTAGAAGGTGTTCTGTGAGCTCTGTCAGTGGCTGTATTGCCCCCTTGTTCTAGAATCTCTGGGCAATTTTCTTTGAGTATATCTTGTATCACCATGTCCAGTTTGGTGTTTATTTCTGGCTTTTCTGGGAGTCCAATTATTCTTAAATTTTCTCTTCTCCCCCTGTTTTCCAGATCTATCACCTTGTCGGTGAGATATTTTATGTTCTCTTCTAATTTCTTGGTGTTTTGGCTTTGCTTTATTAGTTCTTGCTTTAAAGCCTGGTTTTCTTTTACAGTTTGGTCAAACTGGTTTTGTAGATGCGTGAATTTCTTTTGCATCATTTCCCACTTTTCCTCCCAGAGGGCTTCCATCTTTTTGGTCCTTTCTGATTCAAATTCTTCATGGGTTTGTGGAGAGTTTCTATTTCCTTTGGAAGATTTTGGAGAATTTTCTTGTATATCTTCTTCTATCTGCTCTGTATTTTGTATTTTGGCTCCATAGAATGTGTCCAGAGTCGCCCCTTTCTTCTTATTTTTCTTGGTATTTTGGGGCTTCTGTGCTTCTGTGGAGTTTGTCATCTCTGAACGTGGAGGATTGGCTTTTCTTGTCTTTGTCTGGTGATCAGAGGCTTTAGTCCTGGGCAGATGTTGGTTCTATGAGCGTTCCCTGGGTTAAACTGAATATGCCTCACTGGAACTGGAATGGAAGGGTCGGACCACGAGGCCACACTCTCCCCCTGGCTCGATTTCCGGAAGTTGCCTTCAGAATCCCTGGCCGTGAGGCTGTTTCGTTGGCCTGCGGGGGGATGGGCTGCCGCTTCCCCAAGCTCCGAGAGCACAGACTTTCACTGAGACTTGGATAGCAGGATCCAGCCCGTGAGGCTGTCTTGCCCGCCCTGAGGGTTGCTGTTGTTTTGACCAGCTCTCTGCAGCGGAGGCCCCAGGCAGTAACTTTCACCCGGACCGACAGGCTCTTTGCAGCGGAGGCCCCAGGCAGTAACTTTCACCCGGACCGACCGGCTCTTTGACCAACCGGCTCTTTGCAGCGGAAGCCCCAGGCAGTAACTTTCACCCGGACTGGGACTTGGGTAGAAGACCCTGAGGGTTGTTGTTCCTCAGACCCTGCTCTCTGAGCCCGGCGCCGCTGCCGCTTCCGGGAGCCTTGGACTCTGCGCTCCTACCCCTGAGGTCCGAGGGATCTCGGGTTCTGGCTTTTAAGGGGAGCCGTACCTTTTGAACCGGGTCCAGGTCCAGGAGGAGGGTTCCCAGGGTCTGTGCTGTTGATCGTTTTGAATTTCGGCGCCTTAGGAGCTTCTAGTTTGAGATCGGTCGGGAAGGGTTTTCCGGAGATCTGAACTTCAGCTTTCTCTAAGCCGCCATCTTAACCGGAAGTCTAATAAATGACTCTTTTGCTTGATTGCATTGTCTACTGGCCTTCCTTGGTGGTGGGCGATGACTTGGACCCTAACATTACAACTGAAAACTTTGGTTCAACTCGATCTCCCATTAATTTTAGATATGGATAGATATGGATAGGTGGTATGAACAGCAGTCTGTATAGAACCTGTCTACATCAAGCTTTTCATCCCTTCTTTTAAGGCTACAGAAAATCTACACACAAGGAAAGACAGGTCACACTCTTATTAGATAGTTCTCCCTTAACCCCCCCCCCCACTCCCCAAAAAAGGAGTCATCTACAGTGAGGGTTCCTCAGAGATTTAGATTCCATGCATGTTTTTTCCTGTGTAAGGTTAAGATCCATTCTTTCAGGAAACTCCAGCTTCTCACATACTGCTTCCTTTACAGGTAGGTACTGTGATATTTCATTGGGCTCTGTAAAGAGGACTGGTGGAGCATGCATTAAATTTGCTATTTTTGCTCTCCCTTGAAATGTATTCTCTTAACATGGAAATCCTGTCAACCTCATGGTAGAGCCTTGTGTCATTCATCCTGATGAGCACGCCATCAGGATGCCAGCATACCAGATTTCTCTTAAGAAAAATCTCAGTAACAGGAAAAAGCTAGAAGGCATCACTCTAATTTTCACACTAAATTTGAAACTCCATGATCATGAAGTTCATAATCAAACAACAGAACTTCCAAAAATTTAATCTGTTCTTGGCTTTCAATTTCTCTGTGTCTATCTGATCTCTTGTAAGCACAACCTTTAAATTAAGAGCTTCACCAAGTAATGTTCCTTTGTAAGCCGTTGTGTAGGTCCAGTCACATGGTCTAATAATCTCTTTGGAGTGATCACCCTCCATCCTTCAGCACATGCCACATTAAGCACTCCTTGGTAGCTGTTTCCACTCTTTAAAGCATCAGTTGCATTGAACTCAATTCCAAAGTCAGAAACATGTTGGATTCTTAAAATATCATCTCCAAACCATTTCAGGAAAAGATGCCATATGGAGCTTATCAGCTAAATTCTACACATCAATCGACTTCACGATGTACGTCTTGGCCACCCTCAGCTTCCAGGGACCGAAGGATAAGGCCTGGCAGCTGCTCTAGAAGCCAAAGATCATTGCGGTCAGGGTGGCAGCATGGAACCAGCAGGAGCAGCGGCCACCTCCCTTCTCCCCTGCCCCTCCCCTTCCTCTCTCCCACATCTCCCTTCCCCCAGCCATTACCATCCCCAGCCAGCTCCACCCTGCTATGCTTCTCAGCAGCCCACACCCTGGGCCCCCTTGTCCTCCCACCCTCTTGCTGGCAGACCACCGCCTCCCTATTTACTGTTAAGCATTACCATTTCCAACAAGTGAAGATAGTATCAATTTAATGCATTCTATGCATCATTTTTAGAAGCAGTATCTCCGAATTCTTTGTCAAATAACATGTGATAGATAATGTGTAATATAATTTGCTGGAAATAGTGATGTAAATCTTTTATCTTGCTACAGCCTTAAATCCTAAAGCTAAATTGTAAAATCATTCATTTTTTATATAAACATAACTATCAATATTTTGCTATAAGGTAGTTTATAATCCTAAACTCCATTATATAATTTCTGTTAGAGTCACTGCCTTTTGTACCCTGAATAAGAGATTGAGGGAGTTAAATTCCTGAGAAGATATCAGTTTTAATTTCCTCAACTAGAGAAGCTATATTATTGAATATATTTTTTTAAATTTTGTGATAAGAAATATAATAATCTCAGAGTAGATAATATTTTATTACTAATTTATGAAATGCTGCCCTTATAGTCCTTGGTTTACTCAATTGTAAAATACAACTGATATAACCTATAACAATTTACTCACAGAATTGTTTTAAGGATCATTGAGAAAACATGCATAAGTATTTTATAAACCATTAAATGTTATAACAATGTCAGCTATTATTAATCATACCATGGATGCCAATGATTTTATTTGTTCATACTTATCCTTTTTTCTGAGTAAATGGCATTAAAAATAGTTGCCTAAATTTGTTCTTTTCCATTGTGACATTGTTTTGAAAATCCAAAATAGTTTTAGATGGTTGCAGCCTATAAAAAATATTTTTAAAATTGTATGTATGTATCTAAGTAGAGTCTTAGAAAGAGCATGCTGTTCAAATCCCTGTTCTGCCATCTCCTGATACTGAATAGGCAACTTAACCACTTTGGGCCTCAGTTTCTTCTTCAAGCAGAATAAAGTGGCTAGACTAACTGATCTTCAAGTTTCAATACTGTTTTATGATTTTTTATACTTACCTTATGTAAAAATGGAGATTTGAACCCCAGACTTCAATGCCCAGAAGTCCTTGCTCTATTTCCCGAGATGCCCTCTAATCTCACTGAGATTTCTACCTGGGTGAGGTCAAAATACTGAGTTGTCTTCCTATTTCCGCTTCCAAGCAGGTGCGTCTCTCATGATGTAGGTGAAATTGAATGGGCCTCTTGGCTCTCCTAGGCATGTGCTTTGTTACTTGTATTTTATTAAATTCTTAACCATTAATAAACCTCTAAAAATACAATACTTCTAGCAGAGAAACTAATTTTTACCTGCCACAGTTTGGCAATTTTAATCTTAACACTTACATCCATAGCAATCATTCTAAATTCCTACCTGAAATAAGAGTTTGACTCATTTTCATCTTAAGTGAATGGAATGAAAAGCCCTGAATCAGATGAGAGGAAAAGAAAAGAAAAATTTGTCACTATCTTCTCTTAAATTTTATGTTCATTCAAGTCTGAAGTAGTAGATTATTCATAGTATTTAACTTCTGGTAAATAATATTGTTATACTTCTCTAAGGTTTATTTTACATAAGAGAAAGGCAACAAACAATAAAACAGATGATCTTGCTTTCCTTATTTATGATTACTTTTTGGGGGAACCAGTTACTTGGTGATGGAAAGGCATGTTGTTCTCAGAATTTTTATGAGGAGGACCACCTCTTTACCTTACTGAAACTTTGATATAGATGATGTAATAAATATGAAGGAGATATGGAGTGGGAAATATATTATCTCTCCCCTCACTGAAAATACCCCAAAAATCCCCAAAGGAAGGGGATATAGACCCATTGCCTTACAGATCAATTGGTTTGTAATAAGAAATGAGCTAATTGGTTATGTTAATATAATTGGTGGCCCTTACATTAACTCAGACCATTCTCACAAGATTTCCATTGTGGATTTGTACCATGCTTCTTTCTGGTGAGTATAGAGGGGTATTCATTCAGCTTCTTGCTTTATTGTTCTTTACACTTTTCTTATGAGTGGATATTTCTGTGTGATTACCTATCCCCAACTTCATAGATTGGTTTAATAGTTGAAATAAAAAGCTAGTTCTCTAAAAGAGAATTTCAAAAGTTGATTATATATTTCCATAATGCTTCCTTGGAAGCCAATTTAGGATTATGGTGTTTTATTAGGTCCAAATTTTCAGAAGAGAAAAACACTGGAAAGTGAAAAAAAGTAAGCAAATATATCCATAAAGCTGACAGGTGAAGTATATTAAAGGAATGAGAGTGTTCCTGCCTTGGGCCAAAAGATAATTTTAAGGATGATTGCTACAGTTTACCTCTCATATGAGTTATTGAAAAACACATTATAAAGATCCCTGAAAGAAAGTTTTTTTTAAAAAAAGATTCAAATTATTGATGCCAGGTAGAAAATGAAAAGGCAGTTTCATCTAAGATGAACATTTTAGAGAATAAAATTTATGACTATGGTTAATTACAAATTATAATTTAGGGATTGCTTAATTCAATTCTGCTTCTTTTAACTGTTTCTGAAACTTGTCATTTTTCCACGGCCTGGTAAGTAACAAAAATACAATCCTTTGTCATATTATGACCTTGGTCATTCTTTTTTTTACTGAAACTACCTGAAAATTGTACTTTTCTTCTGCCCTTCACCCCATGGGTAGTAAATGGAATTGTATATGAATTTTATTTCTTTCTTCAAAGTGAACATCTACAGTTGTTTTTTATTCCAAACTATCTTTCTGAAACAATCTAACTTGGTATACCCTTAATATACTGAGGAATAATGCAAATGGAAAACAGGATGACCTGTCCAGTCTAGAGGAAATTAGTTTGATTCCCAGGTTCATTCAATAGTCAAGGTTCAAAGGCACAAAAATAATGAGTTTGGAAATATCAAAATGCTGGAAAAGGATACCATTTGAATTACATTCAAGTAAAAGTGTTTCTCTCCTGAGCCATCCTCTAGATATTGTCAACTTAAATCTTTTCAGCCATATAGATGCCTAAGAAGCAAATACACGCACAATAAACTCAGAGTTTTACCAGGACATCCTTTTAAATTTCTTTTTTTTCCTATCTAGTATGTCCATTTATTTTATTTTATTTTATTAGTTTTTAAAACATTATTTTATTTGGTCATTTTCATACATTGTTCATTGTAAACAGATCATTTTCTTCCCCCCACCTCATCCCCTGCCACCCTTTCCCTAGACGATGGGCAATTCTACTGGGTATCACAAGTGTTCTTGCTCTGAACCCATTTCCTTGTTGTTGGTATTTGCATTAGGGTGCTCATTTAGCATCTCTCTTCTATCCTTGGTGTTTTACTCCCTCAGTTTGTCCCCTGATTGAGGATTTTTTTTTCTCTTAGATCACTGCAAGTTTTTCAGGAACATTGTTAAGCTATTACTGGAGAAATCCATTACCTTCTCTTGTACCACAATGTGTCAGTCTCTGTGTACAATGTTCTCCTGGTTTTGCTCCTCTCACTCTGCATCATTTCCTGGAGGTCGTTCCAGTCTCCATGGAATTCCTCCACTTCATTAGTCCTTTTAGCACAATAGAATTCCATCACCAACATATACCACAGTTTGTCCAGCCATTCTCCAATTGAAGGGCATCCCCTCATTTTCAAATTTTTGGCCACCACAAAGAGCGCTGTTATGAATATTCTTGTACAAGTCTTTTTCCTTATTATCTCTTTGGGGTACAAACCTAGCAGTGCTATGGCTGGATCAAAGGGCAGACAGTCTTTTATCACCCTTTGGGCATAGTTCCAAATTGCCCTCCAGAATGGTTGGATCAATTCACAACTCCACCAGCAATGCATTAATGTCCCTACTTTGCCACATCCCCTCCAGCATTCATTACTTTCCTTTGCTGTCATGTTGAACAATCTCCTAGGTGTGAGGTGATACCTCAGAGTTGCTTTGATTTGCATCTCTCTGATTATAAGAGATCTAAAACACTT
Source organism: Monodelphis domestica (assembly GCF_027887165.1). Lineage (NCBI taxonomy): Eukaryota > Metazoa > Chordata > Mammalia > Didelphimorphia > Didelphidae > Monodelphis > Monodelphis domestica. The sequence continues at coordinate 464,066,109 of NC_077229.1, read as the reverse complement.
TTTCATGTGCTTATTAATAGTCTTGATGTCTTTAACTGAAAATTGCCTATTCATGTCCCTTGCCCATTTTTCAATTTAAGAATGGCTTAATTTTTTGTACAACTGGTTTAGCTCTTTATAAATTTGAGTAATTAGATATTTGTCAGAGGTTTTTGTTATGAAGATTGTTTCCCAATTTGTTGCTTTCCTTCTAATTTTAGTTACATTGTTTTTGTTTGTACAAAACCTTTTTAATTTGATGTAGTCAAAATTATTTATTTTACATTTTGTGACTCTTTCTAAGTCTTTCTTGGTTTTAAAATCTTTCCCTTCCCAAAGGTCTGACATGTATACTATTCTGTGTTCACCTAATTTACTTAGAGTTTCCTTCTTTATATTCAAGTCATTCGCCCATTCTAAGTTTACCTTGGTGTAGGGTGTGAGGTGTTGATCCAAACCTAATCTCTCCCAGACTGTCTTCCAATTTTCCCAGCAGTTTTTATCAAATACCGGATTTTTGTCCCAAAAGCTGGGGTCTTTGGGTTTGTCAAAGACTGTCCTACTGAGGTCATTTACCCCAAGTTTATTCCACTGATCCTCCTTTCTGTCTCTTAGTCAGTACCAAATTGTTTTGATTACCACTGCTTTGTAATATAGTTTGAGATCTGGGAATGCAAGGCCACCTTCCTTTGTATTTTATTTCATTATTTCCCTGGATATCCTTGATCCTTTATTCTTTCAAATGAACTTTTTTATGGTTTTCTCTAATTCAGTAAAAAAAGTTTTTTGGTAGTTCAATGGGTATGGAACTAAATAGATATATAAGTTTGGGTAGGATGGTTATTTTTATTATGTTAGCTCATCCCACCTATGAGCAATCAATGTTTTTCCAATTGTTTAGATCTAGTTTTAATTGTGTGGAGAGTGTTTTGTAGTTGTGTTCATATAGTTCCTGTGTTGGTCTCAGCAAATAGATTCCTAAGTATTTTATATTGTCTCCTGAGACTTTAAATGGAATTTCTCTAATTCTTGCTGCTAAACTGGGTTGGAGATATATAGAAATGCTGATGACTTATGTGGGTTTATTTTGTATCCGGCAACTTTGCTAAAGTTGTTGATTATCTCGATTACCTTTTTGGTTGATTCCCTAGAATTCTTTAAGTAAATCATCATATCATCCACAAAGAGTGACAGCTTGGTCTCCACATTGCCAATTTTACTACCTTCTATTTCTTTTTTTTTCTCTAATTGCTACTGCTAGTGTTTCTAATACAATGTCAAATAATAGAGGTGATAATGGGCATCCTTGTTTGACTCCTGATCTTATTGGGAAGGCTTTGAGTTTTTCCCCATTGCAGATGATGTTTGCTGATGGTTTTAGGTATATATGGTTTATTAATTTTAGGAAAGGCCCTTCTATTCCTATACTTTATAGTATTTTCAATAGGAATGGGTGTTGTATTTTGTCAAAGGCTTTTTCTGCATCTATTGAGATAATCAAGTGATTTTTGTCAGTTTCATTGTTTATATGGTCAATTATGTGGATGGTTTTCCTAATATGGAACCATCCTTGCATTCCTGGTATGAACCCTACCTGATCGTAATGGATAACCCTTCTAATGACTTGCTGGAGTCTTTTTGCTAGTATCCTATTTAAGATGTTTGCATTTATATTCATTAGGGAGGTTGGCCTATAGTTTTCTTTCTCTGTTTTTAACCTGCCTGGCTTTGGTATCAGTACCATGTTTGTGTCATAAAAAGAATTTGGTAGAACCCCTTCTTGGCTTATTCTGTCAAACAGTTTGTATAGTATTGGGGTTACCTGTTCTTTGAATGTTTGATAGAATTCATTTGTGAATCCGTCTGGACCTGGGGATTTTTTCTTAGGGAGTTCTTTGATGGCTTGTTCAATTTCTTTTTCTGATATGGGGTTGTTTAGGTAATTTATTACTTCTTTTATTTTAGGCAATTTATATTTTTGCAAGTAATCATCGATATCACTTAGATTGCCATAATTTTTGCCATATAATTGGACATAGTAGTTTTTAATGATTGCCTTGATTTCCTCTTCATTAGAGGTGAAGTCTCCTTTTTCATCTTGGATACTGTCAATTTGGTTTTTTTCTTTCCTTTTTTTTAATTAGACTGACTAGTACTTTGTCTATTTTATTTGTTTTTTCAAAGTACCAGCTTCTAGTCTTTGACTTTTAATTTTATTAATTTCTCCTTTGATTTTTAGGATCTCTAATTTAGTCTTCATCTGAGGGTTTTTAATTTGTTCACTTTCTAGTTTTTTAATTTGCATGCCCAATTCATTGACCTCTGACTTCTTAATTTGTTTACATATGAACTCAAGGATATAAATTTTCCTCTGAGTACTGCTTTGGCTGCATCCCATAGATTTGGAAAGGATGTCTCACCATTGTCAGTTTCTTCAATAAAGTTATTAATTGTTTCTATGATTTATTCTTTAACTAGCTGGTTTTGGAGAATCATATTGTTTAATTTCAAAGTAATTTTTGGTTTTTCTCTCCATGTACCCTTAGTAATTATTATTTTTATTGCATTGTTGTCTGAGAAGGTTGCATTTATCATTTCTGCCCTTTTGCACTTGTTTGCAATGATTTTGTGCCCTAGTACATGGTCAATTTTTGTGAATGTACCATGTTCTGCTGAAAAGAAGGTGTAATCTTTTGTCCCTATTTATTTTTCTCCATATGTCTACTAACTCCAATTTTTCTAAGATTTCATTTTCTTCTCTTACCTCTTTCTTATTTATTTTTTGATTTGATTTATTTAGTTCGGATAAGGGAAGGTTCAGATATCCCACTAATATAGTTTTTCTCTCTATTTCATCCTTGAGCTCCTCTACTTTCTCCTTTAAAAATTTGGATTCTCTGCCATTTGGTGCATACATATTGAGTACTAATATTTCCTCATTGTCTATACTGCCTTTTATCAGGATGTAATTACCTTCCCTATCTCTTTTAACTAGATTTATTTTTACTTTGGTTTTGTCTGATATCATGATTGCTACTCCTGCCTTCTTTTTATCAGTTGATGCCCAATAGATTTGGCTCCATCCTCTTACTTTCACCCTTTGTGTATCTACCTTCCTCATGTGTGTTTCTTGTAAACAGCATATGGTAGGGTTTTGGATTCTAATCCACTCTGCTATTCATTTGTGTTTTATGGGTAAGTTCATTCCATTCACATTCAGAGTTATGATTACTAGCTGTGTATTTCCCAGCATTTTGTTTTCTACTCCTGTTCCTGCCTTTTTTTCTTTCACTATTTCTTTCTATACCAATGTTTGTTTATAGTCAGTCCCCCTAGTTCCCCTCCTTATTTTACTTCCCTTTCTAACCCCCTTCCTTCTTATTCCCTCCCTTATTTTCCCCTATAATCTTTTTAAAATCCCCCTCCACCCTCTCCCTCCCTTATACTGCCTCCCTCCCCACCAGTCTGTTTTTTACCCTTCTACTCCCCTATAGGGAGCAAATCTATTCTCTTCCCCAATGGATTGTATTGTTCTTCCCTCTTTGGATCAGTTTCAAAGTACTTAAGAATTGAGTATTTCCTATCTACAACCTTTTTACCCTTCCAGTGTATGGATGTTCTCCCCCCTCCCACCATGAGCTTCTTTGTGACATATAAATTTACTCCCATTTGTTTCTCTTCCCATTTCTTTTAGTCATAACCTCTATTTATGTCTTGTCCTTTCATCCTATACAGTTGGTCACTGTTCCCTCTGAGTATAATTCTTCTAGCAGCTCAGGTGATAGCAACAGTTTTTAAGAGTTACCAATGACCTCTTTTCTTATAGGGATACATATCATTTTAACTTATTGAGTCTCTTACAATTTTTTTTGTTCTTGTTTTTTTCCCCTCTTTTTTAATTACCTTTTGATGATTCTCTTGAGTTCTGTGGTTGGACATCAAATTTTCTCTTCAGGTCTGATCTTTTATTTATGAATGCTTGGAACTCTTCTGTTGTGTTGAATGACCATACTTTCCCCTGTAAGAATATGGTCAGTTTTGATGGGTATTTTATTTTTGGTTATAGACCTAGTTCCCTTGCTTTCTGGAATATTGTATTCCATGCCTTTTGGTCCTTCAATGTGGATGCAGCCATATCCTGTGTTGACCTCACTGTGTTTCCATGGTATCTGAATGGCTTCTTCTTGGCAGCTTGTAATATCTTTTCTTTCATCTGATTGTTTTTGAATTTGGCTATAACATTTCTTGGTGTTTTCAGTTGGGGATTAAATGCAGGGGGTGATCTGTGGATTCTTTCAATCTCCACTTTCCCCTCTTGTTCTAGGATCTCGGGACAGTTTTCCTGGATAATTTCCTCTAGTATTATGTCCAGGCTTTTTCTTTTGTTGTGGTTTTCTTGTAGTCCAATTATTCTTAAATTGTCTCCTCTTGAATGATTTTCTAAATCCTCTGTTTTGTGAATGAGATGCTTTACATTTTCCTCAATTTTTACATTCTTTTTGTTTTGTTTTATAGTGTCCTGCTGCCTTGTGAGGTCACTTGATTCTAGTTGTTTTATTCTGTTTCTTAAAGATGGGATTTCATCTCTGGCTTTTTGGTCATCCTTTTCCTTCTGGTCTGATTTTCTTTGAAGATCGTCCTTCATCCTCTTTACTTCGTCTTTCATCTCCTTTGCCTCATCTTTCATCTTCTTTGCCTCATTTTCCAATTGCTTGATTCTGGCTTTCAAGACAGTATTTTCTCGTTTTAGTTCAAGTGCCTCTGTTTCCAGATGACTTATCTTAATTTTTAAGTTCTTTCCCCAATTGTCTTCAGCCTCTCTTAGTTGTGTTTTGAGTTCTTCCACAGCTTGTATCCAATTCACTGGGATTTCTGGTTTATCGTTTGCTGATCTCTTTTCCTCTGTTCCATTTGCTGAGTAGTAGCTGTCTATTGTAGTTTATTTCTTCTTTTTCTGTTGGTTGCTCAAATTCACCTCTCCTTACTCCCCATATTTGTCTGTGCTCTTGTTCCTCTCATTTTTTGGGGGGAGACTTCTATCAGTCTCCTCTCTTGGTGCTTTAACAGAAGATCTCTTGGTGTAGTCTCTGGGGGGGTTGTTGGGGGTTTGAGCTTCCCTGTCCTCTGGAGGCTTTTGATTGGCTTAAAGTCCAACAGTCAATGAGGATGGGTGGGGAGCCTGGGATTCCCTGCATTCTGGAGACTTTTGATGGGATTAAATTCAGCTTGGTTAGGCTGGGTTTGCTCTGAGTTTTAAACTTCCTGGATGGCTGGAGCAAATATGGAGGATCTCCACAGCTCTGGCCAGGCTGCCAGGTCTCTGCTCCTTTTAGGCTGCCATCTTGACTCAGCCTCTAGGTTTCTGTTTTTTCAGAAGATCCTGCTCTCTAAGGGGGGAGAGGTCATGGCCTCCCTGGGCTCTGAGGTCTCCTGATGGGATTAGGCTCAGCTGGTCTGGGCCAAATGAACCCTGAAGCAAAAAACCTCCTCCTCCACAATCTGTTTTGAATGTCCAGAGACTGGCCCAGGTTGCTTTCAAGGAATGCCCTTTGGAGCAACCCCTTTGCAAGGCCTGAGGTTTCTGTTCTTTCCAAAGACCCTGCTATCTAAGTGGGGAGGTGTCCTGGCCTCCCTGGGTTCTGAGGGCTCCTGATGGGATTGGGTTCAGCTGGTGCCCTAAGGCTTGAACCCCCCTTGAGACTCAGATGGAAGGACCCAGCCAGGGGGCTACAGGCTTCACCATTATCTCTATGTTTCCCTGTAGTCTGTGTTGGGCACCCCGGAGACTGGTTCAGGTTTCTTTCAAGGTGAGTCCTTCAGTATAGCCAGCCCTGAGGCCTTTTTTGCTGGTCCTGAAGTTCCTGCTACTGCCATGAGCTCAGCACTCTGGGCTAGGGGGGATGGGTCCTGGGACCTTCCTTCTGCCTACCTCTTAGATCTGAGTGATCTAGGGTTCTGGCTTTTGTGGGGCCATACCTTTTGATCCAGGTCCAGGAGGAGGGTTCCCTGAGTCTGTCCTGTTGTTCAACTTGAATTTCAGTGTCCTAGGAGCACTCAGTTTGCGATTGGTAAGGAAGGGTTTCTGAGGTCTGAACTTTCACTACTTCTAAGGCTCCATCTTGACCTTAAGAACCCTTTTAAATTTCTTAACCTAAAATGGGTTCCTAAAGAGATTTAGAGATCCTTTCATGCTTTATAAATGGGCAAGAACTTTCCATAAGGCAGAATTAGGAGAAATCACTGGTTATTCCAAAGAGGCAAAACTTCCCACTAATTATTCTTATCTACAAATAAATAAAATATCTTGGTAAATGATGAACATATCCTATTTGGGAAAAAAGTAAGCTTTGATAAGAGTATAGTGTATATTATATAGAAGAAATTCATTTTCAGTGACAGTTTGACCTGAATGGTCTCTCAATTTTTTTCTGACAATGAAATTCCATAATTTTATATAGAGAACCAAAGGAAGCCACCAGAATTCTTGGTGTACTTCATATGGAGAATTTGAAGAGGGACATGAATAAAAGTAGCACAGGATTAGAGGGGATTGATGAATTCCAATTTTTATTTCTGAATGAAGTATCCATACTGGTGACTACAAATCCATTTGTATCCAAGTATACAAATATGTGGATCACCTTGAAGTTTCTAAGGACTCACCTGATCCAATGTCTTCATTTTACCAATGAGGAACTGGCAAGATATATCTTTTAGGAAACAATGTTCCAAGTTATACTCTTGATAATGAAATACAGTTGTTAAATTATGTACACATTTGTATAATTTTTTCAAAAAGTATAAAAAGATGAACTAATTCTATGTAACCAATCAAATTATTAATTATCTAGCTCTCTATCATTTCAATACACTCCAGAAATTTAATCTAAAATTTACTTATAGGATGAATGGTGGAAAGGAAGAAGCCAATAGTCATTTATAGGTAGCCTACTATGTGTCAGGATACATAGTAAAGATATTGTCTCATTTAATCCCCACAATCCTGTGTTGTGGGTATTATTATTATTTTCATTTTATAGTTGAGGAAACAGAAGCAAGGAGAGGCTAAATTACTAGCCTAGAATCGTATAGCTTTTAAATATCTAAGATCAGATTTAAACTCTCATCTTCCTTACTCCCAGGCAAGAATTATTTCCATTGTGCCACCTAGATATCTGATGGATAACTATTATAAATCGAACTACTATAATTGTTATTAAATTTAGAATTTGATGAACCTCTGATCTCATTAATGTGGGCATTCCTTGCCCTTGTATATATGACAACCATTCATAATTTTTTCATTCAATTGGAATGTTTCCCTATTCTTTTCCATATTTTATCCATATGCAATGAATTCTATCTTCAAATTTCTCATTAAGATTCCATCCAAAGTCCTGATGATATTCTTTTAACTGTTTTAATGTTTCATGCATATAAGTGTAACATGAGATGTCCACTTGCTAACACTTTCTACAAGAAAATTCCAATATGGAGGGCAGTCAAGATAGAGGCCAAGAAGGAGCAGAAGTTCAGACCTCTGAATACCCTTCCTTACCAATCACAAACTGAATGCTCCTAGGGGACTGAAAATCAAATCCAACAACAAGAAAAAGCCAAGGAACCCTCCTGCTGGGCTCAATTCAAAAGCTACACCCCCTGAAAAGCCAGAATCTGAGAACACTCAGGTTTAAAGGGAAGGCAAAAGTAAGGTCCTAGGACCCCTCCCCCTGCCCACCTAGAGCGTTGAGACTCCAGCAGCAGTGGGAACTTCTATGCTGGCAAAGGCTCTGCTCTGGAGGGTGTACCTTGTGGGCAGGGCTGTGCCATGTTCAGAGTGTCAAACAAAGATGGCGGGGAAGGAGCTAGAGAGGGAGCATAGGCGTAGCAGCCTGGTCAGAGCTGTGGAGATCCTCCATACTTGCTCCAGCCTTCCAGGAGGTTTTGGCCTCAGAGCACACCCAGCCCAACCCAGCTGAACTTAATCCCATCAAAAGTCTGCAGAACTCTATATTAGTGGGAGAGCTGAACCTTCCTCTATCAAAACTAGATAAATCAAACCAAAAATAAATAAGAAAGAGGTAAAAAATCAAACGAGAAATTAATAAAATTGAAAGACAAAGAACTATTGATTTAATAAATAATTCTAGAAGCTGGTACTTTGAAAAAACAAATAAAATAGACAAAGTACTAGTCAGTCTAATTAAAAAAAGGAAAGGAAAAAACCAAATTGATAGTATCCAAGATGAAAAGGGAGACCTCACCTCTAGCATAGTACCTCAAATATGTTTCTTCTGAGATCATTACTTTTAATGATTTAGATACAGTTAAAATAATTCACAACATTTTAGTATTTTTTAAAAAAACATGAATTTTTATTCCAAAGAAAAACTTGGAATCAATGAAAGTTCAATATGTCTTCCAAAATGATCTAATCTTTTCTCATTTTCAATTTCTGGGCTTCTTTTTTGTACATATGTAGCAAATATACAAGATACATTTATTGAGGAATTAATTGATCTCTCTTGATAGCTTTTGAGATTCAGAAAAAAGGTTTCATAAAATTTTGAACAGGCTCCGTTTTAGATGACTACAGGACATGTAATTCTATATATTCAATAGGCAGTTGTAGATAAAAGACTTCAAGTTAAAAAAGAGGATTGGTTAAGTGAAATGAAGAATCATGTACATGTAAGATAAAGATAAAGTCCATAGAGACTGAAAAGATGACCAAGGTAAAAACAGAGAAAGGGAAAAGAAGAGGATTAAGAACACCCAGGATTAAAAAGTATGAACTGGATGAAGATATGTCAAATAACACTTGAGCAGAAATTGTCAGATAGGTCTGATGAAAAACAGGTGAGGTCATTGTTGTGCAAAAAATAGAGAAAAGAATATAAAGTAAAATAGGGTGATTGACAAAATCTAAAGCTGTATATGTAAAAAAATAAACATTAAGAAAAGGCAAATAGAAATGTTAATTAAAAGTTCATTGGAAACTGAGGAGTTGTCAGTTTCATATGAATGATAAAACTGGAAGTCAAATTGTAAATCATTTAGAAGAGTGAAAAGAAGTTACTTGGAGGCAGCAGTTGTAGAAGAAACTCTCAAAGACTTCATCCACAAAAGAGAGGAAAGATTATACACATCCACAAAAGAGAGGAAAGATTTAGGAAAAAAAAACTAGCCGATATGGATGGATAAAGTGAGAATTTAAAAAAATTTTGTTCATTCTTAGAAAGAAAGAAAATGCATATATATTTGAGTGGAGCAGGAAAACCATTCAAGGACAAAAGTTGAAAATAATTAAAAGATGGGTGGAGCCAAGATGGTAAAGGAAGGAAAGTGACTTTAATACATTCAAGGAAATTTCCCTCCAAATGACTTCAAAATAAAGTATTAGAATGAATACTGGAATGGTAGAATCCACAAAATATGGGATGAAATAATTTTCCTTCTCAAGACAACTTACACCTTTGGCAGCAAAAGGCTGTCACAGAGTTAGTAGAGTGTGGAAAGCAGATGAGAATGCTTGTGCAGGCCTCAATTCAGTAAACCAACACAGGTCTTTGGGACAAGTGAATCTGCACTGGTTCTTAGCCCAGGGATGATAACGGGGATAGAAACTGAACAGAAGGTGATTAAGGGGATTCCTTCACTGAAACTGCATGCAGGACGTTGTTACATTGCATTACATTACATAGTAATACTCCTAAATTGTAATCCCAAGTAAAGAACTTCCAGTGTCTGGGGACTGGGGAAAACTGGTCATAGCTACAGGGCAGAAAAGAGTAAATCTTGTTGTTCCCATATGAGAGAACAAGGAAGAAGAGGAAGTAAACATATGTCTCCTTAGATCATAATACCTTGAAAGAAATGAAAATTTACACAACCTCAGTATTAGCTCTAAAAACAGCTTTATAAGAAAACCTGAAACTCTAGACAATATCCCCTTCACCCCAGGAAGATAGCTCAAGTATAACATAAGTTAAAAGTCAGGAAAGATAATGAAAAAATGGGAAAATATTAACTGAAAAAGAATCTTATCAAAGGAAGTTATTGTGGTTATAGAGCTCAAAAAAAATCAGAAGACCAAAAAAGTCAAAACTAATGCACACACAAGCCCTCAAAGAAAAATGTGTATTGGTTGCAGGGCCAAAATAAGTTGCTGGAAGAGCTCTAAAAGGATTGTAAATATCAAATCAGAGAGGTAGAGGAAAAATCCGGTGATGTGAGAAAATCATGAAAGGGGGTCAACAGGGTTGAGAGGTGTGAAAATACTGAAGAAAATAAAAGTTTATCAGTTACCAAATGGCAAAAAATTGACAGAAAAATCCACTAGAAGGAATAACTCCTTAAAAAGCAGAATTGGCTAAAATTTGAGAATGAATAGGACAAAAGAAGAAAGTAGAATAAAGGGGGAGGAAATAGGATGGAGAGAAATAAACAGTAATCAAAATGTGAAAAAAATATTTTACAGCAAGTTTCTTTGTAAGAAGTACCATTTCTCAAATATATAGAAAACTAAGTCAAATATACAGAATACAAGTCATTTTCCAATTAATAAATGGTTGAAGGATATGAACAGACAATTTTTGGATGAAGTAATTAAATAAGTTTAGTCATATGAAAACACTTGAAATCACTATATTAGAGAAATTCATATGAAAAACAATTAAAGGTATCATCCATGTCAGATTGATTAATATTATAGAAAAGGAAAATGACAAATAAATATTGGGTGGAGGGAGTAGGAAAATTGAGATACTAATGCACTATGAGTGGAGTTGCAAATTCATTCAACTATGCCAGACAATTTGGATCTACATTGAAAAAGATATAAATCTGCATATTCTGACTTACAAATACTAACGGGTTTTATATGCAAAAGAAAAAGGAAAAGCACATATATGTACAAAATTTATATAGTATTTATTTTTGTGGTGATGAATAATTGGGAATTGATGGGCTATCTTTCATTTGGGGAATGGCTAAAATAATTATAATATGATTTTGATGGGATGCTATTGTACTTTAAGAAATGATGAGCAACATGGGTAGGATCAGCTAATAAAATAAAAATGGCAATCTTAACCAAATTAATTTACTTAAATTCAGTACTATTCTTATCAAACTACCAAATATTTTTTTATAGAATTAGAAGAAAAGTTTAACAAAGTTCATCTGGAAGAACAAAAGATCAAGAAAATCAAAGGAAATAATAAAAAAAGGTGAAGGATGGGGTTGTCTAGTAGTACCAGATCTTAAACGGTGGTATAAATTAGTGGTCAAGAAAACAAAATGGTATTGAATAGGAGACAGAGGGGGCAGATCAATGGAATAGACTAGGAGTAAATGATCTCAGCAAGTTAGTATTCAACAAACCCAAAGATCCCAGCTTTTGGGATAAGAACTCACTATTTAGCAAAAACTGTTGGGAGAGTTGGAAAAAATCATGTCTAGATCAACATCTCACATCCTATACCAAGATAAATTCAAAGTGGATAAAATGACTTAAATATAAAGAGTGAAATCATAAATAAATTAAGTAAACATAAAATAGTACACCAGTCAGATTTGTGGGAAAGAAGGAATTTAAAACCAAGTAAGAGATAGAGAACATTATAAAATGTAAAATGTATAATTTTGATTACATCAAATTAATAAGTCTTTGTACAAACAAAATCGATGCAACCAAAATTAGAAGGAAAGCAACACACTGGGGGGGAAAATTATAAGAAAACTCTCTGACAAAGATTTAATTTTCCAAATACATAAGGAACTAAGTCAAATTCACAAAAAATCAAGTCATTCCCAAATCAACAAATGGTCAAGGGACCTGAGTAGGCAGTTTTCACATGAAGAAATCAAACTATCAATAAGCATGTGAAAAATTTCTTAAATCTCTCTTGATTAGAGAAACATAAATAAAAACAACTTTGAGGTTCCACCTTACACCTAGCAGATTGATCAATATGACAGAAAATGAAAGTGATAAATGTTGGAGGGGATGTTGCTGAATTGTGACACTAATACACTGGTGGTGGAATTGTGAATTAATCCAAACATTCTGGAGGGCATTTTGGAATTATATGTGAATGGCATCAAAAGCCTGTCTGCCTTTTATTCAGCTAGCTTTGTACCTCAAAGAGATTATAAGGAAAAACACTTGTACAAAAATATTTATAGAATGGTTGAACAAATTGTAGTATATGATGGTGATGGAGTGCTAGGCTATAAGGAATGATGAACTGGAGGATGTGTATGTCAATTGGAAAAACCTTCAGGAATTGATGCAGAGAAATAACTGTGGGAGTAGAAATGCAAAAGAAAATATATGATTGATTACCTGGTTTGATGCGAATATGATCAGGATATTGGCATTAAAAGACCACTCTACTACTAATATGAATAATATGGAAAAAGGTTTTGAATAATGACAAATTTATAACCCAATGCAATTGCTTGTCAGCTCTGGGAGGGGGGAGGGAATAAGGCTTGGAAAAAATGAATTATGAAGCTATGGAAAAATATTCTTAATAAATAATTTTTTAAAGAGAAAAAAAAGAAATGATAAGCAAGATGCTCTCAGAAAAACTGGGAAAGGCTTATATGAACTGATGCAAAGTGAATGGTAATATTTCAAGAAAAAAATGTGAATTACTTGGCTATTCCCTACAATATAATGATCTAAGACTATTGTGAAGGAATTATGATGGAAAAATACTGGGGTGAAAATTTGAAACTCAATAGCAAAAACCAAAACAAATATTCATTTTTTATATGTAACTAGAGAAAATATAGGTTAAAAGGTCAGAGTAAAAAAATCAAAATTAGAAAATGGGAAATATTTCTAAGAAAGTGGGGATCATGGAGGGGGAATTTGATGAAGGACACAAGATAGAATAATATTTCATGTACATGTCAAAGCCTTTGCTTTGGTATAAAGGAGGGCCTTGTCTCAGCTTAAGTAAGTTTCTCTAATGGTTCCCCTTCTTATGAAATTTACATTTACTTCAATATACACCTTGTTTTTATTCTCATTATCTAATTCATTGGCTTTTAAAATGCTCCTTTATTATCAACTCCATATACTTTTTGAGTGGTAGAACTTCTATAATTCCAAATATGAGCTCTTCCTCTATCTCATTTATTATCTTAATTTTAAATCTTATATCTTGTCTTTCCATTTTTCTTCTGTTTCTTCCAAGTTTTAAAAACCAAAGAAGACAAGCATTTCCTTATATTAAAGAAAAGGACTGTACATAAAGGAAGCCTCAAATCTCTTCTTTGTTTAGCTTTTTTAAATATTATACACAATAAATCCCATCCACAAGTGTCTCAGCCACTCCCTCCTATGCCCTTTTATCACAGTAAGTTATCTTCCAGTAGATCAACATATTCATATCAATTAGGTAATCATGTTTTTTCTTTAAGTTCATTTTCATTAGGTAATATTATCAGTGAAATAATTTTGAGGCTATGTATATTTTTTTTCTAGTTTTAGCATTTCATTGATCATTATCTTATGTAGTGCTTTATAAGATTTTTTTAATCTTTAAATATTTTTCCATGTTTACATGATTCATTTTCTTGCCCTCCTCTTATCATTCCTCCCTCCCAGAAGAGACAAGCAATTCCACTGAATTATATAAGTGTTATCACTTGATATATATTTCCATATTATTCATTTTTGTAATAATCTTTTAAAACTGAAACTCCAAAACATATACCCATATAAATAAGTTATTTCATATGTTTTTCTTCTGCTTTTCTACTCCCACACTTTTTTTCTCTCAATGTAGATAGCATTCTTTCTCATAAATCACTTGATACTGTCCTAGATCATTGCATTGCTACAGGCAACAAAGTCAATTACATAGGATTTTCTACAATGTTTCACTTTCTGCATACGATGTTCTTTTGGTTCTGCTTCTTTCACTCTGCATCTGTTCCTGGGGCTTTTTCCAATTGACATAAATATCCTCTAGTTCATCATTCCTTTTGGCACAATAGTATTTCATTGCCACCATATACACAATTTGTTTAGCCATTCCCCAATAGAGGGAAACCATTCAATTTCAATTTTTTCCACCACAGAGCACAGCTATGAAACGTTTTGTATAACCCTTTTTATTATCTTTTTACAATACAAATTGATTAGTGGTGTGGCTGGATCAAAAAATATGTATTCTTTTAAAACCCTTTTGGCAGAGTTTCAAACTGCCTTCCAGAATGTTTGAAACAATTCACAACTCTACCAGCAGTGTATAATAATAATAATAATAATAATAATAATAATAAGTAGTCTCTCGGTGACCGAGAATGACAATTGTCTTTGTGCGTTTTCATCTATGGTGTACCCTCATATGGCTTTGAAGTCCAAAGGCTGAGGCGCAGAGTTTGTGGCACGGGGAGCCAGTTGTTACGGGAGGTGCGACTGTGGCCTGGTGTCGGTGTTCACGCACAGCAGCAAGACATCGATGTCGTTCATCTTCAAAGGTGGTGGCAGCGTGGTTAATGTGGGTTCGCCAGCAGCTTCTGACAGAGGCAGCGAGTTCTAGTTGCTTTGGTGTCATGCCAGCCCACTTCAAGTTGGACTTTAGCCGATCTTTGTATCTTTTCTTTGGTCGGCCTTGTTTCCTGAGTCCAGCTGACAGTTCACCATAGAATACCTGTCTTGGTATTGGCTGTGGGTCCATGCGGATGACGTGTCCAGACCATCATAGCTGGGTTTTGAGGACCAGGACTTCGATGCTGGTGGAGTTGGCTCTGTCTAGGACTTCCTGGTTGGTGATTCAGTCCTGCCATCGGATCCTCATGATTGACTGGAGAGAGCGTTGGTGGAATTGCTCCAGCTGTTTCATGTGCTTTGGGTACAATGTCCATGTCTTGCAACTGTACAGGAGCGAGCTGAGGACCACTTTGAGCTTCGTCATAGTGCTTACAGCGCTGTGTTGGAGGACTTTGCAGCGCAGCCGCCTGAGTCCCTGGCTAGCCTTTTGTATCCTGGCATTAATCTTGTGGTCTAGGGACCTGTCATTGGCGATGGTGCTGCCCAGGTACTTGAAAGTGTTGACTTTAGAAAGCTGCGTGCCATTGATTGTAATGCACAACTGGTTAGTTGGCCTCCCTGGTGCAGGTTGGAACAGCATCTCTGTTTTACTGAGGCTGATAGTCAGGCCAAACAGTTTTGTTGCGGTAGAGAATCTGTCCACAATGGTTTGGAGATGATTTTCTTGGTGGGCCATGAGAGCACAGTCACCTGCAAAGAGAGCTTCTAGGATGAGCCTCTCTGTTGTCTTTGTTTTTGCAGTCAGGCGGCGAAGGTCGAATAGTGAGCCATCCAGTTGGTATTTGATGTAGACACCCAGGTCTAGATCCATCACAGCATGTCGTAATACTTGGGTGAAGTATAGGTTGAATAGCACCAGAGCAAGGATGCAGCCTTGTTTCACGCCATTGGAGATGTTGAAGCGATCGGAAGTCTCTCCACCAGATAGGACTTCCCTTGTCATGTCGACATGAAAGAGCTGGATTAGTTTGATGAATTTTGCTGGGCAACCGAGCTTGCTAAAGATCATCCACAATGAGTCCCTTTTCACTGTGTCGAACGCCTTTATCAGGTCTATGAAGACAACGTAGAGACTCAGGTTCTGCTCAAGGCATTTTCCCTGCATTTGCCTCACTGGGAAGACCATGTTGATGGTGCTGTGATCTGGTCGGAAGCCACATTGTGATTAAGGCAGTGCATTAGTGTCCATATTTTGCCACATCCTCTCAACACTTATTATTTTCCTTTATTGTCATATTGGTCAATCTGATAGGTGTGAGGTGGTGACCTCAGAGTTGTTTTGATTTGTGTTTCTCTGATCAAAGAGATTTAGAACACTTTCTCATGTGCCTATTAATAGTTTTGATTTCTTCATCTGAAAACTACCTATTCAAGTCCCTTGACAATTTGTCAATTGGAGAATGGTTTGAAATACATTTGACAGTTCTTTACTAAGTTGTGAAATTAGATCTGTCTCAGAGGTTTTTGTTATAAATTGTTCTTTTCTCCTCACTTTGTTGCATCCCTTCTAGTTTTGGTTGCATTGGTTTTGTTTGTACATTATTCATTTTACATTTTATAATGTTCTCTAATTCTTATTTGGTCTTAAATTCTTTCCTTCCCCATAAACCTGAAAGGCATACATGTCTAATTTATTTATAATTATCTTTTTATATTTAAGTCATTTATCCATTTTGAGTTTATCTTGGTATAGGGTGTGTGATGTTGATATAAACCTGATTTCCAACATACTGTTTTTCAATTTTAACTGCAGTTTTAGTCAAATAGTGGATTCTTGTCCCAAAAGCTGGTATCTTTGAGTTTATCAAACACTAGCTTGATTGGGTAATTTACCCCTAGTCTATTCCATTGATCCATCTTTCTATCTCTTAGCCAGCACCATATTGTTTTGATGACCACTCCTTTATTGTACAGTTTAAAATCTGGTAATGCTAGGCCCCCACACTTCACTTTTTTTCATTATTTCCCTTGATATTCTTGTTTGTTTGTTTGAAAATTTTATTTATTCAATTTAGAATATTTTTCCTTGGTTACAAGAATCGTGTTCTTCCCCTCCCCTAGCCCCATCTACTCCCATAGCCAACTTGCAATTCCACCGTTTCCCTTCATATTCTTGATCTTTTGTTCTTCCAGATGAACTTTGTTATAATTTTTTTCTTATTCTGTAAAAAAAGTTTTTTGGTAGTTTGATAGGTATGGCACTAAATAAGTAGATTAATTTAGGTAGGATTGTCATTTCTATTATAATAGTTCATTCTACCCATGAGCAATGAGTGTTTTTCCAATTGTTTAGATCTAGTTTCATTTGTCTGAAAAGTATTTTGTAATTGTGTTCATATTATTCCTGAGTTTGTCTTACAAATATATTCCCAAATATTTTATATTGTTTAAGGTGATTTTAAACAGAAATTCTCTTTCTAACTCTTGCTGCTGATTTCTGTTGGAAATACATAAAATACTAATGATGTATGTGAGCTTATTTTGTACCCTGCAACTTTGCTAAATTTGTCCATTATATCCACTAGTTTTTAGTGAATTTTCTTGGATTCTTTAAGTATGCCATCATATAATCAGCAAAGAGTGATAATTTAGTTTCCACATTGCCTACTTTGATCCCTTGAATTTCTTTTTCTTCTCTAATTGCTCCTGCTAGCATTTGCGGTACAATATTAAATAACAGTGGTCACAATGAGCATCTTTGCTTTACTCCTGATCTTATTGTGAAGATTTCTAACTTCTCCCCATTGCAAATCATACTTGCTGATGGTTTTAAATTTTAAAAACTCATTATTCTGAGGAGAATCTCTTTTATTCCTATGCTTTCTAGTGTTTTCAATGGGAATCTGTTTTGTATTTTGTCAAAAGCTTTTTCTGCCTCTACTGAGATAATTATGCTATTTCTATTAGTTTGGTTGTTGTTATGGTCAAATATGCAGATGCTTTTTCTAATATTAAACTATCCTTGCATTCCTGGTATAAATCCCACCTGGTCATAGTGAATAACCCTTGTGACAACTTGCTGTAATTTTTGTTAGTATTTTGTTTAGATTTTTGTATATATGTTCACTAATGAGATTAGTCTATAGTTTTCTTTCTCTGTTTTTGGTCTTCCTGATTTGTGAATTTGTACTATATTTGTGTCATGAAAAGAATTTAGTAAGATTCCTTCACTGTTTAATTTGTCCAATAGTTTGTAGAATATTGGACTTAGCTGTTCTTTAAATGTTTGAATTCACTTGTGAATCCATCTGGACCTGGGGATTTTTTCTTAGGGAGTCCTTTGATATCTTGTTCAATTTATTTTTCTAATATGGGACTGTTTGTGTATTCTATTTCCTCTTCTGTTAATCTAGGCAATTTACATTTTTTAAATTACTTACCCATTTCCCCTAGATTGTCATATTCCTTGTCATATTATTGGGCAAAATAAGTCTTAATAATTGCCTTAATTCTTCTTCAGTAGAAGGGAGATGGACCTTTTCATTCATGATACCGATAATTTGATTCTCTTCTTTTTTTTTAATTAGATCAAACAAAACTTAATATATTTTATTTGTTTTTTTTTCAAAATACCAGCTCCTAGTCCAATTCATTAGTTTACTAGTTCTTTTAATTTCAATTTTATTGATTACTACTTTTATTTTTAGGATTTCCGATTTGGTCCTTCATCTGAGAATTTTTTATTTGTTTTTTTTTCTAGTTTTTTTTTAGTTTTATGTCAAATTCATTTTTCTCTTTTTATAGTATTTAAAACGCCTTTATTTCATAGTGACAGCAGTGCTATTAGCTATTCCTTTTAAGGACAAAACACAGAGTATCCAACAGTTTTTCTCCTCCTTATTAAATCACATTAACACTGAATCAAAACACTTAATTAGGCATCTTCTAAGTACATAAATAACATACTTGCTATGAGAAATACTCAGTTGAATTTTAGTCCATACATGATTGGATGTGTTTTTAAAATTTTTAAGAAAATAATCAAACAATACTTCAACAGATTTGATTATATAATTTACAGAATATTTTGCTTATCTGAAGGTCACTTATTTAATCATTACCATGTATATGACAATGGATAAGTCAGTTAACATCTCAGATATGGACTATATGGTATCCCATATCCGTTCCAGTTCTAAATCTATTATTCTACAATCCTAAATTATACAGCCTCATTATAGAAAAGAATCAAGAAGACAACATAAAGAAAAAGCAGTTATGTTATCCATAAATTCAAATTCATAAGGATTGCACCTGTTAAATTTATTTGTGGTTGGACTCTGAATATTATTTATAAAGGTTGTCACCAGGGATTTAATTTCTAAATCCCAAAATGAATTACTAAAGTAAATGGAATTTATGGTAGTTTATTTACAATAGAAGGAAGATATTAAGGAGAGAGAGAGAGAGAGAGAGAGAGAGAGAAAGAGAGAGAGAGAGAGAGAGAGAGAGAGAGAGAGAGAGAGAGAGAGAGAGAGAGAGAGAGAGAGAGAGAGAGAGAGAGAGAGAGAGAGAGAGAGAGAGAGAGAGAGAGAGAGAGAGAGAACACTCTGGCTTCTTCTGATAATAGTTAGAATCTCTAAGCCCCAACCAGAGGGAAGAAAGTCTCAAGACGATAGGACTTACCTGGAGGCTTCATGCCTCCAGAAAGACGGGGTCACTAAGTCAGCTTTTTACTCACCAATGGTGACAGTCTAAAAGAAGTCAGCATGTCTGCCTTCCAGTCTCTCCTCAAGGGTCTGTCTTCAGTTGTTCCTCTGAGTCAGTGAGTGCCTGAATCTCCATATTTTATATTGTCTAGGGTGGTTTTAAATGGAATTTCTATTTCTAATTCTTGCTGCTGAGATGTGTTGGAGATATATAGAAATGCTGATGACTTATGAGGGTTTATTTTGTATCCTGCAACTTTGCTAAAGTTGTTGATTATTTCCACTAGCTTTTTAGTTGATTCTCTACGATTCTTTAAGAAGACCATTTCATCTGCAAAGAGTGATAGCTTGGACTCCTCATTAGCCTATTTTCATACCTTCAATTTCTTTTTCTTCTCTAATTGCTACTGCTAGTGTTTCTAGTAGAACGTTAAATAATAGAAGTGATAATGGGCATCCTTGTTTCACTCCTGATCTTATTTGGAAGGCTTCTAGTTTATCCCCATTGCAGATGATGTTTGCTGGTGGTTTTAGATATATACAATTTATTATTTTTAGAAAAGGCCCTTCTACTCCTATGATTTCTAGAGTTTTTAATAGGATTGGGTGTTGTATTTTTTCATAGGCTTTTTCTGCATCTATTGAGATAATCATACAATTTTTATTAATTTGCTTGTTAATATGGTCGATTATGTGGATGGTTTTCCTAATATTGAACCATTATTGCATTCCTGGTACAAATGCTACCTGAGCATAGGGAATAACTCTCCAGACCAGCACCTTTGCCCACCCAGAGGTTCTAGCTGCCTCTGGAGGCTTAGTGCTCTAGGTGGGGATGGGGTCCTGGGACCTTCCTTCTTCCTTCCCCTTAAACCTGAGTGTTCTCAAATTCTGGCTTTGGGGTGGCAGGGGTGCATACCTTTTAAGTTGAATCCAACAGGAGGGTTCCTTGGCTCTGTCTTGTTAGGTTTGATTTTCAGTCCCCTAAGAGCATTTAGTTTGTAATTGGTAAAGAAGGGTTTTCAGAGGTCTGGACGTTTGCTGTCTCTACCATCTTGACTCTGCCACCTCAAAATGTGCTTTTGTTTTTTTAATAGAAATTTGTGGTGTTTTTTGTCAAAGATTTTTTTCTGTATCTATTGTTATAATATTGTGGTTTAATTTTTTTTTACATAATCAATTGTGCTAATAGATTTCCTTATACTAAACTACCCCTACATTTCAGGCATCAATCTCATTTGGCCACAATGTATTATCTTTGTGTCCTAGTGTATTCTCCTAGCTAATATTTTGCTTAGGATTTATACATCCACATTCACTAATTAGGTTGTCCTATAATTTTCTTTTTTGTTTTTTGTTCTTTTTGGTTTAGGTATCAACACCATATTTGTTTTCTAAAAAGATCTTGATAAAACTTTTTAAAATTTGTTTCAAATAATTTATTTAATGTTAGGATTACTTTATCCTTAAATGTTTATTAGAATTCCCTTGTAAATCCTTCTTGTTCTGATAATTTTCTCTTATGAATTTCATGAATGACTTCTTCAATTTATTTTTCTAAAATATGTTTACTTTGGCATTTTATTTATTTTTATTTTTATTATTTTTATGTTGGGGGTATTAGGAGAGCAAGGAAGTTTTTTTGCCCTACTTCAACATCATTCCACAATATTTTTCCTCCCTTCCCTTCATGCATATTATTATTCAATTTTAAAAATTAATTCATTTCTTTTTAATATTCTGGTTGATTTTTTGTGGGATTGTTTTCTTTTGTGTCTCACTCTTGGAAATAGTAACTCATAACAGAAAAGTCATGACATCATAGCCACTCATGAAGTTTGTTCCTGCCTGCTCCCCTTACTTTTACTATCATCATTTTCTATCCCTAATGCCAGAATAAATTATTTTTCTTGTACTCATTGTCCCCACCACACCACTTTATCAGTTTCAGGACAATTTCATACTGTAGAGATTAATCTGGATCCCCAAAAGCCTTGACAGTTTCTACCAATATGGGAGATTTTCATTATAAGTCTTTAGACAGACTAAATATGTTTATATCTGAAATCTAGACTAGCTAAGTTTGAACACATGAATTTAATTTAATAAATAAATGAAATTAAAATAAAACAAAGTATTTAGTAAATATATACTCTATACAATATTCTAAAGATATGGAAAAGGAAAAGAAGATTCTTCCAGCCTGCTCTCAAGGAGCTTACTCTTTTTTATTTATCAAAAGATACAAAATGTGCTGAAGCAAACAAAATATATATGCCAAGTACTTGCTAGTAGGAGAAAGTAAAGGGGAAAAATTAGGCAAATTTGGAGAGATCTTATTTAGGAAGTGTTAGCTCAGTGTTTTTTGAAGAGATTCTATAAGATACGGTGAGAAGGAAGTATTTTGCATACATGAGGAATTTTTTTAAAAGTCACTTAAATAGAAACATATTATTGTATACAAGGAAATGCTAGCAGGATCACTAGTTTGACTATTTATATTAAATTATTTGACTTCTGAAATTCTCAAAGACTGTATGTTAGGTCACTGAAGGATTATAATCTCTATTTCTGGAGGATAGTATTCATAGTGTAGCAAATACATGTGGAAGCATGTCTTTGGATTTAGACTGATTGAAATAATTAGAAATGTCATCTCTGGACTAATGTTCATCATTTGTTACAAAATGATAGAAAATATATTCCTTTTGACTTTAAAACCTACTCAGCAGAAATTTATGAAGTGCCTTATTTTGAGCTGTGTCTACATCAAATAGAACTATTTATTCTAAAATGGCAAATGCAGTAATTTTATAAATATTTAGTTTGCTCTTCCAAACAATGGAAGTTAATTGACATATCATGGGCAGTTTTTGCTTTTCATAATATTTTATTAGGACATAAAATTGAAAAAGAAAACTTTTCATTCATTGTATCTCCAGTACTTAGCATAATATATATGACACATAATAGATACACATATAGGTAATAGGTAGTTAGATGGAACAATGGATAGAGCACCAGCCCTGAAGGTAGGAGGACCTTAGTTCAAATATGGCTTCTGACACTTATTATCTCATTTTTCACCCTCAATTTGCTACAGAAAGAAATGGCTAACCACACCAATAATTTTGTCAAGAAAACCCAAAACGTGTTCACAAAGAGTTGGACATGACTGAAAAGTCTGAGTGACAAAGACACCTAATAAATGCTTGCTGTTTGGATTTTTTTTTTATTTGATTGCTTTACTAGAGAACAGATTAAACACACCAGTTCTCTTGATGCCATATAGTTTCAGCTATTCACTATTTTATATAGTTAGTTGTCTTATTTTGAACACTATTAGCCACAGCTAATGGTTAATTTGATTGCATGGGTATATTTTTCATCAGTGATTTGTTTACTTAAACTGTTTGCATCTGAAATGAAGGGAAACAGATTTTATCATGCTTAAGTTAAATTAAATTTTAATGTTAGTTAAACTCTAATTAACATCATGCATTATCCAGTGGCTAAAATAATCTATAGTACAGAAATAGTTCAAAGAACAAAACAAAAAGACAATTCAACAAAAACTCAGTGAAAAATGATTCCGGTATGAAAAAAAGAGTCACTTCTCAGAATGGTTACTTTATCTATAACATATAATACATTTTTAATACGTAAACTATCTTCTGGAAAAGGACTGAAAGGCATATATACTGATTCAACTCAAGAGAAAATACTTTTGCTCTGAGAAATGATATTCTTTCCACATTCTTTTTTGGGACAGACCATATTAGAAAAAATTGAGACAACATGAAGAAGCCTTTTCTTTTCTGTTCAGTCTGTTCATCAAAATTTCCATTCTGATGAAAATGAAAGAATATAGTCTACCAACCTGTTAATCTAACTAAGACTTTTCAAGAGAATTAAGTTCACTTTAAAAATCCTAAATAAAAGGTTGAGGTGACTCATTGTTCATCTTTAGATGTTAGAATTCTAAGTTAGAATTTATGTTGCATGGAATGAGAAAGGCTGTAAAATGCTGGCTCCATGCACAACATATAAGAAATATGGAATGGAATTGAAACTTATTGTGAATAACTTGTACTGTTGGTTACAAATATAACATGAAAGAATATATTACCTACTGGATTTTAGTTGTTCAACTCAATAGTTCTCCATCTCACAAGCAGAAAAAATATGTTTTGTCATTTGTGATTTATCCAAAGTTGATTGGACCTAAGGGACTATGGCTTTTTTCCCCCTACAGTGCAAGAAATGGTTTCTTTAGTGTATTTTTACTGAGGTTGACCAAGTGGATTTGAGATATGAATGGTAATGTACTATATTTTTGAAAAAGTATAATCCCTGACACCAAAAATGATCTAGAGAAAATATTTGCAAGTGTTTTTAGAAATATATGTCCTTCAACAACTTCTAGCATTTTTCCTTCGTAAATTAAAAGAACACCTTAAATTTCTGCAAACATTCTTTACTGTGCTGCTTTTTTCAAAAAAATATAATGACTTGGAAAAGTGCTAATTAATCAACTAGTTACCAAATATAAGGTAATATGTCCTTTATTTAGTTCAATGATTATAATAATATTACAAGCTTTAGCTATAAAAATCTAAACAGCTAGTTGAAAAGTTTATTCATATATATAAGAGAATCAAATTAATTTGTCTCAATGTCACCAAATTACTAGATTCATTTTTTAAAGATAGAAACTAAATTTATTACACCAATATTTAATCAATTTGAACATCTGTCATCATATAACCAAATTAATTAACCCACTATTTAATAAGAATTTATTGTCTTACTCTGTGTTAGGTGCTACTAGGTACTGAGAATTAGAAATAAAAACAAATAAAAATTACTTCTAACAGCTTACATGTTCTTAAATGATTTTTCAAAAAGTTAAAATAACTGGATTCAAAATATTTTGGGACTTTATTTAAATATAAATGGACATTAACATCACAGATGTATTGCTGTTCCAGACAATCTAATCCAACCCTTTCACTTTATAGATAGCAGAATAAAATTTCGGTTAAATTCAATGACTTGCCTAGAGTATAACAGGTACTAAGTGACAGATTTAAACTTACATCTTTTGATTCCAAAATGAATGTTCTTTCCTATATACTATGATACTAACTGAGATCATCACACATATTTGAACAAGTGACAACACAAATACACATGCACATTTACATGCAACTGACCGAAGAGTTAAAAATACATGGCAGCAGATATTTTCTCAGAACTTTAGTGGTTTCTACCTTTTTTCTTTTGTATATAAAGCTGTTTGGTACTCTTTCAACAATCACAAAGAGGGCTCTATAGGAAAGTGGTATTGTTTTAATAAATCTTTATTCTTGTGAGAATTTTATCTACCTTATTATCTGGATCATCCTATATTTCACTCATATTTGTTTTGTAGTACTCTTTTAACTTAAAATATCACAAAAGAATTAATCTCAGTCCAAGGGTCCTGGCTTGTCAGAGTCAAATTATTAAGCAATACTGTGCCAAAATATATAATGGTAACAGTTTTGATAAATGTAGTCATTTCTTGAATTTATCCATCACCTGCTTGGTATGAATAAATAGCCAGAAGTGGAATGGATTGATGAGAGGCATTGAGAGGAAACTTAAAGAAAGTGTGCTACTTTAATATTTTTATTTAGCCACTTGTACTAGATAGGACAGAAAATAAAATCAGAAAGGTAATTGCCTCTCCTATGTGTCATGGTTTCTTCAAGAAGCAGTTCAGTGGGTTTTTTTTTCCTCTTTACATTTCTTCTCTATTCAAGGTCTTGTATATGACTAGTTTTCAGATGATTACTCAAAATCAATTGCTTTTGAAAAGTCACAAAGACAAACCAGAGGATTGAGAAACCAAGTGATGTAGCACTTGAAAAATAAAGCCTGAATGAAGTAATTCAGATAATTATGTGCCAGTCAGACAACTGTGGAAGAAATATCCTATTCCCTTGGTGGGGAACTAACTATTCTTTTCTTCTTAGTCAAATGCATGACTTTTATAAATTTGATTAATTCTGAACTAATTCTCTGAAATAGAAAACCTACAAAATATGCTATTCAAATAAAAATACTTTATAGATATTAAATACTTCTATTATTTGTATGTATAGTGGTTGCAGTTCTGAGAGCTGTTTCCCTTAGATATGTATATGATTGTTATAAGTGTTTAGTGTTTGTCAGAAAATCAACCAATGTTTCACATGGTCAAAGAATCATAGGTCCAGTGCTATAAGGAATTATGGCCATGACTCCAAAATATATGCCATTTTCTTTACTTTGTATCTGTTACTTCTGTTTGAACAAGAATTGTTTCATTATAGATCCTCTGGACACATGATTGATTTTTACACTAATCAAAATTATAAGTTTATCAAAGGCATTTCTCTTTGTTATACTGCTATTGTTAAATTTATGGTTGGACTGAATACTGAATATATTTAATTGGTAGCCAGGGACTTAATTACTAAATCCCAAAAATGAATGAATAAAGTCAGAATGGAATTTATGGTAGTTTATTTTACAATAGAAGGAAGATATTAAGGAAGAGGGAAAGAGAAGAAAAGGTGTGTGTGTGTGTGTGTGTGTGTGTGTGTGTGTGTGTGAGAGAGAGAGAGAGAGAGAGAGAGAGAGAGAGAGAGAGAGAGAGAGAGAGAGAGAGAGAGAGAGAGAGAGAGAATGAATGCTTCAGCTTTCTCTGATCCAGGGGAAGGAGTCAAGGAAAGGAAGTCAGCCTTTATACTCACCATGTGTCAGTTCAATCAGCAGATTCATTATCAGCCTTAACTCCAGTAGAACTGCTTCTTACAGGATGTTCCACTCCAAGTGTGAGTCTCCACTCCAAGTGTTTCTCTTCTCTCCAAGTGTGTCTCTCCACTCCAAGTGTCTCTTCATTCCAAGTGTCTCTGCATGTGTCTCTGTTTCCACTTTTAAAGACCTTTTGAGTCACTTCCCCTAAATTTTATGTATACCAATTATAGCTGATGCTCTACTTCAGGACTGTCCACTCTTTCACAGGTGGGTCACAGACCTCCCACTCGGTGTATGAAATGGGTGTTCATACCTTTTTGTAGTTAAAATCCAAAATGGATAGATCTCAATACTCAACTTTAAATACTATGCTTACATTTTTGGGGATTAAAATATAAAAATAGACAGATGATTACAATTTAATCTTCACAGTAAAGGAAGAGCTAAGTACCTTTATTGTTACAATCAGGGAAGAGCCAAACCCAGTCTTCACACTATCCATTTATAAATTGTGGTCTTGGTTCTGCTCATTCTGGCTTCAGACTTCTCAGAAATGAGCTCTTTCATAATTTATTAAAATGAGTGGAATTAGCTTTCATCTATATACTATAATTTGTTCTGTCATTCCCTGATCATCTAAGAGATATTGTAAAGGATGCCCTTATACTTTAGTTTTCTTTTTTTTTAATTTTATCTTGGCCTTCAGTTCTCTTCTCTCTTCTTCATTTGTGTCATAGTGTGTTGTGATATAGTGTTGTGTTCCCCCTTTCATCTACCCTTCTAAATCAGGAAGCTTAATTTACTTCTAGTCTTCTTTTTCTAATATTATCTTCCTCCTTTATTCTATCCTTCTCCCTATCAGTACCCTTTTCACTTTTGAATTTGATGCATTTATAAAACA
The DNA here is from genome assembly GCF_027887165.1 of Monodelphis domestica. Lineage (NCBI taxonomy): Eukaryota > Metazoa > Chordata > Mammalia > Didelphimorphia > Didelphidae > Monodelphis > Monodelphis domestica. Next base: position 464,039,219 of record NC_077229.1, on the reverse strand, counting down.
AAGTATTTATATATTTGACACAGTTCATTTCAGATGAATGACATTTTTCTAATGTTCACTTCCTCTCCCCTTCCATTATTTTCATATTCTCCTTGTGCCCCTCAGTTATAAGAAATAACAAGTTTGCTACAAAACTTTACCCCTTCCCAATATTTAAGATCATGCAGAAACTTCAATTTTAATGATCAGAGAGGCTGACTTTTTGTTTTCCCAGATCTTTCCATTTTTCAACCTTCCTTGTGTCAACATGGAAATCTAGAGGTCTCCAATTTATTTAGTTTGAGGGTAGAAACTCCAGGTTTTGACCTTGTTACAGGAGAAGTTTCGCCCTGAGGGAAGGTCCCACTTCACCAGACAAATAGACATCCACTTCAGCTTTGGCACAGTAGGTAGCTTGTCAGTCTTGCAAGTTGAAGGTTCCGACTTGATCTTTGGAAGGAGGGTGTGATATACTGGGAAAGTCTTCTGGAGACAAAAGAGCTACTTGACTTGCAATGGGGTCTACTTCCCTACCTGAAGTGGGTGTCTATTGTCTGGTGAAGTGGGACCTTCCCTCAGAGGGAAACCTCACCTGTAACAATGTCAAAACCTGGGGTTTCTACCCTCAAACTAAATAAATTGGGGATCTCTAGGTTTCCATGTTGACACTTGTGACACATGACATTTATCTTGATGTATGCAACTAACCATACAATTTATCTAGTATATAACAGAAGCAGAATTGGCATTTTCTCCAATTTTAGGAAGTTAATTAAGTTTTTTGTATTTCTTAATAGTAGAAATCAAATAAATAATTGGAATGAAATTTCTCACAATGGATTTTACAACACATTTATTTTAATTTAAATAAATCTTCAAACTAAATCACCTCATAAAAGTTCGATTTCCTTTTTGTCTCTAGAGTTACTAGCTGTTTGCCTGGGGACTAAATGGTAAAAATCCTGTCAAGGGAAATAACACTTTTTGTTTTAGAAATCAGGGACTAAGATCCTCAAAGGTCAAATACAGGCCCTCACTTTTTATAAAAAATTTCCCTTTGACAGCATTCAACAGAACTGTATTATCACTGTATTTTCTGAAATGCAACTTTCTTTTTTTTTTAATAGAAGACTAACAGAATGGAAGTATACAATCACAAGGGTGATTTTATCCTTAATAAAATTGAGCAAAATGGAATGAAATGGAATTTTTTAAACCTATATTCCACTCCAGTGATATTAGGAACTGTAATCTTGGTATTTACTTCATATTTACTTAAAATGGAAAGAAATCTTTGAAATAGTGGTGTGTGGACTAGTTGCATCTACTATTATGGGTCTTCAGTAATTGGAAAATCTATTTATTCAAAACTGTCACTGTATTTATTTTATTTTTTAAGGGTTGCAAATTTTTTTCTTTTTTTGAAAATTAATTAATACATAAATGTAGAATTTTTACTCAAAACCTATTTCCAGATTACTAACATTTATAACAGTGGTCATTTAAAGCCAGAATCTCCAATCATGTATCCATCAAACCATGTGATCAATCATATGTTTTTCTTCTGCTATTCTACTCCCCCAGTTCTTTCTCTGGATGTGGATAGTATTCTTTCTCCTAGGTCTCTCAGGATTGTCCTGGATCATTGCATTGCTATCAGTAAAAAAGTCCATTACATTTAATTGTGCCACAATATTTTATTTTCTGTGTGCAATGTTTCCTAGTTCTGCTCCTTTTGCTCTTCATCATTTGCTGAAGGTCTTTCCTGTTCACATGGAAATCCTTCAGTTCATCATTTCTTTCAGCACAATAGAATTCCATCACCATCTGATACCACAATTTGTTTAGCCATTCCCCAATTGATAGACACTTCCTCATTTTCCAATTTGTGTCATTCTAAAAAGCACAGCTATAAATGTTTTTGTTGAAATTTTTTTTCATATTATTTCGTTGGGGAATAAACTCAGCAGTTGTCACTCCATTTATATTTTTATATCATCCTTAATTGTGCTGAATTTTAATATTTTGTGTCCAGGTTGTAATATTTTTAACACTTCAAACAGCATCTCTGACCTTAGTAACTATTTCCAAAATTCTTTGAGTAAAGTTGAAAAAGCAAATTTGAAATTTAAGATATATTAAAGTATATTAACAATAAATAAGTATATTAAAACAATTGTTTTATGATTTTTCCCTTTATGATATAACAGTTGGATTTGTTTCATTTTAGTCCAAAACACAGCTACATGGAAATAATTAAATTTAGTACCTATCATCCATTTCTTTCCAGGAATATAATGTTTGAATCAACATCATGGAATTTGTCCAAACAGCAGAATTAACCTTAAGAACACAGATAATTTCTTCAGTGATTGTGTTCTACTGATACTATATTTAAAACATAGTAATATACTTCCTTTTAATAACCTCATAATCACATGATATTATGGAATATTTATTGGACCTCTATTTGAAGTTTATCTTCTCTCAATTAACTCAATTAACTTTTTATTAGGTAGATTGTTTTCAATTTCCTGTCCTTTGTGGGTATCTTAACTATAGATAACCCCTTTCAGAAGTTTTAGGTGGTTTTGAAATGGTGGTTTAAGATTATTAGTACGGAAGGTAGCACATTTCCTAACAACTATACTTTTTAAACTTTGGATAGAAGGACAAAGATTTAAAAGATTTGAACAACTTCTTCCCTCTGTTGTCAAGGCATCCCCCTACCAGAAGACTCCCAAATTTATATTTTTAAAAAGTTAAATGGTAATAAGAAATATTTGAGGAAAATAGCCAGCAATATCAACTAATCTTCATTACTGGCTATTTCTTTAGTCTGTCAGTTCAAGTCAATCTTCTTCTTCCTCTAAAATAATTTCATTTACTTATCTCTTAATTGTTATGGATTCAGTTGTAATCTCTATGCAAATTGTTCTCAGAGTTATTTGTTCAATCTTGAATTATCTCCTGGACTTTATTCTTATTCCTACAATATTGCATCTTAAACTGAATCCTTGGTAATAGAAATACAAAACTATGAAATCCTAAATTTAGAAAGAACCTCAATGATCATCGATTTCAATCCATACTTGAAAAATAGCCATCACTCTAGTGATTATCTAAATTTTGCAATTGCTAACTTATAATTAGATGTATATCAATCAGTAAGGCAATTGATAACTCAAAAAAACGCTCATTTTACTTATCTTGTGAAGAATATTCATTTTTGGCCTTAAAATGATACTTTATGATCATTATAGATACTAGTAGAGAAATTGATTGAGATTATCTCTGAAGTGAAATATATAAATATAATATGTGTATAATTCAAAACTAAATTAATAATTGAAGATATCTTTTGGTATTTTTTTTCTGGCCCATCTATTCTCCCTTTGAACCAGCAGTTCTCAAAGTATGGTCCAGGCATTCCAGAAACCAGTGGTCCACCTGCTCAAAAAATGTTCATAATTATAATAAAATTTAAAAATCAAACATGGTAAATATAAATAGATAAACAACAACAAAAAATCTTTGTGGGCTCTTTAATAATTTTTAAGAACGTAAAAAAGGTCCAGAGATTAAGAGTTTCTGAACTGCTAAGCTATACAATTTCCATAAATTATCTTATAAACTGCTAAGAATTAAAATATAATTTTAAATGATTTTCTAATCTATTTCCCCATCACTAATCTCCGTTTTCATCTCCTCCAATTTCCTATTATAATAGATATAGACCAAAACTGTATATTTTTGGAATGTGCATCCCTCCCATACAAATGTCAAGTACATAATATTATTAGAACTTCCCATTTTCTTGGTTTTGATATTCTTGAACATTGCCCTTTCTTATAATTTTTGTCATTTTATCTATTTCTACTAAATATTCTATTAATGTTTTGATTAGTATATTATTAAATCTAAATTAAACTGGGTAATATTTTCTTCTTTTATATATCCACATTAATACTGTATTGCTTTGCAAATATTTAATTTTTTGCATAAGAAAATGTGGTTTGCAATAGCATCTACATAGACTTGTGTGCTTCTTGATATTTGGAATTTCAGATATTTCATGTATCTTATTGTTATTTTAATCTATTAATCTAACACTTTTTGTTGTTAATACTCTTTAATAAGTTGTTCATGAATATAGGACATCCTTATATCCTTGCCATCCTGGTATAAATTCTATTTTTTCTATCTGAATACATATGTATGGAAGAGTATATATATATGTTTATATCCATATCTATATATATTTATACACACACAAACACACAAACTTCTGTACCTGTTTATAGACTTCTAAAATCCTTAATCTAAAAAATTTAAAAATATTTTATGGGTATAGAGCTAAGATACTATAAAAGAGAGAACATACAAAGACTCATCTGATCTCTACCAAATTATCCTCCAAATAACTTATATTATACCTCAAAAATAAATGCTGGAGTAGTATAACTCACAAAAAGATGGGATGAAATAATTTTTCTACCTGAGAAACATAGAAGTACATCAAAAAATATGTATTGTCCCTGAATGGAAGTCCAATGCAAAGTAGTATACCAAGGCAGGCCCATTTCTATACCATGCATTGGGGGCAGCAGCAAAGGTTGTAAAGCAAAGTAAGTAACATTTTTTAATATTTTTTAAAGATTATTTTATTTGGTCATTTTCATACATTATTCATTGGAAACAGAGATCACTTTATTTTCCTTCCCCACCCTCCTGTCATCCCTCCCCTAGCTGATGCACAATTCCACTGGGTATCACATATATCCTCTATACGAACACATTTCCATGTTATTGGTTTTCTCATTAGGGTGTTCATTTAGAGTCTCTCCTCAATCATATCCCCTCCATCCCTGTAGTCAAGCAGTTGCCTTTCCTCAATGTTTTTACTTCCACAGTTGGTCCTCTGCTTGAGGAGAGTGTTTTTTCTAATAGATCCCTGCAGATTGTTCAGGGACACTGCATTGACACTAATGAAGAAGTCCAATATGTTCAACTGTACCACAATGTCTCAGTCTCTGTGTACAATGTTCTGGTTCTGTTCCTTTCATTCTGCATCACTTCTTGGAAGTTGTTCCAGTCTCCATGGAATTCCTCCACTTTATTATTCCTTTTAGCACAATAGTATTCCATCACCAACATATAACATAATTTGCTCAGCCATTCCCCAATTGATGGGCATCCCCTCATTTTGCAATTTTTTGCCACCACAAAGAGTGCAGCTATGAATATTCTTGTACAAATCTTTTCCCTTATTGTCTCTTTTTGGTACAAATTCAGCAGTGCTATGGCTGGATCAAAGGGCAGACAGCCTTTTAGTGCCCTTTGGGCATAGTTCCAAATTGCCCTCCAGAATGGTTGGATCAATTCGCAACTCCACCAGCAATGAATTAATGTCCCCACTTTGCCACATCCCCTCCAGCATTCATTACTTTCCATTGCTGTCATGTTGGCCAATCTACTAGTTGTGAGGTGATACCTCAGAGTTGCTTTGATTTGCATCTCTCTGATTATAAGAGATTTAGAACACTTTTTCATGTGCTTATTAATAGTTTTTGATTTCTTTAACTGAAAACTGCCTATTTATGTTCCTTGCCCATTTTTCAATTGCAGAATGCCTTGATTTTTTTGTACAACTGGTTTAACTCTTTATATATTTGAGTAATTAGACCTTTGTCTGACGTTTTTGTTATGAAGATTGTTTCCCAATTTGTTGTTTCCCTTATAATTTTAGTTACATTGGTTTTGTTTGTACAAACCCTTTTTAATTTGATATAGTCAAAATTATTTATTTTACATTTTTGTGACTCTTTCTAAGTCTTGCTTGGTTTTAAAAATCTTTCCCTTCCCAAAGATCTGACATGTATACTGTATATTCTGTGTTCACCTAATTTACTTATAGTTTCCTTATTTATATTCAAGACATTCACTCATTCTGAGTTTATCTTGGTGTAGGGTGTGAGGTGTTGATCCAAACCTAATCTCTCCCAGACTGTCTTCCAATTTTCCCAGCAGTTTTTATCAAATAGTGGATTTTTGTCCCAAAAGCTTGGGTCTTTGGGTTTGTCATAGACTGTCTTGCTGAGGTAATATACCCCAAGTCTATTCCACTGATCCTCCTTTCTGTCTCTTAGCCAGTAACAAATTATTTTGATGACCACTGCTTTGTAATATAATTTGATATCTGGGACTGTGTTTTTTTTTTCATGATTTCCATGGATATCCTTGATCCTTTATTCTTCCGAATGAACTTTGTTATGGTTTTCTCTAATTCAGTAAAAAAGTTTTTTGGAAGTTAAATGTGTATGGCACTAAATAGTTAAGTAAGTTTGGGTAGGATGGTTGTTTTTATTATGTTAGCTCATCCCACCCATGAGCAATCAATGATTTTCCAGTTGTTTAGATCTAGTTTTAATTGTGTGGAGAGTGTTTTGATGTTGTGTTCATATAGTTCCTGTGTTTTTCTTGGCAGATAGATTCCCAAGTATTTTATATTTTCTTGGGTGATTTTAAATGGAATTTCTCTTTCTAATTCTTGCTGCTGAGATGTGTTAGAAACATATAGAATTGTTGATGACTTATGTGGGTTTATTCTGTATCCTGCAACTTTGCTAAAGTTGGTATTTCCACTAGTTTTTTGGTTGACTCTCTAGGATTCTTTACGTATATCATCATATCATCCACAAAGAGTGACAGCTTGGTCTCCTCATTGCCAATTTTAATACCTAAATTTTTTTTCTTCTTTAATTGCTACTTCTAGTGTTTCTAGTACAATATTAAATAATGAAGGTTATAATGGGCATCCTTGTTTTACTCCTTATCTTATTGGGAAAGCTTCGAGTTTATCCCCATTGCAGTTAATGTTGGCTGATGGTTTTAGATGGATACTATTTATTATTTTTAGGAAAGACCCTTTTATTCCTATACATTCTATTGTTTTTAATAGGAATAAGTGTTGTATTTTATCAAAGGCTTTTTCTGCATCTATTGAGATAATCATGTGATTTTTGTCAGTTTGCTTGTTTATATGGTCAATTATGTGTATGGTTTTCCTAATATGGAACCATCCTTGCATTCCTGGTATGAATCCTACCTGATCATAGTAGATAACCCTTGTGACGACTTGCTGGCATCTTTTTTGCTAGTATTCTATTTAAGATTTTTGCATCTATATTCATTAGGGAGACTGGCCTAAAGATTTCTTTCTCTTTTTTTATACTGCCTGGTTTTGGGATCAGTACCATGTTTGTGTCATAAAAAGAATTTGGTAGAACCCCTTCTTGGCTTATTCTGTCAAATAGTTTCTATAATATTGGGATTAGTTGTTCTTTGAATGTTTGATAGAATTCATTTGTGAATCCATCTGCACCTGGGGATGTTTTCTTAGGGAGTTCTTTGATGGCTTGTTCAATTTCTTTTTCTGATATGGAGTTGTTTAGGTAACTTATTTCTTCCTTTGTTAGTCTAGGCAATGTATATTTTTGTAAGTATTCATCCATATCACCTAGATTGCCATATTTGTTGCCATATAATTGGGCATAGTAGTTTTTAATGATTGCCTTGATTTCCTCTTCATTAGAGGTGAGGTCTCCCTTTTCATCTTGGATACTGTCAATTTGGTTATTTTCTTTCCTTTTTTAATTGAACTGACTAGTACATTGTCTATTTAATTTTTTTTCAAATTATTAGCTTCTAATCGTATTTATTAAATCAATAGTTCTTTGACTTTCAATTTTATTAATTTCTCCTTTGAGTTTTAGGATCTCTAATTTAGTCTTCATCTGAGGATTTTTAATTTGTTCACTTTCTACTTTTTTAATTTGCATGCCCAATTCATTGACCTCTGCCCTTCTTAATTTGTTTATATATGAACTCAAGGATATAAATTTTGCCCTGAGTATTGCTTTTCCTTCTATTTTACTTCTCAAGAAGGATTAGTATTGAAAAATGCTTTACATAGTTTCATATGTAAAATCTTTAGCAGATATTCTTATCATCTCAGCAATGTTGAGGAGAGGGAGACGTGGAAAGGAGGGTAACTTGGGAGTCAAAAATCTTTTGCAAATCTTGGAAATTATTTCTACCTGTAATTAAGGAAAAATTAAATTAAATTTAAAATACATTAAGGCTTTCCATAGCACCCTTGTGAGTAGGTGAAAGTATATATGTATGTTTGTGTGTATGTATAATTTATTTATTTATTTATAATATTTTTCTATGATTCCATAATTCATGATTTTTCCACCCCTCTTCCCACCCCTCTGTCCCAGAGCAGACAAATAATTCCAATGGATTATATGTCTATCATTGTTCAAAATCTATTTCCAAATTGTTTATATGTGCAATAGAATGATCTTTTAACATTAATACCCCAGTCATATGCCCATCCAATCATGTGATCAATCATGTGTTTTTCTTTTGCATTTCTACTCCCACAGTTCTTTCTCTGGATGTGGATAGCATTCTTTCTCATAAATTCCTCAGAATTATCCTAGATCATTGCATTGCTACTAGTAAAAAAAGTCTATTACATTTGGTTGGGCCACAATGTATCAGTCTCTGTGTACAATGTTCTCCTGATTCTGCTCATTCCACTCTGCAACAATACTTGGAGGCCTTTCCAGTTCACATAGAAATTCTCCAGTTAATTATTCCTTTCAGAATAACAGTATTTCATCACCATTGGATACCACAATTTGTTCAGCCATTCTCCAATCAATGGGGGTTCCCATTTTCCAGTGTTTTGCCCCCACAAAGAGCACAGATATAACTATTTTTGTGCAAGTCTTTTTCCTTATTATCTCCTTGGGGTACAAACCCAACAGTTGTATAACTGAATGAAAGGACAGGCAATCTTTTAAAGCCCTTTGGGCATATTATCAAATTGCCCTCCAGAATGGTTCAATTAATTACAATTCCACCAGCAGTGTATTAGTTTCCAAATTTTGCTACATATCCTCCAACATTTATCACTTTCCTTTGCTGCCATATTGGCCAATCTGCTAGATGTGAGGTAATACCTCAGAATTGTTTCTATTTGCATTTTTCTAATCAGAAGTGATTTAGAACAGCTTTTCATGTGATTATTAATAGTTCTGATTTCTTCTTTTGAGAACTGCCTATTCATGTCCCTTGAGTATTTGTCAATTGGGGAATTTTGGGGGAATTTAGTTTAGTTCCTTATATATTTGGGAAATTAAACCTTTGTCAGAGAATTTTGTTATACAGATTCTTTCCCACTTAGTTGTTTTCCTTCTAATTTTGTTTACTTTTTTTTTTTGGACAAAGCATTTTTAATTTGATATAATTGAAGTCATTCATTTTACATTTGGTAATGTTCTCTATCACTTGCATGGTCTTCCTTCCTTTCCCATAGATCTGACTGGTATACTATTCTATAATCACCTAATTTATTCATGATATCATTCTCTATATTTAAGTCATGTACCCAATTTGAATTTATCTTGGTATAGGGTGTGAGATGTTGATCTACACCTGATTTTTCCCTTTGTGTTTTCCTATTTGCCCAGAAGTTTTTGACAAATAGTGGATCTCTTTGGGTTTATCAAAAAGTAGGTGAATATATTGATGTATCAATGAATGAATGGGTGGATAATCTCTCTCTCTCTCACTCTCTGTGAGTGAGTGAGACAAAAATACTCAGACAGGAAGAGTCAGACAGAGACAGAAATGGATAGGTAGGAAGAGTGGTAGTGTTATGGAGTGAATTGCGAGGTGACCTGAAAACCAGAAAGACCTAGGTCTAAGACGTATATGTTATGTTTATGGTTATATCAGTATCTATATCTATGTATATATAACTGCAATTTTAAAATAAATTGTTAATAAATTGTCACTCAAAATTACATAGTAATGAAATATTTCCCCTATAAACATTTTTAAGTATAATTATTGTGTTTTTCTTTGACTTTGCATATCACTTTTCTAGTGTGTACCAAGATAAAACCTTATGATTCATGTAAATTTCTGGCAGAAACTGTTTAAAATTTGTCTTTTCTTTCATTATTACATATCCTTATGAAGAAGTATTTTGAGACATTATAGACTTGGCTTTGGGATTCTTAGACTAATGTGTAAAAGTTTTAACTTCATTTTAAATTTAAAATTAAATCCTGTTGTTTCATTTGAATATTCAATTTAGGGCAATATGTGAAAACAGTTTATATCATGAACTTGATTTCAGCCTCTCATATAAGTATTTCATCCAATGTGTCTAAATTGACTGTGCTGTTCAACCATATGTATATACTTCAGGATTATGTCTGTAGTTAACTCACTATCAATAGCTTGTCCTAATTTTGGTCTCTACCAAGGTAACGTGATTCCTTGGCAGCTTTTTTTTCCCCCTGATTTTGAGACACAGTTAATCTAATTTCAAACACTACTTGGTAGACCTCAGGTTCTAGTAAATTTGTGTCATCTTAAATTTGATTTGAATGAGAAATCTTTATAGAGAAAATCTTGTTCAAGACAATAGATAAAGTAGAAGAGGAAAGGGAATGTGCATTTGGGATGAATGCTTTAGGCTATAACTCTGAGGACAGGCAGAGGGTAAAAATAGATGGAATGTGTTAGAAGCCTTTTAAGGTTATTTCTTCAGTTTGCCAGACTGGAGAGCTAAGAGAAACAATTAAATGTTTAGGATAGATTTTATTCACAGTTTTAAATATTTCTCTTGGCTCTCTCCTTCCTTAAGTTTTCTTGGAGGGCTTATTAAATGATCTTTTTAAAGGTGAAACAAAATGAATTATGCATTTTGACCATAGTGTCTTTACCCCTCAAACTAGCATTGAGATGAAGTTAAACTAGCTATATCCAGCATATCCATATAGTGCATCTGATCTTGAATAGATTTGTCCTTCAGAGAGTACAGATCAGGCAAGTGCCAGTGCTTTTAATTAAGGCAAAGATGAGAACAGATTCTGATTTCTTCCTTCCCTAGGAGTCCATTTGCATGCCTATCTATTGACAATATAATTAAATACAAGGCTCACTGAATTAATGACTTAAAAAACAAAACAACAAATTGCTTTGCTGATAATCTACTGGTCATCTGAGTCCCAAAGTGATAATTATTTTGTAATCCTTCTGGCTCTGAATTTAGTTTGAAAAAAAAAAAGCATTATCTTCAGTATCCACTGAAGATGAGAAGGTGAAAAAAATATTGTGAATTACTATGGATTTACCCAAATGAAAGGAGATTCATATATTTATTTATATCCTATTAATATGAATAAACATAAATATGTAATAATGTTAACTATAACAGTATGTTAAGTGGATTAAAATATAAACTTCCTACATTTCTTATAGCACAAAATTTGAAAATGATATTTTTCTTGTTAAATATTCAACAATATAACAATCATGAAGTACCTAATAGTAATGACAATAATGTGAAAGATGATGGAATGCAAGATTAAAATAATTTTTCTTCATCTTAATGAATTTGTACCTTACAGAAAGAATATGATATATACATACAAATTCACTGCAAAATAAAATATAGTTTGCAGTAAAAAAGGTTATTTGAAAAAATTATAGGGGGCAGCTATATTATAGATAGCTCAGTAGATTGGAAGTAAGGTCTACAGAAAAGGGGTCCTGGGTTCCAATTTTCAGATATTTCCTAGCTGTGTGACCCTAGCCAAATAACTTAACCTATTTATTAAGTTATTAACCCATTACCACTCTTTTGCCTTGGAATCAATACACATTATTGATTCTACAACAGAAAGTGAGGTTTTTTAAAAAAGGAATTAAAGAAGAGAGACATTATATTCACTTAGGAGCTTGAGGAAAGGCTTCATGGAAGGCACTGCACTGAATGTTGAAGGAAGAGGATTCAATGGATATAATGAAGATGGAATGATTTTTTGACATAAAGATAGTTCAAATAAATTCATAAATGTAGAACCATGTGAGAAAATTAAGAAAATTAAGATCTAATATTATAGTTTGGCTCAAATATAGAGTAGTTAAATAGGAGTAGTTGGAGTTGAAGTTTAAAAATACGTATGTCAGATAATGTTGACTTCATTAAATTAAAAGTGTTTGCTCAAACAAACCCAATGCAACCAAGATTAGAAGAGAAACAACAAACAGGGGAAAATAATAGCATGTCTTCAACAAAGACCTCCTTTTTTAACTAGATAGAGAACTGAGATAAATTTATGAGCATACAAGAATTCCCCAATTCACAAAATGTCAAAGAATATGAATGGAAAATTATCAGATGAAGAAATTAAAACTATTTTTAGTCATATGGGAAAATCCTCCAAATCATTATTAGAGAAATGAAAATTGAAACAACACCAGAATACCACCTCACATTGACTATCAGACTGGTTAATACGATGAAAATTGAGGAAGATAAATATTAGAAGGAATATGGAATAATCAGGACATTAATAGACTGTTGGTGGAGCTTTGAACTGATTCAACTCTTCTGGAGATCAGTTTGGGACCATATCCAAAGGGCCATTGAACTGCTTATATCGTTGATCCAGCAATACCACTACTAGGTGTGTATCCAAAAGGGATTAAAGATAGGGGAAAAGATGCTACCTGTAGAAAAATATTATGGCAACTTTTATTGTTTTGGTAAAGAATAGGAAATAGATATCATTCAATGGGGGAATGGCTGAAAAAGTTATAGTTTATAATTGTAATGGAATAGTATTATGCCATAAGAGATAATGAACAAGGTGATAAAAATAAAACCCTGGAAAGATATATATTAAATGATGCAAAGTGAAGTGAGTGAGAAGAACCAGAGGATATTTTATATGATAACAGAAATAAAGTATGATTTTCAATTGTGAGCAATTATCAGCAATGTAAAAATTCAGGACAATTCCAAGGGACTCATGATGAAAAAGAATATTTACTGATATAAAAAGAATTGACAAAGTCTGAATGCATATTGAAACATGCCATTTTTTGGTTTATTTCCTCCATGAATTTTTCTTCAATTTAATTGACATGTGTCTTCTTTCACAACATAATGAACATGGAATTATTTATTGTATGATACCACATGTACAATCTATAACATATTACTTGCCTTCTTGAGAAAGAAAAATGATGGTAGAAGGGAAGAGATAACATGCATTGTAAAATGTAGGAAAAGCACTGAAAAAGTATGCTGATATATTCAGGGAAAAATTAAATAAAAAAGGAAGTGTAAAAAAAAAGGAGGTTGGATTCATATTGTGATGGGCCTTCAATATTAATCTAAGGATTTTAGAGAGGCACCAAAAGATTTTGAGAGTAGAAGAATATAACATTATTCAGAGGGTCTCTGTGATGAGATATGTTTGTTTTAATGGTTGGACTGAATATTTAATTGGTGGCCTCCAGGGATTTAATGATTAAATACCAAAATGAATCACTCAAATAAATGAAGTTTATGGTCATTTATTTTACAATAGAGGGAGAGAGAGAGACAGAGACAGAGACAGAGAGAGAGAGAGACAGACAGACAGACAGACAGACAGACAGAGACAAAGACAGAGAGAGACAGACAGACAGACAGAGAGAGAGAGAGAGAGAGAGAGAGAGAGAGTTCATGGTCCAGCTTCCTCTGAACCAGTTAGAAATTCTAAGGTGCCAGTCAAGGGAAAGGAGTCTCAAGACAATGGGCCTTTCTCAGAGGTTCACACCTCCAGAAAGGGCAAAGAACTAAGTCAGCCTATACACTCATCATCATGGTGACCATCTAAATGGAAAGCAGACTGAGGTCTCCTGCATAAGCTCCTCCAGGGGTCCAGTTCCACAGCCAAGTGTCTTCACTTGAAGTCTGAGTATCTGTCTTCCAGTTTCTCCTCAAGCGTCTGTCTTCCCTCCAGCTCGGAGTGACTGTCTTCACTTCAAGTCTAAGTGTCTGTCCTCCAGTCCAACTCTGAGTGACTGATTAATCCTGTATATCTCTGTTTACACTATTTAAAGACCTTTTTTCTCTTGTGTCACCTCCCCTATTTTTTACATCTACCAATTACAGCTGATGTTCCACTCCAGGACTGCCCACTTTTTCACAGGTGGGTCACAGACATCCGACTCAATGTATGAAATGGTTGCTCATACCTTTTGTGTTTAGTTCACACGTTTTTATAGTTAGTTTATACTTTTTTGTGGTAAAAATGGGTAGATCTACTATAAGTACTGAGTTTATACTTTGGGGATTAAAATCTAAAAATAGACAGGGAATTACAATTTAATCTTCACAATAAAGGAAGAGCTAAGTATCTTCACTGTTACAATTAGGGAAGAGCCAAATCCAATCTTCACAGATCTAAATTATTTTTATGCAATTTACTTAAAAGATTTCCATAACTCTTCCTCCCAACGTTATGGTCTAAATGATTCAGTTCAAAAGAATTATTTTAGTGAATATGTAATTAGTGCTCACTTTAAATGAATACTAGATGATCTCCATGGATAATGATATTTGAAACCTTACTCAGTAATTTCACCATTATAACTACTCTTTTCCTCAGTGGCAAGAACCCCTACTCCATAGCATAGGATATTCCTTCAATCTTAAAACATTCACTCATTAAATACTTCCATGCCAATGAGCTATCTTCTTATGTCTCTATATCCTCTTTCAGCTAAATTCTTTGACAAAGTCATCTGCAACTAAGTACATCCCTTTCCTTTCTTCTTACTTTTCTAAAACTTTTTTCAATTGGGCTTCAAAATCTAACACTAAATGGGAACTATTGTCTCCAAAATTACCAATGATTTTTAAATGATAAGCCTAATGATCTCTTTTGTTAGATCTTTATTATTATTATGAAATTTTACTATGGTTCTCCCTGAAAGCTCTATCTTGGTATCTCATTTTTTTCTCTCTGTATTCTCATTTGGTGAGCTCATCAATTGTCATTGATTCAATTATAATGTTAATTAAGAGGATCCCCAGATTTATTTATTCCTTCCTAGTATCTCCTTCAATCCCATGTCATCAGCTAACTGTTGTACATTACTCATTGGATGTCCTGTCAACATATGAAAATCATTATATAGAACTCATTATCTCTTCCCACAAAACTCTAATTTTTAGTTTCCTTATCAATATTCAAGATACCGTCATCCTTTTAGTCAGCCAGGTTTAAAGCCTTTGTGTAAGACTCAACTCCTTTCTCTTGCTTACCTCCCATATTTTATTAGTTGGAAAATTTTATAATGTCTTTGGCTTCAATAGCTTTCAGTTATTTTCCCTTTTATTCAAACCAGTAGCTTATTGACTGTCATCTGAATTGCTCAAACAGTCATCTGATTTCTTACTCAATCCAATTTTTAGAAGTATTCTCTATATGAGTCTTTATATTTGCCTTCTTTTAAAATTCTGGGGGCAGTTAAGTGGCTCAGTGCTTCAAGAACCTGGTTCAGAGATGGGAGGTCTTGTATTCAAATCTGCTCTCAAATACTTCCTAGCTGTTTGTCCCTGGGCAAGTCACTTAAACACTATTGCCAAAGAACTTAGCATTCTTCTGCCTTGGGACAAATACATAGTATTAATTCTAAGAGAGAAAGTAAAGGTTTAAATTTTTAAAAATAAAATTCTTTTTTTCAGGTTCATTTTTATAGTAAACTTAAACAAAATGTTCATAATATGATTTCTGAATAACACCCAGAAAATGAAAGCTGCAATTTCAGAACATATAAGAGCTACTAAAAGAATTTTTTTTCCTGTGCTAGAATCTAAATAACTGAAGTAGGTTTCTGTTATTTTTCATGTTCAAATTTTGAAATAATGTTTTCTGTAACATCATAATATAGTCATTTAAAAATAATATTTTAATATTCTAATTAAAATTTACAGTTGTAATTGAATCCTCATTAAGTAACTACAGAAAAAGCAATAGCATTGTACTAAAAGTCAGAGACAAACACAAATTTGATACCATGATCAATTTTTGATAATCTTATTATGTTCCATTATTGAAATTTCATAGTCTGATCTGGATTTCAATGTTTCCTTTGTCCTCGTCTCAAAGCTATTAACTTGCCTTCTTAAAGGAAAAATGATTAAACATGTAGCTTTTATCAAACAAATATGTCCTCTCAAGTTCTTTGCCAGTAAGGACATTCATTGCCCTTGATGATTAGACAATTAATTAAAGGGCAATTTCTTTATTCTGTTGGAATAACTAAAGATGAACTTTTCACTCATTCTTTTAAAATTTCAGTGATTTATTCTTCCTCCTTGAATTTCAAACATAAATTCATTCAATATTCAAACATAATTCAAACATAATTTCATTTACACATGATGTACCTTAAATAAGATAATAAAGGTAGTAAAAGTATACTTTTTAAACTGGAGAAATTAATATAAACTTAAGGCATTATAATTATTACTAAATTTATACTTTCTGTCAAATCAGAAAGAATTTTCAACTCTCATCGTGATAAAAATAAACATTACTTCTCTCACCTCAACATTTGATTGTGCCTTCCTTCCCTGTTTACTTTTCCCTTTTGCTTTCCATGACCTGTATCATCTTTTACTTTTCATCACTTCTTTCTTTTTCTCTTTCTCCTTCTCCTAAATCAGACCTAGCTGGTAAGTCTAAGAAGAAAAACAATACTATTCTACTTGCACTGTTTTTTGTGTTTAGGTATTTATATCAAGTATGTAGCTTTTGTTTGTTCCTTCTGTGGGTCATGACAGTTTTATTTTCATTGAAATTTCCATTTCTGCTCCTGCATCTAGTATTAGAGATTAAAGGGAGACCACAGAAAGTTAGTGTTCATTGAGTTCTAATAGATATTTTGTTGTTGTTGTTTTTATTTCTATAATTTATTTTTGCCCATCTTGGTGCAGGCTCTAATCTCCTTATGCTACGACTACTGCAAAAGACTGCTGGTTAGTATAGCAATTACAAATCATTCCCTACTTCAGGATCACTTTAGCCACTAGACAGATTTTCTAAAGTCCAGGTCCAAACATATCACACACCTCCTTGACTCATAAATGGTAATGTCTAAAGGCTTCCTATTGGCTCTAGAATTAAATATAAAGTCTTCTTTTAATGTCTGAAGTCTTTAACAACCTAATGTTATACTCCCACTTTCCCAATATTTTTATACCCTTTGCCTACCAATATCTACCAGAATTACAATTCATATCTATACTCTGGAGATGTTCTCTGACCATCCCCTATGTCTGCAATATTTTTCTCCTCATCTGTACTTCTTGGTTTTCCTGGCTTCCTTCAAGTCTCACTAAAATCCTATCTTTTGCAGGAAGTCTTTCATTAATCCTTCTTTATTCTAATGCCTCTTCCTCTGCCAATTATTTCTATTTCCTACAGTGCTTAACTTGTTTACACATAGTTGTTTTCATACCTGTTTCATAGTTGTTTTTGCCACAATTAGATTGACTTCTTCTCTGTCAAGGACTATCTTTTCCCTTTCTTTTATTCCTGGAGATTAGTATAGTATATGACATGAAGTAGGTACCTAATAAATGCTTATTCACTATGTTCCATGGAAGGAAGCAAGGTAGAAAACAAACCAGTAGTTATTATTGTACTGTTTCATGAATGTTATATCATTTATTTCTCACAACAGCTCTAAGAGGGAGGTACCATTAATATTTCCATTTTCCAATTGAGGAAATTGAAGTATTCAGATGTATAATTATTTGCTCAGGGTAACAAAACTGGTAACTATCTAAATTTCTATTTGATTTCAGGTATTCTTTACTCCATGTCCAGCTATCTGTGCAACATTACACTTACCTGTTATTATGGAATAATTATTAAGTTAAAATCAGAGGTCTAACCTTAGAATAGATTTCATTTCCTTTGCCTCTTAATGGCACTAACTGCTATCAAAAAAAATTTTAAAATAAAATTCATAGATACTAAAAGAATACTTTTTATTGAATTTTTTGATATTGTTCCATAAAAGTGGTCTAGAATTAGGAGACTCTGTAATGTTTCTGAGTTTGATATAATCAGCATAAAGTCATGTGTAAATGTGGATTTACAGAATTTTATTGAACAGAGAGAATCCCTCCTTGACTTGGATCTATTCTATGTGAGTCCTCTTCACTCTGCTCACACAATACTCTAGTTAAAATCATTAGCATCTTTGACCTCACTTCTTATATTAGTTTCCTACTGAGTTAGTCTATATCAATCATTCATATAACCTTTTTTCCAGCTTGCTAAAACTGATGCTGCTGTGCTCATGATTCACTTTCCAAACTTGACCAGATCTGAAAGCAGTTAAAACACTTGTCTTCACACTTTCTGGGACCATGTGCCCTTATATCCTCTATGGCCATTTTGGCAAGTAAATTTTCAATGCTGAGACTTGATTTTCTCATATGTACAAAAGGGGTAGTAATAAAACTTATATAACCCAAACCATAAAATTCCTTTGAGAAAAATACCTAATTAGCCTTAAACATATTTTTAATATCGGATGTTCATAAAAATATTATACTAAATGATTTTTAGGTTTTTGATGTTGTTTCAGGCATATTTATAACTTCATTAGGTGTTTTGTACACAAAGATGATGCAGTTGTTTGCCATTTCCTTCTCCAGATCACTTTACATATGAAGAACTGAGGCAAATAGACTTGCCCAGGGCCACATAGCTAGTAAATGTCTGAAGTCAGATTTGAACTCAGAAAAATGAGTTTTTCTGACTCCAATCACACTTTATCCACTGTATCACCTAGCTTCCTGATAAATGATCTGGAAGATATTAAAAATAAGATATTGTTTTCCTTTTAAGAAAATTACTATCCAACATTGGATGTATGAGAAATAAATAAATAAATAATTCTAATAAAAGACCATGTCTGATGCTCCCCAAAACTTCAATGTCTAATTATACTTGAAAAGTTGTCTTGAATGTTCAAAGTGGATGAAATGCTCCATCCCTACTCATAAGCTGGAAAGTCTTTGCTGTCTGAAGATTCAGGCTAGCTAATTTTGGTAACACTCATTCCAGATAGGTTTACTATTAAATGATAATTTCTTTTGACTATGGTAATCCTTGAAAAAAAGGAAAAGAAAATAATGTTTAGTCCGATGGGATTAATTTTCAATTCTGTTGTGACAATAGTAGTTTGAAATAGTACTGATTCTGAAAATTTTCTCATATCAGAAGAGAAAAAAAATGTCAGAATCAGAAGGTTTTCATGACAGATGCAAAAATGGATTTAATTATTGTGATTCAATGTGACATATTTGTCTAAAGGCCAGTAAATTGTTATACTCCTAAAGGAAATATAAATATAAATAACATTCTTTTTCAATAAGATCAAAAGATATAAAAATGATAATTAAATGGAAAGATAGGTCATAAGTTCTATTTGGAGAAGCAAAATATGTAATTGAGAGTCATGTATTCAAATGGAAGACATTTCTTGAGACATTTGTTCATCTCTCTTTATAATATTCATGATAAGAATAAACATTACTACTGTGATGGAGATGGATGTAGTCTTATGCAAGACAATTTGTTACAAGGAAGAAAAATTAGAGAAATTCCCTAAAAATTTTTATTAGATTTTCCAATTCAAGTCCATGTGTTTTTAGGAAAATAATTAAAAGATACTATATATGGTGAGCAACAATAAAAAAATTAATAAATAAATGTCATAGTTGTTAGAAGTGATATCTAAATTTATTAAGGTATTTTCATTTATCTCTACATGAATCTCCAGAACTTACAAGTAACCACTGTGTTTGAAAAGTATTTGGAGATTTTTTCAATTATGTCACAGATATGATGACCTAAGTCATCATTAATTATCATTTTTAATGATAATGCCAATTAATCCAAACTCTCCAGGTTATAGATAAGTAATATGAATCAGAGCAACTAACTGATTTACCAAATGCTGCTCATGTAATAAATAGCATAGTTGGAATTTAAATTCATATCCTTATGCAAAGAGCTCCTCACATGGTGACTGGAGGCCCTGTGTATGACTAGAGTTGTACCTCAACCTTTAGCATGAAGGAGTCATTATGAGTCATGAGGAATGGAGAAGATTTTCTAATCATTTCTTCCCTAAGAAAGACTTTATTTACAGGAAGGGGAACAGGATATTGGGATCAGAGGCCACTTTGTTCTCTTTAGGGAGGCCACTGAGCTAGAGTTTTATCTCTTTCTTTCTGTATTATTCATATCATCAACATGATCAGTTTCAATCTAACTTCTGACCATTAAATCATTATTAGGGAAAAGAGGACATTAACATATATATCCAAGGCTAGACTGTATTCCCACCAAATAATCATTTCTACTACAAAGCTTTAAATTTGAGGTGTGTTCAATTGATAATGTCTAATATGTTGCTTTCTGAGAAATAAGAAATATTTTCTAGAATTGTGATTAAAGTATGAGTGTGGATGCTGTAAAGGTAGAGCTTCTGTGAATTCACAGAACTAAAGCTTTAACAGTGTTATATTATAACATGTCAGTTATTTATAGGTCTTTGAAAAAAAATTCCTTCATGAAACTAGAATATTTTAAAGATAGATTTGAATGTTGGAAAACTGACTTCCAGGAAAGTGAAGTATTCCTATGTTAGATGGAAAAATATATCAGAACTTCTCAATAATTTTGTTATCATTCCATTGAATTAGAAACACTGCTATTTGTAGCAAGTTCAAATAATATCATAAAGAATATAATAATTTCATTGATTATAACAGTGCATTTTATGTGCAAATCCATTATTCAGAGAACCATATACTAATGGAATTCTACTTAAAATTCAAAAATTTATCTAATTCCTCATTCTTCCCTGAAACTCTACTTTTTCACCAGGTTCTAGTAGCCTTCTCACTCTAGAATATAAATCTACTTCATAATAAAGATAATCTTTTCACTAAGGAACATTCATTTATCACTGTAACGTCCTCTTTCCATTGATAAATTATTTCTGGAACCTCCATTTTGAAGATTTGCCCATGCCTGCAATTCAAACTCTTTCATATTTCTCCTAGATCTACTTCTGCTACTCTTTTGCATTTCTCTATTAAAAATCAGTAGTCTTAATATGGAAGCAAAGGAAAATGATAAATGTTGGAGGGGATGTGGCAAAATTGGGACACTAATATATTGCTGCTGGTATTGTGAATTGGTTCAACCATTCTGGAGGACAATTTGGAACTATGCACAAAGGGCCTTAAAAGAATGCCTGCCCCTCAATCCAGCCATACCACCTCTGGGTTTGTACCCAAAAGAGATAATAAGGAAAAAGACTTGTTAAAAATAGCTGTGTTTTTTATGGTGGCAAAAAAAAAGGGAAAATGAGGGGGTATCCATCAATTAGGGAATGGCTCTATAAATTATAGTGTGTGTTGGTGATAGACTATTATCTATTATCATGCTGAAAGAAATAAAGAACTGGAATAATTCCATGTGAATTGGAATGACCTCCAGAAATTGATGCAGAGTGAAAGGAGCAGAACCAGGAGAACATTGTTCACAGAGACTTTCATTCTTTGAATGAAAATCATTGTCACCCTATATAATGTAATAGACTTTTCTACTAGCAGCAATACAATGACCCAGGATAATCTAGAGGAGCTTATAAAAAAGAATGCTATCCACATTCAGAGAAAGAATGGTGGAAATGGAAGTGCATTAGAAAAATATGTGACTGCTTACATAGTACCACAGGGATATGACTGAGGTTTTGATGTTAAAGGATCACACTTTACTGCAAATATGAATAACATAGAAATAGGTTTTGAACAATTATACATGTTTAACCAGTGGAACTGCTTGTTGGATTCAGGAGGTGGGAGGAAAGAGGTGTTGGAGTGATCCTGAATCATGTAAGCATTGAAAAATATTCTAAATTTAAAAAAAGGAAAAATATCAGTAGTCTTCTCACCCTGAAATATGCTTCATCTCCTATGGCATTTTTATTGTGGTTCATTCTTATAAATTTTACAAAATTGTCTCTTTATTTTAGATAAGATATCTCTCTCCAAGAAACTGAATATGAAGTTACCTGCAATTTTCTCTTATTCTTCTAATCTTGAATTCATAGGTCCCTAAAGTATTGACAAAAATACTTCCAGTCACCGTGCATGTACAAATAGACTTAATTTCTCCAAGAAGACACATGACAGAAGAGTTAGCTGACCTACCAAGTTAGAAAAGATGTAATGCATAAACGTGCATTAGAAGTGAAAACTAGATTGGAGTAAAATATAGGTGCCATCTTTTATGAGTATCCTAATATTTTAGATGATCATCTTTTTAATTTTCAGATTAATAAGAGAAAGCTAAAGGAAAGTGATTGAAATGGTCAAATTGACTTTCCTGGGATGTTTATTCATTCAAATTCTCTGAAAAACCAATAGTAATAGTGTTGAAGGTCAGTTCTTTAGATTAAGTACCTCTTATTTCTTAAATTATCACAATTGTCGACTACAATTTAAAAACTTAATAAATTACTTGCCCCTGACTTAAATGAGCTGTGGCTTCCTGGGACAGTGATTCATTTTCAATGTATGATTCTGCTACTGCTTCATTATTTATTGCTTCTCCAGTACTGAGGTTCTCCCCAGTGAATACTTTCCAGATTTCCCATGGTAAGTAACTGGACTTGATACATATTTAGTCTGGGATTCTTGGGCCTGCCTGAAAACATAGAAGTTGCTATTTAATTGAGACACATTATGTGTACTCTGTCATTATATACATTGTATACATTTATGCAAAACAATTAATATATAATATTCTGATTAAAGTTACATATATTATGTCCTTGATGTAGTGCATCAATCAACTATATGGCCAATAGTATGATGAAATTAAGAATTTTTTTCCAATTGAATGGGAAAGAGCCAAAATTTGGATGTATGATCCAAAAAATAAAAACATAAATGCTATGCCAACAATAAGACTGATTCTACCCAGCAGGGATTTTAGCTAAGGGAAGAGATTCTCTCTCAGAAAGTCAGAAAGTTTGGGGGACACCTCAGAGAGCCTTCTGTTGTTGACTGGTATATATCATATGGAAACATGAACAT
This sequence comes from Monodelphis domestica, assembly GCF_027887165.1. NCBI lineage: Eukaryota > Metazoa > Chordata > Mammalia > Didelphimorphia > Didelphidae > Monodelphis > Monodelphis domestica. The sequence continues at coordinate 464,016,172 of NC_077229.1, read as the reverse complement.
TTGCTGTTCCTGGTTACTGGGGTTCCTTATCTACTACCCTAAATGTCTTCCTATTGACTCACAGTCTCTGCTGTTGCTCTTCTTTAGCTCTGCATCTATTGGAAAACTATTTTTACTGTATTCTTACTACTTTGAACAAATTGAAAAGAATTACATTTCCAATAATTAGATTTTCTTGTTTATGAAAATTCTGAGGGATAACATTTTCCTAATATTATAAAAATACAAATACATGAACTATTACAACTGGTTTTTCAGAAATGTGTTTGTTTTTATTTGGAATGACCTCATATTTTATAATTGTTTACCAAAAAAAAAGTCCTTCAGTTGGCAGTTGGAAATGCCTTTCTCCTTGTTAATGTTTATGTATGTTACAGTGTTATGCTTTGGGAAAATACAGATTCTGATTGGTATGACTCCAAGGGGATGCTAGGGTGCACAGAGGTATAATAGTTCATATGCTAATGCTGTCCTGTCAAAAGTATATTATCAAGTACGACCCTTAAGTCATTTGCAAGGAAAAATAATAGAGTAAGAACAAGGTAATGGCAAGCAGCCTGTGCACAGTATTTGGCAGAATATACAGCTACTCTTGTGATAATAGCATTACTTACTAGTATGTGAACATAGTAAATTCTCTATAAGAAAGAATAAATTACCCACTCTCCCACTTACACTCTCACCTCAAACTCAGTAGATGACAATTTTGTTGAATATGGAAAATTGCTTTTTTTCCCTCAATACATTTCTCATTCAAAATTCAGTTTCTGGAGTCATATCTGACAGATTAACAGATTTTCTATATGCCATATTTGTTATAAAAGATTTTTAAAAAATATTTTGTATTTCAAATCAGCAGTTTTACCTGCACCAAAAATGTTATCAATGACAGCTGTATAATCACGAGGATTGATCAGTTTTTGGAAAGAGTAGCCTATGTATTGAATATGTTTTTCTGGACTGTAACTGTGGTAAGTAAAGAGAATAATTGATTTCCCCAATATTTGGATTTAATTGGAAATAGCTAACTGGTTAAGTGGTAGCAAGGTTAATTTTACACACTCCTTTTCAACAGCTTTTTTCCCCATATACTCTACTACATTTATTTTAATTTGGGGGCTAATAAAGCACCCAATATTTCCAAGGAACCTTTTCCATGCACAAGTTGTTTTGAAAAGGCAAGGCTTGCCCCCTGATGTTTCAGTGCTTGGGATCTTGATATATATGATAATGGCCAAAAAATAAAGGATATGCCTAAACTGAGCTTGGAAAATTAAATAAAATTGTAATTGTAAGTTGGTCACTTGAACTTGACAATTGCTTTTCCTGACCTCTCTCTTTAAGTCTTTAGTTTCAATAGTAGAAGAGTTAATGAAGCATAACTATTGTCTTACTGTTTCATTAACTAGGGCCAATGCATGACTGGTCTGATTACTAGTAATCTTCCTAGTCTTTTTATAGTGTCCATATGAGGAGATATAAATTCTCACACATATGGAGTTTTATATTAAGAAAACCCATATTATTGAAACAGTGACTACTCAACTCTCCTTGCTCCCACTGCCTTAAGGCAAGGTATGTCATATTTCACTCTTCCCTCTGTTTTTCTAGTATCATTAAAGGGACTGGGGTGAGTTTAATCTATTTGTCATTGACTTAAGTACCCATTTTTTTCTTTTCCACTCATTTTTGGTGGTTATCTGCACTCTTATTTTATTCAACCACTTAGATTAACCTTTATAAGCACAGTAGTATTTGATCACAATCATATGCCATAACTTTTTTAGTCATTCCCCAGTTGATAGGCATGCCTTCAATTTCTAGGCCTTTGCAAACACAAAAAGAGGTCCTGCAAATATTTTAGGACATATAGGTTTTTCCTTTTCCCTGATCAGCTTAGTAGATAAACCTGATAGTGTTATTGCTAGGTCAAAGGGTATACTCAGTTTTGTGACTCATTGGGCATAATTCCACATTGCTCTATGAAATGGTTGGATTAGTTCACAGTTCTGCCAAGCATTTATTTTTAGTGTTCTCATTTTTCCACATGCTCTCCAACATTTTCCATTTTGCTATTTTATCACTTTAGCTAATCTGATAGATGCAAGATGAAATCTCAGAGTTGTTTTGATTTATATTCTTCTGATCAATAATGATATGGAACATTTACATATATATATATATGTATACATACATATATATGTACATATCTTTTGACCATTTGTCTATGGGATATAAATTTTAGTACTGTGGGGAGGTTAGGGAAGATGAGAAATATATGAGAATTTCAATGCAACAAACAAATAAATAATTTTTAAAGAAGTCAATGGGAGGGGTGAGAGTCACAGTCAAGGAAAAAATAATCTTATGTTCTATTGTCCCCAAGGCTTCTGGAGTGTTAAGATGGGATTAACTCTCCCTTTCTTACTTGTAAATTTAATCAACAAAAAGTGAAGACACCAATACTTAATGTTAAGTATGGGAAGTCCACAAACCACTTACTAAAGTAGTTTACACCCCCTGGGCAGTGCTAAGCAAATTTAAAGATTTCAATTAGTTCCCACAAAGTGGAGGAAAGGACAGAAAGTTATGTAAAGAAAAGTATTTAAAGGCTGAAACTTCCTGTCAGTAGGTCTTTGGGATGAATCTGGAGTGATGAGGATGAGGACTCTGGTAAGACTGTTCTTGTATCTTCTCCTTTTAGAGCCACTACATGGATGAATGAAAAGTTGACTTATTTCCTGACTTCTGGAGAGATTAGTTTCCTGAGAGGCCTCCCCATCTTGGAGGAGGACATGTAGGTTTCACCACAGGGCCTTTTATTTGAGGATCCTCCAGGTGAGGGCTAATCGGCTCTGCCTGGTTTGAGCCAGGTTGTTTGGTGTGTTAGATTAGATATTTTACTCTACCCTCTTTCACATTTCTCTATTTTCACTCTTCCTCTCTTTTTGTAAATAAAGCTGTGAAAAAGTCATTTTGACTTGAGCTTTATTGATTATATTTTTTATTCAGCAACACATTCTTATATTGAGTCCAAACATAAATTTAATACCTCCTTGAGGAAAGGAAAACAAGGAAAGATTGACATGGGGAAGGAGTATGGAAATATGTAGTCCCTGGTTGAGGATTACTCCCTGTCACTACAACTACAACCATGTTTGTTACTGATTAAAAGCCCTCTTCACCTGCAATAGTCCCAGCTTTGATTAGAAATTAGCTTAAAGTAAATTTCAAATATTAAAAAAACCTAGGCAAAATATTAGGTAAAAATTAGATGAATACTAGATATTATTATTGTTATTATATAGTGGTGGTTAGTTTTTTCATAATTAAGTTTATTTAAAATATTTTAATTAAAATAAATCATATTAAGCTGATTACTACCACACCCTTTCTCTACGTATATTTCTTCTAACTACTTTGATAATGATGACAAAATTAAGAGTTACGGATATCACCTTTTCATATAGTAATATAAACAATTTGACCTTATCGCAACTCTTAATTTTTTCTGTTTCTTATTTCCTTTTTAATGCTTCTCTTGAAATTTTTATTGGACATCAATTTTTCTGTTGGTCTGGTCTTTTCTTCAAGAATGCTTAGAAATATTCTATTAATGACTCTTTTCCCCCTGAAAGAATATAGTCAATTTTGATGATAGATGATTCTTGGTTATAACCTACTTCCCTTGTCTTCCAGAATATCATATTCCAAGCCTTCTCATCCCTAATTGTGGAAGATGCCAGATCCTGTGTAATCCTGAGTGATGCTCCATGATATTTGAATTGTTTCTTTCTGGCTTTTTCCAGTATTTTCTCTTTGGTTCAGGAGTTCTGGAACTTAGCTATAACATTCCAGGAATTGTCATTTGGAGAATTTGTACATGAGGTGATCTCTAGATTCTTTTAATTTCAATTTTACCCTCTTGTTCAAGAATAACAAGGAAGTTTTCTTTGATAATTCCTTGTAATATGATGTCTACACTTTTTTTTTCAAATCATGACTTTCAAGTAGTACAGTAATTCTTAAATTGTCTCTCCTAGATCTATTTTCTAGATCAGAAAAATAGATTTTTATCTTCATTTCCTAGTTGTGTGACCCTGGTCAAGTCACTTAGCCCCTACTGCCTAGCCCTTACCACTCTTCTGCCTTGGAGTCATTGACTCCAAGACAGAAGGTAAGTGTTTAAAAAAGGTGGGGGGAGGAAGGTGGGTATCTCAGTGGATTGAGAGCCAGGCCTAGAGACAGGAGGTGATAGTTTCAAATCTGGCCTCAGACACTTCCCAGCTGTGTGACCCTGGGCAAGTGACTTTACTCCCATTGCCTAGCCCTTACCACTTTTCTGCCTTGGAACCAATACACAGTATTAATTCCAAGATGGAAGGTAAGGGGTTAAAAATATTTCATATTTTCTATTTTTTCATTCTTTTGATTTTATTGGTTCTTAATGTCTCATAAAGTTGTTAGTTTTATATTCACCCAATTTGATATTTAATGAATTGCTTCTATGACTTTTTGATCTTCCTATTCCATTTGGTCTGGTCTACTTTTCATGGTTCTCCTTTCTTCATTGGATTTTTGTGCCTCTTTTTCCAGTTGACCAATTTTGCTTTTTAAAGTGTTATTTTCCTTTGTATATTACTTTCATTTCTTTTTTCAATTTTTCTTTGACCTCTATTATTTGATTTTTAAATTCCTTTTTGAGTACTTCTAGTGCTTAAGACCAATTTCTATTTCCATTTTTCTTGGAAGTTTTGCATGTGGTCACAGATATCACCATCTCCTGTTGATTATGTGCTTTGCTCTTTGTTGCCATAGAAATTTTAAAGAGCTAGTTGTTTCTTTCACTATTAGCTCATTTTTCCAGCCTTTTTTATTGCCTGTGGACTAGGAGTTCTGAAAGCTGATGATTCTGTCTTCTCTGCTACTAGCTTGAAAGGCTCTGAACTGTGAGCTGTTTTGACCTGGTGCTAGGTCTTCACTGCAGTTCAAGCTTGAAAAGGTCAGATGCTCTGGACTTCTGGGTCTCACTTGGGCCTCACTGTTGGGGGGTGCCAGGGACTAGGACTTCAAGAGGTTAATTTGAGGTGTGGAGTACTCTGTTATTGATGTAGCCAGGGTTACAGGATCCCAAATTTGGCCCATGCCCAGGCTTGGAATCTGGTGCAGTAGGTGGGGGAAATGTTTTATCAGCACTTCTCTGTGAGTAGTTTTGCATCTGGTTCTCCCTTATCCTATGACATTCCCATGAAAATTGACTCTTGTTGCCTACATGGCTACTCTCATTGGAGAGCCCCTTCACTCAATCTTGCTATTGGTTTTTGACTCCTGTCATTTTGGGATACTTTTTAAAGATTTGTTTGGAAGGACTGTCAAAGCAATTTCAGCTTTCATTGAAACTAAACTACCATTTTGACTGCCCCTAATTAGATATTTATAAAATAACAATATAGAATTATAACTGATATAATTAAATCACTATAGCAAGTAGAAGTTTGATAGAGGAAATGTGTGGTAAAGTATGTTATCAAAGAAATGTATGATTACATAGAGATTAGGCTTGTTAAATGATAGGAATCAAGGATAATTCTTAAATAGTTTAAATGCTTGATTGTTAATATGACAGTGTCAGGGTAACTGGATTGGGTTTTTCTCTTTCTTTCCCTAGTAAACCTCACACTGGTTGCCTTCAGAATCACAGATGCTATTCCCTCAGAGACTTGACTGAAACAAAATATAAGACAGACAGCTCCTCTCTGACAACTCCCAGTCTTCCTTCTTGAACACTATGCATCAGACTCTTGACTTAGAAAATGGCTATTTATTCTAAAGAACATGTAAAAGGTAAGGCAAGTGAATTGTGGGATAAGGTGATTGGGAAGGAGGGAAATGGGAAGTCCATAATAATAACAATGGAACCGCTTCTCCCCCAAATATGCAGGGTCAGGTTTTGCTTGCCTAATGCCTGGGGTCAATTGTGAGAGTTGTACTGATTCCTAGCTTTCTGGTTATTATCAAGTTCAAAGGACTGTCTAGAGGGGTTTAGAGGATCTTCCGGTGAATAGCTTTCAGGCAAAGTCCTATTCACTATGGTTTATCTTCACTGGATACTGGGGTCAGGTTTCACAGAGGGGTGCTCCAGGCTCAGAAGTCTGCTCAGATCAACCTCTGGTAGGTTTCCCAAAGAGAAGTGAATTCAACTGTCTGGATCTTCTCAGTTCCTCCCTTCTTCCTTTGGAATTTCCTCTCCTTCCTGTCCTTCCCCTGCTCAAGATGATCTTCTAGTATGATGAATCTGCTTGTATTCTTCCTCTGGCATATTCAGTCTCAGATTCTTCTCTTACAAATATGTACATGTACTGCTAAGAAGAAGGTATATTCCTTTTTATTCCTATTCAATTTTCTTCAGATATCTATTAATTCTAATTTTTCTAATATTTCATTAACTTCCCTTACTCCTTTCTAATTTACTTTTTGGGTCAATTTATCTAGTTCTGAAAGAGGAATGTTGAGATCTCTTACTGGTGTGGTCTTACTATCTATTTCCTCTTTAAGCTCCTTTAATTCCTCCTTTAGAAATCTAGATGCTATACCAGTTGGTGCATAAAGATTTAGTAATGATATTAATTCATTTTTTATATTACCTTTTGGCAAAATGTAATTTCCTTCCTTATCTCTTTTAATCAGATTAAGTTCTAATTTAGCTTTGTCTGGTATCATGATTGCTATTCCTGCTTTTTTTTTTTTTACTGTAGATGACACATAATAAATTCTGCTCTAGCCTTTTATTTTGAATCTATGTGTGTCACCTTGTCTCAAATGTGTTTCTTGTAAACAACATATAGTAAGATTCTGGTTTTTAATTCACTTTGCTATCCACTTCTATGTTATGGGGAGTTCATCCTATTCACAGTCAGCATTATGATTACTAACTGTGTATTGCCCTCCATCATAATATCCTTTTTAGATCCTTCTCTATTCCCTTTCTCTGTTCCTCCTTACCAGTATTTTGCTTCTATCACCCCCCCCCAATTTCCCCTTCCTCCAATTACCTTCCTTGTTCCTTGTCTTATTGTTCTTCTACTTATCTGTAGGGTAAGATAGAATCTCCTACAGAGCCAAGATGGATCAGTCCAACAATGGTCATAATGGCAACCCTAACATCTATAAAGGTTGATCAGAAAGATCCATGGTACCATGCTTCACATGTAAAATTGCATCACACCCATAACATTGACATCAATGAAGATACATAAATATGACATCTGAAACAAATAGCCCTAATCATAATCAACAATACAAATAACCCTAGCAATAACCAAAAACAGTCTCTGTGAATGGAAAGCTATTAAAGACAAAACAGAAAGAACAGACAAGAGAGCACTGCACATGTTAAAATAAAGAAAAAACATGAAAGTACAAATGACAACAGAAAAGCACTGCTAAAGCAAATAAAACAGCTCTGGATAGGATCATAGACAGTAAAACAGACTGAAAAGATAAACAGACATTTTTAAAATTAGCTTCAAAGAAAAGTCTCTACATGGTCTATACAAAGTCTCTGCCAACAATCAATAACATAGAGAGTAACAAAGTTATTTCACATGAAAACATAACTCTATGACCAAAAGAAATACATTATATCAAAATTCTATCTCCAAGAAATTTCAAAAAGTCAACATCTTAACATGAACATTAAATAGAGCAAACAATAAATCCCCTTGTGAAAACTCAAACATCAAAATATAAGAGAATATCAAATTCATAATCACAACATACATCTAATAACGTACTACATATATGCACTCATGAAGAAGATCATATGAAAAGCTTACTTCCACACAAGAAGAACAACTCATGAATATCGACAAGCACACATGAAGAATTCATAACTTATTTCCATGCAGAATGAAAATTTCAATCTTACATACATGCACATGTAAAGCCTTACACACATGCATGTTCCTGAATGTTCCAGTATGTTCCTGAATATTAAAGAACACAGGACTTCAATCAAGAGTTGAAGACAGACAACACATTGTATCTAGCACAGATGAAAAAACCAAGACAGTTTTCTACAATCAACATCAAAACACATGGAAAGACTTTGAAATTTTGGACTTGTGGTCATGAGGTCATGTAAGAAAGCGACATACATATAACTTCACATATATACATACACATGCTACACATAAATACAATGTGGAAGGTAATCTCATGGACCAGGTAAGTATATAACATATACATAATTGTAACACACAAAATTCATACTGATATATAAATTTCTGTGAAAAATTCAAACAGACAAAGAAATTTCTTATCTGCATGAGTTCCAACAGAAATCAGAACAATATATTATATTTGTATGTATGTAAATCTGTATAGATACAAACCTTTGTATGTACATATGTAAATACTAATGTACTAATGGGGTGTATGGGTGCTCAGGGAGGGGTAGTATCTCTGGTTTGGAGGGCTTGTCGTGCCCTCCTAGGGCAGCTCTCCAGCCTCTGACCCCCACCTGACACCCAGCTCTCACTTGTGGTTCCCAGTAGCTGCTACCATACAGCAGCGGCCACACCCCGGGCAACGGCTTTGACAGGTCGGCCAAACCGTGTGAGGGTAGCCATCGGGTCGTCATAGACCCCTGGTGAACCAGGGCTTTGCTCACCCAGCATGTGAAGACGGCTTCGGCTGAACAGATGGAAGAAACCAATAAGAAGGTTCAAGGGCTGAGATGGCGACGCAGCAAAGCACTATGGAGTGCTTAGGGCGTGTTGGAGCACAAAGGACAACACGGCCATCCAATGCAGCTGAGGAAATCTCCAGGTGTAACGACTTTTCGTACCACTGGACCCAGGCTTCCAACGCCGAGAGAGTGGGACTGTCTCTGTGCATCGACTTTTCCACTTAAATCTCCTTCACGCACAAATATCTTTGTGCACACTCATCTATCCTAACCCCGTCCACCCTCTTCAAGACCTGCGGCGATGGGGGCGTGGTGACACAACAGGTGGAGGTGACCACTGGCAGTTTAGTCACGATCCTGCACGTAGGCGGCCCACAGACCAGTGGTCGCTCGGCCCTGTGGGCAGCAGGGATGTTCGGCAGCATCCTGGGTGACTGACAGCCCTCTCTAGGACAGTACTGCTCACCCTAATCAAGGGAGGGGACTAGAAAAGGTGTCCCAAACATTGCCATCCCTACAAACACCCTGTCAGCACACCGCGGCTGGTGGGTCATCCCCTTTAAGTGGTCGAAATAAAAGAAAAAATACAAAGAAACTCCTACTAGGAGCATGGAAGATCAGAACATTACTGGATAGAGAGAATACCCCAAGACCTGAGAGAAGAACAGCTCTAATCCGTAAAGAACTGGTGTGATATAACATCGACATCAAAGCCCTAAGCGAAACACGCTTACCAGAAGAGGGATCACTCAGCGAACCCACCACTGGATACACCGTCTTCTGGAAAGGTAGAGCCACAAATGAAGACAGAATCCACGGTGTTGGCCTGGCCATCAAGACCAGTTTGCTCAAACAGCTGCCAGACTTGCCTGTGGGCATCAGCAAGAGGCTCATGAAGATCCGTTTGCCTCTCAGCAAAGACCAGTATGCCACAATCATCAGCGCATATGCCCCTACACTGACCAGCACAGAGGAGACCATCGAGCAGTTCTACTCTAACCTGAGCTCCGTCCTGCACTCAGTGCCCACAAATGACAAGCTGATACTACTGGGAGACTTCAACGCCCACGTTGGCCAGGATCATGAAAGATGGATAGGAGTGCTTGGCAAACACGGCGTGGGCAAAATGAACAACAACGGCCTACTGCTACTCAGCAAATGCTCAGAGTTGGACCTCACCATCATGAACACTGTGTTCAGAATGGCGAACAAATATAAAACAACGTGGATGCACCCACGATCAAAACAGTGGCATCTCATTGACATCTCATTGTACACCGGCGAGACATCCAGGATGTACAGATCACCAGAGCCATGAGAGGAGCTGAATGCTGGACAGACCACCGATTGGTTAGAGCGACTCTTCAAATGCGCATTGCGCCTCGCCATCCAAAACGTGCCCAGACAGTTCACGCATTTTACAACATGAGTCCTCTTAGAGATCCATCTTATTTGCAAACATTCCAGTCCTGCCTGGACAACAAGCTGTCTGCCAAGGGACCACTTACTGGAAGCTCAACCGAGAAATAGAACCAGTTCAGAGATGCAGTGAAGGAAACAGCAAAGGCAGTCCTAGGCGCAAAACAACGCAACCACCAGGACTGGTTCAACGAGAACAACACTGCTATTGAAGACCTATTGAGCAAGAAGAACAAAGCCTTTATGGAGTGGCAAAATAACCCAAACTCTGCTCCTAAAAAGGACAGATTCAAGTCTCTCCAAGCCACGGCACAGCGTGAGATCAGGAAGATGCAAGACCAATGGTGGGGAAAAAAAGGCAGAAGAAATCCAGCAGTTTGCTGATATGAAAAACTACAAACAATTTTTCAGTGCCCTCAAGACTGTCTATGGGCCATTAAAACCCACTACCACTCCCTTGCTATCCTCTGACAGTGACACTCTCATAAAAGATAAAAAAGTCATCAGCAACAGGTGGAAAGAACACTTCAGTCAGCTTCTCAACCAACCCTCTTCAGTCGACCAAAGCACCCTTTTCCAGATCCCCCAAAACCACTCCATTGAACAACTTGATGTCCCTCCTTCAATAGAGGAAGTCCAAAAAGCCATCAAAGTAATGAGTGCAGGCAAGGCACCTAGTAAAGACAGGATCCCAACCGAGGTGTACAAGGCCTTAAATGGAAAGGCGCTCCAGGCATTCCACATAGTACTGACCAGCATATGGGAAGAGGAAGACATGCCCCCACAACTCAGAGATACCTCCATCGTAGCCCTATACAAGAACAAAGGCTCACGAGCAGCAGCATCTCACTATTCTCCACTGCCGGAAAGATCCTCACCCGTGTTATACTCAACAGACTCCTGTCATCTGTTTCGGAGCAGAGCCTGCCTGAATCACAATGTGGCTTCCGACCAAATCACAGCACCATCGACATGGTCTTCATGGTGAGGCAAATGCAGGAAAAATGCCTTGAGCAGAACCTGAGTCTCTACACTGTCTTCATAGACCTGACAAAGGCGTTCGACACAGTGAACAGGGACGCATTGTGGGTGATCCTCAGCAATCTCGGTTGCCCAGCAAAATTTGTCAAACTGATCCAGCTCTTTCATGTCGACATGACAGGGGAAGTCCTATCTGGTGGATAGACTTCCAATCGCTTCAACATCTCCAATGGCATGAAACAAGGCTGTGTCCTTGCTCCGGTACTATTCAACCTATTTTTCACCCAAGTATTACGACATTCTGTGATGGATCTAGACCTGGGCATCTACATCAAATACCAACTGGATGGCTCACTATTTGACCTTCGCCGCCTGACTACAAAAACAAAGACAACAGAGAGACTCGTGCTGGAAGCTCTCTTCGCAGATGACTGTGCTCTCATGGCCCACCAAGAAAATCATCTCCAAACCATTGTGGACAGGTTCTCCACCACAACAAAACTGTTTGTCCTGTCTATCAGCCTCAGCAAAACAGAGGTGCTGTTCCAACCTGCACCAGGGAGGCCAACTAACCAGCCATGCATTACAATCGACGGCACGCAGATTTCTAACGTCAACACTTTCAAGTACCTGGGCAACATCATTGCCAACGATGGGTACCTAGACCACGAGATTAATGCCAGGATCCAAAAGGCCAGCCAGGCACTTGGGTGGCTGCCCTGCAATGTCCTCCAACACAGAGGTGTAAGCACTGCGACGAAGCTCAAAGTGTACAACGCAGTGGTCCTCAGCTCGCTCCTGTAAGCTTGTGAGACATGGACATTGTACCGGAAGCACATGAAACAGCTGGAGCAATTCCACCAATGCTCCTTCCAGTCAATCATGAGGATCCGATGGCAGGACCGAATCACCAATCAGGAAGTCCTCGACAGAGCCAACTCCACCAGCATCGAAGTCATGGTCCTCAAAACCCAGCTACGATGGTCTGGACACGTCATCTGCATGGACCCACGGCGAATACCAAGACAGGTATTCTATGGTGAACTGTCAGCTGGACTCAGGAAACAAGGCCGACCAAAGAAAAGATTCAAGGATCAGCTAAAGTCCAACTTCAAGTGGGCTGGCATTACACCAAAGCAACTAAAACTCGCTGCCTCTGACAGAAGCAGCTGGCGAACCCACATTAACCATGCCGCCACCACCTTTGAAGATGAGCAACGTTGACATCTTGCCGCTGCACGTGAACGCTGACACCAGGCCACAACTGCACCTCCCATAACAACTGGCGTCCCATGCCCCATGTGCCACAAACTCTGCGCCTCAGCCTTTGGACTCCAAAGCCACATGAGGGTACACCGTAGATGAAACTGCACAAAGACAATAGTCATTCTCGATCACTGAGAGACTATTATATATATAATGTAGAATAGAATGTTCTAATAACTAACAATAGGGACAGCTTGGAAAAAATTTGTTGAAAGTCTCAGGGAATGTAGGGTCAGAAATAAAACTTAAGTATAGAAGTATAGAATTTAGATTACATTATGATTTTAGGTTAACAATTGTTAGTGATAGAAAAATTTACTTAGTTGAATTTATAGACTTACGGAGTTAAGATAGTTACACATTCAAAATACTGTTGAAATTTTTTAAAATTGTTACATGGTTTGTTATTATTTTTAAAAAAAACTTTATTCATGTAAAATCCCTATGTACCTAAATCATTTTCCTATACCCGAATTTAGCATAGAAATAGGTACACAGAATAGTTAAGATAGATTAGGATTTATTATTTGGGGAGGGTAAAGGAAATTTAACATAGTACAAGGTTAAGAATTAGATAGTTAGAAAATTGACAAGATACATCTAAAAGGTAAGTAATGTCAATACAGGATGCTGGTTGCATCCTTTAAAAAGACTAAAGGGGGGATTTGTAATGTTATGGAAGAGAGAAAATGGGAAAAGACTACAAACAGAGCAGGAGAAGTTGGGACTGCTGAGCTGTTACTCAAGGAGAACATTCTAATTGGAATGATGATCAGAAAAGACTGTTGAGAAAGGAGGAGAAAAAAGTGAAAATCTGGTCTCTTTGCCTTGGAGACAGAAAGGAAGGAGGATCTCTTGGCTTGGGGACAGAATGAAAGAAGGACAAAAGTCTAGCTCTCTCTGATTTCTCTGCTGTTACAGTAACTGAATTTCCAGACCTGTTAACCAATTTTCTCATCTGAACTTTATACCATCCTCCAACCTAGGAATTATTCTAGCATTAGGGAAACCCCAAACCCTCTTTCCCTCCATTTTCTTATCTTTTCCTTTCTCCCAATAAACCCCTTACTTAATCTTAGAGAAGAGAGAGAAGTGATTTATTTGATACACCATAATAATCACTCTGAGTTGATTTAGAAAGATCAACAGAAGAAGCAACTGGAAGGGGAGGGAGGAAGGGAGGAGGAGGAACAAACAGGGAGGGTAAAGGGAGGTAGGTGGGAGGAAGGGAGGAGATGGGCAGATCTGATCTTTAGTTTTCATTTATCATTCAAATAATCCCCTTTTACAGTAGACACTAAATAAATGAATTAATTTTAAAAAACAGAGACACTTAGAACTTGGTTAGTAGTATTTAGGCACTGTGGAGAAGTTAAAACTTGATCAGAAAGGAAAGACTAAAGTCATCCTCTGTATCCTGATCCAGCATCACATTCCCTACCTTTTGTTACTGGATTTTGTTGACTCTGGAAGAAAGAGTGAGACCAATGACTGCGCAATTTTGTTTACTTAAATCCAATTCATGCATAAGTCAAGTCATCATCCAATGATGTCATTGGTCCTCTTTTAAAATCAAGAATGCATAATAGTAAAACTCAATACACAGCACACAAACACTTTTTTAAGGAACTAATCTGGCTTCTATTGACCCTGTTGATCTAAACAATGGACAAATCCAGGCACTTGGAAATACTGAGCAGTCCTCTGTATTTTTAGTCTGTCTACTAAACCCTTATATATAGCATGTTTGGAATCCCAAGACTAATGAAAATTGATTTGTCAGAAATTCAGTCCACAAACAAATTTACTGGCCCTTTTGTTTTGTCATTTTCTAAACGTGTGGTCCTTGAATCATGAAACCCCTTACTTATATTGTAATAGCCATATATCGTGTGTAGGAAAAGGGCCTTTGACTTAGAGAAATTTCTCAGAACCTAGACAAGGTAAGCAGGTCCAATAAATTTGCATTGAAATAAAGTCAGCTAAGGTAAGAAACAGACCATTCTCTCACTTACTTTTCATTTTCCTTATCCTTTTAACCAATTACAAAATACAAGAGCACAACATGTCAATTTTTGCAGTTTAGTAAAAATTACAAATAATATATTATCATCCCACTACAGACCCACCTGAGGAAATAAGGAATACTAACTTAGAAATCATTTATACATATTAGAGGTGGAACGTTTTCTTTATAAAAATGGAAAATTAGAAAGCCATATTTTGCCTGCCACCTTCATGACCTTACTTAAGAGGTCAGGTTCCTGTGATATCCAAATAATTTGTGGAGATTGAGTTAGAGATGCTAGCTAGCTAGTACTACAGTATGCCCTATTTCTGGTGGAGAGCATTTCAACCTTTGAGAGTGTTGAGAGAGGCAAATAGGAGTAACAATGGAGAAAAATGACAGAAACATGAGAGAATAGACATGCCCTTTAATAGGAAAAAGTGGAAAGGGAGTATATATATATATATATATATATATATATATATATATATATATATATATATATATCATACACTGGAAATTAAAAAAAAATTGAAAAATTTAAAAAAAATTGAAGGATATTTGGAAAGAATGCTAGGTTGTTGTTTTTTTTTTTGAGAGTAGTCCCTGAAAAAGGATTGTGTAATTTTATCATTTTTCTATCTCTCTCTCTCTCTGTCTCTGTTTCTTCTCTCTCTCTCTGACACACACATATACAACCATAATATTTCTAATGTCTGTCAAATATGTATGTTATATATATATATATGTATATAATAAAGACTGGATTTTATGCTCAAATAATTGGTCTACACCCTTATTTTTGTTTCTAAGTAACTATTATTAATAGATACCACTTCTGATGCCAAAGATAAGCTTTCCTAGCTATATTTTTATCTATGAATTTAGATTAGAAAGATAGGTTAAACGCAGGTTGTAGAAGGACTTGAATGTCAGGATATAAGGTAGAAATTTAAATTATGTTTGTTTTCTATCCCTCTTCCCACCCCCATATTTTCATTGACTTCCTTTTACCTCCTTTATGATCATTCTCTGACTCCTTATCTTCCTTCTAGATACCTAGTTTCTCCTGCCATACTATCTTCCTTCATTAAATATGCTCTACTAAATTTAAGATGGAGTCCAGATTTTAGGGTAATTAGAGATGAAGAGATGAAACTTATAGGCTATGATTTTAATAATTTACTAGTTTGTGCTAAATTTGGGAACCTTTGCCACTTAAATTCTTTCACAACATTTCTTATTTAGGTCCACTAAGTTACATGAACTCCTTAATATTAATAAACTCTGGGTATACTTTCCCATTTGTTCAACTGAAAAAGTCCCAATTTTCAGTAGAGATTGATAGAACTCAAAATTCAAGTGATGGAAAATACTTCAAAAGCCATCACATTGAATCTATAGAAAAATGGGATATTTACTATAACTTACCTGACAAGTGATCACCTAGCTCAAGACCTCCAAGAAAAGAGAACCTATTATGTCTAAAGGAAATTGATTGTAATTTTAGACAGTTTTTAGTATGGTTTTCTTGCATCAAACTTAAGTTAGACTCTTTATACCTTTTGACATTTATCCTGATAGTGCCCTTTGGGATTAAAGAAGAAAAAAAATATCATTTTCAAAGGGACAGACATTTACATTCTTAAAAACAGTTAATATGCCTTCCCCCACACCCACAAACACACATCTTCCTTTCTACAGGAAAACATTCCCAGTTCCTTCAACTTCTCTTCATATGATATAGATCTTATGGCATGGTCTCCATCTTCTGGATGTTCATTTGTTGAAGCCCTTCTTAAAATGTAGTGTCTACTCTGGTAATCCCAATGAGAGCGAAGTACAATGGGACTATCATTTCTATTCCTGGAAACCATGACCCTCTTCATTCAATTTATATTGAATTTATAGTGCACTGGAAGATGACATGAAACTGTGAAAATAGAGAATAATCTTGAGATTTTTCTTAGAGCTATAGCGAATTTTTAATATGCAAATATTTTCACTGCCTAAAAACCTAGTGTTTCATATTATTTCTTGCCAAATGAGACAAAAATGCTAATCTATATATACTTAAATGGTATATACATTACAGTATCTTTTTTACCTTTTAGAAAATTATATACACAAAAATGATGTCATTTTAAAGTAAACTTTTTACAATTTTCATTTTAATTTGGGTCATTTGATACTTTGAAGCTATTTTCATCTGTTTATCTATGATGGGGTCAAAACCTAGATTGGTAAAGGGAACATTCATGCCAGTGAAATCAGGAATTCAGCAAAGTATTTATGCATTAGGCACTCCACTGTTTCTGTCCATTTTTTCAATAAAAAAAAATCAAAGCTTAGCTTATAGAGGCCATATTTAAGGTTCTTCTTTTTTTTTACTCTTAAATGTCCAGAAATCCATTTTAAACTTAATTGAATAATTTAATTGTTTTAGACTGTTCTGTTTTATATTGCTGAGCATTAATGCTTCCCTTTCTGAACTAGTGGTTTTATATCCTGATAATTATCTGTCTTGTTTTATCATTGAATAATCCTGCTATTGATTGTCCTAGATTGGATACTTAAAACAGCAATCCATCATTAAAATAGTGCAATTTTAAGACAGGGATTCTCAGATAAAGATTTCTGAGTTTTCCTCTTCAACAATGAATGTTGAAACCCAATCATAGCTATGCCATTCTCTAATCTCTCTCACAAGCCTACACCCACTTTCATTCTCTCAACATTAGCACTTGTTCCACTGTTTCACTTTGAACATTGATTCATTCAAATAAATAGCTTCTAGTACTTATTATCATTTATAAAATTTTAAATGCAATAGTTGAGTGATTACATAAAAATGTAAAAGAATCTAGGACTCTAATAAAGAACATTTCAGGGATATCTATTTTTTCCCTTAAAGTTTACAGATATCCTGAATTTATCTGAACAATATTTCTGCTCTAGGATTCAGTATATCCTTCCTCCTTATTTTTAATTCCTTATTTTTGACTTGCCAAAAAACAAACAAATGGAGGAGGGAGGTAGAGAACATGGAATTTTACTTTAATCCAGAAGATGCATGCAGATGGAGAGAAAGGGGGGGAAATCTTAAAGAAAGAATTTAAATAGGCTAATCTCTAAGGTTCTTTTTTGCTCAAAATTCTGTAGAAGCTACCAAACCTACATGACTGTTAGATGAGAAACTGACAGAAATCTCTCATTGGTATTTCTATCTCTTTGTAAACACTATTTATTAGTTAGCCTTTAAAACATCTAGAGAATTTTTTAGAGAGAGGTTTGAGTCCTAGGCCTCAAATCCTTTGATGAGTTAGGGGGATGTCTACCTCAATCATATGAAGACAAAATGGTTAGATAAGAGAAAAATTTTTCCAATGGCCATGAATATGGTTGAAACAAGTCATGTGGAATGTTTAGAGCTTGCTCATATATCAGAAACCAAAATCATCTACTACATGTAGGCCATCACCAGTTATTTTGACTTCCATCTTTTCACTGGATTTTAATTACTCTGGAAGAAAGAGTGAGGCTGATGATTTTGTGCAACTCAGTCTCACAAAAACTTAATTCACTGCCAAATCAAGACATTGCCCTGTGATGTCATTGGTTCTCTAGAAGCCCAAAGACCACCAACAACAGTAATGTCAACATCAGACTGGGTAGATAATTTTAGAAGGAATTTTAAATATCTGAACAAGAGCTGCACAGAAAAGGCAATAGATTGTAATTTGCAGCATTGAAGGTGGTATCTACATCAAGAGAACACAAGTCCACTGGAAAGATATGAGAGGATCCATTTGTAATATATATATGTATATGTGTATGCATATATATGTACCTACATGTATATATGTACACACATTCTTTATGTGTATTTATATATGAATATATACATATAAAATAAATTTTCTTTCCATATGTAAAAGGGAATTCTTTATTCCTGTTCTAATTTAGTTGGTGACCTTTTACCATAGAGATGTGTAAAGATATATCATTCCACATTGAAAGGAAGTGGAAACCAGAGAGACAGGAAGTGAGATAAGAGGGGGATATAAAAGGCCAGGGCAAGGACTGAGAGGGACTTTTTGAACTTTTTTGAGGGATTGGGAGGTGGTTGGTTTTTAGTAGTTGGTTATTGGTAGTTGGTCATTGGGGGTTAGTTGTTGTTGGTGTTGGTTGATGATTAGTTGGTGGTTGGGATATATATATATATATATATATATATATATATATATATGTATATATTCTGTCTGGTGAGCTGAACTGAATGATGATCAGCTAGACTTTCTCTAATGGCAGTTATAGGCAGTTATAAGTAAATATAGATTTATAGGTAGTTATAGGGTAGTTAGTTAGACAATTACTCTATCTCTTTCCTATATTTCCCTCCTTTTATTATATTCTCATTAAAACTAAAACTGTTAAAAACTTTTTTATTTTGTCACACTCCTAATTTAACCCTTACATTTAATTGGCGAGCCAGTCAGGAGTTTTACCTAGAATCTTCTGATCATTTTCCTCACTTTTTATTGAAACTATCCCTAGGCCAAGCTTGGTTAGAAGTTAGAAAACCATTAAAACATCACCATCTACTGACAGAAAGTAGAACTGCAAAGAAAATGTAGTTCAGGGTGGGATACTGTTTCTTATCTATCTAAAATGACTTATTATCCAACAGAGTATTTCACAATACCTCTATATAGCACTGTTCCTTATATTAATAGGAAGCCTGGCATTCTCCCTATTCCTACTCAGAAAAAAACAAAATGATAATTTATTAACTGAACTAAAAGCTCATGTTGAAGAACAAGAAAATAACTTGAGTGACCTTGAGAAGAAGCTGGAAAAGAGTTTGAGGGATCTCAAGATTTATATAAAAAGTACCTCTGAGTCCTCACCCTGTTCTTTTATATCCCCTTCTTACCTCACTTCCTGTCTCGCTCTGGTTTCTACTTCCTTTCACTGTGGGCTGGTATATCTTTACACATCTCTATAGTAAAAGGACCACCATGTCCCTAAGGAATAAAGAATTTCCTTTTACACATATTAATCTGTGCTAAGAGGAATAATATGGATATTATTGCAGTAAGATAATGGATTGAGCACAGAATCAGATAGGAGGAGAGGAGAGGAGATTAAGCTTCAAAATTCCTTGGTCTTTTAATGGTTTCTGAAACAAAGAATTATATTCTTTGGGGGATTTAGAAGCCCTGCAAGTCATGGAAAACTACAATCCAGAGGAATGAGGAAGAGATTCATTTAACGTACCATACAGAGACATATGGTACCCACTACACGTAGTAATTAATTATCAACTTTAAATTATGAAAAATAAATCTTATGAAGAACATCACTAGAGAGATATTACATCAAAATATGAACTGGTCATATATCAAAATCAAGGTATATCCCATATAACCTATTCATATCCACATAATATAAGATGAGTTTGAAAAATACATCAACAATGTTTGGTTGAAATTTCAGTGATTTTATGTGCTGACAGTCAAATTACTAGGTAGTCAAAGATCATTATGATTTACATTGTTGAGTGGAACACCAATATTGAAGAGAATAGAGATTAATTGGCAAAATTGGAAGCATTTAGTGCTATGAAAAATTACTTCATAACCTAGTAGCCAACTTGCTGGTTGAGAAAATTTTGATAGTTGGGCTTATACTTAGCTTTAGCAGAAAACTGTTTATATTCAGTACTTGAAGTCTTTATGTGTCAGCAGAACCTGAAACAACTTATGTTTTACTAGGTTATTCTTATCTAGTCAATTTAAACTTTTACCTGAATATTAGTTGTTCAAGGATATTGGGAGTGTGGGAAGATAGAAAACATATATTTTTTTAAACCCTTACCTTCCATCTTTGAGTCAATACTGTGAATTGGTTCCAAGGCAGAAGAGTGGTAAGGGCTAGACAATGGGGATTAAGTGACTTGTCCAGGGTCACACACCTGGGGAGTGTCTGAAGTCAAATTTGAACCTAGAACCTCCCTTCTCTAGGCCTGGCTCTCAATCCACTGAAATACCCAGCTGACTCCAGAAAACATATAAATTTTAAAGACTCACTTTATATTATTTTATTTTAAATTTGTTTGTTACATTAAAGTATTAAAGTCTCTTTTTTTCTCCTTCCCACACTGTAGAAGGTATCGTTTGACTAAAAGATATATAAGCATATAAGACTGGGGTTTTTTTTGCTTGTTTCTATTTATTAGTTCTTTGTTTGGAGGTGGAAATACACAAGTCATTCTACAAACAATATTTCTGTGGCTATTTATAATGTTCTCTTTCTTTTGCTTGTTTAATTAAAAAAAAAAAAAACCAGAAAGACCTACATGAAATTAGAAAGACTGAAACAATTATCTCTAACAATGTTTTGTTTTTGTTTGTTTTATATTTATTACCACATAATGAACCTTATTGATATTTCACAAACTAAGCATTTGAAATGAGATTTTAACATATATAGGTCATTTTGACAAAGACTCTAAGGACTAACTAGAATATAATTTTAAGACCTTTCCACATATTTATGCAAACTAGGATAGCAATTATCTAAAGACTGGCTTCAGGAGAATAAGTTCATATCAATGAGTTCTTTGCCTAAAATTCTAAGTTCCACTGTTCCCAGGTTGATCTGAGAAAATTTTATTGGCCTTAAATGCCAATAAGATGAAACCCTATATTATTTTACAGTAGGTAAACACTAGCTGATGACCCTATTTGAAAAGACCATTCTTTTAATATGCCATCCAATAGATACAATTGATTATTGAATTCAATTTCATTCCTTTCTGAAAATAGATGTTTGTTTATTACTCTATGTTAATATTCTGGGGCAAACCACGCTTAGATAATTGCACAGTGGGTATTTTACCCCTGAGTTATTAAACTCCTCTCTGCCTCTCTCCACACTAATGTGAGAGGTTAATAGCGATGCTCTATTTTACCCTTTGCCTGACTTCATTTAATGCAGTGATGCATAGTTTTCATTAAAGCATGAAGCAAAAGAAATTGCTGGAAAAATTAACATCTAAACTCAGGACAAAATAATCTCCAAAATAAGAATCAAGCAGTGGTAATCATCTCCGCCAAGTTGAACTAGGTACATAGTGGTTTATGGAACTAAGAGAAACTGTATTTTGATCATTTTAAAGACCAGTCTCTCCTGCTGGTTTTAATGCATAAAAGAGAAGATTAAATCACGTCACCTTATTTCCCAAGTACTTTTTTCAGTATTGCTTTTGATGCACGTATATCTATTAAAAATATTGAACAGAATAAAACTCTACTGCCATCCAATATACTCAGAAGTAGTGCTTTTGCCATTCTAATCTGGAGAAATTGCTCTGTAAAAGTGGTTACTTGTAATGATGCTGAGATAAAAGATAGTATAATTGACTATATATAGTTTTCAGTTCTAATTTTTAGTTATTGGTCCTTATATCAACTTGTATTGTTAGACACACCATGCCAGTAGCAGTCCTTACCATGTCCAGCTTTGCTTTATATTAAAGATTTTTCTTATATTGTCATACAACATTATCTCAATTATCCAATCTGAATGAGGATACTACTTATATTCTCTGATAGCACAGACCTTTTGGGGTGGGGTTCCCAATTTTGAAAGGGGTCCAGTCACAGCATTTACTCCTAAAATACTAAGAAAATGCTCTTCTGGACTGATCAATTCTACCTTTTCAATATATTGACCACAGTGTATCATAGCCACAAACAACATATAAAGGAAACCACAGCTAATTAAAAAAAAAAATTCTTTTCTCTATTCAGAAGACTCTAGTGTCTTCCCACAAACTCTAAAAGAAAAGAAAAATCCCTTCATTGAGTTATTTAATCTCTACATAGTGTGGATCCAACCTACTTTTCTGACCTTAATGGATTTTACTCCTGATCCTGTACCCAGTGGTCCAGTCAAACTAGCATTTCTTCTATCCCGTAGTGAATGTTTGCTCTCATCTATATCAGTGTCTTTGCCCTGGCTTTTCTCCATATCTTCAATGAAGACCCTGCTTACTTATAACTCACTGAAACACTCTTTTCCATTAAGATGCTGCTGAAGCACAACCTTCTATATCATCCTTTCCAAATGCCTCTAAATATTAGTCTTCCCTTTCAAATTACCTTGTATTTAACTGCAGAGATATATGTATGCATACATATGCAAAATTTTTCCATGTAGTCCATACATTTATATATAAACATTTGTGTTTATGCTATATTCTCACTTAAATTTTTTGTATTGTATTTGTAAAAATATTTGTACATTTCTATTTCCATTTCTGTTCTCTATACAAATCCACTATATGAATATATATGCAATATATGTGTGTATATATATGTATACATATATATACATATTAGTCCACATATTCTTGTCTTCTTCATAAGAATGGAAACTGTAAAGATTAAAATTTAGGGGAGATGGGGAGACTGAGGCAGGTAGAAATTAGTTTCTCTCTGCAAGGAGTATTATATTTTTTAGAGGTTTATTAAAGGTTAAAGATTAAAGAATATACAAGTAAGAAACATGTGCCTAGGCCAGAGGCCTAGACAAAATAACCTCACATCACGCAAGAGACCGCCTGCTGCAAAACGGAAGTCGAAAAAAAGCCAAGAGCCTCAAAAGCCTTTGAATCAGCTTAAATACCTTCTCGATCTCGGCCCAGGTGAGATTACAAGGCATTCTGGGGAAGTGGAGCAAAGGCTCATGGGGATTGTAGTCCTGTATTCGAGTCTATTTTTTACAAAACACATTATAAGTAGAGACTTTCATTCTTTGCACTTGTATCCCCAGTGTCTAGCCCAAGGTCTAGTAAGAAGAAAGTGCTTATTTAATCAATAATAGTTGATTGATTGTTGGGAGTTCATATTCTGATGAAGAAAACAATTTGCAATAACTATGTATGTATAAAATATTGACAGTGTACACTGGGGTTAATTTCAGAGGGAAGTCTCTAGCAATAGAAGGCTGTCTGAATAAGGTGGGATTTAAGCTGAAGCTTGACAAAAGCTAGGGATACTAAGATATAGGGTGAGAATGGAGGATAGTCCAAAGATGTCAGTAAAATTGTATTAAAATGGCCTCTTTGCTGACACCTTGTCAACCTCAAATGGTGCTTTACATTCTGATACTACCCTTTTACAAGTCTCACAAACACGATAATTTAATATTCCTTTCCAAGGTTAATTCCCTCTCTCCCACTTCACTCCCCACACCCCCAATTTACTTGTGTTACATTTGCAATGGGCTTGACCAGGCTTTTCAGTTGTCTGCTCTGCAGAGGTCACTTTATAATTGACCTTGAATTAACATATATAGAAAATAGCCCCCAGAGCAGGCCAATCATCTTTTTCCATGAGAATAAGGCACCCACTGCCTCCAAGGGCTATAAATTTATTTTCCATCCTAGATTACTCCATAGTTGGAAGGGAATTTTAATGGGAGGAGAAATAGGAAGGAAACTCTAGGTAATTCTGTCATAAAATATAGAAACCTGTCTCAGTGGTAACAATGGCTGTCAGCATAACAGGTAAGTTGCTAGAATCAGAAACTACTGAAGCTTGTCTAGATATGTGACTATATTGGGGGCTCCTGAGATAAGAGTTGGTGTAAAGGTGGCAGATCCTCCAGGGCATTGAATGGTGACAAATTTGCTACATAGTGACTTAGAATAATATAAATTAATATGATTTATCTTGTATTTTAATTCATTTGTTAAACATTTTAAAATTAAAATTTAATTTCCACTGTAATTGATCTGTGGGGTATGAATTTTAAACCTTCCCTTTAGGATACAAAAGAGGACAGACCTTTGAGAAGAATAAAAGAAGGACAAAAAACCAAGTGGTGCTGGGAGTTTTATAGGAAATCTGACAAATTCCATGTGGAAGTGTTTGATCAAGGAAATGACAATCACTAGAAAATGGGCTATATCAATGTATTTGTTAGCTGGGCTCAGGTTCATGCTTGTTCAATTTTTTCTCTATTTAAATGCTTATTGATAGTATAGAGACTCCTGTGAGAGAGCTAGAAATAAAACATATTCATTATGTTTCTATGTTTTCCCATAGTGTGTACAAAATTCTACAAATCATAAAATTATTATAGAGAACCATTAATTATTAAAACTGATTTATGAGAACCCAGAGATGAAACTCTGGACCAGGGATTACATATATGTAAAACAATAAGTCTTTATGCTTTACAATTTAACTCATATCTATCTACCACTCAGAAATATTGGTAGTGTAGGAGTGAACCCCTCTTTAGGGGTTCATAACAAAATTCATTTTTCTTGGTTTCTTTAAGGAGAGGGTAACTATAGTCTCTTTAGCTTATTTCCCTTCCACCAAACACTGGTTACAGACAAAATAATCATGGATATAAAGCAAATATTTGTTTCAAGTAAAGTGAAGTTAAATATGTTATATGGATTTGGACAGACAATAAAATGCACAATAATTTATTCAATCAGTAGAGAAAAAAAGTTCTAGTTCATCCAAGGAGATAATAATCTCACAAGATAAATTCATTCTTTGTAATCTCTGAGCATACATGTGTTATGAATTAAGGGACATATTAGAAGGGAGTTGGTTTACCCTAAGTCTATGATTCCAGAGACATCTCCTACGTACCTTTCAAAAGTTGACCCCTTAATTCAGACCTTTGTCTTTCATAGGCCATTTCTATCCCTTTCTTTAAAGTCTCTCAACTCACAAAATCCTGCTGAGCTTTATGAGTGCAGTAGTTTCTGAATTAAATAGGAAGTATGCCTCTCTCCAAAAATAAGAAGTACTCAGCATCAAAGAAGTATGCTTCATGAAACTACCCTATCTACCATGGACTGGGATTTATACATAATTGTGAAACCAATTTCTCCATGTGGTGAGAATCAAATAAGCTAATGTATGTAAAACATTTTAAATATTAAAGTGCTATATTAATCCCATTTCTTCTTATAATATCTAGAACTGTAGTGTGTATGTAAAAAAGCAGAAGTTATTTTCAACTGTACTTGGAGAATATATATGAGGTTATGGTTGATGTCTCTGATCTCAGAGATTTTTTTTTCATAAAATGTTTTTCAATTGAACAGTATACTATTTTGTACTGAATCTTAACAAAATTCATGTATGACATAGGCTAAAGTATTGGAAAGAGATAGAAGACTAGAAAACACAGACTCCAAGATTAAATTCCAATTAATTCAAAAGTAAAATGTATCAATAACTGCTTCTAGAGATTGAGAATATAATATACTAGTCAAACATGCAACAATGTGTTCAAAGAAATCTAACTGAATATTGGCACTGAAAGACAAGTTCAGAAATTGTGAGTAGATGATGCGAATTTTAGATTTACTCCACCCTGCTTAGTCTAACAAAACAGGAATGTCTACACTACTACTTAAGGATTAAATATTGAGAAGGATGGCCCATGACAGACATGTGCTAGCAAATGACAAATCACAAACAACTGACAGACCCCTGGGCTGTCGTAAGTCAAGCTTAAACTACCATTGGTACACATGAGATGCAGGAAAGTGATGTAATAATAGTCTATATATTTGGCATCTCTTCCTCTTTCCAGCCTCTTTGCATGGAAAGGTGGCTGGTGGCAGTGTGCTGAGTGTCTTGGCATCTTGGCATGGCAGCAGCTATTGTCTGGGTTTGGCGATGAGTGACCTTGATACACTACTGGAGGAAGCTTAGGGACCCAGTTCAGGTGAGGTGTCTTCTCTGAGCTTTCTCAGAGTTTAGGCTAATTCCTTTCTCCTTTGCCTTCCAAAACACTATCCTCTTAGGAAGCCTCTAATCTGAAAAGACCTCATGGCAGAGGTCTTTGAAACTTCCCCTGGCACAGGCTAGGCCAGAGAAATCCTATACCCTATCCCTCTCTCTTCTTCTTAATTCCTTCCCTCTATATTAATTAAACCACCATAAAATTTCCAAACTGACTTGGGTATTTTATTTGGGATTTTCCCTGGTTACCAATTAAATTTAGATTAAGTCACAACCCTAAAATCTACACTTACAATGAAGGAATTAATTCCATGAATTAAAAAAAAATCATTAAACTCACAAAATATGAAAACATTCTGAAAACGAATAAAAATGTACAACAGAGCTCCCTCTCATTGACGTTGTGGAGACAACATATGTAGAAGAAGAATAACTATGGGAAAATTATTTTCTTTTAGGAAAAAATAAGATGGAAAATGGATCAAAATGGAAATCCATTTACATGGTCTTTCCAGAGGCAGTGGTAGTATTCATTTAATTTTTGTTGGAAGGGGAGGATATACATTGGGCAGTGTAAAGGTTAAAATTAATGGTTGGATGATTATTATATGAAATTGTGTTGTTGTCTGTATTTATTATATATTGAGTCAGAAATTTATTTACAAATAGAGAGGAAACAATAAAGAAGAAAAATGTGAGGGGGTTAGGGAAATTATCTTCCCAAATCAATCTAAATGTTTTGCTCTGGGTTTGCCTAATCCAGGCAGAGATTAAGCTAGTCTCTCCAGAAACTAGGAAAGGGGCCAACCTTTTACTCACCCAACAAAGTAGTCCAAGTGTTAGAGTCCAAGTAGAAGCTGAGCTCAGAGCCCACGATCCAAACCATAGTCTCTAGCAAAGTTCCCTCAAAGACTATCTAAGACTATCTCTAGAAGACAAACTCTTTGAACTATCTTCTCAAAGACAATCTTCCCTGAAGGAGTTTGGGACCTTCTTTTTATTGGACTCCTTGTCACTTCCTCTCTTTACAGGGGTCAATCTCAGCTTCCAAAATGTCTGGCACTGCCCAGGGGGCAGTGTCTGTAGAATTGGCTTCTCGCCTTCTGAAGGTTAAGTTCTCATCAAAATGATTCACAGATTCCTTATTTGATTGAATTTCTAAGGGTGTGAATTCTTTAAGTAACTTGCTAGCTTCTCACCTAGTACTAAGTAGGGCATTTAATATATTGTTGATTCATTTTAAAAGTAAACAAAGGCTGAGTTAATCCTGTCTTCAGTCTAGTGAGGTACTAAGTAGGGATACTTAAGTTAGTGTTAACTCAGGGTAGACAATAGAGTAAAGCATTCTCTTTAACAATTCTCCCTTTGATTTTTGGGAGACTAGTCTTCCACTCAATGGATCATTTTAACCCAATCAGAAACCACAATAGTTAGAGATAAGAGGAAAATAAAAGAGATGGGGAGAAAGAGAGAGAGAAAGAGAGAGAGAGAGAGGGAAAGAGAGAGAGAGAGAGAGAGAGAGAGAGAGAGAGAGAGAGAGAGAGAGAGAGAGAGAGAGAGAGAGAGAGAGAGCAAGCAAACCAATGTTTGCTAGGGACATTGACAATAAGTGACAATAAGTCAATTAGGGGGCAATCCCCTTTGACATGCAAGTTTACATTCAAAATGCTTATGTTCAACCCCCCAAAGTTTAATCACTTCATGCTGGATCTTCTGACGCTGTGGAGGTTTTCTTCAGACATCTTCATAACACCTTCTTCAAACAGTTCATTTTCTGAATTCAAGGAGTTAACAAGCTTCTTTCCCTGAAAATTTTGGATTTTTTTGACAATTATACAATCCCCCCACCCTGAAATTCCCCCTGAGGAGGGTGTTGACCAAAATTCAGATCAATTTGAGATACATGGTTGAGTTATGGGATATAGTCAATCAGTTTCAATAGAAGGTACTCTCTTTACATGTGTAGAATAAATCTGAGTCCTTTTCTCCAATTTTTATAGCTGTTGGAGTGGTTTAAAGTACTTGAAATGTACCTTCCCATGAAGGCTGTGTTGCTTCAGTATGCTAGTAATTCTTTATGCATACCTTGTCTCCTGAGTTTAGGTCATGAAGTGAAAAATCTATAGGTTCTGCTTGTGCTGCAGCTACAGATATGTGGAGTTCTCACAATTTGTTCTACAATTCTTGTATACATGTAGCAATAGAAGTATCACCCCCTAATAATGATGTATATGCAGGAGAAAAATGTTAAGTTTGTATAGGAAGGTGCCCAAAAAGCATCCCAAATGGTGAGATGCGTAGATCTCCTGGAGGCCTGCCTTGGCAATAAAATAAAACCAGGGAGAGAGCTTTAGGCCATTTAGATGTGTTTCAGTATATAGTTTGCCAATCATAGTTTTGAGCTCTCTGTTCATTCTTTCAACTTGGACTGAGCTCTGGGGATGATATGGTATATGGAATTTGGGAGTTATCCCCAAACAGAAATAAAGCTGAGATAAAAGTGAATTGGTAAAAAGACTTCCCCTACCTGAATTAATACATGCAGTCAGGTCAAAATTTTACTGATCTAGAAAAAACTATAACAAAGTTCATTTGGAAGAACAAAAGATCAAGGTTATCCAGGGAAACAATGAAAAAAAAATAAAAAGGGAGTGGGACTTGCAGTCCCAGATCTCAGACTATATTATAAAGCAGCAGTCATCAAAACAATTTGGTACTGGCTAAGAGAAAGGAGGATCAGTGGAATAGACTGGGGGCAAGCAACCTCAGCAAGACAGTATACGACAAACCCAAAGATCCTAGCTTTTGGGACAAAAATCCACTATTTCATAACAACTGCTGGGAAAATTGGAGGACAGTGTGGGAAAGATTAGGTTTAGATCAACACCTCACACCCTACACTAAGTTAAATTCAAAATGGGTGAATGACTTGAACATAAAGAAGGAAACCATAAGAAAATTAGGCCAACACAGAATAGCATACATGTCAGACCTTTGGGAAGGGGAAGACTTCAAAACCAAGCAAGACTTAGAAAGAGTTACAAAATGCAAAATAAATAATCTAGAATACATCAAATTAAAAAGTTTTTGTACAAACAAAACCAATGTAACCAAAATCAGAAGGGTAGCAACAAATTGGGAAACAATCTTCATAAAAACCTCTGATAAAGGTTTAATTACTCAAAATTACAAAGAACTAAATCAATTGTACAAAAAATCAAGCCATTCTCCAATTGTTAAATGGGCAAGGGACATGAACAGGCAGTTCTCAGCCAAAGAAATCAAAACTATTAATAAGCATATGAAAAAGTGCTCTACATCTCTTATAATCAGAGATATGCAAATCAAAACAACTCTGAGGAATCACCTCACACCTAGCAGACTGGCTAACATGACAGCTATCGAAAGTAATGAATGCTGGAGGGGATGTGGCAAAGTGGGGACACTAATTCATTGCTGGTGGAGTTGTGAATTGATCCAGCCATTCTGGAGGGCAATTTGGAACTATGCCCAAAGGGAAATAAAAGACTGTCTGCCCTTTGATCTAGCTATAGCACTGCTGGGCTTGTACCCCAAAGAGATAATAAGGAAAAAGACTTGTATAAGAATATTCATAGCTGCACTCTTTGTGGTGGCTAAAATTGGAAAATGAGGGGATGCCCTTCAATTGGGGAATGGCTGAACAAATTGTGGTATATGTTGGTGATGGAATACTATTGTGCTAAAAGGAATAATAAAGTAGATTAATTCCATGGAGACTGGAACAACCTCCAGGAAGTGATGCAGAGCGAAAGTAGCAGAACCAGGAGAACATTGTACAGTGATACACTGTGATACTATCTCCATTAGTGTCAATGCAATGGCCCTGAACAATCTGCAGGGATGTAAAAAATACTATCCATAAGCAGAGGATAAACTGTGGGAGTAAACACACTGACGAAAAGCAACTGCTTGAATACAGGGGTTGAGGGGATATGACTGAGGAGAGACTCTAAATGAACACTCTAATGCAAATACCAACAACAGGGAAATGGGTTCGAGTCAAGAACACATGTGATAACCAGTGGAATCGTGTATTGGCTATGGGAGAGGGAAAGGTGGTTGGGGGGGGCGGGTAGGAAAAGAAAATGATCTTTGTTTCCAGTGAATAATGTTTGGAAATGACCAAATAAAATAATATTTAAAATTAAAAAAAAAGAAAAAAGACACACAAAAGGTACAAGGAACATTCGTCTTACCCAAAGTTGCTCCTTGACAGTCTGAGCATCTCAGGTATACAGGTAAACAGGTATACAGGTATACAGGTATACAGAAGTTAGAAAAATTTCTATTCTACAAATAAGTCACTTCTTGTGAGAAAAAAAAATCAATAGGCAAAGGCAAACAACCAGGAATTCATGGTTACCTTTCTATTATAATTAAAATTCTTTGGAGATGATATCTTATTTTTATAATTATTCATTAAATATTGAATGGCAGCTCAGAGAGAAAGCCAGAGCCATGTATTGCTAGCTGGCTCTCTCAGCTGCCTTCACAGCAAGTAGGCTGTGCCAGCTCAGAGCCAACCCTATTCTATCCCCTATGCGAATTCATGCTCTTAATTATATCCCTTTCATTAACATATTTGATTGGCAGATTCAGACCTCAATGTAGACCAGAGGAGGGACTTCTAGACCCTAATAGTAACTATTCAGGTTTTAGAATGGAAACACAATACATGCACAGCACCTACTAGCACTGTAGATAAGAGAAGGGAGGATTCTACCCAGGCCTCAGAGATAAAATTCAAAGACATAAGATTTTTTTTCCTTTAAAATAAAAAAGTTCATTTTGGAGAGCCCCAAAAGCTCTAAACAAGTGTGGTACACAGTAGGTACTGTGTGAATTTGAAAGATAATCTGGAATGCTAAAATAAAACTTGCATTTATAACATTGTAAGTTCATCACCCATTTTACCAGTTTAATTACACAGAAGAATTCAGGAAAGGAGATTAAGAGTGTGAAAACAAGAAAAAAATACTAAAGAGACTGAGGGGAAGTAAAAAGTCATTGTTGATCTTTTGAAAGGCAGAAATGCATGTAAAAAACTTTTCTTTAAGTATACTTCAGAAGGAAGCCTTTGAAATTCAACATAAATAGAAGATTATTCTCCACAGAGAGAAATATGCTTGCAGGTTCATTTCCTTGTAAGTGCAAGGAGACTAACAGAACCAGAGTTAAAAAAAATCTATTACAGATATTATTGACATTGCCTCTCATTAGCTTTGTTCACCCACAAAAGTAACTGACAAATACAAATGTTGGTTAATATAAGTACAGAGTAGATTTTTTAATAAGTGTTCTTATTTTTTTTTATTTTGATGGTTCAAATGTGAAGACATGTTTCAAAATTATACTAATCATTTTGAAGTATGAATGCCACAAAGAGAAATACAAAAGAAGGAAATAAATTTCATTAGGTTAGGAATTCCATGAATAAATCAAAGAAGGTAAGAACCACACTGTGAAAATGTTAAGGAGTCAAGAATTATATACATCTTCCATATGCCATCCTGAAAGGCCAAGTACATTATCATGGAAAACTTGGAAGTGATTTAAAAGTCTCCTAAAAGGCAAAGGTTTCAGGTGTTATCAGCTGATATTATTTAAGGAGTAATCAAGCTCCATGCTTAGAAAATACTATCAAAGATAGAAAATAATAAGGCAAATGACCTTTCCATGTTCTTACTTTTTTTAATGTTTTTATAATCCTGTAAAGCAGACAACCTGTCTGTGTGGGTGGGCTTACCATGAATTAGAGTTTCAAATGAGATTATATAGAATAAACCCTTCTAAATCAGAAAGTGACATCAAAGTTAATTAAAAATATGAAAGTAGAAAGCCCTATCCAAAATGGTGATAAATTTTAACAAGCTGATGATATATCTGTTATTGGTAGAGTGTGCTTAATTAATTTAAAAATGGAGAATGAGACAGAAGGTACCAAACTATTACAAACATTCACAGGAGGCCTTATTTATAAAGTTTATGGTTTTAGAAACAACTTTTCATCCCATAAATTTAGTTGACCTTTTGAGAGGAAAGAGTGTAATAAATACTGCTTTTGGGGAGTCATTAGGGCTATGAATTTTAACTATATCTATAGGAAAGAATGGATAACCACTGAAATAGTGAATTGTAACACCACCCAAGATTTTCACAGAAAACATCTCTGTTGTCTAGAGCTGTGAAATAGCACCATATTCCTTTTTGCTTCAGTTTAGTAACAAGCTGGTAATTATTAGTAAAATTTAGTGATTTATTTCTCCTGAGAAATACAATCTACTTCTCATTCACCTGAATCTCAACAGCTGGTAGAAAGTATAAGAAGGGTTCTTGTCTCAGGGGTTTGCACCACAAGTTTTCTTCAACTTCCATGTTTGATTTATACTAAAGTTTATATATTTTCAATAAAAAATATCTGGTAAAGGACAAAATGCTATAAATAAAATATAACCTGGTAACAGGTAATCAAAAAACTCCATTTTTGTAATTTGTTACTTTCTTCTAGTTTTATTTATTGACTCAAATTTTTCCTCAGCATCTGCTTATTTCAAAACATTGACACATAAAGTAAAATTTTGGCTTGAACCTGCAATTTCACCACTGTAGAAAACTGCATCTTGTGCTCTGTGAAAGATCCCTCTTCTAATATATATCAGCAAGCCTTCTGTGACTTAGCATCAGTAGCCTAGCCCTCTTTAAGGTTAAATAACCTCCTCATGGTCACATAGCCACTACACATATCAAGCATAGAAATTAAATGTAGGTCTTGATGATTCTAAGGCCAGCCTTTAATCCATTAAATTAAAAATGATTCTCCATAGTAAAATATGTGTATATAATACATATGTGTATATATGAATGCACATGATGTGTCTTAGAATCTATATAATTATATGCATATCACTTTTTACTTCTGCTTTTCAATTGAATTTGGATAGTATGTCATCTGTTACATATATTTTAATATTGGTATATAATAATCTATGATATTGTTATAATAATATCTAGAATACATTTTACAAAAAAGCAATTTCCCTCTTTATCCCTTCTAATTAAATCATTTTAAAATTTTTGTCTGAGATAATAATTACTCTTACTTTTGTTTATCTTTAGCTGAAGCATGATAGATTCTGCTCCAATCTTTACCTCAACTCTATGTGTTTCCTTGTTTTAAAAGTATTTATTTTAAACAGCATTGTGGAATTCTGGCTTTTAATTCAGTCTGCTATTCTTCTCTATTTTTTGTGTGAGTTAATTCCATTCATATTCAATATGATTGCTATGCTTCTCTCCATTTTATTTTTTCCTGTTTATCCTTCTTTTCCTCTTCTTTCTACCTTTCCCTGTTCACAAAAGTTTTAACTTTTCACTATACTTCCTTGAGTTCACCCTTCCTTTTGTATGCCCCCCTACCCTTCTTACTTCTCCATAGAGTAAGTAGGTTCCTATAGCTAAATGAGTGCAAACATTATTTCTGCTTTGTGCCAATTCTAAAATAGTAAGGTGCAAGCAATGGCCACCCCGTTCCTATCTTCCCTTCCACTGTATTGACTCATATGCCTCCTCCTGAGAGATAAGTTATCCCCAGCTTTCTCGCCTTTCTTTTCTTTCCCCAGTGTATTCCTTTATTATATCTTGATTTTCTTTTTTTGTTTGGCTATTATTTGGGGTTTTTTTGGGGGGGGGAAGGGATACCATTCTATCATATTCAACTTATTTCCTGCTTTCTTTCTATGTGTACTTATATTCACTACCCTAAATATGATAAAGTTTTAATTATCTTCAGTACTGTAAGTATCCAAAAATGTTTGATATCTTATATAATCCAGTTGCCATATATATCTTAAGTATCTTAGTCCTGGAAGAACAAAAGATCAAGAATATCAAGGGAATTAATTTTTAAAAAATGTGAATGATGGGTGCCTAGCAGTACCAGATCTTAAACTGTACTATAAAGTAGTGGTCTTCAAAACAATATGGTACTGACTAAGAGACATAAGGGTGGATCAGTGGGATAGACTATGGGTAAATGACCTCAGCAAGCTAGTGTTAGATAAGCTCAAGAACTCATTATTTGAAAAAAACTGCTTGGAAAATTGGAAAACAGGGAAAATTGAAAATTTGGAAAATATGGAGGAAAATTACGTTTAGATCAACATATCATACCCTATTTCAATAAGAATTAATATTGGTTAAATATAGAGGAAAATAATAGATAAATTAGGTGAACATAGATCAGTATACCTGTCAGATATATGGGAAGGGAAGGAAGTTAAGACAAAGCAAGAGACAGAGAACATTACCAAATGTAAAATGAATGATTTTGAAAATATCCAATTAAAAAGCTTTTGTACATACAGCACCAATGCAACAAAATGGGAAAATATTTTTTGTAAGAAAATTCTCTGACAAAGGTTTAATTTCCCAAATATATCAGGAAATAACTCAAATTTACAAAAATCAAGCCATTCCCCAATTGACAAATGGTCAAGGGGTATGAATAAGCAATTTTCAGATGAAGAAATCAAAACTATGCATAAGCACATAAAAAAGTGTCCTAAATCTCTCAAGTAGAGAAATGCAAATCAAAACAATACTTAAGTACCACCTCACACATAGCAGATTGGCCAATATGACAGCAAAGGAAAGTGATAGATGTTGGAGGGAATGTGGCAAAATTGTGAAACTAATACACTGCTGGTTTAGTTGTGAATTCATCCAATCATTATGGAGTACAATTTGGAATTATGTGCAGAAGGTTTTAAAAGAATGCCTGGCCTTTGATCAGGTCATGCCAGTCCTAGGTTTGTACCCCCAAATGGTAATAAAGAAAAAAAAAACTCTTGTACAAAAATATTTATAGCCATGCTCTTTGTGGTGGCAAAAATTTGGAAAATAAGAAGGTTCTGTCTATTGGGGAATGGATAAACAAGATGTGGTATCTGATGGTGATGGAATACTATTGTGCTGTAAGGAATGATGAACTGGAAGATTTCAATTTGAACTGGAATGACTTCCAGGAATTTATATAGAATGAAATGAGCAGAACCAAGAGAACATTGTACACCAAAACTGAGACACTGTAGTACAATCAAATATAATGGACTCCTTTACTAATAACAATGCAAAGACCCAGGACAATCCTAAGGGACTTATGAGAAAAAATGCCATCCACATCCAGATAAAGAACTTCTGCTTTTCTATCCAGATAGAAAAGCAGAAGGAAAAGATATGATTTATTATATGGTTCAATAAATATATGACTGGGGTTATGACTTTAGAAGAACACTATTACAAATATGAATAATATGGAAATATATTTTGAACAATGGCATATGCAAAACCCAGTAAAATTGCTTGTCAGCTCTGGGAGAGGGTATGGAAGAGTGAAAAGAATGAACATGAATCTTGTAACTATAGAAAAATATTCTAAATAAATTTAAATATAAAATAAATTAAAAATTAAGTATCTTAGTCATTACTTAATCAGTTTAACCTCATTGATTCTTTTGATTGCCTTGATATCTTAAGTATCTCTTATATCAACCTTACCTTAAGTATTCTAGTTTTTACTTTCCTATCTAGGAATGTGCTTAGTTTAACCCAAATGAGTCACTTGAGTTGTTTGTTATTCCTGTTGTTGTTTTTCCTGTTTATCATTTTATTTTTCTTTTGAATGTCAGATGGGGTAATTGAATTTTCTTTTAAGCACTGATCTTTTCATCAGGAATGTCAGGAAGTCCTCTGTTTTATTAAATGGGCATTTCTTTCTCTGGAATATTATGCTTAGTTTTGCTGAGTAGATGATTCTTGTTGTAATCCTACATCCCTTGCCTTTTATAATATTCCATTCCATGCACTCTGTCCCTTTAATGCAGAAGTAGCTAGGCCCTATTTAATCCTGAATATGGCTCCATAATATTTGAAATTGTTTTTTTTCCTAGTTTGCTTACAATATTTTTTCATTAGGCCAAGAGTTCTTGAATCTTTCTATAATAGTCCTGGAATTTTTAAATTTTGGAGTTCTTTCATGGTGAGAGTGGCAGATTCTTCTTATGTCTATTTCCCTCCTTCTGTTCAAGAACATGAAAGCAATTTTCCCTGAAAATTTTTCAAAATATGGTGTGCAGGAAAAGACCAGAACTTAGTGGAAATTTTGATATCCAATCACAGAAAGCAAGAGAAACATGAAAAGGTAAATATGAAAGAAAGGAAAAAGGAGATAAATCTTATCTTTTTCTTTAAGTCAAACTCTCTTCTATAAGGACTACATTTATATCAAATTATATGTATATACATATATATATATTAATATGTGGGGAAAATATATTGTGTAACTCTCAAAAATTGTATCCATCATAAGAGTAGTTAGAAGAATCATGCATAGGGAAAGATTGGGGCATCAAGAAGATTTGTTGAAAGGGGGGAAAAAGAAAAAGAGAGGGGGAATCATTGATGATACTAAGATTTACTTCAAGAAATGGGGGGGAACTAAATAGAATAATCTTTCCAACACAAAGATACACATGGGAAGGAGAGGGGAAGAATTCTCATATGAGAAGGAGAGGAAGAGAGCTCAAAGTGGTATTACTTAAACCTTACTCTCAGTGAAATCGACTATGATACGGAAGAACATCTACATCCATTGGGATCCTGAATTCTATCTTATCCAACAGATTAAGAGAGAAAGGAAAATTAAGGAGGGGTTGGGGGTAGGGAGTACAAAAAGAGAGGGAAGGAGAGGGGGGAGGGGAAGGGCACATAAAAAGGGAGGGGCCAGAAAGGGAAGCATATCAAGGGAGGGGACTAGAGTGACTAACCTAAAGTAAATCACGGGTTCAAAAGGTTATAGCTAAAGAATAAAGGTCAGAATTAGGGGAAGATATCAAAATGCCAGGGAATCTACAAGTAACAATCATAACTTTGAATGTGCATGGAATGATCTCACCCATAAAACATAGACAAATAGCAGATTGGATTAGAACTCAAAACCCTACCATATGTTGTCTTCAAGAAACACATATCAGGTGGGTTGATACTCACAAGATTAGAATTAAAGGATGGAGTAAGACCTTTTGGGCCTCAAATGATAGAAAGAAGGCAGGAGTTGCAATCATGATATCTGATCAAAAGGGATAGGGAAGGTAAATATATTCTGGTAAAAGGGAGTATAGACACTGAGGAATTATAACTAATCAGCATGTATGCACCAAATGATATAGCATCCAAATTTCTAATGGAGAAACTAGGAGAATTGATGGAGGAAATAGACAGTAAAACCATATTAGTGGAAGACTTGAAACAACCAATATCAAATTTAGATAAATCAAACCAAAAAATAAATTAAAAAGAGGTAAAAGAGGTGAATGAAATTTAGAAAAATTAGAGTTAATAGACATATGAAGAAAAATAAATAGGGACAAAAAGGAATACACCTTCTTCTCAGCACCACATGCCACATTCACAAAGATAGATCATACACTGGGTCACAGAAACATGGCACTCAAATGCAGAAAAGCAGAAATAATAACTGCAGCCTTTTCAGATCACAAGGCAATAAATATATTGATCAGTAAGGGTACATGGAGAGCCAAATCAAAAATTAATTGGAAATTGAATAATATGATACTCCAAAATTGGTTAGTTAGAGAAGAAATCATAGAAACAATTAATAATTTCATTGAGGAAAATGACAATGGTGAGACATCCTTTCAAAACTTATGGGATGCAGCCAAAGAAGTACTCAGAGGAAAAATGATATGCTTGAGTGCATATATTAATAAATTAGGGAGAGCAGAGATAAATGAATTGGAAATGCAAATAAAAAAACTTGAAAGAGAACAAATTAAAAAACTCCAGAAGAAAACCAAATTACGGATCCTAAAAATTAAGGGAGAAATTAATAAAATGGAAAGTGATAGAACTAGTGGACTAATAAACAAGACTAGAAGCTGGTACTTTGAAAAAACAGACAAAATAGACAAAGTACTGGTCAATCTAATTAAAAAAAGGAAAGAAGAAAGTCAAAAAGGCATCAAAGATGAAAAGGGGGACCTCATGTCCAATGAAGAAGAAATTAAAGCAATCATTAAAAACTTCTTTGCCCAACTACATGGCAATAAATATACCAACCTGGGTGATATGGATGAATATTTACAAAAATATAAATTGCCTAGACTAACAGAAGAAAAAGTAGAATTCTTAAATAATCCCATATCAGTAAAAGAAATCCTACAGGCCATCAAAGATCTCCCTAAGAAAATTTTCCCAGGACCTGATGTATTTACAAGTGAATTCTATCAAACATTCAAAGAACAGCTAACTCCAATACTATACAAACTATTTGACATAATAAGCAAAGAGGGAGCTCTACCAAATTCCTTTCATGACACAAACATGGTACTGATTCCAAAGCCAGACAGGCCAAAAAACAGAGAAAGAAATTTATAGACCAATCTCCCTACTGATTCCAAAGCCATACATGCCAAAAAACAGAGAAAGAAATTTATAGACCAATCTCCCTAATGAATATAGATGTAAAAACTTAAATAGGATACTAGCAAAAAGACTCTAACAAGTAATCAGAAGCATCTTCCACCATGATCAAGTAGGATTTATACCAGGGATGCAAGGCTGGTTCAATATTAGGAAAACCATCCACATAACTGACCACATCAACAAGCAAAATGACAAAAATTACATGATTATCTTAATAGATGCAGAAATAGCCTTTGATAAAATACAACAACCATTCCTATTAAAAATACTAGAAAGCATAGGAATAGAAGAGTCATTCCTAAAAATAATAAACAGCATATATCTAAAACCATCAGCTAATATCATCTGCAATGGGGATAAACTAGATGCATTCCCAAAAAGATCAGGAGTGAAACAAGGATGCCCATTATCATCCTCTATTATTTGACACTGTAATAGAAAAACTAGCAGTAGTAATTATAAAAGAAAAAGAAATTGAAGGCATTAAAATAAGCAAGGAGGAGACCAAGTTATCACTCTTTGTGGATGACATGATGGTCTACTTAAAGAATCCTAGAGATTCAACTAAAAAGCTAATCGAAATAATCAACAACTTTAGCAAAGTTGCAGGATACAAAATAAACCCACATAAGTCATCAGCATTAGTATATATTTCCAACACAGCTCAGCAGCCAGTACTAGAAAGAGAAATCTAATTCAAAATCACCTTAGACAAAATAAAATACTTAGGAATCTATCTCCCAAGGCAAACACAGGAACTTTATGAACACAACTACAAAACACTCTCCACACAACTAAAACTGGAATTGAACAATTGGAAAAACATTAACTGCTCATGGGTTGGACAAGCCAATATAATAAAAATGACCATCCTACCCAAACATATTTATATATTTAGTGCCATACCCAATGAACTCCCAAAATTTTTTTTACTGATTTAGAAAAAAACATAACAAAGTTCATGTGGAAGAACAAAGGATCAAGGATATCCAGGGAAATAATGAAAAAAAAAATAAAAAAGAAGGGGACCTTGCAGTCCTAGATCTCAGACTATATTATAAAGCAGTGGTCATCAAAACAATTTGGTACTGGCTAAGAGACAGAAAGGAAGATCAGTGGAATAGACTGGGGGTAAGTGACCTCAGCAAGATAGTATATGACAAACCCAAAGATCCCAGCTTTTGGGACAAAAATCCACTATTTGAGAAAAACTGTTGGGAAAATTGGAAGACAGTGTGGGAAAGATTAGGTTTAGATCAACACCTCACACCCTACACCAAGATAAATTCAAAATGGGTGAATGACTTGAACATAAAGAAGGAAACTATAAGTAAATTAGGCAAACACAGAATAGTATACAGGTCAGACCTTTGGGAAGGGAAAGATTTTAAAACCAAGCAAGACTTAGAAAGAGTCACGAAATGCAAAATAAATAATTTTGATTACATCAAATTAAAAAGTTTTTGTACAAACAAAACCAATGTTACCAAAATCCAAAGGGAAGCAACAAATTGGGAAACAATCCTCATAAAAACCTCAGACAAAGGTTTAATTACTCAAATTTACTCAAAAAAGAGTTAAATCAATTGTACAAAAAATCAAGCCATTCTCCAATTGATAAATGGGCAAGGGACATGAATAGGCAGTTTTCAGATAAAGAAATCAAAACTATTAATAGGCACATGAGAAAGTGTTCGAAATCTCTTTTAATCAGAGATATCCAAATTAAAACAACTCTGAGGTATCACCTCACACCTAGCACATTGGCTAACATGACAGCCAAGGAAAGTAATGAATGCTGGAGGGTATGTTGCAAAGTATGGACACTAATTCAGTGCTGGTGGAGTTGTGAACTGATCCAACCATTCTGGAGGGCAATTTGGAACTATGCCCAAAGGGAAATAAAAGACTGTCTGCCCTTTGATCCAGCCAAAGCACTGCTGGGTTTGTACCCCAAAGAGATAATAAGGAAAAAGACTTGTACAAGAATATTCATAGCTGTGCTCTTTGTGGTTTCCAAAAATTGGAAAATGAAGGGATGCTTTTTCAATTGGAGAATGGCTGAACAAATTGTGGTATATGTTGGTGATGGAATACTATTGTGCAAAAAGGAATAATAAAGTGGAGGAATTCAATGGAGACTAGAACATCCTCCAGGAAGTGATGCAGAGTGAAAGGAGCAGAACCAGGGTAACATTTTACACAGAGACTGACACACTGTGGTACAATCGAATGTAATGGACTTCTCCATTAGTGGCAATGCAATTTCCCTGAACAATCTGCAGGGACTTAGGAGAAAAAACCCTATCCACAAACAGACAAAAGGTGGGAGTAAAAACACTGATGAAAAGCAACTGCTTGACTACAGGGGTTGAGAGGATATGACTGAGAAGAGACTCCAAATGAACACTCTATTGCAAATACCAACAACATGGAAATGGGTTAGAATGAAAAATACTTGTGATACCTAGTGGAATCACTCATCGTCTATGGGATAGGTGGGTGTGGGGGGAGAAAATGATCTTTGTCTCCAATGAATAATGCTCAGAAAAGACCAAATAAAATAATGTCATAAAAAAAGTGTTTCATCACCTTGAAGTTCCCAGTACTAATAAAATGACTCAGTCCAAAAAAAAAAAGAAGAAGAAGAAGGAGAAGATAACCAAATTGACAGTATCGAAGATGAAAAGGGAGACCTCACCTCTAATGAAGAGGAAATTAAGGCAATCATTAAAAACTATTATGCACAACTATATGGCAATAAATATGGCAATCTAGGTGATATAGATGAATATTTACAAAAATATAAATTGCCTAGACTAACAGAGGAAGAAATAGACTACCTAAACAACCCCATATCAGAAAAAGAAATTGAAAAAACCATCAAAGAACTCCCTAAGAAAAAGTCCCCAGGTCTAGATGGATTCCCAAATGAATTCTATCAAACATTCAAAGAACAGCTAATCCTTATTTTATACAAACTCTTTGAGAGAAAAGCCAAGAAGAGGTTCTACCAAATTCCTTTTATAACACA
This sequence comes from Monodelphis domestica, assembly GCF_027887165.1. Classification (NCBI taxonomy): domain Eukaryota; kingdom Metazoa; phylum Chordata; class Mammalia; order Didelphimorphia; family Didelphidae; genus Monodelphis; species Monodelphis domestica. The sequence continues at coordinate 463,974,443 of NC_077229.1, read as the reverse complement.
AATTTGGTACTGATTCCAAAGCCAGGCCGGCCAAAAACAGAGAACAAAAATTACGGTCCAATCTCCTTAATGAATATAGATGCAAAAATTTTAAATAGGATACTAGTAGTATTTATACCAGAAATAGAAGGATGGTTCAATATTAGGAAAACCATCCACATAAATGACCATATTAACAAGCAAACTGACAAAAATCACATGATTATCTCAATAGATGCAGAAAAAGCCTTTGACAAAATACAAGTCATTCCTATTGAAAACACTAGAAAGCATAGAAATAGAAGAGTCTTTCCTAAAAATGATAAACACTATATACCTTAAACCATCAGCAAACATCATCTGCAATGGGGTAAACTAGAAGCTTTCCCAATAAGATCAGGAGTGAGACAAGGATGCCCATTTTCACTTCTATTATTTAACATTGTACTAGAAATGCTAGCTGTAGCAATTAAAGAAGAAAAAGAAATTGAAGTTATTAAAATAGGTAATGCAGAGACCAAGCTATCACTCTTTGTGGTTGATATGACAGTCTACTTAAAGAGTCCTACAGAGTCAACCAAAAAGCTAGTCGAAATAGTCAAGAACTTCAGCAAAGTCACAGGATACAAAAAAAAAAACCCACATAAGTCATCAGTATTTCTATATATCTCCAACCCATCTCAGTAGCAAGAATTAGAAAGAGAAATTCCATTTAAAATCACCCTAGACAATATAAAATACTTAGGATTCTACCTGCCAAGACAAGCACAGGAACTATATGAACACAAGTACAAAACACTCTCCACACAATTAAAACGAGACCTAACAATTGGAAAGGCATCGATTGCTCATGGGTAGGACAAGCTAACATAAGAAAAATGATAATCCTACCGAAATTAATTCATTTATTTAGTGCCATACCCATTGAATTACCAAAAAAAACATTTTTACTGAATGAGAAAAAAAACATAAAGTTTTTTTGGAAGAACAAAAGATCAAGGATACCCAGGGAGATCATGAAAAAAAATGTGAAGGAAGAAGGCCTTGCAGTACCAGATCTCACACTATATAATAAGGCAGTGGTCATCAAAGAAATTTGTTACTGGCTAATAGACAGAAAGAAGGATCAATGGAAGAGATTTGGGGTAGGTGACCTCAGCAAGACAATCTATGAAAACCCCAAACATCCCAGCTTTTGAGACCAAAATCCAGTATTTAAAAAACTGCTGGGAAAATTAGAAGATAGTATGGGAGAGATTAGGTCTGGATCAACATCTTACAACCTACACCATGATAAGCTCAGAATGGGTGAATGGCTTGAATATAAAGAAGGAAACTATAAGTAAATTAGGTAAACACAGAATAGTATGCATGTCATATATTTGGGAAAAGAAAGACTTTAAAACCAAGCAAGAAGTAGAAAAAAATATAAAATGTAAAATATATTATTTTGATTACATCAAATTAAAAAGTTTTTGTACAAACAAAACCAATGCAACCAAAAGTAGAAAGGAAGCAACAAATTGGGAAACAATCTTCATAACAAAAACCTCTGACAAAGGTCTAATCACTCAAATTTATAAAGAGCTAAATCAATTGTTCAAAAAATCAAGCCATTCTCCAATTGATAAATGGGCAAGGGACATGAATAGGCAGTTTTCAGATAAAGAAATCAAAACTATTTATAAGCACATGAAAAAGTGTTCTAAATCTCTGATAATCAGAGATTATGAAATAACTCTGAGGTATCACCTCACACCTAGCACATTGGCTAACATGACAGCAATGGAAAGTAATGAATGCTGGAGGGGATGTGGCATTGCTGGTGGAGTTGTGAATTGATCCAATCATTCTGGAGGGCAATTTAGAACTATTCCCAAATTGCACTAAAAGACTGTCTGCCCTTTGATCCAGCCATAGCACTGCTGGGTTTGTACTCCAAAGAGATAATAAGGAAACTACATGTACTAGAATATTCATAGCTGTGCTCTTTGTGGTGGCAAAAAAAAAAAATGGAAAATGAGGGGATGCCCTCCAATTGGGAATGGCTGAACAACTATGGTATATGTTGCTGATGGAATACTATTGTGCTCAAAGGAAATAATAAAGTTGAGGAATTTAATGGGAACTGGAATGATCTCCAGGAATTGATACAGAGCGAAAAGAGCAAAATCAGGAGATCATTGTACACAGAGACTGATTCACTGTGGTACAATCAAACGTATGGACTTCTCCATTAGTGGAAATTCAGTGATCCTGAACAACTTGGAGGGATCTATGAGAAAGAACACTATCCATCTTCAGAGGAAATACCATGGGAGTAGAAACACAGAAAAAAAAACAACTCCTTCATTACGTGGGTCAAGGGGATATGGTCAAGGATGTAGACTCTAAATGAACATCCTAATGTAAACATTAACAACTGGGAAATAGGTTTTGATCAAGGACACATGTAATACCCAATGAAATTGCCTGTCAGCTACGAGGAGGGTGGAGTTAGGGGAGGGATGGAAATAATATGATTCTCATAACCAAGGAATAATGTTCTAATTTGACTAAATAAACAAATTTAAAAAATGAAAATGTATTTTATAAATAACAAATCAATATGTTTATAGATAATGAGAAAACATGTAAAGAAATAATCTTGATTATTAAATTTTATTTCCCTTTAAGGACAGGTAAAGAAATATGCTGGTTGAGAAGGTTTTCATTTCATGTAATACTGCTAAACTTAATTACTATTTTCTTACTTTACTTTTTTATCTTCATTTTCTTCATTGAATTTTGGTTGTTTGGCCATACTTTCCTCAATTTCACTTAGAGGCTGTTTAGACAAAAAACATTTCCATGGAAGTTTGCTTCTTCCTCCCTTTTAGAACATTTTGATAATATGTGAAATGTGTCATTACACTGCTCCAAACTATTACCTATTGCAACTTTTTTCAAGGTATGTCTTTTCAATAAACTGCTTAATATTTTCCCGGATCCTCAATATTTCCTTAATATTGCTTGTACTAATTACTTCATCCATCTCAGCTTCCTCCCCACTAATTCCTTGCAAAACCTGATTATGTCACTACTGCTGTAACTCCTTCTATTCTTCCGGAATCAATTCTTCACTGTGCTTCTTGATGAGGTCTTCAATGTCAAGTAAAATCAATTCAATACAGATGCTCACAGGGCCAAATAAACACTGAATTAAAGAAGAAAGCCTTGTTTAACTTGTAAAACCTAAAGTATAGCAGACTATCTAGTGGAGGGTGGTGGGAGTACATGATTCAAATATCCACTTGTGACTTAAAGCAAAAATTCCTGATCATGATTGCTCATATCTCAAATTGCTCATTACTTAAGGTGCTCATGTATCAAGATACCTCTGTACTGATATTTCTTCTTTTCCTATGCTGCCTTTTATCAGGATATAATTACCTTCCTTTTCTCTTTTAATCAGATTTATTTTTTCTTTATCTTTGTCAGAGAACATGATTGCTATTCCTGTCTTCTTTTACTCAGTTGATACCCAATAAATTCTGTTATAGTTTCTTATCTTTACCCTGTGGATACATGTCTCATGTTTTTTCTTTAAAACAATATATAGTGGGATTTTAATTTTTAATCCATTCTGCTGTGTAATAATTAAAAATAATATTATTTCTACCCATATATGTATATTTTTTAAAGTTTATTGGAAGGGTAGACAATGTTCTTATAAGTAACCTGACTGTGTGGTGCCTAGCCTGCCAGTATCTTTCTCATTCCCCCTCATCTGCCTGCTCTGTCTCTTCTCCTCGTGGTTCCCCCTATTCCTCCTGTTGGTCTTCCTGTCATTCTCCTGATTCTTCCCCAAACCTTAATTTTTATTGACATATAGAACATACACCAACGCAACATTGGTGCAATTGTGCTATGTCAGGAATGTTTGATAGACAGGTAAAGTTACTCAGGTGGGGAAAGGGATAAGCTTCCTTGACATAGCTATCTGCTTTCAGTGCAAGAGTGAATTCATCCCATTTACATTCACAGTTGGTGAATTCCCCATCATTTTTATTTCCTCCTTTAATCCTGCCCTTTCTCCTTTCACTCTTTCCCTCTATTCCAGTGTTTTGTTTTTAATCAGTCCCCTTTCTCCCTGCTTCATTTTACTTCCCTTACCAATGCCTCTCTGCTTATTTCTGTCCTACTTCTCTTTGCAGTCTTTTAATCATCCCTTCAAATTTTCTTTCCCTTATATTACTCCACTCCACACACACTGCTTTCTTATTCCCCATCTACTTTCTATAGGGTCAGATAGGATTCTATACCCCATAGATTTGGCTCTTCTTACTTCTCTAATGTGATTCCAATGAGAGTAAGTTTTAAGTATCACCTTTCACCACCCTCTTCCTCCCCTTCTTGTAATATTGTTCTCCCCCTCCAAAAATGTCTTTATATGGTAAAATTTACTCTATTTTACCTCTTCCTTTGTATTTCTCTTAGTAAAATCCTCTTTTCCTCCTAATTTATTTTTACATATCATCCTATACAGGTTAATATCACATCCTATGTCTATGTATACTTCTTCTATCTACTATGATCATGAAAACAATTATTAAGAGTTACATATATAATTTTTACACATAGGAGTATAATCAATTTTATCTTATTGAAGCCCTTAATTTTTTCTCTTTCTTATTTACCTTTTTATCATTCTCTTTAATTTTGTATTTGGGTATCAAATTTTCTGTTGGATTCTGGTGTTTTCTTCAGGAATGCTTGTAAATCTATTATGTTAATATTTTAAATCTATTATTAATATATTAACCATGTGTTATCATTAAATATATAATTAAATATTAACATAGAATTACATAACAATAATATATATTTAATCAATATACATATCATTAATATATTTTATTAAATATCCATGCTTTCCTCTAAAATACATAGTCTGTTTTGATTGGTAGGTGATTTTTGATTGCAGATCCATTTCTCTTGCCTTCCTGGAATATCACGTTCCAAGGTTTGCAGAACTTCAGTGTGGAAGCTGCCAGATCCTGTATAAAATTCTGACCAGGACTCCATGATATCTGAATTATTTCTTTCTGACTGTTTGTAGTTTTTTCTCCTTGACATGGAAATTCTTGAACTTGGCTTCAACTGCCAAGTGAGGCCAGTGCTCTGGAACTCTGAACCTCAAGTCCAGGGCTTATGATTTCCAGGGATATGTTTGTGGTCCTTTTTCTTTAGTGAAGCCTGTCTCCTAAAATTTGGAGTTTGCTTAGGTCTTGGCTTTGTGTCTGGAATGGTAGGTGGGGGTTGAAGTGATCAACTTATGCTTGACTTGTGCATTTTCACAACTTATAACATAGAAATCTCCTCTCTCTTCCTTTCATATTGTGTTCAATGAGAAAGTCCCTTTGCTCATCCTTTTTTTGACTTCTGTCCTTTTGAGATGATTATTTAAAAATTTGTTTGGAAGGATACTTAGACCAACTTCAGAATTTCCCTTCTACTAAAACCAGAATCTTGCCTCTCACTCTCCTTTTATACTTTAAAAAAGGCTTAATATGTTTTTTCATAACTCCATAAGTATAATGAAAATTTATTTTCTTGCCATCTCAATGGGCATAACAAAGGGTAGAAGAAAGAATACTTATACACCTAAATAAAAGCTAAAAATGAATTTAAAAAATAAAAAATAATAATATTTTTATTGCTAATCTCACAAAAATGATGACTGGAAGTATTTTGAGGAATTTATAGTTAGAGTACTCTGGTTAGAGATTTATATATATATATATATATATATATATATATATATATATATATATGTACAAAAATGATAATATACAGGAAAGTGGGAAGTATAAACTTTCCATTAATCAATATACAATAACTTTGGCACATATGGTATACTTAACGAAGTTGGCATTGTTTTATTGTTCTCATTAATATAAGAATTAATATTGGATTAAACTACTTGCGATTTTTAAGTTCTCTCCCTACCTCAATTTCTAATTCTATAAATCTATTTGCATTCATCATATCCTTTTATCACAGCAACCAGAGGGATCTAAGGAGCCAATGATCATTTCCTTTAAATGTGAGTTATTTTTTATTTGAAATTATGAAAGTTAAAGTATCATTCTTTGGTTTGACTAAATTATCTTTCAATTTTTTTTCAATGTTTTCAACATAAGCACTAAAAACTAATATGGAAAAGTGATATCACTTCATCTTTCAAAAATGTTTAGGGAACTCAATCATGAAGTCTCATTCTCTTATTTTATATACTGAAATACTCCAGGTAAGCCTGTCCTTTTTTCCATATAATTTTCAATGTTTTTTTAAGGAAAAAGGAAAGCTTACTTTCTGTGTTTCTTTAACATTCTAGTATTTTATCAGAGGCTTCAAAGAATCAAATAATACATCACATGCAATTGCAACAAAGATTAGATATCTTCTTCCTGACAATTCTGTCTGATTCACTTTATAACTACTTATTCATTGATGATGCTATTTGTCAGTTATGTAGCAATGGAAGCCAGCCCCAGCATGACTTATGCACACATTGGGCAGTTTCTTATATGCTTTCTGATGGTACCAGTGCTGCTCATTAAATGAGGCTACAGGAAATTTTGGGTATGAACATTTTTTTCACTATCTACCTGCCTAAAAAAGACCTCTAGACTAAAAAAGCTCTATGGTTTTTATTTTACAGTATTATTATTATTATTATTATTGATATTTAATTGTGTCTCAATTAGGACAATGAAAAGGAGCCAATCTCCAAATTCATGATGCAACTCTTATGGATTGGTTTCAGTCAGATACAATGTTTGAATTTAGGATTTTGTTCAGGGTATTTTGAATGTAATATACTTAAGCTTAAATAATGGCAAAGGACTTCCTAAAGTCCAATGCTTTTGTAAAGAAAACAATATTGAGGCTCAGTGTTTAAATATAGTCAGGGAAGGTTCAAGAGACAGAAGGCATCAGAAAGTCTGGTCCATAGAAGGCAATTTGGAATTATTCCCAAAAAGCTATAAAGCAATGACTATCCTTTGATCCAATAATACCACTACAAGGTCGGTAAGCTTGAGAGTTAAAAAAAAAAAAGTGCAAAGTGGACCTAATTATACAAAACTATTTATAGCTGCTTTTTTGTAGTGACCCAAAAATTGGAATTTAAGGGGATGTCCATTGATTGGGGTATGGCTCAATGAATGAAGGTATATGATGGTGATAGGATATTATTATGCTCTAAGTGATGATGAAGAGGATATCAGAAATAGCTAGAAATATCTCCATGAACTGATGCAGATCAAAATAAGTAGAAACAGGATAACATTATACACAATAATAGCAATATTATGGAAAGATCAGCTGTAACAGACTTTGCTATTATCAGCAATACAATGAACCAAGACAATTTTGAGAGTCTAATAACAAAAAAATATATATGATCTACCTGCAGAGAAAGAACTGTTAGAGTAAGAATGCAGATTAAAGCATACAATTTTTCACTTATTTGGGTTTATGTTTGGGGGTTTTGGCTTCATAAGATTACTCGCTTACAAAGATGAGTAATATGAAATACATTTGTATGATAATACATGTATAATCCAAATTAAATTGCCTGCTTGCACTGGTTGGGGGAAGGGAAGGAAGAAAGAGAGATAAATTTTATCATATAACAGGAAATTAATTATGCTATGTTATTGTTAAAAAAAACAAGAATAATCAAATAAATAAAAGGAAAGTGTGATTCAGGGACTCAAAATGATAATTAAAAAAAAATAAATGAGAAGGAAGTGTCAAGGTTGGGCTGATACCTAAATTGCCTGTAATAAATCAATAGAGGACCTATGACAATAGACAGTTTATTTTAAATGTAGTAAATTCACAAAGATTCAACAGCAATTTCTCTTTCCCAGATCATAGAAATAAATATTATACAAAAATGTTGATTTTATACTTTGAGTATAACTTTGAAGTTCCTATTGCAAGAGACATAAAAATTGAATATTTCATTTGTATTTCATCACCTTGTCTCATGAATCCTCTAATAGCTTTATTTTCTCTAACTTCTTTTCTATCTCTTGCTTTTGTCTTTTTGTCATTCTCTTGATTAATTGGAAATATGACTTTTCTGTGATTTAGTTTTCTGTCTTTAGATTGTGGCAATTTATTTACTACTTAATTTTCTTTATGATTTCAATATGTTTATAAAGGTAACTGTGAGGTTGAAAAAATACAAAACCTAAATCATAAATGTACTGTATTATCAGGTTCCATGAGCCACCTTTCAGTCCCATACAGGACAGGGTGCCAGAAAAGTAAATTGACTTTCTCGAAAACACACACACACACACACACACACACACACACACACACACACACATACACACACATACCTATCCACTCCACACAAACTTAATATGTGTATTACATATGCATCCTACAAGAACTGCTGAGTTGTGGATCACAGAGGGTGTCTTAAGGATAGGCAAATAGAAGTATTATGTCTTATTTTTCCAAATAAACAAGAAGACATAAGTTTGGTCCTAAACATCAAATAGCATTGCTATCCTTAGACACATGTACCATTTTATATGAATTGATATTCAAAAGTGTGTGAGACATAATTTATGTGAAGATTGGATTTGGCTATCTCCTGATTATAACAATGAAGGTACTTAGCTCTTCCTTTATGGTGAAGATTAAATTGTAATTCCCTGTCTATTTTTAGATTTTAATCCCCAAAAGTATTAACTCAGTATTTAAAGTAAATCTGCCCAATTTAACTACAAAAGGTGTTAACTAACCAAAAGAGGTGCTAACTAACTACAAAAGGTGTTAGCTAACCACAAAAGGTATAACTAACTACAAAAAGTGTGAACACCCATTTCATACATTGAGTGAGCAGGTCTGGAGAGGAGTATCTGCTGTGATTGGTAGACGTAAAAATTTAGGGGAGGTGACAAAAGAGAAAAAGGTCTTTTAATAGAGGAAACAATGACACATGATATAGATTCATTCAGTCACTCAGAGATGTATTAAAGAATCAGTCACTTGGAATTGGGACTGGAAGACAGACACTTGAGGAGAGACTGGATGACAGACACTCAGACTTGGAGTGAAGACACTTGGCTGTGGAAATGGACCCCTGAAGGAGTTCGTGCAGGATACCTCAGACTGCTTTCCTTTTAAAAGGTCACCATGGGGAGTGATAGGATAACTTAGTTTCCTTGCCTTTCTGGAGGTGTGAACCTCCAAGAAAGGCCCATCATCTTGAGACTCCTTTCCCATGGCTGGGGCTTAAAATTCTGACTGGTTCAGAGGAAGCCAGAGCTTAGCTTTAGCTTTCTCTCTCTTTCTCTCTCTCTCTCTCTCTCTCTCTCTCTCTCTCTCTCTCTCTCTCTCTCTCTCTCTCTCTCTCTCTCTCTCTCTCTTTCTCTCTCTCTCTCTCTCTCCCTCTGTATGTGTTTGTCTCTACTTTCTCTCTTCCTAAATATCTTCCCTCTATTGTAAACAAACTACCATAAATTAAATTTACTTTAGTAATTCCTTTTGGGATTTAGAAATTAAATCCCTGGCAACCACCAATTCAATCCAACCACAATTAAATTTAACATTTAGCATGAGTTTATTTTGCAGAGAGGATTATCTAGACATATTTAAGTGTTTATACAAGTTTATATGAATCATAGTTTCCAATTTTCTTCAATGGCAATGAACACATTCTATTTCTCTTTTTTGTTACAGATAGATATATGTACATATAATATACACACATATGTTCAATTCCATTGAAGAAAAGTGGGAACTATGCTTTTTATAAAGTCATAGACCACATATGTATGTGTATGGAAGTATATGTGTTTGTAAATGATTACATTCACAATTACTGAAACAATATAGGAAGAAATCAATGTTTCACTAAAGAGTAGAAAATTTATAACTGATGATTGCCTTTGTAAATATTTGTAATGTTTAAAAAATAAATTTAAATGTTATTTTTTCCTCTGTGCCATATTCATTTCTTAACACTATAATTCTTCGTGTACAGATTGTGCACATTTACTACGAAGTTACAAAATTGAATTTTTTGAGTCATCTTTTTCAATGAACATTAAGGGATTCAGTGTCAATGGATTGTAAAGCACATTTGAAGTTGGATAAAAGGTAGAAGAAGACTGGAAAGACAGAAAGGGGACTGTTTATAAAGGATTTTAAATACTAGACTAAAGAATTTATATTTTACCATGTAGGTAGACTGGAGGTAGAGACCAATCAGAACACCTTTCCAATAATCCAGTTATTAGGTAATGAATACCTGCACTAGGAGTATGTCAGCACAGCAAAGGAGAGAAGAGAACTAACAAAAAAAAATGTTACAAAGGTAAAATGGACACGAAATAATAGTAGATTGAAAATGGTAGTGAATGGTTGAGGATGACAACTAGTTTATAATCCTGGGATCATGGTGATGTACATGATAGTAAATTAAGAAGGGGGAATTCAGGTTTGGTTATATTGAGTTCAAGATGTTTAAATGACATCAAGATATTTAATAGGCAGTTGGATATGAGAGTCTGAAAATCAGGAGAAAGCATTGAAATGCATAAGTAATTTTGAAAACAGTCAGCATGAAAATGTTATTTAAACCTATGTGCCTAATGAAACCATCAATGAAAAAGTGTAAAGTAAGAAAGGAACAAGATCCAGAACAGAATTATCAGATGTGAATCTGATGAATATCCAGAAAAGGAAAGTAGTGAACAGATACAGATTTGAGAAGATCCAGAATAGAATAATGTAAACAAATAACTAAAGAGAATATAATAGAGAAGAAAATAAAAGAAGGATGAGATTGAGAAAAGGATAGTAAATTTGGTTGTTAAGAGATGATGGGTATCTTTGGAAAGAGGAGTTTCAGTTATATGATGACATAGTTAGAGTTAGCCATAATCTCAAGTTAGGGAGGGAATGAGAGGAATGGAAATAGAAACATTAGGTGACCTTGAAGGTAACTGGATAGCTGAATATGAGCTAGAGCAAAGAAATGAAAACTCCTGGGGATCAGGAGACATGAAGCCAGTGGGCTGAATCAATGATTTACAATGAATAAGAGGTAGGTACAATATGAAATAGCATGGTGACATCATTAGACAAATTAGTCAGCTTAGCAGGATTAGAAGACAGAAAGTTTTCTCCATGTTGGTGCCCTTTCATATTCCTGATCTATATGTGTCCAGAAAGCATAGAGATCATATTTTTTTTTCAGTTTTCCTTATTAAAGATGTGTATTTGTAGAAAGTAAACTATCATTATAGGAGATAAAGTTCTTTTGTAACTTTTCCTACTGTACTATTTCACTAAATACCTTTCCTTTGAAAGAAATGTAACCTTTCCCTTACTACTAAAAGTATTCACATCATTGAAGGTTCATAAAAGATGATTTGAGAAGTTTAAAACCCCCCAAACCTAGAATTTAGTGTAGATGTTTGCTGGTGAGAGGAGTTTAGGGGCTAAACAGAAGGCACGCTTCTGAAAGAAGAAAGGTATGAATTAAAAGAAATATTTCCTTAATTCTGTATAAGGTAAAGATAAAACAGTCTTATTTCTTTTTTCTTTACTCTAAGTACCATTGATTTTCCTTTATATATTTGAGATATGAGAGTTAAGGCCATTTACTTCAAGTAAATACTTATCATGCTAGTGTAATGTTTAGCCTAATTATCCTGGTGTTTTATCTCCCATTGAGAGAAGTATAATTGGACAGATGGACTGAGTGCCTAGATTTGGTCAAATCAGTTGTGTTTCTGTCTCTCTGACCTCTCTTCCCAATATTGATTCATATATGATGAACATAATGCAAAAATGTACCCCTTGTTTTCCTATTTAAAGAAAAATACAATATAGCTTTTCTGTATTGATAAGCATGTCTACTTATGATAGATTTTTAAAATGTTTCAATGGGTTCATTGTTTTTCTTACAAGTGGAGGGTACCATCTCAATAGTAATGTTTGCATAGTCATGTCAGATGTTTTTGTATGGGTTAAGTATATGAATGTGGCTTGTGATTGGAATTGGTAGATGTGATATGAAGTCTGAATTACCTTTACAGAGAGTGGGAGAAGAATCATGCCTATACTTCCAGACCACTAGCTGGAGACAGAGAGGAGTGAGTTTGGTAATTTTATTTCATATTCAAAGAGTAAGAAAATGACCTCACTTTATTAGAGTTAAAAGTACAACACATTCAACTAAGGTTGATCAGACAAGCACAGTTTAGAGGACTAACATAGTTTGGGGGTAAATAGCCAGTAGAGACAACTGGGATAGAAATATCTCTAAATTTGTTAATGAAATAGTAAAATAGTAAAATGGTAAATGATAAATTAGTATAAAAGATGTATTTTGATTTGCACATGGATTAAATTTAAGTAAGGCAGAGTTGTGTCAAATCACTGACAGGTTTGAGGCCTATTGGTAACCCTGAAATTAGTTTAACCTATGTGCTAAAATGATTTTATCAGGATGTAACCACAACACATGTTACAGCTGTTTGGAGACACAGGGGAGAGTTGTGTGGTAGGTGGACATCAAAGATATAAAGTAACCCTGAGTTAAGGTATCAGAAAACCCTCACAACAAAGGTACTAGTCTTCCCTGAAGATTCTATATTCCCCAAAGCTTAGAAGTAAGCAATATCTTGGATAGTGAAGGCTTGATAATATCTCATCCCATATAAAATACTTTTATTTAGTTAGAATTCTATGTATATGAATTCCTTTTTAAATTTTTTATTTATTTAATTTAGACTATTTTTCCATGGTTACATGATATATGTTCTTTCCCTCACTTCCTCCATCCCCTCTCCTGTAGCCAATGAACAATTCCTTTGGGTTTTATATGCATCATTGATTAAGACCTACTTCCATATTATTAATATTTGCATTAGGGTGATTGTTAAGAGTCTACAACTCCAGTCATGTCCCCATCAAACCATGTGATCAAGCAAATATTTTGTTTCTGTGTTTCTATTCTCATAGTTCTTTGCCTAAATGTGGATAGCATTCTTTCTCATAAGCCCCTCGTAATTGTCCTGGATCATTGCATTGCTACTAGTAGAGAAGTTCATTACATTTTATTTGCCTCAGTGTATCAGTATTTATGTACAATGTTCTCCTGATTCTGTTCCTTTCACTCTGCATCAATTCCTGGAGGTCACTCCAGTTCACATGGAATTCTTCCAGTTCATTTTTTTTCCTGTCAGCAAAATAATATTCAATCACCAACAGATACCACAATTTGTTCAGCCATTCCCCAATTGAAGGGCATGCCCTCACTTTCCAATTTTTTGCCACCACAAAGAGCACAGATATAAATATTTTTGTACAAGTATTTTTCCTTATTATCTCTTTGGGGTACAAACCCAGCAATGGTGTGGCTGGATCAAAGGGTAGGCAATCTTTTAAAGCCCTTTGGGCATAGTTCCAAATTGCTCTCCAGAATAGTTAGATCAATTCACAACTCCACCAGCAATGCATTAATGTCCCAATTTTGCCACATTTCCTCCAACATTTATTACTTTACTTAGCTCTGATATTGGCGAATCTGCTAGGTCTCAGGTGGAACCTCAGAATTGTCTTGATTTGTATTTCTGTAATTATGAGAGATTTAGAACACTTCTTCATGTGCTTCTTGATAGATTTTAATTCTTCATGTGAAAATTGCCTATTAATTTTCCTTGCCCATCTATCAATTGAAGAATGTTCTATGTGAACTCTTTGAAATACCTTTGCTCACCAGGGCTTAATTTCAAAAGGAAAGCTACTTTGTTGACCACTTCAAAGAAGAAGACTCACCCTTAGCTTACCCTTAATACTTTAAGCTTCTCTAAATGCTAGTCACACAAAAGATGATTACACATAACAAATAGCAAACAAACCCATTTACTTAAGCAAAAGAGCCAACAGAAAACAGAAAAGTTTTACATAATAAAATGTATCTGAAAATATATAATAGAATATTGGCTCTTCATCTGGCATTGAGATAAGATCTTAGCTTTATCACAGAAAGTGACAACTATCTCATCTAGGAAGTTGCTTTCTTAACACTATCTGAAATTACAGACCCTAACTGGGGCCATATCCCATAAATGTCTACAGTTCAATAAATTATAGTCTACCATTCAAAGTTTTACTTCACTACCTTACCTTCAAAGAGTGTCTGTAACCAAACTTAAATAAGTCTCTTACCATGGATGTGAAAGTTAAGATTTAGCATTCTATTTGTCTGTCAGGAGTTTTATCTCCCTCCATGTATACCACAGCATACAAAACTACCAGATTTATATAAAAAATCAAATCAGAAACATAATAGATATTTTTAAAAATCATCAATATTCTATGAGACACAGAAACACATTTATTCATTAGGAAATAATATTTATGAGATAATTTGAGATAATTTGAGAATGATAAGCCAACAATGCATCAATAAGAACCTACTATGAACAGCACTGTGCTAAGTGCTGGCTGGAAATGCAAAAAGAAAAGTGGGGAATTGTGAAAATTGGATTTGGCTCTCCCCTGATTTTAACAATGATGGTACTTAGCTCTTCCTTTATTGTGAAGATTAAATTATAATCACCTTTATATTTTTAGATTTTAATCCCCAAAGTATAAACCCAATATTTAAAGTAGATCTACCCATTTTAACCACAAAAAGGTATGAACCAACCACAAAAAGGTGTGAACTAACCAAAAAAGTTATGAACACCCATTTCATACATTGAGTGGAAGTTCTGTGACCCACGTGTGAAAGACTGAACAGCCATAGAGAGGAGCATCTGCTGTGATTGGTAGACATAAAATTTAGGGGAGGTGACACAAGAGAAAAAGGTCTTTAAATAGTGGAAACAGAGATGCAGAAGAAGAAAAAACAGTCACTTGGGATCAGAGTGAGATCAGTCACTCCGAGTTGGACTGGAAGACAGACACTCAGACTTAGAATGAAGGCACTTGGCTATGGAACTAGACCCCTGGAGGAGTTTGTGCAGGATACCTCAGACTGGTTTCCTTTTAGATGGTCACTGTGGTGAGTGAAATGCTGACTTAGTTTCCTTATCTTTCTGGAAATGTGAACCTCTGAGAAAGGCCCATTGTCTTGAGACTCCTTTCCCTTGGTTGGGGCCTTAGAATTTCTACCTGACTCAGAGGAAGCTCTCTCTCTCTCTCTCTCTCTCTCTCTCTCTCTCTCTCTCTCTCTCTCTCTCTCTCTCTCTCTCTCTCTCTCTCTCTCTCTCTCTCTCCTTTTCTCTCTTCCTTAATAACTTCCCTCTATTGTAAATAAACTACCTGAAATTCCATTTTACTTGAGTAATTCATTTTGGGATTTAGAAATTAAATCCCTTGTGACCACCAAATTAAATATTAAGTCCCAACCATAAATATAGCAAAATGGAGAAAGCAGTCCCTGTCTTCAAGAAATTCATAGGCTAATGGGGAAGATTACACATACTACTAATTACAAAATCATACTATATACAGGATAAATTGCATATAATCAACATAGGGAAGATACTAGCATTAAGGGAGTTCAAATCTCTTCTTAAAGAAGGTACAAATTTAGCCCATGGAATCAGGGAAACTAGAAGGCAGGAATTAGAAAGGAGGCCATCCATATATTGGGGATAGCCAGAGAAAATGCCCACAGTTTGGTTATAAAGTGCCTTATTTAAGGAAGAGCAAGGGGACCAGTGTCACTGGTGTGTGTGGTCTATAGAGGTGAAGGATAAAGTGTATGATAAGAAAAAAAATGTGGTAAGATTATGAAGGTCTTTGAATGCCAAGCAGATGATTTTTATATTGAAACATGGAATTTTACTTTTGACAGGGAGTTTAGCCATGTTGCTGAGGTTTATTAAAAAGGTAGATGACATTGTCTATATAAG
The DNA here is from genome assembly GCF_027887165.1 of Monodelphis domestica. NCBI lineage: Eukaryota > Metazoa > Chordata > Mammalia > Didelphimorphia > Didelphidae > Monodelphis > Monodelphis domestica. The sequence continues at coordinate 463,958,511 of NC_077229.1, read as the reverse complement.
ATGTTAACAAAAGTCATATTTTTTCCCCTATTGTTGTTAAAGTGTTATAAATGCTCTTATTTACAGATGACGTTATACAAATTATTCTCAGTCCTTAAATTTCCTTAGTGAAATCCATAGTATTTCTTAGATTGGATAGGCCACATCAAGTGAGGGAAAGTCAAACAACCACAAAAATAATTTTTTTATAAATTTAAGTTAGATGGCTCAGATCTGAAATCAGGAAGATCTGCATTCAAATAAGGCCTAGAAGAACATTTACTAGCTATGTGACCATAGAAAGTTATTTAACCTTTGTTTGTCTTAGTCCACTGAAGAAGAAAAGGGCAAGCCTCTTCAGTATCTTTTCCCAGAAAACTCCATGGATAGTATTGTGCTATGGGCCCTAGGGTCACAAAGAGTCAGATATGACTAAAGGACAATAACAATATACAATAACAAATATCTTGATAGTTCCTTAAAGAGGCCAAAAAAGATCATGAAAATCCTTGACTTACTGATATTTTAGAATCAGGTGAAGGACCCAAGAATGTTTAATCTGGAAAAGAGAGGAAAGAACTGTTAAATTTTATTCGTGGTTGAGACTGAAATATATTAATTAGGTGGTTGCCAGGGATTGAATTTCTAAATCCCAAAATGAATTACTAAAGTAAATGGAATTTATGGTAGTTTATTTACAATAGAGGAAAGATATTAAGGAATGAGGGAGGGGGGGAGGGACTCTGGCTTCATCTGAGCCAGGTAGAAAAACTAAGACCCTAATCAGAGAAAAGAGTCTCATGACAATGGCCTTTCTCAGAGGTTTTCACCTTTGAGAAAGGCAGGGTCACTGTTAGCCTTTTATTCACCAATGGTGACTGTCCAAAATGGAAAAACAGTCTGAGGTCTCCTGCACAAGTTCCTCCAGGTGTTCAGTTCCTCCAGTTTAACTCTGAGTCAGAGAATCCTCCATCCAACTCGAATCTCTAATTGAATAACTCTTCTTCTGGTCTGTGGTCCTCTTTTAAAGACCTTTTTCTCTTGTGTCACCTCCCCTAAATTTCACATCCACCAATCACAGTGGATGCTCCTCTCCAGGAATGTCCACTCTAATTCATACCTTCTTTGGTTAGATTATATCTTTTTGGGTTACTTAACACCTTTTTTGGTTAGTTCACCTTTTGTAGTTACTTAACACCTTTTTGTAGTTAAAATGGGCAGATCTACTTAAAATACTGAGTTATCACCTTTTGGGGATTAAAATCTAAAAATAGACTGTGGATTACAATTCAATCTTCCCAATAATGGAAGAGCTAAATATTTGTATTGTTACAATCAGGGGATTGCAATTTAATCTTCACAATAAAGGAAGAGCTAAGTATCTTCAATGTTATAATCAGTAGATAGCTAAATCCAATCTTCACATGATAGAATTCAAATATTTAAAGTGATGCCATGAGGAAGATTCATAAAATTGGCTATATATTTCCAAACAGAACTAAAAAAAATGAGGTTCCTTCCAGCTCTGAAATTATGATTTTATGATGATTCAACTAAATAGGTAGCTCATGTATCTTAAATAATACTGCTTCTTCACTAGCATAATTAGTTGTTCAACCTCTTCCTTTTATCTCAGTTCATTGAATTCCTTCTATCCTCATTTGATTCCTCCAAGGGAACTTTCTTCCTTACATGAAGAAAAAGGGAGCAGATGGCAACTACTCTTTAGTCAGAGGTAACTATAATAATAATCATACATATAATTTTATTTAGTGGCCTATATTCACACATGTATATGCAAATATATGAGTACCTGTGTTTATAATCACACATATAGAGCTCATAAGTAGTGTGGTACAGTATACAGAATTGATAAGTTTATATGGAAGCCAAGAGGTCTTGGACTGCTTGCAGTTCAGAAAATACTATGTGACCTCGGGCAAGTCACCAATCTCTCAATGTTCTAAAATAAATATCAAACATGCAACCCACTGGCCCAAATCCTATTGCTACCAAAATAATATTAAAATTCAACTGGGAAATATTTTACATAATAAGAATAGAATAAAACAAAGATAACATTACATTTTAAAATGAAGTCAATGTGCAGCCTTCAGGGATTTTCATGCTTAGATTAGTGGCTTACATTTCCATATGATTTTGACACCACCCTGGTAAATAACTCTCTAAGATAATTAATTGAATAGAAAGTGCCAACCTGAATTGCTAGAGGGAGATTCTTAAATTGGAATTCCCAACAATAATGAAACCATAGTCTCAGTCTCTATTCCTGTCCATAGACAGACTCATTAACATCATAAAATATTTATCTAAGCATTGTCTTAAGAGATAGTGAAAAAAAAGTCTCATTCTGATTTTCCAAATGAGGAAAAACTGAAGTTAAAATAACTTGGCCAGTCATAGAATATCCCATTGTCAGATCTGAAATCCCATACCTCAAATCCAGTTCTTTTCCTGCTATTCCATTCCCTCTCTCATATAGATTGCTTTAATGGCAATTTTGAAGATTACAGTTCATAAAACTTTATAAGGCTTTTCAAAAAAGTGTATAAAATATTCTATCTTTCTTGACTTGAAAGGTGAAAATAAAATAAAAAATTCCTTGCATGATCAGTGCCATTTTAAAACTGGAAAAAGTAGAAACTTTTACACTTCCATAAGATGCTTGTCCTGGCTATAACTTGCATGCAAAATTGTATTTATTACCCTGATGGAAGGTACATAAAACCTTCTATCACTGCTTTTTGTACAGGACATTAACTTTATGGAAACATTAAGTCCAAACACAATATAATTGTTTTTGCTGTGTTCCAGAAAAAAGAAGTAAAAGAAACACTTTTTTTGTTTCTGACCTAGTCAACTGAACAGAAGATGGACATTGTATCATGCATTCTGGACCAGCATTTGGATTGCTTGAATTCTTCTAAGGCAATATATATAGGGAAAAAAACTAAAAAAAAATGAAAGCAGCTAGATGGTTCAGTGGATTGAGAGGGAGACTAAGAGATGGGAGGTCCTGGGTTCAAATCTAGCATCAGACATTTCCTAGCTGTGTGACCCTGGGCAAGTCACTTAACCTCCATTGCCTAGCCTTTACCACTATTCTGCCTAAGAAGGGAGGTAAGTGTTAAAAAAAATGTGTTTGAACTGTCTAAGTTTATTATATCAGATTAAAAAGCCCTTCATTCAAAGTGGTACAAATCCATTCCTGCAAAACTAATTCTTTTTCTTTAATTAATTTTTATTTAAAAATATTTTTTCTATATATACCTGATTCATTTTCTTTCCCTTACCTCTTCCCCCCACCCCCCAGAGTCAATAAGAAATGCCATTGGTTTGTAAAAATGTTATCACTTGATACCATATTATTCATTTTTGTATAGAACAATCTTTTAAAGCCTAAACCCCAAATCATATACCCATATATACATGTGATAAGTGATGTAATGTTTTTCTTTTGCATTTCTACTCCCATAGTTATTTTTCTTAATGTGGTTAGCATTCTTCCCCATAAGTCCTTTAGTAATAGCATGGTTTTATTGCATTGCTACTAGTAGAAAACCCCATTACATTGGATTATTCCACAATGTTTCACTTTTTGTATTCAATGGTCTACTTGTTGAACTCATTTCTCTCTATATCAGTTCAATGAAGTTTTCCTAGTTCATATAGAAATCCTCCAGATCATCATTCTTTAGAGAACAATGGTATTCTATCAGCATCATATATTACAATTGGTTCAGCCATTCCCCAATGGAGGGAAAACAGTTCATTTCCTAATTTGTTTTGTCTCCATAAGGAGTACTGCTCTGAATATTTTTGTACAAGTATTTTTTCTTATGATTACTTTGGAGCACAAAAGTAGTATTGTTGGATCAAAGGGTATGTATTCCTTTAAAGCCCTTTGCATATAATTCCAAATTAACTTCCAGAATGGCTGGATGAATTTACAACTCCACCAACAATGAATTAGTGTCCTGATTCTGCCACAATCCCTCCAACATTTATTTTCCTTTACTATCATATTGGCCAATCTGCTCAGTGTGAGGTGGTACCTCAGCATTGTTTTGATTTGCATTTCTCTAATCATGAGACATCTAGAACACTTTTTCATGTACTTATTGATAACTTTGATTTCTTTATCTGAAGACTACCTATTCATGTCCCTTGACCATTTGTTAATTGGGGAATGACTTGATTTTTTGTACAACTGACTTAGCTCCTTATGAATCTGAGAAACGAGACTTTTGTCAGAGGTTTTTGTTGTGAAAATTATCCCAATTTGTTGCTTCCCTACTAATTTTGGTTGCATTGATTTTAATTGTATAGAAACTTTTAAATTCAATATAATCAAAATTATTCATTTTAGACTTTGTAGTGATTTCTTTCTCCTGCTTGTTTTCAATTCCTTCCTTTCCCATAGATCTGACAGGTATAATATATTCTATGTTCTTATTTATTTATGATTCCCCCCCTCATATTTATGTCTTCATAATTCATTCTGAATTTATCTTGGTATAGATGTTGATCTAGAACTAATTTCTCCCATGCTGTTTTCCAATTCTCCCAGCAGTTTTTGTCAAATAATAGGTTCTTGTCCAACAGCTGGGATCTTTGGGTTTATCAAACACTATCTTGCTACTGTCATTTATTCCAAGCCTATTCCATTGATCCATCCTTCTATCTCTAAGTCAGTACCATATAGTTTTGATGATCACTTATTTATAGTATAATTTGAGATCTGGTAAAGCTAGACCTCCATCCTTCACATTTTTATTTTCATTATTTCCCTTTATATTCTTGATTTTTTGCTCTTCCAGATGAACTTTGTAATATTTTTTCCTAATTATATAAAAAGTTTTGATAGTTTGATAAGTATAGGACTGAATAAATTAATTAATTTAGATAAGATTGCCATTTTTATTATATTAATTTGTCCTATCCATTAGCAATTGATGTTTTATTCCAATTATTTAGATCTAGTTTATTTGTGTGAAGAGTGCTTTGTAGATATGTTCATATAATTCCTAAATTTGTCTTGGCAAGATTTCAGGTATTTTATATTGTCTAGAGTGATTTTAATAGGAGTTTCTTTTTCTAACTCTTGCTTCTGAGTTTTGTTGGAAACATATAGAAATGCTGATGATTTATGTGGGTTTATATTGTACTCTGTAAATTTGCTAAGGTTATTGATTATTTCTACTAGCTTCTCAGTTGATTTTCTCATATTCTCTAGGTGTATACCATCATGCAATCTGCAAAGAGTGTTAGTTTCTTCATTGCCTACTTTGACTCCTTCAAATTTCTTTCTTCTCTTTTTATTACTACTCCTAGCATTTCCAGTACAATATTAAATTGTTGTGGTCATAATGAGCATTTCTGCTTCAATACTGATCTTATTAAGAAGGCATATAACTCATTCCCATTGTAGATGATACTTGCTAATGGTTTTAAATAAGTACTATTTATTATTTTTGGAAAAGGCCTGTCTATTCCTTTATTTTCTAGTGTTTTCACTAGGAATTGGTGTTGTATTTTGTCAAAGGCTTTTTCTACCTCTATTGAGAAAATCATGTGATATCTGTTGGTTTATTTATTGATATGGGATATTTTCCTAATATTAAACCATCCTTGAATTTCTGTTATAAATCCTACCTGGTTATAGTGATTATTTGTCATAGCCATTTAGCTAGTACCATATTTGTATAATAAAAAGAATTTGGTAAGACTCCATCTTTGCCTCTTTCATCAAATAGTTTGTGGAGTATTGGAATTAATTGATCTTTTTATATTTGATAAAATTCACTTATGAATTCATCTAGTCTCAGTGATTTTTTTCTTAGGGAGTTATTTGATGGCTTCTTCAATTTCTTTTTCTGATATGGGATTGTTTAAGTATTCTATTTCCTCTTCTATTAATCTAGGCAATTTATATTTTTGTAAATATTTATCCATTTCACTTAGATTGTTCTATTTATTGTCATATAATTGGGCAAAACAGTTCTTAATAATTACTTTAATTTCCTCTTCATTAGAGGTGATGTCACCCTTTTCTTTCATGATGGTATTGATTTGGTTCTCTTCTTTCTTTTTCTTAAATATATTAACCAATATTTATCTTTTTTTTTCCAAAATACGAGTCCCTAGTCTTATTTATTAGTTCAATAGTTCTTTTACTTTCAATTTTATTCATTTTGCCTTTGATCTCTAGGATTTCCAATTTTATCTTTTTCTGGGGATTTTTAATTCATTCTTTTTTCTAGATTTTTAGTTGTATACCCAATTTGTTCATCTTTTCTTTTTTGTTAAAATGGGCACTCAGAGATATAAATTTGCTCTATCCCATAAATTTTGGTTTGTTGTTTCTCATTTTCATTCTTTTCAATGAAATCAATATTAGTTTCTTTGGTTTGTTCTTTAACTCATCAGTTTTGAGGAATAATATTATTTAATTTCCAATTAATTTTTAATTTGCCTCTCCATGTACCCTTACTATTCATAATTTTTTTTCATCATGATCTGAAAATGTTTCATTCCTTATTTCTGCTTTTCTGCATTTCTTTGCAATGTTTTTATGCCCTGTTTATATGGTCAATCTTTGTAAATATACCATGTGCTACTGAAAAGAAGGTATATTCCTTTTTATCTCTATTTACTTTTTTCAATATATCTATTAACTCTAATTTTTCCAAGTTTTTTTTTTTTACATCTCTTACTTCTTTCTAATTTATTTTTTGGTTTCATTTATATAGATCTGATAGAGAAAGGTTGAGGTCTCCCACCAATATAGTTTTACTATCTATTTCCTCCTTAAGTTCTAATAGTTTCTCCTTTAAAAATCTGTCTGCTATATTATTTGGAGCATACATGTTGAGTATTGATATTTCTTCATTATTTTTGTTGCCTTTTATCAGGATTTAATTACCTTCCTTATGTCTTTTAATTAGATCTATTTTTACTTTGGCTTTGTGAGAAATCATGATTGCTCATCCTGCCTTCTTTTTCTCAATTGATGCCCAATGAATTCTGCTCTAGCCTCTTACCTTTACCCTGTGGGTGACAACCTGCCTCATGTATGTTTCTTGTGGACAACATATGGTAGAATTTTGGTTGTAATCCACTCTGCTATCTGCTTTCATTTAATGTGTGAGTTCAACCCATTCATATTCACAGTTATGATTACCACTTGTGTATTCCCCCATAATTTTTACTTCCTCTTTTAATACTGCCCTTTCTTCTTTCCCTGATTTTTCTCCACACTAGTGTTTTGCTTTTAACCAGTCCCCCTTTTTCCTACCCTTATTTTACTTATTTCCTTCCTATCCTCTCCCTTTTTATTTCCCTCCTATTTTTCTATAGGATCTTTTGGTCATCCCCAACAACTTTTCCCTCCCTTTTAATATTCCCCCTCCCCACTCCACCCTGTTCTGTATTCCCTTTCTTCTTCTCTAAAGGGTAATAGAGAATTCTATACCCTAATGAATTTGGATTATCTTCCTTCTATGATGATGGGGAGTAGAAGAAAAGAACCATTGGGGAAAATGGATGTTGAAAGATTGACAGTTGCATGAGGCAAGAATGGCAGTTGGGACCTGAAGAAGGGCTTCTGGGAAATTTTCCTGAGGAGGGGGTCTTGAGGGGGGAGACACAGAAGGGAGTAGAAGGAGGAGCTGTTTCTCTGGGCCATTTCAAGAAACCTGTGGAGTTTTCTGACACTGACAGTAATCTTAACATTGCAATGTTTAAAACATCAACTGGTTCCTGCCAAGAAACCTAATTTCTTCAAAGATTTTCATTTCCATGAACTACTGAGATACTGGACTCTAATTGGTGAGCAGTGTTCTCTCCCCTTTTCTACCTTTCCGCTGGCTATGAGAAAACCTTGTACTTCAGTAATTAGTTTTATTTGGAAAGAGTCTTAGGGTGACCCACAACTCCTTTTAACCTCTACCCTTTGCCCCAATCAACAATTAAATCAAATAAACAGTCAGACAGAGAATTAAATCTCTTTTATTTACATCTAGAGAGTAGGCCCATTGGCAGACTCCATCTTTTTGCCAGTTTTCAAGAACATATGAGGGAGAGGCTAAGCCCCCCCCAAACAGCACATATCTGGATTGAGGTACTTCATACCTCTCCTAGTAGAGAAGACTTCTTTGCCGCCCTTGAGGGCAGGCACAGCCAACAAGGGGCAAGCCTTCACTGAGGGGAGATCTCCATTTTGTCTCCTTCAAGTAATTCAGGAACTCTGAGAGAGTAGTGAGGGAAGCCATTTTCATCAACCTTTTTCCTCACTGCCTTCAACCCTCATTTCTCCATCTAAGGAGTGAGAGTCGCCCAAAATTATACTTCTCATAACCTATTGCACATGAAAGTAAAGTTTAATTTATTACCTGTCCCTACTCTCTTCCTTTCCTTCTTATAATAGTATTCCCCTCCTAAGTGGAGGAAAGGCAAAGAAGACTCAAGATTCCAGAAAGGTATAGAGGAGTTGAGAGAATTCAAAACTGCCAGCTTGCTTCTAGTCAGCTTTCTGCTAGAGTGGACAGTCTGAGAGGAGGACCTCTGAAGCAGAGAATCCCACTGGACTTTGAATACCTTCCAGTGAAGCCCTAAATCTCTCTGGTTCAAGCTGAAGACAAAAGTAGACTGAGACTTTATAGGAAGCCATATACTGAGATGATCTCTCTTTTCCCAAATTGTCCTGAAGGATAAACCAGCAACTGACCAAAAGGAAGGTCAGCCTGTTAGCCTGAATCCTTCAACATTTGGTGGGGGGTGAGTGGGGGGGGAGGGGGTCAGTTGCAAATCTACAGGGATTCCTCTTTCCCACTTTACTCACCCAACACCCTCACTCTCCCTGCCTTGTGTGTCCTCAAAATTAAAGTGTTACCATTTAGATCAGCTTTGCCTGCTTTCTGACACCAAAGAAAGGGACTGAAGATTTTGGGAGAACCATACCTTTCCCCAAAGAGGAGAACTGACTCAAGGCCAGGGTTGAGGATTGAACTCAGGTCTGAAAGGCAAAAAGTGGCAGTTGGGATATTGGGAAGATCCAGAGACAGGAAATTTACCCGGCCTCTCAACAACAGCTAATATCAAGAAGGGTGCCTGAGGTTCATTTCTCTAAACCCTTCTCCAGTCCTTAAACTCTACCTCCTAAACCCAATCTCTGAGGGGACATATTCTGACCCTCTAGAAGACAAATTGTGCTATCTTCTCCAAAGTGTGTGTGTGTGTGTGTGTGTGTGTGTGTGTGTGTGTGTGTGTGTGCGCGTGTGACTTCTTTCAGGTCATACATTACAGATTGCTTCAAGAATTTTGCCCAGAAGCTACCTTCCTTAGCTGCTGCTGCTGTTGCTTGTGGTGCTTCTGTTGATGCTGTGGCTGCCTTGGCTGCTACTACAAATGCTGTTGCTGCTGCTGCTTTTGATGCAGCTGCTGATGGTTCCTCTTACTGCTACTTCTGCTTCTTCTGCTGCTATAGTTATGAGCCCTACCTCCTATGGCTGGTATTTTCAAGAATGGTTCTGTAATGTAGCAGGATGTACTGCATTTTGCCCTGCAACTCTCTTCTTTAGCTGCTGCCACCTCTGCTGCTGTGTGGGAGGAAGCTACTTGCTACTCCTGGAGTCTCACTCCCAAGTTCTGAGGCAGCGCTCAGTGGTTGAGTTTGTGGTGCTTTTAACCAGCCCACCAGATTTTGGAGATTTCCTTAGCCCAGGTATTCACTGGTGCAGTGAGTGGGGGAAGGGGTACTCTCTTGTTCAGTTTGCCCTTTATATCATGGGAATCTCTTTTCTCTGCCTATCATTCACACTGTGTCCAGTGGAAGAGCCTCTATACTCATCCTGTTTTGACCTCTGTCCTTTTCTTTAAATATTGATGCAAATATTTTATTTTTAAAATATACTTATTTAATTAATTAATTCAGAATATTTTTCCATACTTACATGAATCATGTTTTTTTTTTCCCTCTCCTCCTCCCTCCCACTTCTAGAACCAAGGGGCAATTCCACCGCGTTTTACATGTATCATTGTTCAAAACATATTTCCATATTATTAATATTTGCAATAGAACGACCATTTAAAGTCAAGACTTCAAATCACATCCCCATTGACCTATATGATCAATTATATATTTTCCTTTTGCATTTCTGCTCTCGCAGTTCTTCCTCTGGATGTGGACAGCATGCTTTCTCTTATGTCCTTCAGAATTGTTTTGGATCATTGCATTACTTCTAGTAGTGCAGTCCATTATGCTTGATTGTGCCACAGTGTATCAGTCTCTATGTACAATGTTCTCCTAGTTCTGCTCCTTTCACTCTGCATCAGTTACTGAATGTCTTTCCAGTTCACATGGAAATCCTCCAGTTTATTATCCCTTTTAACACAAGAGTATTTCATCACCATCAGATACCACAATTTGTTCAGCCATTCCCGCCCCAACTGATGGACACCCCCTCATTTTCCAGTTTTTTGCCACTACAAAGAACGTGGCTAAAAATATTTTTGTGGATGTATTTTCTCTATTATATTTTTTGGGTAAAAACCCAGCTATGGTATGGCTGGATCAAAGGGCAGTCAATCTTTAAAAACCCTTTGAGCATAGTTTTAAATTGCCTTTCAGAATGATTGGATCAATTTACAACTTCACCAGTAATGCATTAGTATCCCAAATTTGTGACATCCCTTCCAATATTTATTATTTTCCTTTGCTGTCATATTGGCCAATCTGCTAGTTGTCAGGTGGTACCTCAGAGTTGTTTTGATTTATATTTCCCTAATTATGAGAGGTTTAAAACACTTTTTTCATGTGCTTGTTTATAGTTTTGATTTCTTTATCTGAAAACTGCCTATCCCTGTCCCTTTCCAATTTATTAACTTGGAAATGGCTTGATTTTTTGTGCAATAGATTTAGCTCCTTATAAAACTGAGAAATTAGACCTTTGTCAGAGGTTTTTCTTATAAAGTTTTCCCCCAATTGGTTGCTTCCCTTCTAATTTTGACTGCATTGGTTTTGTTTGTACAGAAACTTTTTAATTTCATGTAATCAAAATCATTGATTTTGCATTTTGTAATATTCTCTGTCTCTTGTTTATTCTTAAATTCTGTCCACTCCCATATATTTGACAGTTATACTATTCTATGTAAGAAAGCGAAAATATTTTTGTTTTAATATTGATTTCCCCAAATTATGTATGAAAAGCATTCGTTTCCTTTAAGTTTCTAGTTGCAAATACCTTTCCTCCCTTCCTTATCTCTCTCCATACTAAAATTATAAGCAATTTGCTATAGGTTTACATATGCAGTCATGCAAAACAGATTTCCATATTGATCATGTTATGAACGAAAACATTAAAAAACAAAAATAAATAAGAAAAATAATTTTAATGAGTCTGCTTTGATTTGCATCCAGATGCCATCAGTTCCTTCTCTAATGTAGATAGGAGTTTTTGATCCTACAACATTTAGAATTTTCTTGGATCATATTATTGCTAAAAATAGCTAAGTAATTTATAATTTATCATTGTAAAATATTAGTGTTATTATGTACAATATTCTTCTGATTGTGCTCATTTCATTTTGCATCAATTTATGTAAGTCTTTCCAGTTTTTTTTTCTGATAGCATCCAACTCATGATTTATTTTCACAACCACACACCTCAATTTGTTTTCTAATCCCCAAATGATTGTTATACTCTCAATTTCCAATACTTTTCCACCACAAAAAGAGCTGCTATCAAAATTTTTGTACTTATAGATCCTTTGCCTTTTAATTTTTTTCATCTCTTTTGGAAAAAAAAGACCTTATAGTGCTATCGCTTTGTTAAAAGGTATTGATGTCCTTTGGTCACAGTTCCAAATTGATCTCTAGATTGGTTAGAAGGGTTCTCAACTCCCTGAATAGTGCATTAATGTCTGAATTTTCCAACATTCCTTCAAAGTTATTCTAATTTACATTTATGTAATCAAAAAACATTTAGAGTATTGTTTTCTTATGACTATAGATAGTTTTGATTACTTCATCTGAAAACTACCTGTTCATATCCTTTAACCCTTTGTCAATTGGGGAATACCTTCTATTCATATACATTTGATTCAGTTATTTATGTATTTGAGAAAGAAGGTCTTAAATAAATTTGTTGAAAGAATTTACAATTACCATTACAAATTGTATGTTTCCTTCTATCCAATTTCCTCTCTGTTTTCCTATTTTCCTCTCTCCTTTAATCCTTCCCTTCCTGAAGTGTTTTGATTCTGACAACCATTTTCCCCAATTTGCCTTCCTTTCTATCATCCCCCTATCATTCTCTAATCACCTTCCCTTTTTACTTTCCTATAGGATAATATAGTCTTATATGCCCAACTATGTATAATATTTTCTCTTTGAGATAATGCCAGTGAGAGTATGGTTTAAGAGCTTCCCTCTGCCTCCTCCATATTACACTCCACTGTAAAAGCTCCTTCCTGGATCTTTTCATTGTGAGATACTTTACTATTTTCTACTTCTCCCTTCTACCAATGAATTCTTCTTTCTCACCATTTCATTTTAATTCTTAGATATCATCCCATTATTTTTCACTCAAGAGTGTCTTCCTTCTGACTTTAATAATAATGATGAAATTCTAAGGAGTAAGAAGCATCATCTTCTCATGTAGGAATATAAACAGTTCAAACTTAATGAATCCCCTCATGATTTCTCTTTCCTGCTTATTTTTTTATTCTTCTCTATGGTTTTGTATTTGAAAGCAAAAATTTCCATTCAGCTTTGTTCTTTTCTTTTTTCAAACTGGAAGACTTTAATGTATTCTATTTCATTGAATTGAATAGCAAATTTTCCCAGAAAGGATTATATTAAGTTTTGCAGAGTATATGACTCTTGGTTGTTATCCTATCTCCTTTGCCATGTGAAATATCATATTTCAAGCCTTCCAATTTTTTAATGGAGAAAGTACTAAGACTTCTGTTACCACTTCTGTTACCTGGATGTGGCCTCAGAATATTTGAATAGCTTCTTTTTGGCTGCTCATAATATTTTCTTCTTGACCTGAGAAGTCTGGATGTAATATTCCTAAGAGTTTGCATTTGGGGATTCTCTCTCAGTAGGAAATGAATGGACCCTTTCAATTCTATTTTACCCTTTGGTTCTGGAATATCAAGGCAGTTTTTTTGATAACTTCTAGAGAAAAAAAAATTATCTTGACTCTTTTTAAAAATCAATTCTTTCACATAGTCTTAAATTATCTCTACTTAATGTATTGTCCAGGTAATTTTTTAATTAAATATTTCTTTTTCTTCAATTTTTTATTTTTTTAAATTGCATTTTTTAAATGTCATAAAACTTCCACTTGCAAAACATAATTTTAATGAATTGTTTTCTTCAGTGAGCTTTTGATCCTCCTTTACACATGTGGCCAATTCTAGGTTGTTTTTTTTTTTTAATGTTTCTTGGGTGAATTTCTTTATATCTTACATGTGGCCAATTCTGTTTTTAAGGAGTTCTTTTGAGTGAATTCATTTTAATCTTGCTCTTTTTGGATGGTTTTTATTTTTAAGAAGTTTTCTTCACTGGATTTTTTGTGCCTCTTTTAGCATTTGGCATATTCTGTTTAACTATCATTAAATCTGGTAATTTTTATATCATTAAGAACTTTTGAAGCAGAAGTTTCAGATGAGTAATGTTGTTACAAGTGAAGCTGAAGATGATTGAAAATCAAGGCAACAGAAAGGAAATGGAGGCCAAATTAGATAGTTCTCTCAAAAAAAATTACTAGAAATATATGATTCTTCAAGGACTGAGATGAGATTAGGTAACATCAATATGAAGTTGAGCCAGCCATCTTGGTTGCTGCCTAACTTCCATCCAGTTTCAAAATATAGGTATGTTATATATAAAAGTTTTACTATTTCTTCTCTCAGCTGTAATCTATCCAACCACTCATTTTCTTCTAGCAAAAATACAGAAGTTTTGCCAAATATATCCTGGAGTATTATCTTTTTCTTCTGCTGCTATGCTTTGTCGTTCTTTTGTGACTCTATTGTTTTCTGTATTAAAATTCTTTTCTCCTGACAGTATGGTATAGTGATTACAAAATTGGCCATTAACCCAGGAAGATCTGAGTTCAATTATTTGTTCTAACATTCTGGAAGAATACTGCTACTAAAGTCACTTAATTTTAGAGTGCCTAGGCAATTTTCTGAAGTATATAAATTGCAGAAAAGATGCTGACATTTATTCATCAAAGGAATTTCCTCACCTTGCAATGTCCTGTGTCAAAGAAATCACATTCCAAGACCTGCTTGCTATATTCCTGGAAGGCTAAATTGAAACAAAAGTAATTTTAAAATAGAAGATTACAATATCTCAAGCATGTTTTCCAAAAATAAGAGTTAATATATAACTAATATCATGGAAAACATCAATAAGATATTAAGAAAGAAAAAAATAGTTGATTAGGAATGAAGTGGTCTAGATTCAAACCTACACTTTGACAGACTATCTTTTAATAAGGATAAATTATATATAATTCCCAATATTTTATCAGTACAATTAGATTTGTACTGATATATTCTGTGATATCATGACTTTACATCATAATAATTTCATTTAATTACCAAAAAATCTAGCTATTATATCTGACTGATGTTTCCAATTCAATATCATTCTTATGTCCTAGTTTAGTCTGCTTCTGTGAAAAGAAGCCTTATCCCAGAAAATAAGGTATATTCAAATTATAAATTCATTTAAAAGGACAGTAATGTAATATATGAATGTGAATGTATATGTATATTCATATATACAGGCACTAGCAGAGAAATTTGGTAAGAAAGGCTTTACTGATTTTATATGATAGATGAAGGAATCTGAAGTCTTACACAAATATACTAATCTAGGGCAAATAAAAATATCTGAATACACTAAAGATGTGTTGGTCAAATAATTTTATAGTTACTGATAGATTTCCTTTGATTTTAGTACTCACATTCAGATTTTCTCAAATCATTTTTGTCTTTTATTCACATGTTCTTTCTCATTTTAGTTCTGTTATTTCCAAACTTTATTCCCCTTTCCCTTAAAAAAAAAAGACAAAACCATCACACCTTCTGATGTGATTCATGAAACAATCAATGTAAATAAATTTGCTATCTTCTATATCATTCCTGATATCAAGCCCAAGTGACTTTGGTCACCTAACAACTTAGTGAATCCCCCTTAACCTCAGCTTCTTCATCTCCAAAATGTGGATAATAAAAACTACCTTTCACAACAATTATGAAGATAAATGAAATAATATAAAATATATTTTAAAAGCTTTTTGAAAACAGTTGAAGTTTTTGTTTTTGTTTGGAAATCAGTTTATTATATTTTGCTTACCAAAATAAGTAACAATGAGAAATATAACATATATAATAGTGTGCTTTAAATTCTATATAAATATTATACAATTTAGCATTTATAAATTTCATGTTAAAATGAAGGAAATTCCAGTTCTTCTACTCTATTCCTAATGGTGTTGAACTGTTTTTCTCCAGACCCACTCCCATTGTTAGAGAATGGACACAGACACTCAAATTATTTTGTGGAGTAGGAAGTAATAAACTACAATCCTCATAGATAAAAAATAAAAATGAGATGTCTCTAAGTTTTGTCAGTTATTCTATGTTTATATCTTAAGTTACTCCAGTTATTTTCATGTGTCTTTCTATTAAGGTATTAAGGCAACTAGGTAGAACAGTGGACAGAGCTCTGGAGTAAGGAGAACCTGAGGTAAAATTAGACTGAAACTCAAGAATTTATATTAGTCAATCTTTTTTCTCTTTTAAAAAAGTAAGTATTTAAGAAAAACACATTTGTTCAATCAATCAAAATCAATAGAAGCGAAGTTTAAAATTTGTGGAATTTCCAGGTTTTGTATTGTCACTTTAGTAAGTCCATGAGTGGAAATGTTTAACTCTCAGTGCTCTCTGATTTAATAGATAAGTACTCTGATGTTACCTAAAGCAAATAGTAGTACGACATGTGGGATTTGAATCCAAGTCTCTCTGGCACCAAGTCTAGCATTTTATTCACTAACATATAGAACTATAATAAATGAAGTCTGGAGAAGAATGAAAAGAAAAAGAAGAAAAATAACAATTGTTGAGGATTCATTGTTATATTATTTCAATTTAGAAAAATAAACTGATGTAAAATTGTTGCTCCAGTTTGAAGACTGAAATTGTTCTTACACCATATTGTATCAGTTACAGAGTATTAAACTGAAAACTAAGGAAATATGCCATGAAATAATCACAAGAGTAAAACAAATGGCATGGTGAGGGGAAAGGTTTTAAGCACCAGAAATCGATGTTTCTGGATATTCACAGTTTCTTGTGACTAATAAAACTAAAGTCTGGAATCATTAAACTTACCATAAATAACTGAGGTAAATAATATAATATAGAGGACATTTTACTGCACAGATAGAAAGGTAACCAGGACTTCCCTAACTGAGAGGAAAACATTTATACATTTATATAACTTTATTTTCCAGTAACTTTTGTATAATCTTTATTTCAAACACTCCTTTTAAAATCTGAGAACTATTATTTATTATTTTCACACATGGATTTATTGGCTCTTGCAGTATTTTTACAATAGTCTAAAAATTAAAGTAAACAGATTGTTTTGCTCAACATTGTGATTTCAGTTGTGCTAAAAAACAATCTATTCCATTTGTTTCACTTGAGACCAGAAGGAAGTAATGCTTACCACTCTAATCAGTTTTCTTCCCTGCAGAGCTCATTGCCCTACTACCTTCCTAATTGAACATCAATTGCCATACAATTCTTTATTTGTAAGTCAAGCTTCTTTTGTACCATTTTCAGGAAACTATTGACTACAAACAGCAGCAAGGTATATTATATTCTGACAGCTCCATGATTTGAGAGCTTCTGACAAACATAGATTTTTCTAAGAACTACTTAAATATAGGAACTGAGAGCAGCATTTTAGTGATTTGTAACTTTATAAAAGGAAAAAGAAAAACTGATTAATCTAATGTTATACATCTCTGTATATAGC
This sequence comes from Monodelphis domestica, assembly GCF_027887165.1. Classification (NCBI taxonomy): domain Eukaryota; kingdom Metazoa; phylum Chordata; class Mammalia; order Didelphimorphia; family Didelphidae; genus Monodelphis; species Monodelphis domestica. Next base: position 463,941,443 of record NC_077229.1, on the reverse strand, counting down.
TCTTCATTCTAGAAATTAAAAAAAATATGTTATCTCACTGAAACCAGAATAATGTGCTGATATTAAAAATGTTCATGTAAGTTATAAATAATATTGACAAGAACTTGTTCTAGTTAGTGTTTTCATAACATTAAGAAAGTGAAACAATTTTGCTACATCAATGACTAATATAATATTAAATATAAGAAATCATTAATTATGTAATCCACAAATAGGTCAATATCAGTGGTTATTTATGCTATAATTGATGTCACATTGACTTCCATATTGCTAAATATGTGCTTCTGAAAGAAAAGAAAGGAAGCAATATTCTCAATATTTCATAATATGATCCACATTTTAATTACTAATTTCTAATATCTAAGGAATTTTGAAAAGATCTTAAGTTATTAGAAAAAAGATTGGTATAAAATATAAGGGCTGATAACAATTTATGATTTCCTCTAAAAAGAAGAAAACATGACTTATCATAGTATCTGTGGTGATGGAATATAAAATTATATTCACAAATAAAAACTCAAAGGACCACTCAAAAATTAATGATAGTTCTGACTCTGGACAGAAAAACTATGATAGATAAAGGATTATTTTGATATTGCCCTGTGGTAAAATGCAATAAGAAGCAAGATGTCCAAGTGGTGGGAAATTGACTCATCTTTGAAATAAATCAGATAGTTGGATAAGCAGAGAGTATCTAATTACAGTAAGATAGTGGATTTTCTATGTTTATTAACTGTGGTCCCACTATATTCAATACCCTACTAAAATTGACATTTGACTTGCCAAAGTAGCCTAAGGACTCATTAAATCTACCCTATGCTTGATTCATCCTATGTATATTCTCTCTCCATGCTTGAGATCAGGGACTGGCTTGCTTTTCTGTTTTCTTTTTCCTTCAACTGAACACAGTGCTTAATACATAGTGCATTATATGCATTATAAATATTTGTTCATTCATTTATTTGTTCTTTCATTTACTAATACCTCTGGGACAAGATATCATTAGCTGTTGTGTTCCCTACAAATCATATAAAAACCATGAGTTTCCATATCCCTCTAGTATCCCCACTTCTATGTGCTAGAAGCAGATTTTTACTGTAAATTAGCTATTGATTAGTATTGGCCAAAATCTCTTTAGAAAGATGTATGGAAGTGGAGCCAAGATGATGGTATACTAACAGGAGCCTTCTGAATCTCTTTCCAATCAGTCATTACAAAGAATCTCAAAAGGACAGAAATCAAAACTGAACAAGTAAAGGGGCTTTCCCACTGAACACAGTAAAAGGTAGGAAGAAAGTGAAGATTCCCACCCTATAAGTGGGTGAAACTGCCAAGTCAAAGAGCAAGCTGACCACCAGTCCCCCATAAAACCTACCATGCCAGAGTTGAACAAGGGCCAGGGCAATCTCCAAATGCTTTTTTTTTTTTTAATTTGGCCATTTCCAAACACTATTCATTGGAAACAAAGATCATTTTCTTTTCTTCCCTCCCCCTCCCACCATCTCTCCCATAGCCCATGTGTGATTCCATTGGGTATCACATGTGTTCTTGACTCGAACCCATTTCCATGTTGTTGGTATTTGCATTAGTGTTCATTTAGAGTCTCTCCTCAGTCATATCCCCTCCACCCCTGTATTCAAGCAGTTGCTTTTCATCAATGTTTTTACTCCCACAGTTTATCCTCTGCTTGTAGATAGTGTTTTTTAATCCCTGAAGATTGTTCAGGGACATTGCATCGCCACTAATGGAGAAGTCCATTACCTTCGATTGTACCACAATGTATCAGTCTCTGTGTATAATGTTTTCCTGGTTCTGCTCCTTTTGCTCTGCATCACTTCCTGGAGGTTGTTTCAGTCTCCATGGAATTCCTCCACTTTATTATTCCTTTTAGCACAATAGTATTCCATCACCAACATATACCACAATTTGTTCAGCCATTCCCCAATTGAAGGGTATCCCCTCATTTTCCAATTTTTGGCCACCACAAAGAGGGCAGCTATGAATATTTTTGTACAAGTCTTTTTCCTTATTATCTCTTTGGGGTACAAGCTCAGCAGTGCTATGGCTGGATCAAAGGGCAGACAGTATTTATCACCCTTTGGGCATACTTCCAAATTGCCCTCCAGAATGGTTGGATCAGTTCACAACTCCACCAGCAATGAATTACTTTGCCACATCCCCTCCAGCATTCATTACTTTCCATAGATGTTATAATAGCCAATCTGCTAGGTGTGAGTTGATACCTCAGAGTTGTTTTGTTTTGCATCTCTCTGATTATAAGAGATGTAGAATACTTTTTCATATGCTTATTAATAGTTTTGATTTCTTTGGCTAAAAACTGCCTGTTCATGTCCCTTGCCCATTTATCAATTGGAGAATGGCTTGATTTTTTGTACAATTGATTTAGCTCTTTGTAAATTTGAGTAATTAAACCTTTGTCAGAGGTTTTTATGAAGATTGTTTCCCAATTTGTTGCTATCCTTCTGATTTTAGTTACATTGGTTTTGTTTGTACAAAAACTTTTTAATTTGATGTAGTCAAAATTATTTATTTCACATTTTGTGACTCTTTCTAAGTCTTGCTTGGTCTTAAAATCTTTCCCTTCCCAAAGGTCTGACATGTATACTATTCTGTGTTTGCCTAATTTACTTATAGTTTCCTTCTTTATGTTCAAGTCATTCATCCATTCTGAGTTTATCTTGGGGTAGGGTGTGAGGTGTTGATCCAAGCCTCAGGGCCCTAGGAATTCCCAAGTGAATTCTATCAAACATTTAAAGATAAATTAATTTTAATACTCAACCAACTATTTGACAAATAGACAAAGAAGGAGTCTTACCAAATTATTTTTATGATACAAATATAATACTGATTCCCAAGCCAGGAAGATCAAAAACAGAGAAATAAAACTATAAACCAATATCCTTAATGAACAAAGATGCAAAAATATTAAATAACATACTGGTTAAAATATTACAGCAAGTTAAGACAAGATTTATTTACTACGACCAGGTTGAATTTATATCAGGAATTCAAGGATAGTTTGATTTTAGGAAAACCATCTACGTAATTGACCATATCAACAACTAAACTAATAAAAATCACATGATTAGCTCAATAAACACAGAAAAAGCCTTTGACAAAATACACCACCTATTCTTATTGAAAACAGTAGAAAATATATAGGAATAAAAGGGCCTTTCCTCAAAATAATGAACAATATTTATTTAAAACAAAAAGCATGTATCATCCAAAATTGGGGTAAGTTAGATATATTCCCAATGAGATCAGGGGTGAAGCAAGGATGCCCATGATCACCAATACTATTTAATATTGTACTAGAAATGCTAGCAGTAGCAAAAATATAAGGAAAAAAATAAAGGGGTCAAAGTAGGTAATGAAGAAAATAAACTATCACTCTGCAAAAGATAAGATGGTATTCCTGTAAAATCTGAGAAAATCAATTAAAAAGCTAGTAGAAATAATCAAAAACTTTACCAAAGTTGCAGGATAAAAAATAAACCCACATAAATCATCAGCATTTATATACGTTTACAACAAAACCCAGCAACAAAAATTAGAAAAAGAAATTCCATTTAAAATCACTCTAGACAATAAAAAATACCTGGGAATCTACTTGCCAAGACAAATTCAGGAATTATATGAACATAACTACAAAACACTCTTCACACAAATAATATTAGATCTAAACAATAGGAAAATGATAGCCCTACCTAAATTAATTTATTTATTCAGTGCTATACTTATCAAATTACCAAAAAATCATTTTATTGAGTTAAAAATTATTATAAAATTAACCTAGAAAAACAAAATATCAAGAATATCAAGGGAAACAATGAAAAAAGTGAAGGATGGAGGCCTAGTTTTACCAGATCTTAAACTATAGTATAAAGTAGTGGTCATCAAAGCAATATGGAACTGGCTTAGAGGTAGAAGAGTGGATCAATGGAATAGACTTGGGGTAAATGACAGTAGCAAGATAGTGTTCGATAAACACAAAGTTCCCAGCTTTTGGGAAAAGAACGCAGTATTTGCCAAAATCTTCTGGGAGAATTGGAAAACAGTATAGGAGAAATAATCTTTAGATTAACATCTCATACCATATGCCAAGATTAATTCTGAATGGGTAACAGACTTAAATATAAAGAATGAAATTATAAACAAATAAGTTAAACATAGAATTGTATACCTGTCAGATCTATGGAAAAGGAAGAATTTTAAGACCAAGCAGGATATAGAGAACATTACAAAACATAAAATGAATAATTTTCATTATATTAAATTTAAAAATATGTTCAAAACCAATGCAACCAAAATTCAAAGGGAAGCAATACATTGGGGAAAAAAATCATAACAAAAACCTCTGATAAAGCTAATTTCTCAAATTGATAAAAAGCTAAGTTAATTACACCAAAAATCAAGCCATTCTCCAATTCACAAATGTTCAAAGGACATTAATAGGCAGTTTTCAGATAAAGAAATTAAAATCACCTCACACCTAGCAGATTGGCCAATATGGCAGTAAAGGAAATTAATAAATGCTAGATGAGTTGTGGCAAAATTGAGACACTAATGCATTGCTGGTGTTGTGAATTAATCTAGTCATTCTGAAGGACAATTTGGAATTGTGCACAAAGGACTTTAATGGAATACATATCCTTTGAACCAGTAATACCAGCAATTGGCTTTATACCCCAAAGAGATAATAATAAAAATATTAAATAATAAATAAAACTTTTTTACAAAATTATTCATAGTCTTGTTCTCTGTGGTGGCAAAAGTTTGCAAAATGATGGTGTTGTCCCTCAGTTGGGGAATGGCTGAACAAATTGTGGTATCTGATGGTGATGGAATACTACTATTGTGCTGTAAGGAATAATGAATTGGAGTATTTCTATATGAACTGGAAAGACCTCCAAGAACTGATGAAGAGTGAAATGAGGAGAACCAAAAGAACATGTATACACTGTCGAACTATCCAATGTAATGGACTTTACTACTAGTAGCAATACTAGGGTATTCCTGAAGGACTTATGAGAAAGAATACTCTCCACATTGAGAGAAATAACTATGAGAGTAGAAGTACAAAAGAAAAACTTATGACTTATGACTATCACTTGTTTATATGGATATATCATTTGAGATTACGGTTCTATGGTAAAATTGACTAATGTGGAAATAGGTATCAAGTGATAACATTTGTACAACACAGTGGAATTGCTTGTCAGTTCTATGAGGGGGAAGGAAAGAGGGGAGGGAAAAAATGGATCATGTAAACATGGAAAAATAATTAAAAAAATAAAATTGAAAGAAATTAGATGATGATGTGAATATAGTAATAAGTCAAGTAGCGGACTGAGGGGTGATCACTCTATATAGGATACATGTAAAGGTGGTTAACTCTAAAACCAATAGAATAAATTGTAGTTTGAACCATAGGTTCAGACCTTAAAGGCCATTTAGTACTGCTCTTTCATTTTGCAGATTAGAAGTTAATCAGTTTCCTAGACTTGACTCCAAATGTAGCATTCATTCTGTTGTACCACATTGTCAGATTTTCTGTTCCGTGGACACGATCTTTGAAAATTCAGGCTACCCAATGTTTCCTTTTTGTTGTTGTTGTTGTTTTGTTTGTTTGTTTTAAAGGAAACAGAGTATAATGTTAAGGAACTTATGCATTCTTGAATTTCCCTATTTCTTTAACTTAAAAGTAAGAACTCTTGTTTCAAATGAGCCATTAGGTAAAATAAAGATTTCCTTCTTTGCCTACAAAACGGCTGTCTAATGAAATCCATTTGAAACCTATGTTCAAATAAAAAATAACTAAACATTAAAAAAATGCATGATCAAGGTGAAATAATTCAGTGTAAATGTTAAAGGGAGCTAGCTGATCTTCTAGGTGCTACTTCAGAAATCAAAGCTCCAAATTAATTAAATAAAAAATCAATAGACTAGTTAAGAAAATATGTTCTGTGGAAAGACTTCTAGGAATTGATGTAAAGTGAAATAAACAGAACCAGGAGAACCTTGTACACAGAAACTGAAATATTGTGGCACAATCAAATGTAAAAGACTTTTCGACTGGAAGCAATGAAACAATCCAGTACAACACTGAGGAACTTATGAGAAAGAGCACTATCCACATCCAAAGAAAAAACTGTGGGAGTAGATAAATGGAAGAAAAAACATGATTAATTATGTGGTTTGATGGGGATGTGATTGGGGTTTTGGTGTTAAAAGATTGCAAATATGAATAATATGGAAATAGAATTTGAACAATGCTACATGTATAATGGGAAATTTCTTATCACCTCCGGGAGGGGGAAGGGAAAAAGGATGGGAAAATCATGAATCTTGTAACCAGGGGAAAATATTCTAAATAAATATTAAAAAAAAATAAAAATAAAGAAAGATTACGTTTTGAGTATAACATAGCAATGAATTGAAGGAAAGAGGTCAGGAGAGTTATGAACAAAATAAGAACAGTAAAACAACAATGAAGGAGGATCTTGTGATTTTTAATTTTAGGGAAAGAATACAGCCAAAGTTTGTATGGTTATGGCATTTATATATGACCACTCTCTTTGATCACTATAATCAAAGCAGTTCTCTTCCTAAAATGCCACTCTAAATTTCAGGACTGTTTTTTGGTAGCATTTCATTAGTGAAAGTGGTTTGGTAGGTCTGAAATGTGCAGATTTTATGAACATTTTCTTATTATGTGCTTAGGTCTATAGCTTTTTCAATTCTTCTTCTATGTCTGATTTCCCCTTTTCATCATCCTCTTTTACGTCCTCCTCCTCCTTTACACGCTCCTCATCCTCTCTTCCACCTGTTCAATATTATGTATTGGTTCCAAGGCAAAAGAGTGGTAAAGACTAGGCAATTGGAGTTAAGTGACTTGCTAAGGGTCACATAACTAGGAAGTGTCTGAGGCCAGATTTGATCCTAGGACCTCATGTCTGTAGGCATGGTTCTCAATCCACTGAGCCACCCAACTGCATAATTCTTTTAAAAATGGGTTACACTGACAACCTCAGTAAAGCCATCAAAGCTCATGAGAAAGGGTTGCCCTTTTTATTGACTCCAGGCAAAGAAAGTAATCTAGGATATTGTGGAACATTACATCTGAATTAATAAGAAAAATGGACTGGTATTTAGGAGAGACTAATCTCATCCCTCTATGACAATTAAAGAATGTACATTGTGTAATGATAAAATTCTCTGGAGACAGTATATTTATTTATGTGTGTGTGTGTGTGTGTGTGTGTGTGTGTGTTTGAGAGAGAGAGAGAGAGAGAGAGAGAGAGAGAGAGAGAGAGGCCACCAAGTCACCCTAACTAAACATTTCTTTCATAATGCCATGCCTGAGTTCTTAGCTGTGCCACATTTCTCCTGCTCCAACACAAACTAAGTAGCAATCACCATTTCCTTTTTTTTGTCATATTAGCTAGTCTAATTGTATGTGTGTGTGTGTGTGTGTGTGTGTGTATGTATGAAGTGGTGCCTCAGAATTATTTTAATTTGTATTTCTCTAATTAATACTAATTTGAAGCATTTCATTCCTTTTGAACATTTTTTTTGATTGGGGAAGTAAAATTACAATTTAAATAAATAAGTAAATTTTAAAAAAGATTGATGAAATAATTGTGGTGTTTCTCATTCATAATCACTATTGATTCCAAAATGCTTACTTTATAGAGGTAATTCTTTAGTTTGACATTGTAGTCTCTTTTTAAATAGCCCCTCATTTTTTTTAGCTTCATTTATCACTATTCCTACACATGAACCTGAGCAGAGAACAAGGACCATGTCTTTAACAGATTACTACCCACTTCATTACCCGTCACAGTTCCTTGCACATTTACTGAGTAATCAATAAATATTTATTGAATGAATTAATTAAAAATATTGAATATCAGGTGAAAAATTCTGAGATATTGCAACTTTCCCTAACTTTAGATAGAGCTTTCTTTTAGTCAAAGCTTTTCAAGAAGAAAAATGGTCCCTTCAACTTTATATTCATCTTACTTTTGTCAGTGGTATATATACTATTCCAACTTTTTCTTTTTAATTTATTATTTTGATATTATCAGTGCACAGATTAATATTAAATAAGAAACAGTAATTCAAATATTTATCCAAATAGTGGTTTGTTATATTTGTTTATTCAAAAACCCTTCACTGATGGAAATTCTAGTGGTAGTAGTGGTGGTAGTAGTAGTTGTGGTGGTGGTGGTGATGGTAGTAATAATGTTCTGTATTTATATAATTAGGGTCTTATTACTCTAATCTCACAGATGAGAAAATTGAAGCTAGAGTTAAATTATATGGATTATATCATACAGGGAACAAATAAGAAGATCCAAGTCAAGTAATCTGACAGTATATTTAGTGTTCTCTGCACAAGTCAATATAACATTCTTGTGTAATTCAAATCTGTTCCCCAGAACTCTCTCTCTCAGCATTACATGTTCCTTCTCACATTACATGCTAACATAGGGAGGATATAAGTTTTGTGCATCCATGCCCCTCTCTCTCTTTCCCCTGATCACAGCTGCTGAAGCAAGCTTTTGGGCAGGCAGGAGAAATTACATAGGTTTACTTTTTGTTAGATAATTAGGTTTCAAAGTCTATTTATTTTAGTTTGTTTTCCTTTTACTTCAAGTGATTATTAAACTTTATGAATATAATACTTGGATTTATTGCATATTAATTTTAATCTTACATTGTGGCAACCAGAAATCTGAAGTTTATAACATTTGATCCTCTCTAAGTTATAGAGCAGTCTTTAAAGACAGATAAGTTTTTTTAAAAAAAAAACCTCTTTCACTGCTGCTGCTCCAGGTCCTGTCAGCTACTGCTGCTGGTGCTAGTACTGGTGCTTTTGGTTCTGCTGCTTCTGTGAGCCTGCTATGCATCTCATGAACACAGTAGCTGGGGGTCCTGGCAAGGCATTTTCTAGGTGTCCAGTAAAGTATAAATTTCCCTCACATTGCTAAAACCTGAGTGCTTGCTGCTGCATTGGAAGCCTTGGTGTGTTTCTTTAAGGCAATAATTAGCCTCCTAAAGGCTTTTACCTGAGGGAACACTTCCACCCTCTTAACTCCCTGCCCACATTGTTGAGGACAACAATCAAAGGGAGTAGCAAGCCCCTGGCCACATGACAGGGGAAGAAAGCAGCTACCTAACATTTTTTACCCCTGGGGGGAGGGGAACAAAGGCTACTCTTCCAAACACTTTATCCAGTGCATAGTAGGGTAGTGCCACCTGTGGACAGGGAGTAGAATTGCAAGCATGACCTACTCTGAAAAAGCAGTATTACAGGATGTCTTTTCTTGCTACTGTTCCTGGGTGTATTTATTGGATACATCACAGGTGTGATGAATACAGTTGAGTATTCTTGAAATTCAGATGGGGATATTCATCTCCCTACACCCCCTTCCCATTTTTGCCTGCCCAGTCTCTACAACACATTCAATATGGGTTTGTCCACACTATGTCCAGTGCCATATGGGGAACTCCAGAAGTGTGACCAAAGGAATCTAGATGAATGATGATACTAGGAAGGAGAAGAAACCTTAAAGAGTTTGGAGGTGAATTTTTAAGCCACTTCAGACTCCATTGTTTTATTGATGTTAACTGTTTCAGTTTGTTCCCCTCTAAATAGTAAAGAATTTTCTGTAACATAGCTATTGGAATTGGAGAAAAGGACTCTTGAATTCAGTTCCTGCATCCTGACACATATATTTTATTTGATGATTGTTTACTTTAAGATTTAATTTTGGTTTTAAATTCATATATTAATCTAATTTATAATGTTCCATTTCACTATGTCACTTTCAGTTGTTGTGTTTTGGCCGTTAGCTATATGTGTTGTTATATTGTCTTTATTTACAACTATGGCTGAACTGGAGAAAATGCCATTGTAAAAGCTCATAGTCAACTTGGACAAACCCTTTTCTGTTGCAAAACCATAGGTCTTTATGGATGCTGGGTTTGTCACCAGACCCATTGAGGTCACATATTGCCTATACATCTTTTGTGCCTTTTTACCTTTGTTAATTGTCACATAGATGATGAATGTACTCCATCAAGCTGTTTACAATCTGTATCAGTAACCTTTGCAGAACTTATAAGCTCTTAAAATTTTGAAGATTTTAGTACTTCTTGAATGTGCATTAGCTGCTGTACTACTGTTTTATAAAGCTATTACTTGGTGAAAATCATTTGCCCTTGTATTATGGATCATGGCCAAGGAAATGTATGTCATTTTTGGATGAGAAACTTTTTGTGTTGTGCCTCTGCTTCACTAACACAGTTTCATGGAATGTGAACTATGTATTTTTTATTTTTTAAATGTTATTATTATTTTTCCTTGTATGGGCAATAGAATATTTAAGTTATCTTTTTTCTCTCATTTTTTGTACTTAAAGTACATGTTAGCAGTATTACTGGTGTTTTGATTTTGCACTAATATAAGTTTACAATATCCATTAGTCCTAATATTAATGCATATCTGTGGAGAAGAAACAAGACTGGCAGTTGGTGGGGGAAGGGGAAACTGGGAATGGCAGTTGGGTGGTGAGCCAGCCAGGAGACATAGTATACTTGAAAAATTTCAATAGAAAATTGGCTACAGACATAAAATGGACTGGACCACATGAAGTATTGCTTACTACCCCAACAGCTATAAAAGTTGCAGGGAAAGACTCATGGTTTCACTATTCCCATGGGAAACCAGAAAAAAAGTCAACATCATTGTAGCAGACATAAAAGATAATTAGACAACATATAGTGCTGAGAAATGAAAACAAAAACTGATTAACATAAAAAGTACACCACAAAGAAATAATAGTGACACATAATGTTTGAGACAACTTTCCAGCCTAGAGGAAAAGAAACCCAGAGGAAAAACATCCCAGAGGAAAAGATTTAAAGCATCCCAGAGGAAAAGATTTTAAACCAGCCCAGAGGAAAAGCATCAAGAAAAGCTGCTAGAGACAAGAAACAAAGAAAAAAAAGCTGAAATAGACAGCTAAGACTTTGCAACTTTGTAAATTTGTTTATATAAGAAGAGGTCAGATATAAAACAAGATGTATATGTAAGACTGTGTGTTGAAATAATAAAACTAAAGTAATTTTACATATTAGGGAAATAGCATGCATCACTACATAACTTGAAAGAAAGAAGAGATCCATCAGTCAACATGAGAAGTGGAAATATGAAGAAACTTAAGTATTAAACCAGTAAAACACTATTAGACACAAAACACAAAAATCACAAACTGACATAATGAAAGACCTTGTTTATATAAACAAGTGTCTGAAATTATATTTATGCAAAATGTAAATATGTAAATATGTATATAGTTAGTTCCATAAGATCTTAAGCAAATAGAAAGATCAATAGATATTTATATTTGACTGACATCATGATGTGGAACGATGTATATTGTTGTATTATATGTAAATAATTTCTATAAATAATGTATTAATTTTAGTTAACTTAGCAAAAGTAGTATTAGCACTAAGATTCAAATTTCATGTAATGGTTTTGTTTAAACATTTATTGTACTGAATTTAATGTAAAACCCCAAACTACCCTTACCCAAACTTTCCTGCAAAGAATCCTTAGAGTAGATTTAGTAAATTGGAAACTATAATATAAATAAGTGACCTTGGGAAGGTCACAACAAAAAAAGGGGACAATTGTGGAAAGGAAAAAAGACTGACAGTTGGTGTGGGAAGGGGCAACTCAGAGTGGCAGTTGGGTCTTGTGACTAGCACTTCCTTCCTGTCGGGTTTTACTTCCTTCCTGGTGTGGGAGGAGGGAGGAGCTCATTCAGCCCAATCTAGAGTGGAGTACCTCTACTCTGTTCAGCCTGAAGACACAGGCTTCTGAAAGTTAGAACTGTTCTTGTTGGCTTTCTGTCTACTGCTAAGATTCTGAATTAGACAAAGCAAGGACTGATATAGAGAAGATGGGAGTGTGAGAAACCTGCCACCAACCTGAAGCCTGGCCTCAGCTCTGCAGCTAAGGAAAAAAACTCCAATCCCAACTGATTATTAAACTTTATATTATTTGACTTTGCAGTCAGATAAGTGGACTATCTTTTCTGGGGCATAGAGGGAGCTAAACATCAGTTCAGTCATTCAAGACAAACAGTCCTTATTGGACCCCTGCTGCTTCCTCTCAGCAGGGGGCATCTCTCTCCTTTGCCTCACCAAGCAATATTCCCTCTCTCCCCTCAACTCCTCTATACCGCTGTTCTTCATATCCTCCCCATCTCTCCCAATAAATATTACATATCCAAAAGCTTTAGACTATGGAAACCTGCCAATGATTTTTAAATATTATGGGATTTTGACTAGTGATTTTGTCTGATTCTAGGAGAAGGGATCACAAAAGGCCATTATACAGTGCCAAGAAGTACAATGTCAAGGAGACAACCAATCCTGGTGAGATTGATGAGAATCTTCACCAAGACAGAGGACGTGTTTTGGGATTCCAGGAAGTAGCTGTTTGAGAACATCAGATGTAGGATTTCCCCATGCAAGATTCAGACAAAGTACCTCAGTTTAGCTGCCATTTTGGCTCCCCCATCCCTGAGAGCAAAGGGAAAATCAGGCCAGGGAATTATATTTCCCTCTTTGCATCAAAATCTATTCCCTTTTTCTCTATCTTTCATAGTGTGGCAATTTTCTGTAGTTCTGGCTGCTGATTGGATAAGTGCATATTATTACTTCAATGGTCCTACAGGCTTTTGGGGGGAATATATCACTTTATTGGGCCCTGATTCAAGGACCTGTTATGGGCTTATTCTTGCTTACTCTGAATTTTTATATACTATTTAACTTTGATTTTTTTCTTTTCTTTTTTTAAATTTTTTTTTACTTCTTTTTAACAATTGATTCACATACCTCATAACTCAGCCATGTATCCCTGGATGATTGTGTCTGTCAACACCCTCCTCAGGGGATATTGTAAAATTGTCATAAAATTCTAGATTTACACATTTTTTTTCTTGTTTGAGAGTAATTTTAGGCTAAGAAACTAGCTAACCCCCCAAATCAAGAAAGCGAACTGTTTGGAGAAGGTGCCATAAAGAAGCTTATAGAAACCACCCATTGCACTAAAAGATCCAGAATGAACTTTGAGATGTAGTGAAATTGAACTACAGTGGGGTTTAACACATTTATTTTTAATGTAAATTCTTATACCAAGGAGGGCTGCCCCCAATTGGCTTTTTGTCAAGGTGCCTAGCAATCATTAGTTTTGTTCTCTTTCTCTTTTATTTCTCTCTTATCCCCAAATTATTGCAATTTCCCCTTAGAAAGTGCAATATTGTGTGTATCTCTATTTAAAGAACTTTAGAGATATAAGTTGGTTATGTGCACTGATTCCATGGGAAAAAATAAGCATGTAAATCTGGGAGATTTCTACAGGTTTGTTTTCCAATGGAATCATGAGGAGGGAGGTTGTGTAATTAGAATCTGCTCCCCAGGATTCTCTGTTCCAGTATTTTATGTTGCTTATCATGTTACATGCTAACAAAGGGAGGATATAAGTTTTGTGTATCCATGCCCCCCTCTCTCTCTTTCCCTTGGTCACAGCTGCTGAAGCAAACTTTTGGACAGTCAGGAGAACTTACTCATGTGGGTTTTCTTTTCATTAGATAATTAGGTTTGTACTATTTCTTTTAGTTTAGTTTCTTTCAACTTTAAGTGATTAATAAACTTTGTAAATATAACACTTGGAGTTGTTGAATATTAATTTTAATCTTACATTCTATAATGCACAATTTCTTTTGACTATTACTTTCTTCATTATTTCTGTTGTTGTCTTCTCTTGTGTTGTACTTAATTTGTAAGCAGAGACCCAAATGACATTTTTGTCATTGTCATGTCATTATCTGCAAAGTACTATATAATATATATGTGTGTGTGTATTTGCATATTATATAGACATACATATATATGTATAATCTCCTTTAACTCTCCTGGTATATAGTCTATTATATATATATATATATATATATATATATATATATATATATACAATGTTCCCATTTTGCAGAACAGAAAGGTGATGCTCAGGGAGAATATATGACCTGACCATGATCACACAGGTAGGATTTGAGGCATGTCAAACCAGAATCTTAGCACAGGTTTCCTCTACCACCTCTAAAGGACTTTGTGCTACTACAAACAAGAAAAAGGAGACTGGAAGAAGTCTTTGCAAAGGTTTTGCTTGGGTGCCTAGGGTATAAATGCATGTCATTGAATACAAAGTGCTTTTCACTAGCATTAACTTAGTAACAATTGCTGATAGTAGAGGCTTGGTAATCATTTCTTCCTTTCCCAGTGACCTTCTTTCAACTTGGCTTTTACGGAAATAGGGCTACAGTAATTGAAATGAATAACTAAACACTCCTTTAGCTGAGGTTTAATTTCCAGGTCAATAGACACAAGCCACAAAATAAGCGCTAGGTGAATATACAAAATTACATCTTGCTATGTTCATTCCAGATTAAATAGCAACTATTAGAAAGGGTTAGCTAAGGAAATGTATGCCAGCCCTGCACATCCTCCTATAAGCAAGAGACAGAACTGAGATTTAGCTTTTCAAGTTTGAAAACATAATTTTAAAAATAATATTTAATCTTTCTTTTAGGAAACGTAATTGGCTATCAATTGTATTACGAACCTTACTATCAAAATATCTTAAAAAGAAGAATGGGAAGTAGAATGGAGCTATAATTGTTCAATTTTTAATCTAATTTCTTTAATGGAATTAAATAAAGTTTAATTCTAAATAGAATCATTTTATTCTAATGTATGTGTCTCCTGTCTTTCAATTACTCCCTCTCTTTCTCATATTTTCAGCATCTCCTTCTCCCCTGGTATCATCCCCTTTTTTCTTCAAAACATATTTCATTGACCTCTTAACAAAATGGATGTTATTTTATCTATCCCACTTTTTTTCACCTGATCAAATGTCTAGATATCAGAAAATCTGGTTTAATCCTAATTCTGCCAATTATTATCTGTGTATACCTAGACAAGTTAGATACTCTCTATTTTAGTCTCCTCATTTAATAAGAATCAGAATATATAATATCTAGTATCTCTTGCATAGAGGCAGGCTAGCAAATAGTTAATAATTCACTCTAGGAAAAATTGCACTTTTAAGTTAAATATGTATTATTAACATTTTCCATCACTTTCTTCAATCTAAACAAAAACAAAACCATAAACCAAACTCTTTTTTATGTTTACAGATTTTCAAGATTTAAATGTTTGCACTGAAAATTTAGCAATTGCCTCTTCTGAGCTTTTATGAGCTGGTTTCAGCATAGAATGATGAGCAACTTTAAATCACTCACTCTGTGACCAGCGGGTCATGAGTCAAGTGATTGATATTCAGAATCAAGAGTTGTTGTAGAGCTCCAAATTAAGGCAATTTAGCAAAGAAAGCCTTTCTGAAGTAGTGGATTTAGAAGTTGTGGTACAAGGGTACTTTCTCAGAGAGAGATTTGATAAAAACAACTGAAGACCCAGATAATATAGTGTAAGGAGTAAAAAGTTATGATTAGACTGAATATTTAAGAGTATGGCCACTGGGGATTTAATTACTAAATTCCAAAAGAGAGAGTGACAGAGAAAGAGAGAGAAAGAGAGAGAGAGAGAGAGAGGGAGGTGGAGAGGGAGGGAGAGACAGACAGAGAGACAGAGAGAGACAGAGAGAGACAGAGAGACAGAGAAAGACAGAGAGAGAGAGAGAGAGAGAGAGAGAGAGAGAGAGAGAGAGAGAGAGAGAGAGAGAGAGAGAGAGAGAGAGAGAGAGAGAGCTGGCCTGGTCTGAACCAGGCAGTGATTCAGAGCCAGAGGATTAATTCAACAAGGCTTCCAGCCAGGAGGCCTCTTCTTCCAATACAAGGGGCCTCTAGAGGCTAGTGTCTCCACAAAGTCAAGGAAAGGGAATCAGCCTTTTCACACACCATGTGGCAGTCCAAAGAGAAGTGGTCTGAGGTCTCAAGCCTGAGCTCTTCCAAGCCCAAGTTCAAAAGCAAAGACCCCTCACAGGAAATGACCACCAAATTTAAAGGCGGTTCTTTATGTCACTTTCTGGGCCTGTGGCCTACCTTTAACTGTACCAATGACAACTTAAATTTGGCTTCAGACTGCTCAGGGGGCAGTCAGTTGTTTCTGATTTGTCACTCCCTAGCACATGTAGGTCATAGACTTTTCCCCTCAAACCCCGACTTAATCCTTAAATGGGGGGTGTATATGGAGGGGTGTAATGGGGATTCTGGTGGCTAAATAACTAAATAATGAGTAGGGTGGAGTTAATCTCATCTTCACAATAGGAGAGATGGAAGTGGTCTAGAAGAAAATCTCAAAAAAACTTGAAATTTCCATAGGACTATATGACCATTAATTTCCTCACCACATAATTTTAATATGATTTAATTATACTTTTCTTTCCTTCAAGTTGAACAATATTCTCTAGTGGGTCCTGTCACAGCAATTGACAAGGAAAGAATATTCTCCATATATCTACTTCAGAATGTCATAGAATCTAGGATATGAAAAGAACCTCAGAAGCCATCTAGTCTGATCCATATTTGAAAGAAATCCTTGCTATAACATACCTGAAAAGTGGTCATTCATTCTCTATTTGAAGACTTCCAAGGAAAGGAAACTCACCATCTCCCAAGGCATCTCATTTCAGCAGCATTTTTCTTATTGTATCTTTCACCTACTTTTCCCAAGTCTGACTTTTGAAGCTAGATGCAAAAAAACCTAGTTCCTCCTTTACCTTATAGCCCTTAAAATTCTCAAGCATAGCTACCATATGTGCATTGAGTCTTCTCAATATAAAATTAAAAAATCAAGGTTCTTTCAATCAATTGTCATGTCATACTATCCTGGTTACTCTCCCTTGCATTTTCTATTGCTCATTAAGATAATTAGTTCTTCAACCTTGGATGCCAAAACTAAGCCCTATACTTAAGCTATGATATAACCATAACCATATACTTAAGCTTTGATCTAACCATAACCATAACCATAACCGTAGAAGGATTTTCACATTCTTATTCCTAAAATCTTTTACTCTCTTGATGAAGCACCAAACTATATTGCATATCACACTACTGAGTCACACTTGGCTTACAATCCACTAAATACAACAGACATTTTATTTTATTGTTTTATTTTTATTTAAACATTTTTCCATGGTTATATGATTCATAGATTTTCTCTTTCCCTTTCCCTCCCCCCCCCCCCCCAGAGCCTACAAGCAATTCCACTGGGTTATACAGGTATTATCACTCACTACCTATTCCCATATTAATTATTTTTGTAATAATCTTTTAAAAATCAAAACCCCATATCCAATACCAATATAAACAAGTGAAAAATCAAATGTTTTCCTTCTGCATTTTTATTCCCACAGTTCTTTCTCTCAATGTGGATAACATTCCTGCTAATAAGGCCCTAGGAATTGTCCTGGATCATTATATTGCTATCAGTAGCAAAGTCGATTTCATATGATCATCCCACAATGTTTCATACTCATGTATGATGTTCTCCTGGTTCAGCTCATTTCACTCAGCATCAGTTTGTGGAGGTCTTTCCAGCTCCTTTGAAAATCAAACAATGTATCATATTGCACAGAACTATTCTATCATCATAATATACCACAATTTGTTCAGTCATTCAGTCTAGAAACACCCCCATATTTTCCAATTTTTTTGCCACCACATAGATCATGGATATGAATATTTTTGTACAAGTATTTTTCCTTATTATCTCCTTAGGGTACAAACCCAGTAGTGGCATAGTTGGATCAAAGGGTACATTCTTTTAAAGCCCTTTGTGTATAATTCCAAATTGTTTTCCAGGATAGTTGGATCAATTCACAATAATACCAGCAGTGTATTAGTGTCCTTAATTTTGCCACATCCTCTCCAAGATTCATTATTTGGATTTAATTTCAAATTAGACAATATACTAGGTGTGATTTTCTATCTCAGAGTGGTTATGATTTACATTTCTCTAATTAGAAGGAATTTAAAACACTTTTTCATGTAATTATTGATAGTTTTGATTTCTTCATCTGAAAACTACCTATTCAAATCCTTTGACAATTTGTCAATTAGGGCATGACTTGATTTTTTATACATTTTAATTAGTTCCTTATATATTTGGAAATTAGAACTTTGTCAGAGAATTTTATTATAATTTTCCCCAGTTTGTTACTTCCCTTCTAAGTTTAGTTGCATTGTTTTTAATTTATTTTTCTAAAACCTTTTTTAATCTAATATAATCAAAATCATTCATGTTATATTTTGTAATATTTTCTATCTCTTGCTTGGTCTTAAATTCCTTCCTTTCCCATAGATCTAACAGCTATCCTATTCTTTGTTCATCTAATTTAATTTAGGATTTTGTACTTTATATTCAGGTCCTTAACCCATTTTGAATTTATCTTGGTATAGGATATAAGATGCTGATCTAACCCTAAATTTTTCTATATTGTTTTCCAATTTTCCCAGCAGTTTTTTTTTTCAACCTTTACCTTCCATCTTGGAATCAATACCGTATATTATTTCCAAGGCAGAAGAGTGGTAAGGGCTAGGCAATGGGGGTTAAGTGACTTGCCCAGGGTCACACAGGTGGGAAGTGTCTGAGGCCAAATTTCAAACCTAGGACCTCCTGTCTTTAGGTTTCTTTCTCAATCCACTGAGATACCCAGCTGAACCCCCCAGGTAGTTGTTTTTTGTTTGTTTTTTAATAGTAAGTTCTTGTTCCAAAAACTGGAATCTGTGTGT
This sequence comes from Monodelphis domestica, assembly GCF_027887165.1. Lineage (NCBI taxonomy): Eukaryota > Metazoa > Chordata > Mammalia > Didelphimorphia > Didelphidae > Monodelphis > Monodelphis domestica. The sequence goes on along the minus strand of NC_077229.1, from coordinate 463,922,583 downwards.
GCTTTGGCACCACATATACCAAAGCTGGGATCTTTGGGTTTAATAAACACTGGCTTCCTGAGGTCATTTACCCCTAGTCAATTCCATTGATCTACCCTTCTATTTCTTAGCCAGTACCACATTGTTTTGATGGTCACTGCTTTGTAGTACAGTTTAAGATCTGATAGTGCTAACCCCCCATCCTTCACATTTGTTTTTCATTATTTCCCTAGATATTCTTGATCTCTTGTTCTTCCAGAAGAATTTTGTTATAATTTTTTTTAATTCTATAAAAATAAAGTTTTTCGGTAGTTTGATAGGTATGGCAATTAAGGGTTTTTTTTTTTAATTGTTTAGATCTAGATTTAATTGTGTGAAAAGTATTTTATAGCTGTGTTAATATAATTACTGTGTTTCTTTTGGCAGATAGATTCTTATAATAGTTTGTACTCTGTAGAGGGATTTTAAATGGTATTTTTCTTCCTAACTCTTGCTCCTGAATTTTGTTGGATATATACAGAAATGCTGATGGTTTATGCGGATTTATCTTGTATCCTGCCACTTTGCTAAAAATTGTTAATTATTCCCACTAGCCTTTTAGTTGATTTTCTAGGATTCCTTAAGGATATCATCATATTATCTACAAAAAGTGATAGTTTAGTTTCTCTATTGCTTACTTTAATCCCTTTGATTTCTTTCTCTCCTCTAATTGCTATTGCTAGCATTTCTAGTACAATATTAAATAGAAGTGATATTGGGTATCCTTGCTTCACTCATGATCTTATTGGGAAGACTTCTAACTTGTTCCCATTGCAGATGATACCTGCTAATTGTTTTAAATATATACTGTTTATTATTTTGAGAATTGGTCCTTCCATTCCAATACTTTCTAGTGTTTTCAATAGGAATGAGTGTTGTATTTTGTCAAAGGCTTTTTCTGTATCTATTGAAATAATCATGTGATTTCTGTTGGTTTGGTGATTGATATGGTCAATTATGTGGATGGTTTTCCTAATATTAAACCATCCTTGCATTTCTGGTAAGAATCCCACTTGGTCATAGTGAATTATGCTTATGATAACTTGCTGTAGTCTTTTTGCTAGTGTTTTATTTAAGATTTTTAAATCTTTGTTCATAAAGGAGATTTATCTGTGGTCTTCTTTCTCTATTTTTGGTCTGGCTCACTTTGAAATCAGTAACATAATTGTGTCATAAAAAGAATTGCATAAGATTCTTTGCTTATTTTGTCAAATAGTGTTGTTCTTTGAATGTTTGATAGAATCACCTGAGAATCAGTCTGACCCTGGCTATTTTTTCTTTATGGAGTTCCTAGATGGCTTGTTTAATTTCTTTTTCTGAGATGAGGTTATTTAAGTATTGTATTTCCTTGTTTTGATATAGACATTTTATAGTTTTATAAAAATTTTTGTTCATTTCACCTAGATTATAATATTTATTGCCATATAACTGGGAAAAGTAATTCTTAATTATTGTCTTAATTTCCTCTTCTTTAGAGATGGGATAATCCTTTTCTTTATTTAATACTGTTAATTTGATTCTTTTCTTTCCTTTTTTTTAATTAGTTTTTCTAGTACTTTATCTATTTTATTTGTTTGTTCAAAGCCTAATCTTAGTTATTAGTTCTAAAGTTCATTACTTTCATTATTATTCTTATCATCATTTCTTTTATTAATTTCTCCTTTAATTTTTTAGAATTTTGAATAAAATTATCTGGAGATTTTTAATTTGTTCTTCTAATTTTTTTTTAAGTTGAAAGCCCAAGATATTGATCTTCTTCCTTTCTGTTTTGTTGATATATGCATTCAGAGATATAAATATCCCCCTGAGTACTGTTTGGCTTCATGCCATAGCTTTTGATATATTGCCTCCTCATTATCACTATTTTTAATGAAATCCTTAATTATTTCTTTGATTTGTTTTTTGATCCATCAATTTTGAATTATTTAGATAATTTATATTCCAATTAATTTTAAAGTTGCCTCTCCATGATCCTTTACTAATTATAATTTTTATCACATTCTGAGAAATTTGGATTTATTATTTCTGTTTTTCTGTATTTGTTTGCAATGTTTTTATGTGTAAGGGGGAAAGTGGGTTATTTTTTAAAGGGTTGGACTGGATTATTTAAGAGTGTAGTCACCAAGAGTTTAACTTATTCTAAAGTGATTGATTTGCAATTTATTTACAAAATGTAGAAAGACTGAAGTAAGAAAATCAGAGAGAGATGATAGGGTAAGATATCTAGCTTAAGCTAGTCAAATGGTTTTTCTGCATCCATTGTAATTTACTCCTGGCCCCTGGTTCAACCTGGGCAGGGGGAGTTAGTCCTTAGGCCTTGGCAAAGCCAAGGACCTGGGGAAGTCTCTCTCAAGAGGTAAGTCTCTCCTGAGGCTAGTTTTTTTCAGAAAATTCATGAGTTAAGAATCAGCTTTTCACTCACCATGGTCAGTTCAAAGGAAGAGAGTATAGAACAGCCTCACCAGGAACAGGGTCTCAGGTCTAGCCTCCACCCCAAAGAATGAAGAACTGTCGGTGGAACTCACTCAGGAAGTTGTCACTCCCTTTTAAAGACACTTTCTCTTGCTTCACTTCCTGTGCCTTCCCGTAATTCTACATCTACCAATCACAGTTGAAGTTCTGCTTTAGGACTTCCCAGGAAGCAGTCAGTTCTGATTTATTACCCACTATTGCTCACATGGGTCACAGACCTCCCCCACTCAAGTGTGAATGGGATGTTTACACCTTTGGTGATTAAATCTAAAAATAGGCAGGGGTTGCAGTTTAATCTTCATAATCAAGGGAGAGTTACTTAATTTCATTTTCACAATCAGGCGAGAATTAAATTTAATCTTACATATGCCTTAGGATGTCAGTCTTTGTATAAGTACGATGTACTGCTGAATAGAAGGTATGTTCCTTTTTATCCCTGTATAGTTTTCTCCAGATATCTATTAACATGAATTTTTCTAACATTTCATTCACTTTTCTTACTTCTTTCTTATTTTTTTTCTTTCAATTTTTCTACTTCTGAAAAGGGAAGATTGAGGTCCCACACTAATATGATATTATTATCTTCCTTTAGCTCTTTCAGTTTCTCATTTAGAAATCTGGATGGTATACCATTTGCTTCATAAATGTTTAGTATTGATATTATTTCATTGTTTATAGTACTTTTTAACAAGATGTAGTTTACTTACTTATCTGTTTTAATTTGATCAATTTTTACTTTATTTTTGTCTAATACCATGATTGCTACTCTTGCTTCTTTTACTTTAGAGTTTGCATAATAAATTCTGCTCTAGCCTTTTACCTTTAATATGTGTATTTCACCCTGCCTCAAATGTGTTGTAAACAACATATAGTAAGATTCTGTTTTTTAATCCACTCTTCTATCCACTTCCTGAGTGCATCCCATTCACATTCAGAGACATGATTATTAAATAGTTATTGCCCTCCATCTTACCTTTCCCTTTAGATCCTAATCTATTCCCTTTTATTTATTTCTTTTTCTTTTTCTTTTTTTTTTAAACCTTTACCTTCCATCTTGGAATCAATATTCTATATTGGTTCCAAGGCAGAAGAGTGGTAAGGGTTAGGTAATGGGGATCAAGTGACTTGCCCAGGGTCACACAGATAGGAAGTGTCTGAGGCCAGCTTTGAATCTAGGACCTCTAATCTCTAGATCTGGATCTCAATCTACTGAGCCACCACCTGCCCCATCTATTCTCTTTTACTCTGTTCTTCTTCACAAGTATTTTTCTTTTTATCACCCAATTACTTCCCCTTCCCTTCAATTACTTCCCCCTTCCCTTGTCTCATTCCCCTTCTACTTCTCTATAGGTTAAGATATAATTCTATACTCCAATTAGTATATTTGTTATTCCCTCTCTGAGCCAGTTACATTGAGAGTAAAGTTTAAGCATTGCCCATCATCATCCTTATCCTTCTCTATATATAATATTTCACACCTCTTTATGTTATATAATTTACTCCATTCTATGTTTCTCTTCCCTTTTCTTTCAGTGCAATCCTCTCTTTCACCCCTTGCTTTTTTACATAGCATATCATATGCATATATATCATGCATACAGATCATTCCATATCATCACATTTGCATAACCATCAAATCATCATGTATCATCATATACATCATATCATAATGAGCTTGCTTCTCCACCCTCTTTCTGAGTAAATTCTTTCTATCTTCTCTACTACTAAGAGTAATTTTTGAGAATTACAGATATCCTCTTTCCATGAAGAAATATAGACATTTTGACTTTAATGAGTCCCTTAAATTTTCTAGTTTTTATTTACTTTTTATGTCTTCTCTTGAGTCTTGTGTTTGGACTCCATATTTTTTGTTTAGGTCTGACTTATTCCTTAGGAATGTATGGAAATGTATCTCATTGAATATTCATTTTTTCTCCTGTAAGAATATAATCAGTTTTGCTAGGTAGGTAATTCTGAGTTGTAAACCCAAATCTTTTGCCTTCCTGAATATCATATTACATGCCTCTTGATCCTTTAATGTGGAAGTCCATAGGTCCTTTGTGATCCTGATTGTAACTCCGTGGTATTTGAATTATTTATTTCTGGCTGATTGCAGTATTTTCTCATTGCCTTGGGGACTTTTGAATTTAGCCATTACATTCCTGGAAATTTTCATTTGAGAATTTCTTTCTGGAGGTGATCTATGAATTCCTTTAATTTCAATTTATTTTCTTGTTTGAGGATATATTAGAAGTTTCCTTTGATAATTTATTATATTATGATATCCATGATTTTTTTTTCTTCATCACAGCTTTCAGGTAGTCCAATAATTCTTAAATTCTCTTTTCTAGATCTATTTTGCCAGGTTAGTTGTTTTTTCAGTAAGGTATTTCATATTTTCTTATTTTTTCATTCCTTTGATTCTGCTTTATTTCTTCTTGATTTCTCATTAAATCATTAGTTTCTAGTTGGTCAATTCTGATTTTTAAGACCTTATTTTCCTCTGCCAGTTTTTGATTCTCCTTTTTCAGTTGGCCCATTTCTTCTTGAATCACTTTCATTTCTTTTCTCAAATTTTCCTCTCCTAACTAGTTTTTGAAGTCTTTTTTTTTTTTTTTGAGATCTTTCAGAATCTGCATCTAATCCATATTTTTCTTTTGGAACTTGCATATGTTTGCTTTGCTTTCATTGTCCCCTTCGGTCTTGCTCTTCGTCTCCATAAGAAGTATTTTAGAGTTAGGTGCTTTTTTGTTGTTTTCTTATGTTTCCTACCTTTTTGTAGGTAGACTCTGTTTTCTGGGAGATTAGGTTACCCTCTTAAACTTAAGCCCTTCCTTGAAGCTGCCCTTAGTTTATTTTTGGATTTTCTGCCAGTTTTAGTTCTTCCAAGATGGTATGGTGGCCTGATGACTGGGAACTCTGAGGGCCTCCTCACACTGCTGATTCAGTTAACCCTTGAGATGCTGATAGTTTAAAGACTTGCTTCAGACTTAAGCTCAAATTTTTGGTTTCACTGTATACTTGATCTAATCAGGTAAATAGCTGATTGCTCTATCCTGGAGCTCTGCCTAATGTCCCTGTCAAAAAGATTCAGACCCCCCAATTGGGTTAACCAACTACCACAAGCTACATATGTCCTCACCACATGCTCAGACTGGGACTTCTGGCTTTCTCTGAGCCCATACAGATGAACCCACTTCAGCACAGCCTCCCCTGGACTGGGATTCCAGACTTCACCACAGGTTTGAAACCTCTAGGAGTATATTTTAACTTAGATCTATATTTCCCTAGGAAGGGCCTCAAGTTCTTAATGTTGGCTTGAGTTTAGATTTTGAATCTGGGATAGCATATGTGGGGTGGGGGATGTGGCTTGCTCTTAACTCCTTGCTATAGTCTTGCTGATTGTGGTCCACTCTGACCCTAGTTGTTCTTTGCCTACCTTTTAGGTCTTTCTATTTCTTGAAAGTTATTTCTGCATGTTTTTGTTGGTTCTTTTACTCCTGTATTTGTTTCGTGGCATTTTTTTAATTATTGATTGGAAGGGATTCTGATGATTACCTTGAGCTATTCTGCTTTACTCTGCCATCTTGGCTCCACCCCCCAAAAGGAAAAACAACAGACATTATTTTAGATAAAATTGCTATATATCCATGATTTTCCTATTATCTACTTTAATTTGATTTTTTGCAACTCAGATATAAACAATCTTTGTTGCTATTGAATGTGATTTTATTACCAGCTTAGTGTTATAGATTCTCAAGAATATTTTTTGGATCCTAACTAGTTTATTCTTTCCCTCTTTTCTTTTTTCCTTCTCTTTTGCATTTATTTTTCTCTTTGTTGTTCCTTTAGATTTCTCTAAGTTATTCTCAGTTTTCTGCTCTTTGAAAAAATTTTGAGCATGCCATCTGTTCATTTATTTAAGTCATTAATAAAAAACATTAGGTAATAAAAATTAGATAATAAATTGATGAATTGACATGGGACCCTTGACTACTCTTTGAATAGATCTATAAAACCAGTTCCAAATTCATTTAATTACATTTTATCACCTACCCACTTTATCTTTTCTGCAAAAGTATTAACTGACACAATCATATCTGTTACTAAAATTTTGGCACACTATTATCTGCAATATTCCCAGTCTAATAGTTTAGAGGCCCTTTCATAGGAATAAATAAGTTTAATTTGCTATAGAAGCAACCATGTTAATTCTTTAAGTGAGAACAGGGGTTTAGGCCTATTAAATTCTAAGCTTCTGACTTCCTGTGCTTCTAGAAGCTTAAAGATATTTAAAAGTACTCTACAAAAAGAGTTTAGCCATTTTATCCCCAAGAGATTGAAAAGGTAATTTATTTATCTCTGGCAATGAGGAAACTTGTTCTTACTTAACTGTTCAATAATCCATCATCAGTTCATATTTTACTTTCATAAAAAAAGTTTTATTGACCTTGTTACAACTCAGTGGTCCAATATGAATATATCAATATATTCTATGAAAAGCTTTATACATATATTAATGTAACCAATTTCAATCCTATCATTCCCCTTTCCTTACCACACTCTAACACTTTCATTTTTTTGATTTTCTTTTCCTTAAAGATATGATAACTAGTTTTTTCATTGACTCATGGAAGAGATTTTTGATATTTGAAATGGCTATGAGGTTTTTCAAGTTTCTTTCATATATATATATATATATATATGAACTTCATTCACTCATATATATATGAGTGATTGAAGTTGTCATGGTCATTATTTGGTCAAAGGAAGGAGGAAACAGAATGTGTCTTCCCACTCTTCCTGCCAAAAAGATGCCTTTTCAGAGACCTGATTAGAACTCCTTCCATCACTATGATTGCTTGACATTGGAATCCCTGATTCTCAAATATTCTCAAATATCTTTTCATATACAAGTTCCACAATTCATGTCTACTGATTCTTCACCCAAATCCAATACATTTCTAGTGTAGCTTTGTTTGATTTCATTTAATGACTGAAAGTGCTTTCCTTGTTTCATATTGATTGAAAACTTTTTGCACTTAATCACTTTGGTTGGTTGATTAATTCAATAGAATATTCTAACTTGATAAAAGTATTGGGGTCAGAGCATGTCCTTAGCTCCTTTACACTGGGTATGATGATTAAGTCAATTCCAAACCACTATAACACACACACACACACACACACACACACACACACACACACACATGCTTTTTGTTATTGTCTCCCTTTTGTATCACAGTGTTACTGACTCAACCTTCATGCTTACTTTTGACTATTTTCTTTTTTTACCTATGTATCAGTTATCCCTATGTCTCTGATAACTGATCAGAGATCTTAGGAATAATACAAGATAGCAAAATTGTTTCCTTTATGATACTACTGTGGGATAACAGGTTTTAAAATTGTATTATATTAAAGTCTAGTATTCACTGGTCTAGAATTAAATTCTAGATTTTACTATATATAGCACTTTGAGCTGAAATAAAAATCCTTCCTAGATGGATGGGAGAGGATAACCACCCACTTAGGGACCTCTTTGGGGTCAGTAAAGCACAAAAAAACCCTTGGACTCTAGAAACAAAGTTTATTTTTTATAATAGGAGTAAAGGGGAAATGATAGGTAGATTCATAAAACTATATATCTAATCTCCACCCAACCTCTTTCACCTCATGGTGAATTATTTCTTCTTCTTGAGAGTTCACTCATGGTACTCTAAACACCTTATCTCTAACTAAGACCCATAAAACCCAGATATCTGGCTATAAGTCAATCTAATTAGTATAGATTATTAAAAAAGGATAAAGAGGAAGGACTCACAGATATATTTGAGCCCTTACCTAAAGCCTGGGGTTGTCCTTATGTATACTCAGAGTCCCAGATGACCAAACCCTGGGGTTTACCATCACCAAGTGGATTTCTGACAGATGGATCTTAGGCAGATGTTTTCTGTACTCCAGGGAAAAAGCAGTCCACTTCAAGGCAAGTTCTCAAACCCAGGAATCATTAACCTCTCCACAAGATGAGGATTTCCAAGGGAAAATTGCCAGAGCAAAGATCTTCCTTACAGCTCAGTCAAAGCCAGATCCAGAGAGTGACAGTTAAAAACAGCCAAACTCCAAGATCCTCTTCTTCCTTCCAGAATCTTTCCCCTCAGGGCTTGTGCCTAAATTCTCTTCTTTTCCTCTTAAAGCTAATCCATGACATTTACTCTATCCCTTCCTTCCTTCCTACAGAGCTAAGCATCTCTCTAAAATATTGTTTCCTCATCCCTATGTAAGGTGGAAGACAACACTTTCCATTAATAATCTAGTTTATGTTTCACTTAGTCACCAATTATATGGGAAACATCCCTAGTCATTCATCAATCATAAAACTTCCTAGTGTCCTTTAAGCAGATAGAGCCACAGTTCTGTACTTTCAACCAATTACTAGACTTTTGAGGTAAAAGTTATTTCATAGTTAGTGGATCCATAGATTACCCTCATCTGAAAACATAGTTATACAAATTTAATAAGCAAACTATGTTTTATAAAGTTGTCATTGGTTACCACTTATCTTTGGCTTGTAAGGGCTAGTTGTCATGTGAGACAATTAAGAAAGAAAAATTACATTCAGCAAATAACTAACAAGATTAAAACAATTTAAAGAATGGGAAATGGACCTGTGAATTTACTGGTAAAGAAATTTCCCTATGGGTAGAATGAATGAAGTCTACTCAAATTATTTTGGGAAGAGGTCAAACTTTGTCTCTTCTACCCTCCCACAAGATGTTCTCAGAAACACATGTATAAAGAAACAAAAACTCAGTCCATTAAACTACCTTCTAATGCTCCCTTTACAGAAGACATGTTTTTGAGGGCAGCTGATCAATTAATCTCTTTCCCATGAAACTTCTGTATAATGCAAAGAAATAGTTGGATTGGCAAGGTTTTTTTTCTCTTCTCCCACAATGCATTGCGTTTAATCCTCCAGCTGTAAGGTAATCTTTCCTCTCCAAGAAATATGACATGACATTCAGAATCTCCCTCTTGAGGTTAATGCTAAATATTACAACACAGAAACTTTCTGATTTGGAATATGCCCTTAAGGCTATTCCTAAATTAGGAGAATGTATAGACTCTCAAAATCACTACCCTTAGGCTACATGCAAGGACATGTCTAACTTTGTTGTGTGCTTCTGAAAGGATCTGAAACTATTATTTCATTTATATAGAGATTTCCTAGTAAGATAAATTCCTCATCACATGATTATTTGCTGCCATTCTATAACTCTAAAGAGCTGGTATGGCCTCTGCTAAATGATAGGTAAGATGAGGAAAATTCATCCAGGAACTAATATCTGACTTATGCCCTGAAAAGCAAAGTCAAAAGCAAAAGACACCAATAATTTGTGTTCAAATTCAGCTCTGGGCTAAATTTCCTAAAAGTAAACCATTCCTTGGAGTTGCTGGAGAATCCACTATGCTCTGATCTAAAGTCCAAAGTTGAAGCTCTCTCAGAGGGGAGAGAAGCTTTAAGGTAGGAAGATAGAGACAGGATAGAAGTTTTAGATACCACGAGGGGGATGATGGAGTCGAAGTAGAGATATGAGGTGGCCAGAATGAGTCTTTATTAATTTTCCATGAGCCACAGCTAAACTCTGATCAAAGGACCCTTCTGAAGGCTTTTACCAGTCCAGAGATCCATATTTAATACCACACAGGTCAGAGAGGTGATAGAGAAAGATTAAAGATGGAGCTTGGCCAGAGGCCAAGCTCCTGTAAGGACAGCCATCAGCTAGCCTGAAAGAGAGAGAGAGGCTGAGCTTGCTGGGTTACAAATACCCTTTGCTATGCAGTACATAGGGATGACCCTCATTGGTTAATGACAAGGCATAGGTGTGGTTTCTCTTAACCAGGCGAGAACAAAGAAACTTGTTTTCCCACCTAACCTGGGGGAAGCTGAGGTCAAGGGTCAGAGGCCTTCCCAGCCATGAGCAATACTGAGCATGCTCAAGACTGAGCATGCTCTCTTTTAAGGCAATCTGCACTTACCAACTGTTCCCCTTGCCCATAGCTAGGGGTGGACTGCTACAAAAGTGATATTTGAAAGAAGGAGAAGATAAGAAAGGACAGAGGCTGAGAGAGATACACACAGAGAGACAGAAAGAAACAGTGAGAGAAAGGTGAAGAGCAATCAAAATAGAGATACAGAACATGAAGAGAGAAACAGAGAGATAAGATAAGGTAAGATCAGGTCTTGGATTCCAATATGTATCACCCATTACACATAGAGCTGAGGGCTAAATAGTGAAAATCACTTGAGATGTCTCATCCATTATATTTTTAATAAATGCAGAGATGGGAAAATACAATAGTGCCATTGCACTCCACTTCAGCTACAAATGGACACTTACCTCTTGTTACAAACAACTCAGAGGCAGGCAAGTGATCAGTCAGAGGAATTGATGCCATTAGATATCTGCAAATCATGTCTAAAGACCCCTTAAAATAAATTTAGATATTTAGCTCATTAAATTCTCCAAAGCTTGTATATAGGTTGTAACCAGTTTGATGGAATCCATCCATCATCCATGTGACAATTAACAAAGGCAAAAAGGAACAAAAGGCCATATAGACAACATGTGACCTCAATGAATCAGGTGACACACCCAGCATCTATAGGATTTATAGTTTTGTCATGGAAAAATGGTTTGTGCAAGTTGTTTATGGACAGTTATAATGGTATTATCTTCAGTACAGTTATAGGGGAAGGTACAAATAAAGACAGTGCAACAGAATATAACTAATAGCCAAAATACAGTAGCAGAAAATGATTCAGTATAACAGAATAGTATTAATTAGATTAATATGTGAATTTAACAAACAAAATTAAATCTTAAAATAATCAGCAAAATACAATATATGTGACAGGATACAGGCACTGAATTCAAAATCCTTTTCTCCAATTCCAATAGAGTTCTTCATTATTATGAAGGGAAACAAAACTCAAAATGTTATCAATAAACTTCCAGATCTCTTTAATGTTCCTTCCCCTTGCAAGAATCATCATCATCCATCTAGATACTTTTGTTCACACTTCTTGGGTTCTCCATACCCACACTAAGCATAGTATGGGCAAACCTCATATTAGATGTGGTTCAGAAATGAGGTAGACAAAAATGACAAGGGTGTGTAGGGAGATGCATCTCTCCCTTGAATCTTAAGATTAGTCAATCTATCAACTGCAAGCTATCCAATCAGTAGAAAAACCCAATGAACAGAAGTAAGAAAAGACATCCTAAAGCTGTAAGCTGCATGAACTCAATAAGGCTCTCTGGAAATTAGGCTCTTGCTAGGTTAAAAAACCCTTTTAGCCCTAAGCTACCACAGGTCTGAGACCCACGTGGGGGGAGGAGCAGAGCAGAGCAGAGCAGGCTTCTACCCTCCCCACAGGGGAAAAAAAAAACCTTTAGGAGACTTTTTGTTGAATAAAAGAAATAATTAGGCTTTTAAATCACTCAGCTGTTTGCAATGGGTTTTTTACTTTACCAGCTCCACAGAAAGTGGCTCTTAAGAACCCCTAGCTTAATGAACAGCAGGCTCATAGCAGCAACAGCAGCAATAGCTGGAGCAGGAGCAGGAACAAGAGCAGCAGCAGAAGCAGGAACAGAAGCAAAAGCAGCAACAGCAACAGCAACCTGAGAGTGACAGAGTCTTCAGGATCAGCAATGTAATGAATAAAATTTAGGGGAGAGGGGGAGACTGAGGCAGGTAGAAATTAGTTTCTCTCTGCAAGGAATATATATTTTTTAGAGGTTTATTAAAGGTTAAAGATTAAGAATATACAAGTATGAAACATGTGCCTAGGCCAGAGGCCTAGACAAAATAACCTCACATCATGGAAGAGACCTCTCTGCTCCAAAAACGGAAGTCCAAAAAAAGGCCCGAGCCCTTCAAAAGCCTTTGCTTAAATATCTTCTCGATCTCGGCCCAGGTGAGATTACAAGGCATTCTGGGGAAGTGGAGCAAAGGCTCATGGGGATTGTAGTCCTGTATTCGAGTCTATTTTTTACATCCCCCCGTGTGATCATTTGTGGAAAAATTAATTTTTCCCCAAAAGGATCATAAAAACATAATAAACTTAAAAGATTACAATAGTGTGAGGATAAGAGAAAAAAGAATAAAACCAATAATTTCTGAACACATTGACAAAAAGCCGTTAGGGGGCAGTCCCCTTTGGCATAAAAGTATACATACAAATAAATGTTCAATCAACCACACCCAAAGTTCAATTTTGTGCAACTTGTGGTCTGGAGGCTTCTTCATGGTGGCTTCTCCATCAGTTCAGTTCTGGATTCAGAGAGGTAGCATCTTCTTTACCTAAAATTCTTCTCAAAAGGAATTTAAACTTTGCAATTTAAATAATGATATTTTTTACATTCCCCCGTGTTGTGGGTGATTGATCAAAATCCCCAAAATTCTCAATAGCCCAATTAATTACAATAGCAAACACACTTTCATATTTCACATAAGTTGCTGTGTGACATTTTTAAAACCTATGAATTGATGGACATTTGTCACAATTTTTACAAACGTAGCAATCTTTCAACCTTGGTAATAAACATATTTTTTTTTTTAAAACAAAGTAAAACTCATCTTGGGTTAAGAACATAATCAAGAAATCTATATATCATCCTGGTAGAAGTAAAATAGTGAGCTGAAGAGCATAAATAAAGGGGTGCTCCTTGTTCTTGGAGGCTTTTCCCAAGGGTACAAATGCCCTGAAATTAACTGCCCAACTTCCATTCGCATGTGGGAAGGTTGGGGGTTATAAAATACATTTCACTTCAGCTACTAGAATGGGCCTTACCTCGTGGTAGGGGCAGGCAAAAATAACCAGACTGTTAAAAAAAAATTCCAAAATCATATTTAAAAAACCCTTAAAATCAAATCATTTGAGGTATTTAGCACATTAAAATCCCAAAGGTTGTTAATACAATTATAACCAGTTCTGAAGTCCATCTATCCTCAGCAAAATAGAGAAAAGCTGTTTTTTCATATATGGGCTTATTCACAACAATATTTGTTCAACAGTTATAGGGGAAAAACAACAGAATTTCAAAACTCAGTACATTCAAAATACATTCAATCAACCTTCAGTTCAAGCAGAATAATATTGAATCCAGTAATATATGAACTTAAAATCACAAAGTTAAACCTTAAACAAAACAATGCAATAGAATACAGATAATTTTATAAACCATTAGAGTCTGAAATGCCTTAGAATATAGCCTTTAGCCTCTTCAAAGTTCCTTGGGGTTTTTTTTTTGTTTGTTTGTTTTTATTTATCCATTTAAATGTCTATTGTCCGAAGGTAGAGTAGTAAAGGCTAGGCTATGGGGTTCAAGGGCTCCGTCCAGGGCCCCATGGCTGGGAAGCATCGGAGGCCAGATTTTAGCTAGAGACCTCCGGTCTCTGGGCCTGGCTTCCAGTTCGCTGGGCCACCCATTTTCCTCCCCAAAGTTAAAGTTGAATCTTTGGGCTGAGTCTGCTCCCAGACGGGCAGGTAAAATCAATGAAACTGTCAGAAGAGTCAAAAATCCTTTTAAACAGCCCATTGCTATTAAGTTTCTGTTTGAAAAGATCTGTTTCTTCTCTTTAGTCTTTTCTGTCTTTCCCCTCTCTGATACCCCTGCAGCCAATACCCCCAGCCACGTGGAGGCTTAGCCTAAGGGAAAATCTCCTTTCCCTCTGGTCTCTCCCCTCCGCCCATGTGGCCAATACTGTTACCAGCTGGTCGCAATGAGTCCTGAGCGATCTGCTCCAAGGATCTGGGTGATGAGCCGGCTGGGTCGGGCTCCTGGGTCTGGGGCACAGAAATAGGTGAGAGGCCAGGAGCAGGAGCGGCTGCGGGGGTGGGCAAGGCCGGGACCAGGTACCAGGTGAGGATGATCAGGGCTGCAGGCTGCAGGCAGCAAGCGGCGGGGCCGCTTTCTAGGTACTAGCTATTAAAATTGAATTTAAGATCAGAAAAGAAATCAGAAGACTGAAAGTTCTTTTTCCCATTAGGTCGCCATAACTGTAATGAATAAAATTTAGGGGAGAGGGGGAGACTGAGGCAGGTAGAAATTAGTTTCTCTCTGCAAGGAATATATATTTTTTAGAGGTTTATTAAAGGTTAAAGATTAAGAATATACAAGTATGAAACATGTGCCTAGGCCAGAGGCCTAGACAAAATAACCTCACATCATGGAAGAGACCTCTCTGCTCCAAAAACGGAAGTCCAAAAAAGGCCCGAGCCCTTCAAAAGCCTTTGCTTAAATATCTTCTCGATCTCGGCCCAGGTGAGATTACAAGGCATTCTGGGGAAGTGGAGCAAAGGCTCATGGGGATTGTAGTCCTGTATTCGAGTCTATTTTTTACAGCAAGGACCACCCAGATAGTTAGGGAGGAAGACAGAAGCAATAGCAGTTGGAGTTCCCCAGAGGGGGAGAGCAAGAAGGACTTAACAGGAGAAATGTGGGTTTTTAATTAAGGGTTCTAAACTCTACTTCTGGACACCATAAAATATAAGCTTTAAATTAAGTTCCAACACTCCAAGAATTATATTTATAAAGTTTATTAATAATCACTTAAAGTAGGAAAAATACAAGGGAAATAGAAGTAAAACAAAAAACCTAATTATTTTACAAAATTAAGACCAAGTGACTAAGTTTTCCTTGCTGGTTTATAGAGCCCACTCTATCAAAGCCCCAACAGGAAGTCAAGAGAGCAAGAGGAGGGGCTACAACAAATTTATATCCTCCCTATGTCAGCATGTAACGTGAGGAGAATGGGGTGCTGGGAATTGTAGTTTTTAGGGTAACAGATTCTAATTACAAATACATTTACCTAATTTATTCATGATTTCATTCCTTATATTTGTCATTTATCCGTTTTGAATTTATCTTGGTATATAGGGTGTGAGACATTGATCTAGATCTGATTTTTCCTATATCATTTTCTAATTTTCCCAGCAGTTTTTGTCAAATTGTGAGTTCTTTTCCCAAAAGTTGGGATCTTTGGATTTATTGAACACTGAATTGATGAGGTCATTTACCTCTAGTCTATTCCACTGATCCTTCCTTTTGTCTCTTAGGCAGTACCATATTGTTTTGATGACCACTGCTTTATAGTACAGTTTAAGATCTGGTACTGTGAGGCCACCATCCTTCACTTTTTTTTTTCATTATTTCCCTTGATATTCTTGGTTTTTTGTTTTTCCATATGAACTTTGTTATAATTTTTTCTAATTCTATTAAAAAAGTTTTTGGTAGTTTCTTAGGTATGGTACTGAATAAGTAAATTAATTTGGGTAAGAATGCCATTTTTATTATATTAGCTCATCCTATCCATGAGCAATTAATGTCTTTCCAATTATTTAGTTCCAGGTTTAATTGTTTGAAAAGTGTTTTGCAGTCATGATCTTATAATTCTTGTGTTTGTCTTGCTAGATTCCTAAATATTCTTTATTGTAAAGAGTGATTTTAAATGAAATTTCTTTTTCTAACTCCTCCTGCTGTTTTTGGAAATATATAGAAATGCTGATGATTTATGTGAGTTTATTTTGTACCCTGCAATTTTGCTAAAGTTGTTCATTATTTCATAAGGCAGAATAGTGTTCCATTACAATCATACCATAATTTGTTTAGCCATTCCTCATTTGACAGACATCCCTTTAGTTTTCAGTTCTTTGCTACCTCAAAATGAGGTGTTATGAATGCTTTTGCCTTCATTAGTTTCCAAAAGAGGTTTGGAACCTCAATGGGAATGAATGGGAAACTCAATAAAACTGAACTTCCTTTGATACAATACTCTCTCATATGAAAAGTGAGGGGGTTAGATGAGCTTATCTTCCAAGTTCCATTCCAGTCATAATCCTATGAATCAGATGACTTCCAATGGATTTTAATCAGAGTTCAGTCATCCTTTCTAATTAATTCCTGACTAGATGGACATGCTTTGACAAGTTTTAGTGGACAAATTCTAAAGATTATATGGAGAAAAGCATTGTGATGTCACATGGAGGTAATCATAGGAAACAGAGGAAAAGGATGTGTGTCTCCATATGCCAGAATTCTTAAATTTGGTTAATTGAATATATTTATAGTTTTCTAAGGTCATGGTGAATAGAATAAGTGGAATTGGAGTCAGGAAATCTAAGTTCATATACTACTCTGTCATTTTTCTGTGGGTTATCCTTTATATGTCCTTTTCCCCATTGTTTCAAGTAAAAATTGATCTGGGGGCTTACTAAATAGAGAGATTGATAGAAAAAAAGGTATCAGCCTTTCTACGCTAAGGTAAGATTTAGTCTTGGATTCCAGTCTCACATGATCCCCTCCATGCTGCAGCTTGCCAGAAATCAAGCAATAAGGAAACACTCAGAGAACCCCCACCCCCATATCAAAGACAAGTATGGAAGCCAAGAGAATGGAAGTAAAAAATGTCTTTTCCTTCCCATGCTCTGGACACTTTGTGTCTCTGCTATGCTTACCATCCAGGACACCTACCAGGTGACACAACTTCAAAGGTCGATGTTTAGATACAAAATGTAAGTTTTAGATATCAATGTAAGATGTAAAATGCTTTGTTTGCATCTCAAACACCTTGATATATTATCTCATTGTTATTCTCATTAAAGAAATTATTGGTTATTTCTATCATTTCTTCTTTAACCCATTCCTTTTTATAATTAGATTATTTAGTTTCTAATTAATTTTTAATTTTTCCCTCCATCGCCTCTTATTTCTTGTAATTTTATTGCTTTATTGCATGAAAAGGATACATTCATCATATCTGCTTTTCTGCATTTGGTTGTGAAGCTTTCATGTCCTAATACATGGTCAATTTTTCTGTAGGTGCCCTGTACCTCAGAGAAGAAGGTGTATTCCTTTATATTCCCATTCAATTTTCTCCAGAGATCTACTTAATCTAATTCTTCTAAAATCTAATTATTCTCTTTAACTTCTTTCTTGTTTATTTTTTTTTTGCTAGATTTATCTAGTTTGAAGAGGAGAAAAAAGTTCTTTAATAATAGAGTTTTACCATTTATTTCATCTTATATCTCATTTAATTTCTCCTTTTAAATTTGGAAGTTATAACATTTGATGAATATATGTTTAACTTTGATACTACATTATTTGTGATACTTTTTATGAAGACATAATTTCCTTTCTTATCTTTTTGGAGCTTAAGTTTTTTTGAACTCATGATGGCTTTGTCTTCTTTTTAAAAACATTCTCTGCATTCTTTTCCAATTCCTTACCTTTACTCTGTGTGTATCTCCCTTGCTTCAAATCTGTTTATTGTAAATAGCATATAATTCTTGTTTTTAATCTATTGTGCCATTTTCTGCCATTTTATGGCTGAGATCATTCCATTCATATTCACAATTATGATTATTATGTATTTCCCTCCTTATTTTCCCCTTTTTATACTTCCCTTTCTATATAATTTCACTCTGTCATTCTTCTCAAGTGTTTGGCTTTTAACTACCACCTACACTCTCCTTTTTTATTTCCCTTCTACTTTTTTATAGAGTTAGATAGGTTCTTATGCACTGAACTGATTCTGATGAAAGCAAGATTTAAGTATTAGCCATCACCACTCTCCTTCTCTCCTATGCTATAATAGTTTAATTGTGCCCTTTTTGGTGAGATAATTTACCCCCATTATACCTTTCCATTTTTTCTTCTTTCAGTGAAACCTTTTTTTTTCACCCTTTGATTTTTTTTATATCATATCATCCTATTAAACTTACTCCTGTACCCTCTATCTATATGAAAAAAAAAATTAAACATTGCAAATACATCTTCCCATATGGAAATGTAAACAGTTTTACTTTTTGGAACCTTTAAATTTTCTTTCTTGTTTACCTTTTTAAGTTTCTCTTGAATCTTGTATTTGAAAATTGTTTTCTCTTGAGATCTGGTCCTTTCATCAGGAATAAACAAAAATCTTCCATTTTACAAATTACCATTTTTCTCTTGAAAATATATTCTCACTTTTTCTCTATGTATGATTCTTGGTTATAAACTTCCCTTCTTTACATTCTGGAATATGTTATTCTAAGTCCTTGTCATTCTTTTACATAGAGGCTGCTACAGTGGCTTCTTGATTTTTGAATTATTTCTTTTTGGATGTTTCATTATTTTCTGCTTAACCTGGGAGCTTTGGAATTTGGATATAATATTCCTAGGAGTTGATGATAGGATACTTATTCCAGGAGGTGATTGGTGGATTGCTTCAAATTCTATTTTATTCTTCTTTTTACAGATTTCAGGGCATTTTTCTCTGATAATATCTTATAATATGATGTGTAGGTCCTTTTTTAAAATCATGGCTTTCAAATGGAACAGTAATTCTGAAATTATCTCTCTTGGACCTATTAAACAGCTCAGATGTTTTTTCCAATCAGATATTTCATATTTTCTTCTACTTTTTCATTCTTTTGATTTTCTTTTATTGTTTTCCCCTTCTTCTGCATATGTGTCTTGCTCTTCCTTGTTTCAAAAAAAATTCCATTCATTAGGTGTTTGTGTGTGTATGTGTTTGTGTATGGGTGTTTGCTCATTTTCCCATCCTTTTTCTTGATTTTTATTTTTATCTTAAAGTTGTAAGCAGGTAATCTCTTAAATTTTAGTCTTTCCTTGTTGCTCCCCTCAGCTTTGGATCTAGAGTTCCAGTTCTTCTAAGGTGATACGATGGCCTTTGATTTGAGAGCTCTGGAAGTTGATTCTGATTGCTGATTCAGTCTCCACCAATGCTTGCTGAAGGCTTATAGGACCCAGGACACTATGAAGTACCTTCTTTCTGGGACCTGAAGTCCCATCTTTACCTTGTTCAGGGGCACTAGGTTACCATTTGTCTAGCTGGACACACTGTGTACTGCCTAGTTCTGGGACTTGCAGTCTCACTGTGGGCTTGTAGTAGCACTTGGAATTTCAAGGGGTGGGTATAGGAATGCTCTGTTATTGACTTAGGCAGGGTCTTTGGGTCTCAATGTTAGTTTGGATCCAGGATCAGAAACTGAAACAATGAGATTTTAGTGTGGGGTGGGGGACTTGCTGTTGGCTTGTTCCAATGCTCCTTGGTGTGCCTTGTTACAGGCTACACTCCTATCCTACTTTAGTAAAACAGAACGTCTCTGCCTACCTTTGAAGTTATCTACTCAGCTCTGTTCTCCTCATAAGGAATTCTTGAATATAGTAAATTTCATTAACTTTCCATTTTTCTTTTCAAGGACTGTGCTCAATTTTTACTGGATTGGTTGTTCTTGGTAGTAATCCCAGATCTTTTTGCCTTCCAGAATCTGCATGTTCTATGAAGTTCCATGGAATCTGAATGGTTTCCCTCTGGTTGCTTGAAATATTTTATCTTTGATCTGAGGGTTCTGGAATTTGGTTAAAACATTTTTGGGAATTTTCATTTGGCCATCTTGCAAAGAAAGAGTTCCATAATTTATTTTAATTTCTATTTTATCTTTGTTTATAGGATATTGGAACAGTTTCCCTCAATAATTTCTTGATATATGATGTCTTGACTTTTTCTTTGATCAGAACTTTCAGGGAATCCAATAAATCTTAAATTATACCTTCTCAATCAATTTTCCAAGTCAGCTGTTTTTCTGAGATTTTTCACAGATACTTCTTTTTTCCATTATTTTTACTTTCTTTTATTGTTTCTTGGTATCTCATTGACTTCCACTAGTCCAATTTTAATTCTTAAGATTATTTTGCTCTTCAGAGCTAATCCTGGTATTTGGGATTTTTTAATGCTTTTAAGGTAGTGTGATCTAAGAAGGGATGTGGTCACTGCTTTCTTAATGTAGTATGCAGTCTGGCCGCTGATCCCTGGAGAATGTATTCAATACTGCTTCTTATAGGCTTTCCTCCCTTGAGCCCTGAGACAATATTGTTCCTCAATGTCCCTCATTCCTTGGTGCCAGAGGTTATATTTCCCCTCAGAGTTTCCACTCTCTCTACCAAAATGCTCCTCTCTATTCTTATAATATGGCCTAGAATAGGCTATAGGCATTGAAGTTGCCAAATTGTGTTTGTTCCTCAGTTCCCTTACCATCTCTCTCTTGAAAGCTCCAGAAGTTGCTATTGCTTCTGTTATCATTGCCTAGTCCCACCCTAGCGTTCCACTCATGTGGGTTCTTGGCCAGCCTCCTTCTTATATCATAGAGCTCCCTTTCCAACATCCTGTGGTATCTTGGGATGGAAATATGGCTCGCTCTGAATTTTTGTTGCTTCTGCCACGCCAGAATCTGACTCAAGGTTTTATTTCAAACTTGTTTGAGGAAAAGGAAGTTTGGGAGTGCTTAGCTGGGTATTTTCTCTTCTCTGCTACTTTACCTGTGCCCTTAGAAGTCAGGACCTAATTTTGTTCATTTTTTATTATTTTTCTCCTTCAAAATATTTTTTTTTTATCAAGCTCTGCAGATAAGCTTAATCCAGGCTATCAATAGGGCAGTTAAGAAGCCTTCAGAAAGCAGGAAAACCATCCACATAATTGACCATAACTATAATAAACCAACAGAAATCACATGATTATCTCAATAGAGGCAGAAAAAGCCTTTGACAAAATACAACACTCATTGTTATTGAAAACACTAGAAAGTATAGCAATAGAAGGGTCTTTCCTAAAAAAAAATAAAAATATAAATTTAAAACCATCATCAATCATCATCTGCAATACAGATAAATTATACGCCTTCCCAATAAGATTAGTAGTGAAACAAGAATGCCCATTGTAGGACTTCCGGTTAAGATGGCGGCTTAGAGAAAGCTAAAGTTCAGATCTCCGGAAAACCCTTCCCGACCGATCTCAAACTAAAAGCTCCTAAGGCGCCGAAATTCAAAACGATCAACAGCACAGACCCTGGGAACCCTCCTCCTGGACCTGGACCCGGTTCAAAAGGTACGGCTCCCCTCAAAAGCCAGAACCCGAGATCACTCCGACCTCAGGGGTAGGAGCGCAGAGTCCAAGGCTCCGGGAAGCCGTAGCCCGGCCAGGCTCAGAGAGCAGGGTCCTCGGAACAACAACCCTCAGGGCCTTCTACCCAAGTCCCGGTGAAAGTTACTGCCTGGCGCTTCCGCTGCAGAGAGCTGGTCGAAACAACAGCAACCCTCAGGGCGGGCAAGACAGCCTCACGGGCTGGATCCTGCTATCCAAGTCTCAGTGAAAGTCCTTGCCCTCGGAGCTTGGGTTAGCTGCAGCCCATCCCCCCACAGGCCAACGAAACAGCCTCACGGCCAGCGATTCTGAAGGCAACTTCCGGAAAGAGCGCCGGGGGGAGAGTGTGGCCTCGTGGTCCAATCCTTCCATTCCAGTTCCAGTGAGGCATATTCAGTTTAACCCAGGGAAAGCTCATAGAACCAACATCTGCCCAGGACTAAAGCCTCAACACCAGACAGAGATAAGAAAAGCTAATCCTCCACATTCAGAGATGACAAACTCCACAGAAGCACAGAAGCCCCAAAATACCAAGAAAAATAAGAAGAAAGGGGCGACTTTGGACACATTCTATGGAGCCAAAATACAAAATACAGAGCAGATAGAAGAAGATATACAAGAAAATTCTCCAAAATCTTCCAAAGGAAATAGAAACTCTCCACAAACCCATGAAGAATTTGAATCAGAAATGACCAAAAAGATGGAAGCCCTCTGGGAGGAAAAGTGGGAAATAATGCAAAAGAAATTCATGCATCTACAAAACCAGTTTGACCAAACTGTAAAAGAAAACCAGGCTTTAAAGCAAGAACTAATAAAGCAAAGCCAAAACACCAAGAAATTAGAAGAGAACATAAAATATCTCACCGACAAGGTGATAGATCTGGAAAATAGAGGGAGAAGAGAAAATTTAAGAATAATTGGACTCCCAGAAAAGCCAGAAATAAACACCAAACTGGACATGGTGATACAAGATATAATCAAAGAAAATTGCCCAGAGATTCTAGAACAAGGGGGCAATACAGCCACTGACAGAGCTCACAGAACACCTTCTACACTAAACCCCCAAAAGACAACTCCCAGGAATGTAATTGCCAAATTCCAAAGCTATCAAACAAAAGAAAAAATCCTACAGGAAGCCAGAAAAAGACAATTTAGATATAAAGGAATACCAATCAGGGTCACACAAGACCTTGCAAGTTCTACTCTGAATGATCGTAAGGCATGGAACATGATCTTCAGAAAGGCAAGAGAGCTGGGTCTCCAACCAAGAATCAGCTACCCAGCAAAACTGACTATATACTTCCAAGGGAAAGTATGGGCATTCAACAAAATAGAAGACTTCCAACTTTTTGCAAAGAAAAGACCAGAGCTCTGTGGAAAGTTTGATACCGAAAATCAAAGAGCAAGGAATACCTGAAAAGGTAAATATTAAGGAAAGGGGAAAAATGTTATCTTCTTCTTTTACTCAAACTCTCTTCTATAAGGACTACATTTATATCAATCTATGTATACTAACATGTGGGGAAAATGTAATGTATAAATAGGGGGTAAAGAAAGACCAAATAGAATAATGGTTCTCACACAAAGATTCACATGGGAAGGGGAGGGGAAGAAAACTCCTATAAGAAGGAGAGGAAGAGAGGGGGGGGGGGTTTACTTAAACCTCAATCTCAGGGAAATCATCTCTGAGAGGGAAAAACATCCAGATCCATTGGGATCTTGAATTCTATCTTACCCAACAAGGGTAAGGAGAAGGGAAAACCAAGGGGGGGAGGGGGAGAGGGAGAACAAAAAGGGAGGGAAAGAGAGGGGGGAGGGGGAGGGAAGAAAAAGGGAGAGACTAAAAAGGGAAACATCAAGGGAGGGGACAAGGGGCACTGATTCAAAGTAAATCACTGGACTAAAAGGTAGAGCCGAAGAAGAAAAGGTTAGAATTAGGGAAGGCAATCAAAATGCCAGGGAGTCCACAAATGACAATCATAACTTTGAACGTGAATGGGATGAACTCACCCATAAAACATAGACGAATAGCAGAATGGATTAGAATCCAAAACCCTACCATATGTTGTCTTCAAGAAACACACATGAGGCGGGTTGACACCCACAAGGTCAGAATTAAAGGATGGAGTAAGACCTTCTGGGCCTCAACTGATAGAAAGAAGGCAGGAGTGGTAATCATGATATCTGATAAAGCCAATGCAAAAATAGACCTGATCAAAAGGGATAGGGAAGGTAATTATATTTTGTTAAAAGGGACTCTAGACAACGAGGAAATATCATTAATCAACATGTATGCACCAAATAATATAGCACCCAAATTTCTAATGGAGAAACTAGGAGAATTGAAGGAAGAAATAGACAATAAAACCATACTAGTGGGAGACTTAAACCAACCATTATCAAATTTAGATAAATCAAATCAAAAAATAAATAAGAAAGAGGTAAAAGAAGTGAATGAAATCTTAGAAAAATTAGAATTAATAGACATATGGAGAA
The DNA here is from genome assembly GCF_027887165.1 of Monodelphis domestica. Lineage (NCBI taxonomy): Eukaryota > Metazoa > Chordata > Mammalia > Didelphimorphia > Didelphidae > Monodelphis > Monodelphis domestica. Next base: position 463,898,607 of record NC_077229.1, on the reverse strand, counting down.
AAATAAATAGGGATAAAAAGGAATACACCTTCTTCTCAGCACCACATGGCACATTCACAAAAATTGACCATACATTAGGTCCCAGAAACATAGCACACAAGTGCAAAAAAGCAGAAATAATGAATGCAGCCTTCTCAGATCACAAGGCAATAAAAATAATGATTAGTAATGGTACATGGAAAACCAAATCTAAAACCAATTGGAAATTAAACAATATGATACTCCAAAACCATTTAGTTAAAGAAGAAATCATAGAAACAATTAATAATTTCATCAAGGAAAATGACAATGGCGAAACATCCTTTCAAACCTTTTGGGATGCAGCCAAAGCGGTAATCAGAGGCAAATTCATATCCCTGAAAGCTTATATTAACAAACAAGGGAGAGCAGAGATCAATCAATTGGAAATGCAATTGAAAAAACTCGAAAGCGATCAAATTAAAAACCCCCAGCAGAAAACCAAATTAGAAATCCTAAAAATTAAGGGAGAAATTAATAAAATCGAAAGTGATAGAACTATTGATTTAATAAATAAGACAAGAAGCTGGTACTTTGAAAAAACAAACAAAATAGACAAAGTACTGGTCAATCTAATTAAAAAAAGGAAGGAAGAAAAGCAAATTCACAGCATTAAAGATGAAAAGGGGGACAGCACCTCCAATGAGGAGGAAATTAAGGCAATCATTAGAAATTATTTTGCCCAATTATATGGCAATAAATACACCAATTTAGGAGAAATGGATGAATATATACAAAAATACAAACTGCCTAGACTAACAGAAGAGGAAATAGAATTCTTAAATAATCCCATATCAGAAATTGAAATCCATCAAGCCATCAAAGAACTTCCTAAGAAAAAATCCCCAGGGCCTGATGGATTCACCTGTGAATTCTATCAAACATTCAGAGAACAGTTAATCCCAATACTATACAAACTATTTGACATAATAAGCAAAGAGGGAGTTCTACCAAACTCCTTTTACGACACAAACATGGTACTGATTCCAAAACCAGGCAGGTCAAAAACAGAGAAAGAAAACTATAGGCCAATCTCCCTAATGAATATAGATGCAAAAATCTTAAATATGATACTAGCAAAAAGACTCCAGCAAGTGATCAGAAGGATCATTCACCATGATCAAGTAGGATTCATACCAGGGATGCAGGGCTAGTTCAACATTAGGAAAACCATCCACATAATTGACCACATCAACAAGCAAACTAGCAAGAACCACATGATTATCTCAATAGATGCAGAAAAAGCCTTTGATAAAATACAACACCCATTCCTATTAAAAACACTAGAAAGCATAGGAATAGAAGGGTCATTCCTAAAAATAATAAACAGTATATATCTAAAACCAACAGCTAATATCATCTGCAATGGGGATAAACTAGATGCATTCCCAATAAGATCAGGAGTGAAACAAGGATGCCCATTATCACCTCTACTATTTGACATTGTACTAGAAACACTAGCAGTAGCAATTAGAGAAGATAAAGAAATTGAAGGCATCAAAATAGGCAAGGACGAGACCAAGTTATCACTCTTTGCGGATGACATGATGGTCTACTTAAAGAATCCTAGAGATTCAACCAAAAAGCTAATTGAAATAATCAACAACTTTAGCAAAGTTGCAGGATACAAAATAAACCCACATAAATCATCAGCTTTTCTATATATCTCCAACACAGCTCAGCAGCAAGAACTAGAAAGAGAAATCCCATTCAAAATCACCTTAGACAAAATAAAATACCTAGGAATCTATCTCCCAAGACAAACACAGGAACTATATGAACACAACTACAAAACACTCGCCACACAACTAAAACTAGACCTGAACAAATGGAAAAACATTAACTACTCATGGATAGGACGAGCCAATATAATAAAAATGACCATCCTACCCAAACTTATTTATCTATTTAATGCCATACCCATTGAACTACCAAAATACTTCTTCACTGATTTAGAAAAAACCATAACAAAGTTCATTTGGAAGAACAAAAGATCAAGGATATCCAGGGAAATAATGAAAAAAAACACATACGATGGGGGCCTTGCTGTCCCTGACCTAAAACTATATTACAAAGCAGCAGTCATCAAAACAATTTGGTAATGGCTAAGAAACAGAAAGGAAGATCAGTGGAATAGACTGGGGGAAAGCGACCTCAGCAAGACAGTATACGATAAACCCAAAGATCCCAGCTTTTGGGACAAAAATCCACTATTCGATAAAAACTGCTGGGAAAATTGGAAGACAGTGTGGGAGAGACTAGGAATAGATCAACACCTCACACCCTACACCAAGATAAATTCAAAATGGGTGAGTGACTTAAACATAAAGAAGGAAACCATAAGTAAATTGGGTAAACACAGAATAGTATACATGTCAGACCTTTGGGAGGGGAAAGGCTTTAAAACCAAGCAAGATATAGAAAGAATCACAAAATGTAAAATAAATAATTTTGACTACATCAAACTAAAAAGCTTTTGTACAAACAAAACCAATATAACTAAAATCAGAAGGGAAACAACAAATTGGGAAAAAATCTTCATAGAAACCTCTGACAAAGGTTTAATTACTCATATTTATAATGAGCTAAATCAATTGTACAAAAAATCAAGCCATTCTCCAATTGATAAATGGGCAAGGGAAATGGATAGGCAGTTCTCAGATAAAGAAATCAAAACTATTAACAAGCACATGAAGAAGTGCTCTATATCTCTTATAATCAGAGAGATGCAAATCAAAACAACTCTGAGGTATCACCTCACACCTAGCAGATTGGCTAACATTACAGCAAAGGAAAGTAATGAATGCTGGAGGGGATGTGGCAAAGCAGGGACATTAATTCATTGTTGGTGGAGCTGTGAACTGATCCAACCATTCTGGAGGGCAATTTGGAACTATGCCCAAAGGGCGACAAAAGAATATCTACCCTTTGACCCAGCCATAGCACTGCTGGGTCTGTACCCCAAAGAGATAATGGACACAAAGACTTGTACAAAAATATTCATAGCTGCGCTCTTTGTGGTGGCCCAAAACTGGAAAACGAGGGGATGCCCATCAATTGGGGAATGGCTGAACAAACTGTGGTATATGTTGGTGATGGAGTACTATTGTGCTAAAAGGAATAATAAAGTAGAGGAATTCCATGGAGACTGGAACAACCTCCAGGAAGTGATGCAGAGCGAGAGGAGCAGAACCAGGAGAACATTGTACACAGAGACTAATACACTGTGGTATAATCGAACGTAATGGACTTCTCCATTAGTGGCGGTGTAATGTCCCTGAACAACTTGCAGGGATCCAGGAGAAAAAAACACCATTCATAAGCAAAGGATAAACTATGGGAGTGGAAACACCGAGAAAAAGCAACTGCCTGAATACAGAGGTTGAGGGGACATGACAGAGGATAGACTCTAAATGAACACTCTAATGCAAATACTATCAACAAAGCAATGGGTTCAAATCAAGAAAACATCTAATGCCCAGTGGACTTATGCGTCGGCTATGGGGGGTGGGGGGGAGGAAAAGAAAATGATCTATGTCTTTAACAAATAATGCTTGGAAATGATCAAATAAAATATATTAAAAAAAAAAGAAAGTAAAAAAAAAGAATGCCCATTGTAACCTCTATTATTTAACATTGTACTAGAAACCCTAGCAGTAGCTATTAGAGAAGAAAAAGAAATTGAAGGTATTACAATAGATAATGAGGAGACTAAACTATCATTCTTTGTAGACGATATGTTGGTCTTCTTAAAGAATCCTAAAGAATCAACTAAAAAGCTAATGGAAATAACAACTTTAGCAAAGTTGCAAGATACAAAATAAACCCACATAAATCAAGAGCATTTCTATATATTTCCAACACATCTCAGCATCAAGAAGTAGAAGGAGAAATTCCACTTAAAATCACCGTAGATGATATGAAATATTTACCAATCTATTTGCCAAGACAAATAGAGGAATTATATGAACAAAACTACAAAACACTTTCAACTCAATTAAAACTAGAACTAAGTAGGGACATTAATGCATTGCTGGTGGAGTTGTGAATTGATCCAACCATTCTGGAGGGCAATTTGGAACTATGCACAAAGGGCGATAAAAGAATGTCTGTCCTTTAACCTGTAATATTTATTGGGAAAGGAAATAGGATTGGGGAAAATGGGGATAAATGGGAGGTTTCTATGGGGTAAGGAGGAGTTAAAGGGAGAGAGGGAATATTGCTTGGTGATGCAAGGGAGGGAGATGCCCCCTGCTGAGAGGAAACAGCAGGGGTCCAATAAGGACGGTTTGTCTTTGAATGGCTGAAACTGAAGTTCAGCTCCCTCTATGACCAGAAAAGATAGTCCACTTATCTGACTGCGAATTAAAATACCATAAAGTTTAATAACTCAGTTGGGATTGGAGTTTTTCTCAGTTTCAGACCTGAGGCCAGGCCCCAGAGGCTGGCGGAGAGTTTGTCCCACTCCCGTCTTCTCTCGTTGTTCTAATTCAGAATCTTAGCAGTACACAGAAAGCAAACAAGAACAATTCTAACCTTTAGAAGCCTGTGTCTTTGGGCTGAACCAAGAAGAGCATGCCACTCCTGACTGGGCTGAACAAGCTCCTCTCTCCTCCGACACCAGGACGCAAGACCTCTCCCGGCAGGAAGGAAGTGCTAGTCACAAGACCCAACTGCCACGCCCAGTTGGCCCTCCCCCACACAAACTGTCAGTCTTGTTTCCTTTCCACATACCCAGCCATAGCAATGCTGGGTTTGTACCCCAAAGAGATAATAAGGAAAAAGTCTTGTACAAGAATATTCATAGCTGCCCTCTTTGTGGTGGCCAAAAATTGGAAAATGAGGGGATGCCCTTCAATTGGGGAATGACTGAGCAAATTGTGGTATGTGTTGGTGATGGAATACTATTGTGCTAAAAGGAATAATAAAGTGGAGGAATTCCATGGAGACTGGAACAACCTCCAGGAAGTGATGCAGCGTTAGAGGAGCAGAACCAGGAGAACATTGTACACAGAGACTGACACATTATAGTACAAGAGAACATAAAGGACTTCTCCAGTAATGGCTTTACAATGTCACTGAACAATCTGCAGCAATCTACGAGAGAAAAAAAAAAAACTATCCTCAAGCAGAGGATAAACTGAGGGAGTAAAAACACCGAGGAAAAGCAATTGCTTGACTACAGAGGTTGAAGGGACATGATCGAGGAGAGACACTAAATGAGCACCTTAATGCAAATACCAACAACAAGGAAATGGGTTCAGAGCAAGGACACATGTGATACCCAGACAAATCGCCCATCGACTAGGGAAGGGGTTTGGGGGGGGGGGGGTTGGGGGAGGAAAAGAAAATGATCTCTTTCCAATGAACAATGTATGAAAATAATCAAATAAAATAATGTTTTAAAAACTAAAAAAAAAAAAAAAGTAGAACTAAGCAATTGGAAAAACATTAATTGCTCATGGATAGGATGAGATAACATAATAAAAATGACATTCCTACCCAAATTAATTTACTTATTCATTGCTATACCTATTAAAATACCAAGAACCTTCTTTACTGAATTAGAAAAAATCATAACAAAGTTATTTTGGAAGAAGAAAATATAAAAATTATCAAGGTAAATAATGAAAAGAAATGTGAATAGGGACCTAGTAGTCCAGATGTTAGACTGTATTATAAAGTAGTGATCATCAAAACAATATGGCACTGGCTGTGAATCTTAAAACTGCTCATACTCTACCTTAGAATATTTGGTTAAGGCTATTCCCTTACTGTAATAAATGAAGGTACTTGATTGGGAATGTATTGGGAACTTTAACATTACTCCACCCATATTTAGACAGTGTCTTAGGGGAAGATAAAGTTGTAAACTCCTTACTGAACAATGAAAAGTCCCCAACTCATACTTATAGTAAAGCTAGAACCTTAAGCTGGATCTATTTTTATTTTTATTTTTTTTTAAACCCTTACCTTCTGTCTTGGAGTCAATACACAATATTGACTCCAAGACAGAAGAGTGGTAAGGGCTAGGCAATGGGGGTCAAGTGACTTGCCCAGGGTCACACAGCTGGGAAGTGTTTGAACGTAGGATCTCCCATCTCTAGGCCTGACTCTCAATCCACTGAGCTACCCAGCTGCCCCCTAAGTGTATTTTTAGATCTAATACAAAAGGGTACTAAGTACCTATAAAGGTTAAATTAATCACTAAAAGGTCAAGCAACTTACAAAGGGCAAGCTTAGCAAAGAGATGTGAAATACTCAGAAGATATAATCTAATCAGAGAAGGTGATAACAAAAGAAGATTTGAATTAAGAATGGTCAGTCCTGGGGAACATAACTACTGTGATTAGTAGATGTGAAAATTTAGGGGAGGTTACATAAGAGAAATTTCTCTTTAAAAAAAGCTGGCTCTCTGAACTTAGAGGGAGTTTTTCTGTAATTAGTTTGGAGGAGATGGCTCTCTGAACTTAATTGGAATTTGGAGTTAGTTGGAAGATCTGGGTCTCTAAACTCAGTTCAGGAGTTGAGGATTTCAGTGAAGGACTGGAGTTTTGCTTTGGGACAAATCTTGTGGTGAGTAATTAAAGATTGACTAGTCTCTCTTAAAGCTCAGGCCTAAACCAAATTTATTTTATACTATTTATTCTCTACTCTCTCTCTCCCTTTCCTTAATTCCTTCATTTGTATTAATTAAAATCTGCATAAAACCCAGCTGAATTGGGTTTTTTCATATTTGAGAATGTTTCCCATGGCGACCACTTATTTTTTATTTAAATCAAGACACTAAAAATTATCTTTACAGTTTTGGCAATTCGCAGTCTTGAAACCCACATTTTCACAGATACATGGCTAAGAGTCAGAAGGGAGGAGGAGTAGAATAGACTTGGGGTAAATGACTAAGCAAACTAGAGTTCAATAAATCCAAAGATCTCAGCTTTTAGGAGAAGAACTCACCATTTGGCAAAAACTGCTTGGAAAACTGGAAGTCAATATGGGAAAGATTGGGTTTAGATCAACATCTCACATCAACATCTACATTAAGATGAATTCAGAATGGATGAATGACTTGAATATAAAGGAAACCATAAGTAAATTAGGTGAAATTAGAATAGTAAACCTATCATATCTATGGGAAAGGAAAAAAATTTTAAGACCACATAAAAGATAGAGAATATTACAAAATGTAAAACAAATAAATTTGGTTACATTAAATTTAAAAAGTTTTTATACAAACAAAATCAATTCAACCAAAATTAGAAGTGAAGCAACAAACTGGAAAAAATCTTTACAAGAAAAACCTCTGACAAAGGTTTAATCACTCATAAATCAATTGTGCAAAAAATGAAGCCATTCCTCAATTGACAAATGGGCAAGGACCTGAATAGGCAATTTTCAGATAAAGAAATCAAAGATTTCAAGAAGCACATGAAAAAGTATTACAAATCTCTTATAATTTAAGAAATACAAATCAAAACAACTCTGAGGTATCACCTCAAAGCCAGTAGATTGTCTAACATGATAGCAAAGGAAAGTAATAAATATTGGAGGGATGTGGCAAAATTGGGACGTTAATACATTGCTGGTGGAGTTGTGAATTGATTCAACCATTCTGGAAGGCAATTTGGAACTATGTCCAAAGGGCACTAAAAGTCTGGCTGCCCTTTGATCCAGCCATAGCACTGCTGGTTTTATACCCCAAAGCAATAATAAGGAAAAAGACGTGGGAAAATATTTATAGCCATGCTTTGTGGTGGGAAAAAAAAATGGAAAATGTTATGTGTTAATACCTTTGCCACATTGTATCTCTTCACTCAGTTGCTTCATCATTTCCTTTAGTTGCATCATCTCCTCTTTTATGGCTAAAATCATCACAGCCATTGCTTTTTTCCAAAAAACTAGATGCACACCTTTTTTTAGGGCATAGTATAATTTGGTTACAAAGACTAATGCTCCAGCATATGTGGAATGAATGAAATTAGACGATACATACTTATATTCAGCTATTGCAAAGTTTCATAGATGCTAAGCAGAAAATAAATGTAATCCGGAATTGTGACAAAAAATAAGTTGTAAAACATATACAAGAAATATGCAATCTAAGCTAGATTACCCATGGCAAGTAATAGTTTCTTTGCCATCTTGTATCTTGACAAGCTTTTTGCAACAGAAAAAATGTTTTTAAGTCTGGCCCTTTAAGAGTCCCCTCCTCCCTTCAGGAGGAGTGGTTTCTTTTGGGTGTGGTATCACTAGGCAGATTAGTTGTACTCCTCACTGCTCTCAAAATGGTTAGTTTTCACAGTCACATAGACTTTTGAAATGTATGCAGGCCTAACTTCTCTGAAATTCTTGACAAAATAGGTTGGAAAACCTAGCTGGCTCTGCCAAAAACTGTAATATTTATTGGTGTAGGAAAAGGATTGGAAAAATGGGGATTTGGGAGGTTGGTAGCAGGGGTATGGAGGAGGTGAGGGAGAGAGGGTATATTGCTTTGTGAGGCAAGGGAGGGAGATGCCCCTGCTGAGAGGAAGCAGCACAGGCTCCGATAAGGCCTGTTAGTTCTGGAATGACTGAACTGAAGTTCAGCTCCCTCTATGCCCAGAAAAGATAGTCCACTTATCTGACTTCAAATTCAAATAATATAAAGTTTAATAATCCAGTTGGAATTGGAGTTTTTCCTTAGCTTCAGAGTATAGGGCCAGGCCCTAGAGGCTGGCGGACAGTTTTCCCACTTCTGTCTCCTCTATATCAGTCCAGTTTTGTATAATTCAGAATCTTAGCAGTAGATAGAAAGCAAACAAGAACAGGTCTAACCTTCAGAAGCGACTGGGCCTAAATCTTCCAGCTGAACCAAGAAGAGCATGCCACTCCAGACTGGGTTGAACAAGCTCTTCTCTCCTCCAACACCAGGAAGCCCCATACAGCAGGAAGGAAGTGCTAGTCACAAGACCCCACTGCCACTCCCAGCAGGAAGGAAGTGCTAGTCACAAGACCCAACTGCCACTCCCAGTTGGCCCCTTCCCCCACAAACTGTCAGTCTAATTTCCTTTCCACAATTGTCCCCTCTTATCTGACTGCGAATTCAAATAGTATAAAGTTTAAAACCCAGTTAGAATTGGAGTTTTTTCTCAGCTTCAAACCTGAGGCCAGGCCCCAGAGGCTGGCTGAGGGTTTTCCCACTCCCGTCCACTCTATATCAGTCCACTTTTGTCTTTTAGAATATTCAGGGTAGACAGCAAGCAAACAAGAACAGGTCTAATCTTCAGAGGTGAATGGGCCTGAATCTTCGGGCTGAACCAAGAAGACGTGGCACACCACACCAGTCTGGGCTGAACAAGCTCCTCTCTCCTTCAACACCAGGAAGCAAGCCCCACAAGGCAGGAAGGAAATGCTAGTCACAAGACCCCACTGCCACTCATGGCAGGAAGGAAGTGCTAGTCACAAGACACAATTGCCTCTCCCAGTTGGCCCCTTCCCCCACAAACTGTCAGTCTAATTTCCTTTCCACACTTTACCACTATAGCAAGTTAAATTATTGTCAGAGAAATGTTTATCTAAAAAAGGCCTGAGGTTTTAGTGGACATCAAGCTCAATATGTGTTGGCAGTATGAGGTGACAGTCAAGAAAGTGAATTGAGCATTTTGTTTCCTGTTGAAGGTGAAATTTTCACTGGAAACTTGAAGGATGACAGATAAAGCTTATCCCCATAGATCATTTGAACTCATAGAAAAATCATATTTTCCCACAGTTCTTATAATATTCAATGCTTTAATTTTCATATCCAAATGGTTGGATTTTATAGTGTTTTCTATTTATTTGAGTATCCTATAGCTTGTCAGATTTAAAAGTGTAAAAGAGTCTTAGCAATCTGAATCTTTAATAACTAGTTCTCTTAGTAACCCGATGACCTATATCTAGATAAGTCAATTGTTAAATTAAACTTAGTAACTGTTTTACTAGGGAGTGGATTTATTTCCATGTCCAGTAAGATCATAGTTGTAGAGATTAAAGGGCCTCAAAAGTCATGAAGCACAATATCACCCCTTTTCACATGTTGAAACTGAGGTTTAGTAAATCAAATGATTTGCCTATTCACACATTTCCCATAATATACAGAGAACATTCCTACAAAGTTTGGTTAGAACTTGAAAATGATTAACCCAAGTTCCTTTGTTGTTATATTGTTTATTTAACTCTCCATTATCTCTGTGGGTGACTTTACTAGTCAGATTCTATCTCATATTGGAGATGCCACATACCATGAGCCCAACACACCTTCAAATTTCTGGGTGGCAAGTTATTTTAAGGCAATAAATTCCTTAGTCTCAATGAATATCCCTCAGTTTTCTTCAACTTCTCCTCCTGAAGGAGAAAAATCTACTGAGAAGTCAAACAGAACATAATAATTTAATTAAGGCATTTGATTGAGTTCTATTTATCCTCTTTCCCCTTAGAGTTCTTTGAATGATTTTCTTAAAGAAATCTTGTCTGTGTAAGAGGAAACAGATCAAATATATATATTTGTTGACAAAGAAAGGAAAAATAGGAAGAAACCTGGGAAATCTCTAAAAAGTGTTAATTCACAGTAGTAAAGTATGTGTAATTAATCATTAAATGCAATACATGAGGAGCATGATTCCTCTAGAATATGTTTACATGCCATTTCCTTATCTCAAATGGACAAAATTGAAATATATTTTGGATTCACATTTGCCTTTTATAAACCTAATAAAGGATTGGGGAGAAAGTCCAGGAAGTGTTACATTAGTCACTTTAAAAAAAAAAAAAAAACCTCAACACTCTAGTACCCAGTCCAAAAGGTAATTTTAATTAGGTCTAGAACAACTTTTAATACATAGTGCCTTAAAACCTAAAAATAGATATAAGATCTAAATATTAAGGTATACACCATTAAAAATAGAAAAAAAAGCATATTCGGTTCTTTTCACAGTTATTAATAAAGGGAAGAAATATTGTTTTTAATTCTCTAAGAGAAAACTTTCTACCCAAATAAGGGTTCTTATATTAATAATTGATAAAAGTTATAGCTTTGATTATATAAAAATGAACAACTTTTTGATGGATAGTTGCCCAAGATTGGAAACAGTTGATTAGGAAAATCATTGTATTGATTATTTTTGAAAATCAAGTCTCATATTACATGCACATATGTGTATATAAACAAACATATGTGTGTAAAATACCAAAATTCATGTCCAATACACATTAAAACATCTAAAAATAGATCTCACAAACAGTATTGAATTTGTCATTAACTATATGAAATTTTTTCCAACCCACTAATAATATGAATGAAAATAAAATACACTCTGATATTTCACCTCATCCAAACCAAATTGGCAAAAATGACAAAGAATGGAAGTAATAAATGTTGAAGAGATGATGGAAAAAACAAACATACTTATGCATTGTTGGTAGCAGTTTCTACCCAAAATGAGAGGATATCATGGATCATATTCTAAAGATAAAAAAAAAAACAGATAAAAGAGATAGGATTATAATCAAGAATCAATTTACATCCAAATCTAAACATAATTCTGCAGTGAAGTAAGGGGAGAGAAGGCTGGACCTTTATTAGACCAGAATATTTTCATATACATCTGTCTAAAAAAAATAAAGCTGACTTGCGGGTAAACATAGAGTCAGTCTAAATGCAGGACTCTTCCTTTCCTCTGCAACTACCAATATAGACCACCAAAAGATCAAATAACCCAAATTCATTTGTAGGAAAGCAATCTATAGTAGGGCACAGTACTGAAGGTATATGGGATTTCGGCATTGCCACACTATAAGGGGGTGAAAAAAACTCCCATAAGAACATGATCTGATCTACCCTCCCTCACCCCACCTATGGAGCCAGAGTAAGAGCCAGCTTGTGCCAGAATCAATGAGTGAGTGAGGGGCACCTCTAGATCTAGTAAGGGGCACATCTAGGTCCTTGACAGCTGACTAAGACCACCAAATAACTACCACTTAAGCAGCTAGACCTGAAACCTGAGCAGGCTGAACAGCGCAGATTGTGGACACTCACCAGAAGATAGCATAGAGAAGGGCAGCAAACAGTCGAAGCTGCAGAGATTTAAGAGCTTGCCTTGGGCAAAATCCTTGCTCCTTAACTCCATACATAGAGAGCCTGCCCATCTCACTCAGATTTCTGACTAAAAAGGGAAGGAAAAAAATCCACAGTGATGACAAATAGTGCCTAGGAACAACAACCTCCCTCCAGGAAGAAAAACAAGAAGGGGCTGACCCCGGAAAATTTTTGCGAATGAATAACCTAGGCTACAGAGGAAATAGAAGAAGAAATTCAAATAAATGTACCAAAACTTTAAAAAAATGGCAATTGTCCACAAGCTCTTGAAGAATTTAAATTGTAGCATATCAAAAAGATGGAAGCCTTTTGGTAAGAAAAGTGAGAAATGGTTAAAAGAGAAAGTAACAGCTTGAAGGACAAGGACCCCCCAATTGAAGAAACAGCTAAAAGCCACAAAAAAAACAGGATAGACCAAACCAAAAAAGAAAATTCAAAAGATTATAGCAGAAAAGTAAAAGATTAAAGCAGAAAACCAAAAGATTATGACAGAAAACCAGGCCTTAAGGACCAGTATTGGGCAAGTAGAAATCAATGATCTTGCAAAACAGCACAAATTAATGAAGCAAAGTCAAAAGACTGACAAAATAGAAGAAAACATAAAATATCTCACTGAAAAGATGACGGATCAGGAAAACAGAGCAAGGAGAGACAATTTGAGAATCATTGTTGTACCTGAAAACCCAGAAATGAACAAAAATCTTAACATCATACTACAAAAAATTATCCAAGAAAACTGCCCTGATGTTCCAAAACAAGAGGACAAAATAGACATTGAAAGAGTTCATAGAACACCCTCTACACTAAATACTCAAAAGACAACTCCAAGGAATATAATTTCCAAATTCAAGAGCTTTCAAATTTTACAAGAAGCCAAAGAGAGACAATTCAGATATCAAGGAACACCAATGAGGATCACACAAGACATGGCAGCTTCCACATTAAAGGACTGCAAGGCTTGGAATATGATATTCATAAAGGAAAGAAAATTGGACCTTCAACCAAGGATCACCTGTCCATCAAAACTGACTATATATACCTCCAGGAGAAGGTATGGACATTCAACAAAATAGAAGATTTCCAAATATTTGTAAAGAAATGACAAGAACTAAGAGGAAAATTTGATATCCAGACACAAACATCAGAGAAAAATGAAAAAGTAAATTAGAAAAAGAGGGAAAAGGGGAAAAATGTTTTTATTCATTTCTTCTTTAAAAGCTACAATAAGATCAAATTATTTATATTAATATATGGGGTAATGTTATTTGTAACTCTAAAAATTATATTCATTATTATAATAAGTAGAAGAAACAATCAAGAAGAAGAGATTGGGGTAATAAGTGCTATAAGATGATATGCAAAAAAAAGATAAAGTGAGGGGGGATTGAAGATGGCACCAAGAGATATTTGAAGATATAAAATAAATAGGATAATCTTTATCACACAAAGATACCTATAGGAAGGGGAGGGGAATATTACTCTTACAAGAAAGAGAGGAAGAGAGTGCTAATAAGTAATATGTAAACTTTACTCTAAGTGAAATCAATTCTGAGAGGGAAGAGCATTTAGATTCATTGGGGTCTTGAATTCTATCTTATACTAAAGGGAAAGGGATAAGGGACAACTTAGAGAGGTAGGTGGGGAGGTAGTACAAAAAGGGAGGGAAAATAGGGGGGAGGAAACTTAACAGACCCTAAAAAATAAGAAGGGAACAAAAAGTGAGGGGCCAGAAAATGGAGCATATCAAGGGAAGGGATTAGGGGGCATTAATTGGAAGTGAAACACTGGTTCAAATGGATATAGAGAAAGAAGAAAGTACAGAACTAGGAGAGGCTATCAAAATGCTGGGGAATACACAAGTGGGAATACTAATATTGAACGTGAATGGGATGAACTGACCCATTATATGAAAACAAATAGGAGAGTGGATTAGAATCCTAAATCCTACCATATGTTGTTTACAAGAAACACACCTAAGGGGGGTAGAGACTCAAAAGGTTAGAAGTAAAGGTTGGAGCAAAACCTATATGGCCTCAACTGATAGAAAGAAGGCAGGAGTTGCAATCATGATATCTTACAAAGCCAAAATAAAAATTGATCTGATTAAAAGGGATAGAGAAGGTAAATACAGCCTGATAAAAGGGAGTATAGACAATGAGGAAATATCAGTAATCAACATGTATGCACCAAATGGAATAGCATCCAAATTTCTAAAGAATAAACTAGTGGAATTGAAGGAGGACATAGATACTAAAACTATACTAGTGGGAGACCTGAACCTACCACTATTAGATGAATCAAATAAAAAAATAAATAAGAATGAGGTAAGAGATGAGAATGAAGTCCTAGAGAAATCAGAGTTAATAGATATATGGAGAAAAATTAATAGGGATAAAAAGGAACATACCTTCTTTTCAGCAGCACATGGTACATTCACAAAGATTGACCAGGTACTAAGTCATGAAAACATGTCAGACAAATGCAAAGAGCAGAAATAATGAATATAACCTTTTCAGATCATAACATAATAAAATAATAATCAGTAAGGGTATATGAAGATCCAAAACAAAAATTAATTAGAAATTAAATAATATGATTCTCCAAAAATGGTTAGAGAACAAATCATAGAAACAATAATTTCATTGAAGAAAATGACAATGATGAGACATCCTTTCAAAATCTATGGGATGCAGCCAAAGCAGTATTCAGGGGAAATTTTATATCCTTGAGTTCATATATTAACAAAGTAGGGAGGGCAGAGATTAATTAACTGGACATACAAATCAAAAAACTTGAAAGCAAACAAATTAAAAATCCCCACAAAAAAACTGAACTAGAGATCCTAAAAATTAAGGGAGAGATTAATAAAATTGAAAGTGAAAGAACTATTGAACTAATAAATAAGACTAGAAGCTGGTATTTTGAAAAAAAAAACAACAAAATAGACAAAGTACTGATCAATCTAATAAAATAAAAGGAAAGAAGAAAACCAAATTAACAGTATCATAGAAGAAAAGGGAGACCTCACCCCAAATGAAGAAGAAGTTAAGGCAATCCTTAAAAATTATTTTACCCAATTATGTGGGAATAAGTAGGTCAATCTAGGTGATATGGATGAATATTTACAAAAATATAAATCGCCTACATAAACAGAAGAAAAAATAGAATATTTAAATAATCCCATATCAGAAAAAGAAATCCAACAGGCCATCAAAGAACTTCCTAAGAAAAAATCTCCAGGGCCTGATGGATTCACAAATGAAATCTATCAAACATTCAAAGAACAGCTAACCCCAATATTATACAAACTATGTGACATAATAAACAAAGAGGGTGTTATGCCAAATTCCTTTTATGACACAAATAAGGTACTGATTCCAAAGCCAGACAGGTCAAAAATAGAGAAAGAAAACTATAGACCAATCTCTTTAATGAACATTGATGCAAAAATCTTAAAATGGATACTAGCAAAAAGACTCCAGCAAGTCATCACAAGTGTTATTCACTATGATCAGGTGGGATTTATACCAAGAATGCAAGAATGGTTCAATATCAGGAAATCCATCCATATTATTGACTATATCAACAAGCAAACCAGCAAAAACCACATGATTATCTCAATAGATGCAGAAAAATCTTTGACAAAATACAACACATATTCCTATTGAAAACACTAGAAAGAAAACACTAGAAAGAAGCATCTTTCCTAAGAATAATAAATGGTATTTATCTAAAACCATCAGCCAACATCATCTTCAATGAGGATAAACTAGATGCATTCCTAATAAGATTAGGAGTGAAACAGGGATGCTCATTATCAACTCTATTATTTAACATTGTACTAGAAACAGTAGCAGTAGCAATTAGAGAAGAAAAAGAAATTGAAGGCATTAAAATAGGCAAGGAGGAGACCAAATTATCGCTCTTTGCAGATGACATGATGGTCTACTTAAAGAATCCTAGAGATTCAACTAAAAAGCTAATCGAAATAACCAACAACTTTAGCAAAGTTGCAGGATACAAAATAAAGCCACATAATTCATCAGCATTTCTATATTTCTCCAACATATCTCAGCAGGAAGAATTAGAAAGAAAAGTTCCATTTAAAATCACCTTTAGACAATATAAAACACTTGGGAATCTATCTGCTGAGACAAACACTACAAAACACTTTTCACATAATTAAAACTAGATCTAAAGAATTGGAAAAACATTAACTGCTCATGTGTAGGACGAGCTAACATAATAAAAATAAACATCCTACCCAAACTTATTTACGTATTTAGTGCCATACTCATTGAACTACCAGAAAACTTCTTTACTGAATTAGGAAAAAAAAACATAACAATGTTCATTTGGAAAAAAACAAAAGATCAAGGATATCCAGGGAAATAATGAAAAAAATGTGAAGGAAGGTGGCCTTACAGTACCAGATCTCAAACTATACTATAAAGCAATGGTCATCAAATAAATTTAATACTGGCTAATAGAAAGAAGGATCAATGGAATAGATTTGAGGTAAGTGACCTCAGAAAGACAGTCTACAATAAGCCCAAAGATCCCAGCTTTTGAGACCAAAATGCAATATTTGATAAAAACTGCTGGGAATATTCGAAGACAGTATGGGAGATATGAGGCTTGGATCAACATCTCATACCCTACAACATAATAAACTCAGAATGGGTGAATGACATACATAAAGAAGGAAACGAGAAGTAAATTAGGTGAGCACAGAATAGTATACATGTCAGACCTTTGGGAAAGGAAAGATTTTAAAACCAAGCAAGACAGGAAAAAATCACAAAATATAAAATCAATAATTTTGATTGCATCAAATTAAAAAGGTTTTGTTCAAACAAAACCAATGTAACCAAAATTAGAAGGAAATCAACAAATTGGGAAACAATCTTCATAACAAAAACCTCTGACAAATGTCTAATTGCTCAAATTTACAAATAGGTAAATCAGTTGAACAGAAAAATCAAACCATTCTCTTATCGATAAATGGGCACGGGATGCGAATATGCAATTTTCAGTCAAAGAAATCAAAATTATTAAAAAGCACATAAAAAAGTGTTCTAAATATTTTATAATCAGAGAGATGCAAATCAAAATAACTCTGAGGTATCACCTCACACTTAGCAGATTGGCTAACATGACAGCAATGAAAAGTAATGAATGCTGGAGGGGATGTGGCAAAGTGGGGACATTAATTCATTTCTGGTGGAGTTGTGAACTGATCCAACCATTCTGGAGGGCAATTTGCAACTATGCCCAAAGGGCAATAAAAGACTATCTACCCTTTGATCCAGCCATAACATTGCTGGGTTTGTACCCCAATAAGAGAATAAGGAAAAAGTCTTGTACAAGAATATTCATAGCTGCGCTCTTTGTGGTGACAAAAAATGGGAAAATGAGGGGATGCCCTTCAATTGGGGAATGGCTGAACAAATTGTGGTATATGTTGGTGATGGAATACTATTGTGCTCAACGAGATAATAAACTGGAAGAATTCTATGGGAACTGGAACAACCTCCAGGAAGTGATGCAGAGCCAAAGGAACAGAACCAGGAGAACATTGTACACAGAGACTGATACACTGAGGTACCATGGGATGTAATGGACTTCTCCATTAGTGACAATGTAGTGATCCTGAACAACTGGGAGGTACTTATGAGAAAGAACACTATCCACATTCAGAGGAAAAACTGTGGGAGTAGAAACACAGAAGAAAAACAACTGGGTCAAGGGGGCATATGATTGTGGATATAGACTCTAAATGATCATCCTCGGGCAAACATCAACTACATGGAAATAGGTTCTGATCATGGTCACATGTAGTATCCAGTGGAATTGCATGTTGGCTATGGAATGTGTGGGGGGAGGGAAAGGGAAGAAGAGAATATGATTTGTTTTTACCAAGGAATAATGTTTGAAATTAACCAAGTTTTAAAAAATGCATTACTTATGTTATTTGGATGCATCTATAATACTTATATAGTGGCATTACTGCTCATCATTTTGTCTTTGTTAATTCCTACTTGGTTAGAAACTACATCGTCTTATCTGATCTAAATACTTTTTCCCTGACTGTTTCATGTATGTTGTGCTGTGATAAGAGACTTATACATATCATTTCTATTTGTAGTTGTCCACTAGAATGATTGATTTCATCTTTTCAGTTGGTCCATAAATATCACATAACACACTCACAGCTATATCTGTTCCTTTCCTGAAAGAAATCTCATCTTCAATTTCTAGCTTTATGCCCATTAAATGTAATTTTCTTTTATTTTACCAATCTAAGTAGAAGGTCAATTTTTCACTAGTAGAGAAAATGGACAATGACAGAGGTAATTTAGGACAAAGCCAAAGCAATTATTCTTTTTTACCTGAATATTTCCAACACAATATTTTGTCTTGAGTAATATAGACCACTACTTTTGTTCTGTGAAAAGGGAATTAACACTTCCTTTGTTGTTGGGTTTTTTTTTTTTAACTTAATCAATCAAGGACTTGAGATTCCCTTCCCCTTTAAATTAATCTGTCAGGAATTTGACTATCCTTTATCATTGATTGCAAGTACAGAGAAAGAAAGTTCACACCCTCAGAGAGAGGAAAGTGATTCCATGGGAAGGAAGTGTCAGACAAATTAAGGAACAATGATTGGTTCCTGAGATATGACATGTGAGAACCAATGGGTGTAGAAAACTGCATATACGTGGGAACCCAGCCACTGCTCAACCTCTCTTTTGCCTTCTTGCTCTCTTGTGTTAGGGACTCTTGCTGAAGGGACTCTCAGATTTGGATTCAAATTCCTGCATTGGTGACTTGACCTGATGGGATACACTTACTCTGGGGACTCTTGCTAAGAGACTCTTGTGCTCTTATGACTGGAGATTGGAACTTTGTCAGTGGAGTGAGTTGGGTTTCATCAGACTAGCACTTAGGCTAAGCAACTCCTTACATCTTTCCTATATTTCCCTCTCATTACTATCTCTAATTTAATTAAAATAAATTGATAAAGATATAAACAGCCTCATAATTTTAATTATAATTATTAAAATTGGCAACCACACCCTTTTAACAATTACAATTCTTTACACTTTTAGAGTACAGATCTCCTCTCAATCATATATTTAAATAGAAATATGACACACTTTTTCATAGGCATCCACAGAGCATACTATCTGAACACTACGATATAAAACAAATTAAATAGTTACCACAGTTTCTGCATACTAAATTCAATAAAGGAAAGATTACCTTAGGCTCATTTAGCAGGTTCTTCCTCTCCACCTGTTATCATCTTCACTGAAACAGTTTCCAATTAGCTTGTGGGAGATAATCAGCAGTCTCAATACTGTCTTTTTTTTTAAGTCTGCACTGCATAATTAACTTTTATACAGGTGAGATACATCACATGGCTAATAGTAAAAACTCAGAATTTCTATTTGCCAAACATTTTATTGTATTTTATTTTTAAAGCATATTAATCTATTAAAATTTCCCCCTATGCTTTTGTTTTACAAGCTTTTGCCAAATCAAATAACATGGAGAAAATACAAGATCTTCACTTTGCAGATCAGATGACTCCAGCTGGCAGCCTATATTATTATGTTCTCCTTTTGATCATACTTGTGAATAGGTCTAAGTGCCAACTTCCTTTCAAACTCCACATTTAGATTATAAGTTTCTAAAGAGCAAGGACTATATTATTTCATCTTTGCCAAATCAGGATCTAGTAGAATACATTGTGCATAGTAAATATTATTTTTTAAAACTCATATTGCTTTAAAATTGAACTTAATCTCAAACAACCTTAACTTTTGTGGAAAAAATACCACACATATCCCAAAAATGATAAACAAGAGCTCTGGTTAAATGGGAAAAATAATTTTGCCCTTAATACCTTTACTATGGAAGACAATGGGGAAAGAAAAATCAACTGAATATGGAAAATGCAAAAGGCACTATTATCTATTCTCAATGGATGATGACGTTAAAGTTGGAAGGTTCATATGGTCTAATATAATTTTAGAGATTAGGAAACTAAGGCCATGAAAGAAAAAACATATCCATGGTCACAAAGTTAGTATGTTTCTGGTAATCTGTAAAGGTTAAATTTAGGGTTGAGACTGAATGTAAAAACATTTGGTTGCCAGGGATTTAATTTCTTAAATCCAATATGAAGCACTCAAGTCAGAATGGAATTTTATGGTGTTTTAATTACAATAGGAGGAAGAAATTAAAAAGACAGAGAGGAAAAAGTTTAAATTTAAACTGCCCCAGCTCAGGCTGAGCCAGTCACGAGTTCAAGGTCTGAGAGCCAAGGGAAATGGGAGTCAATCTTATCACTCACCATGTGATCGTCTCAAGGAAGCTGTCTGAGGGAGCTCCTCCAGGCTCGAGATCCAGGATCAAACTGGCGCCCAGACTCCTCACAGGAGATGACAAGAACTCCAAAGGCAGTTCTCTACATCACTTCCTGCATCTCACATGTGCCAATGGTGGCTAAAGTTAGGTTTAGGATAGCCCAGGAGACAGTCAGTTGTTTCTGATTTGTCACTTGCTAGCAGATGCCAGTGTACTGTGGGTGTGTACATATTCTGAGTGCTAGACTAAGCAAGATGGACAAATTCTAAAAATCACAATGGTACCATATTCAGCACTTTTCCTAATATAGCAGGTATCTCTTAAAGTAAAGAAATATTAACTAAGGCATCGATATTTAAATATATCATCTTTCACTTTTGATTGCATTGTACCATGTCATGTATTAAAAACAGTTTATACAAAATCAAGAAATGATAAAAATGATTAATTACCAATATCTAATCAATGTCATTCTATGGGGATAAAGGGTATATCACTTATTTAGTGATATACCCATTGAAGTACCAAAAAACTTTTTTACTGAATTAGAAAAAAACCATAACAAAGTTCATTTGGAAGAACAAAAGTTCAAGGATATCCAGGGAAATCATGAAAAAAAAATGCAAAGGAAGGAGGACTTGCAGTCCCAGATCTCAGACTATATTATAAAGCAGCAGTCATCAAAACAATTTGGTACTGGCTAAGAGACAGAAAGGAGGATCAGTGGAATAGATGGGGGCAAGCAACCTCAGCAAGACAGTCTATGATAAGCCCACAGATCCCAGCTTTTGGGACCAAAACCCACTATTTGATAAAAACTGCTGGGAAAATTGGAAGACAGTTGGGAGAGATTAGGTTTAGATAAACATCTCACACCCTACACCAAGTTAAACTCAGAATGGGTGAATGACCTGAATATAAAGAAAGAAACTATAAGCAAATTAGGCAAATATAGAATAGTATACTTGGCAGATCTTTGGGAAAGAAAAGACTTAAAACCAAGCAAGAGCTAGAAAAAAAATCACAAAATGTAAAATCAATTAATTTTGATTACATCAAATTAAAAAGTTTTGTACAAACAAAACTAATGTATCCAAAATTAGAAGGGAATCAACAAATTGGGAAACAATCTTCATTACAAAACCTCTGACAAAGATCTAATTACTCAAATTTATGAAGGGCTAAACCAATTGTACAAAAAATCAAGCCATTCTCCAATTGATAAAGGGGCAAGGGACATGAATACACAATTTTCAGTCAAAGAAATCAAAACTATTAATAAGCACATGAAAAATTGCTCTAAATCTCTTATAATCAGAGAAATGCACATCAAAACAACGCTGAGGTATCACCTCACACCTAGCAGATTGGCAAACATGACAGTAATGGAAAGTAATGAATGCTGGAGTGGATGTGGCAAAGTGGGGACATTAATTCATTGCTGGTGGAGTTGTGAATTGATCCAACCATTCTGGAGGGCAATTTGCAACTATGCCCAAAGGGCAATGAAAGACTGTCTGCCCTTTGATCCAGCCATAGCACTGCTGTGTTTGTACCCCAAAGAGATAATAAGAAAAAAGACATGTACAAAAATATTTATAGCTATGCTCTTTGTGGTGGTAAAAATTTGGAAAATGAGGGGATGCCCTTCAATTTGAGAATGGCTGAAAAAATTGTGGTATATATATTGGTGATGGAATACTATTGCTCTCAAAGGAATAATAAAGTGGAGGTATTCAATGGGGACTGGAACAACCTCCAAGAAGTGATGCAGAGGGAGAGGAGCAGAACCAGGAAAACATTGTACACAGAAATGATACATGTGGTACAATCGAATATAATGGACTTCTCCATTAGTGGCAATGCAATGACTGAACAACCTGTAGGAATCTCCGAGAAAACCACTATCCACATCCAGAGGAAACACTGTGGGAGTAAAACCACCAAAGAAAAACAACTGCTTGAATACATGTGTCAAAGGGATGTGGTTGAGGATTTAGAATCTAAAGGAACATCCTAGTGCAAACAACAATATGGAAATAGGTTCTGATGAAGGACACAAGTAATACCCAATGAAATTACACATGGGCTGCGGGATGGGTGAGTGGAGGGGAGTCGGGGGAGGGAAATAATGTGATTATTGTAACCAACGAATAATGTTCTAAATTGACTAAATAAAGTAATTCAAATAAAAATATTAATTGAAATAAAAAAAGAAAAAGAATGATTAGTTATGGGGGCAGGCAGGTTATTCAGTGGATTGAGAGCCAATTTCAAAGAGACAGGAGGTCCAGGGTTCAAATCTGGTCTTAGACGCTTCTTAGTTGCCTGAACACATTCAAGTCACTTAACTCCACACTACCTAGCCCTTACCTCTCTTCTGCCTAGGAACCACAGGCAGAATTGATTCTAATGCAAAAAGTAAGGGTTTTTAAAAAAGGTAACTGGTTATTTTGAATTTTAGGACATTCAGATTCCAAGAGTAACATTTTACTCTGTCAGGCTTTTTGTTTTATTTTCCATTGTATTTCCCCTTAAGGCAAAAGCAGGTAAGCTGGAAAATATTGGCAACTGAATTGGATTCCATTGAAGAATATCTCAGGAGTTTACTAGAATCTCTGAAGTGTACCTTAATAACCCACCAAATTTGCTGAAAAAGAAGCTGTCTATACCCAACATAACTTTTTTGATGTGCTCTATAATCTGTCTATGCTTTGAAATGTCTCCAAAAAACCCTTCCTTTATCTTTTTTACTTCTACTCTGCCTAGAGAGTAAGTGAAAGAGAAATGCAATTCCTTTATAATTCAACTAAAAGAAGTAAATAATTCATTCCAAGAAATTGTAATTCTCACTTTAATCCATTCCTAGTCTTCATGGGACAGGGGAGATGGGACTATTTTACTTTCACATTTTGTCTTCCAAATTCCCAAATTATAGGTAGAAAATTATAAGGAGTATAGCAAGAGAAAGTATCCTTCTTTCAAAATGTAACAAAAACTATGTATTTCCTTTGAATACAACTTGGGGACCCAAGACTTTGACCACTGCATGATAGTCAGTATGTGACATAGCCAGGACTTAAACTGATATCTTCCTGGCTTCTAGTGAAACTCTCTTCATTATATCATACTTACATTTTAATACAAGTTATTTCTATTTTATCTTGATGAGTTTTTTTTCCTTTGCCTTTCCTCTCTTCAAAGTATCATAACAGAACCAATTCACCACCTGTTTTTTTTTTCTTATTTAATTCCCTCAGTACCTTTAGAAGATATTGGGGTTTTGAAGGACCATTTAATTCTCCTTCTCTTATTAGAATGTAAGCACTGGAGTCTTTCTGCTAGTATTCAATTTAAGATTTTTGCATATTTGTTCATTAAAGAGATTGGTCTATAGTTTTCTTTCTCTGTTTTTGACCTGCCTGGCTTTGGAATCAGTACCTTATTTGTGTCATAAAAGGAATTTGGCACAACACCCTCTTTGCTTATTATGTCACATAGTTTGTATAGTATTGGGATTAGCTGTTCTTTGAATGTTTGATAAAATTCACTTGTGAATCCATCAGGCCATGGGGATTTTTCCTTAGGGAGTTCTTTGATGGCTTGTTCAATTTCTTTTTCTAATATGGGATTATTTAAGTATTCTATTTTTTCTTCTTCTGTTTATCTAGGTGATTTATATTTTTGTAAATATTCATCCAAATCACCTAGATTGGCCTATTTATTGCCATATAATTGGGCAAAATAGTTTTTAATGATTGCCTTAATTTCTTCTTCATTGGAAGTGAGGTCTCCCTTTTCCTCTATGATACTGTTAATTTGGTTTTCTTCTTCCATTTTTTTATTAGATTGACCAGTACTATGTCTATTTTGTTTGTTTTTTTCAAAATATCTGCTTCTAAACTTATTTATTAGTTCAATAGTTCTTTTACTTTCAATTTTATTAATTTCTCCCTTAATTTTAAGGATCTCTAATTTAGTTTTTTTCTGGGGATTTTTAATTTGTTTGCTTTCAAGTTGTTTGATTTGTATGTCAATAAATGAATTAATTTACCTCTACCCTCCCTAATTTGTTAATATATGAAATCAAGTATATACATTTTCCCCTGAGTGCTGCTTTGGCTGCATCCCATAGATTATGAAAGGATGTTTCATCATTGTCTTTTCACATCTTTTATCTCTTTCTTATTTACTTTTTTCATTTGATTCATCTAAATTTGATAGTGGTAGGTTCAGGTATAGTATAATTTTATTATCTATTTCCTCCTTCAATTCCACTAGTTTCTCCTTTAGAAATTTGGATGCTATAACATTTGGTGCATACATGTTGATTACTGATATTTCTCATTGTCTATATTCCCTTTTCTCAGGATATATTTACCTTCCCTATACCTTTTAATCAGATCAGTTTTTACTTTGGCTTTGTCAGATATCTTGATTGCAACTCCTGCCTACTTTCTATCAGTTGAGGCCCAATAGGTTTTGCTCCAACCTTTAATTCTATCCTTTTGAGTGTCTACCTGTCTCAAGTGTATTT
This sequence comes from Monodelphis domestica, assembly GCF_027887165.1. Lineage (NCBI taxonomy): Eukaryota > Metazoa > Chordata > Mammalia > Didelphimorphia > Didelphidae > Monodelphis > Monodelphis domestica. The sequence continues at coordinate 463,873,564 of NC_077229.1, read as the reverse complement.
CTTGTAAACAATATATAGTAGGATTTTGGATTCTAATCCACTCTTCTATTTGTTTTCATTTTATGGGTGAACTTCTCCCATTCATGTTCAAAGATTGGGTTCTCACTTGTGTAATCCCCAGCATTTTGATATCCTCACCTATTTCTCTCCTTTTTTCTTTTGCTATATAGTTGTTTAAATTTGCATTTATCTAATAAATAATGACATAGAGCATTTTATGCATGGCCATAGAGATCTTTAATTACTTTTGCTGAGAATTATCTATTTATATTCTTTGACCATTTATCAATTTGGAAACGATTTGATTTTCATATGTTCTATCCTTTTCTCTATGTATTTGAGAAATGACACCTTTATTAGAGACACTAGTGTAAGAATTAGGTTTAAGAAACTGTTTCTTAGAATTTTATAAAGTTTATTAGAATTGCTTGGATAGGTAAAAGCAGATAGAGAAAAAGACTTAATCTACGTAGTCATGTAGTTTCTATAGCAGCACTCCAGCCTGTGAATTCCTTAGTAGGATGCTAGAGACAGAGAGAGAGACCCTACTTTCTTTTCTTGGGCTTATTAATCTCTCTTTCCCTTTGGGGTCAAATTCTGTCATTTCAGAAACAAGTGCTTAGGCCACAGTCCTGTGAACCACAGTAGCTGAGGAAACTAGGTGACCAAACTCACACAGACTCACAAGACTCATGAATAGGCATGTTAGCTTCATGACCCTGAAATGGGAAGATAGAACTTTCTTCATACACTAGTAAAAAATTTTCCCCCATTATGTTTATTGTGTATTATTCTCCATCCTAATTCTTCCTGTAGAATTTCTGACCTCCACCTCCCCAAATTTGCCTTCTTTTCTATCAGCCCATAATCCTGCTCTTATCACCTTGCCTTCTACTTTCCCATAATTTCTATACCTAATCGATTATGTATATTCTTTCCTCAATGAGGAAATTCCACTAAGGGTATGGTTCACATGCTTATCTCAATCATTTCCCCCTCCACTATAAAAGCTCTCTATACCTCTTTCATATGTAATAATTTACCCCATTTAACTTTCTCCCACCCCCTACACCCAAAGTATTCCTCTTTCTCATACCTTCATTTTATTTCATTTTTAGATATGATTCCATCACATTAAAATCACACCATTGCCCTCTATCTATGTATGCTCCATCTAAGTTGTCTAATAATAATAAAGTACTTAGGTTTTATAGGAATCATCTTCAAATATAGGCATCTAAACAATTTAACTATATTGAATGTCTTTTGATTCCTCGCTCCTGTTTGCCATTTTATAAGTCTATGGAGTTTTGTATTTGAGAATCAGATTTTCCATTTAGCACTGGACTTTTCATCAGAGATGTTTGAAAGTCCTCTATTCCATTTAATACCCATTTTCCCCCTAAAGGATGATGCTCAATTTTGCTGCATAAGTGATTCTTGGTTGAATTCCTTAGCTCTTTTGTTCTCTTGAATTTCAAATTCCAGGCCTTCTGATCATTTAATGTACAGGCTGCTAAATCTTATATTATCCTGACTATGGCTGAATGATATTTGAATTGTTTGTTTTTAATCATCCAAAACTTATAGACCTCAAAACTATCTTGGAAAATAACAGCAAAAAGTCCTATAACTTCATATAGTTTCTCTTCTACTCCAGGAGTAGAACACAAGTTTAACATAATTAAAATTCACAAAATAGGCTTAAAATTATTTTTAAAAAACAACAAAAATCTGACCTTTAAAAGGTAATATAGTGACAAAGAAGATCAAGACAAAATCAGAACAAGAGAATGAAGTCCAAACAAGAAATATCTGACAAAAGCACAACAAGAATTCCAGTGAAACATTAAAAATAATTTTAAAAACCAAATAAGGAACATTAAGGAGAAATTGGGGGGAAATGAAAGTAATGTAATCATGAAAAAAGAATCATCTGCTTGGTAAAAAAAAAAGTCTCATCCCTAAATTACTGAAGAAAATAAAATTTTAAAAAATTGTCCAGATGGTTAAAACAAAACATAAAAAAAATGAAAAGAAGTTCTTAAAGAAAAAAATTGGCAAAATGGGGAAAAGAGAGGGCAGATTAAGGGAGCAGTGCTCAGAAGCAAAATAAATTTTTTAAAAGATACAGGAGAGAAAGACAGAGACAGAGAGACATAAAAATAGTGAGAGGAGGATAAAAAGAAAAATAGAATGAAGGGAAATATTTATAACTGTGAAAATGAATGAGATGAACTCATCCTTAAAATGAAAGCACATAGAAGAATGGATTAGAAACAAGAATGCAGAAATATTTGGTTTATAAGAAAAAAATACTTAAAAGGATTGCCAGTGATATTCAACATAGGGTAGATTGAGTCAAATTCTCTCTGAAGAAGATAATAGTTTATTAGCAAAGTGAAAACCTGTGACTAAAGTTAGATAATGGCTGCCTCAAGGAAGTAAAATTTCTCAAGATGTAGATGCAACACCTTTTTATAAATATAGTACAACAAACAGAATAAAGTAAACAATATAATTGGTTATAGGGTTTGAAGCACAATGGAAACAAGGAATTATGATTGATTATCACAAGTAAAGTGGACCGATACACACATTAATGGTATCAAGAACAACCTTCCCCAATTTAGACAAATGTTTTATTGATTTACAGGATCCAGGTGCAACCCAACATCAGTATCAATTCTAAGAGGGAAGCTTAGATTTTTGTAAGTGATTAATAAAATAAACTGTTGGCATCTAATTGAGAGAGGAAGAATGATTTTTTTAATTCAAAAGATCCTTCATTTGGATAAAAAAATAGGCTTAAATTGCTTTATAAAATAGAAACTAAAGTTACAGAATTGAATTGACTATAAATTGAAACCAAATGGAATACAAGAACAGTTTTAATTTTGACAAAACAGAAGGACAAAGTAAAACTAAGGGGTTGGAACAGAATTCCATCACAATCAATTACTATAACTTGTACAATAATTCCCAAATTGATGAAAATCTGTTCATTTTCAAATTCTTTGCCACCATAAAAAGATCCGCTATAAATATTTGCTACGTTTTGATGAATTTCATTATTTTTTTCTGTTATTTGATCTTATTTGATAGTTTGGCTGGTATGACTCTGTATTAGTAAATTAATTTAGATATAATTTTTTGTATTATATTGACTTGGTCTAGCCATAAGCCATAGCCATAATTTCCTCCATTTTCTTATATGTAAAGCATTTTGCTATTGTGTTTTTGTGGGTCTTGGCAGGTAGAATCCTAAGTATCATCACTGTCTATAAGGATTTTAAATAGATTTTCTCTTTCTATTTTTGATAACATATAGAAATTGTTATGGTTTATGTACATTCATTGCCTGCAATGTTGCTAAAATTGTTAATCAATTCAATTTTATTTTCAGTTGATTCTCAAGGGTATTTCCATCTATTGAAAGAATCACATATTTTTTGCTCTTTTTTTACCGATAGTCAATTATGCTTTTTTTTCTATTATTAAACCAGTCCTGCAATACTAAGATAAATCTTACATAGACATAAAGTAAGATCTTTATGATATGCTACCAAGATATTTTTACAAGCATTTTATTTTTTTAGGTATATTAATATTGATTAATGAAATTGATTTCTTCATCTAACTCAAAAGGGTATCTCTCCTACTCTGAACCCCACATACGATCCACTTCTGTTCCTCCCTTCTTTGGTTTACTCTATAAATAGAAAAACAGCTTGAACATCTTCAGAGGATGACTCTTTTGTTCTTGGTTATCCTCATCAAATTCAGAAGATGATAGAAGTCTCCAACAGAGAAGCCAAACTGAGTGGATCCCTTCATGGATTTGTCTATTTGTTTCTCAAGCCAAGATCACCAGAGGCTGTTGAGTCTCATAAAGCAATTAGCATTCTTTATCTGTCAGTTGTTGTTCAGTTGTTTTTGTATTGTATCCACTTCTCCATAACCACATTTGTGATGTTCTTGGCAACAATACTAGAATGGGTTGGCATTTTCCTCTCCAGCTCAATTTACAGATAAGGAAACTGAGGCAAGCAGGGTTCAGTTAATTTATATTTTCAAATATTTACTTGAACAAAAGAAGAAAAAAGTGATGTTAAAGGAAAATATTTGTACAAAAATATTTACAACTGTGCTCTTTGTAGTGGCAAAAAATTGGAAAATGAGGGGGTGTCCCTTTATTGGGGAAATGGGTGAACAAATTGTGTTGTGATGGAATGCTATTGTGCTATAACAAACTATGAACTGGATGATTCCCTAAAGAACTGGAAAGACCTTCATTAACTGAAGTGGCATGAAATCAACAGAATCAGAACATTGTACTCATGAAGTAATACATTATGGGATGATCAAATTTAATCAACTTTGCTACTCATAGCAATTCAATGATACAGGACAATCCCAAAGGACTTATGAGAAAGAATGCTATCCACATCTAGAGAAAGAACTGTGCTAGTAGAAATGCAGAAGACAAACATTTGATTCATCACTTGTTTATATGGATATAGGATGTGTAGTTTTGGTTTTTAAAAAAATCATTACAAAAATGAATAATACAGAAATAGTTATTGAGTGATAATACATGTATAACCCAGTGTTGTCTCTGGAAGAGAGAGGGAAAGGGGGAGGAAAAGAACATTAATCATTTAAACATGGGAAAATACTTAAAATGAATAAATTAAAAAAATAAAGCCCTGTCAGCGCTCATTTGGGAGCTTTGGTTGTTGAGAGAGGCCACTGACCCTCTGATTCTCCTGAGTATTTCTAGTCTAACTGACAAAAGATCATGCTCAGGTTCCTGGTTTTTTGGATGAGATAGTCAGTGTGACCCCTTTTATTTACAGCTTATGTGTTACTGTTAATATAGTGTTGTCTTGTACTGAAGAAAACTGTCTCAGCTTAGCTTTGCTGCAATTTAATCCCCAAAGTAGGAAAACCATATCTGCATCAAAAACAAAATTTTGTGGGATGGCTTCTTTATTTTTTTTTTCAAATAGTTTATACAGTATTAAAATCAATTGTTCTTTGAGACTTGGTGAAATTTGATATATATCTATCTGGTCATGAGAATTTAATTTCTTTGAGGATTCATATATATTGTACTTTTTTAAAAAATAGCTTTATGTAAGCATTCTCTCTCCTTTTCTGTTCCTCTAAGTAATTTAAATTTTATAGATATTCATGCTTTTTATTTATATCAACAGTTTATTAGTATATAATTTGGCAAAATAGCATCTAGTGATTGCTTTATTTTCATCTTTTTGGTGGTACATTTACCCTTTTCATTTCTACTATGGATGATTTATTTTTCTTCCTTCTCTTTAAAATTAAAACAGCTGGCTCATTTATTTTTCATCAAATGAACTTCCACTTTTATTTTCTGTTAAATTCAATTTTTCTTTTGATTTTACTCATCTCTCCTATCTTCAGGGTTCCTATTTTATTCTTTAATTGTGTATTGTTTCTCTCTTTTTTATTTGTGTGCCTATTTTATTGATCTGATCATTTTCTCTTGTGTTCACATAAGCATTTGAAGATACAAATTTTCCTCTAAATACTCTTTGACTGAATCTCATGAATCATGTTATGTTATCTCAATGTTTATATTATTGTGAATGAAATTATTGTTTTTATGATTCCTCAGTTTTTTTCATTTTTTAGTGATCATCCCAGCATAATAGATTCATAACCATGTCCACTCCCTAAGTAGACACACTGCAATTGTCTAAGTGATTAACAAAGTTATCAATAATCATGTAGAAATGTTCTAAATCCCCTTGATTAGAGAAATTCAAATTCAAACAACTCCATGATACTACTTTACCCCTAGCAGATTAGCTAATGTGACAGTAAAGGTAAATAATAAATATTGGAAGGGATATGGCAAAATTGAGACCCTAATGCATTAATACATTTTTAGTGCAGTTGTGAATTGATCCAACCATTCTGGAAGACAATTTGGAATTATGCATGAAGGGTTTTAAAAAAAATGCATGCCTTTTGATCTAGCAATACTATTACGAGATCTGCATCCCAAAGAGATGGAAAAAATGGGGATGGACATGTTTGTACAAAAATATATATAGCTGTGCATTTAGTGGTGGCAAATTTGGGAAATGAGGGGATTTCCTTAAATTGCGGAATGGCTAAACAAATTGTGGTATACGATGGTGATGGAATACTATTTTGCTATAATGAAGGATGAACAAGATGATTTCCTAAGGAACTGGAAATACCTATATGAACTGATGTGGACAGAAATAAGCAGAACCAAGTGTGCATTATACACAGTAACAGAAACTTTATTATAAACAGTAATCAACACATTATGGGACAATGAAATGTAATAAACTTTGATACTAATGGGACAATTCTGTGGTACATGTAAAAAGAGTGCTACCTACCCCAGAGACAGAATTGTTCAAGTAGAAATGTAAAAGAAAACATGATTTATCACTTTTTTGGGTATATGGTTTGAAGTTTTGATTTTTAAAAGATTACTCCATTACAAAAATGAATATGGGAATAGATTTTGAGTGATAATACATGTAAATTCCACTGTAATTGCTTGTCAGCTCTGGGAGAGGGGGAAAAAGAGGGGAGAAAGACAACCTGAATCATGTAACCTTGGAAAACAAGTATAAATTTGTTACTGGCATAAAATAAAACATTTTTTAAAATGATAATTAGCTTTGGTAGTTCGATGTATCATTATTCATTTTGAGGTGTAAACATTTTAAGCTTATTAAAGCTTCCTGATTCTCTCTACATTTTATTTTCTATGCTTCCCTTGAAGTTTATGTTGAATGCCAGTTCTGATAGTCTACTCTATTATTTTCATCAGGAATTCCTAGGTATATTTATCATTAAATGTTTATGTTTTTCACTGTAGGATTTAACTCAGTTTTGTTGCTTTGGCTATTCTTGGATGTAATTGCAGTTCCTTTGCCTTCTTGAATATCATGTTCTAATCCCTCCACTCTTTTGATATGGAAGCAGCTAAATCTTCATGTTTTTTTTTGTAGTATTTTGTCCCTTTACCTGGCATCTATGGGATTAGGTTATAATATATATGGGGGTTTTCACTTTGGGATATCTTTTCAGGACATGGAAAGTAGATTGTTTCAATTTTTATTCTATCCTCTGGTTCTAAGATATTGAGCAGTTTTCCTTAATAATTTCTTGCAGATCATTTTTTTTCATTCATAGCTTTCAAGTGGTTCATAATTCTTTTTGGTCTCCTAATAAATATTTATTTATATTTAAATATTTTGTTTTTCCCTAGTGACATGTAAAATAATCCTCAACCACCATATTTTAAAAGTCCAAATTATTTTTCTCCTTTATTTTTCCCTCTCTCCTCTGGTCCCAGCAAGATGGTGAACAATATGACATTGATTTCTTAGTCATTTATGGGAAAAGGACTTCAATTTTTATCAATTTTTTAAAAGTGGTAAATATAGTATATTTTGGTCTCTGTTTGAACTTTATCAGTTCTTTCTCTGGAGAAGGATAGTATTTTTTATCATAATTCAAATTCTCATTGTCTTGAATCATTATATTGTGGAAAATAGCTAAGTCATTAATAATTATTCAGCCTAAAATATTCCACCTTTTATTCTCCAACATATAGCCCACTTTTGAGTAAACTGTAATATTGTCATTTTAATAACTGTAAAACAACCATGACTTATGATAGTTGATTACAATGGATGAATACATATCCAAGCAGCAAATATTGGGGAGGAGTAGTGATGGCAATTCTGTGTTAGCTATAAATAGCTCTGTGATCCAATGAAAGAGATTCTTATTCCCTGATGCCATAGATATTGCACATTATATAAAATGTCAGATCAAACACTTTATTACTGCCCTTCTTCCAGGTCTAGAGTTGTAGGAAATTAAAAAAAAATTAACTAGTTTCTCCTTTAGAAATTTGGATGCTATGCCATTTGGTGCATACATGTTGAATACTGATATTTCCTCATCATCTATATTGCCTTTTATCAGGATGTAATTACCTTCCCTATCTCTTTTAACTAGATCTATTTTTACTTTGGCTTTGTAAGACATCATGATTGTGACTCCTGCCTTCTTTTTATCAGTTGATGCCCAATAGATTTGGTCCATCCTCTTACTTTTACCCTATGCGTATCTACCTTCCTCATGTGTGTTTCTTGTAGACAACATATGGTAGGGTTTTTGGATTATAATCTACTCTGCTATTCACTAACATTTTATGGGTGAGTTCATCCCATTCACATTCAGAGTTATGATTACCAGCTGTGTATTTCTCAGCATTTTGATTTCAACTCCTAGTCCTGCCTTTTCTTCTTTCAATATTTCATATGTTTTGTTTTTAATCAGTCCCCCTAATTCCCACCCTTATTTTACTTCCCTTTCTACCACCCTCCCTTCTTATTCCCCCCTTATTTTCTTTACAATCTTTTTAAACTACCCTCACCCTCACTCTCCCTTGTACTTCTTCCCTCCCCACCAGTCTGTTTGTTACCCTTCTACTTTCCTATAGAGCCCAAATCAATTCTCTGCCCCAATGGATTGGATTGTTCTTCCCTCTTTGAGTCAATTCAAATGCAAGTCAGAATTGAGTATTTCCTGTCTCCAACCTCTTTACCCATTCAGAGTATTGATGTCCTCCCCCCACCTTCCATGAGCCTCTTTGTGACATATAAATGTACCTGCTTTTGTTTCTTTTCCCATTTCTTTTAGTATTAACCTCTTTTTTTAGCTCTAGTTGTGTGTGTATATATATATATATATATACACATATATATATGTGTGTGTGTGTGTGTGTGTATACACATATACATATATGTATTTATGCATACATATATATATATATACTTATTTATGTCTTGGCATTTCATCCTATACAGTTTGTCACAGTTCTCTCTAAGTGTAATTCTTCTATCTGTCCAGGTGATGAGAATTTTTAAGTGTTATCAATGAGTTCTTTTCTTATAGGGATACATATTTTAACTTATTGGGTCTCTTAAAAATTTTGTTTTGTTTTGTTTTACTTTTTTCCCCCTTTCTTAATTACCTTTTGATGATTCTCTTGAGTTCTGAGCCTGGGCATCAAATTTTCTGTTCAGGTCTGGTCTTTACTTTACAAATGCTTAGGATTCTTCTATTTTGTTAAATGACCATACCTCCCCCTGCAAGAATATAGTCAGTTTTTCTGGGTAGTTGATTCTTGGTTGTAAACCTAGTTCCCTTGCTTTCTGGAATATCATATTCCATTAATTTTGGTCCTTCAGTGTAGATAAAGCCAGATCCTGTGTTATCCTCACTGTGGCTCCATGCTATCTGAATGATTTCTTAGTAGCATGTAATATTTTTTCCTTGGTCTGATAGTCCTTAAATTTGGCTATAACATTCCTGGGTATTTTCAGTTGGGGATTACAGACAGGAGGTGATCTGTGGATTCTTTCAATCTATACTTTTCCCTCTTGTTCTAGAATATCAGGGCAGTTTTCTTGGATAATTTCTTGTAGTATGATGTTCAGGCTTTTTCTTTTGCTATGGTCTTCTCATAGACAAATGATTCTTAAGTTGCCTCTCCTGGAATGATTTTCTAAATCTTCTGTTTTGTGAGTGAGATGCTTCATATTTTCCTCATTTTTTCCATTCTTTTAATTTTGTTTTATAGTGTCCTGTTGCCTTGTGAAGTCACTTGCTTCTAATTGTTGTATTGTTGTTCTTAAAGACTGGATTTCATCCCTGGCTTTTTGGTCATCTTTCCCCTTCAGGTCTGATTTTCTTTGGAGGTCATCTTTCATCCTCTTTGCCTCATCTTTAATCTCCTTTGTCTCATTTTCAAGGTAGTTGATTTTGGCTTTCAAGACCCTATTTTCTTGTTTTAGTTCAAGTACCTCTGTTTCCAGATTACTTATCTTAGTTTTTAAGGTCATTTCTCAGTTGTCTCCAGCCTCTCTTAATTGTGTTTTGAACTGTATTTTGAGTTCTTCCAGAACCTATATGCAATTTGCTGGGTTTTCTGTTTTTTTGTTTGTTTGTTTGTTTTTGCTTGGTGTTCCCTCATCCTTCTCAGTTCTGTTTCCTCTTTGTTCATTGCCTGTATAGAAGCTGTCAATTATACTTTCTTTTATCTTTTTCTGTTGTTTGCTCATATTTATCCCTTCATTACTCCCTGCTGTTGCCTGACCTCTTTCTCCTTTCTCTTCATATTTTTTTTTGTGGTTTTGGACTTTTCTTTCCACCTTCACCCTTGAAGTTTTGTCAGTAAATCTCTCAGTGCAGTCTGTGGGGTATAACAGTTAAAATTGTAGTTGAGACTGAAAAAAATCTAAATTTAAATGGTCGCCTAAGGAAATCCCAAATAATAAAATACCCAAGTCAGCTGCCAAATTTTTATGGTGATTTAATTGCAACAGAAGAAAGAAAATATTATAGGGAGAAAGAGAGGGTGAGAGAAGGAAAGAGAGAAAGCAGGAAAGGAGTTTAACTCAGAAACACTCTGGCTTGGGCTGAGCCAAATTGTTCCCTGCCAAGGCAGGGAAAGTGGTCAGTCCTTATCACTCACATGACCAGTCTGAAGGAAAACAGTCTGCAGGGCTCCTCCAACCTCAGGCTCCAGGATCTAACTGAACTCTAGCCCTCCTCACAGCAAGTCCTGAGAACTCCAGAGGCTGTTCTCTACCTCACTTCCTGCATCTCACATGTGCCAATGGTGGCTCAAACTTGACTTAGGACCACCCAGAGGTCTGTCCTTTTTTTGCACACATCTATTGAAGGCCATATGCTCAAATAATTAAATCTTGAGTTTGATGCAGCCCTTCCTAATCTTGTTACACTGAGTATTGTGAAGAATGTAGTTTCCAAGACCTAATTCTGTTATTCCAAGTATCTCTATGGGGGGAGAGGGGTGGTGAGGGGGGTTTTGGAGCTTGAGCTTCTCTGCCCTCTGAGGGCTTAGATAGGATTAAGTCTGGCTGGGTTGCTGGATGCGCCCTGAGGCAAAAACCTGGGGGGGGGCACAATACAGAGTGTCTCTGCTACTTCAACTATGGCTCCTGCTCTGCACTCTGTGTTTCTCCTCTATCTGCTTCCCCACTGCCTGTTTTGGATGCTCTGCGCCTGGCACAGATTTGCCCACAAGGTATACCCTCCAGACCAGCACCTTTGCCTACCCAGTGGAGGAATTCCATGGGAATTGGAATCACCTCCAGGAATTGATTCAGAGCAAAATGGGCAGAACCAGGAGAATATTGTACACAGAGACCGATACACTGTGGTATAATTGAATGTAATGGACTTCTCCATTGTAGAAATGCAGTGATCTTGAACATCTTGGAGGAATCTATGAGAAAAAAACATTATCCACATTCAGAGGAAAAACTGGCAGTAGAAACACAGAAGGAATACAACTGCTTGAATACATGGGTCGAGGGGATATGGCTGGTGATCTAGACTCTAAATGAACATCCTAATGCAAACACCAACAACATGGAAATGGGTTCTTATCAAGGACACATGTGATACCCAATGAAATTGCTTTTTAGCTGTGGGAAGGGTGGATGAAGGGAGGGAAATAATGTGATTCTTGTAACCAAGGAATAATGTTCTAAATTGAGTGAATAAATTAATTAAAATTTGAGGGGAAAATTTATTTTTTCTATCTGTGTACCTGAGTAGGTACTTAAATAGTGTTCTCTTCAATTTCAAAAAAGAAAAGATATGAGCAAAAATTCAAATAGAGCAACATCTGCTCAAGAATTTAATTTAATTTTACAATTAAATCAGCAAGACTTTGTACTATTATTAATTGTTTCTTTTTCCCTATAAAAAATCTACAGTCATATCCCTTTTAGTAAATGAAATATTGTTTATTCCCTTTGACCCATCAATATTAATGATGGGTTTGTACTCCAAAGAGATAATAAGGGAAAAAAAGACTGATACAAAAATATTTATAGCCACGTTCTTTGTGGTGGTAAAAAAATTGGAAAATGAGGGGGTGTCCATCATTTAGGAGATGGCTGAACAAATTGTGGTATCTGTTTTTGATGGAATACTACTTTTCTGAAAAAAATAATGAACTGGAGGAATTCCATGTGAACTGGAAAGACCCCCCAGCAATTGATGCAGAGTGAAAGATACAGAATAAGGAGACTGATACACTGGCATAATGGAACACAATAGACTTTTCTACTAGCAGCAATGCAATTTACCCAGGACAATCCAGATGAACTTTTAATAAAGAATGCTATCCACATCCAGAGAAAGAACTGATGGAACAAAAACACAGAATTAAAAAATATGATTGATCATGTGGTTTGCTGAGGATATGATTAGGTTTTTTTATTTGAAAATTTTATTTAATTAGATGATTTAGAATATTTTTCCATGGTTACAAGATTTATGTTCTTTTCCTCCTATCACCCCAACCCCAGCCCAATTGGCATGCAATTCCACTGGGTTTAACATGTGTCTGTGAGCAAGACCTATTTCCATATTATTAATATTTGCACTATGGTGATCATTTTAGAGTCTACATCCCCAGTCATATTCCCATCAACCTATGTTATCAAGCAGTTGTTTTTCTTCTGTGTTTCTTTTCCTACAGTTCTTCCTCTGGATGTGGATAGCATTCTTTCTCATAAGTCCCTCCAAAAAAATTCTGGATCATTGCATTGCCACTAGTAGAGAAGTCCATTTCATTTGATTTTGCCACAGTGTATCAGTCTCTGTGTACATTATTCTCTTGGTTCTGCTCCTTTCACTCTGCATCAATTCCTGGAGGTTGTTCCAGTTCACATGGAATTCCTCCACTTCATTATTCCTTTGAGCACAATAGTATTCCACCACCAACATATACCACGGATTGTTCAGACATTCCCCAATTGAAGGGCATCGCCTCATTTACCCATTTTTTGCCACCACAAAGAGCCCAACTATGAATATTCTTGTACAAGTCTTTTTCCTTATTATCTCTTTGGGGTACAAACCCAGCAGTGCTATGGCTGGATCAAAGGGCAGACAGTCTTTTATCGCCCTTTGGGCATAGTTCCTAATTGCCCTCCAGAATGGTTGGATCAATTCACAGCTCCACCGTCAATGAATTAATGTCCCAACTTTGCCACATCCCCTCCAACATTCATTACTTTCCTTTGCTGTCATGTTAGCCAATCTGCTAGGTATAAGGTGATACCTCAGAAGTATTTTGATTTGCATTTCCCTGATTATAAGATATTTAGAATGCTTTTTCATGTGCTTATTAATAGTTTTGATTTCATTTACTGAAAATTGCCTATGCAGTTTATCAATGTATGCATCTATCAACTATGGAATTACTTGATTTTTTGTACAATTGATTTAGCTCCTTATAAATTTGAGAGATTAGACCTTTGTCAGAGGTTTTTGTTATATTGTTTCCCAGTTTATTGTTTCCCTTCTGATTTTAGTTACATTGGGTTTTTTTTGTACAAAATGTTTTAATTTAATATAATCAAAATTATTTATTATGCATTTTGTAATTTTTTCTGACTCCTGGTTGGTCTTAAAATCTTTCATTTCCCAAAGATCTGACATGTATACTATTCTGTGTTCAACTAATTTGCTTATAGTTTCCTTCTTTATATTCAAGTCATTCACCTATTCTGAATTTTTATTAATTTATCTTGGTTTAGGGTGAGATGCTGAAACAAACCTAATCTCTCCCATGCTGTCTTCCAGTTTTCCCAGCAGTTTTTGTCAAATAGTGGATTTTTGTCGCAGAAGCTGGTTTCTTTGTGCTTATCATAAGTCTGGCTGAGGGAACTTACCCCAAGATTATTTTACGGATCCTCCTTTCTATCTCTAAGCCAGTACCAAGTTGTTTTGATGACCATTGCTTTATAGTATAGTTTGAGATCTTGTACTGCAAGGCCACCTTCCTTTGCATTTTTTTTTCATAATTTCCCTAGATATCCTTGATCTTTTGTTCTTTCAAATGAACTTTGTTATGTTTTTTTTTAATTCAGTAAAAAATGTTTTTTGGAAGTTCATGGGCATGGTACTAAATATATAGATAAGTTTGGGTAGGATGGTCATTTTATTATGTTAGCTTGTCCTACCCATGAGCAGTTAATATTCTTCCAATTGCTCAGATAAAGTTTTAGTTGTGTGGAAAATGTTTTGTAGTTGTGTTCATATAGTTCCTGTGTTTTCTCAGCATATAGACTCCTAAGTATTTCATATTTTCTAGAGTAATTTTAAAGGGAATTTCTCTTTCTAACTCTTGCTGCTGGGATGAGTTAGATGTATATAGAAATGCTGATGATTTATGTGGGTGTTTTTTGTATCTTGCAACTTTGCTAAAGTTGTTTGATTACTTCCACTAACTTTTTAGTTCATTCTCTAGGTTTCTTTAAGTAGATGATCATATCATCTGATCATATCATCTGATCATCTGATCATATCATCATAGCTTGGTCTCCTCATTACCTATTTTGATACCTTCAATTTATTTTTCTTCTCTAATTGCTATTGCTAGTGTTTCTAGTACAATGTTAAATAATAGAGGTGATAATGGGCATCCTTGTTTCACTCCTGATCTTATTGGGAATGTATCTAGTTCATCCCCATTGCAGATGATGTTTGCTGATGGTTTTAGATATATACTGTTTATTATTTTTAGGAAAGGCCCTTCTATTCCTATGCTTTCTGGAGTTTTTAATAGAATTGGGTATTGTATTTTGTCAAAGGCTTTTTCTGCATCTATTGAAATAATCATGTGGTTTTTGTTGGTTTGTTTATTGATATGGTCAATTATGTGAATGGATTTCCTAATATTGAACCATCTTTTCATTCCTTGTTTAAATCCTGCCTGTTCATAATGAATAACCCTAGTGATCACTTGCCTTAGTCTTTTTGCTTCTGTTCTATTTAAGATTTTTGCATCTATATTCATTAAGGAGATTTTTCTATAGTTTTCTTTCTCTCTCTCTTTTTTTTTGACCAGCCTAGCTTTCGAATCAGTACCATATTTGTATCATGAAAGGAATTTGTTAGAAACCTTCTTTGCTTATTATGTCAAATACTTTGTATATTTAGATTAGTTGTTTTTTGAAGGTTTGATAGAATTCACTTGTGAATCCACCAGGCCTTGGGGATTTTTTTAGGGAGTTCTTTGAGGGCTTATTCAATTTCCTTTTCTGATATGGGGATATTTAAGTATTCTATTTCTTCTGTTATTGTAGGTAATTCATATTTTAATAAATATTCATCCTTATCAACTAGATTGCCATATTTATTGCCATACAGTTGGGCAAAATAGTTTTTAATGATTGCCTTCATTTACTCTTCATTAGAGGTGAGGTCTCCTTTTTCATCTTGGATACTATCAATTTGATTTTCTTCTTTCATTTTTTTTTAATTAGACTGACCAGTACTTTGTCAATTTTATTTGTTTTCTCAGAGTACCAGCTTATAGTCTTGTTTATTAATTCAATAATTCTTTTACTTTCAATTATATTAATTTCTCTTTTAATTTTTATAATCTCTAATTTAGTCTTCATCTGTGGATTTTTAATTTGTTCACTTTTTAGTTTTTTAATTTGTATGTCCCATTCTTTTTTTCTTCTTCCCTCCCTATTCCTTAATATATGAACTCAAGATATAAATTTCCCCCTGAGTACTGCTTTGGTTGCATCTCATAGATTTTGAAAGGATGTTTCATCCCTGTCATTTTCTTCAAGAAAATTATTAGTTATTTCTATGATTTGTTCTTTAACAAATTTTGGAGAATCATATTATTTATTTTCCAATTACTTTTTCATTTTCCTCTCTTATTAATTATTATTTTCATTGCATTATGATCTGAAATGGTTGCATATACTATTTCTGCTCTTTTGTACTCATTTGCCATGTTTTTATGCCCTAAAACATGGTTAATCTTTGTGAATGTACCATGTGCTGCTGAAATGGTATATTCATTTTTGTCCCTATTTATTTTTCTCCACATATCTCCTAAGTCTAATTTTTCTAAGATTTCATTCACTTCTCTTACCTCTTATTTATATTTTGGTTTGATTTATTTAGGACTGATAAAGGAAGGTTCAGGTCTCCAACACATATAGTTTTACTTTCTATTTCCTCCTTCAACTCCACTAGTTTCTCCTTTAGAAATTTGGATGCTATACCATTTGATTTATACATGTTCTGTACTTATATTTCCTCATTGTCTATACTGCCTTTTATCAGGGTGTAATTACCTTCCTTCTCTCTTTTAATCAGATCTATTTTTACTTAGGCCTTATCAGATATCATGATTGCAACTCCTGCTTTCTTTTTTTCAGTTGTTGCCCAATAGATTTTGCTTTAGCCTTTTATCTTTACACCATCTATGTCTACCTGCCTCATGTGTGTTTCTTCTAGACAACATATGGTAGGATTTTCTTTTCTAATCCACTCTGCTATTTGTTTCCTCTTTATGGGTCAGTTCATTCCATTCACATTCAAAATTATAATTACTACCTGTGTAGTCCCCAACATTTTTATTTTTTCTCCTTGTTCCGCCCTTTCCTCTTTCACTCTTTCCTTCTACACCAGTGTTCTGTTTTTAATCAGTCCCCCTAATCCACACTCTTATTTTACTTCCCTTTCTACCCACCTTCTTATTCCCCTCTTATTTTTCTTTTTGAATCTTTTTAAGCTAACCCATACACTCTCCCTCCCTAGTATTTATTCCCTCTCCACCATCCCTTTCTGATCCCTCCCTTTTTATTCCCCTTTTATTTTTTAGGGTCTATTAAATTCTTTTCCCTCTCTCTTTCCCTCTTTTTTTTACTCCCTGCCCCAATTCCCCCACCCCTTAATTTTCCTCTCCCAAATTCTCTATAGGGTAAGATAGAATTAGATATCTCAATGGATCTAGATACTCTTCCCTCTTGGAATTGATTCCACTGAGAATAAGGTTTGAATATTACCTTTTAGCATCCTCTTCCTCTCCTTCTTATAGTTGTATTCTTCCCCTCTCACCCCCATGTGCCCTTTCTTTTAGTATAGATTATCCTAATATTCTTATTCCTTCAAGTTTCTCTTGGTGCCATCTTCTATCCCTCCTATTTTCTTTCTTCTTTTTTTTAACATATGATTTTTAACCACTTAGAACTCCAATCTCTACCTCTGGATAATTCTTCTAATTTCTATAATATTGAATACAATTTTTGAGAGTTACAAATAATACTTTTCCATGTAGGAATATAAACAATTTGACCTTTTTGAGGCTCGTAAAGAAAAAAAAAGGCCCCTCTCTTTCTTATTTACCTTTTGATGTTTCTCTTGGTTTTTGAATTTTGATGTCAAATTTTCTGTTTACTTCTGGTCTTTTCTTTATAAATATTTGGAATCCTTCTATTTTGTTGAATTCCCATGCTTTTCCATAGAAATATGTATTCAGTTTTCATGGGTAGGTGTTCCTTGGTTTTAGACCCAATTCTTTTGCCTTTCTGAATATCATATTCCATACCATGTGGTCTTTTAGCATGGAGGCTTCCAGATCCTGTGTAATCTTGCTTGGTGCTTCTTGATATCTGAATTGTCTTTTTTCTGATTTCTTATAATATCTTATCCTTACCTTGGATGCTCTTGAATTTGGCAATTACATTCCTGGGAGTTGTCTTTTGAGGTTTTAGTGTAGTGGTTGATCTATGAACTCTTTCAATGTCTATTTTGCCCTCTTGTTTCAGAACCTCAGGGCAGTTTTCTTGAATAATTTCTTATAGTATGATGTCAAGGTTTCTGTTTATTTCCTGGTTTTCAAGTATGTGTATCACTCTCAAATTTTCTCTCTGAGATCAACCAGGTCAACCACCCTCTCAATGAGATATTTTGTGTTGCCTTCTAATATGTCATTGTTTTGACTTTCTTTTATTAATTCTTGCTGTCTTGTGAGATCCTTATCTTCTACTTTCCTAATTCTAGTTTTTAATGTCTGGTTTTCAGCTAAGATCTTTTGATTTTCCTTTTCGGTTTGATCTATCCTGCTTTTCATTGCTCCCAGCAGGTCATTTCTAGTCTTTAATTTGCTCATTATTTAATTTTATTTCTGGGCTTCAATTTCCAAGTAGGACATCCTGCCTTTTAAAATGTTCTTTTCTTTTTTAACTATTTCCCACTTTTCTTGCCATATTTCTTCCATTTTCCTCAAAATCTTGGAATTAAAGTCTTCAAGAACTTGTGACCAATTTCCATTTTTTTAAGGTTTGGGTGTTTTTATTTGTTTGCATCTTCTGCTGTCTCTTCTTTAGTCTGGGTTTTTTTCTGCATAAAATTTATCAAGGGTTAAGGTTTTCTTCTTCTTCTTCTTCTTTTGTTTTGTTTTTGGTATTTGTGGATTTTAGTTCCTGGGAGTTCATGGCCATTGCCTTGTTCCTTCCTAGACAGAAGTCTAAGTGAGGAATGTGGTCATTCTTTGTATTGGGCTCTGGACAGGTTTTTGCCCTATGGATATTTTTCCCAGTCCTCAGTATTGTCTAGCTACTTTTATGGGCAGGTCCAGTCTTCAAGAACTTAAAGATTGCCTCACAGACATGTGGGTGTGGAGTTTAGGCAAGTCTCTGTATTGAACACTGGAGATGTTTTTACCCATAGTCTATTTTTCATGTCTCTGTAGCTTTTTGCTTTGAGCCACTTCTCTCTGCCCAAGCTCTGCACCCTATTCTTTCCTCAGCATCCTGAGATCCCTAGTCTTGCTGCTCTTATGTGCAGGTCCAGCCCCTGAGAACTTAAAGATTGCCTGGAAGAGGTCTGGGTGTGGATTGTGGGGAATTCTCTGTATTGAGTGCTGGAGAGGCTTTTGCCAGAAGGCTTTTTTCAGTTCTCTGTGGTGTTTTGCTGTGAGCAAAACAACCCTCTGCATAAGCTCCATACCTAAGCTCATCATTTTCGCAGCCTCTGGGTGTTCCAAGTCTAGTTTCTCCTAAGCTTAAGTCTATGTTGACCTCAGTCAGCCTCCCTCCTAGAACTTAGATGTTTGTCCTGTGCTCACTGGGACTCTGGAAAGGTAGGTGAAGTGAGGAGGTGTTATGAGCTTGCCCCTTGGTGGGAGAAATTTCATCCCCTTTTAGTGTGGAAATGCCCTAACTTCGCCTGCCTTCTGTTCTGTGCCCTACTATGGAACTCCTTCACTCGGTTAACTTTAGTTTTGTCGTTTTGAGACACTGTGTCTCAATTGGTGGAGAGGATAAGAAAAATCCTGTTTCTATTCTGGAGCCATCTTAACCTGGAAGTCCTCACTCATAATTAGGATTTTAATGTTAAAAGATCACTCTATTGCAAATATAAATAACATGTAAATAGGTTTTGAACAATGATACATGTATAACCCAGTGGAATTGCTTGTCAACTCTGAGAGGGTGGAGGCAAGAGGTGGGAAAATCATGAATCACATAACAATGGAAAAATATTCTAAATTAAAAAATGTATATCTACTCTAGATTCATTAAGTTTTTTGTCTGGAAAGTCTCTGTTAACTCCCTCTCTGCTTCAAAATACATTACTAGAGTCCTCTACTTGGCAATGGTATATTTTCCTGTGGGTCTTAAACTGCCCTTTGCACCACTTATAAGTTTTTATGCATTATTGTCTTTATGAAATATGGTATGTTTATTTATCTTTCACTGTATAGTATTACATATTTATGTCACCTCCTACTTTATTAGAATATTTATAATGATATGGATTATATATTGTATAACTTACACAACATTGTATTTCCTCTAGGCCCTTGTAAAATTATTTTCACAGAACTGAATCTAAAAAATGACTTTTAAAATAATTTTAAAAGGAATCTTCTGTTGTCTTTTCTATAAGATACTTTTAGAGCTTTCGTATTCATGAATATGTTCAAATACCTATTATTCTTATTAATTACTAAGAATGAGTGCTGTAGGTACTGACAAATTGTTGAAAAATATTGATGTCAATTCAACTCAAATCAATAAATTCTTTGTTAAGCACCTACTATTTATAATACACTATTCTAATAGAGGACAATATAAGGTAAAATTCAATGAAATATGAATATATGAATCCAGTTTATTTTCATAAAAATTTACAAATAAATCCCCAGAATAAATACTCCAACTGCTTTTTATTCCATATTTGTAAATAAACCCATATTTACATTAGAGAATTTGTAACAACTAATTCCCCCCATATACCCATTTGCACATAGATTATTTAAAACACTGCTAAATTTGACACATTTTTTCATTGTGTAGTGAATTTGATTTCAATATGAGAAATGTGCAAATCATAATTTTGGCTTCCCAAATGACATTGTGTGATATTTTGTTTTCAATTATGTTTTCAATTATGAACACAGTTTACCTCCTGAGGTTTCCAGTTAAGGTAAAAGGATATGACACAGCTAGGAATAGCAGGCTCATCAAAAAGCCTGGTGTGAAGTGATTTCTGTGAATCCCTGCCAGATGGAATTATTTGTAATGATGAATGATCTCAATTTCTGTATAAGTAATTTAAAACTCATTCTCAGTAGTGACTATTTTATATCATATCACAAAAAATTAATTGCATTTGAAAATTCTGTTTAAAATATGGAACACTAGGGATGTCAGTTGCCTACCATTTGAAAATAATAAATGTACAGAAAATAATTAGACAAAACCAAAATTACATGAGAACTGAAAGACAAAGCCCAATTAGTAGGGAGTTATCACCAACATGTATGATTTTAATATAACATGATAGCATATTTAATTGATAAATATTTTTATCTGAATATCCATATATGCTTACCTGAATATAAGTATATGTGTGCAAGCATTCATATGTGTGTATACACATATGTGTATATTAATAGGTGACCTGCATCACACATACTGTTTAATCTTGGGGGAAGTGTGTTAGTCAATTCCCTTATAAAATCAAGTTATTTTTGAATTTTTAATACTGCCACTCAATAGTAAAACTAGGGAAATCTCTAAAACAAAGCTGAGGTATGAGTAATGTCAATATCATACATTTGAGGTAAGATAAAATTCACCTCAAATATAAATTTCTTTCTCACAAAGGTAATCAGTATACAATTACAGTTTTACTTTGAAACAGCTTTTATTTCCTCACTTGATAAAATTGCTTACAGATGCAAAAGCTAACCTGTACAGGTATGATATAACTTTGTTCCTTGAACTATAGTATCACCTTATGGTGCTACTCTTCTCTGGAGAGAAGCATGCTATTAAGAGAATTTTCTTCCTTTGGACAGGCAGAACATGGCTTTTAAATTCAAGAATTTGTGAAATGACTACTTCATTACATTACACTAGCAATTTTAATGCCTCTTGGCTATAAGGTCTAAATCTTGGGATTTGAATTTCCATTAGTCAATCCCTGTGGGTTTGAGCAAGGAAAAACAAGTTATTCACATTCTAGGCTAGAACTGGGGATGAGTTGGGAAATGGAGGAGATTTAAAATTCAACAGAGACTGTGTTGAACTAAATGTTAAATATAAATCTGTATTGGCTGTTCATGAAACAACCAGTGATGGTATAGGTTTGCATAGATGCATGATTATAAGAGGATGCTTTGCTATTACCGACTCAATGTTGTCCTTAGATTAGTACATAGATTAAACTGAGGAAAAGTAGCATTAGCAAGAGACAAGAGAAATTTTATAAGCACTCACAGAGTAATTGAGAGGCCAGAAAGCACTGATCTGAACAGAATACTAAAGAAAAATTTGTTAGGAACAATGTGAAATACATGGAGAAAAGATAGTTGGAGAAGATACTTGTCAAGTTTGTGAGATAACTAGAACATTGTTGAAGATGATAACTGGAAAGATGGAGTAAAGTCTATGATTTTAAAAGATAATAAGTATAAAAAACCCTGCACTGTTTCTCCTATTCCAAATAAGATAGCAAAGGGTAAAGATAACCTCCTAAATTATATGTTGGAAGACTAGAAAGATAAATTTCATTTGCACATTCAACTTCTCTATGTGTATCTCTATGTGCCTTTTCTGTGCTGTGGATTATCTATGGTAATTTATAATACCCCAGATTTAATTTCCTTACCCACCTAATATATTTCTATGCCATCTTTTCCAATGATTGGTTGACTTATGAACAGCCCATTTAAATTTTATTTTAATAATTAACTTAAGACAGGCATGGCAAGATTGGTGGAATGACTAACACACTCAGCAGGGCTGTTTTGTCTCAGGACTCAATTCTCCATAATTGACACTTATGGAAGTCTGAAAAGGTGGAGAGGAGATTTTCTTGACTATCCTTTAACTAATTTGTCTGGATTCAGACTTTCTGAATGAGTTTCTTTCATTCCAAGGAACTTTAATTGGCCCCTCTCAACCTGTGGAGACCTTTCATTACTTTTTTGTACCTCTAACACATTTGGTTTTCAGAGTCATAAATAAAAGAATAATGGCACTACCAATGTTAAAAAAATCCAAACACCATAAAAATACTTTGGCCTGGTTATTCTAATAATTTCATGTTTTGTTTTGTTTTTAAATTGTTTTTAAAGATCTCATAGCCATATCATTTTTAGTCACCAGTTTCTCTATAGTTCTCTGAATACATGAACCAATGAGTTAAACCAAGGGCATTATGGATAGAATGCTGAACTTAAAATAAGAAAGGTCTGGTTTCAAAATCCAACCTCAGTTACTTTCTAGTTCAGTAACCCTGGGTAGTGAACTTGATTCTCATAAGCTTTAGGTACCTCATATATAAAATTAACACCTACCTCACAATATTGCTACAAAGTTCAATGACAGAATATATATAAATTACTTTATAAATCTTAAAGACCTCTTTAAAAGTCAGTTATTGTTGTAATTATTTCTATAATATTACACAAAATTACTTCTAGTTCTGGCTTTGCCACATATTAGCAGTGTGAATTTGGGTGATATAATCTTTCTGAACCAGTTTCCTATCTATAAAAATCCTTTCCAGATGTTATAAGAGATGGGGAGTACCTCTATTACAAATTAAAAATAGTTGTTATGCTAATATGATCAAATGTGATAATGTATGTAAAATACAATATAACCATCAAGAATATTTAGATGCAAAAGTTAAAAGATGTTTGTTTTTGTTTTATCAATTTTACTCCCCCCCCCACACACACACACAGGCCCATTATACTTTTTATTTCCTCGGTCTCTGCTTTGATCATTTCACATGGGATTGCTTACAGAAACATGAATTTTAGACAATTTTTTTGTCCTTTATATGAAAAGCTATATTTGTATGTCCTTTTTCCCTCAGGATTTTGATCTCTGCTTGTACATACATGCATATATATATGTATATATATATATATAGCCATAAAACACACATATTCTGGTGAATTTATTCTTAAAATACATTCAAACAACATATATACAAAGCATGTAAACATGTTAATAAACATGTATGTACATTATAGACTCCTCGTTTATGTTTTATACATGTGTATATATGTGTGCACATATGTTACATATAATCTATCATGTCAAGCCAATGGGAGAGTCCTTCAAGAGTATGGACAACTTCCAGTTATTTTAAAGTACTATGCTAGATTCTATAACACTAAATAGGGCTTCAAATTCCAAAACTTTTCTTTTTGTCTTGGAAGATAATAAATTTGAGAGACTTTATAGACAGTGAGTCAAGGAATATTTATTAAATATCTACTGGTGAAAGGTAAAAGACAGTTACCTCTAAAGAAACACAATCTAATCATAGAGAAAGCAAGCAAGCACCTATATGAAAAAACCATACACAGAGCAAATTTGAAATATGCAACAAAAGGAAGACAATAGAATTAAGAGAGATCAGAAAAAGCCCTTTGTGGAGGGTGAGGTTTTGTTTTTAACTTATTTCATTTATTTAAATATTTCCTAATTATTATAAGTTTTAAGATATTTATTATTCATTAAAAATCAAATGCCAAAGTCACTCTCTTCATCAGACTCCTCTATTCTTTAAAGACAAATTAATATTACTTACATATGTAAAGGCTTGCCTAATATATTTCCATTATAGCAATGTTACAAAAGAAAATATAGATCAAAACAGAAAAATCTGAAATTAAAAAAAATCATGCTTCAGTCTACATTCAGAGTTCACTGGTTCTATATCAAAAAAGTGGATAGCATTTTTCATTTTGCATCATTTGGAACTGTCTTGATTAAAGTAGCTATATCCTTCACAATTGACCATCCTTACAATATTGGTTTTATTATGTATTTTGCTCACTTGAATTGGTATAAGTTCATATGTGTCTTTTCAGGTTTTCTGAAACCATAAAGATCATTATTTTTAATCTCAAAATCACATTCCATTATAGTCATCTGCCATAACTTGTTCGTCCATTACCCCATTGATAGGTATTCCCTCAATTGCCAATTCTTTGGCAATACTAAAAAAATGCTGCTATAAATATTTTCGCAGATAAAGGTCCTTTAAATTTTTTCTTTTTAATTTTTGGGATACAGTCTTAGTAGTGATATTACTAGATAAAAGGAAATGCACAATTTCTTAGTCCTTTGTGTATAGTTCCAAATTATTCTCAAGTGTGGGTGGATAAATTGACAGTTACACCAATAGTGCATTATGGTTCCAAATTAACCACATAATCCTTTTTTGTGATTTTTCTTTTCTGTCATATTAGCCAAACTGAGAGATATGAGGTGGAATCTCAGATTTGTTTTAATTTGAATTTTCCTAATTAGGAGATATTAGAGCATAATTTCTTATCACTACTGATAGTTTTGATTTCTTCTGAAAATGGATTGTTCATATATTATATCACCTAGGTAATGACAATTTTAAATATATTTAGATCAGTTCCTTATATGTTTGAGAAATGAGGCCTTTATCACAGAATCTTGTAAACACTTAATTTCATTTTACTTAAAATGGATTAAGTTCTGAGAATAAAAGGCACTATTCAGTGGTCTTCATGGAAAACCCTTACTAGTTCCTTTGAATGGTGACTTGTCAGCCAGCCCAATCATGTAACTTCAGGGACTAGTAGAACATTTTAAATTTATTCTGGAAGCAAAGCGAAAAAGTATACTATACTTAATTTTATTCAATTTATATTGATTACATTACAACTCTACAAAACATGGTATGGAAACATTCTAAATTCTCAAAAGCTGTGACAGAGGACAAACTCTAGAAGATTCTATTTGGCAAGACTTGAAATCTGGGGCTAGTGGTATATGATATGTCTGAAGTATCTGTAGGAATTAAGAAAAAAACAAAATATTAAAATGGGTTTTTCCCCAAGGAAAGCCACAATATTTGAGAATTAAAAGAAATGTATCTTCTTTGAAACCTATGTTTTTGAAAAATGATAAATTCCTCAATTCCTCTTGTAAACTCTTGGGTTACATTAAGCATATTGGATAAAATGTGAGCTTCTTTAGATTAATATTTTTCATCCTCTCTCTCTCTCTTTCCGTATATATATATATATATATATATATATATATATATATATATATATATATATATATATATATATATATATATATATATGTGTGTGTGTGTGTGTGTGTGTGTGTGTGTGTGTGTGTACATACTCCTACATACTGTCTTAAAATATTATCAAAGGATGAACTAATGTATATAATCACATCCTATTTACATTTTTCAATCAGGTCCCCCAATTTTTTAATATAATGATTAGATGAGAGATTTTGAGTATTATACTTGAGAGGCATCAAGGCATAGTGTATAGAGAGTTATTTGAAAAAAGAACACCTGGATTTAAATCTTGTCTCTTACATATGCAAGTTCTGTGATTCTGGGTATGTCTTTTAGTTTTTCAATATTACAGGCAATGCAATAAAAGTATAACTTATAGGGGTGGAGCTAAGATGGCCATCTAGTAGCAGGAATTTTCCAAATCTCTTTACAATCGATCAATACAAAGATTCTCAAAAGAACAGAAATCAAAATCAGATGAGTAAAGGGGCTCTCCCATGGGATATAGCCTTAAAAGTAGGCACTTTTTGGGAATTCCCATGCTATAAGGCAAAACAGCACTTATTAAAGTGCAAACTAATCACTCCTCCCCTTTACCACCTACTGCACCAGAGTCAGAGTGAAGAGTCAACCAAACACTAAATTTCCTGGGGCTGACTGAAACTTACCTCTCAGGACAGTGCAAGACCTTGGCAGTGAAACTGAAGTGAGATGAAGACTGAAGAGCATGGAGACAAAGCAGCAGAGTGTGGAGCTTGGGCAGAAACAGGGCTGGCTATATCAGTGGCAGCAGGGATTAGAAAAATAGCCTCAGCAGAAAAACACTTTAAATAATGCTACACAAAGAATTGCCTGGAAGATAATACCAAGGCAAAGCCTTGTGAGACAGAAGCTAAGAAAACAATGTCCACCAACATGCAGTAACCTCAATCCACAAGTAGTAAAAGAAATAAGTAGCAAAAAAAAAAAAAAAACTTTGGACACTGGATAATTCTATGGAGAAAAAAAGCAAAACAAAAAACAACAGCAGAGAGTTTAGGACATACATTCAAACTCCAACCCCCCAAATGGAAATTGGTCACAAGCTCTTAATGAACTCAAAAAAGAGTACAAGAACCAAGTAAGAAAGATTGAAGGAAAAAAGGGAAGAAAAGTGGGGAAAATAATGGAAGTATTTAAAATGGAAAATAACACCTTAAAAGACAAAATTGTCCACATGGGGAAAAGGCACAGAAATCTAATGATGTAATGAATAAAACAGAGACCAGAATTGAACTGCTGGAAGCCCTAAAAAATATGATAGATCAAACTGAAAAGGAAAATCAAAAGATTATAGTTAAAAGCCAGTCTTTAAAGCCTAGAACTAGGCAAGTAGACAATAATGATCTCAAAAGACAGCAAAAATTAATAAAGCAAAGTCAAAAGAATGACAAAATAGAAGGAACTATATAATATCTCATTGGAAAGAAAACTGAACTAGAAAAAAGATCCAGGAGAGACAATTTGAAAATTATTGGTCTGCCTGAAATCCTGGAGAAAAATAAAAGTCTTGACATTATTTTACAATAAATTATCCAAGAAAACTACCCTGATATTGTTTAACAGGGCAAAATAGACATTGCAAGAGTCCATAGATCACCTCCTACAATAAATCTTAAAAAAAAAACAACTCCCAGGTATGTAATAGCCAAATCTAAGAGTTTCCAAGCCAAGGAGAAAATATTTCAAGCAGGCAGAAAGAGATGATTTAGATATCAAGGAGCCCCACTCAGGCTTACACAGGATCTACAGACTCCACACTGAAGGTCTAAAAGGCTTGGGATATGATATATAGGAAGGCAAGAGAATTGGGTCTAAAACCAAGAATCACCTACCCATCAAAACTGACTAGATACTTTCTGGGAGAAGTATGGGCATTTAATGAAACAGAAGATTTCCAAGTCTTCTTAAAGAAAAGACCAAAATTAAAGGAAAATTTGATGTCCAAATACAAAATTTAAGAGAATCACAAAAAAGGTAAAAAAGAAAGAGGGAAAAAAATTTAAGGGCTTCAGCAAGGTTAAATTGATTATATTTTAATATGGAAAATGATATCTGTAACTTTTAAAAATTGTTTTCATTATCAGAGCAGATAGAAGAATTATTAATAGGCAGAGGTTGTGGTACTAAATTGTTTAAGATGACATGTAAATAAAAAGGGGACTAGAAGATGGGACTAAGAGAAAGTTGAAGGAAGAAGAAAAATGGGACAAATTATACCACATAAAGAGGTTCATGGGGGAGGTGGAGAATACTATTATAAGAAGGAGAAAAAGAAAGTGGCAATAGGTAATACTTAAACCTTCCTCTCAGTGGAATCAGTTTTGAGTGAGAAGAGAAGCCAAGTATTTTGGGTTATAGAATTCTATCTCATTCTACAGGGAAGTTGAGAGGGAAAAACAAAGGGGGAGGAGTGGAGTGTGGTGTATTAAAAGGTAGGGAAAAGTGGAGAGAGGCAATTAATGGACCTTAAAGAAAAATAAGAGGGGAATGAGAAAGGTAGGGGTGGAAAGGAAAATAAAATAAGTAGGAAATAGGGGGATTGATTAAAAGTAAAACACTGGTGTATAAGGAAATACTGAACAAAGAAAGGGCAGGATTAAAAGAGTAATCAAAATGATGGAGAATAAACAGGTAGTAATCATAACTCTAAATTCGAATGGGATGAGCTCACCCATAAAACAGAAGTAAATAACAAGAGAGGTTTAGAAACCAAAATCCTACCCTATTTGTCTACAAGAAACACACATGAGGCAGGTAGACACAAGGTTAAGATTAGAGGATGGACCAAAATGTACTGAGCATCGACTGAGAAAAAGAAGGCAGGATTTCAATCATGATATCTGACAAATTCAAAGTAAAAATAGATCTGAGTAAAAGTGACAAGAAAGTCAGTATAGACTATGAACAAATAGCAATACCCAATACTATGCACCAAATGGTGTAGCATTCATATTTTTAAAGGAGAAACGATTGGAGCTAAAGGAGGAAATAGAGAGTAAAATTATACTAGCGGGAGACCTCAGTGTTCCTCAATCAGATCTAGATAAATCAAAACAAAAATGAATAAGAAATAAGATATGTGAATGAAATCTTAGAAAAAAATATAGTTTATAGATATATGGAGGAAAAAATAGGCACAAAATGAATATACGTTCTTTTCAGCATCACATGCTACCTTCATATAGATTGATCATATACTATGGCATAAAGACATTGCAAACAAATGCAAAAAACAGAAATAATAAATAAAAATTTTCAGATCTTAATGCAATAAAATATATTTAGTAAGGGTAAATGGAGAGGCAAATCAAAAAATATTTGGAAATTAAATAATATGAGTCTCCAAAATTGATTGGTTAAAGAAAAAAATTATAGAAACAATTAATGATTTCATTAAAGGGAATAACAATCAGTAAACAACATTATTAATGTCTATGAGATTCAACCAAAGCAGTACTCAGGAGAAAATGTATATTCCTAAGACTTATGTCAACAAATCAGAAAGGGAAGAGGTCCATGAATTGGGCATGCAAATTTAAAAAAAAAACCTAGAAAGAGAAGAAATTGAAAATCCTCAGATAAAATCTAAATTGGAAATCCTAAAAATCAAAGGAGAATTTAATAAAATTGAAAATAAAAGAACTATAGAATGAATAAAGAAGACTAGGAGCTGGTACTTTGAAAAAACAAATAAAATGAAGTGCTAATTTATCTAATTAGAAAAGGAAAGAAGAAAATCAAATTAATAGTATAAAAGATGAAAAGAGCCATCTCAGCTCTAATGAAGAGGAAATTAAGGTAATTATTAAAAACATTTTACCCAATTTTATGGCAACAAATACCACAATCTAGGTTATAGAGATGAACATTTACAAAAATATAAATTGCCTAGATGGAATAGAATATTTAAACAATCCCATCTCAGAAAAAGAAATTGAACAAGACATAAAGGAAGTTCCTAAGAAAAAATCCCCAGGGCCATATGAATTCACAAGTAAATTCTATCAGACGATTACCAAACACCTAATCCCAATATTACACAAACTATTTGAAAAAATAAACAAAGAAAGAGTTGTTATACGAAATTCCTTTTAGGACAAAAATATGTTACTGATTCCAAAGTCAGGTACATCAAAAAATAAAGAAAGAAAACTACAGAAAAATCTCCTTAGTAAACATAGATGCAAAAATCTTAAATGGAATACTACCAAAAAGACTCCAGCAAGTGATAATGAGGATTATTCATTATGATCAGGTGAGATTTATACCAGGAATGAAAGGATAGCTCAATATTGGGAAAACCATTCACATAATTGACTATATCAATAAGCAAACAACTAAAATAATATTATTATCTCAATAGATACAGAAAAAGTCTTTGAGAAAATACAACACGTATTCCTACTGAAAACATTAGAAAATATAGGGAAAGAAGGTCTTTTCCAGAAATAATAAACAGTATATATTTAAAACAATCAACAAGTATCATCTGCATTGGGGATAAATCAGAAGCCTTCCCAGTAAGATCAGGAGTGTAACAAGGATGCCCATTATCACCTCTATTATTTAATATTGTACTGGAAACACTAGCAGTAGCAATTAGAGAAGAAAAAGATATTGAAGGTATTAAAATAGGCAATGAGGAGACCAAGCAATCACTCTTTACAGATGACATAATGGTCTACTTTAAGAATACTAGAGAATCAACTAAGAAGCTAGTGGAAATAATCAACAACTTTAGCAAGGTTGCAGGATACAAAATAAACCCGCATAAGTCATCAGCATTTCTATATATTTCCAACACATCCTGGCAACATGAGTTAGAAAGAGAAATTCCCTTTAAAATCACCGTAGGCAATATAAAATACTTAGGAATCTATCTGTCAAGACAAACACAGGAATTATTTGAACAAAACTACAAAACTCCACACAATTAAAACTAGATTTAAATAATTGCAAAAAACATTAATTACTCATGGGTAGGATGAGCCAACATAATAAAAATGACAATCCTACCCAAATTAATTTACTTATTCAGTGCCATACCTATCAATCAAGAAACTTTTTTACTTAGTTAGAAAATAACTATAACAAAGTTCCTTTGGAAGAACAAAATATCATGAATATCAAGGAAAATAATGAAAAAAAATGTGAAGGAAGGTGACCTAGCAGTACCAGATCTTAAACTGTACTGTAAAGCAGTGGTCATCCAAACAATATTTTACTGGCTAAGAGACAGAAGGGAGGATCAGTGGAATAGCCTTGGAGTAAGTGACCTCAACAAGACAGTCTATGATAAACCAAAAGATCCCAGCTTTTGGGACAAAAATCTACTATTGGATAAAAACTTCTGGGAAAATTGGAAGACAGTATGGGAGAGATTGGGTTTGGATCAACATCTCACACCCTAGAACAAGATAAATTCAGAATGGGTGAATGACTTGAATATAAAGAAGTAAACTTTAAGTAAATTAGATGAACACAAAATAGTATACTTGTCAGATCTTTGGGAAAGGAAAGGTTTTAAGACCAAGCAAGAGTTAGAAAAAATTACAAAATTTAAAATAAAATTTTGATTACATTAAATTAAAAAGTATTATACAAACAAAACCAATACAACCAAAATTCAAAAGGAAGCAACAAATTGGTAAAAATCATAACAAAAACCTCTGTCAAAGGTCTAATTACTCAAATACATAAGAAGCTAAAACAAGATGTTTTTAATAAGTTTCACTTCCTTTGAACTCCTATTGCTTCATTCTTTATTCCTAAATTTTCTTAGATTTCTCATATATATGGTATGAATTCTCAATAAATGACTATTATACACAACAAAATCAGTTTTGTCACTTTATAGCCATTTTTTTTTAAATTTTCAAACACATGCACCAAAAGATTTAGTGGTTCATTCCAGGATGAAATTATTTTTCCCCAAAATGAGATAATCTCCTCAATCATATTTAGAAGTTTAAAGATTGGATTAATCTTTTCATAGTATTAAGCAATCTGATTCTGACTTTGGCCTTAATGCACTTTAGGAAGAGAACCTTTGGATTTGTGAACCATAAACCAAATATCTTGACTGCTTAAAGAGAGACTTTTATTTCTCCAAAAAATATCTGAAGAGGAAGGATGTTTTGCTTTGGTATTTGTAGTGCATATACATAGCCTTTAGAATGTTCAGGAAAAATGAATTTGAATAAAATCTCAGGGGACCCAGTATCATAAACAGACCTTAAAATTCTCAGTTGCTAGGTTACTAGGTAGTGGTGGAAAGGTTGGAGAGTAACATTGCAAATGACATTTCTCTGGGCATATATAAGAAATTTTGATCAATTAAGTGTCTTTTTCCCCCCTATGGAATAGTGGCTTTAATTTGCTGCTAAGATTCATTTTGGCAATTATTCTAAGGCAATAAGCAAATAGAAAGACCAGTTACAGAATTTCCCTGTTAGAAGCATACACAAAGGTTATAATAAGAGAACCTCAGGAAAACGGTATTGATTTGTGGTTTAAATCAACATACCTGAGAGACTAGAGGTCTCTTGGGCTATTTTTTTTTTCTGTGCATTTCCTTGTTTTCTATTAGCAGTGTAACAGTCATTTTTTTTTAAAATTGGAAATGAATTACAGGATCATTCAGTGCAACATGTTAGGTGAGAGACCTCATAGAGAATAATCTGAATTTTTACTGGTAAAGAAAATAGTAAGGACAGGCATAACAGGCCAGAACATAATCTTCTTGTTTTGCTTGGTATTGCAGTTTTTTCTTTCTTTCTTTCTTTCTTTCTTTCTTTCTTTCTTTCTTTCTTTCTTTCTTTCTTTCTTTCTTTCTTTCTTTCTTTCTTTCTAATCCCAGTTTGTTTATCTGTTCCAATTCGTACTAACATTTTATTGCTATCTTTATAAGATTGCATTGAGCTGCTATTTCCCAAGATATTTATCTGCCATTCTGATAAATCTGGTAATTCTCTGCCACGAACCAGAGCTCCACTTACTCAATTACATTGCTTCCCAGTTACACTGTCTTAAAGCAATACCAAATGCCAAGTTATTGATTGCTTAAATTCTATTCTTGTTTATGTTATTAGTTCTTCTAAAGCCCCCAAACTGTTATCTATACAGCATTTTACATTCCTCACCAATATTGTTATACTATCTATATAAGTTCCCCCAAGAGACTAACTAAACTAAAGAAGCACTGGGATTTCTATTTCTGTTGATTTCCTTGCAATTGATGGCTACTGCAAACAGTCAAGTCACATAATATATAGAATCTATTGTCACTTTTTTCAGATGACTGTCATTTTATTTGATATTTGATATTTGATATTTGAAAAAGAAAATCCTTATAGTATAAATATTGTGTGTATGTATTTTGATATGTTGTTTTCTAAGGAAAATATAAACATATATAATTGCTATAGCTTTATTCTAATCTTTGTGACTCATATTAATGATCAAATATCAATATTATCTAGGTAAGTCTTTTTTACTGTAAAGGTTTATTGTAATGTCTATCATATTTGTAAAGTCTTTGTAAATAATCATTAAGAACCCCATGCCACTCTCCTCCTTTTCATAACCCCTAAAGAACTGACTAAATAATTTTTGTTTGATACTTATCATGCTTCTTAGAAAAATCATAAGCAATCTATTTCATTGTTTTTGTGAACTGAGTGAGGAACAATCACTTTATTCTCAGGGTCATTGATTGTGTGAATATATGTGGCTATCTATATTACTAAATAGTACCATATATTATATTGGTTGCACAAAATTTTGACAAACTTCTTATCAAAGGCTTGTGAATATTGAATTAAAAAACTGACAGTAATTCTTTTTTAAAAAAATCAATGAAATAGGATAACTTAAGTAAATCTTATTTATAATAGGGTCTTTGTTATATACTCAAACAAATCTTTATATAGAATCAGGAATATCAATTAAAAATCTTATCTCTAAAGTATATGATACATATGCATATATATGTATATATATATATATTTATCAGACTAAGTCTTGGAAATATGAACCACAGAATAGAAACTGAGTTTCCTGACTGTTAATATACTTTCTTTAGTAAGGCAGTAATCATTTTGGTGCAAAACTCATAGAATGTAGAAGTCATGCAGAGCTACTGACTAAAAGCTTAGTTGAGTTAATCAGAATTTAGTGATTTAGTGAACATAATTATAGACAAAATCATTGGTAAAAACTAAAGCAGTGATGGAGAACGCATGGCACAGGTGCCAAAGATCACACACAGAGCACTCTCTAGCTGTCCTCTCCAACCCCCAGAGTTTGTTACTAGAAAGACAGAGGACCTTGGGTGGAGCTGCTCCCTTCCCCCTCTCCACTGTGCCTGATGACATTTTTTCACATCACTCTCCTCTCTGCCCTGCAACCCAATGGGAGCATATAGAAGGTAAATTGGGCTCCTCACAGGTGACTGACCTAGAGGGAAGTGCACTCAATCCAAATCCTCATCAATCCCCTCCCTACCTCCCTACCTTTGCTGAGGATATTTCTTACTTCATGAACCCCTACACCCAGCAAGACAATAGGGGTGCTTTCTCCCAGTCCTCTGTGGGGAAAAGGTATGGGTACCTGGAGCTCAGTGGGGTGGGGAGGGTCATGGCACATGGTATTGGGGGGGAAGGCATGGCACTCAGTCTGGGGGTGGATGGGACCAGGCACTCTCTCTCTAAAAGATTCACCATCACTGAACTAGATTGCAACAAGGCTAGCTTGACCTATTTTTGAATCAGTACCAAGGAGAGCTCTTTATAAGCCCTAGCAATGATTGCTAGTTTTTTTTTTTCCTTTAGTACTTTAGTTTGGGTATCTTTGTCATGTCTTTAGGTCAAGGGCCTTCAAACATTAAAATATGCAGCAAGATTTAAGTAGATCCTGATTCATAAGAGTTTGCAATGGAATACTAGATAGAAAGCTAACTTGGTATCTGTGAAACTTGAAATAAAGAGCTTTCAAGGAAGCTGTCTGAGGGAGCTCCTCCAGGCTGAGTTCCAGGATCTAATTGGTGCCCAGGCCTGCTCACAGGAAATCATCAACGAGATCTACCTCTCCGCTAAAAGACTCCAAAGAAAGGAAGTGAAGCACCCTATATAGATGGTTTTACATCATTTTCCTGTGTCTTATCTGTACCAATGGTAGTGTAGCTTGACTTAGGACAGCCCAGGGTCTGTCAGCTGTTTCTGCACATTGCTGTTGAGGGCCATCCTCCTAGATACTTAATCCTTGAGTATGGGTGCAGACATTCCTGACCTTGTTAGACTAAGTAGGGTGGAGCTATGTAGAGTTAACAAGGCATTCCTGATTCTGTTAGACCAAGTATCTCCATTGTTACAATCAGGAGATTACAACTTCATCTTCCCCTAAAGTATGGTCGGAGTAGAGTGGAGTAGTTTTAAAATTCACAAAAGAGACACACTTGGAGTGAAGGCTGCTAGATTTGAGGCTGATAAAAGAATCTACTGATTGAACTGACACAATGGTGAGTGTAAAGGCTGACTTCCTTACTTGTCCTTACCTGAGGTGTGAGGCTCCAGGAAAGGCCCATTGTCTTGAGACTCCTTTCCCCTGATTGGGGCCTTAGAATTTCTACCTGGCTCAGAGGAAGCTAGAGCTCTCTCTCTCTCTCGCCAATCTCTCTCTCCCCTTTTCTCTCTTCCTTAATATCTTCCCTCTATTGTAAAAATAAACTACCATAAATTCCATCCCTAAATTTAACACTTCTAGGGTTGAAAGACATGAAATGTGTTTTGGAAATAGTGATATGACCCTGGTATATCCAGTTTGATATTAAAACTTACAGTTGATAACACTGGACAAAATATTATAAGAGAAACTAGAACTGGATAACTGGATAACTAGAGAAGCTAGAACTAGCTGTGTGAGTCATCTGCACTGAAGTGATAATTAAAAGAGAGTGCTAATGAGGTTACCAAGAGATACTCTAGAAGGAAAAGAGATCCCTGAATAGAGCCTTTGTATCTGACTACTTTTAAGGGATATATGTGACTTAGAAGATCAATTATCAAATGAGAACAAGAAAAGAACAAAAGAGGAAGTAGCTAAAAATGAAAAACCTTTTAAAATGCTTCTCAATATAATCCAATAGTCTCATTTTTAACATATAGTTAGTTAACCAGAGCAATTAATGTAATGTATATTCCTGTTCCATGATCTCCAAGGCATTTCTTTTACACAGCATTATGATTTTTCCAGAAAGAATTTCAGTAGTCTCTTCACATGGAGAATTTGCAGTAGATGAATAAGTTGACATTATTGGTTTATACACTAGACCATAATAAAAAGAAGTAGATAAACTATGTCCTTAGAATTACTTTCTATATACAAGATTTGGAATTCTATTTTAAAAATAATTTTTAAAATCCCCTTTAAGCAATAACAAAAATCATTTAGAAAAAACAAAGGTCAAGAATATCAAAGGAATCAATGAAAAATGTAAAGGAAGGAGGTTTGGTAATACTAGATTGTGTACTAAATTATTAAGCTGTAATTATCAAATTTATCTGGTAATATGACATAAAAATAGAGATCAGTGGAGCAAAACAAACATACAACAAACAGTTGTAGAACACAACAGTAAATATCTAAGATTGGTAGATAAAAATTAAAACATTTTTAAAAACTGTTGAGAAAAGTGGAAAGCAGTCTAACAGAAACTATATATGGACCAATATCATTTACCAAGATGGATTCAAAATTTATTCATGACCTAGGCATAAAGAGATATATCATAAGCAAATTAAAAGAACAGGAAATATATCACATGTCAGATTTATATATAGAAGAATGTAAAAACAAACAAGAGACTAAAAATATTGTGATATAAAAAGAATTATTTGAATATATTGAATAGTTTTTGTACAAACAAAATTAATATAGCTCGAATTAGAAGAAAAGCAATAATTGGGGGAATTATTCACAATTTCTTATGAATTCTTGAATAGACTTCTGATATGTGAAATATTTAGGGAACTTTATCAAATATCAAATATATAAGAATGTGAGCCTTTCCATAGTTGATATATTGTCAAAATATATGAATAGATGGTTTTTGGAAATGAAAGTTGAATATAAATACATGAAAAATGCTCTCAGTCATTATTGGTTAGAGGAATGAAAATGAAAATGACTCTGAAATATATTATCTTACACCTCACCAATTGCCTAAAATGATAAAAGGTCAAAATAGCAAATAATAGAAGGGGTATGGAAAATTGGTAACACTAATACTATTTGGCAAAACAGTGAACTGATCCAGCCATTTTGGAGAGCAATTTGGAATTATGCTCAAAGAGTTATAAAACCATTTATATCTTTTGACCCAGGAATACTGATAGTAGGTTTATTTTTTTAATGTTATCAAGGGCAAATAAAAATAACTTATATGTTTAAAGATATTTTTAATAATTATTTTTCTGGTGTCAAAGAACTAGAAATTAAATTGAAGGAGTTAGCTGGCTATTTTAACATAAAACAAAAAAAATTAAAAAGAATATATAAATGAGTAAATAACTAAAGAAATTACAGCCTCTTTAAATTTACTTTTATAAATTTAAAACATTTTTAAAATAAAAATCCTTGCCTTCAATCTTAGAATCAATACTCTGTTTTGGTTTCAAGGCAGAAGGGTGGTGAGGGCTAGGCAATGGGAGTTAAGTGACTTGCTAGGGTCACAAAGCTAGGAAGTGTTTGGGGCCAGATTTGAACCTAGGACCTCCCATCCCTAGGCTTGACTCTCAATCAATTGAGCCACTCAGCTACCCCCTAAAATAATATTCTTAAGAATAATACTAAATATGTGATGTTACACACATGTTTAAAAGGATAATGGGGAAGGATTATTTCCTTGTATCCAGATAAGGCTACCATGAGATCAGGAAGGCTCTTTAACTCCTATCTGATAGAGAGAGGGGGGCATAAGAGAAAGAAAAATTATTTTATTACTCATTTCTCCAATAGCTAAAAGAATAGAAGCCATGCCAGTTACTGTCCTTTGAAAAGATAAATTCTCATGATACCTGTAATGCTGTCTTTCAAAAGAAAAGAGGTCAAAACACTAGCTTTCATCACATGGGTCAGTAATAAGAGACAATAGTAAACATGGGTATATCTATATATACATGTATACTCAAATATTCAAGGATATCTTGTAATCTCATTAATTTGGTAATACCTTCCATGTTTGTCTGTCCTGATGGATTTTCTTCTACTCCCCAGAGTTTCTTTAAAGATAGTCTCTTAACCTGAAGGAGCTTTTCCTTGCTTTCTCTTTTTAATTATGATTTATCTCTATATTTTAAACATTTTTTAAAAAATTAAGTTAAAAATTCTGGCTCACCTTGTCCACTCCATCCATTGAGAAGATAAGCAATATATCAATTATACATGTGAAATCATGCAAAACGAACCATCCATCTTTTAACAGCAACAAAAGCAAAAACACAAGAAAAATGAAGTTAAAATGTATACTTCATTCTCCAATCAATATTCATCAATTCTCTCTAAGGTAGGGTCAATAGAATTCTTCATCATGGATTCTTTTGAATCATCTTAGATCATTGTCTTGATTAGAGTAACTACATTTTTTACAGTAGATCATCCTACAATATTGAGGTTAATGTGTACCGCATTCTGCTGGTTCTTCCCAATTCACTTTGTATGAGTGTATACGTCTTCCCAGGGTTTTCTGAAAGTACCTTTCTCATCATTTCTCACATTTCAGGAGTACTGCATTATAACCATGTACTAAACTTGCTTAGCCATTCCCCAATTGATGGGCCTCTCCACAATATCCATTTCTTTGCCACCACATAAAGAGCTGATCTAAATATTTTATAACAAATAGTTCCTTTTCCCTTTTTCTCTTAGGAGTACCGACTTAGTAGGGGTATTTCAGGATCAATAGGTACCAAAGTTTTTTTAGCCCTTTGAACATATTTCCAATTTCTTCTACTTTATGGTTTGACCAGTGTGGAACTCCATTAGTTTTTAGTGGTATACTGTAACAGTGCATAAGTGTACTCGTTCTTGATTTCTACTATCGCTGTAAGCATACAAGAAGAATGGTTTGTTAATATGTGAACCATTATTCTTACCAAATGATCAGATTTTCTTGTTATAAAATGCATTGTTCATATTGTGAAACTGAGAAGTAAATAGTAATAGAGGTAAGTAAATAGTCAGAGGTATCAAGTGAATATACTATAGGTTACAAGATTTTAATAGGTAATTTAAAAATATTTTCTGGGTTGATGAGACATGCAAATGGCTAATTTTTTGATAGAATATTTTAGCAAAACATGTTTATTAAAAGGACTTATTTTTTTTGAAAAGGGGAAAGGTAATTTTTTTTAAAGTAAGCAACCAAACAACAAAAATTTCCACAGGAAATTTGAATTTATGAACCAACTATTCAATAAAACATGAAAGTTTAATTAGCTGACATTTCTATTGTTTTCCCTCGTGTGGAATGGGGGATGACTTTTTCCTTCCCCAGTCTAATTCCAAGTCTGGGAATATACTATCACATTTCCTACATTAGGCGTAATGACTTACTAGAAAAATAGTGGGAAATATTAAAAAAACAACAACTACATATAGAAAGAGAAATATAATAGTGGGAATACTAAAGGGATTTAACCTAAAAAGTATCCAAGGCAAGTCTGATTTCTTTTGTCTTTCCATCAGTATTTCTTCTATTCTATATTGCCTCTTCTAACCTGGCTTCTTTTAATTTCAGTCACCTTTATTATATATCTCGTTGTTTTAGTCATTATTCATACTAGACACTGTATTAGACAGTTCTTTTAGACAATGATCAGAGCTGGAAATGCTCAATAACTTTTAAAATATTCAGGTCTAATTCATAACTAGTGATATTCATTAAGAAATTCTTAAAATGAGACTAATTCATTATTTCAGCAAACAGTTCAACTACAAGCTTTCCTTCAATTCAATCACACAGACAAATGCACACAAAATGAACATGACATTCCTCCACAGCTCAGGGAAAGCATTTAAACCACCCTAGTTAAAAAAAAAAAAGTTGACCACCCTG
Source organism: Monodelphis domestica (assembly GCF_027887165.1). NCBI lineage: Eukaryota > Metazoa > Chordata > Mammalia > Didelphimorphia > Didelphidae > Monodelphis > Monodelphis domestica. The sequence continues at coordinate 463,833,897 of NC_077229.1, read as the reverse complement.
TATATATAAATTTCATTCTTAAGAATGCAGAGATCCAGTAAAGGTACTTCCTACTATAGGAAGTGGATGCTTTGAGGCTTAGAAACTGTATTTGCTTGAGTAAAGAGAAATAAAATGCATGACTTTTGAGAATTTGTGGTATACACTTTCGGTCCTCTTCTACATAGTTTCTCCTTACATGGGTATATTTTGAGAGTTCTCTGGAATGATGCTTCCTTTATTGTTGCTTTTTCTTGGTGCCTTCCAACTTATAATCAGTTTATTTTACTGACTACATATTTTTTGTGAGGAAATAGAATAGGATTATTTCTCGGAAAGATATTAACAAAGCAGCTTGATTTTGTTTTTTAAAAGTCAACCTCTGGAAAAAAGTTACACACATTTCAATACATTACTGATCGCGTTGCAAATTTATCCAACCATTCTAGAAACTAAATGGAAATTGAATTTAGAAAAATGAAAAAAAATCCATATTAGATCTAGATTTAGATATTTTGATCTACAGATAACACTGGTAGGCATATTCCTTTGAGGTCAAAGATAGAAAGAAAGATCACATATACATTAAAATATTAGTAGTATTATGTTTGTGGTATAAAAGAATTATAATATATGTTCATGTGTGTGTAGAGGTCATATGTGAAAAGGGAATTACTCTTGCTTTATTTTCTTTAATGTAATCAATCAGCAACCTTTAGTGTAATCAGTCAGAAACTTGAAGATCCTTTAGCATTGATTGCAAGAACAGGCACAGCATCAGAGAAAGGAGGTTGAAACCAGTGAGACAGGAAATTGATTCCACAACCACTGCCCCTCTGAGCAGTGCCAGACAAATTAAGTAACTCTGATTGGTTCCTGAGATGTGCTATGGGAGAATTAGTGGGTGGAGAAAAATGTTTATAAAGTGAGACCCAGCACTAAGTAAGTAATTTGGATTCCAATTCATATTATTAAGGGAGATTTTCTCTCAGGGATTCTGACTCTGGTGCTGGTGGCTGTTGCTGAAAAGACAATCAGATTCCCATTCAGGTTTTGGGGGACTTGAATTCTGACTCAGGTGCTGACTGAATACTCTTGCTGTGGAGATTCTTTCCCTGGACACTCTTGCTGAAGGGATTCTCCCAGTCTTCTGACTGGAGATTGGACCCCTGTCAGAGGGGTGAGCTGGATTTCATTGAATCAGCACTTATGTTGGTAGGCTAGAAAACCCTCTACTTTCTTCCTACATTTTCCTCTCTTTACTGTATCTATTTTATATTAAAATGTAATTTTATATTGTACTATTTTGCATTTTGATTTTAAATTTTTACTAGTTTTTTGTTTTTTTACAATGTTTGCATTTTGATTTTGCTCTATGTTACTGTTTGTTATAATTCCATTTTCCCTCTATTATGTCCCTAGATTAAGGTAGAGGATAGGAGTAAGGGAAGATAGATAAGTTTAACATAAGGACTGTTTGTTATTTGGGGTAGCATAATATAATAAGTTTCGAATTAGGGTGATTTATATACATTTACAGGTGATCATATGAAAAAAAAATTTCCTCCAACAAATTTTATCAAATGATCAGACAAAGGAATGTAGTAATGAGATTATAGAGTTGAATTTTGTTAAGAGTAACGTTGAGAGGATTAGAAATTGTTTCCAAAGTGCTGGGCTCAAGCTTTGACTTAAGGAACTCTGGAGAGTGTTCTGGAATGCAGTGGGCTAAGGAGGAAGGAGTTTGAAGGAACAACTGCCACTTCCTGTCCTAAGCTAGATGAGGAAGAGCTGCCTCTGGGGCCTTTCCTACCTCAAACCTTTTGTATACAAAGGGAAACCTTCAAACCATTTTCTAGGTTCCTGTTCAACTGGAGAACAATTTGAAGAAGATCTAGCTATCCCTGTTATGTTCATCAACTTGCCTGCATGTTTTACTTTGAGATCCTATCTTTTAGACTCTGGGGTTCTACTGCAGGGACAGACACAGATTGGGTGGACTGAGTCATCTTGGGTCCACTCTTATCAGGTTTTGGACAAAATTTTTGGGAGAAATATCTGAACCAGAGTCTGAGGATTATAGTCAGGTAGTTTAGTCATCTTTTGGGGAACATCTAGCTAGAAACAGGGAGCTGGTAGTGTAGCTTGGAAGAAGAGAAGTGTCCTTCATGAGAGGGACTTAAATTTGTTGGGTGAAGTATATAAATTAGAGTCAGGGCATCCTTTTTGTTTAATACTCATATCCTAACCTTGATTTCTAATAAATATAGATACTGTTTTGCCTATAACATACTCTGCAAGGCTTTTGTGCATACTGGGCCAGTGAGAGAAAATGAACCTGCTTTCTTTTCACAAAAGGGAAGCTGAGGTATTCACAGACTACAACTGGGTATCTAGACAGTTCGCTAATTTGGATAACACCATGTATCTCCGTGAATTCTTTAATTAGGAACCTTATTTCTTCAACTGGCGAGTGAATAGGAAGAGAACCTGAAAGATTTTGTGTATTTTTAAGGATCAACGGCCATTTCTGATCCTTTAGAATTTTCACACAGTGGGTAGGGGTGCAGCAGCCATTAAGAACTCTAGCAGTGGCTGGCAGTTGAAGTTTATTTGTCTGACACAGTGGGGTCTCCAAAAGCTTTCTCCCAGTCAACTGAAAACTCAAGCAGTTACAAACCAGAGAAGTTATTTTTCGTTTAACAGTGGCAGGTTTTAATCAGACCTACTGTTTGCCTGAAGAAATTCTGTTTACTCAAACGCTTTTTTCTCCAATGGAACCTGAAAATAGTAGAATGTTGGGGTTTTGGTACCACCTAACTATGAAACCCATTTTTTGTTTTTTTTTTCCTCTGGTAACTATGTCAGACTATACATGACTTTCTTGGTTTTGAATTTTTACAACCACTTTTTGACATGTCTATAAAGAGAGTTCTATCATACTTGCCATTGCTGTTTAGGATATTAGCATGATTTTACCAATTGGAAAAAAGTTTTGCTAGTGGTTTTTAAGAGGTTGAATGTAATTAGCTAGCAAATTCTGGGAAATAGTAAATTGAGGCAGACTAAGTTTGAATAAATGAAGGCTCAGTACCTAGAACTGGCCAAGGAAATATTTATATATATTTTAATTAAGCTACTAAAGCTACTAACAACCTCATGATTTTAATTGTAATTATTATAATTTGACAACCAGACTACTTTTAAATTATTACACATATGTATTATATGCATTACATACATTTACATATATACATTTTCTCCCCAATTAGAATGTAAGCTCCTTGGAAGCAGGTGATATTGTATTCTATTTTTTTGTATATCATGTCAGCACAATACTATAAGGCACATGAAAGGTGTTTAATAAATATTTATTGATTGAAACATAGAAGGTGCTCTTTGTTTGGGAGTATGGTTAAAACAAATTTGGAATTCCTAAAGTCCCTAACTGTAATATTTCTTTTTGTAAAGAGCTATACATTTGAAAACTTCAGAGAGATCTGATAAATCTTACATGCAAAATAATAACTAGAATTTACATAAGGACTATGATCTTAAAAACAGAAAATAAAATATAAAAAGAAACTGAATGTTCTTTAATTGTATAAAGGTCAAATTTGAACTTAAAGATTTTTTTTTAAATTTATGGAGACTCCTTGAATCTAATATATTTTTATATTATATTCATTTTATAAGTGACAGAGTAAGAATGTAAAATATTGTATTGATTGTTGTTCTTTGTACTTGAAGATGATATCACTATGTTGGGGATGACATATTGTGTGTCTGACTAGCAGATCAGACAAATATGATCTCAAAAGGCTCTTCTGTTGATCAGGCCAGAATAGTCAGTATGAACATTTGTGATGAAGATGCCACTACATTTGTGCATCTCACAGTTCTTTTTTAAAAAAATTGATTTATTTAGTCAATTAGGAACATTATTCCTTGGTTAAAAGAATCACATTATTTCCCTCCTTCCCCTCCACCTACACTTCACACAGCTGGTGCGCAGTTTAATTGGGTATTACATGTGTCCTTGATCAGAACCTATTTCCATATTGTTGCTGTTTCCATTTGGATATTCATTTAGAGTCTCCATCCCCAGCCATATCCCCTTGACCCATGTATTCAAGCAGTTGTTTTTCTTCTTCTTTCTTCTCCCACACTTTTCCCTCTCAATGTGGATAATGTTTTTTCCTCATAGATCCCTTCAAGTTGTTCAGGATCACTGCAATACCACTGATGGAGAAGTCTATTACATTCAATTGTTCCACAGTGTGTCAGTCTCTGTGTACAATGTTCTCCTGGTTCTGCTCCTCTCACTCTGCATCAAATCCTGAAGGTCATTGCGGTTCCCATGTAATTCCTACACTTTATTATTCCATCAATAACATATATCACAATTTCTTCAGCCATTCCCCAAATGAAGGGCATCCCCTCATTTTCCAATTTTTGGCCACCTCAAAGAGTGCAGCTATGAATATTCTTGTACAAGTCTTTTCCCTTATTATCTCTTTGGGGTACAAACCCAGCAGTGCTGTGGCAGGATAAAAGGGCAGACAGTCTTTAGAGCCCTTTGGGCATAGTTCCAAATTGCCCTCCAGAATGGTTGGATCAGTTCACAACTCCACCAGTAATGAATTAATGTCCCTACTTTGCCACATCCCCTGCAGCATTCATTACTTTCCTTTGCTGTCATGTTAGCCAATCTGCTAGGTGTGAGGTGATACCTCAGGGTTATTTTGATTTGCATCTCTCTGATTAAAAGAGATTTAGAACACTTTTTCATGTGCTTATTAATAATTTTGATTTCTATAACTGAAAATTGCCTATTCATATCCCTTGCCCATTTATCAATTGGAGAATGGCTAGATATTGTGTATAATTGGTTAATTTCTTTATAAATTTGAGTAATTAGCCTTTTGTCAGAGGTTTTTGTTATAAAGATTCTATTTGCCAATTTGTTACTTCCCTTCTGATTTTGGTTACATTGGTTTTGTTTGTACAAAAACTTTTTAATTTGATGTAATCAAAATTATTGATTTTACATTTTGTGATTTTTTCTAGCTCTTGCTTGGTTTTAAAATCTTTCCTTCCCCAAAGATCTGACATGTACACTATTCTGGGTTCAACTAATTTGCTTATAGTTTCCTTCATTATATTCAAGTCATTCACCCATTCTGAGTTTATCTTGGTGTAGGGTGTGAGATGTTGATCTAAAGCTAATGTCTCCCATACTGTCTTCCAATTTTCCCAGCAGGTTTTATCTAATAGTGGGTTGTGGTACCAAAAGTTGGGATCTTTGGGCTTATCATAGACTGTCTTGCTGAGGTCACTTATCCTAAGTCTGTTCCACTGATCCTTCTTTCTGTCTCTTAGCCAGTACCAAATTGTTTTGATGACCGCTGCTTTATAATATAGTTTGAGATTGGGACTGCAAAACCTCCTTCCTTCACACTTTTTTTTCATGATTTTCCTGGATATCCTTGATCTTTTGTTCTTCCAAATGAACTTTCTTATGTTTTTTTTTAATATATTTTATTTGATCATTTCCAAGCATTATTCATTAAAGACATAGATCATTTTCTTTTCCTTCCCCCCCACCCCCCATAGCCGACACGTAAATCCACTGGGCATTACATGTTTTCTTGATTTGAATCCATTGCTATGTTGATAATATTTGCATTAGAGTGTTCGTTTAGAGTCTATCCTCTGTCATGTCCCCTCAACCGCTGTATTCAGGCAGTTGCTTTTCCTCGGTGTTTCTACTCCCATAGTTTATCCTTTGCTTATGAATAGTGTTTTTTTCTCCTAGATCCCTGCAGATTGTTCAGGGACATTACACTGCCACTAATGGAGAAGTCCATTATGTTCGATTATACCACAGTGTATTAGTCTCTGTGTACAATGTTTTCCTGGTTCCACTCCTCTCGCTCTGCATCACTTCCTGGAGGTTGTTCCAGTCTCCATGGAACTCCTCCACTTTATTATTCCTTTTAGCACAATAGTATTCTGTCACCAACATATACTACAATTGTAAAAAATAGACTCGAATACAGGACTACAATCCCCATGAGCCTTTGCTCCACTTCCCCAGAATGCCTTGTAATCTCACCTGGGCCGAGATCGAGAAGATATTTAAGCAAAGGCTTTTGAAGGGCTCGGCCTTTTTGGACTTCCGTTTGGAGCAGAGGCGTCTCTTCCATGATGTGAGGTTATTTTGTCTAGGCCTCTGGCCTAGGCACATGTTTCTTACTTGTATATTCTTAATCTTTAACTTTAATAAACCTCTAAAAATTATAATATTCCTTGCAGAGAGAAACTAATTTCTACCTGCCTCAGTCTCCCCCTCTCCCCTAAATTTTAATCTTTACAGTTTTGGCTAACCACTACGGGAAAAAGAACTTTCAATCTTCTGATTTCTTTTCTGATCTTAAATTCAGTTTTAATAGCTAGTACCTAGAAAATTTTTTTTGAGCCATATCTCTCTGGCCAAGGTTTTCTACCCTCGCAAAGCTGCTACAGGCTCCGGACCTGCTGCCCACCCCACCTGGCTCGGTCCCGCCGCTTCCTGCCTGCAGCCTGCAGCCCTGATCATCCTCACCTGGTACCTGGTCCCGGCCTTGACCACCCCCGCAGCCGCAGCCTCTCCTGCTCCTGGCCTCTCGCCGGCCCGCTGCCTGCCTATTTCTGCGCCCCAGACCCACAAGCGTGACCCCAGCCGGCTCATCACCCAGATCCTTGGAGCAGATCGCTCAGGACTCATTGCGACCAGCTGGTAACAGTATTGGCCACGTGGGCGGAGGGGAGAGACTAGAGGGAAAGGAGACCGGGCAATTTTCCCTTAGGCTAAGCCTCCACGTGGCTGGGGTATTGGCCACAGGGGTATCAGAGAGGGGAAAGAGAGAAAAGACTAGAGAGAAGAAACAGATCTTTTCAAACAGAAACTTAATAGCAATGGGCTGTTTAAAAGGATTTTTGACTCTTCTGGCAATTTCATTGATTTTACCTGCCTGTCTGGGAGCAGACTCAGCCCAAAGATTCAACTTTAACTTTGGGGAGGAAAATGGGTGGCCCAGCGAACTGGAAGCCAGGCCCAGAGACGGGAGGTCTCTAGTTAAAATCTGGCCTCCGATGCTTCCCAGCTATGGGGCCCTGGACGGATCCCTTGAACCCCATAGCCTAGCCTTTACTACTCTACCTTCGGACAATAGACATTTAAATGGATAATTAAAAACAAACAAACAAAAAAAAAAAAACCCAAGGAACTTTGAAGAGACTAAAGGCTATATTCTAAGGCATTTCAAACTCCAATGGTTTATAAAAAAATCTCTGTATTCTATTGCATTGTTTTGTTTAAGGTTTAACTTTGTGATTTTAAGTTCATATATTACTGGATTGAATATTATTCTGCTTGAACTGAAGGTTGATTGAATTTATTTTGAATGTACTGAGTTTTAAAATTCTGTTGTTTTCCCCCTATAACTGTGTTGAACAAATAGTGTTGTGAATAAGCCCATATATGAAAAAACAGCTTTTTTCTATTTTGCTGAGGATAGATGGACTTCAGAACTGGTTATAATTGTATTAACAACCTTTGGAATTTTAATGTGCTAAATACCTCAAATGATTTGATTTTAAGGGTTTTTTAAATATGATTTTTGGAATTTATTTTAACAATCTGGTTATTTTTGCCTGCCCCTACCACGAGGTAAGGCCCATTACAGTAGCTGAAGTGAAATACATTTTATAAACCCCCAACCTTCCCACATGTGAATGGAAGTTGGGCAGTTAATTTCAGGGCATTTGTACCCTTGGGAAAAGCCTCCAAAAGGAGCACCCTTTATTTATACTCTTCAGCTCACTACTTTACTTGCACCAGAATGATATATAGATTTCTTGATTATGTTCTTAACCCAAGATGAGTTTTACTTTGTTTAAAAAATATATATTTATTACCAAGGTTGAAGGATTGCTACGTTTGTAAAAATTGTGACAAATGTCCATTAATTCATAGGTTTTTTTTTTAATGTCATACAGCAACTTATGTGAAATATGAAAGTGTGTTTGTTTGCTATTGTAATTAATTGGGCTATTGAGAATTTTGGGGATTTTGATATCTACATATTTGTACTACTGTATTTTTAAAGATGAAAAAATTGTTAACCTTGTTCAATTCATTTGCCATCTACTCACAGTGATCGTAGCCAGATACAAAGAGGAAATGGATCTCATTTTTTGGTGAGAAAGCCTTTGCATTTTATATTTTCTTAACTTTTTGAATTTTTGAAGCTCTTTTATTGTTATATTTTTCTTGCATGTGCAATATACTTTTTCAGTTTTTTAATTATTTTTTCTCTCCTTTTTATATTTGAAGCACATGTCACCAGTATTAAGATTTTCTTTAACCTTTTGATTTTTAAGTTTAAGATACATTTTCTAATGCATGCCCTAAAAAGCTTGTGACTATGAAAATGATTCCACTAATTATTTAAATAAATTATGGGACTTTGCTTAATGATTCTGTCTGATTCCAGGACAAGAGCTACACACAAGAGCCATTTCATAGGGCCAAAGAAAGGCCAATCTAGGATGGATTGATGCACTTCTAAGCCAATACAAAGGTCTTGAACCTAGTGTGAAGACTCAAGGTTACTATGTTTAACATGTATTAAGACATAGGCTTTCCTTGTATCTACACTCACTCTGAAGGTACTCACAGACGAGTATCCCCGAAACCTTGGCTCCTATAATCTGGTCCCCTTTTCTGCCTCTCATAGTGTGGTACCTTTCTGTAGTCCTGGCACTGACTGGGTAAATGCATCATTACTTAGATCATTTTGATTGGGCCCTGATTGAAGGACCTGTTATAGATTTATTTTTCTTCTACTTGGAATTTTTACACATAAGACTTTGATAGTCTATATTTTCATCCAGAAATTTTTCTTTTCTTTTGGATTTTCTGGTGTCTTTTTAATATCTCTTGCCAATTGATTCATATACCTCATACTTCAGCCATGCATCCCTAACTGATTCTGAATCTTTCAATCACCCACAACACGGGGGAAATGTAAAAAAAATCATTATTTAAATTACAAAGTTTAAATTCCTTTTGAGAAGAATTTTAGGTAAAGAAGATGCTACCTCTCTGAATCCAGAACTGAACTGTTGGAGAAGCCACCATGAAGAAGCCTCCAGATCACAAGTTGCACAAAATTGAACTTTGGGTGTGGTTGATTGAACATTTATTTGTATGTATATTTTTATGCCAAAGGGGACTGCCCCCTAACGGCTTTTTGTCAATGTGTTCAGAAATTATTGGTTTTATTCTTTTCTTTCTCTTATCCTCAATTATTGTAATCTTTAAATTGATTATGTTTTTATGATCCTTTTGGGGAAAAATTAATTTTTCCACAAATGATCACACGGGGGGATGTAAAAAATAGACTCGAATACAGGACTACAATCCCCATGAGCCTTTGCTCCACTTCCCCAGAATGCCTTGTAATCTCACCTGGGCCGAGATCGAGAAGATATTTAAGCAAAGGCTTTTGAAGGGCTCGGCCTTTTTGGACTTCCGTTTGGAGCAGAGGCGTCTCTTCCATGATGTGAGGTTATTTTGTCTAGGCCTCTGGCCTAGGCACATGTTTCTTACTTGTATATTCTTAATCTTTAACTTTAATAAACCTCTAAAAATTATAATATTCCTTGCAGAGAGAAACTAATTTCTACCTGCCTCAGTCTCCCCCTCTCCCCTAAATTTTAATCTTTACACAATTTGCTTAGCCATTCCCCAATTGATGGGCATCCCCTCGTTTTCCAGTTTTTGGCCACCACAAAGAGCACAGCAATGAATATTTTTGTACAAGTCTTTTTGTCCATTATCTCTTTGGGGTACAGACCCAGCAGTGATATGTCTGGATCAAAGGGTAGATATTCTTTTGTCGCCATTTGGGCATAGTTCCAAATTGCCCTCCAGAATGGTTGGATCAGTTTCTTATGTTTTTTTTTTTTTCTAATCCAGTAAAAAAGTTTTTTGGTAGTTCAATTGGTATGGCACTAAATTAGTAAATTAAATTGTATAGGATTGTCATGTTGATTATGTTAGCTCATCCTACCCATGAGCAGTCAATGTTTTTCTAATTGTTTAGATATAGTTTTAATTGTTTGGAGAATGTTTTGTAGTTGTGTTCATACAGTTCCTGTGTTTGCCTTGGCAGATAGATTCCTAAGTATTTTATATGTCTAGGGTGATTTTAAATGGAATTTTTCTTTCTAATTCTTTTTGCTGAGATGGAATAGAGATATATAGAAACGTTGATGACTTATGTGGGTTGATTTTGTAACCTGCAACTTTGCTAAAGTTTTTGATTATTTCAACTAGCTTTTTGGTTGATTCTCTGGGGTTCTTTAAGTAGACCATCATATCATCTGTGAAGAGTGATAGCTTGGTCTCCTCATTGCCTATTTTAATACCTTCAATTTCTTTTTCTTCTCTAATTCCTACAGCTAGTGTTTCTAGTGCAATGTTAAATACTAGCGATGATAATGGACAACCTTGTTTCACTCCTGATCTTATTGGCAAGGCTACTAGTTTGTTCCCATTGCCGATGATGTTTGTTGATGGTTTTAAATATATGCTGTTTATTCTTTTCAGGAAAGATCCTTCTATTCTAATACTTTCTAGTGTTTTCAATAGGGATGAGTGTTGTATTTTGTCAAAGGCTTTTACTGCATCTATTGAGATAATCATGCGATTTTTGTCAGTTTACTTATTAATATGGTCCGTAATATGGATGGTTTTCCAAATATTGAAACATTCTTGCATTCCTGGTATGAATCCTACCTGGTCATAGTGAATAACCCTCCTGATCACTTGCTGGAGTCTTGTTGCTAGTATTTTATTTAAGATTTTTGCATCTATATTCATTAAGGTGTATAGTTTTCTTTCTCTGTTTTTGACCTGCCTGGCTTTGTAATCAGTATCATATTTGTGTCATAAAAGGAATTTGGTAGAACTCCTTCATTGCTTATTCTGTCAAATAGTTTATATAATATTGGGAGTAGTTGTCCTTTGAATGTTTAATAGAATTCTTTTGCGAATCCATCTGTACCTGGGGATTTTTTCGGAGGGAGTTCTTTGATGGCTTGTTCAAATTCTTTTTCCGATATGGGGTTGTTTAGGTAATTTATTTCTTCCTCTTTTAGTCTAAGCAATTTATATATTTATAAATATTCATCCTCATCACCTAGATTGCCATATTTATTTCCATTTAATTGGGCATAATAATTTTTAATGATTGCCTTAATTTCTTCTTTATTAGAGGTGAGGTCTTACTTATCATCTTGGATACTATCAATTTGGTTTTCTTTCCTTTTTTTAACTAGATTGACCAGTATTTTGTCTATTTTATTTGTTTTTTCAAAGTGCCAGCTACTAATATTATTTCTTAAATCAATAGTTCTTTTACTTTCAGTTTCATTAATTTCTCCTTTGATTTTTAGGATCTCTAATTTAGTCTTCATCTGAGGATTTTTAATTTGTCCACTTTTTAGTTTTTTCATTTGAATGCCCAACTCATTGACCTCTTCCCTCCCTAATTTGTTAACATATGAACTCAAGGATATGAATTTCCCCCTGAGTACTGCTTTGCCTACATCCCATAGATTTTGAAAGGATGTCACATCATTGTCATTTTCTTCAATGAATTTCTTAATTGTTTCTATGATTTGTTCTTTAACTAACCAATTTTGGAGAATCATATCGTTTAATTTCTAATTAATTTTTGATTTGCCTCTCCGTGTACCCATACTAATTATTATTTTCATTGAATTGGTATCTGAGAAGGTTGCATTTATTATTTCTGCTCTTTTGCACTTGTTTGCAATGTTTTTATGCCCTAATATGTGGTCAGTCTTTGTGAATGTACCATATACTTCTGAAAAATAAGGTATATTCCTTTTTGACCCTATTTATTTTTCTCCACATATCTACTAACTCTAATTTATCTAAGATTTCACTTCTCTTAACTCTTTCACATTTATTTTTTGGTTTGATTTATCTAGTTCAGATAGAGGAAGGTTCAGGTCTCCCACTAGTATAGCTTTTCTATCTATTTCATCCTTGAGCTCCACTAGTTTCTCCTTTAGAAATTTGGATGCTATGCCATTTGATGCATACATGTTGAGTACTGATATTTCCTGATTGTCTATACTACCTTTTATCAGGAAGTAATTACCTTCCCTATCTCTTTTAACTAGATCTATTTTTACTTTGGCTTTGCCCAGATATCATGATTGTGACTCCTACCTTCTTTTTATCAGTTGATTCCCAATAGATTTGGCTCCATCCTTTTACTTTTACCCTATGAGTGTATATTTTCCTCATGTGTATTTCTTGTAGACAACATATGGTAGGATTTTGATTTCTAATTCACTCTGCTATTTGCTTGTGTTTTATGGGTGAGTTCACTCCATTCACATTCAGAGTTATGATTACCAGCTGTGTATTTCCCAGCATTTTTATTTCTACTCCTTGTCCTGCCTTTTCTTCTTTCACTATTTCCTTCTATACCAATGATTTGTTTTGAACCAATCCCCCTAATTCTCATCCTTATTTTACTTCCCTTTCTACCCCCCTCCCTTCTTATTCCCCCTTTATTTCCTTTACAGTCTTTTTAAACTACTCCCCTGCCTTCTCCCTCCCTTGTACTGGTTCCCTCCCCAACAGTCCATTTGTTACCCTTCTACTTCCCTATAGAGTACAAATCAACTCTCTGCCCCAATGGATTAGATCGTTCTCCCCTCTTTGAGTCAATTTCAATTCACATCAGAGTTCATTATTTCCTATCTCCAACCTCTTTAACCTTCCAGTACATTGATGTTCTCCCACCTCCCTCCATGAGCTTCTTTGTGATATATAAATTTACCCCCTTTTGTTTCTTTTCCCATTTCTTTTAGTATTAACTTTTTTTAGCTCTAATTATATATATATATATATATGCATATATATATACACATATGCACACATATCTATATCTATATCTATATCTATATCTATATCTATCTATATCTATATCTATATCTATATCTATATCTATATCTATATCTATATCTATATCTATCTATATCTATATCTATATATATCTCTATATATCTCTCTCTCTCTCTATATATATATATATATATATATGTCTTGGCATTTCATCCTTTAGGGTTTGTCACTATTCCCTCTAAGTGTAATTCTTGCTGCCCAGGGGATAATAACAATTTTTAAGTTTTACCAATGACTTCTTTTCTTATAGGGATATATATCATTTTAACTTATTAGTTCTCTTAAATTAAGTTTTGTGGGTTTTTTTTTGTTTTGTTTGATTTTCTTTTTTCCCTCTTTTTAAATTACTTTTGGATGATTCTCTTGAATTCTGCGCTTGGGCATCAAATTTTCTCTTCAGGTCTGAACATTTCTTTACAAATGCTTGGAATTCTTTTATTCTGTTAAATGACCATACTTGCCCTGTAAAAATACAGTCAGTTTTTCTGGGTAGTTGATTCTTGGATATAGACCTAGTTCCCTTGCTTTCTGGAATATCATATTGCATGCCTTTTGGTCCTTCAAAATTGATGCAGTCAGATCCTATTGTATCCTCACTATATTTTCCTTATTGTGATAGTTCTTTAATTTGGCCATAACATTCCTGGGTGTCGTCAGTTGGGAATTAAGTATAAGAGGTGATTTGTGTATTCTTTCAATCTATACTTTTCCCTCTTGTTCTAGAACATCAGGGCAGTTTTCTTGGATGTTTTCCTGTATTATGATGTCCAGGATTTTTCTTTTGTCATGGTCTTCTCATAGACAAATGATTTTTAAGTTGTTTCTCCTTAAATGATTTTCTAAATCTTCTGTTTTGTGAATGAGGTGCTTTAGATTTTCCTCAATTTTTTCATTCTTTTGATTTTGTTTTATATTGTTCTGCTGTCTTGTGAAGTCACTTGATCCTAGTAATTGTATGCTGGTTTTTAAAAACTGGATTTTTTTCCCTGGCTTTTTGGTCATCCTTCTCCTTCTGGTCTGATTTCCTTTGGAGGCCATCTTTCTTCTTCTTTGCCTCTGTTACAAGGGAATCACCTTAAAAGACTGATATATATTAATTTAAGGTCGCCAAGGAATCAGCTATGTAATTCCTAAATGAAAAACTCAAGTCAGCCGTCAGCCTTTTTTGGAGTTTAATTACAATAGGAGTAAGAAAGGAATTAGAGATATATATAGAGAGAGAAAGGGGAGAGAAGGGAATAGGGCTTAAATACCCCTTCTGTTTAGGCTGGGCCAAAGGCCCAAGCCCTTAGATAACTGGGGCAAAGAAAAGAGATCAGTCCCTTTCACTCACGTGTCCAAAATGGAGAAACAGTCTCAGAGGCCCCCACCTTCGGCTTCCTTCAGAGCAAGCTTCCTCCGAGACCAGGAACCACACCGCTCCAAAAACTCAATCCTCTCTCTCTAGTCTCCAGACCCTCCTATCTTTAAGGACACCATCCAAGTTGCCTCCCCTCAGTCCTCACATCTACCAATCACTCTTCATCAATTTCCCTGTCAATGGAGGCTCTTGCTTAACCCAGGACCGCCCAGAGGTTTCTGCTTTTGCACATGTCTGTTGAAGGTCATATTTTCAAATGATTAAATCTATACTCCTTTGTTACAGCCCTTTCTAAATCCTGTTAACTTGAGTATGGTAGAGATTGGAATAATTAAATTTTGATCTAGGCTACAGCCCTTACTCAATCCTATTAGGACTGAATAGGGTGGAGATTTATTCCAAGTATCTCCATTGTATCAATTCTAAAATCAATCAAGACTCAAAGAAATTCCTGTTCTATGCTTAAGCATAGGTCAAAGTCCTTTCCATTGTTCAGCAAAGGGTTTCTGTCCTAAAGTAATCTTAAGAAGGGAAGAGAAGGAACCTCCCATGCCAATGGAGTTCCCATTCCAATAGACTATCAGTAAGAAATTTTCCAAGTATGAAATATCCCAATGGTGAAATTTTCAACAATTATAAGTCTAAGGAAATTTGAGGTTTACAATCCCCCCTGATGATCATTGGGAGACTAGTCTCCCCATTGATCATTTAACATATTCATTTTGTAGTTCTAAATTCACTTCTAACTAAAGATATACACAATATTCAATTTTCTAAGAGAAATTAGAATAGTGAGAGAGGAAATAGAAAAGAAAAGAAAGCAAAACCAATGTTTGCTAGGCGCATTGACAGAAAGCCAAATTAGGGGCAGTCCCTTTTGGCATAAATGTTACAATAAATGTTCAATCAAAAGTTCAGTCCAATCAATCACATCCAAAGTTCATTCTTGATCTTCTTGATGAAGTGTAGGTTTTTGGCATCTTTCTGCAACAGTTCATTCTCTGGATATAAAAGTTTCAAGCTTCTTTCTTGAAGATCTTTTCTCGAACAAAATCAAAATCTTTGAAAAATTTTTATAACAGTAAAATCTTAAACAAAAGTCTTGGATTTTTATAAAAATAAAATCTCAAACAAAAAATTCAAAAATTCTTAGATTTTAAATTAAAATACAATCCCCCCTGAAGTAAGTATTTAAAAAAAAATTATCAAGTTTAGCTCAGAATGCAATGTTCAGTTATGGGGGTGTATGTGTCAATTATCAAAAGAATAGAAAAATAATCAAAAACATAAGAAAAATTCAAAATAGACCTTGTATAGGTCCAGTTTAAAGTAATTTTTATCCCACAAGTATGTAGGACAGAATGCAGAATGCAGTAATATTTCACTTAGCCATTTGTAGCCAAGACTACAGGAAGTTGTCCCTTCGTGGTCGCCACAATGTTACAAGGGAATCACCTTAAAAGACTGATATATATTAATTTAAGGTCGCCAAGGAATCAGCTATGTAATTCCTAAATGAAAAACTCAAGTCAGCCGTCAGCCTTTTTTGGAGTTTAATTACAATAGGAGTAAGAAAGGAATTAGAGATATATATAGAGAGAGAAAGGGGAGAGAAGGGAATAGGGCTTAAATACCCCTTCTGTTTAGGCTGGGCCAAAGGCCCAAGCCCTTAGATAACTGGGGCAAAGAAAAGAGATCAGTCCCTTTCACTCACGTGTCCAAAATGGAGAAACAGTCTCAGAGGCCCCCACCTTCGGCTTCCTTCAGAGCAAGCTTCCTCCGAGACCAGGAACCACACCGCTCCAAAAACTCAATCCTCTCTCTCTAGTCTCCAGACCCTCCTATCTTTAAGGACACCATCCAAGTTGCCTCCCCTCAGTCCTCACATCTACCAATCACTCTTCATCAATTTCCCTGTCAATGGAGGCTCTTGCTTAACCCAGGACCGCCCAGAGGTTTCTGCTTTTGCACATGTCTGTTGAAGGTCATATTTTCAAATGATTAAATCTATACTCCTTTGTTACAGCCCTTTCTAAATCCTGTTAACTTGAGTATGGTAGAGATTGGAATAATTAAATTTTGATCTAGGCTACAGCCCTTACTCAATCCTATTAGGACTGAATAGGGTGGAGATTTATTCCAAGTATCTCCATTGTATCAATTCTAAAATCAATCAAGACTCAAAGAAATTCCTGTTCTATGCTTAAGCATAGGTCAAAGTCCTTTCCATTGTTCAGCAAAGGGTTTCTGTCCTAAAGTAATCTTAAGAAGGGAAGAGAAGGAACCTCCCATGCCAATGGAGTTCCCATTCCAATAGACTATCAGTAAGAAATTTTCCAAGTATGAAATATCCCAATGGTGAAATTTTCAACAATTATAAGTCTAAGGAAATTTGAGGTTTACACCTCATATTTCATCACCTTTGCCCTATCTTTCATCTTCTTTGACTCATCTTTCATCTCTTTTGCCTCATTTTTAAGTTAGTTGATTTTTTGGCTCTTTCAAGACACTATTATATATAAGTTCAAGTGCCTCTGTTTCCAGATGACTTATCTTAGTTTTTAAAGTTCTTTTCCCAGTTTTCTTCAGCCTCTCTTAATTATGTTTTGAATTATATTTTGATTTCTTCCAGAGCATGTGTCCAATTTGCTGGTTTTTCTGGTTTGTTTTTTTTTTCCCCTCCTTGGTGTTCCCTCACCCTTCTCTGTTCTGTTTGCTCTTTTTTCATTGCCTGTATAGAAGGTGCAGATTGTAATTTCTTTTTTCTTTTTCTGTTGTTTGCTCATAGTTACCCCCTTCTTTACTCCCTGCAGTTGCCTCAGCTCTATCTCCTCTCATTTTTTTGTAGTTTTGGGCTTTTATTTCTGCCTTCACCCTTGGAGTTTTGTCAGTAAATCTCTCAGTGCAGTCTGTTGGGAAAGGGTTTTGGACCTTGACCTTCCCTTCTCTCTGGAGGCTTTGATGGGATTATGTCCAGCAGTCTGTGGGGGAGGGATTTTGGAGCTTGAGCTTCCCTGCCCTCTGAAAGTTTTGATGGGATTAAGTCCAGCTGGATTGCAGTATGTGCCTTGAGGCCAAAACCTTGGGAAGAGGGGTGTGCAATATGGAGTGTCTCTGCTGCTGCAAATGCTGCCTGCTCTGTGCTCTGTGTTTCTTCTCTATCTGCTTCCCCACTGCCTGTGTTGGATGTTCTAAGCCTGGCACAGCTTTACCCACAAGGTACTCCCACCCAACCAGTGCTTTTGCCCACCCAGAGTTTCCAGCTGCCTCTGTTTGCTTAGTGTTCTAGGTGGGGTGGGGCTACCAGGACCTTCCTTCTTCCTTCCGCTTAAGCTGGAGTCATCTCAAATTCTAGCTTTGGGGGGCATACCTTTTAAGTTGAGTCCAGCAGGTGTGTTCCTTGGCTCTGTCTTGTTAGGTTTGATTTTCAGTCCCCTAGGAGCATTTAGTTTGTAATCAATAAGGAAGGGTTTTCAGAGGTCTGACTATTTGCTGCCTCTATGCCACCATCTTGACTCTGACTGTCCTCACATTTCTTTTGAGATATTGCAATTCTGCTTTGTTCATGTAGCACAATACCTTCTTGATGTGGGTCCACTGTGCTTGGTAGTCCTGTGCCAGACTCTCCTATGCCTCAACAACTGATGCCAATGTTCTTCAGAGAGACCTTTAGAATATCTTTGTATCACTCCTAATAATCTCTGTGTAAGTGCTTCTCTTGCTTGACTTATCTATAAAAGTTTTTTAAATACATGTACATTTGGCATCTAAACAACATGGCCACTCCATCTGAATTGTGCTCTTTGCAGCAGAGTTTGAATACTCAGTAGTTCGGTTCAAGATGGGACCTCAGTATCTGGTACCTTATCTTTCCATGTGATCTTCAGAATCTTACTAAAATAATTCAAGTGCAAGCATTTAAATTTCCTAGCATGACACTGGCAGACTCTCTGTGTTTCACAGGCATACAACAAGGTCAGCACAATGGTTCTGTAGACATTCAGTTTGGTAGGCAGCCTACTAGCTCCTCTCACACACATTTTTTGGGATCTAGTTGAGCTAGCTCCAGCAATGCACATGTCAACTTTCTCATCTGGGTGTATGTCCCTAGAAAGTATACTGTCAAAGTAAATGAATTTGCCCACAGCATTCATTTTTTTCCCATTTGTTGTAACTAATGGTTTTATATATAATTGACAAAGGACTATCTGGTGGATTACCTCTTTCTTCTTGGTGTTAATTGTCAGTCAAAAATTAGCACAAGTGGAGGACTTCCGGTTAAGATGGCGGCTTAGAGAAAGCTAAAGCTCAGATCTCCGGAAAACCCTTCCCGACCGATCTCAAAATATAAGCTCCTAAGGCGCCAAAATTCAAAACGATCAACAGCACAGACCCTAGGAATCCTCCTCCTGGACCTGGACCCAGTTCAAAAGGTACGGCTCCCCTCAAAAGCCAGAACCCGAGATCACTCGGACCTAAGGGGTAGGAGCGCAGAGTCCAAGGCTCCCGGAAGCCGCAGCCAGGCCTGGCACAGAGAGCAGGGTCCTCGGAACAACAACCCGGTGAAAGTCCTGGTGAAAGTTACTGCCTGGGGCTTCCGCTGCAGAGAGCTGGTTGAAACAACAGCAACCCTCAGGGCGGACAAGACAGCCTCACCGGCTGGATCCTGCTATCCAAGTCTCAGTGAAAGTCCTTGCCCTCAGAGCTTGGGAAAGCTGCAGCCCATCCCCCCGCAGGCCGACGAAACAGCCTCATGGCCAGCGATTCTGAAGGCAACTTCCGGAAAGCGAGCCGGGGGGGGGGGTAGAGTGTGGCCTCGTGGTCTGACCCTTCCATTCCAGTTCCAGTGAGGCATATTCAGTTTAACCCAGGGAACGCTCATAGAACCAACATCTGCCCAGGACTAAAGCCTCTGATCACCAGACAGAGATAAGAAAAGCTAATCCTCCACATTCAGAGATGACAAACTCCACAGAAGCACAGAAGCCCCAAGATACCAAGAAAAATAAGAAGAAAGGGGCGACTTTGGACACATTCTATGGAGCCAAAATACAAAATACAGAGCAGATAGAAGAAGATATACAAGAAAATTCTCCAAAATCTTCCAAAGGAAATAGAAACTCTCCACAAACCCATGAAGAATTTGAATCAGAAATGACCAAAAAGATGGAAGCCCTCTGGGAGGAAAAGTGGGAAATAATGTAAAAGAAATTCATGCATCTACAAAACCAGTTTGACCAAACTGTAAAAGAAAACCAGGCTTTAAAGCAAGAACTAATAAAGCAAAGCCAAAACACCAAGAAATTAGAAGAGAACATAAAATATCTCACCGACAAGGTGATACATCTGGAAAATAGAGGGAGAAGAGAAAATTTAAGAATAATTGGACTCCCAGAAAAGCCAGAAATAAACACCAAACTGGACATGGTGATACAAGATATAATCAAAGAAAATTGCCCAGAGATTCTAGAACAAGGGGGCAATACAGCCACTGACAGAGCTCACAGAACACCTTCTACACTAAACCCCCAAAAGACAACTCCCAGGAATGTAATTGCCAAATTCCAAAGCTATCAAACAAAAGAAAAAATCCTACAGGAAGCCAGAAAAAGACAATTTAGATATAAAGGAATGCCAATCAGGGTCACACAAGACCTTGCAAGTTCCACTCTGAACGATCATAAGGCATGGAACATGATCTTCAGAAAGGCAAGAGAGCTGGGTCTCCAACCAAGAATCAGCTACCCAGCAAAACTGACTATATACTTCCAAGGGAAAGTATGGGCATTCAACAAAATAGAAGACTTCCAACTTTTTGCAAAGAAAAGACCAGAGCTCTGTGGAAAGTTTGATACCGAAAATCAAAGAGCAAGGAATACCTGAAAAGGTAAATATTAAGGAAAGGGGAAAAATGTTATCTTCTTCTTTTACTCAAACTCTCTTCTATAAGGACTACATTTATATCAATCTATGTATACTAACATGTGGGGAAAATGTAATGTATAAATAGGGGGTAAAGAAAGACCAAATAGAATAATGGTTCTCACACAAAGATTCACATGGGAAGGGGAGGGGAAGAAAACTCCTATAAGAAGGAGAGGAAGAGAGGGGGGGGGGTTTACTTAAACCTCAATCTCAGGGAAATCAACTCTGAGAGGGAAAAACATCCAGATCCATTGGGATCTTGAATTCTATCTTACCCAACAAGGGTAAGGAGAAGGGAAAACCAAGGTGGGCAGGGGGAGAGGGAGAACAAAAAGGGAGGGAAAGAGAGGGGGGAAGGGGAGGGAACAAAAAGGGAGGGACTAAAAAGGGAAACATCAAGGGAGGGGACAAGGGGCACTGATTCAAAGTAAATCACTGGACTAAAAGGTAGAGCCGAAGAAGAAAAGGTTAGAATTAGGGAAGGCAATCAAAATGCCAGGGAGTCCACAAATGACAATCATAACTTTGAACGGGAATGGGATGAACTCACCCATAAAACGTAGACGAATAGCAGAATGGATTAGAATCTAAAACCCTACCATATGTTGTCTTCAAGAAACACACATGAGGCGGGTTGACACCCACAAGGTCAGAATTAAAGGATGGAGTAAGACCTTCTGGGCCTCAACTGATAGAAAGAAGGCAGGAGTGGTAATCATGATATCTGATAAAGCCAATGCAAAAATAGACCTGATCAAAAGGGATAGGGAAGGTAATTATATTTTGTTAAAAGGGACTCTAGACAATGAGGAAATATCATTAATCAACATGTATGCACCAAATAATATAGCACCCAAATTTCTAATGGAGAAACTAGGAGAATTGAAGGAAGAAATAGACAATAAAACCATACTGGTGGAAGACTTAAACCAACCATTATCAAATTTAGATAAATCAAATCAAAAAATAAATAAGAAAGAGGTAAAAGAAGTGAATGAAATCTTAGAAAAATTAGAATTAATAGACATATGGAGAAAAATAAATAGGGATAAAAAGGAATACACCTTCTTCTCAGCACCACATGGCACATTCACAAAAATTGACCATACATTAGGTCACAGAAACATAGCACACAAATGCAAAAAAGCAGAAATAATGAATGCAGCCTTCTCAGATCACAAGGCAATAAAAATAATGATTAGTAATGGTACATGGAAAACCAAATCTAAAACCAATTGGAAATTAAACAATATGATACTCCAAAACCGTTTAGTTAAGGAAGAAATCATAGAAACAATTAATAATTTCATCAAGGAAAATGACAATGGCGAAACATCCTTTCAAACCTTTTGGGATGCAGCCAAAGCGGTAATCAGAGGCAAATTCATATCCCTGAAAGCTTATATTAACAAACAAGGGAGAGAAGAGATCAATCAATTGGAAATGCAATTGAAAAAACTCGAAAGCGATCAAATTAAAAACCCCCAGCAGAAAACCAAATTAGAAATCCTAAAAATTAAGGGAGAAATTAATAAAATCGAAAGTGATAGAACTATTGATTTAATAAATAAGACAAGAAGCTGGTACTTTGAAAAAACAAACAAAATAGACAAAGTACTGGTCAATCTAATTAAAAAAAGGAAGGAAGAAAAGCAAATTCACAGCATTAAAGATGAAAAGGGGGACACCACCTCCAATGAGTAGGAAATTAAGGCAATCATTAGAAATTACTTTGCCCAATTATATGGCAATAAATACACCAATTTAGGAGAAATGGATGAATATATACAAAAATACAAACTGCCTAGACTAACAGAAGAGGAAATAGAATTCCTAAATAATCCCATATCAGAAATTGAAATCCATCAAGCCATCAAAGAACTTCCTAAGAAAAAATCCCCAGGGCCTGATGGATTCACCTGTGAATTCTATCAAACATTCAGAGAACAGTTAATCCCAATACTATACAAACTATTTGACATAATAAGCAAAGAGGGAGTTCTACCAAACTCCTTTTACGACACAAACATGGTACTGATTCCAAAACCAGGCAGGTCAAAAACAGAGAAAGAAAACTATAGGCCAATCTCCCTAATGAATATAGATGCAAAAATCTTAAATAGGATACTAGCAAAAAGACTCCAGCAAGTGATCAGAAGGATCATTCACCATGATCAAGTAGGATTCATACCAGGGATGCAGGGCTGGTTCAACATTAGGAAAACCATCCACATAATTGACCACATCAACAAGCAAACTAGCAAGAACCACATGATTATCTCAATAGATGCAGAAAAAGCCTTTGATAAAATACAACACCCATTCCTATTAAAAACACTAGAAAGCATAGGAATAGAAGGGTCATTCCTAAAAATAATAAACAGTATATATCTAAAACCAACAGCTAATATCATCTGCAATGGGGATAAACTAGATGCATTCCCAATAAGATCAGGAGTGAAACAAGGATGTCCATTATCACCTCTACTATTTGACATTGTACTAGAAACACTAGCAGTAGCAATTAGAGAAGACAAAGGAATTGAAGGCATCAAAATAGGCAAGGAGGAGACCAAGTTATCACTCTTTGCGGATGACATGATGGTCTACTTAAAGAATCCTAGAGATTCAACCAAAAAGCTAATTGAAATAATCAACAACTTTAGCAAAGTTGCAGGATACAAAATAAACCCACATAAATCATCAGCTTTTCTATATATCTCCAACACAGCTCAGCAGCAAGAACTAGAAAGAGAAATCCCATTCAAAATTACCTTAGACAAAATAAAATACCTAGGAATCTATCTCCCAAGACAAACACAGGAACTATATGAACACAACTACAAAACACTCGCCACACAACTAAAACTAGACCTGAACAAATGGAAAAACATTAACTGCTCATGGATAGGACGAGCCAATATAATAAAAATGACCATCCTACCCAAACTTATTTATCTATTTAGTTCCATACCCATTGAACTACCAAAATACTTCTTCACTGATTTAGAAAAAAACATAACAAAGTTCATTTGGAAGAACAAAAGATCAAGGATATCCAGGGAAATAATGAAAAAAAAACACATATGATGGGGGCCTTGCAGTCCCTGACCTAAAACTATATTACAAAGCAGCAGTCATCAAAACAATTTGGTACTGGCTAAGAAACAGAAAGGAAGATCAGTGGAATAGACTGGGGGAAAGCGACCTCAGCAAGACAGTATACGATAAACCCAAAGATCCCAGCTTTTGGGACAAAAATCCACTATTCGATAAAAACTGCTGGGAAAATTGGAAGACAGTGTGGGAGAGACTAGGAATAGATCAACACCTCACACCCTACACCAAGATAAATTCAAAATGGGTGAGTGACTTAAACATAAAGAAGGAAACCATAAGTAAATTGGGTAAACACAGAATAGTATACATGTCAGACCTTTGGGAGGGGAAAGGCTTTAAAACCAAGCAAGATATAGAAAGAATCACAAAATGTAAAATAAATAATTTTGACTACATCAAACTAAAAAGCTTTTGTACAAACAAAACCAATATAACTAAAATCAGAAGGGAAACAACAAATTGGGAAAAAATCTTCATAGAAACCTCTGACAAAGGTTTAATTACTCATATTTATAATGAGCTATATCAATTGTACAAAAAATCAAGCCATTCTCCAATTGATAAATGGGCAAGGGAAATGGATAGGCAGTTCTCAGATAAAGAAATCAAAACTATTAACAAGCACATGAAGAAGTGCTCTACATCTCTTATAATCAGAGAGATGCAAATCAAAACAACTCTGAGGTATCACCTCACACCTAGCAGATTGGCTAACATAACAGCAAAGGAAAGTAATGAATGCTGGAGGGGATGTGGCCAAGTAGGGACATTAATTCATTGCTGGTGGAGTTGTGAATTGATCCAACCATTCTGGAGGGCAATTTGGAACTATGCCCAAAGGGCGACAAAAGAATATCTACCCTTTGACCCAGCCATAGCACTGCTGGGTCTGTACCCCAAAGAGATAATGGACACAAAGACTTGTACAAAAATATTCATAGCTGCGCTCTTTGTGGTGGCCCAAAACTGGAAAACGAGGGGATGCCCATCAATTGGGGAATGGCTGAACAAACTGTGGTATATGTTGGTGATGGAGTACTATTGTGCTAAAAGGAATAATAAAGTGGAGAAGTTCCATGGAGACTAGAACAACCTCCAGGAAGTGATGCAGAGCAAGAGGAGCAGAACCAGGAGAACATTGTACACAGAGACTAATACACTGTGGTATAATTGAACGTAATGGACTTCTCCATTAGTGGCGGTGTAATGTCCCTGAATAACTTGCAGGGATCCAGGAGAAAAAAAACACCATTCATAAGCAAAGGATAAACTATGGGAGTGGAAACACCGAGAAAAAGCAACTGCCTGAATACAGAGGTTGAGGGGACATGACAGAGGATAGACTCTAAATGAACACTCTAATGCAAATACTATCAATTAACGAATAATGCTTGGAAATGATCAAATAAAATATATTTTTAAAAAAAATTAGCACAAGTGGCAAAGAATCAATCCACATTCTGTTGCTTCTCATTTTCAGAGGCTTCATTGAGTGTAAAATTGTCTTTAAAAAAGTCAGCCACCAACTCCCCTTCTACTTTAGTCCCAGTGTTTAGCCTTTTCAAATTAACTAATTTATCTTTAGTTTGGTAAATGACCTTGATGATGCTTTTGTCCTCACTGAAGGTGTGTTAAAGCATTCCTGAAAACATCATAAGAGCAAACATATAACCAAGCTTTATAATTGATGACTGGGCAAGTACAAAAGTATCACCCATCAACCAGAACTTGAGGAAGCATCCTGTCATAGAGCTGAAGGACATACATTGATAATCACAATTGATGTGCTAACGACTGAGGTCTTTAAGAGTAAGGACTGTCTTATCTATCTATTTACATCCCCAGTTCTTAGTATAATGTCTTTCTCATAGTGAGTTCTTAGTAAATACTTTTTCTCACTTTCCTTCCTTCCTTCCTTCCTTCCTTCCTTCCTTCCTTCCTTCCTTCCTTCCTTCCTTCCTTCCTTCCTTCCTTCCTTCCTTCCTTCCTTCCTTCCTTCCTTCCTTCCTTCCTTCCTTTCTTCCTTCCTTCCTTCTTTCCTTCCTTCCTTCCTTTCTCCCTTCCTTCCTTCTTTAAGTGTTGATACTTCAGTTGCTATTTTGTCTCCTGATCTATGAAACAGCCACTCTCAATTCCTAATATTACTGTTTTCTCTAATTACTTATACATCTAGCTGTTATGTCCCCTTCACTGTCTTTCCCTCTCCCCAGCAACCATGAAATTTAAGCTTCATGAGAGTAGGAATAGTTTTGTTTTTGTCTATATATTCTTATAACAGAGTAGTGCCTGTTATATGCTTTGTAAATCATAACTCAATTAAACAAGCTTAGTTTTGTGATAGATGCAATTTATTGTATTGCTTTGTACTATCTCCAGAGCTACTTGAGCTACTAACAGACTCATAATTCTCATTGTAATTTATTCCAATTTGGTGACCAACCCTTTTTTAGGTATTATAGAAGCCAATATCATTCATTTCACTGTTGATATATTTGTATTTAGTTTTTCTATTTAAATGCATATTATATGCACATTTATACCTGTGCATTTGCATATATGTATCATGCATAAATGTAGATAGATAGATAGATAGATAGACAGATAGATAGATAGATAGATAGATGTTTTTTCTAGAGTAAACAAAATTAACTTAAGGGTATAATAATTATTTTAAATTATTCTTTTTGTCCACAGATTATTTTTTCCTTTACTTTCAAAATTCACTGTGACTTTGAGCAAATAAGAAGCATTCTCTTGTGCCTCAAATTCCATGTAACTTTTCAAGGTTATCATGATCAAGAAGATTGTCTTTTTCCATCTAACTGTGAATAAAATATCAATTCTTTTAAAGAGAGGAATTGAAGCAGTTGCAAGTTAAAAACATTATATAATAACTACAACAAGCTAATAATGAAATATGCAATCAAACATCCTAAACATTTATTAAATGCCCTTTATTTGTCAGTCACTCTGCTAGGTACTGGAGAAATAAATACAAAGAGTTAAATAATTCCTACTCTGAAAGATGTTACAGTTTAATGGAGGAGACATAAAGATATATATTAGTGTAATTAGGATACAATCTTCTTTTCTTTCTATCCTCCAACCCACTTGGAGAATTCGTGAATCACAAATATGTTCTGGATAATTACTTTTACCTCTCCAATTCAGAGTATACTCATATTCCCTGGTTGTTTCTGGTTAGTTTACTGCATGGTATTAAAAAGACTTTGATTTAGCTTCTGAGTTGGAATATGACATGCATACAGAAGGTTCAAATGAGCAATCTCTTACTTTCCATGGTGGGGGATAAGAGAGGCAAAAACTCTATAAGCCTCATTTTGAAGAGAAGGAAATTGAGGCAAAAAGGGTTGAGTGACTTACATAAAGACACAGTTAATAAGAGTCTGAGACTGTATTTGAACTCAAGAGGGAAAAGTCTTCCTTACTTCAGACTTGGCATTTCAACTATCCTTTTTCAAATACCTCCTGCCACAAATTTTGTTATAATTCTTTGTTTAAACCTAATCTTCGTTCTTATATGATTCTACTTTGTATGAGATACATATGTATAAAACACATATGTGTCTGCATGTCTATATATGTGGATATACATGTATATATATGCATTTATGTGTGTGAATGTACCTGATAGGATATCCATTAGAATATAAATTCATTAAGAATGGAACTATATAGTTTTTTAATATTCTATCCCAAATTAGCCTAGATAGGCCTCAGTTTCTGGACTCAACCTGTAATGAACTCTCTTGTAGACAAAGACATTAAATTTGTCTTTATTGATAATCACCAAAGAATCTAGGAATCAAGGATACATGATGTCAGGTAGGATCAGATTGTAAATGAAGTCTATGTATGGACTCATCACACCTCTCATTGTTTTCCACCATAAAACTTCTCCAAGTTGCCAATTCCAGTAGCCTTCTTCAGCTGAAAGTCTTTTCTGAATTCAGAAAAGCTAATATCCCAATCCCTGTGATTGTTTCATATGCTCAAATAAGTTGTTACATCAGCCCTGGCATCATGCAGGCAATTGTGTGTGACCTACATGTGTATAGAATCTCCCCTTTACCTAAACTTACTCTAGAATTTTTGTTTCTTCAATCTCTTTTTCTGTCTCAAATAATGAAACCTCACAGTTACTTATAGGTAAAGAGAACACTATGCTTCCCTAAGGAAAATTGATATTTTTGTATCTGTTTATAAGTTTTAAGTGCTAGGAGGATTTGCAGCAAGGCCTATCCATGTCCCTCTACTTATTACAAGTTTCTAACAAAGTCCTTTGCATAATGAAGATATTTAGGAAATGTTTGCTTAAGTGAATTGAATTTTACAGTTGGAGACATTACATTATAAAAAGTCTGACAATTTAAAAATTTATAGACAATTTAAAAAACTGAAAAAAGAAACAAAATTCATGATCACTCTCTAAAATGTATTGAAATCACATGCTATTGAGAAAATTTATTGATTTAAGGTTTGCTTGTAATCTGTCTTTCCACAGTTTATCCCCTAGTCTATTTTGATAATTTCTGAACTATATTACTATTGTGAAACTTTGCACAAGAAATAAGTAAATATGAATGTGTGTGGTTTGATGGGGATATGATTGGGGATTATAATGCAGGGATTTGGAGAAGGGATAGTGATTATGGGGAGAAAGAGGGAATAAGGTTGAGAGAGTGAAGAGATCCTTCTTTTCCTCCCTTCCTTCTGGGGGGAGATAGCCAAATCCTCTCTCCTTGAAAGGGAAGTATTTCTCCACAGGGAATTTTTCTGGGAGATGGAGACTAGAGAGGGAATGCCTTAGTGAGATGACAAAATGCCCCCCTCAGAGGATCCTTGAGATGCAAGATGATTTCTTTTGCCTCTGCTTCCCCCAGGGACATCAACTGTCCGTATCCTTCAGGATTTTAGGACTACTCAGCTGCCAAGGAGAGATATCAGTTCCTTGAGTCAGGTAATCTTAAATCACTGGGATCTAGAAGTCAACCCCTTTTGGGGAAAGGTGTGACCCTCCCCCAAATCTTCAATTACCTTAATTATGTGTTTAGAGACTGGGCCAGACCTAAATCATAAATATTAGGTCATTTATTGGGGTTCAAGCAGGGAAGAGGTGGCAAGGATAGCAGGTAGGAAAGTGGGTAAAAGGGAAACCTTACAATTACCCCCTCTAGCAGAGTGGCCCTCCAAAGTCTAGGGGTTCAAGGCTTCTCAGTCTTGATCCCTCTTTCTTGCTCTCTTTCTTAAAACTGTCTTTTAGTCCCTACTCTTAAGCTAACTAAAACTTGAATATGGGAGTCCAGGGATAGATAAGGGAGAGAGAGACAGAAAGAGAAATCCTTGAAAGGATCTGTGGATGGCTTTCTTCAAAAAGTCCCAATCCACAGTCCCACTGAGGACTTTAGATTGCTGTCACAGAGAGTTTGATTGTAGGTATTCAAGAGTTCAAAAAGGACAATAGATCTCCAAAGAAATAGGTTTCTCCTTGGTATCTGGGGATCCATCTCTCTACTCTCCTTCCCCAAGCAGAAGTGAATTGCCAGTTGGATCTCCAAGCATCTGTTCTTTCTGTAGAAATCTCAGCTTTTTTTCTTTCCCTTCCCTCACTCTTTTTTCAGCAAGTCTCTCTAAGAGATGATTTCTTATCCATGTAAAATCTCTCTTCTCTTATCTTACAGGATGTAGACTCTAAAGAATCACCCTAGTGCAAATATTAATAATATGGAAATAGGTCTTGATCAATGATACATGTAAAACCAGCTCGTTGGCTGCAGGAAGGGCGTGGGAGGAGGGGAGGGAAGGAACATGATTCATGTAACCATGGAAAAATATTCTAAACTAATTAATTAAATAAATAAACTTTAAAACAATATCAATGTGTGTTTATAGGCCCTTCACATACTTTCCTTTTAAAAAAGCAACAACTCTTGAATATTAGGAGAACAAGGATTTCAAGTACCTCTGTTTACAAAGGAGAAAATTAAAAAGAAAGAACTAAAATGAAAATAACTGACAGGTATAGGGAGAATCAGATCCTGTCCAACATAGCTTAGGGTAGGAATAGTATATTAGAGGAAATACCACAAGGCAAATAAAGGAGGCTTCATCAATGCAAGGTGATGACCAATCAAAATTGCTCAAGATCATTCCAGAAGCAGAATGAGGAAGAGAATAAGTCATAGATGGATAAGAGTTAGCAGTATTTGCTTACCTGTGTGGCAAGCAAACATCATGGTATTAGTATTTCCTATGATTTCTTCTGATCTGACTGCTTTATTGTTCTTTAGGAGAGTGTGTCAAGTTGCCAATAGATCTAAGCAAGCTCAGATCATTGTTGTCAGTGGGAGACATCCCTAGGTGGATAATCTGGAACACTGGAAAGGAGGGAACTCTGGGGTTCCTGCTTATCCCCTGAAGAATTAAATATGACAGAATGATTCTGTATGCTTCCTTCCCTTGGGGTTACTCAGTATGAGATAATGGAATGCCAAGGGGAGTACTGTTCACTATAAATAAACATATATATATATATATATATATATGTTTATATATGTAACAGAGTATTAAGACAAAGTGAAATCAACTAAAAGTATCTCCTAATTCACCACATAGATCAGAGAAATATTTTCATATGAGTGGAGAGAAGAGAAGAAGCAATCAGTTTAGTTGGATATTCAGAAAGTCTGACTTATAATTTGTTGCCATGGAGTATACCTCAGAAATTGCTATAGATCTTTTCCCTGTGTTACTGTGGAAGTGGGTGGCACAGAGAATGAGAAAAGAATTAATCATTCTATGTAAGTAACACCTGATGATGAATTGAGAGCCTATCAAGCTCCTCTGCCTGAAATATCTAACTGAAAGTCCTTTCCATCTACCTAAGTACAATGCCTCTAACAGAGAACTTGTCCTATAACATTATATTATTTGCCCAAATTCCATATGTGATTAATGATACAACTGATACTTGAATCCACTTCTGATATTTGAATTCTGACTTTCAACCTAGTAATTAATGAGAGACTCATTCTGACTCTATCCTCCTAGAATATTATCCTATATTGAGGCATAGGGAAATAAATTAATTCTAGTAAATTCTATTAATCTAGTAAAAAATTCTAGTAAATTAATTCTAGTAATACAAGTAAACTTCTAGTAGAATGTCAAAAATGTGTTTACTGGAAATGTACTATATTATAAGCCAACAAATGTTACTATTGCTCCTTGAAAAATAGGTGTAGGAGACTTCCATGGGTGGAGCCAAGATGGTAGAGTAAACCAGGGCAGCTCCAGAGTCAATATGAGAATCCTTTCAAACCAATACTTAAATATTGCAACAAAACAAATACAGAAGTGATACCAACAAGGAGACAGAGTGAAAAAACTTTCAAGAAAAGAAAAAAAAAAGATAGGCAGAGAACATCTAGGGCATTGGGGTGAGAAGAGAGCACAATCAGCAAATTTATATAGCAAGTAGTGAAGAGCAAGCCATACACTTCCACCCCATATTTGCTGTCCCATATTTGGCACCTAAGCCCAAGCTAACATCTGAGATATTTCCTGGGAAAATAGTGGTCCAAGTTAACACACACCCCTTGAAATTTCAAACCTGTGGAGAAGTCTGGAGTCCTAGCCCAGGGCAGCCTGGGATGAAGTGGATTGATCAGTGTGAGCCCAGAGAAAAACCATGAGTATGAGTCTTGGCATGGGATGAGTACATATTTCACAGTTTTATGTGAGTGAGAATACTAAGGGGAGGCTCAGGATTTTTTATTTTTTGCCTAAACCTTAGGGCAGAGCTCTAAGACAGGACAATCAAGGGAGTGCCTAGTTAGAACAAATACACAACAAGACCAAAAACTTATGCCCAAATCTGAGGCCACAATCTAAGTAGTTCCTAACCTGATCAAGATCAAAGTAAGACCAAAAGCTTACAACCAAACCTAAGGCAAGTCTTTGAGTTATTATGATAGCAAGGGTCAATTGAATCAGCAGGGGGAGGGGCTGTCAGAGTTCTCAGTCCTCAGATTATCATATCATCCTCAAAAATTGAAACTGGTAAAAATTCAGAAAATAAGCTTAGAATAGCATCAAGGAAGGATTGAAGTTTAAGAAGGTACCCCAACTCCCCAGAAAATAGAGACCACCTGTAATTAGTTAGGGAAAATGAGCAAACAAGAACAAAAAAGCATCTAACTCTAAAGAATTTTTATGAAGACAAAGAGCAAGGAATAGACCCAGAAGGAGACAGTGAAAGCAAAGCAAACACATGCAAATTCCAAAAGCAAAAATATGAATTGGACACAGACTGGAAGAGTTCAAAAAAGACTTAAAAAATCAATGAAGAGAGGCAGAGGAAATCTGGGGAAGAGAAACAAAAGTGATACAAGAAGAAAGGAAAAGAATGCAAGGAGAAAGGAAAGTGAGTCAAGAAGAAATGGGCCAATTGAAAAAGGAGAACCAAAAACTGAGGAAAATAAGATCTTAAAAATCAGTTCTGACCACCTAGAAATTAATGATTTCATGAGAAATCAAGAAACAATAAAGCAGAATCAAAGGAATGGAAAAAGTAGAGGAAAACATGAAACATCTTATTGAAGGGGGGGAAAAAACTAATCTGGAGAATAAAAGAGATCCAGGAGAGAGAATTAGAGAATTATTGGACTACATGAAAGATATGATCAAGAAAAAATCTTGGATATCACATTAAAAGAAATTATCAAAGAAGAGATCCTTGAACACGAAAATAAAATTGAAATTGAGAAAATTCACAAATCATCTGCAGAAAGAAATCATCAAATGACAAGTTCCAGAAATATTACAACTAAATTCAAGACCCACCAAGCTAAGGAGAAAATTCTTCAAGTAGTCAGAAAGAAACTATTCAAATACCATGAAGCCACAAATAGAATCATACAGCACCTAGTGGATTCTATATCAAAGACTTGGAAGACATGGAATATGATATATAGGAAGGCAAAAGATTTGGGTTTACAACCCAGTGTCACCTGTCCAGCAAAACTGAGTATATTCTTGCAGGGAAAAAAATATGAACATTCAATAAGATAGAAGAATTTCAAGAATTCCTGAGGAATAAAAAATAAAAAAATATTTTGAAGTTCAAACATGAGACATAAGAGAAGCCCAAAAGGTAAATAAGAAAGAGAAAATTTAAGGGACTCATTAAGGTAAAGAAGTTTATATGTCTACATTGAAAGAAGTTATCTGTAATTCTTAAAAAATTGCTCTAAGTGTTAGAGAAAATAGAAGGAATTTACTCAGAAAGAAATTACTCAGAAAGAAAGGAGAAGTAAGCTGATCATTATAATATGATAATGTAAGATAATATGATGTATATGTAAGTGTGATGATATGAAATGATAAGGATTTATGTATACACATGAATGATATGTAAAAAAATAAAGGGGTGAAAGATAGGGTTGCACTAAGAGAAAAGGGAAGCGAGAGATAGAATGGGGTAAATTATATAACACAAAGAGCTATGAAAAATCATTATAGAGAGGAGAAGATAAATGTGGTGAGGGATAATACTTAAATGTTACTCTCATCTTAATTGGCTCAGAGAGGGAAAAATATGTACACTCAGTGGGTTATAGAATTCTATCTTACCCCACAAAGTTGTAGAAGGGGGATAAAACAAGGGAAGAAAAAGGTAATTTGAGGGAAGTGGAAGTGGGGGGTGACAAAAAGCAGAATACTGGTGGGGCAGAACAGAGTGAAAGGGAATAGAGCAGGATCTTAAAGCAGATAATATGATGGAGAACAATACACAGTTAGTAATCATATTGCATTAGATTGTGCCACAATGCATCAGTCTCTGTGTACAATGTTCTTCTGGTCCTGCTCCTTTTGCTCTGCATCAATTCCTGGAGGTCATTCCAGTTCACATTGGAAATTCAGGTTATTTTCAATTTAAATTTTATAATTTGAGGATTATACAAATATTTTTAGTCCTTAAAGTGAGAAGATTGCTCTAGATGAAATTCCCAATTCCTTCAAATTCAAATTTGTGTGTTCCAAGGACATAAACATAAAATTCAACAGCATTAAATTTAGTGGAGATGGGGGAAGATAGACTATTTGGATGGTTCATATTAAACAATAAGCCATTTTAAAATATAATATGTCAGGCACTGTGATAGACAGTAGTGGTAAAAAGACAAAAATGAAATTGTTTTTGCCCTCTGGAAGACTATATTCTATTGGGGGAAATTATATGTACAAATATAACTAATTAAATAAAATACATCTTGAGGCACAAACTATAAAATAATGAATTACAAAAGTTGAGATTTAGATAGGAAAAACAGTGAAGTGTATTTAAACCTAATATACAATTTTTAGTTTATATTGCAGAAAAGGTTATAGCAAATGATTTTCAGAGCAGTGTTCCATTAGGGCTCCTGCTGTCTTACTGCTGAATTCTCACATTTTATTTCCAAAAGATGATAGTTACCATGTATATATTTCATTATCATTAAAGAAACATTTAATTCCAGGTGTGAAATAAGTCTTTATACATGTGAATGTACTGGAGTGCCCCCCCCCCATAATGAATTTACATGTGCCTAACCTTCATGTAGTTGCAAAATAGAAATGAATTGTAATAATACCTAGATTTCCCCAAGATGATGTTTTTCTTATTTTGGTGGAATCAAAAGTCTTAGGAAGCATTTTTAACTTTGAATGGAGAGAATGAACATTTTCTCTGGTCCACATAGGAAAGAAGACAGAAAACTTCTGTAACATTAAAAACTGTTTTACTTTGTGTACAGAATTATTCTTCAAGTCGGCAGACCCCACAGTTTCAGTAAGTTAGAGAAACATGACTGATTCACCCTTCTCTATTTTTTTTTAAGAAATGGAATGTCAATAAGTTTATGAAACCCAGCTTCCTCTAGCAATCTTTGGCTAAAAAAAGAAGTTGTCTCAATCATATTTTCAATGACTTTTTCCCCCACTGTAAACTTTGTCTCTTAAATCTAGATGATAATCTTAGAAAGGACAAAGAGGGCATATGCGTTCAATGTCTTAGGGAGAATGTTTTTGTTTGTAGATAAAGAAGAAGAATTATCTAGTCTGCCTTTAACAAAAGACAAAGGTCCTGGTCCTTTTATATGCCTTGAGGCCTGAGAGTAATTACATGAATTTGAGAACTAAAGGGCCTGATTTTCAAGGGCTGGGGTTTGGGAAAATGAAATTCTTTTAGAAATTTTACTAACAAATAATATAATTCAAGATTAAGTTTGTTCATATCATGAAGTTAAGTAATATCAAGGGAAAAAAGAAGAGGGCTCAGATCAGACTCTTGAGGAACTTCCACTGTTAGCAGATATGACAAAAGAAGATGGAGAATGAGAAGTCAGGTAAAAAGAGAACTAGGTGAGAGCAATATCTTTAAAAACCCAGGGGAGAAGAAACTATCAAAGAGGATAATCAGCAGTGTCAAAGGCTGCATCAATGCCAAGAAGATTAAGGATTAAGGAAATTAGGGATTAAGAAAAGGCCATTAGGTTTGACAATTGAGGAAAGATCTTTATTAACTTTGATAAGAGTAGATTTGATTTTAAAAAGTTGGAAGTGAGAGTGCAAAGATTTAAGAGTGAGAGAAAAATAAATGGGGTCACCTATTTGTGGGTGGCCTCCTCAAAGAATTGGGTCAAAAAGGGAAGATGATAAAATGATAGCTAGTGATGATGGAGTGAGCATTTTGGAGTTTTTTTAAGGATGGGGAGACAGGAACATTTTTGTAGCCAAAAGAGAAGACTCAAGTTGAAGAGAAGTAATGGTATCTTAGTAAGAGAATAGGAATGGTAAAGGAGGTAATATGCTGCAGAAGGGAAGAGGAATTGAGATCAATTATGCATGTAGAAAGGTTTGCCTTTGTAAGAAAAAAGACTTCTTATGTGAAATAAGGGTGATGAAGGAAATAGTAGTAGAAAGCATGTGTATGATATGAGATGAAGAGAGAAACAAGCTCAAAAGGAAGATAAGAGGTACCTTGATACACGAGCACCTTAAGTCACAAGCAATTTGAGATGAGAGCAGTCAGGATCAGGATTTTTTGCTTTAAGTCATAAGTGTATATTTGAATCACCAGCTTCTACCACTCTCCACTAGATAGTCAACCAAATGTTAAATGTTCAGTTTCACAAGTTACACAAGGCTGTCTCATTTAGTTCAATATTTATCTGGCCCCGTGAACATCTTTATTGAATTGCTTTTGCTTTCTTCTTTATTTTTGTCTTTATTTATCAGGTAGGTTTTTTTGGCAAATTTCTTAATTTATAACCATAGGTCCTGACGACAGAGGAATTGAAGGAGTTACAGGAGCAGCAACATACTAATGTTTTGCAGGAAATTAGTGGGGAGGAGGCCAAGGTGGATAAAGTAATTAGTACAAGCAAGATTAAGGAAATATTGAGGATTTGGGGAAAAATTAAACAGCTTATTGAAAAGACACACCCAGAAAAAGTTGTAACAGGTCGTGTGTTGGAGCTGTGTAGTGACATTTGTTTCACACATTATTGAAATGCTCTGAAGAAGAAACAAACTTCCATGGAAAAGTTTTTGTTGAAATTCCCTCTAAGTGAAATAGAGGAAAGTGTGGAAAAACAGCCAAAATTCAATGAAGAAAATGATGACAATTAAGCTAAGTAAAAAATTAGCAATTCAATTTAACTATGAAGTTACATATCATAAGTAATATGTAAGGTCAATTTTGCATTTATATGTAGCATTAGGTGTGTAAATTGGGGGCTCAAGTGGATTAATTGCATTTCTAGTCATTTAAATGGGGAACTTTGATTTGACACATGAGCAAATTGAGCTATGAGTTTAGCCATGGAATGAATTAATCTCATGTGTCAAGGTACCACTATAGTTGTTATGAGCATTCTATTTCTTCCCAGATTTTTCCTTCCACTGATGTGGAATCACAGAATGTACATATGTAGAATCTTTAGAAAAAGTTAAGCTCCACTGAATCAGTAACTTCTATCCCATGGTAAATTGATTCTTAATTTTTTCCACCATACTTAAATTTCCTTCTTTTCATTTTTTAAAAACCTTTACTCCCAATTCTACCTTCTATTTCAAAAAGTCTAAATATTTATCCACATGACAATCCTTTAAGCACTTGAATACAGTTTTCATTTTGACTTATGTGAACATTTTCTTCTCCAGATTAATTATTCTTGTTTTCTTTTCATGGGATAATTTCAGTCTTCTTATCCTCATTATTTTCCTTTAGACAGAACTTAACAGAGATAAAGTCCAACCAAATGAAATATTTTTAATGTAATTACTAGTGTTTTGAATATTGTTAATACTATATGCATGCTAACTATCCTTCCCAATAAAATCATTATTCATTTGGAAAATCCTGGGCACTATGGCTTTCAAAACAAGTCTATGTTAATATTAGTTTTTTTGGGGCTGAATTAGCAAATTGTTCACAAGAAATCTAGATGTTTTTCACATAAATCATTTCCTTTTACCATTGATTTCTCAATTCAAATATACATGTACATTTTTATCCATGGTATATGATTTCTAGAGATAAGAAAAACTCATGATGTGGAAACTCTTTCAACTTGCTGAACATACTCAATCTATCTGCAATGATTTCTTTGGAAGCATTTAAAGTTTAAATGATATATTCAGGGCCAAACAGCTAGCATGAATCAGAGGAAGAATTTGAATCTATATTTTCTTAACTATAAGGTTGACTCTTTATCCACTGTGCTATGGTGCCTACTGCCTTGTTTTCTCATGCATGTATAAATAATTATAGTCACATGCATGTGTAATATCTGCATCCACATATGCATAAATTATACATATATAGTATATTTATGTTTATACATATATAGGCATAGAAGTATAATGTATTTAGGGATAGATGGGACATAAGAAATATTGTCAGAATTAGATATAATTTTAAAATAATTTTGCATTTATATGATAGTTTTTGAATCTGTATGAATTATGGGCTAATTGTTTACAGAAATCAGATTAATGAAAGTTTAATAACATCTTATTTCTTATTTTTGCTAATGTTGCACAAAACTGAATATTTAGAATGGAAAATTTATTTTAACAATTTTATAATTTTAATAATCCATTTGTTTTGGATGAATTAGTTTCCTATTTCTGGAGTTATCTGGTTCTGCATTAAGAACTTGGGGAGCTGAATTTTCTCTTTCAGATCACATTACACATCTTTCCCTATTTAACTAAGTCTGTCTGAGTTGGATTCTAAAGTTTTTTGCCTATCTAAAATTGTTTGGTTTTGATGGTTTCCAAGAAAACTTCAAATAATTGGTCTAGCATTTTTTTTCTTAATTTCAATTTTTCAAAATGTGACAAATGACATATTAAAGTCATATAGGAAAAAGCCAAAGATACCTAAGTAAATGGCAGTATATCTAGTTGACCCATAAGGACCATATAGGTTTAGGCTCAATTATATTTTGTCTCAATAAAAGAAAACAATGACTTACTTCATAAACAATTGTAGTAAAATGATTTTGAAATTATTGCAATCAAGGTAAATAAAAGTAAATTAAATTTTAATTCTTATTTTTCACTTAATTTTTATTCTCCAGTAAGGAATGGTTTTTTTTTCCCATTAAAAACAAAACAAAACATTAAGCTTAAAGCTCAGAAACATGTTTGTATTTACTTATGGTAGTTAGGTAAATGTAGCATCAATATCTTGTTTTCTACCTAAAGATCAGAAAATAAAAGGTAAGAATCCAAAAGATAAAATTTGACTAACTTTCCCATTTCATGTTTTTAGTGATTGCCTTTCTGTTTACATGAAAAGAATGGAAAGGCAGGGAATAGTCAAGTGAGCTTCTAAAGTAAGAATGTTTTGTATTTTTGAAACTGGCAATCAACTTAAAATTACAAGAAAATATGAGTATAATATTTACCTAAAGATTTTCTCATCAATGCCTATATAATGTTGAAACAATGTGTTAATTCAATTTATAGATTGAAAGGCATAGTATATTTGTATCATAAAGTAGTCACAGACTAAAGTTATTCCCCATTTTCATGTAATGTCTCTGTTGCCAAAAAAAAAGAATAAATAATAAATCCCCAAACCTGGAGTAATTCAATTAGTTTATTTTTCTATTAGAATGATTTTTGAAGAAAGATCATCATATCACATATGTCAATAGCAAAGACTGACCTCAGTACAATGAATGGTTACCCATAATGCCCCTCCTCACACTGTTCATACTTGGTATATGCAAACTTCCCTCTATGTTTGTGTTCTAGCTTCTTCTTGCTATCATACTGAAGTTTTACTACCACCATATAGTTACTTACAATTTCTCTCAGTGACAAAGTAACTTTAGGGAATATGCTTTCCCCTACTCACTACTCCATCTCTTATACTTAACACTGATGCATTTCTATTTACACATTTATCTATCAATAATACTTCTGGGGAGCAGCTAGGTGACTCAGTGGATTGAGAGATAGGTCTAAAGACAGGAGACTCTGGGTTCAAATTGGCCTCAGACACTTCCTAGATATGTGATCTGGGGTAAGTTACTTTAGCCCCCATTTTCTAGTCCTTCTACCTTGAAATCAACATACAGTGTTGATTCTAAGGTGGAAAAATTATGTTTTTAAAAAAATCATGGCCCATCTATTTCTCAAGCATAATAATTTATTTAACAATAAGGCAAAATAAATATGTGATTATATATTGAAGCAATGCAGAAATTATAAAACATGTCACAATTTACACAAATCTAAGTCGCATTCTCCAACTAATAAGCTCAATATCTTGGGTGTGTTTTTATGTAAATGTGTCTTTGTGTTGGTATCAGGGAATGAACAGACACTGATAGAAACCTGCCAAGGAAACATGATTGAGGAAAATCCATTCACTCAAGGTAATTCGCAACTTTGAAATGGTTGACTTTGTTGCCTTCTTTGTTTCAAAAACTGTCCAGAAAAGTTCTCTGGTAAATGTAACTTTTGAGTTACATATTTTTACAATGTTGAAGTTGTTCACTCTGTGCTTGATTGTGTGCTTATATCTCAGCCAAAGTAGTTGATCTTCTGAATGACTTGTCTGTTTCTCTGACTCAAATCTGTTTCTCTAATAAACTAGTCATATTTATGAACAGTTACTATAATATCCATCATGTTCAGCTTCAAATTTAGTATATGAAGTTCTTATATCTAATCCCTCATGCTTCTTTCTGTCTCTATCTCTGTTTCTCTGCCTCTCTCTGTTACTAACTCTTTCAACTGTGAAAATCCCCATCTTTCTATAAGGTCAGTAATCAAATGCCCCTTTTCTATTTATAATTAAATAATTGTATTAGTCCCAAAGCCACATAGCAGTCTTAGTGTCTATACCTCTCTAGTATATAATACCTTGTCACATTCCAAGATTAAGTAATTGCTTGTCACGGAGCTTAGACTCAATTAGAATTTACAATTTCTCAGGGAAAAAAAAACAAAAAACTTTTCTTAGAACTCTAAGCATATCTAAGTAATAAGATATCCTTTTCTATTAAGTTATCTTAACAAATCTTTAACTCCAAAAATCTAATTATGGCATGCTCTATACTATTTATCTATACAATTCATTAAGGTACCTTTCACTTTTAAAGGCATGTTTATGCTGTGATCATGATTTCTTGACTAAAATGATGCCATTTAATTCAGTGAAGCAATGTATTTAGCTAGTTTGTTCGTTTGACCTAAAACAACTAATTTCTTCATTCATTCATTAAGGGACTAATGTAAAGGGATGGCTCTGTTCCAGGAACTTGACTTGAGGATTCAGAATTAAAATAATCCATTCCCCTAAAGAGCTTGCATTTTTTCTCTGTAAAGCACAACATTTCAGATAAATAAATACAAAATAAAAAGTTGTAAATAAATTTATATATAAAATTATCTTTACATAAAATTATTTCTAAGAGGGAAAATAAGTAACCCCTGTGGAAGCAGGAAACACTCCTTATGGCAGATAATACTTGAAATGAACCTTGAAGGAAGGTGAGAATTTTAAGAAGTAGAGATCAATGGACAGTATGTTATGAGATGAGAACAGTGGACAGTGTATGCAAGAAGATGGAAAACTGAATGAGAAGACTGAAGAATTTCACTGAACTAGTTTGTCTGGAACATCAATTAAAGCAAAGTAATATATGTATTAAGACTGAAAGGTAGGTAGTAACTTCACTGTAATCAATTCTAAAAATCAACCAAAAAAATACCTACAAAAAGCCTTTCAAATAATGAAAACTGGATCTAAATAATTAGAAAACCATTAATTGCTCAAGGGTAGTGTGAAGGGTTAAAATTTTAGGATAGGAGTTTGACACAAGTAGGGAGAGCAATTTGATAAAACACAAACATTTATTCTGTGAAGTTTAGATAGGAAATGGGAGGGAGGAATGTAAAATTATCATTCTAATATCTTATAACTATGCCTAAAATACAAATCCTATACTAAAATTTCTAGGAAAACCTAAATCTAAACTGCCTTCTAGGGCAAGGCTTTCTTGTCTGGCAAAGCAGGCTTAACTAAACTATACTGACTATCTAAGATTTATATTCACTAACTAGCTACATATGTATGCTAATCAATAACCATTAATCACCAATAACCTTCTTAAATCCTGTTTCCTAATCCCAACTATCAAATTGTCCAACTGTCAATCTGACTGAGTCAAAGACAGATTACCTCCTGCTCTCTAGAACTCCAGAGAAAAAGTTTCTTCTCTTAACTGACTCTTTCTTATATACTTGGCCTCATCTCCTAGGTAATGGGAACTTCCACTCTCTGGCTTACTCTCAGAAGCCTATCAGAACTTTTTTTCAGCTGTGGAACTTTTACTTAGAAATCCTTCTGCTCTTAAAGAGAGAGGGAAATTAAGAAAACTCCTCTTAACAGTAGCATGAGCTAATATAATAAAATTGACAATCCTACCCAGATTGTTCTATTTATTTAGTGGCATACTTATAAAACTACCAAAAAAAATTTTTTTATAAAACTGGAACAAAAATTATAACAAAGTTCATCTAGAAGAAAAAAAAAGATAAGCATAGCAAGGGGAAAATGAAAAAAAATGTGAAGGATGTGGACCTAGCAGTACTGTATCTTAAACTGTACTATAAAGCAGTGGTCATCAAAGCAATATGGTACTAGCTAAGAGACAAAAGGATGGATCAGTGGGATAGACTAAGGGTAAATGACCTCAGCAAGATAGTGTTCAATAAACCCAAAGATCCCAGCTTCCTTCTAATCTTGGTTGCATTGATTTTGTTTGCACAGCTATTTAATTTAATATGATCAGAATTATTTATATTATATCTTATAATGTTTCAATCTCTTTTTTTGGTCATAATTCCTTCCTTTCTCCATAGAGCTAAAGGTAAACTATTCTACATTCGCCAAATTTATTAAAATATCACTTTTTAAGTTTAAATCACATCCCACTTTGACCTTATCTTAGTATAGGTGTGAGTTATTGATGTATACCTAATTTTTGCCTTACTGTTTTCTAATTTTCCTAGCAGTTTTTGTCAAATACTGAGTTCCTATCCCCAAAGCTAGGATCATTGGGTTCCAAAATCATTTGCCCTTAATATAGTCCATTCATCCACCCTTTTATTTTTTAGCCAATACCAGATTGTTTTGATGATTATGGTTTTATATTAAAGATTAAGATCTTTTACTGCTAGGCCACTATCCTTAACTGGTTTTTTTCCATTAATTCCCTTGATATTCTTGGCCCTTTGTTCTTCCAGATGAATTTTGCTATCATTTTTTTCTATTTCTATAAAATGTTTTTTTGACAATTTGATAGGTATGCACTGAATAAGAAAATTAATTTGCATAATTTTGTCATTTTATTATATTAGCATGGCCTACCCATGAGCAATTAATGTTTTCCCAGTTTAAATCAAATTTTATTTGTGAGAAAGATGTTTTGTAATTGAGTTCATATCATTCTTATATTTGTGGTTGTAAATGTATACTTTCTAAAATGATACAAAATGGAGTTTCTCTTTCTAAGTCTTGTTGCTGAATTTTGTTGAAAATACATGGGAATGCTGATGTTTTCTGTGGGCTTACATTATATCCTGCAACTTTACTAAAATTATTAATTATTTAAAATATTTAATTGATTTTCTAGGATTCTCAAAGTATACCATTATATTACGGATATAGACTCTAAATGATCAATCCGTTACAATTATCAATAATAGGGAAATAGGTCTTGATCAATGAAAAATGTAAAACCCAGTGGAATTGTGCATCGGCTATGGTGGGGCGGGGGCAGAAGGGGAGTGAAAGAACATGAATCATGTAACCATGGAAAAATATTCTAAATTAATTAAAATTTTTTCAATTAAAAAAAAAGTATACCATCATATCATCTACAAAGAATGATAGTTTAGATTCCTTACTGCCTATTTTAATTCTTTGAATTACTTTTTTTTCTTTAATTGCTAAAGCTAGCATTTCTGGTACAATATTAAATAATTGTGGTTATAATGCACATTCTTGCTTTGTTCCTGATCATATAGGGAAGGCTTCTAACTTATCCCCATTGGAAATGATACTTACTGATAATTTTAAATGAATACTACTTATTATTTTAAAAAAAGACCCTTTTATTCTTATACTTTCTAGTGGTTATAATAGGAATTCATTTTGTATTTTGTCAAAGTTTTTTTCTGTGTCTATTGAGATAATCCTGTGATTTATGTGAGTGTGATTATTGATATGATCAGTTGTGCTAATGGTTTTCTTAATATTAAACCAATCTTGCATTCTTGGTATAAATTCCACCTGGTCATAGTGAGTAATCCTTGTGATATGTTGCTGTAGTCTCTTTGCTTTTATTTTATTTTAAAAATTTACATCAATATTCATTAATTAATTTGGTGTGTAATTTTCTTTGTTTTTTTTCCTCCCAGCTTAGATATGATGCACAATTTTTGTGCCATAAAAAAATTTAATTGGACTCTTTCTTTTGTGTTTTGCCAAATAGTTTTTATAGTGTTGAGATTAATTCTTCTTTAATTGTTTTATAGAATTCACTTGTGAATCCATGTGGCTCTGGGAATTTTTCTTGGAATGTTCACACGTGACTTGTTTAATTTCTTTTTCTGATTTGTGATTATTTAAAGATTCTTTTCCCTCTCTAGTTAATCTAGGAAATTTAGGGTTTTGTATATATTCATCCATTTCACCTAGATTATCAGATTTATTGTAATATAATTGGGCAAAATAGCTCCAAATAATAACTTTAATTTCCTCTTCATTAGAAGTGAAATCACCTTTTTCAATTTTGATACTGGTAATTTGATTTTCTTCTTTTTCTCTTTTTAAAATCAAATTAATCAATGCTTTATTTTGTTTGTTTGTTTATTTGTTTTTTCATAGAACCAGCTCCTACTCTTACCTATTCGTTCAATGTTCTTTTACCTTCAGTTTTATTAATTTTTCCTTTTATTTTTAGGATTTCCAATTTAGTCTTCATCTGAGGATTTTAAATTTTTTTCTTTTTCTATTTTTTTAGTTACATGTCTAATTCATTGATCTATTTTTCTCTATTTTATTGATACAAACACTCAGGAATATAAATTTTTCCTTGAATACTGCTTTCCCTATATCACATAAATTTTGATATATTGTCTCCCCATTGTAATTCTCTTTAATTAAATAAGTGATCATTTCTATGATTTGTTCTTTGACCCAAACATTTTGAAAAATTAGATTGTTTTGTAATTAATTTTTAATTTCCCTTTCCATGGATCCTAATTGATTATAATTTTTTTGCAATATTGTATGAAAAACTGCATTAATATTGCTGATTTTCTGCACTTGTTGTGTTGTTTTTATGTCCTAGTA
Source organism: Monodelphis domestica (assembly GCF_027887165.1). Taxonomy (NCBI): domain Eukaryota; kingdom Metazoa; phylum Chordata; class Mammalia; order Didelphimorphia; family Didelphidae; genus Monodelphis; species Monodelphis domestica. Next base: position 463,789,503 of record NC_077229.1, on the reverse strand, counting down.
AATGATCAATCTATGAATATGTACCATGGGCTACTGAAAAGAAATTATATTCTCTTTTATCCCTATTAAATTTTTTCCATATATCTATTAAATATAACTTTTCTAAAATTTCAATCAATCAATTTCATTACATCTTTATCATTTATATTTTGGTTAGATTTATCTAGTTCTTATAGGGGATGGTTGAGGTCCTCCTTGATTATTGTTTTACTATTTTTCTCCTTAAATTCTTTCAGTTTCTCCTTTAAAAATTCAGGTGCTATACCAATTTGTGCACATATGTTAAGTACTGATATTTCTTCATTTGTTATATTTCCTTTTATCAATTTTAACTTCCCAATATCTTTTCATCAGATTTAATCTTGTTTTAGCTTTACCTGAGATCATGATTGCTACTCCTGCTTTGTTTTTGTATCTCAGTTCAAACTCAATATATACTGTTCCAGACTCTTTCCTTTACTCCGTGTGCATCTACCTGCCTCAAATATGTTACTGTCAAATAATATAAGGTAGAATTCTGGTTTTTAATCCATTCTGCTATCTGCTTCCATTTTATGGGTGAGTTCATCCCACTAACATTGACAGTTATGATTACCATTTGGATATTCCCCTCTATCCTGATTTTCTCTTTTAATTTTGCCCTTTCCCTCAATACCAGTGTTTTGCTTTTAATCACTCCCCTCATTTTCCCTCCCTTATATTACTCCCTTTCCCACCACCACCCTTCTTATTCCACTCCTACTTCTCTATGGGGTCTTTTAATCACTCCCTCTAACTTCTCCCTCCCTTATATTACTAAGCTCAGTACCACCCACTTTCTTATTCCCCTTCTACTTCTCTATAGTTTAAAATAGGATACTATACCTCAATAAATCTGTCTGTTCTTTCCTTTCTGGGATAATTCCAATGAGAATAAAGTTTAATTATTACCTGTCACCATCATCATCCTCCTTTTGACTGTGCCTTCATATGTGATATAATTTAACCCATTTTATTTCTTTTTTCCTCTCTTAGTCCAATCCTATTTTTAACTCTCATTTATTTTTACCTATCATCCAAAACAGCTTACCATCATACCCTCTGTCTATGTATACTTCTTTTAACTACTATGATAATGATAATAATTTTTAAGATTTAAATATATCATTTTTCTATTTAGGAATATAAAAAATCTGATCTCTTTTTTCTCCTTATTTACCTTTATTATGCTTCAATTGTATTTTGTGTTATATAATCAAATTTTCCATTTCCTGATGACCATACTTTTTCTTTTAAAGAAAATTGTCAGTTTTGATAGTTAAGTGATTCTTGGTTATAAAGTCAGTTCCCTTGACTTCTATTATATCATATTCCATGCCTTCCTGTCCTTCAGTGTGGAAGCTGCCAGATCCTGTGTAATTCTGACTGGAGCTCAATGTTATTTGAATTTCTTCTTTCTGACTCTTTGCACTATTTTCTCATAGGTCTGGTAATACTTGAACTTGGCTATAATATTACTGGGAGTTGTCATTGGGGATTTATTGCAGGAGGTGATCTGTCTATTTTTTCAAATTCTATTTAACCCTTTTATTCAAAAATATCAGAGGAGTTGTCTTAATTTATTATAAAATGATGTCTAGGCTTTTTTTATGTCATATATTTCAGATAGTCCAATGATTCTTAAATTGCCTCTCCTGAATCTATTTTCCAGGTGAGTTGTTTTTCTTTAATTAGCTATGTCATATTTTCTTCTATTTTTCATTTTTTTCATTTTTATTTATTGTTTCTTGATGCCTCATGAAGTCATTAGCATCTTTTTGCCCAATTCTAATTTTTAAAAAATGAATTTCTTCTATAACATTTAGATCTCCCCTTTCCATTTGGTCAATTTTACTTTTTATGGAACGCTTTTCTTTTTTTTTTTCCTAAACATTATTTTATTTGGTCATTTTCAAACATTATTCATTAAAAACAAAGATCATTTTCTTTTCCTCCCCCCCACTCCCACTGGCAATGCTTGATTCCTCTGGTTATCACATGTGTGCTCATTCTGAGCTCATTTCCATGTTATTGGTTTTTCCATTAGGGTGTTCATTCAGTCTTTCCTCAGTCATACCCCATTCATCCCTGTAGTCAAGCTATTGCCTTTCCTCAGTGTTTTTACTCCCACCATTTGTCCTCTGCTTGAGGGTACTGTTTTTTTTTTCCTCCTTGATCCCTGCAGGTTGTTCAGGTCAAAGTCCATTAGGTTTGATTGTACCACAGTTGATCAGTCTCTGTGTACAATGTTCTCCTGGTTCTGCTCCTCTCACTCTGCATCACTTCCTGGAGGTTGTTCCAGTCTCCATGGAATTCATCCACTTTATTATTCCTTTTAGCACAATAGTATTCCATCACCAACATATACCACAGTTTATTCAGCCATTCCCCAATTGAAGGGCAGCCCTTCATTTTCCAGTTTTTTGCCACCACAAAGAGTGCAGCTATGAATATTCTTGTACATGTTTTTTTCCTTATTATCTTTTTGGGGTACAAACCCAGCAGTGCTATGGCAGGATAAAAGGGCAGACAGTCTTTAGAGCCCTTTGGACATAGTTCCAAATTGCTCGCCAGAATGGTTGGATCAATTCACAACTCCACCAGCAATGCATTAATGTCCAGACTTTGCCACATCCCCTGCAGCATTCATTACTTTCCTTTGCTGTCATGTTAGCCCATCTGCTAGGTGTGAGGTGATACCTCAGAGTTGTTTTGATTTGCATCTCTCTAATTATCAGAGATTTAGAGCACTTTTTCATGTGCTTAGTAATACTTTTGATTTCTTTGGCTGAAAACTGCCTATTCATGTCCCTTGCCCATTTATCAATTGGAGAATGGCTTGATTTTTTTGTACAATTGATTTAGCTCTTTATAAATTTGAGTAATTAGACTTTTGTCAGAGGTTTTTATCATGAAGATTGTTTCCCAATTTGTTGCTTCCCTTCTAACTTTGGTTACATTGGTTTTGTTTATACAAAAACTTTTTAATTTGATGTAATACAAATTATTTATTTTACATTTTGTGACTCTTTCTATGTCTTGCTTGGTTTTAAAGTCTTTCACTTCACCAAAGGTCTGACATATATACTATTCTGTGTTCACCTAATTTACTTATAGTTTCCTTCTTTATATTCAAGTCATTCGTCCATTCTGAGTTTATCTTGGTGTAGGGTGTGAGGTGTTGATCCAAACCTAATATCTCCCATACTGTCTTCCAGTTTTCACTGCAGTTTTCGTCAAATACTGTATTTTTGTCTCAAAAGCTGGGGTCTTTCAGTTTGTCATAGACTATCTTGCTGAGATCATTTACCCCAAGTCTATTCCACTGATCCTCCTTTCTGTCTCTTAACCAGTGCCAAATTGTTTTGACAACCACTGCTTTATAGTATATTTTGAAATCTGGGACTGCAAGGCCCCCGTCCTTTGTATTTTTTCAATTATTTCCCTGGATATTTTTGAACCTTTGTTCTTCCAAATGAACTTTATGTTTTTTTTTCTAGTTCTATAAAAAAATTTGGAAGTTTAATGGGTATGGCACTAAATAGAGAGATACGTTTGGGTAGGATGTTCATTTTTATTATATTGGCTTGTCCTACCCATGAGCAGCTAATGTTTTTCCAATTGCTCAAGTCTAGTTTTAGTTGTGTAGAGAGTGTTTTGTAGTTGTGTTCATATAGTTCCTGTGTTTGTCTTGAGAGATAGATTCCTAAGTATTTTATTTTGTCTAAGGTGATTTGAATGGGATTTCTCTTTCTAATTCTTGCTGCTGAGCAGTATTGGAAATGTATAGAAATGCTGATGAATTATGCCGGTTTATTTTGTATTCTGCAACTCTGCTAAAGTTGTTGATTATTTTGGCTAGCTTTTTGGTTGATTCTCTAGTATTCTTTAGGTAGACCATCATGTCATCTGCAAAGAGTGATAATTTTGTCTCCTCATTGTCTATTTTAATGCCTTCGATTTCTTTTTCTTCTCTAATTGCTACTGCTAGTGTTTCCAGTACAATGTTAAATAATAGAGGTGATAATGGGCATCCTTGTTTCACTCCTGATCTTATTGGGAATGCAACTAGTTTATCCCCATTGCAGATGATTTGTATTGCCTTATGATCTGAAAAGGTTGCATTTATTATTTCTGCTTTTCTGCATTTGTATGCCATGTTTCTGTGACCTACTGTATGGTCAATGTTTGTGAATGTGCCATGTGGTGCTGAGAAGAAGGTGTATTTCTTTTTGCCCCTATTTATTTTTCTCCATATGTCTATTAACTCTAATTGTTCTAAGATTTCATTCACCTCTTTTACCTCTTTCTTATTTATTTTTTGGTTTGATTTATCTAAATTTGATAGTGGTTGGTTCAAGTCTCCCACTAATATGGTTTTACTGTCTATTTCCTCCTTCAATTCTCCTACTTTCTCCATTAGAAATTTGGATGTTATACCATTTGGTGCATGCATATTGATTAGTGATATTTCCTCATTGTCTATACTCCCTTTTAACAGAATATATTTACCTTCCCTATCCTTTTTAATCACGTCTATTTTTGCTTTGGCTTTGTCAGATATCATGATTACCACTCCTGCCTTCTTTCTGTCAGTTGAGGCCCAGAAGGTCTTACTCCATCCTTTAATTCTGACCTTGTGTGTGTCAACCCGCCTCATGTGTGTTTCTTGAAGACAACATATGGTAGGGTTTTGGATTCTAATCCACTCTGCTATTCGTCTATGTTTTATGGGTGAGTTCATCCCATTCACATACAAAGTTATGATTGTCACTTGTGGATTCCCTGGCATTTTCATATCCTCCCCTAATTCTGACCTTTCTCCTTTTGCTGTAACCTTTTGAACCTGTGATTTACTTTAAATCAGTCCACCTATTCCCCTCCCTTTATAGCATTCCCTTTCTATCCCCTCCCTTTTTGTTCCCTTCTTGTTTGTTTGTTAGTTTGGGTTTTTTTTTGTTGTTGTTGTTTGTTTGTTTTTTAGGGTCTGTTAACTTCCCTACCCCTCTCCTTCCCTCCCTTTTTATGCTCCTTCCACACTCCCCCTCCTTAATTTCCCCTTCTCTTTTACACTGTTGCATAAGATAGAATTCAAGATGCCAATGGATCTAGATGTTCTTCCCTCTCAGAGTTGATTTCACTGAGAGTAAAGTTTAAGTAATACCAATTAGCACTCTCTTCCTCTCTTTCTTATAGGAAAATTCTTTCTCTCCTCTTCCCATGAATATCTTTGATTGAGAAAGATTATTCTATTTAGATTTTTTCTATTTCTTGACATTTATCTTAGTACCATCAATAATTCCCCCCTTTTCCTTTCTTCCCCCCCTTTCTCCATATCGTCTTAATACCCCAATCTTTCCCTATGTCTGATTCTTCTAATTACTCTAATAATGCATACAATTTTTGAGTTACACATTACATTTTCCATTTCCTTCATATTTACCTTTTCTTGTTTCTCTTGCTCTTTGTGTTTGTATGTCAAACTTTCCACTGAGTTCTGGTCTTTTCTTTACAAATACTTGGAAATCTTCTATTTTGTTCAATGCCCATACTTTCCCCTGGAAGTATATAGTCAGTTTTGATGGATAAGTGATTCTTGGTTGAAGACCCAGTTCTCTTGCTTTTCTGAATATCATGTTCCAGGCCTTGTGGTCATTCAGTGTGGAAGTTGCGCAGTCTTGTGTACCCCTAATTGGCATTCCTTTGTATCTAAATTGTCTTTTTCTGTCTTCTTGTAAGATTTGTATCTAAATTGTCTTTTTCTTTCTTCTTGTAAGATTTTTTCTTTTGCTTGAAAGCTTTGGAATTTGGCAATTAGATTCCTGGGAGTTGTCTTTTGGGGATTTAGTGTAGAGGGTGTTCCTTGAACTCTTCATGTCTATTGTGCCACCTTTTTCTAGAACCTCAGGGCAGTTTTCTTGGATGATATCTTGTAATATGATAACAAGATTTCTCTTTATTTCTGGCTTCTCTGGTAAACCAATGATTCTCAGATTGCCTCTCCTTCCTCTATTTTCCAGGTCCGTTACCTTGTTAGTGAGATATTTTATGTTATCTTCTAATTTCTTAGTCTTTTGACTTTGCTTTGTTAATTCTTGCTCTTTTCCAAGATCATTGTCCTCCAGTTGTCTGATTCTGACCTTTAAAGATTGGTTTTCCTTTTCAGTTTGGCCTGCCCTGATTTTGGAGGCTACCAACTGTTTCTCTAATTGAGTGTTTTGTTCCCTCAGATTGCTGAATTCCTTTTGCATTATTTCCCAATTTTCCTGCCAGAAGGCTTCCATCTTTTTGATAACTTCCAATTTAAATTCTTCAAAAGCTTATATACAATTTCCATTTCTTTTGGAAGGTTTTGGAGCATTTGTTTGTGTTTCCTCTTCTACTATTAACTCTGTATTCTGCATTTTCCCTCCATAAAATGTATCCAAAATCACCCCTTCTTCTTTGCTTTTCTTGGTGTTGGGGTGTTGTGATTCCCGGGCACTGTTTGCCATCTCTATGGTTTTTTCTCCCCTTTCCAGTCAGAAATCTGAGTGAGGAGGTCTTGCTCTCAGTGTATAGGTCTAATTATTAAGGCTTTACCTTGGGCAAATTCTCCATTCTCCACAGCTGTGCTATCTTCCCGGGGGAGCCCAGGGTCTGCTCTCCCCTGTCTGCCGGCATTTCGGGTGTTATTGCTCTCAGGGGTAGGTCTTTAATGGTCTTAGTTAAATCCGAAGACCTGTAGGGGCCCCTTGCTCACTTCAGGGGATCCCTTTGCACACTCGTTGATTATAGCTTGCTAGTTGTGGGTGCCCAGATCTGAGCTCCCCTTGCCCGCTTGCCAGGGTTTTGGGTGTTACTACTCACAGGGGTAGGTCCTTGGTGGTCTTAGTCAGCTCCCCAGATGTGGGGCTGTCCATTGCTCAGTCCTGGGGTACCCCTCCCTCACTTGTTGATTCTGGCCAGCACTGACTTTAACTCAGGCTCATAGGTAGGTGTGGTTGGGGAGGGGGGATCAGAAGCTTGGTTGGGAGCTTTTTCATTCCCTTATATTGTGGAAATGCCTGAATCCCATGTGCCTTCAGTTCTGCACCTTAGTGTGGAGTCCCTCTGTTCTTATGAGGATTTTTTTTTTGTTTTTTGGGGGGACATCTTTTGAGGTCATCTGTATCTTTGGGTCTGAGGAGGGGAAGCAAGCTGCATCTAATCTGCAGCCATGCTTACCCAGAAGTCCACTGGAACCCTTTTCTTAATTGGATTTGTGTGCCTATTTTTCCAATTGACTATTTTTGCTTTTTTAAGCTATTATTGTTTTGCATTATTTTTTTTCTTTTCCCAATTTCCCCTGATGGTTCTATGCTTTTTTTCTTTGCAACTATAAAATTTTCAAGAGTTAAATGTTTCTTTTACTGTTGGCTCATATTGCTGGCTTTTCCCCCCTTCCTGTGGACTAGAAATTCTTAAAGCTGTTTGCTGAATCTTTCTCCTCTGCTAGTTTGCAGGATTAGGCCCTCTGAGCTATTTTGCCCTGGGACTTACTCTTCATCCCAGCCATAGAGGCTTGAAAGGATCCATTGTGATGGACTTCTGGACTTCAATGTTGGCTGGTTCCATGAGCTGGGACTTCAAGGGGGTGGGTTTGAAGTGCTCTTTTGCTCTTTTGTTGGTATAGCCCCTATTCTGTGATCCTGAAGTTAGCGTTTGCCCAGTCATAGAACCTAGAAGAGTAGGTGGGTGGATGGTCGGCCAGTATTTCTTTGTGTGCAGTTTTGCTTTCAGTTTACCATCATGGCATGAAAATCAACTCTCTCTGGCTACTTTTCAAGTTGTGTTCATCAATAGAGCCCATCACGCCTTCTTACTGTTCATTTTTGAATCCTGTCCCTTTGAAGTGGTTTTTAAAGATTGATTTAGAATGTTTGTCAAAGTGGTTTAGGCTTTTGCTGCTACTAAGCCTCCATGTTAACTCTACCCCTCATACAGAAAGACTTTTTTGACAGATTTTGATTATGTCTAAAGTATAATTACAATTCATTCAAAATAATCAATTCAGTTGTATATTCATGAAAAAATAGTCATATATCTATAAATCACATAAAGTAGCCTAATGAAAGTGTTTACTTGATTTATTGAATATATTCTCATTTCACATGTTTTATTCCAATTCAATTTAATTTATTCTCCTTTAAAAGGAACCTTTGTTGAAATTGAACTAACAGATCTGAACTTAATAAGAATAATGACATGGACTAACAAGCTGTTGACAAGAGAAATGAAAATATAGTTTGCTCAACTGGAAAGTTAGAACCAAGTAGAGAAAGAGAGGAAGAGATAGGTATTATAAGGGTGCTTGTCATGGGATATATCATAAAGGAAGCATGAATCTATATGACTATGGCAGATCAAATAGAGAAGATAAAAATGAAAATATCTTATGAGTTAAAAACTGCATTACTTCTTTTTTTGGCAAAGTTCTTCATTTAACAAGATAGAAAAATGAAGGCTTAAGTCATATAGTGACTATAAAAAGAGGAAAAAGAAGAGCCAGAATTTGAACCTACATCATTTCATTTCAGATATATAATTCTTTCCATTATAACAGAATGCTATTTCTCTGGTCCATTCATTACTCTTCTTTTATTCAGAGAATAGTTTTTGTTTTCATTTTTAAATCTCAAAAGCTTTTGGGGACAAAGTCCACAGAGGACATGTTTTTTTCCCTCTGGAACATCAGTATTCTGGTGTTCATGACTAATGAAATGCTACATGTATATAAGGTTATGTTAGGCTATAGAATATAGACAACATTTTTAAATACAAAATTGAGATTTCATTCTTTGGGGATGGCTGTAATTTAAGGAATGATTAAAGAAACAATACAGGTTCCATAAATTTAACCTAATTGGAGGCTGAATGGACAGATTCTGTAAAAGTGTCTATTAACATCTAAACTATTGTAGCTTTTAATAAATTTGATGAAAGAAAAAATCTCTGGATGTATTTGAAATTGGGTAAAGCCTTTAATCCCTTTTAGTTAAAGTAAAGCTAAAGACATGAAGATACACCTATGATATTACAAGGCTTTAGGGGAATGCTAAGAATTATATGTTATCTAAAATATGCATGAAACCTAGTGATGTGAATTTAGTGGCTCCACCTGAAATTCGTTACTCTGTAAAAAATAGCTTGGAAAAGGTAGTACAGTGTGTGTGCTACTTAATGATTTTTAATGTGACCATTTTTTAAAAGTGTCATGTCCTTGTTAACTCATTGGTATTCATTATAATAGCACTAATCATAATGAATTCATTTGGAATTAATGTGGATGTCACACATACTTTCATAAGAATTTCACCATAATTCAACATTAATTTGATGTTCCATTAAAATAAAGTGTTACTGTTTTAAGTCATTTAATAATACCTTCGTGTAGGGCTGTAAAGATTGAAATGGCCTAGATGCTCTCTAGAGAGGTGAGATAATCTCAGTGGTGACATTGCTCAGCTTCTGCAGGCAGGTTATGAAGGAATTTTCTCAATGAGCTGGCTGCTAAACTTTTTCACTGGGAAGCTATTCTTTCCATCAGCAGGAAAATGAGGACATTGGTAAGCATAGAGCAGCACTTAACTGCTTGCTAGGCATCAGAAAGCCTAGAAATGAAGTGGTTTGAGCTTATGTAATTCGAAAGTGTAAAGGAAGGTAGCATATATTTGTTCTGCAGTTAATTTAGACACTTGTTTCAATTAAAACAAAGTCACCAAAGTAAGGATGATTTTGCTCATATCAGTTTTCAGTAAAGTATTGTCATATGGACATTTATTAAGATCTCCAAATATGCATATATATTACTAATATTTATCTCATTCAGGGAATTTTTAAAACCAAAAAAATTAATGTAGATTCATAAGTTTGGGGTTCTAAGTGTAAAAAAAAACAATTTATGATAAAGGATTGAATTAGAAGAGAATAAAATCTAAGCACAGTCTGTTTCAGGGAAAAGAGGAATAGCTCTGCATCTGAGGTAAAAAATTGACAGATATTTTGAAGGTCCATGTTATGAATATCTCTGAGACTGGAAATTGGCCTTAAGATGATATAAATTAGAAGGAATCAACAATCATCTTATGGGTGGAATATTTTGGAGTTTGGGTGTTAGTCTGATTTTAAAGTTGAAACCAGGGGGCAGCTGGGTGGCTCAGTGGATTGAAAATCAGGCCTAGAAACAGGAGGTCCTAGGTTCAAATCTGGCCTCAGATACTTCCCAGCTGTGTGACCCTGGGCAAGTCACTTGACCCCCATTGCCTAGCCCTTACCACTCTTCTGCCTTGGAGCCAATACACTGGCTCCAAGGCAGCAGGTAAGGGTTTAAAAAATAAATAAATAAAGTTGAAACCATATTTAGACTTTTAACTATGCATCTAAAAGTATTGTAAATAAGATCTAATATAATAGATCATATATTTAAAACAGGTAGAACTTTTCTTTCTTCAATTTTCAGTTCCAATTTCTATACCTCCCTCTAGTTCTCCCCCACTAATTGAGAAGTCAAGTAATATAACATTATTATACATATAAAGTAATATAAAATATATATCAGTATTAGTCATGTTCAAATGAATACAAGAAAAATAAAGTGAGAAAATATACTTGAATCTACTCATGAATACTTCCTATGGAGGTGGATAGCATTTTCTGTCATAATTTGTTTGGAATTATGGTGGATTATTGTATTTATCAGAATAACTAAGTCAATCAATTGTCATGCCAAAACTGTGGTTACTGAGTATAATGTTGTTCTACTTTTCACTTCACTCTGCATCAATTAAAATGCCAACCTATGTTTTTCCAAAATCATCCCTTGTGACATTTTCTTAAAGCACAAAAATATTTAATCACAATGACATTCAACATCTTGTTTATTTCCTAATTGATGGCCATCCCTTTAATATCTGATTCTTTGCCTCCACCAAAAGAGATATTATAAATATTTTTGGACATATGGATTCTATTCCATTTCCTTTGATCTCTTTGGGACATACATAAGTAGTGATATTTCTAGGTCAAAGGAGATACACAGTTTTATAGCCCTTTAGGCATAGGTGCAAATCAATCTCCATAATGGTTTGACAAGCTTTTACTACTTCATCAACAATGCATAAGTGCACATATTTTTCCACATCACCTCCAGTTTTAGACCTTTTCCCTTTCTGTTAAGTTAACCAACATGAGAAATACGAGAAGTTTTCATATTGATTCCTCATTTGCATTTCTCTAATCAGTTGTGATTTAGAAAATATTTTAATGACTGAATTATTTTCATTTCTTCTTAAAACTGCTTGTTCATTTTGCTTAACTAGTCATCATTTGGGGAATGGCTCTTGTTTTTATAAATTTGACTCAACTCCCTATATACTCCCTATATACTTGAGAACTGAGACCTTTATAAAAGATAATTAAATTTCACTTTCTTTATTGTTTTTGTTTGTGCAAAAATATTTTAATTCCTTGTAATTAAATTTATTGTTTTTATATACTGTAATCTTTTCCATCTTCTGTCAGAGAATAAATTTTTATAATTTTTCTCATACTTTTCTAATTCTTTTATGATACTACTCTTTATTATAAATCATGTATCTATTTTGATTTGATTTTGATATATAGGTTAAAATGTTAGTGTGTGAGTAGTTGCTACCACACTACTTCCCAGTTTTCCTAGTAGTATTTGTATTAGTTCTTTTGAATTTAGATATTTGTAATTATCAAGCAACAGATTACTGTGTGCTTTTACTTTTCTTTGTGTACCTCATCCACTACACTAATTGACCCTTTAGTTTCTTATTCAGTGCCAAATTGTTATGATTCTTTGTAGTAGTAGAATATCTGCCTAGAAAGAAAAAAAAACAATAACATAAATAACCATTTAGTGTATTTTCCTCGTTTTATGGCTTTAAAAAATTGCACATAGAAACATTACATATTGTCAAAAGTTACATTATAGACCTATAGAAAAATCTGGAAAAGAACTTAATGTCCAAGAAGTTCAAATATTTCCTTTTGCAGGTAAGGAAAGTGAGGTATTTATGTTAAGTGACTAGTCCATGGTCTCCTAGTTGTTAAACGTCTAAAACCAGAGTAGAAACAAGGCCTGCCCCAAAGTATGTGGATTTGAACTCGTCTCCTAAAGCAAATTCTAGCATGCCTACCTCTGTACCACAAGAGGAGAAATGAGTGATCATATTGTGAGTATCCTGAACACATGCAGAGCTGGTTAGCTTACCTATATATTTATCCTTGGTATGAAAGTTATTATGCCCAGGGATAAAGCAATGAGTCTTATATTCACATTCTTCTATTAGTATTTAAGAAAATTGATAAACATTTTTTAAAAATCCCTTACTTTCTATCTCAGAATTGCCACTATGTATTGATTCTAAGGCTGAAGAGTGGTAAGGGCAAGACAATTGAAGTTAAGAGACTTGCCCAGGATTACATATCTAGTTTGAAGATTGGATTTAGCTATCTCCTGATTGTAACAATGAAGATACTTCACTCTTCCTTTATTGTGATGAGAAACATATGTCAGACAATTATAAACAAAATTGTGAGAACCCCATGACTGGAGCTTCTCACTTCATGATTTAAACCCAGGTGATAGTGTGTATATAAAGAATTTCAAACGTACTGAGTCAACTGAACTTGCTAATGATGGACCATTCCAAGTCCTATTATCTATACCTATGGCTATTAAAATTGGGGAGAGGGACTCATGGATTCATTGTAGCCATGTAAAAAGAGTACCATGTAAAATGAGTAGCCATGTAAAACGAGTACCCTCTGTTGATAATGAATAATTGACTATATTGATTGTATTTAACTATTGATTATGATAAGACTTCCCTATTGATGGATTTGTACTATTTTGTTACACTTCATTTGTGTCATACAGTATTTTATTTTGTTCTTTCTCTCATTTTTTGGATTTGAAGCACATATAATTGTATTGAAAAGATTTTCTTTTACCTATTTTTGATTTTTGCAATAAGCTAAGATATCCATTTGCTTAAGCATATAAATGCATACCCAAAAGCTTTACACTACGGAAACCTGTCATTTATTGATAAATATTATGGTACTATGATTAATGATTGTGTCTGATTTTAGGGATAAAAAAAAGGAGCATAGATTTTATCTACATAGTGCCATAGAAGCACAGATTTAACCTGAAAAGTGCCTAAAGAGCACACAGGTCAAAAAGAAACCAATCTGTGTGGGACTGATGAATTTCTATACCAATATGAAATGACTTGAACCTACTGTGAGACTCAAGGTTGTGGCACTTTACATATGTTAAGACTCAGGATAGATATAATACCAAGCAATGGGCTCTGGAATATCAGTGCCTTTGGAATACACATCTGTTTTAGCTCCATGTCCAATTATAAAAGCTCCTTTTTTTAAACAGGGTTAGCAGAGTGAAACCAGTTGCAGAATGTTGGCATATACTCTATTGTCCACTTGGGAATTACAACAGCCAAGTATTCTCTGCATTCTCATAAGACCTGGGTTTAGTCTACAGTATCCCATTAAATGTCTGTTGATAATAAAGAATTGTCCTCAGGTATGCCTGTTAAATATTTTTCTGTGGGAAGACAAATCTCTTATCAAAGCCATGTGACTAGGGTTCAGTGACATATAGCAAGGTCAAGGAAGAGACAAGTTTTCTCAGTAGTATAGAAGGTTATTTTTTGATTCAAAAAAGGTAAAATCATAAATTATACCTCTTATGAGTCAGTGACCCAGACCCAGTGAATCAGACCCAGTGACCCAGAAAGAGAACAGAATGGAGTCCCCTCTCAGAATTATAGCAAGTCTCGTTTCTCAAAACTTCTGTTTTATACCCCTGACAGAATAACTGCCAAGGTCAATTTGGGTCTAGACTATTGTAAAAGTTAAAATTAAATCTCAACATATAAAATATTATATTTTGGGAGATTTATTAATGATCATTAGAAATCAAGGAATAAAGAGAAAAAAAATAAAGACCATGTGCCCATGGCTGATTAACCATTTCAAATTACCCACTCATCACTGCCATGCTTGCCAAGAGGGACAAAAAGTGGGACCCTCTACATCCCCACATAATATTCCCTCTCCAAAGGAAGTACATAATGACAGAAAGTCAGTGGGCTCCCGGGAAATGAAGTTCTTTTATAGGGTAACAGATTTTTCCATTGTACATTCTGCCTGATGATCAATTTGGAGGGCTAGTCTCCCCAATATGATCATTTAACATAATCAACTTTTAAATTATAGAAATCTGGAAAAGAACAAACCCATGATTGCTAGATGTATTGACAAAAATCCAGTTAGGGGGCTGTCCCCTTCGGCATAAGAGTATGCATACAAAACAAATGTATTCAACCCCACACAGTTCAAATTACCACATCCCAAAGTTCACTCTGGATGTTCTGCTGCAGGCTATGGTCTGTGGAGGCATCTTCATGGTGCCTTTTCCAAAAAGTTCACTTTCTGGATTCAGAGAGGTAGCATATTTCTTATCCTAAAATTGCTCTGAAAAAAGAATTTAATCTTTGTATTTTAGAATAACAATACATTTGTCCCTGAAGAGGGTATTGAAAAACACAGGAATCACTTAGGGATGCATGGCTGAGTTATGAGGTATATGAATCAATTGGCACGAGAAATCAAAAACATCAAATAAAATCCAAATAAAAGAGAAAAGGTAACTTCTAGAGGGAATATAGACTATCAGAAATTTATGTGTAAAAATATTAAGTAAAGGAAAATAAACCTATGACAGGTACTTGAATCAGGGCCCAATTAAAGTAATTTCTGTCCCATAAGTCTGTAGGACAAATACAGTAATATTTCACTTACCCATTTGCAAACAAGACTACAGGGAGTTTCCATACTTTAAGACAGAAAAAAGGACTAGATTTTTGTGTGATGGGGAAGTGTCATTCCCTGGTCTGATTTTTCCTTCACTCTCAGAGATAGGTGGAGCCAGGATGATAGCCAAACTTTGGTACTTCTCTGTGAGTATTTCACAGAGTGTGGATACAAGGCATCCTGTGTTTTAACATATGTCAAGGCACACAACCTCGAGTTTCATACTAGGTACAAGTCCTTTCATATTTGCTTAGAAGTTCATCAGTCCTACATGGATTAATTTGGTCCTTTTTATCCTTGTACTCCTCCACATTATATAGTTTATCTTTGTGCTTCTTTGGCACTGTGCAGTGGCTCTTTTTATATTCACTTTTCCTGGAATCAGACAATAATTAAGCAAAGACCCATTTTTTTAAACAATCAGTGGCATCATTTTTATAGTCTAAAACTTTTTGTGTATGCATTAACATTAGAGCAGATGTATTAAACTTATATTATGGCAAGATAAAAAATTAAAGAAAATCTCAATACTGGTGACATGTGCTTCAAATACAAAAGGGAGAGAAAAATAAAACTAAAATAGTATTTTGTGCATGCAAGCAAAAAGGATAATACAAGTTTTAAAAATCAAAAATATATAGCTTACAATCATTGACATGCTGTGTCAGCGAAGGAAAGGTAGAATACAAAGATTTTTCACCCCCAAAATGAGATCCATGTCCTTTTAAAACTTGGCCATGATCCTCTAACAATTTTTTTAAATAAAAAACAGTAGTACAGCCTGTAATATACATTCATAAAATATCAAAATCCCCAAAGTTATAATAGCCCATTTAATGACAATAGCAAACAAACTCACTATCATATTTTACATGAATATTTGTCACAATTTTTTACAGATGTAGCAAATCTTTCAATATTTCTTTTCATAAAACAATGGAGTCTGAAAGGGCTTAAAATTTTCATCTCCAGTCTCCTTAAAGTTCCATTCTCTATCCATTCAGATACCTTTTGTCAGGGCTCTGATATTTCCCATAGCGAGGGAGAACATGGGTTTGGGGAATCTCAAACTGGATAAATCTTAGAGACTGGGCAGGCCCAAATGGCAAAGGGAGGTAGGGAGATGAATTTCTCCCTTAAATCTCAGGCAAGAGAATTGAAAGATCAGTGGTAGAAAGGGAAAAAACAACATCCTGAAAACAAAAGCTGTTTGAAGTAGGTAATGCACCGCTGTTTAAAGAGTGTGCCATGCTTGTAATTTACTTTCTGTTTGGAAGAGTAACTTCCTTCTTTCCTTCCTCTTCCCCCCTGAGGTAAAATGCTAGGGAGCAGTTTATTTCCCCAGCCACATGGAGAGGGATGTAAGAGGTTAATCATTGCCTACGGAAAATTCACCCCAATTTTTACTAGTTGCCCAGCGAGTGGCTCTGGGACCGGGTTGGGGCTGGGGCTGAGGCTGAGGCTGCAGCTGGAGCAGGAGTAGGAGGAGGAGGAGCGACTGGGATCAAGAAGATCAGGAGCTGGAATGAGTGGAATCAGGGGCAGCAATGCCAGAGACATCATTGAGGAACTGAGGAACAGGGGCTCAAGCAGATGGGCAAGAGAAGCAGCTTATCTCCTTATCACCAAGAGTCCCCCAGGTCAAAATAGCCCAGCTGGTAGGGATAACAACTGTGGCAAAAGTAGGGAAAGAAAAAGGCAGCAGCTCCAAAGAGAGTTCAGAGTTTGTGAGGGTGGGTGGGTGGAGTGCCCAAAAAGTCTTGGCAGGAGATACATGGCTTAAAAAATTTATCTAGGCTATCATAAAAAACTGAGAGTTTCTTTTTGTGGTTTCCATCAATGTAAAAGTTAAAATTAAATCTCAATATATAAAATAGTTCTTTCTGGTTTTGCCCAGTAGTATATCATGTCCTGTAGTGTAACATGCTACTTTAATTCATATATAAGGTAATTTTCTAGGACATGAATAATTAAATAACTAGTCCATGCTCAGCTTTGTATGTGAGAGGCAGGTCATATATGAATGAAATCTTCCAAACTCTGAAGTAGCCCATTTATACACTATATCATGTTGTTTTGCAATAGAATCTTAGTCTTTATGATAAATATTGATATTTATTATGATACTATGTTAGTCATTATTTTCAACTGATACAGAACAATCCATTGGAAGTTAGATGATTTCTGTTCATATGTATGAATAGCAGGAATTATGCAATAATTATCTTCTTTTTTTTAATTTTATAGTATTTTATTTGATCATTTCCATGCATTTTTCATTAAAGACAAAGATCATTTTCTTTTCCTCCCTCCCATCCCCCGTGGCCGACGTGTGATTCCACTGGTATCATATGTGTTCTTGACTCGAACCCATTGCCATGTTGTTAGTATTTGCATCAGAGTGTTCACTCAGAGTCTTTCCTCTGTCATGTTCCCTCAGCCATTGTAGTCAGGCAGTTGCTTTTCCTCGGTGTTTCTACTCCCTCAGTTTGTCCTCTGCTTATGGATAAAACCATCAAAACCAATGTAACTAAAATCAGAAGGAAAACAACAAATTGGGAAAAAATCTTCATAAAAACCTCTGACAAAGGTTTAATTACTCAAATTTATAAAGAGCTAAATCAATTGTACAAAAAATCAAGCCATTCCCCAATTGATAAATGGGCAAGGGACATGGATAGGCAGTTTTCAGATAAAGAAATCAAAACTATCAATAATTATCTTCTAAAGAATATTTATTTTTGGTGGGGTACCAAGTGAGAGAAGTACTAAACTTATTGACAGTTTCTATGTATATATGTATATGTGAATGCTGTGTATGTATTTAAAGAACATAAAGTCAAGAAAATCATTCTGCAGATAATTGTATCTTTTTAGGAATATTACTGAAAATTTTCAGGATTTTTTCCTTTATAGTAAACAATTAACTTAAGTGCCCTTTTTGGTTTGGAAACCTTTCTCTCCTGTCCTTTATAATTCTGGATTTCTGGAGCAGAGTTGAAAATGTCAGGACTGATTATCATTTTAATCCATTGCTTTGACTATCTCTATAGAGTGAGAGAATGCATTTAGTGGGGGTAAAAGTCTACATTTCATTGGATTCTTTGTACTACTCTGCCTGGTAAAGAGCTGATTTATGCCTCTATTAAAAGAAGTATCTATCTCTAACCATGATTAAGGCCTGTCTTTTATTTCAAAGTGTTGGTTCGTTTTTTGTATGTATCCAGTTTTTTTTCATTCTTAGTTTCATATAGAAAGCATTACGTGCACTTGATGTGGGGAGTGAGACAGACTGGGTGGGGAGGACAGCAAGACAAATAACTACAAAAACTACCATATGTAACAGACTCAGGAGAAATTCACTTTGAGAGCTACCAGAATATTTGACAATATTATTTCTCACTATGCTCACTTCTAAAGCAGTTTCCTATGACCTTGTACACATTTTAAATGGAATTTCTGTTCACATTCACCTCTGAAAGAGACAAACACTTATTGAGCCATTACTGTGTATTGCACTTGTAATGGAGAGTCAAAGGCCAACATCACACTTCAGCATTTCTGCTACCTCACAATTCACTATTAAGTAAACACAACACTCATTGATGTGAGCCTTGCCACACAATTAAAATAAATAATTCCATTTTAACATAGCTTATTTAAACTAGATGTAATAAGATTCTCTCAAAAATGGGAAAAGATAAGACAAATTAATTGGAAAAAGTTTGCTACTTTACTTTTTAAGGAATAAATGTATTAACTTTCCTTTAGAGTCAAAATTGTGATGTGAGCTACCAAAGCAAGAGTAAAGGTTTTTCTGAGAAGATGATTATGAGCCACAAAGATAATTATTTCTCATAGCTTTTTTTGAGACAGAAGCAGATACTCTTAAAAAAGAAACCCTAACATTCCACCATAGAATCAATATTATGTAGATTTCCAGGCAGAAGAGTGGCAAGGGCTAAGCAATAAGGGTTAAGTGACTTGTCCAGGGTCACACAGCTAGAAAGTGTCAAAGGCTGAATTTGAATCTAAGACCCTTTATCTCTAGCCCTGACTCTCAATTCACTGAGCTACTCAGCTACCCCACAGAAGCAGATAATCAAACAAATATGAAAATATTATTTAATGAAGATTCTTTGTTTTTCTGTATGACAATAAGTATGAACTTTTAATCCCATAAAGTTAGTGGGAATTGCAGTGTTAATGTGTATGTATTTGTGTGTGTGTCTATGGGAGATATAATGCAGACATATAGATAAAGTGTAGATATATTTAATGTATATATTAATTGATATTCATCAATTTCAAAATGATTTTTAAATCATTGCTATAAAGGAAATATTTTCCATTTGTACTGAACATGGGCAAAAAGTATACATTAAATGAAACTGAACACTGGTCTGTGCTCTGACATCTAAACAACATTTAAACATTAGATTATCTAATCAAAAACCTGAGAAGTGGCAATTTTATGTGGCTACCATCATATTAACTTTGTCACACAGCAATCAAAAGATTGGCCCAACACACTGACCCATGGATAATCAGCCACAAAAGTGACTACTTTAAGATATAAAATATGATTTCTGTACTGTCACTATGCTGTCACAACTGTTTCAGAGCCAGTTGTAGAATCTGTCCATATCTGTGTCCTTCCATATCATTGAACTAGCTTGCACCTTCATTGACTAGTGCTCCTTCAGGAGATTTTAACAGTATTTCTGTGAGTTGAATTGATATAATTATATCTTATGAAGCAGGAGGACCTTTGAATCATTTTGCAATGGAAACATTAAACTCTAATTATGAAATGGACAATTGTTAAATAGTTAAATGGGAATGTGAATATTATTAAACCAATGTTCATCAAAAGGGGAAAAAGTGTATCTCTTTCAGAAAAATGGGGGGGTAGTTATCCCCAATGATTAGCCTTTTTCTTTGTCCTAATTTCAAAAAAGATTATTATAATGTTTTATATCTTATCAAATCCACAAGGACTTATTAAGCAACTACTACATGATAGGCACTGAAATAATGGTTGATGATATAAAAAAAAAGCACAAAAAAGTACTTGCTATCAAGGAACTCACAAGCTAATGGGGGAGATAACATGCAAATAAGTAGGAACAAAGAGGCTATGTAAGTGATAAATGGGAAATAACTGAAGGAAGAGACTAGAAATTAAGAGGGTTGGTAAAGACTTATTGTAGAATATGAGGTTGTAGCTGAAATTTGAAAGAATCCAAGGAAGCTAAGAGGCAGATAAGAAAGAATATTCTGTGAATAGGAGATAGGTTGTGATAGGTTGAGAGATGAGGTAGACTGTTAAGGGAAAATCAAGAAATTGTCACTGAAAAAAAATATGTGGAAGTTGTAAGGTATAAGAGACATAAAATGTAGGGGAAAAGGTTATTTTATAAATAAATGTATGCAAAAATTAATTCTATATTTAACCCTGAAGGTGGTGAGAGCTATTATAATTCACTGATTGGAAAGGTGATACAACTGAAACTTGCACTTCAGAAAATCACTTTGGTAGCTATATGGAAAATAAACTGAAATGAAGTGTGTGGAGAATCCTACATGCCAAATTGAGGAATCTGGGTACCATCCACTAGAAAATTACAAGATGTAAGTATTGAAATAATGCATCGTATTTTACATAGATTGATGTCGTGAGAAATAGATTAAAATGGGATAAGACTGGGAGTAACTCAAGTTAGAAGGTAATAAAAGAATTGTAGCAACCGAGGTTAGCACTTTAATAGCATCAAAGTAAAGGGTTTTAAATAGCTCAGGAAAAATACTAACACTTCCATTAGCCTTATTTTTTCTTTTTCAATTTAATTTTTTATAAAGATTATTTTACCAATTACATGTAATAACAATTTTCCACTGAAGTCTTCTGAAGTTATATGATTCAAATTGTCTCCCTCCCTCCTTCCCTTTTCTCTTCCTCAGAAATGGTAAGCAATTTGATCTGGGTTATATGTGTATTATCATGTAAGACACATTTCCATATTGTTCATTTCTGTAAAAGAATAATCAGATAAAATCAACAACCCAAAATAAAAACTCAAATAAACTTTAAAAAATAGTATGTTTTGATCTGCATTCTGATTCCAATTGTTTCTCTAGAGGTGGACAGCATTCTTTGTCATAAGTCCATCAGAATTGTTCTGCAAAAAGAAAGTGATAAACGTTGGAGGGGATGTGGCAAAATTGAGACACTAATACACTGCTGATGGAATTGTGAATTGGTCCAACCATTCTGGAGGGAAATTTAGAATTATGCCCAAAGGGCTTTCAAAGAATGCCTGCCCTTTAACCCAGCCATGTTATTGTTGAGTTTGTACCCTAAAGAGATAATAAGGGAAAAAAAAATTTGTACAAAAACATTTATAGCCCTGCTCTTTGTGGTGGCAAGAAATTAGAAAATAATGAGGTGTCCATACATTGAAAGGAGTAACAAACTAGAACGATTCCATGTGAACTGGAATGACCTCCAAGAATTGGTGGAGTAGCAAAAGGAACAGAACCAGGAGAACATTATACACGGAGACTGATACATTATGGTACAATTGAATATAATAGACTTTTCTATTAGCTGCAATGCAGTAGGACAATCCAGAGGAATTTATGAGAAAGAAAGCTATCCACATCCAGAGAAAGAACTGTGGAAACAAAAATGCAGAAAAAAAAATATGATTGATCATGTAGTTTGATACGGATCTGATTAGGGTTTTGATGTTAAGAGATCCCTCTACTGCAAATATGAAATAGTTTTTGAACAATGATACATGTATAACCCAGTGGAACTGCTTGGAAATAGTTTTTGAACAATGATACATGTATAACCCAGTGGAACTGCTTAGTCAGCTTTAGGAGGGGGGTGAGGGAAGAGCTGGGGATGGAGGTTGGGTGGGAAATCATGAATCATGTAACCATGGAGGGAAAAAAAAAAGCATTGTCCTACAACATTGTATTTCTGAGAAGTCTTTTACAATCAATAATTCCAAAATATTGCTGTTACTGTGTACAGTGTCCTCATGGTTCTGCTTGTTTCAGTCTGTATCAATTCAGTTATGTCTTTCCAGCTTTTTCTGAATTCATTCTGTTCATAGTTTGTCATAGCACAATAGTATTCTATCATCATCATATTCCATAATTTGATTAGTCATTCCCCAATTGATGGACTTTACCTTAATTTCCAGATATTTGCCACAACCAAAAATGCTGCTACAAATATTTTTATACAAGTAGGTCTTTTCCTACTTTTAAAAATCTCTTTAGGATACAAATCTAATAATGAATTAGTGGATCCAAGAGTCTGCACTGTTTTTTAGCCCATTGGGAATGATTCCATATTGCCCTCCAGAATAATTGGATCAGTTCACAACTCTACCAAAAATTCATTAGCATTCCAATTTTGCCACATCTGCTCCAACATTTATAACTTTTCTTTCTTGTCATATTGTCCAATCTGATAGGTGTGAGGGTGGTGCTTCAGAGTAATTTTAATTTGCATTGCTCTAATAAAGAGTGCTTTAGAATATTTTAATATGATTATTGAAAGTTTTCATTTCTTCACCTAAAACTATTTATTCATATTTTTTCTTACCAATTCTCAGTTGGAGAATGGCTTGTATTCTTATAAATTTGCTTATTTATTTATATATTTGAGAAAAGAGGCCTTTGTCAAAAAATCTGCTATATTTTTCACCAGTTTGTTGTTTTCCTTTTAATCTTGGTTACATTGGATTTATTTGTACAAAAACCTATTTAATGAAATATAGTCAAAATTACTCATTTTACATATTGCAATGTTCTCTATCTCCTGTTTGGTCATAAATTCTTCCCTCCTTCATAAACCTGACAGGTAAAATATTCTACTTTCCATTAATTTACTTATGGTATCCCTCTTTATGTCAAAATTATATATATATATATATATATATATATATATATATATATATGTTTACCTTATAGAGTGTGAGATACTGGTCTATATATAGTTTCTGCCATACTGTTTTCCAGTTTTCCCAGGAGTTTTTGTCTAATGGTGAGTTCTTATCCCCAAAAGTTGGATCTTTGTGTTTATCAAACATTAGTTTGCTGAAGTCATTTAACCCTAATCAACTCATTGATTCACCATTCTATTTCTTAGGCAGTATCATATTGTTTGAATGATTACTGATTTATAGTACAATTTGATACCTACAAATTCTAAGCCTCCATCTTTCATACTTTCCCCATTAATTCCCCTGATATTTTTGATCTTTTGTTCTTTCAGATGAATTTTGTTTTTTTTTTCTAGTCTTAGAAAATAATTTTGGTAGTTTGATTGGTATGGCACCAAATAAGTAAATTAAATTAGTAGAATTGTCATTTTTATTATGTTTTCTTGGCCTAGCCATGAACAAATGATTCTTTTTCCAATTCTTTAGATTTGACTTTATTTGTATGAAATTGTTTTGTAATTGTGTTGTAAAATTGCTGTTTGTCTCAGCAAATATAATCCCAAGTATTTTATATTGTTTATAGTTATTTTAAATGGAATTTCTCTTTTTATCTTTTGCTATTGGACTTCATTGCTAATACATAGAAATGCTGATAATTTATGTGAGGTTGTTTTGCATTCTTCAACTTTATTAAATTTCTAATTATCTAAAGTGTTTTTTTTAGTTGAGACTAGTTATTCCATCATATCATCTAATCATTGTGATAGTTTAGATTCCTCTTTACCTACTTTAACTCCTTCAATTTCATTTTCCTCTTATTGCTAAAGCTATCATTTCTAGAACAATGTAATAGTTGTGATAATTGGTATCCTTGCTTCATTTTTGATCTTACTAGAAAGGCTTTCAAACGTATCCCTATTGATGATACTTGCTTAATGGTTTTAGGTAGATATGGCATCATTTTAAGGAAAGACCCAGTTGTTTTTGTGCTTTCTAGTGTTTTCAGTAGGACTGGGTGTTGCATTTTGTCAAAGGATTTTTTTCTGCAACTATTGAGATAATAGTGCTTTCTGTTAGTTTGTTTATCAATATGGTCAATTATGCTGATGTTTTCCCTAATATTGAACTAGTTCTGTATTGCTGTTATAAATCCCACCTGGTCATAGTGAATGATCCTTGTGATATATTGCTATAATCTTTTTGCTCTTATTTCATGTAAGATTTTTGCATCAATATTCATTAATGAAATTGATCTGTAATTTTCTTTCCCTGTTTTTGGGTTCCTGGCTTAGGTATCAACACTATCATATGTATCATGAAAAGAATTTGGTAGGATTTATTTTTTTGCCTATTTTTCCATATGGACTTTATAGTACGGTGATTAATCATTCTTTAAATATTTGACAGAATTCTTGTGAATCCTTCTGGCAGTGGGAATTTTTTCTCAGGGAATTCTTTGATTGTTCAATTTCTACTTTTAGATTATAAAAATTAGATTTTCTAATTCCTTTTTTAATCTGTGCAATTTATATTTTTGTAAATATTCATCCATTTCACCTAGATTATTTAATTTAGTGGCATAATTGGGCAAAATAGTTCCTAATGATTGGTTTAATTTCCTTTTCATTGGTGCTGAATTCATCCTTTTCATTTTTGATACTAGTAATTTGATTTTCATCTGTCCTTTTTTAAATGAAATCATCCAATACTCTATTTTATTTTTAATAACCTCTTCTCATTTATCAGATGATTGATTCTCTTACTTTTAATTTTATTAATGTCTCCTTTGATTTGTAGGATTTCCAATTTAGTCTTTAATTGAGGATTTAAAATTTGTTCTTTTTCCTAGTTTTTTTTTTTAATTGCATGGCCAATTCATTGATCTGCTTTTTCTCTATTTTATTGATGCAAGTGTTCAGTGTTACAACATTTCCCCTAAGTGTTCCTTTGGTTGTTTCCCATAAATTTTGACATATTTTCTCCTAATGATCATTTTCTTTAATGAAATTAATGATTTTTAAATATAATTTGTTTTTTATCAACCCCTTTATAAAGAATTAGATTATTTTGTTTCTAAATAACTTTATCTTTCCATGGATGCTTATTGATTATAATTTTTATTATAATATGATCTGAAAAGGATACACTTATTATTCCTGCTTTTATATATTTTTGTTAAGTATTTATGCCCTCATCCATGGATAATTTTGCGTGTATACCATGTACTGCTGAAAAGAAGGTATATTCCTTTTAATCCTCCTTCAATTTTCTTCAGAGATCTATTAAATCAAACTTTTCTAAAATTTTTTCACTTCCTTTTCTTCTTTCTTGTTTATTTTTTAGTTAAATTTATTTAGTTTTGAGAACAGAAGTTTGAGGTACCCCAATAGTATAATTTTACTATTTCTTCCTGAGGCTCATTTAATTCATCTTTTAAAAATCTGGGTTCTATCTGATGCATTATGGCACAATCAAATGTAATAGACTTTTCTATCTGAAGTAATGCAATGACTCAAGACAATCCATAGGAACTTGTGAGAAAGAACTGTATCCACATCCAGAGAAAGAACTGTAGAACCAGATATGCATTAGAGAAATATATTCTTGATCACATAGTGTGATAGGGATTTGATTAGGGTTTTGATGTTAAAGGATCACTCAACTGCAACTATGAACAATATAGAAATATGTTTTGAACAATAATACATGTATAACTCAGTGGAAATGCTTGTTGGCTTTGTGAGGGGTGGAGGAGAAAGTAGAGGAGAAGGGAGTATCATGTAACTATAGAAAAATACTCTAAATAATTTTTAAAAATCTGGGCTCTATATAATTTGGTACATATTTGTTTAGTATTAATATTACTTCACTGTCTGTGGTGCCTTTTAGTAAGATGTAATTTACTTCCTTATCTCTTTTAATTAGATATATTTTTGTTTTGACTTTGTCTGAGATCATGATTGCTACTCCTGCTTTTTTGCTTTAGATAATGTACAATAAATTCTGCTCCAACTCCTTACCTTTACTCTATGTGTACCACCCTGCCTCAAATGTGTTTCTTGTAAACAACATATAGTAGGATTTTGGTTTTTAATCCACTCTGATATCAAATTCTGTTTTATGGGTGAGTTCATCTCATTTACATTTACAGTTATGATTACCATCTGTGTATTCCCCTGAATCCTATTTCCCCCTTTTGATCCTGCTCTTTTACTCTGTCCCTCCTTATGAATGTTTTGATTTTAATCCCCACCCTAGTTCTTCCTCCCTTTCACACATTCGCCTCCTATTTCTATAAGGTAGGATAGAATTGTATACAATTGTAAACCCCAATGAGTACACTTGTTATTTTCTCTCTCACCCAATTGTGATGAGAATAATGTTTAAATGTTGCCTGTCACCACCCTAAATCTCCCCTCATGTAATAGATATTTTCTTCATATCTTTAGGGAGTATAATTTGCATGATTTTACCCCTCTCTCACTCTCTCAGTGTAATCCTTTTTTTCATTCCTTGTTTTTTTTTTATGCATGTCATCCAAAACAGCCTACTCCCATGCTCTCCATCTATGTTTAGTCCTTCTAAGTGCCCTGATGGTGATAAAAATTTTAAGTCTTTTCATCAGTAATTCTTGGAAATCATATATTTCATTAAATGACCCTTTTACCCTCTGAAAGAATGTAATTAGTTTGGCCAGATTTGTGATTCTTGGTTGTAAATCTAGTTTTTATGTCTCCTGTATATCATATTCCAAGCCTTCTGATTCTTTAATGTGAAAGCTGCTAATTCCTGTTTAATCCTGACTGTGACTCTATAATATTTGAGTTGTTTCTTTTGGGCTGTTTGCAGTATTTTATCTTTAGTCTGGCAGCTATTGAATTTGACTATTACTATTCCTAGAAGTTGTCATTTGGGGATTTATTTCAGAAAATGATCAGTGGATTCTTTCAATGCCTATTTTACCTTCTTTTTCAGGATTATAAGGGCAGTTTGATAATTTTTTGCAATAGATTGTCTAGGCTTTTTTTTAAACATAACTTTCAGGAAATCCAATAATTTTTAGAATATCTCTCCTCAATCTATTTTCCAGGTTAGTTCTTTTTTTAAAAAATATATCATATTATCTTCTATTTTTAAATTATTTTTATTTTTATTTATTATTTCTTGATGTCTCATGAAGCCACTAGTCCAATTTTTAATTTTAGGAAATGATGTTCTTCTATGAGTTTTGTGATAGAGGCTGGCACTAGAGAAAAAGTGCCAGATTGAAGAGTATATGAAATTGATCACCTCAATGGGGAAGGGGCCCCAAGAGTGAATTTCCTGAGGAGAGAAGACTCTGGTGGGGACAGTGGTGAGGGTCTCTCCATCTTGAGACATCGAAGAGAAAAGGTGCAAAAAACTTTCTCCTGAGGGTTACCCATTTTTCCTGCTGGGACTGGAAATCTTTTCCTCCAACACTTCCCAATTGAAAGGACTTTCTTAAGAAAAACCTGAGCTGACTTTACCTCAGCTCCTGTTGCCCAGGGGTGAGTCAACCTGACTTTCTATCAGGAGTCTCAGGCTGCCAAGGCCTGAGTTCCCCCCAAACTTGAGGAGGGAGGAAAAGGGATTAGATAGAGATAGGAACCCCCTTTTCCCACTTTCCTTTTCCCATCCTTCCCTGCCAATTATTCCATTTGTATTACCTGTTTGAGTAAACATTAAAAAGTTATCTGTTTCACAAGTTGAGTGTGAGTGAATGGATCAAAGGGAGATCTTTTGGTCTTGAATGGTGGAGGGGGGACAAGAGGGACAAGAGTGAATTGGGGAGAGCAGCTTTATCTAAGGAGGGAAGGAAGAAGGGGGAAAATCTTCTGTACCCCCTCTTCTCTCTCTGAGCCAACCCGTTACATCTGCTGTCTCCCCCCTGAACCCCGTTTTTTGTGGGAAAGGGGGTTTTTCTCCTCTATTTCCTCCCCTCTCCATACCAAAGGTCCAAGCTTCCCCTCTAGACTACATCCCTTCCTTTTTATAAAATTTTTAAACAGTTTTTAAACTTCTTTATCCATTGGCCAACTTTATTTTCATGTAACTCCTTTCTTCATTGGATTTTTGTGCCTCTTTTTCCATTTGGACAATTCTGTTAGTTAAGCTGTTACTAACTTTTTGCAATACTTTCGTTTCTTTTCTCCATTTCACTTCTACATCTCTTATTTGAGTTTTGAATTCTCTTTTGAGTTGTTCTAGTCTGAAATCAGTTCCTATGGTTAGGTGTTTTGTTTTGTTTTGTTTTGTTTTGTTTTGTTTTGTTTTGTAATGCTCCCTTGGTTCTTTTCATTTCACTGTTCAAATTTTTATATAGATCTTTCTATGTTTTTTTCCAAAGTTAACTTCTTTGTCATTTTTTTTTATGTTGCACTAGTATCCCATCATAATTATTTGGGTATCTCTTCATTTTCTAGTTTATTACCACCACATAAAGAATTGTTACAACTACCTTAGAACATATTGTTAATTCCCCTTTTCTTTGATCACCTTAGAAAATAAACCCAATACCCATATATCTCTAATGGGGATAAGTTAGAAGGCTTCCCTTTAAGATAGGAATTTTAAAAAGCTTTTCCATTATCCCCAATATTATTTAATATTGTATTTGAAATGCTAGAAATAGCAATGAGAAGAAAAAGGAATTGAAGAAATCAAAATGGGCAAGGAGGTAATAAAAATCTATCTTTGGAGATCATATGATTTTATACATATATATATATATACATATATATATATATATAATCCTAGAGATTCAAGTAAAAATTAATTGAAACTATAAATAATTTTAGCCAAGTAGAATAATAAATAAATACATAAATCATCAGTATTTCTACATATCACCAACAATGCCCTCTAAGAAAAGAAAATGAGACATAATCCACTTAAATTGACCATAGATAGAATAAAATACCTAGAAATATTTCTACCAAAACAAATTGAGAAACTATATGAATTTAATTATAAAACATGTGTTACAGAAATAGTCAGATTTAAATTAATTTTTCATGGGTGGGCAGAGCAAAATAATCTACTTATTCAATGCCATCCCAATTAAATTACCCTATAAAACTTTAAGAAACAAAAAAAGTAAATAATTCATTTTGGAACAAGTAAAAAATATTAAAGGAATTGATGAATAAATGTAAAGGAAGGTATTTGAGTAGTACCAGATTTTGAAATAATGAAAAGCAGTTATGATCAAAATTATCTGTTACTGTCTAAGAAATAGATTAGTTGAACAGAAAAGATACATAGCAAACAGTTGTAAAAGATTATAGTAACATTGTGTTTGAGAAAAGTAAAGATCTAAGTTTTTGAAACAAGAATTCATTATTTGGTAAAAAAAATGTTGGGAATACTTGAAGCAATGTGGTAAAGCTAGACAAAGATCAGTATCTTCAAGAAAATTAAAGTTATCCAGGGATCATTTTATGTGAAAATGAGCATGATAAAATACAAAAATCGTTAAGAGCTTACTGGTAGTAGAACTCTTCTCATCCTTTTGTTGACTCTATAAAGAATTAGCACTTTTGAATTATAGAGCTAGAGAAGACTGCTATTGGAACTACTAAGGATGATGAACCATTTCAAAGGATAAATAATTATACAAAGCAGGGCAGCTATTCTCTTTCTAAAGCTGTTCTGTATTTAGAAATGTTTATAAACAGTCATTGCATAATGTTGTAGCTGTTTAGACTTGGGAATAGCCTCTAGGCAAATTGAGCAGTCTCTGCTAATGAATTATACAGTCAAGAATAACAATAAGATTTTGAATTAGAAAAGTACTTTCAGTTCAAGTACTTTCATATGCTTTACATAAACTTGCATATACTGTTTATATATAAATATAGAAACATTAATAAATATGTAAATCTTTCCTGAGGTTGTCTGTCTATACACAGTTAAAAAGATGAATTAGAAGCAATCTTTAGTAACTAATTCACTCTATACTCAGAGCAACCCTATCTTCTTGTGTTCTCTCTCTCTGTATGTGTTTGTCTCTTCACTTCTTGTTTACTCATACACAGACACACAGACATTTATATCCATCTTCTAAAACAACAACAAAATTCCCTAGTATCCTCCAGATCCATCTTTGACTAAAATTTCCAACAGGGGTGGAGAAAAGCATTGAATACATGGAACTAGAGTCAATGGATGGCTGCCAAGTGTTGTAAAGAATCAATAAAAGTGCAGAGGCAGGGAAATGCTATTATTAGAAGAATAGGAGGAGGTTTCTGGTCCCCATATATCTCCTACCATTAGAAATTTAAGTCTTGTTTTGGCTTCACCATTTTCCAGAATTTCCCATATATTCTTCAGATCAATAACCAAAAAATTTACATTTACATTTCTATGGTGCATTAATATTTTCATCACTTTCCTCTAATGTGTAAAAGTACCTAGTGTAAGCAATATTATCTCCATTTTGCAAATGATGAAACTATGTACTTGGAGAAGTTAAAGTACAGACCTAGACTGTGAATAAGGACATATGCTCATTTTCCCATTAAATAAAGGCACCATGGCAGCAAAGAAATGGGCATTACTTAAGGAAAGAGAAAGGAAAGAGAAATCTATGAAATCATGAGAAAAGGTTCAGAAAGGAAGTTGAGAAGTAACCCTTGAAATGATGAAAAGAAGGAAAGAAGAAGAATGGGATACAAACATTACATATAATCAACATCGGAATAGAGCAATGGATTTTAATTTATGTTAACTAACTAAGAAAAAGATAAAAAGTTAGCACACACATTTCTGAGCTATTTACCCTAGGTCACTCCTTCAAACTCAATCTTGATTTCTTCATATTTAAAATGTGGATAAGAAAGATCACCTACCTCAGGTTTGTCACAAGGAGTAAATGAAATAAGGTATATATGCATGTATGTAAGTATGGG
The DNA here is from genome assembly GCF_027887165.1 of Monodelphis domestica. Lineage (NCBI taxonomy): Eukaryota > Metazoa > Chordata > Mammalia > Didelphimorphia > Didelphidae > Monodelphis > Monodelphis domestica. The sequence goes on along the minus strand of NC_077229.1, from coordinate 463,758,698 downwards.
TATTATATATATATATATATATATATAAACATGCATATGTAATAGTTAATATTTACATAGTACTTAAGGGCTTATATAGTAATATATGTATTATGTGTGTGAATATGTATACATATTTCACTTTATTAGCCTTTGAGTACTGTATAATTATTAATTTTTTTGATCAACAGGAATCATGAGCCTACTCCCTATAGAGGATGAGGGTCTTCCAATTAATTTCTTTTTATACAGGAGCATCATTTTATGGCTAATTTTGCATAATTGCATTAATAGCTACAGTCCTGAAATGAAATCAATTTATAAATAATTGCTAAAACTTTCCATTCTCCTTTAGGCTAATAAAAAGAATTTTACTGTGACATAAAGTTATTTAATAAACTAATAAATGTGGGAAACAGAGCTATCTGTAAGTCTTATTTCTTGCAAATCCTATGGTGCATACATTTATCTGCTATAATTGCCATCCTGATATAATTAATATTCCTCTTTATATATTTATCTTTTCAGCATCCACTGGTAATTATCCTTTCTAGTAGAATGTGTTTTCTGCCTGTGGCAATCAATTAAAGAAAGATTTAAAGACTATATGTATATACACACAAACACATACATACACACACACAATATACCATAGAATGTAGAAATGGGCATAGAGAATATGGCTTAAAATATTTAGCAAGCACTATTTCATTAGGCTTCACATCCTGACTAGGTGGTAAGGCAATTCTTACTTTGAAAATGAAAAAATATATCCTGTGACCTAGAGGTTATGTAATCACTGTGCATGCTACAGATGAAATGCACTAAATTCTTTGAACTGCTAAAGTAGATCTTTGTAAAGACTATTTGACATTACTTTGGTTAATTAAACCATGACTCCAAATCTCTGTCATTGAAATAGAATTTGGAGATTAGCAATAATTTCTAGATCCTGAATTCTAACTAAGTTTATTTTCCTTTATCCTTCTCAAACTTTTTTGCCTTGTGCCTTATTATACAATAGCTTCTTGATACCAACACCCTCTCTCATTTAATTTCTAAAAAATAAATTATATCAAATCAGGATATCAGGAAGTATGTAAAGAAATGGATCTCAACTCTTTGAGTCCATTTTTTGTTGTTATTTTATGTTTATTACTTGAGTTAATGCCCTAGAAAATTAGGAATCATTGAGTTCTCTCACATTTTTTGATTGAACTGAAAAGAGATATAAGAGCAGATGTCTGTGTGTAGTCCCCTGCCTTTGAAGCAGATTGAATCTTTCATTATCACCATTTGTAGTCTATTGTGTTCAGCTGGTTTTGCTATAATTTTCTTAGCATCCTTGGAAGCCGTCCTTTATCTCAGATTTGGGTGGGTGGAAATGTGACTAAATAAGCCTTGATATTGCCTGTTCTGTTTCTACTGATTGTGATTTAGCATATCCCAGAAAACTGGCTTTTAAAACAAATCTAAATTTTTGGTATTAATACTCTTCCCAATGAAAAATCTAAGGGTAAATGCGAACTATGAAAGTTGGGCATGTTGAAAATTGAGGAGCCTGCCCTTCACCACTCTTTTATTTACCCTCGCCATAGCAATGAAGAAAGAAAAATCCATAAGGATTGTAGGATTGATGATTACATCTTAGTGCTTGAGATGGTGAATGGAAAAGGGACTTTGGTGGGAAAAAGAACAAGCTAGAACCACAACCATGGAGACAAAGGAAAAGGGTAGAAAATCCATGTCAGATTTAGATTTTAAGCCCCTGCCACACTGTGAAATCAAAAGGCAAGTGATATCTTTTTTTCTCCCCCTTCTTTAATCTCTCCTACTGTTTATGTAGAGGTGAAAGACAAAAAGAAAAACAAAACTAAATCTTTTTCTTTTTTTTTTTGCTATTCCCCTACTGCAGATGATGATTTGTAAAAGTTGTTATGATTCTCTTTTTATGAATGATTTTATTTCCATTGATTGCCAATATATAATTAAGGTCATAATGTCCATAAGGAGTTAGCCATGAAGAAGTTTATATTTTACTGATAATTTTGTTAGGATCCAGTTTCTGGTTGGACATGGAGAGGAGGTATTAAAAGAAATTCTTTTCATTGTCTAGACTCATTTTAGTTTTAGTTCTGTGAATGACACTATAATAAAACTTAACACACTTGAATTTAGAGTGCTCTTAGGTTTATAAATTAATTGATCACTAAACACTAAACACTAAACATTATATAATAGCTCATATGTGCTAAGGCTATTGTGCTAAAGCTACAGATACAAAAAAGAAGCAAAAGACCTAACCTCAAGGAGTTCATGCTGGAGAATACGGGTAAACAAATATAAACAAAGTAAGTTTGACACATGATCAATAGGATATAATTAACAAAAAATAAGGCATAACAATTAGGAGAGCTGGAAAGGACTTCACATAAAAGATGGGATTTTAGTTGAGAATTAAAGTCAGTTAAATCAGTAGGTAGAGTTAAGTAAGGAGAAAATTCCAGACTTGGAACATAGAGAAAATGAGGAGCCAGAGATAAAATAGTTTGTTCATAAAAAAATAAATAAAAAAAAGGTCAGAAGGCAACTATTCAACTATCTTTACATCAAGAAATACCTGGCATTGGCAAAAAATTGGAAAATGAGGGAATGCCTTTCAGTTGAGGAATGGCTGAACAAATTGTGGTATATGTTGGTGATGGAATACTATTGTGCTCAAAGGAATAATAAAGTGAAGGAATTCCATGTGAACTGGAACAACCTCCAGGAATTGATGCAGAGTGAAAGGAGCAGAACCAGAACACTGTACACATAGACTGATACAGTGTGGTACAATCGGATGCAATGGACTCCTCGGCTAGCAGCAATGCAATGATTCAGGACAATTATGAGTGACTCATGAGAAAGAATACTATCCACATTCAGGAGAAGAACTGTGGGAATAGAAACACAGAAGAAATACAACTTCTTGTTCACATGGGTTGATGGGGATGTAATTGGTGATATAGACTCTAAACGATCACCCTAGTGCAAATATCAATAAGATGGAAATAGGACTGATCAATGACACACGTAAAACCAAGTGGGAGTTGCATGTCAGTTACAGGCGGGGAGTGGGGGAAGGGTAGGAAAAGAACATGAATCTTGTAACCACAGGAAAATATTCTAAATTAATTAATTTAATTAAGTTTTCCAAATTAAAAAAAAAAAAGAAGTACCTGGCATGGAATAAGGTATTAGAATCCTGAAAAGGTAAAATGGGTCTGAGCTATGAAAGATTTTGCCAGAGAGCATTTTTTTTACTTTGCCCTAGAAATGATAGGGAGCATTTTAAGGTGTTTGAGTAGAGAGGTGACATGTGCTTTAGGAAAAGAATTTTAGTGGCTGATTTGAGGATAAACTGGCAAAGAGAAAGACAAGATAGGCAGATGATAGACCAACCAGCAGAGTATTACAATAGTCCAAGTGTGAGCTGGTAAAGATGGTGACACCACAGTGGTGAGATGGTACCAGAGAAGACAAAGGTCAAGAGATGTTACAGATTTAGGAGTTGGGAAAGGTAAGAAAGAGTCTCCTCCTTCCTGTAATTTAGGAAGAAAAAATAATGTTTTGGAATTTTAAATGTTTTTAAATTTTAAAAGAACTTCACAGAATAATGAACAGAGAAATAGAATAGATTTAAAACTTGAAGAAGAAATTGTGCTTGTTACCTTCACAAAGGGAACTGAAAGATTAAAAGACATAATTTGTATGAACCTGTCTGTCTCCCAGATGTCTGTGGGGATGGCAGCTGGGGCTGGGACACTTGTGGATAAATTTTATTAATAAAAACAAATGAAATGAAATTGTAGACCAAACAAACAAACAAAACAGTAAAGTCTCCCTCAAAAAAGGGGGAAGGGGTGGAATTATTAGAATTGAGATGAAAAATTGAGCCCATGGGAGATGACAATATCATTAAGTGGGGTAGTATAGAGAGAGTAGAGAAGACTCAGGCAAGAACTCTGATGAATATTGACTGTTGACAGATATTATCTGCATAAGGAGCCAGCAAAGGAGATTGAGAAAGAATAGTCAGGTAGCTAGGACAATCAGGTGAAAGGGATGTCCTGAAAACCTAGAAAGAGTAAAGTATAAAGGATAACAGGGTAATCTGCCCTGTCAAAGCCTGAAGAAATATCAAAGAAAATGAGGATAGAGAAAAGGCAATTGAATTTGGCCATGAAGAAGATCATGGGTAACTTTGTATAGAGTAGATTCAGGTGGGAAGTTGGAATGTAAGAGATTACAAAGATAAGGAGAGGAGAAAAAAGGTAGGAAGTAAACTTCTGCTTCTTACTTGAAAGGAAAGGGGAATTATGAGGAAATAAATGAAAAGCTCAAACCTCCCCCTGCCAGTTAACTCAATAGGTATAACCTTGAGAGGATATTGACTCTGTCATTTTAGGGTTTGAATGAAAAAAGGACAATGACTATTTCTTGTGCTCTACCATAATGTCTAATGTTATGCTCTTATTCAAGAGCTTAGCACTATCTCTTGCAAATAGTAAAAGCTTAATAAATGGTATTGACTGACAATTTATTTTTCTTTCTGAATAGCACATGGTAGTGGTAGTAGGCTCTTTAAGAATCTACTATTGGGTCAGGGATTTGAGAAAGAAAGCCTCAGGAGGAGTTTTACTTGCCAGGTGACCCAGATTTGAGTTACATTTTTAATACTATGGCATACAAAGTTTAAAAAAATAAAAGATTCATCCAAAGTGAGTTTATAGAAATTTGAGGACAAAAGCAAAAGTTATTGTCATTTAGAAAAAGGCCTTTCTTATCCAGATGGACTTGCCAACTAAGGCAACAAAGGTGGGGCGATATCTAGATTAAAGACCTTTAGGTGAAAATGGAAGTCCAAGCTCCAGAAAATAAAGAAATTTCAAAAAAAAAAAAACAAAATAAAATATTAGTCACATATGAAGAATTAGATATAGGTTAGCTATGACCAGAAATCTCAAAATTTCAGGATAGAGTGATATATATTATGCTCCTCATTCTAATTCCACTCAGGGAATACATTCCAAGTACCCAAAAGTAGAGCCGTTACCCCGAGCTAGAGCTACAGAAAAACAAGTATCTCAGGTCTGTCTTTTGTTCATTTGGGATTTATTATTTTTCCCTTTCTCTCCCTATATACTGGACCTTAATTTGGTTCTTAAGGTAGAGAGAATACTGTCTCTTTATTGTACTGTCTGAAATTAGCTCAGCTGTCTTGATCTCAGATTGAACACACTTTAGCTATAGCCTGGTTGGTCTGTCATTGTGGAAGCTTACACCTATTTAGTTCAACTGGTTAGAGTTGAATTCTCCCCAATTTCATCAAGGCTGTAAATTATTAGGCTGAGTTTCTCACATTGCTGCCTGCACTGGGTTGTGTTTTTTTCAGGTCCACTTTTGTCCCTTTGCTGCTTGCTCTTCATTGTGTTGGTTTCTACTCTTACTCTACTGAGACTGGACCAAGCCAGGTGTTATCTTTCTCCCGCCACTTGTGCTATATTGCATCCAAGTTTTTCTGAGGCTTTCTTCACCCCTTTTTATGTTGGTTCTGCCACTTCAGTAATTGTTTTGAAGCATTTTTATCCTTCTGTTGTCCTTTGGAGGGTGGTTGGTAGGCTTCAAGTGATTCTTACTCCCCCTCCCTGATCTGATCTGCTGATGCCACTGCTACTGCCACTGCTGCTGAAATTGGTTTTCTCCCATCTTATTATATCTTGTATCTTATTATTTATTCCACCTATTCCTCCCTTACTTTTCTTCTCCCTTAACAATTAAACTAGCTCTAAAAAATGCCATCTCAATTTTAAAACCTCCTTCCTTAGCCCCTGCTATCTGACTTCATCTTTATACTACTTAAAAATAAATTATAATAGTCCAACACCAAGAAACTTAGATATATTGTTAATACTTTTATTATAGTTCAAAGTAAAGTAGAAAATATAATTATTATCACTAATGGATAGTTTGAATGCCTAATGGGAAAAAAACAACAACCTGGAATTCATTTGAATTTACTAGAGTAAGATACATTCCTCCAAGTACACCTTTCTGAGTCTAGCTGTTCTGTTCTGGAGTCTTAGTAAAGCCTCCAAAATTCTTTATTGCTTTGTTGACTTTCTTCTATGTGTCTTTTTTTTTTAAAAGGAAAATAGTCAGCTCATATAGTCTCTAATGACATTTTTTATTCTCTTTAAAGGGCTTTTAGTGATACTAGCATTTGAAATGGTTTATGAAATCACAATCATAATGATACTTGAAAGGAACAATTTTTTCATTTCTCTGAAATGTTAAAAACAGTATTAAATGCTATATAACATTATATACCTTATACTGTATCACCCCATCATCACCACTAAATGTGTCCAAAGACAATTTAATTCAGAAGAATTAAGCATTGTTCCTCCCAATTAATTTTCTTTTTAATGGAACTGAAACATAAAACCTCAGTAGCAGGTCGAGTAATACTATTTAAACTAATGAATTTGGTCCCTTTGGCTAGTTCAGTGAAAGTGTAAAAAAGAATCAATTGGAAAAAGAGAATATTTTAGTGTCAGACATTTTTAATGAATAGAGAGACTATATTCCAGTGGATTAATCTTTATGTACATAACATCAGTACTTATTTTATGGAATAGTGGGACAAGGATAATGATGTAAACCAATTTGTATTCAAAAGATGATATTCATACAAATTAATACTGGGAAGGTCAGTCTGTTAAATTTCAACTGAGAATTTTTCCAAAAGAACATGAATAAGGTGATATAAAACATAGTTTTATATTATTTTATCTATAATAGAATATATTATTATACATTAAATTATATATTGCTTAGCACAAAATAAAATCTCAATATTTAGAGATGTTAAGCTTTGATTGTAAAGTTTTGATTAGAAAAAGTGTTGAAAATGAATTAAGGAGGAAGAGAAGAAGTAAAGTAAGAAAAGGAGGAGGAAGAATATAGGAAGAAAAATAGTACTAGGTAAAGAAAAAACATTGAAATTAATAGAATTAGGACCAATAGTTTTGTAATATTTCATCACAAGCATGGTAAGAGGATTTTGCAACTGGCAAGAAAGAGATTACAGAGAGCATTGTTCTGACAATGGGAACAGAACTGGACACTATTTAACAACTCCATTGTCCATATGCAGTTCTGTTTTGCATTTCCAGGTTTCCAGGGAAGAAAGGAGCATTAATTGTTTTTACTACACTGTGAAAAAGGAACTTTCTAAATAAAGATCAGAGGCCAGGCCAGGAGAGTAATGACCTTCCCACAGGATCATACAACCTTGGAAACACCAAAAGCTTACAGATGCACAGAACTCATTCCAAAAAAAGAAGCAGGAGAAAGCCTGTATACACACATACCTAAGAAAAGTAAACCTCAAGTTTAACATAAAGTTCAAGTCAATATAAAGATTAGAACAAAGAGCAAACAACAAAAAATAACCTGATAATAATAATCTACTATGGTGGCAGGGAAGATCAAGACACAAACTCCAAATAAAGCAAGATGGTGAAAACAACTACAGTTTACAGCTAAGAAAATTGTAAATTAAATAGGTTCTAAAAGAATTAGGGGGAAAGGCTAAAGAAATAGATAAGAGTAAATGAAAATAGAGCTGAAGGGAAAATTTGACATTCAAACACAGAACTCAAGGGAAACATTGAAAGGAAAACATGAAAGGAAAATTAAAATGGATTCTGTAAAGTTAAATCATTTACATTTGTATATGGGGAGATCATACATGTCTATATAATCAGGGTTCATAGGTATGTGTTAATTATGATGCAATGATCTTAAAAATGAAAGTTTGAGATTCAGGAATGGACTGAGAGAAGGAGTAATGGAGAGGAAGAAAGGGGAACATTATCTCACATATAAGAGGCATGCAGGGAGAAACTTTTGCAGTGAAGCTAGAAATGATGAAGGCACAGGCAAAGGTTAAGTATCACTCTAATCTTCAGTAATTCAAAAAGGGAAGACTGCATGTACACATTCACTTGAGTATAGAAATCTATCCTATTCAAGATTGAAGTAAAAAAAGAAGGGGTAAGAGAAAGGAGGAGGAGATCAAAGGAAAAGCAATTTAAGGGAGATAATAATCAAAAGCTTTTTCAGACTTTTTTCAGATTTTTGAGAAGGGATAGAGTAAAAAAAGAAAAAAATAAAAGAGGATGGAGGAAAGTAGACATAGCCATTATAATTGAATAAACTTATCATAAAATGGAAGTGGATAGCAGAATGGACTGGAATCCAGAATCCAACAATATATAATTTATAAAAGATATTCTTGAAAGAGAAGACACAGGGGCTACAACAGAATCAGTTATCCTTCAATTGAATTAAAAATTATAGCAGTAGCAATCATGATCTCACATAGAGCAAAAAAACAAAAATAGACCTAATTAAAACAGATAATTAGGCAAATCACATCTTTTAAAAGGCACCCATGAAATTATTAAGAATAAAATGAACAAAACCAAGAGAATATTATGTATAGCAATAGAAATAATTGTTTGAAGAATAACTTGTTCCTGTCTACCTCCAGAGAAAGGAATGATAGAGACAAAGAAGACATTTTACATATACATGTGACTTTTTTCTTTTTGTCAAATGATGCCTTCTCTGGAGCAAGGAGGGGAAGAAGAGAGGGATAAGCCTAGTAACTTTAATGTACCAAATAATTTTTAAAAGGTTTTTCAGAGGAGCCATCCATTCAGAAGAGGCTACAGGAGAAGTGGGTAATTCTAATATGTGAAATTCAAGGGTGGAGTGGGTTTCCAAGATGAAGATGTTTCTGGGGTATGGGAGAGAATGTCTAAAGTACAACCTAAAAAGGAATAAGATCCTTTCTCTATCCAATATAATGCATTGCCATGGAAATTAAAAGAAAAGTGAAATAAAGACATACTTTTAAAAAATAAAATTTAAGATAGTATAGACAATGAAGTAATTTTAAAAATAATATACAATTTTTTCCTTGATAAAGTTCTTATTTCTCCAATATATGCATTTCTCAATTCCACAGTGATTTAGAACACCTTTTTTTCTCTCATATAGCTATTGATAGCTTAACGTCTTTTTGCCTGTATAATCCTTTGAGAGAAATCATGGATACTTTGTGAAATAGAAAACTTTCAATCATTCCCAATGAAAATACAAGAGCTGAACAGAAAATATATGCAAAAGCAATACTCAGAATTTAAACATCACTGTTCATAATAGATGTCATGAAAATCCCAACTTCACCATTAGCATGGTTGATTACTCAGTGTTCCCTGTGAGACACTTCAAACTGCAGAAGCACAAGGCACTTCACTTGAATGAAGAATGATGACATTGATAGCGGGTCATTCCAGGAGTCATCAAAGACCACACTGTTTGACAAGGTCACACATGGAAACCAGAGAATGAAAAGCAGCCCCCAGGAAGGATGGAAACACCCACTGAAACCCCTCCTAAGTGACTTTCCTTATTAACATCCCCTTATTATTGGAATTTCTATGATTATTATTCTTACTTAGCCCCAGGAAAAATAGATGAGAGCAACATGTTTGCAGGGTTAATAAAGATGTCCCACTCTGTCCCCCAGAATATGACCAGAAGATCCCACTTACAAAATTAAACCTAAGGATTCTTATATACCCACTTAGATAGGACCCTCTTTTCTAGGCATAAAAACTTCTGGAAAATCTGTGCTCTGAATTCCCCAACCTATATCTGGGTCATAATTTTAAGAAACTTGGAATGGGAGCACATTAAAAATATGAAAGCTTTTCCCTCAAATCAAAATCAATATCATTCACAGCTTATGGTCAGATTTTTGCTATTTTCTTCATGCCTAATTATCAGTTGGGATATACTTCTGACTTGTCATAAGAATAATTAGATAATTTAAATTTAGAGTGTGAATAGTAGATTCAAAAATTTAGGTCCACTGTATTTCAGTTATTTACAAATATAATGATATGATACCCAAATGATCTATAACCAAAATCATTTATTATATAAGATTTAACTTACAAAGTTCTTAATTTTAACAGAGACAAATACTCAGTTTTTTAAGTATGACAATATAATTTCTAAACACTGTCAGAGGCCTGAGAAAATCTGATAATTAGTCCTACTAAACAAAGATTTGTTAGGGCTCTACTGTATCTTTTTCAAACCTAATCTAACAGCCTCTCTCAGATATTAGAATATGACAAAAAAAAAATTAACACGATATCCCACATTTAAAAGTTGAGATTTATGCTTACCTAGATGACAATAATTCAATGAGAAAAAATTCCTAAACTTCATTTAACATTTATATATCAGACTTCCAGGTAAACATGGCTACAATCTAGACGCGACTTGCTTCCCCTACCCGGCACCGAATGAAATAGACTACCTCAAAAGAGCATAAAAATCACCTTTGGAAGAATAGAGGGACTCCCCAGTGCCCCACAGAAACGAAGGTACGTGGGGTTTGAACATTCCCACAGTATAAGGAGGAGGAAAAGCACGCACAAAAACGTGAACTGAGCCACCCCTCCCCCCCCCCAAAACCAGAGTAAGCTATCAGAGAACTCACTGGGACAGCGAGTGAGTGAGGAGCGTCTCTGTCTGGGGGGGCACACCAGGTTCCTTGGGATCTAAAGATTGCAAGGAAACAACCTCTCATGGTGGTTTCACGGGAAAAACCTGCACTGATCACAGGGGGTTGAGGGGCTGAACTCGGGGCAATTGCCCTGAACATCTGGGTGGAGCTAAACACCTGGGCGGGCTGCGCTGATTGCCTGGGCAGCTGGGCTGAACACTGAGACACCCACTCTAAGAAACCTCGGAGGCTGGGAAGAACTAGTCTGATGCAACCTAAATTCACAGAAAACCCACCAATATCATCCAGACCCCAGACCAAAAAAAGAAAGCTTTATAAAACCACTAAAGGGATGGCTCACATATCCCAAAATCAAGGCTGCAAGAAGAAATGGGGAAAAAGTGACTATTGAAAACTTTTATGGAGGGAGTACCCAAGGAAAAGAAGAGAATGAGGATGAAATCCAATCAAAATAAGAACATGCCTCCCAAAATGGAAATTATCCACAAGCACTGGAAGATCTCAAACTGGAGCTTACCCAAAAGATGGAAACCTTTTGAGAAAAAACATGGGAGAAAGAGATCAGCAGGCTGATAGATAATACTGCACAATTGGAGAAGGAGCTGGAAGCATCTACTAGAAGGGCAGACAGACCTGAAAAGCAAAACCAGTTCCTAATGACCAGAATTAAGCAGCTGGAAGACAGAGAACATGCCCAAAAGATGGAAAACTTTTGAAAAGAAAAATGGGAGAAAGAGATCAGCAGTCTGATAGACAAGACTGCACAATTGCAGAAAGAGCTGTAAGCATCTAATAGAAGGGCATACAAAACTGAAAAGCAAAACCAGTCCCTAATGACCAGAATTAAGCAGCTGGAAGACAGCGATATTACAAAACAGCAAGTATCAATAAAGCAAAGCCAAAAAATTAATGAATTAGAAGAAAACATGAAGTATCTCACTGAAAAGGTCACAGACTTGGAAAATGGAGGAAGAAGAGACAACCTCAGAATTATTGGTCTCCCTGAAAAACCAGAGATAAAAACCTTGATTCTATTCTACAGGAGATTATAGAAGAAAATTGCCCACATGTTCTGGAGCAAGGGGGCAAAAGAGAAATAGAAAGGGTTCATACAACACCCTCTATACTAAATCCCCAAAAGACAACCCCTAGGAATGTAATCGCCAAATTCAAGAGCTTCCAAGAAAAGGAGAAAATCCTAAAAGAAGCCAAGAAGAGGAGCTTCAGATATAGGGGGGATCCCATAAAGATCACATAGGACTTAGCAGCTAACACACTAAGAGACCACAAAGCATGGAACACGATATTTAGAAAGGCAAGAGAGCTGGGTCTCCAACCAAGAATCAACTACCCAGCAAAACTGACTATATACTTCCAGGGGAAAGTATGGGCATTCAACAAAATAGAAGATTTCGAAGCATTTGCTCAGAAAAGACCAGAACGTAGTGGAAAATTTGACATCCAATCACAGAAAACAAGAGAAACATGAAAAGGTAAATATGAAAGAAAGGGAAAAGGAGATAAATCTTATCATTTTCTTTAAGTCAAACTCTCTTCTATAAAGACTACATTTATATCAAATTATATATATATTAATATGTGGGGAAAATGTATTGTGTAACTCTCAAAAATTGTATGCATCATAAGAGAAGTTAGAAGAATCACCCATAAGGAAAGACTGGGGCATCAAGAAGATTTGGTGAAAGGGGGGGGCAAATAAAGAAAAAGGGGGGAATTATCTATAATACTAACATTTACTTCAAGAAATGGGGGGTTGACTAAATAGAATAATCTTTCGCATACAAAGATACACATGGGAAGGGGAGGGGAAGAATTATCATATGAGAAGGGGAGTAAGAGAGCGTGAAGTAGAATTACTTAAACCTTACTATCAGTGAAATCAAATCTGAGAGGGAAGAACATCTAGATCCAGTGGGATCCTGAATTCTATCTTATCCAACAGGGTAAGAAAGAAAGGAAAATTAAGGAGGTGGTTTGGGGGAGGGTATGAAAAAAAAGGGAAGGAGATGGGGGAAGGGAAGGGACCATAAAAAGGGAGGGGCTAGAAAGGGAAGCATATCAAGGGAGGGGACAAGGGGGACTGACCTAAAGTAAATCACTAGTTCAAAAGATATAGCTAAAAAAGAAAGGTCAGAACTAGGGGAAGATATCAAAATGCCAGGGAATCCACAAGTGACAATCATAACTTTGAAAGTGAATGGGATGAACTCACTCATAAAACATAAACAAATACCAGATTGGATTAGAACCCCAAATCCTACCATTTGTTGTCTTCAAGAAACACCTATGAGGCAGGTTGATACTCACAAGGTTAGAATTAAAGGATGGAGTAAGACCTTTGGGGCCTCAATTGATAGAAAGAAGGCAGGAGTTGCAATCATGATATCTGACAAAGCCAAAGCAAAAATAGACCTGATCAAAAGGGATAGGAAAGGTAATTATATTTTGTTAAAAGGTACTTTAGGTGATGAGGAAATATCACTAATCAACATGTATGTACCAAATGGTATAGCATCGAAATTTTTAATGTAGAAACTAGGAGAATTGAAGGAAGAAATAGACAGTAAAACCATATTAGTGGGAGACTTGAACCAACCACTATCAAATTTAGATAAATCAAACCAAAAAATAAATAAGAAAGAGGTAAAAGAGGTGAATGAAATCTTAGAAAAATTAGAGTTAATACACATATGGAGAAAAATAAATAGAGACAAAAAGGAATGCACCTTCTTCTCAGCACCACATGGCACATTCACAAAAATAGATCATACACCAGGTCACAGAAACATGGCACTCAAATGTAGAAAAGCAGAAATAATAAATGCAAACTTTTTAGATCATAAAGCAATAAAAATATTGATGGGAAAGGGTACATGGAGAGGCAAGTCAAAAATTATTTGGAAATTAAATAATATGATACTCCAAAATCGGTTAGTTAGAGAAGGAATCATAGAAACAATTAATAATTTCATTGAGGAAAATGACAATGGTGAGACATCCTTTCAAACCTTATGGGATGCATCCAAATCAGTACTTAGAGGAAAATTCATATCCATGAGTGCATATATTAACAAATTAGGGAGGGCAGAGATGAATGAATTGGAAATGCAAATCAAAAAACTTGAGAACAAACAAATTAAAACCCCCCAGAAGAAAACCAAACTAGAGATCCTAAAAATTAAGGGATAAATTAATAAAATCGAAAGTGATAGAACTATTGAGCTAATAAACAAGACTAGAAGCTGGTACTTTGAAAAAACAGACAAAAAAGACAAAGTACTGGTCAATCTAATTAAAAAAAGGAAAGAAGGAAATGAAATTAATAGCATCAAAGATGAAAAGGGGACATCACCTCTGATGAAGAGGAAATTGAGGCAATCATTAAAAACTACTTTGCCTAACAATATGGCAATAAATATACCAACCTAGGTGATATGGATGAATATTTAAAAAAATATAAATTGCCTAGACTAACAGAAGAAGAAATAAATTTCTTAAATAATCCCATATCAGAAACAGAAATCCAACAGGCCATCAAAGAACTTCCTAAGAAAAAATCCCCAGGGCCTGATGGATTCACCAGTGAATTCTATCAAACATTCAAAGAACAACTAACCCCAATACTATACAAACTATTTGACATAATAGGCAAAGAGAGTGTTCATTAAAAGATCAAAGATATCCAGGGAAATAATGAAAAAAAATACAAAGGAAGGGGGCCTTGCAGCCCCTGTTCTCAGACTATATTATAAAGCAGCAGTCATCAAAACAATTTGGTACTGGCTAAGAGACAGAAAGGAGAATCAGTGGAATAGACTTGGAGTAAATGACCTCAGCAAGACATGACAAACCCAAAGATCCTAGCTTTTGGGACAAAAATCCACTATTTCATAAAAACTGCTGGGAAAATTGGAGGACAGTGTGGGAAAGATTAGGTTTAGATCAATACCTCACACCCTATACCAAGATAAATTAAAAATGGGTGAATGACTTGAACATAAAGAAGGAAACTATAAGAAAATTAGGGAAACACAGAATAGTATACATGTCAGACCTTTGGGAAGTGAAAGATTTTAAAACCAAGCACGACTTAGAAAGAGTCACAAAATGCAAAATAAATAATTTTTATTACATCAAATTAAAAAAATGTTTTTGTACAAACAAAACCAATGTAACCAAAATTAGAAGGGTAGCAACAAATTGGGAAACAATCTTCATGATAAAAATGATCTTTGTTTCCAATGAATAATGTTTGGAAATGACCAAATAAAATAATGTTTAAAGTAAAAAAAATGAAAAGAAAAAAAAACATTTATATTTCAAAACCTAGTATAGAGATAAAAACTTCATAATTCACAATTAAATAGTTCCACCAAATAAACACTGATACTATTGTGCTCAAATAAATAATAAAGTAGAGGAATTCCATGTGAACTGGAATGACCTCCAGGAATTGATGCAAAGTGAAAGGAGCAGAGCCAGGAGAATATTGTACACAGAGACTGATACACTGTGGTACAATTGAATGTAATGGACTTCTCCATTAGTGGCAATGCAGAGACCCAAACAACTTGGAACAATCTACGAGAAAAAACACTATCCACATTCTGTGGATATCCACAAAAACTGTGAAAGTAGAAACACAGAAGAAGACAACTACTTCAATACATGGCTTGCTGAGATATGGTTGGGGATGTAGAATCTAAATGAATGTCCTAATGCAAACACCAACAACATGGAAATAGATTTCGATCAAGGACACATGTAATACCCAATGAAATTGGGCATTGGCTGTAGGAAGGGTAGGGATAGGGGAGGGAGGGAAATAATATAATTCTTGCAACCAAGGAATAATGTTCTAACTAAACTAAATAAATTAACTTAAATCAAAGAAATAATAATTAGATTTTATTAAAATAATAATAATAATAATAAGCAATATATTTATCATTATTTATATTGAGTCCTTATTCAATAAAATTATGACCCAAAAAGAGAACACACCTTCAATATTAAATTTCAACATGTCAGCTTTCAATCCTTTCAAAGAGCTGAATCATTTCTTTTATGCACTACATAAAAAGTCAATCAGTTATTTTGTCTTTTTAATTAACCCTGAAAAGCTCTCTGAATCTGTAGGAGTCTGGAGTTCCCTTCCCATAAGTTAGAAAACTGATAGGGTAAGGCCCACCTGATATATCTTGTGGATATTTGAACAGATAAGAAAAAAAAGACACTTGCTACTCCATCTTTTCTGGCAGTAGATAATACCCACTTTCAACAGAAATTACATCCCTTTTTTCACTCCCTAGACCTATCTAGGAAAAAAAGAGATCACAATGTAAATTAAGAAGCATATTTTAACTCAAGTAGTGTTTTGAATTTCCAAAATGGACATGGAAACTAATTTCCCTGCACCCCACTCTTAACACTATTCAAATCAAGGTTACCCTTCTAATAATCAGATTACATAGATATCTATTTCATTTGCAACAGATTGCAGATTTTTAGGCATTTTGGCCTCACTGATGGAATTTAATGCTTTATCCAACCCAATCCATTATAATAGCATGAATTATCATATTCAAGTTTGGCTAACAATTTAGAAAATCAAGACAATTCAATGGACTTCCTCACTTTTAATTCAAAATGGCAGAGAGCTTTGACTTGTCCTAAACCTATCACTTCAATCCAACCTTAATCTAATGATATCACATATAGTACTCAAGTAATAATACTCAGAATTTTAGCACCCATTTTTCATCTTAAAGCTCATCTTAGCTAGTCTAAGAAGAGGAATTTACAGTAGCTATTTATTAATGAAATAAAATCTAGCTTTTATCACTGCTAACATTCCCCTTTCTGTAGGAAATTAGAAAGAAAATAAATTTCATGTGTTCTGGTTTGCTTGTTGATGTGGTAAATTATGTGGATGGTTTTCCTAATATTGAATCAGCCCTGCATCCCTGGTATAAATCCTACTTGATCATGGTGGATGACCCTTCTGATCACTTGCTGGAGTCTTTTTGCTAGTATCCTATTTAAGATTTTTGCATCTATATTCATTAGAGAGATTGGTCTATAATTTTCTTTCTCTGTTTTTGGCCTGCCTGCCTTTGGAATTAGTACCATGTTTGTGTCATAAAAGGAATTTGTTAAAACTCCCTCTTTCCTTATTATGTCAAATAGTTTGTATAATATTGGGGTTAGTTGTTCTTTGAATGTTTGACAGAATTCACTGGTGAATCCATGGGGCCCTGGGGATTTTTTCTTAGGAAGTCCTTTGATGGCCTGTTGGATTTCTGTTTCTGATATGGGATTATTTAAGAAATCTATTTCTTCTTCTGTTAGTCTAGGCAATTTATATTTTTGTAAATATTCATCCATATCACCTAGGTTGGTATATTTATTGCCATATTGTTAGGCAAAGTAGTTTTTAATGATTGCCTTAATTTCCTCTTCATTGGAGGTGAGGTCCCCCTTTTCATCCTTGATGCTGTTAATTTGCCTTTCTTCTTTCCTTTTTTTAATTAGATTGACCAACACTTTGTCTTTTTTGTCTGTTTTTTCAAAGTACCAGCTTCTAGTCTTGTTTATTAGCTCAATAGTTCTATCACTTTCGATTTTATTAATTTCTCCCTTAATTTTTAGGATTTCTAGTTTGGTTTTCTGCTGGGGGTTTTTAATTTGGTCTCTTTCGAGTTGTTTTTTTTTTTATTTGCATTTCCAATTGATTGATCTCTGCACTCCCTAGTTTGTTAATATATGCACTCAGGGATATGAATTTACCTCTGATTACAGCTTTAGCTGCATCTCTAAAGGTTTGAAAGGATGTCTCGCCATTGTCATTTTCCTTGGTGAAATTATTAATTGTTTCTATGATTTCTTCTCTAACTAAATGATTTTTGGAGTATCACATTGTTTAATTTCCAATTAGTTTTTTATTTTGTTTTCCATGTACCATTACTGATCATTATTTTTATTTCCTTGTGGTCTGAAAAGGCTGCATTTATTATTTCTGTTTTTCTGCATTTGTGTGCCATGTTTCTGTGACCTAATGTATGATCTATTTTTGTGAATGTTCCATGTGGTGCTGAGAAGAAGGTGTATTCCTTTTTATCCCTATTTATTTTTCTCCATATGTGTATTAACTCTAATTTTTCTAAGATTTCATTCACTTCTTTTACTTCTTTTTTATTTATTTTTTGATTTGATTTATCTAAATTTGATAGTGGTTGGTTCAAGTCTCCCACTAATATGGTTTTACTGTCTATTTCTTCCTTCAATTCTCCTAGTTTCTCCATTAGAAATTTGAGTGCTATATTATTTGGTGCATACATGTTGATTAGTAATATTTCCTCATTACCTAAAGTTGATTTTAACAAAATATAATTACCTTCCCTATCCCTTTTGATCAGGTCTATTTTTGCTTTGGCTTTATCAGATATCATGATTACCACTCCTGCCTTCTTTCTGTCATTTGAGGCCTAGAAGGTCTTACTCCATCCTTTAATTCTGACCTTATGGGTGTCTACCCGCCTCATGTGTGTTTCTTGAATACAACATATGGTAGGGTTTTGGATTCTAATCCATTCTTCTATTTATCTACGTTTTATGGGTGAGTTCATCCCATTCACGTTCAATGTTATGACTGTCACTTGTGGACTCCCTGGCATTTTGACATCCTTCCCTAATTCTAACCTTTCTTCTTCAGCTCTACCTTTTAGTCCAGTGATTTACTTTAAATCAGTCCCCCTTGTACTTCCCTTTCTACCCCCCTCACTTCTTATTCCCTCCCTTATTTTCCCCTGTAGTCTTTTTAAAATCCCCCCCTACCTTCTCCCTCCCTTGTATGGCTTCCCTCCCCACCAGTCTATTCTACTCCCCTATAGGGCGCAAATCTATTCTCTTCCCCAATGGATTGGATTGTTCTTCCTTCTTTGGGTCAGTTTCAAAGTACATAAGAGTTGAGTATTTCCTATCTCCAACCTCTTTACCCTTCCAGTGTATCGATGTTCTCCCCCTCCCGCCATGAGCTTCTTTGTGACATATAAATTTACCCCCATTTGTTTCTTTTCCCATTTCTTTTAGTCATAACCTCTTTTCTTTTTTAGCTTTAGTCATGTATATATATATATATATATACATACACATGTATAAGAAAATAAATTTCAATAGGAATTTTTCCCCTTATTTTCTATATTCTCTGTAATTTCCACAATGGCCATTACCTGGAAATATATGAGAAAAAGAAAAATAATTTGCATACTGTGGAACTGTGAGAAAAAGATTATGTGACTTTTTCACAAGAACAGGAAAGTAATGAGATAAGAATGAAGTACAGGTTGGGGCTTTGTGTTTGGCATCTAGAGATAATCTACTAGCTGCATCTAGAGATAATCTACTAGCTGCTCTGAGGTTACTTGGGTTTGATCCACTAAGTTGAGACATGACTTGAAAATAATCTACTATGACCCTCCAGCTGAACTGAGACATGATATGCAACTTCCAGTAGCCCATGCATATTATTTAACACACCCCTAAAGTGGAGCTAGCTCATTTTAATGCACAAGTGATTTATGACAAGGTGGGGGGAGGAATAATAAGAGGAAACATTATAGGCCTGTCACCTCTAAGTACCCAGCTAATAGAGAAAGGAGGGAGGGACCTCACAGCCAGGTTTAGGGAATAAAAAGCTGGTAGTAAGTCAGTTGTTTCTTACAGAATGAACAAAAATATAAAACTACTATATCCTATATTTTATGTAGAAAAAAAATCACTTAAAATTAGACATAGACAGTATGAATCAAATAAACTATAATTTTTCAGTGATGGCAAATAAAAAATTAAAATTTATTTTTATTAAAAAATGAATAATAAAGTTGAAACAAATCTCAGCTGAAGTTATCACAGATTTTATGTCACATATTATAATATTATAACAGGCCTGAAAAAATTTTAAGTTATTTCCTCAGATCAAGGTTGTGGCTTGAATCTATATATCAAAAAGCTGACAGGACTGGAGAAACAAAATTGCTCTCAGTTTTCTGTATCAGAGCTACTCAAAATTTTTCAAATTCAAGTTCATCTGGGTGGAGCACCATTACTTACCTGAACAAAGAGCAAGTTTTTGTTTTATGTTTTTTGTTGTTTTTTTTTCAATGCAAGTCTTCAGTTCTGGCCCACTAGTTTACAGAAAAGCTGATGCTGGCAGGTGTAAAAGGAAGTCAGTTTGGAAACCATCTTTTTCTGCTGCTTTTATTTTTGCTTTTAATCTACCTTTTTAGCTTACCTCACAAACAGACAGACAGACATGCAACAAACCATAAGTAGTACACTCGGGACAAAATTGTCACTGAACCTAATTAATTAAAAGTGTCTAACAGCCTCTTGACACTGCTGCTATCCCCACCCCTGCCTCTGAAGAACATATTTTTTTCTTGAGAAGCTAAATTTTACACAGAGATTTCATTCAACAGAGCCCTAATAACAAGTTTCTGGGCATATTGAACCATTCCAGCTTCTGGTTAGTGCCCCCTGCTCCTCAAGATCATATTTTCTTGAGAAGCTGAACCTCACACAGAGATTTCAACAATGGGAAGCTGAATTTTTTAATGCCCACACTCATAGCTCATTTAATTAAAACTAAACCATCTCTCATTCTATAGCAATCTATAGCAACCCCTTCTAAGGGGTTGAAACCTGTATCTCTTTGAACTGATTGCCATGATTTGGGGTAAGAATATAAGTTTATTAATATATCAGGTTTATTAACTAGACCAGCATCATAGATCTCCATGGTTGACTCAAGACCAGGAATGACCCGATTTGGGTTAGGCTGATTAATAAACAGATTATTCAGCCTCTCCCTTGAGCATTCTAAGATATCTTTAATAGATGAATAGCTAATAAAAAGGTGGCCCATTAACCTATCTAGCCCTCCCAAACTTATATCAAAGGGAACAAGGTACAGAGGAAAAGAATCTATGTCTCCTTTACTTATTAATCAAATTCTCTTAAAAAAGGAAGACATTCTTGGGGCTTCCTAAGGACAAAGAAAATGCATAAAAGCAGGAATCTGGATGATAATTTTGACCAAAATCCCAAACATGGGAATATACAATAATTCTCCCTAATACAGTATATGAAAAGTAAATTCTCACTACTACCTTTCTTCAATACAATGATCTAAGAAAATTCCAAATTATTCAGGATTCAAAAATGCTAACCAAAGAATGAACTGATGAACTCTTAGGGCAAATGAAGTATAATTTTCTCACTTTTTATTTTTACTTTCTTTTGTTATGGAGGTAATGTAGAAATATTTTACATGATTTCAGAAGTAAAATTAATATCATCTTGCTTGCTTTCTCTTTGGATGTGGGTGGGATGTGAAGGAAGGAGAAAATTCATAACTCAAATTTTAAAAAGAAAAAATGTTAAAAATAAATATTTTTAAAAGAAAGTACAATGTAACATATATCATAGATTAAAACTAGAATGAAATCCAAGGACCATCTAGACCAAACCACTCATTTGACTTATAAAATAGTTTTCCTTTAAGCTATAAAATATTTTAGGGACAAATATAAAATACATTTTATAGATATAAAATTATTAAATAAGCTAGTAAATTATAGATGAAACATTAGATGTCCCAAATAATAGGAAAAATACATAATAAAATTGTTAAAAATGGATATGTAAGAGAGAGAGAGAAAGAGAGAGAGAGTTTTCAGTCGGAATTTAAGCATTTGGAGAGAGAAAATTTTATTTTGATAAAAACATGAAGACAAATCTTATTTAATATGCAGAATAATGTGTTTGAGTATATTTTGATGGTATAAAGGGCTGAAGATTTTTTTAAATTTAAAATTCATAATATGTATAAAAATGATTATAAAAGAAATAGACTATAAAGGGATTTTGAGAATTGAAAGTGGAGGGAAATTATGATCCCTCATGTCATTTACTTATAACTACTTAAAGACTTAAGAAAGTGTTCAGAAAAGAAAAATCACATAATTCTTTGGAGACTCATGGATGGTTTAAGAGGGGGCTGCTAATTTCACACAGGAAATTCAAAGAATTGTTACCTTACAAATGAACAGCCACAGAATTTTAGGAGATTTTGATTTAAGTTTATGAAATTGCCTAGACAATTGAAGGCTGAGGTTGAGGTGGTCAAGAAAATGTGAAGAGGAAGAGTCATTAAAGGGTCAAAAATAGATTTGTTACCTATTTAAAAATCAACAACAGGAGAAGTAGATAAGAAAGTTTCATGTGGCATAAACAGAATGCAACCAAGATTAGAAGCAAAGTGAGAAACTGTAAGAAAAAAAAAAAACATGCCTGGCTAATAAAGGTTTCATTTCTCAAATAAATAGAGAATTGGGTTAAACTTATAAGACTAAAAATCATTCTCTAATTGATAAATGGTCAAAGGACAAGCAGGCAGTTTTCAGATGAAAAAATGAAATGTTATCCATAATCAGATCAGATAACACTCTAAATCACTATTGATTAGAGAAATGTAAATGAAAACAATTCTGAGATAATACCTCACACATATCAGCTTTGCTAATTTGACAGAAAAAGAAAATAATAAATGTTGTATGTGAAAAATAGACTCGAATACAGGACTACAATCCCCATGAGCCTTTGCTCCACTTCCCCAGAATGCCTTGTAATCTCACCTGGGCCGAGATCGAGAAGATTTTTAAGCAAAGGCTTTTGAAGGCTCTTGGTCTTTTGGACTTCCGTTTTGGAGCAGAGGCGTCTCTTCCATGATGTGAGGTTATTTTGTCTAGGCCTCTGGCCTAGGCACATGTTTCTTACTTGTATATTCTTAATCTTTAACCTTTAATAAACCTCTAAAAATATAATACTCCTTGCAGAGAGAAACTAATTTCTACCTGCCTCAGTCTCCCCATCTCCCCTAAATTTTAATCTTTACATGTAGGAGATAAGAGAAAATTAGTCACTAAAAATATTGCTGATAGAATTGTGAACTGATCTGGAGACCAGTACAGAACTTTGGCCCCAAAACTATAAAACTCACTATACCCTTTGACTGACCAATGCCACTATTGGGTTTGAATCCCAAAAGGACAATTTTTAAAAAGGAAAGGGCTTATTTATATAAAAATATCTATAGCAGCTCTTTTTTTATGAGGGCAAAACCCTGGAAATTAAACATATCCACAGGGAATGGATGAACAAGTTTTGGTATATGGTTGTAATGGAATAATGTTGTTCTCTAAGAAATAATGAGCAGGATGATTTCAGAGGAAAAAATTAAAAAAAAACTTACATGAACTGATGCAAATAAAGTGAGTAGAACTAGAAGAACATTATACATAGTAGTAGTAGTAGTCTCTCGGTAACCGAGGATGACGATTGTCTTTGTGTGCTTTCATCTATGATAGATGAGTGTGCACAAAAACACTTGTGCGTGAAGGAGATTTAAGTGGAAAACTTGATGCACAGAGACAGTCCCACTCTCTCGGCGTTGGAAGCCTGGGTCCAGTGGCAGGAAAAAATCGTTACACCTGGAGACTTCCTCAGCTGCATTGGATGGCTGTGTTGTCTTTTGTGCTCCAACACGCCCTAAGCACTCCACAGTGCTTTGCTGCGTCGCCCTCTCAGCCGTTGAACCTTCATATTGGTTTCTTCCGTCTGTTCAGCTGAAGCAGTCTTCACCTGCTGGGTGAGCAAAGCCCTTGTCCACCAGGGGTCTACGACGACCCAGATGGCTACTCTCACATTATACATACTAATAGCAATATTATATAATAACCAATTGTGAGACAGCTATTCTCAGCAATACAATGATCCAAGATAATTTTCAATGATCTACAATGTATGCAAAGTAAATTATTTAGGGGACTTGTATCTATGGCACCCTAGTGGGCAGGACATAGGAATCACAGAGTAATGGTGTGTATCTGATAGCCAGACTCCTGGCTTCCCTTCAACATGGGTGTCTCTAGTGTCAGCATGGCACAGCCAAGCACAACATTGCCATGGAAGGGCAGACAGCATGGCATCTGAAAGCCCTTATCCAAGGAAAGGGAGGAGGAGCTACAGTATTTGAAAATTAAGGGCAGAAAGCATAATTGCCTTCTTTGCTTCCATTCCTGTCCCTGGAATGGCATTTCTCTCTGAGATTTTTCTTATCTCATCTGATCATCATTGGCAAGTATAGGCCTGAGCCAGCTAAATGGAGAATCAGATCTGTCCCTACAGTTAGAGAGGCTGAGACTTATCTCTCTTTCTCTATATCTTTTTCTCTCTTTAGTAATAAATGTTTAAATATACATGGTAATAAGCCTCCAGATTAAGTTTTTTTCATAGCAAATGAAAAGTGTTATCCACCTCCAGAGAAAGAATGGATAGAGCCTGAGTACAGATCAAAGCATGGATGGGAGAATGTGACCCAGATCGATGAGTATACTATGACATATTTATTGTTTTTGTATTCATCATAACATACTGATATTACTTCTCTCTATGTAATAATCTGGTATCATTTCTTTTATTTCATATGGTTATTTTTAAGCTATAAAAGGATCATCACTTAAAATGTTTGGTTCGTGCAAATGAAAGCATATTGGTTGAGTTTCAAGATAAAGTGGTAAGTAAGGGAAGGGTGTTACCCACCACTGAATTATTTCTAGGGTCCTCAGAAATCTTGGGTACAACCACAGGAAAACACCCCTTCAGTGGGAAATTTGACTTGCCAGTACAAGATCAACTTGAAGTGATTGAGCTAGATCAGAAAGCAAGAAGACTTCCACACACCTTGTGTGAAATGTATTAGTCAAAACAATTTCAATCACTTCCCCATGCACACATTATATATTCATAAGGGAACAGTGGGAGAGAAAGTTTGTCAATCAACAATCACTTGATAAACATTTATTGCAAACCTAATCTGTTCCAGGAACTAAGTTCGCGAAGACCTGAGAATATGAAAAGAGGCCAAAGACAAACTCTGTCTTTAAGGAGTTCACAATCTAATGCTAGAAATAGCAAATAAGCAAACATATGTAAAAAAGTCATATACAAGATAAATCAGGAATAATGAACAGAAGGAAGGTTCTAGAATAAAAAGGTTTTGAAGAAGCCTAAATGGAGAATCAGATCTGTCCCGATGGAACTTTAATTGGGTATTGAAGGAAGCCAAAAAGTCAGTGGACAGATATTAGAAGGAAGATTATTCGAGATGTAATAAGGGATTATTTAAGTAGAAATGATAATTTATGATCAGATCTGCCAATCCTCCCTTCCTCCCTCCCCGTCCAGTTGATTCCTCTGTTGGTCTCTCTAAATCAACATTACAGAGATATGGAGAATAGTCAGAGAAAATGCCTGGATATTAGCAATAGAATGATTTGTTTGTAAAACAGCTAATGGCCAAAGTAGTGTATCCAAAAAAAAATACATATATATCTATATATATATATATATATATATATATGTAATAGGGAATAAAGTAAAAGAACACTGGAAAACCAGTTCAGAACTAGGTTACTAAATTATTCTAGTATATTTGACAAGAAAACCCCATAGGCATTATTAAAATGGTAGAAGAGAGGACATTTTTAGTTGAAACCCTTATGTTGTTATGTGTCTAATATGTTACTAGGGAAGAATGGAAGACAATGAAAAGCAGCTCGTGAATTAATGAAGGAAAAGGACTAATGGGTAAGGAAGCTGAACTGTGGATGATCTGGTGATCTAAGAAAAGTCTGGTGCTCACAAGATAAATATTGCAAAGGAACTGGAAATGTAAGGTATATGAACTATAGAAAGCCAAAAATTAAAAACAAACAACTTAAGTTCTTAGCAATCAGTACCATCACCACATGACAAAAAGAGGGAGAAGAAATAAAAGCAGTAACATATTTTATTTTCTTGGGTTCAAAAATCACTACAGAAAGCATTTGCAAACATGAAATTAAAAGACACCTAATCTTTCAAAGGAAAGCAATGGTAAATCAGGACTACATACTAAGAAGTAGAGTGATAACATATTAAAAATCACCTTGCTGTCAAAGGTCCACATTGTCAAAGGTGTGTTTTTTTCGGTATTAATGTATAGGCTCAAGAATTTGACTATTAAAAAACTCAGTGACAGAAATTACACTTTCAAATTGTGGTTCTAGAGAAGACTTTTGAGACTCGCTTGGAAAGTAAGGACATAAAATCAGTCAATATTTACAGAAATTAATTCAGACATTTCACTGGAATATTAAATACTAAGTTGAAGTTTAAATACTTTGACCACATAATGAAAATAGTCAAGATTACTACAGACCAAGCAGCTTCTACATTAAAGAACAAGAGGAAATATAATATGATATACAAAAGGCAAAGGATCTAGGGCTGCACACACAATAAACTAAACATCAAAAATGAGCATAATAATTAGGAGGGAGATAGATATTTAACAAATTAGAGGACTTCAAGGAATTTGTATTTCCTCAATGTCTATACTGTCTTTTATTGGGATGTAATTAGCTTCCCTATCTCTTTTAACTGGATTTATTTTTATTTTGGCTTTGTCAGATATAATGATTGTGACTCCTGCCCTCTTTTTATCTAATCCCCTAATTCCCACCCTTATTTACTTCCCTTTCTACCCCCCTCCCTTCTTATTCCCCCCTTATTTTCTTTACAGATGTCCTACTCAAAAAAAAATGTTCTTTTCAAAGAACAATTAACACTAATTCTACATAAAGTATTTGGAAAAACAGAAGATGTAATTCTTTCTAACTCTTCTTATGACACAAATATGGCACCAATACCTAAATCAGGAAGAGCAAAACACTCCAGCCTCTGAAAGCCAATTTTAGGGCTTCCCTTCACCCACATTTCTTTTCCTTTATACCTCTGTCATTTCCTATCTCACTTGACCCCAAATAAATCATTTAGAAATATTTGAACTTTCGGTTTGGACCTGCCTGAGATAATCTAGCAAGGGGATTAGATTAAAACAGTTGAGAAAAGATTTCAAGCTGAAATCCTGTCCTCCTCTGAGGCAACCCCAAAACCTGGCTTTGTCATATCTCTTACAAGGAGGGGGTGGATTCCAAACCCCTATGACTCAGTATCTCTGACCAAAGAAACTGCCATGCTTTCCTTGACAATTGGCCATACCTAAAACCCTAGGAGCTGATAGTTGAGGTCTCTTTGGGGAGTGGAAATTAAAAGGGGTCATCTTGCCTCACAGAAAGATTTGATCTCAGGGGCCCTAAACTCCTCTGAGGGAGGCATGGTGCCACCTCCAGTCTCCTGTCCTCCATTTCTCAAGACTCCATTCATTGGAGTCACATCCTTGCAAAGGGACAGTATCTGGCTTACCTCTCCCCATAAGTAATGGAGTGGAAATCCTTTCACTCTCTCTCTCTCCCTTCTTTCCCTCCTTCCTTTTATCTCCTCCATTACACATGTAATCTGGAAAAAAACAAGTTTTAAAATATTGGAATAAATGGAATTTTCCTTAAAGTGACAAATGACATCTCTCTAAAAGTTTTAGCAATGGGATGAAATGGGAATACTAAAACCTTTACCACTAAGATCAAGACTGAGTCCAGAATGCTCATTATTACCACTACTATTTAGTAATGTGCTAGAAATGCTAGTAATAGCAATAAGAGGAGAAAATATATTAAAGGAATTAGAATAGGCAGTGAGGAAAGAAAACATCAATGTACAGATTTTAAAAATCCAGAGAAGTGAAAAATAAATAGTAAGAAAAGTTCATTGAACTTGACCTTAAGAAATAATTGTCAATTTGGAACAAGCAGTTTCAGTTAAATGATTTCAGAAGTCAAATTTCAGATTTTGTGTTGTTCTTCATAGACATTCTCTTTTTTCCAGCTAGTATTGCAAAATACAATAAACAGAATGGGAAACAATTGATATATACAAGAAAATGTGTCAAAAGTTGTAAATCTCTTCATATATAAATCCCTTTTGACCTTGAAACTTTTACAACCAAGTGTATAAACTTTTCCATAAATTTAAGCATAGTTCTCATACTTTTTTGTAAATGGTGTTCACATAGCAATTCCCCTCACTCAAATTTTTCTTTAAGTGATGAATAAGCATATTAGGACTGAGTTTCATTTCATCAATAAGACAATATACTATACATAGTTTTGAAGTTTTGTTAAATTTGGAGTTTTATAAATATTGGTTAACAGTTAACAATTGAGAATCATGAAATACCATGTTTTTATATCTTTTTCAGCTTCCGTACTTAAATAAACATAAGATCATGGATCTAGAGATAGAAGTTGCCAGTGCAAATCTAGTACTGGAAAGTCATGTCATCTAATAATTTCATTAATGAAAAAATTATGCCTGCCAAGGCTAAGTAATTTGCCCAGTGTTGGGGAGTTAGTAAGCAACAGAGACAAACTTTGAGCTCAATTTTTTTTTTGTTACAGCTGTCCACTGATTGTTTTTGTTGCTATTCCTGATTTTTTTTCCTTTCTCCTTTTAGAGAAATTGCCAGCATTTCAGAAATAATACCAAACAACACCATATACTACATTTTTTCTCAAGTTTTATAACTAGTATCCTATAACGTAAAAATATGTTCATGACATAACATGAGTCAATCTAATTTACTATTTATGATTTCTATTTCTTTCTCCTTTATCATATTTTCTGTGTTCCCTCTTTGCCTAACAACTTTAGTCATTTCCCAAAACCCAATCCTTAGTAGTCTATTCTTTTGCTGTTGCATTGATTACTGAGAGAGCTTGCTTGCTACCTAAACATTTCTAAAATAAGGTACACTGTCCTCCAAATTTCCCCTTCACTATAAGAGATCCCACTATCTTAGCATTTTACTACACTTGGAATTATGGAATCTTTTTTTAATAATAATTTTTCCAAAATATATATATATATATATATGCTCTCTGTAAGGAATCTTTTAAAATTTCTTTTTTTCCCTCACCTCCAAACTACTTAGCATGGGACATGCCACCAATTTTTATCACTTCTTTCTTTGTAAATTTATCTTATTTTCTTCAGTTTTTAGTCTTACCATGCTGGAAAGTTGCTATGACCCTTTTGCTAACTTCTTTCCCTTTTCTGATAATTAACATTAATTACTCAATGAATTACCATTTATTTTAGTATCATATTTATTTTATTATCATATATTTTATGTAAATAATACTATATTAAAATATAAAAATTCTAGCATTATTTTGGTTACTTATTTTAAAACAAGTAGTCTTGCTTACTTTAGCCTGTGTCCAGCCTTACCTGAAAATGAACCCAATTTCTCCATAAAGTGATATACATTAGAATATAGATCTCTATTGGTGATCATAAAAATAGCTAACACTTATAGAGATGTTTATAACTTTCTCTAATAAATTATGTCATAAAATTCTCACAGTAATCCTTTTAAGTACTTACTACAAGGAGCAATACTTCTATTTTTGGAAGAGGATTCTGAGAGTTAGTTTAAATGACTTGGCTATTCTTACAAAGCTTAGAACTCATAGTATTGAAATTATTACCCTGATCATTTCTTTTTAAGCCCATTTGCTTTTTCACAAAACCTCCCTTGAGGGCAAAGATAAAGGAGAAAAAAGGGCAAAAGAAGCCTAGTATGTACAGTGTACAGAATCTCATCACATCACTCTGTTCTCTTCCTTAACTTCATCCTCTACAGTTCTTCTTTGTCCCTTGATGAAGGATGGAGGGTAGGGTGCCATTTGGAGATTACTCAAAGTACTTTATTATTTCTCTTTCTTTTATCACAATAACCATCTCTTTGCTATCTGGTTCATAAAAAGTATCTGGTGCTCAGGGAAAATATAGCATGGGTAAAAATTGCATTTGTCTTGTAATCAGTGTTAGGCTTAAATCTATGCTTGAATCTTGGCTCCAAAATTTCTATGGTGAGTTTCAGTTTTCTCATATCTAAAATGAATTTTTATGAACTGCTTTTCAGGAATGTTTTGCAAAAATATTCTACCCAGACAATGCTTTACATAAAGGACAATGATGATTGTAGCAAAAGGCATGTGTTTGAAGTTGTTTTTCTCTTCCTTAGAAGCTGTTTTAGAATGTGAAATGGACTAATCTGAGATAAAATTAACTCTAAAATTTATCTCCTTATATAGTCTTTATGGGGGAAAAATTCAGTGATATTTCTCTTTGCTCTTGATACAACTTTAAAAAATAGTTTCAGGGGTGCTATGTAAGAACCTCCTTTGTCCCTTTCTCCCTTCTTTCCTCCCTGCCTCCCTTCTTCCCTTTCTTCATTTCTTATTTCCTTCCTTTCTTCTTTCCCTCCTTCTTTCCTTCTCCTCCCTCCTTTCCTCCCTCACTCCTTCCTTCCATCTTGTCTATTTCTATTTTGCATCAATTCATACCTTTTCAGGTGATCAAATGAGATCTCCACTTCTAAAGGTTCAACACACTGTTGCCAGATAGTATGAACACCCTGTCATTTTTAGCTCTAAGGAAGTGCAGAGTTCCCAAATTCAGTTGATTCACCAATGTTAGGCTCCCATAATAGTAAGGATTACAGAAATGCACCATCTTTATCCTTTCATAAGACTTTTTCTATCACTAAATCAATCTCACATCTATAGAGTACTTTTACCTTTAAAACTGAAGTCTCTCAAAAACAAGAGAAAATAAAAGAAAACAAAGCAAAACAGAACAGAACATAACTAAAGCAATATAGGAGCCCCATCTGAAGATGTATGCAATGGTATTCCTTAATAGTCACATGGCTCTCTACTATTATGAGACTAATTTTTCATTTTCTGTTTTACAGAAACATTATTTAAATTTATCAATACTCAAAATTCTAATTTCTCAAATTTATGAGAAGCTAAGTCAATTGTACAAAAAATCAAGTCATTCCCCAGTTGATAAATGGGCAAGGGACATGAATAGGCGATTTTCAAATAAAGAAATCAAAATTACCAATAAATACATGAAAAAGTGTTCTAAATCTCTTATAATAAGAGAAATGCAAATCAAACAACACTGAGATACCACATTATTGTTAGTGGGCATCCCAATACTACATCAGCAGATTTAGTTAATTGCAAAGCTGTTGCAGCTATGTCTCTAAGACATGGTGGTGCTCCTGAAACTATTGGGTCTAGCTGGGCTGAATAATAAACAATTGAATGTTGAACAGGCAGGCCCTAAGTTTGAATTAATACACCTGAAGCTACTCCTCTCTGTTAGCATACATGTAAAGTGAATGGTTTGTTGTAATCTGGGATGCATAGAGCAGGAGCAGACAGGATAGCCTGTTTTAATTTAGAAAGAACTGATAGGTGTTCCACATCTAACCTAAGTGTTCAGTGACTAAATTTTTTGTCAATGCTATAAGAGGTTTAGGGATTTCCCCACAGCAAGGGATTCATTGCCTACAAAATCCCATTGTTCCTAAAATTGCCCTCAAGCATTTCTTAGTGAAGGGAGTGTTCAATTTCTGAATATCTTAGACATGCTTAGGGGAAATGAAGTGGGCATCATCAGTTAAAATGAACCCTAAATCCTCCACTTTGGGGAGACAACACTGTACCTTTGTCTTCGAGATCTTGTGTCATCTCTTATATATTTCAAAAAGGAGATGTTTGCTATCTTCTTGGCATACTGCAGCATTTGGTTAGGCCAAAAGCAAATCATCTATAAAATTTATCAAACTGCTCTCCTTAAACTTAATATTTGCTAAATCTTGTGTTAACATCTGTTAGAATAACATGGGACTTTCCATGCACCCCTGGGGCATGGATCACATCCATGGTAACCTTTCTAGATGAAGGCAAATATATTTCTGGAATCTTCAAGAATGGGTATTGAGAAAAATGTGGAACACAAATCAACTACTGTAAAATATTTTGTGGTGCTTAATAGAGGAAATAATTGTAGATGGACTTGGAACCACAGGGTGTATTTTGATGACATGTTTATTTACGGACCTTAAATCTCGTATAAATCAATGCATAGATTTTCCATTTTCATCTAATTTTGTTTTTTTTAACAGGCAAGATAGGTGTATTATATTCTGATTTGCATGGAATTATTATTTTCCTTTCAATTAAAGAAATTATCACTGGGATAATTCCCTTAATTGCCTCTTTTGATGGGCGATAACTGAAAAATAGGAGACAGTCCACCTTTTGTCTTAATTTGAATAGGAATGGGCGATTTAAGTAGACCTACATCAGAAGAAGATGTGTCCCAGAGAGATTCAGGTATATCAGTTGATATTTCAAAGATGGGAGGTTTGTCCACTTCCTGACTATCCAAGAGAAGTAAGGAGAGCAAATTTAAAGGTTCCTCAGGTAAATCTAGTGTCATAGCACCATCTTGAGAGCAGGTTATTGTGGCTCTAAGTTTACAAAAAAGGTCTCTCCCTAAAAAAATTTAGGGGAGTTAGGCATTAGAAGGAAAGAATGTTCCACTGTTAGAGATCCCATAGACTCCATTTGAGGTGAAAGCTTTGGGATCTTCAGAGGTGCTCCTTACACCACTATTATATTTATAGAGCCAATGGAATCACAATCAGAATCAGATGTACTTATTAAAACCTATTTAGAGGCACTAGTATCTAAAAGACAATCATAATAAGTATTGAAGACTTTCAAGGTTACATGTGGTTCATTACTATTTGGGGGAGAATGGACTGGGATAAAACTGGTGTTAAAATATGAGTGTCTGGGAAATCAAAGGTTTAATTCTCTGATTCCAGAGTCCACTCTCCCCTCTCAGACCTTCATAAAGGTCCTTGGTCATTTCTCTGAGGTTCCTCTTGATGTGGTAGATGTCCAAGCTGAATGTGGTATGGATGAGTCCCATTTTAGATATATTGTTGTAACATTTCATTTTCCTTATTTGGATTATTATTTCTAAATGCATTTCTATTATTGTTATTATTTCTAGAATATTTGTTGTTCCTAAAGTCTCCATTATTTCTGAACACCTGATTCCAACTTCTACAGTTTAACATTAAGTGACTCCTTTTTCCACATAAATAACACATTGGTATCTGATTTGTAGATTCTCAAAAAGAGGTCATGGCCACCCCATAATTTGAATTTCCTTTTTTTAATTTTTCCCCTTAATATTTTTATTTCTTTCCCTAATGCCTCCATCAAGTCACTTTAATTTTCATCTCCCTTTTCATGGCTATTATATACATATACTACCACTTTCCTTAATTCCTTAATTCCTCACCAGTCCAATTCAGACAGCTGGTTTTAAAATAGTCCTTGACTACCCTGCCACATTTTTTTTTTCATAAACTGCCTTCTTATCTGTCTGGCATCCCTTTCTCTAATCAAATCTAGGTTTAAATATTTACCTCCCAGCTCAATAAGTCTGTCCACGAACTGGGAAGTATTTTCACCAATCTTTTGTCTTAGATCTACAAATTTTGTCCAAGAACTAGGTCTGTCAGAACATGCTCTGATGTCTCTTAGTAATGTATCCCTAGCCAGATATAGTCTCATATAAACATTTATATTATTCATATTCCAGAATGGGTCTTGCTGAGGCCAATGAACAGCTCCCCTTCTGTGAGCCTGATTGGCAAGAGAAATGATCTTACTTTTCTCCCTTTCTGTTAAAAATGCCTGTAATAAATTTTCAAAGTAAATCCAGGTGGAGTCATATGTTTGACAAATATTCTCTAGCATTTGTATAAGCTCTATAGGCTTATACTCAAAAGAAGTATGCTGCTTAAATTTCT
Source organism: Monodelphis domestica (assembly GCF_027887165.1). NCBI lineage: Eukaryota > Metazoa > Chordata > Mammalia > Didelphimorphia > Didelphidae > Monodelphis > Monodelphis domestica. The sequence goes on along the minus strand of NC_077229.1, from coordinate 463,725,285 downwards.
CAATATCTTGAGGGGTGAATGGTATTTGGTGTCTTATAGAAACTAACTCTTCTTTATGATTAAAGGTAGATACTTCTCTTGAGAGGAATAGGCATATAGCTAAATTATTTCTTGTTTTCTCCTCTTGGTTTCCTGCTTGAGTGGCCATGGAGCAGGTGAAAGGAGGAGGAAGAACAGAAAGAGAGACAGATTGGGTAGAGTAACAGGTAGGTTCAATAAGTTGAGAGATAATTTGGGCTAGTTGAGAGATGTAATTTTTCAAAGTATTCTATCTGAGTCTCAGTTAAGCTATCTTTCCATTGTTTTTTTTTTCTTATTGGATAGAAATAGGTAAACTATTTGGTAAATTGGATAAATTTATAAGGATCCTATCAGAATGAATAATCCCAGAAACAGTAATAACTAGAGACAATCTAAAATTGTGAGCTGTGCCAGCTTGTTAAAGCTCTCTGGGAACAGGAGTTGTTTGAAATATGCCAGAAACTGCTCCTTCACAATGCATGACATGATCTCTAGCACCATACTGAATTGCCTGTATATACTTAAAAATATAACTAAGTTCAGTAGGGATAGTTTAATAACAAGTGAGGAAAATAATCAGAACAGGTTAAAAGATTAATCAAACCTAGTAGGTCAGCTAATATTATAGCAAAGAAAAGTAATGTGTTGGAGGAGATGTGGCAAAATTAGGACATTAATGCTTTGGTGGATGAGTTGTGAATTGATCTAACCATTCTGGAAGGCAATTCGGAATTATGCCCTAAGGGCTTTAAAAGACTGACTACCCTTTGATCCAGCCATAGCACTGCTGGATTTGTATCCCAACGACATAATAGCAAAAAATTGTGTGTAAAAATATATTTATAGCTTCACTCTTTGTGGTGACAAAAAACTTGAAAATGAGGGAGTGTCAATCAACTGGGGAATAACTGAACAAATTGTGATATCTGTTGGTGATGGAATACTATTATGCTAAAAGTAATAATGAACTGGAGGAATTCCATGTGTGTCAAGGGAAGTTTATCCCCTCCCTCTCCTAGATTGCTGACTTGGTCTGTCAAGATTCTTCAAATGCCAGCACAGTTTCTGCAAATGTCAATAAAAGAGAGTAGGCAGGGACTGACCAGGGCTTTTTGGACTAGCTTGGGGAGAGAGCAGGCAGGTAATTGGGGAGAAGAAGAGGTTAATGGAGACTAGGCTACATGTGGTCAGAGGGCCTAGAGTAAACGATGAGAATTAAACTATGCTGATCTACCTCCTATTAATAAACTTTATAAAATTAATAACTGGGTAGATATATTAATTTTCACTTGTACCACATGTGAACTGGAATGATCTATAGGAATTGATACAGAGTGAAAAGAGCAGAACCAGGAGAACAAAGTACACAGAGACTGATCCACTGTGTCACAATCAAATAATGGACTTCTCTACTAGCAGCAATGCAATGAACCAAGATAATTCTAAAGGACTTATAAGAAAGGACACTATCCACATCCAGAGAAAGAACTGTGGGAGTAGAAACACAGAAGAAAAATATATGATTAATCACATGGTTCATGAGGATATAGGGGTTTGTGGGGATGTAGATTTTAAATAATCACTCTATTACAAATATTAATAATATGGAAATAGGTCTTCATCAATGATAACATGTACCCAGTAGAATTGCTCATTAGCTACAGGAAGGGGGTGGGAGGAGGGGACGGAAAGAATATGTATCATGTAGCCATGGAAAAATATCATTAATTAATTAATTTAAAAAATAAAACAAACTTATCAATACTACTTTTAACTTCCCTTTAATAACTTTTGTTTATACTGTTTTAGTCACTATGCACATTGTTCTTTTGTCCCGCTTCACTTTGAATCCATTCATATAAGTTTTCAAAGACTTTTAGAAATCATTTCTAGTTTTAATGTCTTAACATCCAGTCATATCCTATTACATTAATATGCCATAAATTAGTTATATATTGTAACCGTGAAAATGTGGGTTTCCAAGACTGTGAATTGCCAAAACTGTAAATGTTTCACCCAAACTGTAAAGATAATTTTAGTGTCTTGATTTAAAATCTAAAATTAAGTGGTCACCATGGGAAAATTCCCAAATATGTAAATACCTAAGTCAGCTGGGTTTTATGGATATTTTAATTAATACAAATGAAGGAATTAAGGGAGAGAGAGAGAGAGAGAGAGAGAGAGAGAGAGAGAGAGAGAGAGAGAAAGAGAGAGAGAGAGAGAAAGAGAGAGAGAGAGAGAAAGAGAGAGAGAGAGAGAGAGAGAGAGAGAGAGAGAGAGAGAGAGAGAGAGAGAGAGAGAGAGAGAGAGAGAGAGAGAGAGAAAATAGTACAAAGGGCCTAGGCCAAATGGCCTAGGCCTGAGCCTAAGGGAGAGTGAGTCAGTCTTTATCACTCACCACAAGATCGTCTCAAGCAAGCTCCAGTCCTCCACTGAACTCCTGAACTCCTGAACTGAGTTCAGAGTCCCAACTGAATTCAATTGACCTCCTTTTAAAGAGAATTTTCTCTTATGTCACCGCCTCTAAATTTTCACATCTACCAATCATAGTAGACACTTTTTCCCAGGACTGCCCATTCTTAGTTCTCACCACTCTTTAGTTCTCACCTTCTCTGGGTAAATTATATCTTCTGAGTACTTCACACCTCTTTTGTTCAGCTTGCCTTTTGTAAATTGCTTGACTTTTTAGTGATTAATTTAACCTTTATAGGTAGCACCTTTTTGTATTATATCTAAAAATAGACCTAGTTTAAGGTTCTAGTTTTACTATAAGGTATGACAAAGGCTCTTTTAATTGTTCAGTCAGGAGTTTACAACTTTATCTTTCCCTAAGGCACTGTCTGAGCAGGGTGGAGTAATTTTAAAAGTTCTCAATACATTCCTGACCAAGTACCTCCATTGTTACAATAGGGCAGTAGTTTAACCAAATCTTCTAAGACACAGTCTGAGCAGTTTTTAAGATTCACAATATTCACCAACATATGGACAGTTTATATCTTTCATTCTTTCTGTATTCCTTTCTTTCTTTTTCCCTTCTCTTTTTTGTTCTTTCTTTTCGTCATTCTTATAAAAAAAAAGAAATCAAACAAAAACAAGCAACTACCAGGAAAAAAAAAGAAACCACAACCACATCATTATAAATGTTTGGGGTTACAGAATATCCAATAAATCTTAGTAGAGTTTTTAGCTTTAAAAGCTTTGGATATTTATTTCTGTCCTTACTCCTTTTTGGGTAACATTCCCTTAAAGAGCTTACCATTAGTTCAGTTAGTGGATGGATTGTATATGAATGAATAAATGCAAAATAACTTAATAAGTGGATTCTTTAGGCCAACTCTAATCCTAAACATTGAGGACTGAATAAGAAAAATCTTAAACAGTCCCTACTCTCAAGCAATAATTGCATTTTATTTGAGAAAAACAAAACATGAAAGATGACTCAGCTATAAGGCAAATTGTAAGATTCAGGATTCCTTTCATTTCTTTAAGTAGATCAGAGAATAATACCCAGCAATCTGTAAAGTGTTGTGACTAAGCAAATGGTAAGGCATGGTAATGAGTCATATCACCTGTTTAAAAAAAAAAAAGGTAATTATAGTTGGTGACTATGCATTCTGGAGTAGTCTTTAGAGAATGACCGAAAATGGGGTAGCATTTCTCTATTTCATCCCAAAGTAACCTGGGTCTTTACCAAGTTTAACGACTAGTTAGCACTTAAAAACTGCACATCAGGGAGTCCCATTCTAATTTTACCAGTTTACCCACATCCCACCATGTGTAAGTAGCTAATTTCATCTCTCTGTGGTTCCCAGAGAGTCAATAATGTATTATTAAGTACTGTTCTCTACTGAATAGTACTTATTGTTTAGGGCAGTGAAGAAGAACCTATGGCACAGGTGCCAAAGATGGTACTTAGAGTACTCTCTGTGGGAACATGAGCCACCCTTCTCTACCCATCAGTTCATTACCAGAAAGGCAAAGAGATTCAGGAGGTTATGTTCCCTTCCCCCTCTCCATGTTCCTGACATTATTTCACATTTCCCACCCCTCTGCCTAGCAATCTAATGGGAGCACACAGCAGTTAAGGTGGGAGACTCATAGGAGGCAGATCTGGAGGGGAGCAGAGCTCTCAAGCCACACCTCTTCACCTCTTCACCTGCACTGAGGATATTTTTTCACTTTAACCTCCCCTCCACCCAGAAGTCCAATGGGAAAATTTCTTCTCTCCCTGTATTGGGTAAGGGGGATCAGGAGGCCAGTAGGGGTGGAAGGACAGCTCTTAGGGAGAGATGGGCAGAGTATTAGGTATGGGGAGTGGGATGGGGATGGGACCTGGCACTCCAACTCTAAAAGGTTAGCCATCATTGGCTAAGGTATGTATCTAATCAACTAAAATCAACTTTGAGCTCCCTTGCCACTGACAAAAACAGCTTTCTTTTAAACTATAATATTTTGCCCCTCCCACACGGATTCATTATTTTTTTTCAGCTTAAATTTATTTCTTTGTAATGTGAAAGTTCCCAATTATTTCCCTCCCTCCTTTGTTTCCCTCTTTCCCATGCTAAAGGAGACTAGAAATAAAGAAATTTCATACCTGATATACACACAGATGTCAAATGATTCTATACAATATATACATATATTTGTCCAGTCATGCTATAATATAAATGCATATGTATAACTATGTCATGCATATTTTTTATTTATTCTGGAACTGGACATTCACAGTTATTCTTCATACAAGGTTTGTGGTATTGAATTTAAGATTCTCTTGGTTCTGCTCTTTTTGCTCTTCATAATTTCATGTAGATCATTCTGTGAATGTTTGAAAATTAACCTGCTAATCATTTCTTCCCAATTAGTAGTATTCCATTACAAGCATATGCCACAAAGTCTTTAGCCATTCCCCAATTGATGGGGATCACCTCAATTTCTAGTTCTTTGCCATCACAAAGAGAATAGCTATAAATATTTTAGAACTTATAGGTTGTTATTTTTTCCCTGACCACTTTAGGAAACAGATCTAATGGTGGTTTTGCTGGGTCAAAGTGTATAAACAGTTTTATAATTCTCTAGAATAATTTCAGTTTATTCTACAAATTGTTTCATTTAATTCACAGTTCCAAAAACAGTTTATTAGTGTTCCCATTTTTCCTTATCATTTCCAACATTTGTTAGTTTTCTCTTTTGTCATTTTAGTCAATCTGCTTCATATGAGATATTATTGGAATTTTTTTTTTGCATTTATCTGGTCAATTATAATTTAGAGTATATTTTTTCTTATAGATGTATATAGCTTTCATTTCTTCACCTAAAGCTATCTGTTCATACAAAAGAAAGAACCATTTGAGTAGGAATAGTGGACAGCATCATTAATGATAAGACCTTCAAAATTGTCCTTGATTTTTGTACTGCTGAAAGTAGCTTAGTCATTTATAATTGACCATTATATAATATTGCTGTTACCATATACAACATTCTCTTGGTTCTGTTCATTTCACTTTGTATCAATTCATGTAAGTCTTCTTCATTTTTTTAAGAGTATCCTATTCATCACTTCACATACCAAAAGAAAATTGCATCATCATCATATAACAATAAAATTTGTTAAGCTATTCTCAATTGATGAATATCACCTCAATTTCAAATTATTGCCAGCACAAAAAGAGCTGCTATAAATATTTTTGTAAAAATGTATCCTTTTCCTTTTTCACTAGTAATTGGATTGTGGAGTTAAATGTTATACATGGTTTTAAAGCCCATTGGACATAATTCTAAAATTGTTCTCCAGAATGGTTGAATCAGTTCACAGTACTCCAAATATTAGTATCTCAATTTTCCCATTTCATTGGCAACATTCATTATGTTACTATTTGTCATATTACCAGTCCGATAGGTATACCATAGTACCTCAGTTGCATTTCTCTAATTGACCATGATTTAGAACTTTTTTCATAGAAATTTTCATAGAAATAGAGAAATTTGATTACTTTGTCTGAATAGTGTGACCTTTGACCATTTATTTTTAAGAATTACTTTTGTATTTTTACATTTGACTCATTTCTCTGTTTCTGAGTAATAAGGCCTTCATGAGAGAAATCTATGATATTTTTTCCAAATATGATTACTGTGTATTTCCCTCTTTCCTATTTCCCCCTATCTAACCTATTCACTCTTTTCACCCTGTCCATGATAAAAAATGTTTTGCTTCTGACCATTATCTTCCCCAGTCTGTTCTCTCTTCTATCAGCAGCACTATTTTTCTCTTTTCCCCTTCTCCTACTTTCCTTTAGAGTAATATAGATTTCTACACCAAAATGAATGTCTTTGTTATGCCCTCTTTGAGTCAAACTTGATAAAATTAAGGTATAAGCATTTCCCACCATTTGCCCTCTACTATAAAACCTCTTTCATGACTTTTTTGTGAGACAATTTATATACAATTTTATTTATATTATATACAATATCCTGGGTAGGAGATCTATTGTTGTAATATGACCTCTTTTGTACACTGGAATATCATATTCCAAGTCCTCCAATCTTTTAATGTAGAAACCAGTAACTCTTGTGTTATCCTAACTGTAACTCCATAATATTTTCTCCTTCACCTGTAAGATAGGAAATTTGACTACATTATTCCTGGGAACTTTCATTTGATAATCTCTTTCAGGAGGTTATTAAGAGATGCTTTCAATTTCTATTTGCCCTCAGGGTCTAACATATCAGGACAGTTTTCCTTGAAAATTGATTTAAATATGATGTGTAAGCTCTTTTTTTGATCATGGCTTTTAAGTGATATAATAATACTTAAATTAATTCTTCTTGGTTTATTTTTCCAGGTCAGTTGTTTTTTCATTGACATATTTCACATTTTTTTCAAAAATTTTGTTTTAAAAATAGTTTCTTAATGTCTCAAAGAGTCATTAGCTTCTACTTGTTTGATTCTAGTTTTTAAAAAATTATTTTATTCAGTGATTTTTTTGGTATCCCATTTTCCATGTAGCCAAAGTTATTTTCTTCAGTGAATTTTTGTACATTTTTTTTCTGTTGGCCAGTTCTGCTTTAAAAAACAAACAAACAAACAAAAAACTCTTCACTTTATTAGATTTTTAACCTCTTTTGCCATTTTTACTGTTCTGTTTTTATAATTTTTTTTAAAGAACATACCTTCAGCTATATTGGTTCCAAGGCAGAAGAGTGTTAAGCTACACAAGGAGATTTAATTGACTTTCCTAGGATCACAGAGTTAGAAAGTGACTGAATCCATATTTGAACACAAAATCTCTTCTGGACCTGTTTTTCAATTTATTAAGCCACCTATTTTGCCCCTGTGTTATTTTTTGTGCTTCCTTTACCAAACAGTCAACTCTTTTGTTATGCTTTCTTATGTCACTTTCATTTCTTTTCCCAAATTTTGTTCTATGTCTCTTATTTGATTTTTAAAATCCATTTTGAACTCTTCTATTAACTCTTTTAGAGTCTGAGGCTAATTCATATTTTTTTCTTTGAAATTTAAGATGCAGCAGCTTTTACTTCGTGGTCTTCTGAGTTTGTATTTTGAACTTTCCTTTCATCATAATGAGATTATAAAGTCAGTTTCTTTTGTTGTTGTTGTTGTTGTTGTTACTTGTTAATTATTCTGACCTTCAAAATTTATTTTTATCTTAAATAGATTTGAGTTCTGCTCTTGGAACAGACAGGGCACTGTCCTAAGCTTTAGAATTTTTCTATTTCAGATTTCAGAGTTAGTTCTGAGGGTCTGTAGGTTTTTCATTTCATTCAATGTGGTATGACCTAAGGAAAGGAATGTTTACTACTCTCATGGTCTGTCCTCTTGTCTGTATATTATCACAAGCACTCTTCTCCACCTTGGAACTGAGACTAGGGTCCTCACTCCCATGAAGTGGTGTGCTACTCTCCCTAGATCTGTGCCTCAGTATTGTAACCCTAATCTGTGTGTAGGAATTACAACAGAGTCCTATATCTAGTTCTAGCCAAGGGACCACTACTGTAATCTTATGACCTATTATCTAACCCTCCCACACACTGTTTGTGAGATGAGAGATGAAGAAGTCTTTGCTGCCTTCTCCAAGATCTTCTCTAACTTGAGAGGGTCATCATTCCATTGCCTGTAATAGTCTATGCTCCGCTCTCACATCAGTCTCACATTCACATCTCACAATAAAATATTTCTTGCTGAATTAGTCTTAGTTTTGCAAAAAGTTTTTCAACATTTCCTTTTTGGACTTTGCTACTCAATTCATTTTAATGCATTATTTTGCAGTTGTTTGGAGAGGACTTTGGGAGAGATCTCATGGATTCCTGAATTTTCTCTTCCTTTGTCATTTATACTGGTTTACTTTCTTTTTCTTGTATGGGTCTGGTTTTCTCAATTTCTGTTTTGGTGTATCTGTCTCTTTCATTTTCTCTATTTGTCTCTGTCTCTCTGTCTGTCTCTTTGTCTGCCTGTCTGTCTATCTGCCTACCTGACTGCTTGCCCATACATCCATACATCCATTTTTCCATCTCACTGCCTGTCTTTATTTCCTTTGCCTTATCCCGCTCTTTGTTTCCCTCTGTCCTCTTTGTCTATTGACAGACCGAGGAGTTTCTTTCTGACTTTATCCTCATATTCCAGTGAAGATGTACTGGTAACTAGAGTTGAGACATACATTTGATATAGACATAAAATGTTTCTGACAAATTTTATTTTTTCTCCCTCTTGTAACTCATTTTTTCCCATGTAGAGATAATTAAAAGAGCATTTCTATTTAAAGTTCTAAACAGAGAAAAAAATCCTTATTAAAAGTATAATTCATTTAAATATCCTCCTGACAATTTTGAGAAAAACGTTATTTTTGTTTCCATGGGATAGTATCCAGGATGAAATTGGTTTGGAATATGCTCACTTCTGAAAAAGCTTTCTTTGATTCTTGAAAAGAGTCTTTGTTGTGTGATTTTGTTTAGGTTTTAATTTTATTTGGAAAAGAGTGTACAGCCAGATCCTCATTTTTTTTTTCAGAATGCCAGTTTCTCCTTAAATACTCACAGATTTATTTATTTTTGTCAAATTATTTTTTTTCCTCCTGAGGAAAGTATGTATTTTTTATAGAGATAATCAGACATTTCTCAATTTAAATATTCAATGTCTGAGTATGACTTCTATTAATACTTTCAATTATAGCAATTCCATGGATTGAATTCTATTTTATTTTGTTTTACATTTTGAAAGCTCCCACTGATAGCATTTGCAACAACTCCTATGAGGTAGATAACCTTAAGGGTTGTTTTCATTCTGTAATCCATGTTTGATGTTGATTTTCATATTTGCATTATGAAGTACAACACATTCTTTTCCCTGAGAAGTAATGTTAAAAGCACATGTGGTCAGTATTCTGAAGTTATAGAGAAAAAGGTAGGAATAATCCATGGATCTTCATTATCTCCAGGAAATAGTTTAATTTAACAGATTAAGAGATGTACCGTTACTTTGGAATTTTAATTTTTTTTTCTGTGAAAGAGGGGGAAATGTGATTATTTGAACTAATATCTATATTTGACTATTTATCATACAAATTAAGAATACCATAAATTAAATTCGTGGTGGGATATGCATAGAAAGTAGATAGGAATAGTTGAATCTGATTTTTTTAACTTCTTTAATTTTTTACATGTAAGTCTATTTAAAATTTTTATTTTATTTAAAAATTTAGTCTCCCAAAATTATTTCCTTTAAGAATTATTTTACTCCTCTTCTTGTCTGACTTTCAAAATTTTTAAATTTAATAACAAATTATCACATGATTTGTGATATATATATATATATATATATATATATATATATATATATCCAAATTGTCTCTCCCTTCTTCCCTTCCTCCTTCTGGATCTGGAAAGCAATTTCATCTGGGTTATAGCTCTATTATCAAGCACAACATGTTTCCATATCATTCATTTTTGTAAGTGAATAACCTTATGAAATCAATACTCTAAAACATATACTCAAATAAACAAGTGATAAACCATATACTTTCATTTACATTCTTACTCCAACAGTTCTTTGGAGGTGGATAGCATTCTTTTTTCATAAGTCCCTCAGAATTGTTTTAGATCATTGTATTGCTGTTCATGCCAATATATTTTTAACAATTTTTTTTTTAACTTTTGTAATCCCTGGTATCTCCTTCATATGTTGGGAAAGAAGAAATATCACTTATATAAGAAAAAAACTCATGAAGGAGATAAAGTAAAAAATAAATATTATGCTTCAATCTATATTCATATTCCATTAATTTCTTTTATGGTCATAATAGATAGCTTTTTATAGTGATTCTTTTGGAATTATGTTGTATTCTTGCATTTCTGATAATATGTTACTCACAGTTGATCACTGTTCATTATTTCTGTTACTGTATATAATGTTTCTCCTGGCTCTGTTCATTTCACTTTATATCACTTCATTATTTTTGTTTTAAATTAGCTTTAAAATTTAATACATTTTCAAAGGCACATATAAAGAAATGAAAAATGTTCTAAATCATTACTGATTAGGGAAATGAAAATCAAAATAGCTCTGATATATCTTTTCATACTTATCGGATTGACTAAAATGATAAAAGCAAAATGATGAATGTTGAATGGGAAGCAGAAAAATGAGGACACCAATACATCTTTGGTGGAACTGTTAACTGATCCAACCAGATTGAAGAACAATCTAGAATTATTCCCAGAGACTTATTAAAACCATGTCTACTTTTTGATCCAGCAATACCACTGTTGGCTCTGTTTTCCAAGGAGATCAGAGAAAAAGGGAAATGACCTATATGTTATAAACTATTTATAGTGAATCTCCAGTGACAAAGAACTGTGAATTGAAGGTGTCTATTAATTAGGAAATAAATGAGCAAGTTGTTACCTAAGTGTAATAGGAAACTGTCCTAGAGGGATGTGAGATGATACAAGCTACCTAGGAACTTCTCAGGACCAGTAAAGTACAAACCCCTTGGCTTATAAAAACAAAATTCATTATATAGGTGGTATAAGGGAAACGTAGGTAAGACTCTAACACTTAAAACCTAAACTCTTCCCAACTTCTACATCTCTTGCAAAAGGAGATCCTTATTTCTCTTCTCTGGGCCCTACCTACAGCTCCCTGATTTTATCTTAAAAAATACCCCAAATACTATCTGACTCTAACCTGATCTGCCCACTAGTGATTAACAAAAAAGGAAAGGAAAGCATGGGTTTGGCTGCACTAAGTAACCCAAAGTCCCAGATGAAAACCTTTGCATTACCTTAGCCCAATGAGGATTTCTGGCAGATAGATCACTGGAAGATGATCTCTGTACTCAGAGAAATGATTCTCTCCAAAGTAGATTCTCAACCAAGAAGTCAATAATTTTCCATGAAACTATGACTATCTAAGGAAAATCTCTCTGAGCAAAATCTGCTTCCAGCTTGGTGGAAATCCAGGAAGAGAGTGCAAAGGACAGTTAATTGCCAGTAAAAACTCCCACAGTCCTTCTCTCCTTCTCAGAATCCTCTCCCAGGGCTTGTATCCAAATTCCTTTCTTCCTCCTGAAATTACTCTTTCCCTAATTTATATTCCTATATAGCATTGTAATGAAATACTACTTTGCAGTAAGAAATGATGAGCGGATTATTTTTTAAATTGGAAAGACCTATATGAAATAATAAAAAGTAAAATAAGTAGAATAAACAGAACCATTATATACAACTACAAAACTAATGTTTGAAGAATAGCATTAATATCTATCTCCTGATGAGAAATTGATTAAAAAAAAGAAACACAATATAAATTATATGCATTGTTTTTGTTAAGCAATGACTACTCTGGTACAGAGAGGAAAGGAAGGTAAATACTTAGGAAATTTGATATGGCTAACAGACAAATAATTCATTATTTTTTCTAAAAATTAAAAATATATATTTTACTTTCTGGGAAAACAAATATAATGCAACTTAGAATTAAGAAAAGAAATGAAAAGAGAGTAATATAATAATTTTACATTTTTACAAAAATGTTGATTATACAATTAGTTAAAGAAACCCTAATTTTGAAAAAAAGATGTAGGTATGCCCAGGTATCATATTTAGTCATTATAGATATTGAAAAACAAAAGTTTTCTGTCTTTGATTCAGTAATGCTTCTACTTAAATCTCCTTTCAGCTCTCTGTTGACTGAGAATGAACCAAATTCCAAGTGTGAAGATTAAATTAACTCTCCCCTCCCCATTATTAGATTTAATCACCAGAAGCGTATACACCCTACTTACACTTGAGTGGGGGAAGTCTGTGACCCACGTGTGTGATAGTGGGTGATAAATCAGAATTGACTAACTGCCCCCTGGAAAGTCCAAAGCAAAGCTTTAGCTGTAATTGGTACACATAAAATGGAAGAAAGTCACAGGAAGTGATGAAAAGGAAGGTCTTTTAAAATGTCAAGAACTTCCTGTGAAGGGTCTTTGAGGCTTTTTGGTCTTTCATCTTCAACTTGACTTTGGAGGAGCTTTGACTGAGGATCTCAGACTGCTTCTACTTTCCTTAAAACTTCCTCATGGGGTGAGTGAAAAAGGCTGACTCCTTTCCTGGATTTTCTGAAGGGATTAGCCTCAGGAGAGACCTATCCTCTAGAGAGAGACTTCCTACATCCTCAGGTCCTTGGCTCAAGGTTGAGGCCTCTCTGGCTAAGGATTAATTAGTACTGCCTGGGTTGAGCCAGGGGTTGGAGCAAAATACTTAGTGTGTAGGTTAGATATCTTACCCTATCTGCTCTCCAATTTTCTTGTTTTCCCTCTTTTTATATTTTATAAATAAATTGTTAAAATAAATCTTTTGGGAATTTTGCGAAATTCCTGGTGACCCTACTCTTGAATAATCCAGTCCAGACTTTTATATAAACCCCTTCAATTTCTACCCCTTACACAAGCAAATCAGCATTGAATAGAGCAAAGGCTCATGTTCAGATGGAAAATTTGGGGGTAATTTTGTCTTAAGATGCTCATTAGGGGGGACAGCTGGGTAGCTCAGTGGATTGAGAGCCAGGCCTAGAGATGGGAGGTCCTAGGTTCAAATCTGGTCTTAGACACTTCCCAGCTATGTGACCCTGGGCAAGTCACTCAACCACCATTGCCTAGCCCTACCACTCTTCTGCCTTAGAACCAAAACACAGTATTGATTCCAAGATGAAAGGTAAGGGTTTTATAAAAAAAAAAAAGATGCTTGTTAGAAAGTAATATTATGAAAATATACAGCAAAAATAAGTTAATTTTAGATCATTAAGAGCTATGACATGTAAAAGAAAGCATTCATACATTAATATTTGCCTTTAAAAATAAAAGAGAATGAATTTTTATTTAAAGGTTAACAGTGTAGTGTATAACAAATGAATGTGCATGCATAAATGTATAATAGCACAAACTTGTGTCATTTATTCATAAATGTGCATATATCTACAAAAATACATTTATATATATGTATATGAAGATATATACATATGTATATGCTGAAGCATGAATTAGAGTTGTATAGAACTAGTGACAGTAATTATAATCAGTCAGAAAATGATCCTGTTAAAGATGACCAACATTGAATTTCTAAAATTCTTTTAATTTTTCTATGGTGGAGTTTAAATTTTAAGAAATCCATTACTATATAGGAAGATTTTTTTTCTGACTTCATCATGGAAAATACAACTTTGAAAAATAACCAAGAGGTACAGGGATGAAAGTCTGTGAGAAAAGAATGGTCCTATAATGGTCCCATCAATAATTATTGTCTATAAAGGCTCCCTAACTAACATATTTAACTTATGTGGAGGTGTGGAAAAGGCTACTATATATTGAATTTGAAGATGGGTTTAGATCCTACCTCTTTTATATACCTGTTATGTTAGTTTTGACTTTACCTCTCTTGGACTGAGTTTTCTCATACAGAACAAGAAAGAATTTGGAACTGGCATTTATTAAACCCCATATTAGACCTCAGGGTTCCCCAAACCAATGAAATAGTCACTGCACTCACACGAGAGATGAGTCACAATAAAATGCAAGGATTCATAAGTAAATTATGTGAAATATTAGAAATATATTCATAAGTCTGTACATGAGCACTTTGCTTATAAGAGTCAACTTTTGAATGCATCTTTAATATTTTCGTGATTTGTTTATATATCTCTACCAGGTTCCACTCATTCAGCCTTGTTCAATATGCCCTAGAACGTTCTTCATTCTGGAATATTACTTTGGCTCTGTAGTGGAAATCAAAACTTGTCAATAACTTCTGCTCCTGAATCACCTCCCTTTTGTTGTAGTTTTTGAGCATCTTCCCAGGACCTTTATTTAAGGGCATATCTGTGTGCATGTGCATGTGTAAGCATTTATGTGATTATGCTTAATCTTATTTTGTCCAATTTGGATGAAAATGAGGTTCAGACTTCCGGGTAAACATGGCTGCAGACTTTCGGGTAAACATGGCTGCAATCTAGACACGAATTGCTTCCTTTCCCCGGCACTGAACGAAATAGACTACCTCAAAAGAGCATAAAAATCATCTTTGGAAGAATGGAGGAAATCTTCACTACCCCCACAGAAACAAAGGTATGTGGGGTTTGAACATTGCCACACTATAAGAAGGAGGAAAAGCTTACACAAAAACATGAACTGAGCTGCCCTTCCCCCCCCCCAATCCCCCAGGGAACCAGAGTAGGGGATCAGAGGGCTCACCAGGACAACAAGTGAGAGAGGAATGTCTCTGTCTGGGGGGGGGCACACCAGGGTCCTTGGGATCTAAAGACTGCTAGGAAACGACCTCTCAGGGCAGTTTCATGGGAGAACCCTGCACACTGGAGAGCTCGCAGACAGCGGGGCCCTGCAAACTGCAAACAGTGAGGAGTCTTGAGAGTCTGTAAAAACTGCCTAAGGCCAAAGCATTACCCCTCTCTGTACTGAGGGGGGGGTGAGCCAGGCTCCCTGGAAACTGACAGGCAATACCAGAGATCCACCCCTCAGAGGGGTTTTACAGGAGATTTCTGCGCACCGGTAGAAGAGATCTCAGTGTGCACAGGGGCACACTGAGCACAGGGGTGGGCATGCGAACAAACCCTGTAGGCTGGGAAGAACTAGTCTGAGGCAACCTAAATCCACAGAAAACCCGCCCATATCACCCAGACCTCTGACCAAAAAGGAAAGGGGAAAATAACCACCAAAGGGATGGCTCACATGGCCCAAAATCAAGCCTCCAAGAAAAAAGGGAAAAAAGTGACTATTGAAAACTTTTATGGCGGGAGTACCCAAGGAAAAGAAGAGAAAGAGGTTGAAATCCAAACAAAATCAAAACATGCCCCTCAAAATGGAAATTATCCACAAGATCTGGAAGAACTCAAATTGGAGCTTATACAAAATATGCAAACCTTCTGGAAAGAAAAATGGGTGAAATAGGTCAGCAGTCTGATAGACAAGATTTCACAATTGGAGAAAAGAGCTGAAAGTCTCTAACAAAAGGGTAGGACAAGCTGAAAAAAAAAATCCAGAAATAAGCAACTGGAAGACAGTGAGCTTGCAAAACAGCAAGAATTAATAAAGCAAAGCCCAAAACTTAATGAATTAGAAGAAAACATAAAATATCTCACTAACAAGGTGACAGACCAGGAAAATGGAGGAAGGAGAGACAACCTGAGAATCATTGGTCTGCCCAAAAAAACAGAGATAACCAGAGATAAACAAAAAACTCGATGTGATACTACAGGAGATTATAGAAGAAAATTGCCCATATGTTCTGGAGCAAGGGGGAACACAACTAAAACTAGACTTGAACAATTGGAAAAACATTAACAGCTCATGGGTAGGATGAGCCAATATAATAAAAATGACTATCCTACACAGACTTATTTATCTATTTAATGCTATACCCATTGAACTTCCAAAAATTTTTTTTATTGATTTAGGAAAAAAACATAACAAAGTTTATTTGGAAGAACAAAGGATCAAGGATATCCAGGGAAATAATGAAAAAAATACAAAGGAAGGGGGCCTTGCAGTCCCAGATCTCAGACTATATTATAAAGCAGCAGTCATCAAAACAATTTGGTACTGGCTAAGAGACAGAAAGGAGGATCAGTGGAATAGACTTGGGGTAAGTGACCTCAGCAAGACAGTATATGACAAACCCAAAGATCCAAGCTTTGAGGACAAAAACCCACTATTTCATAAAAACTGCTGAGAAAATTGGAAGACATTGTGGGAAAGATTAGGTTTAGATCAACACCTCACACCCTACACCAAGATAAATTCAAAATGGGAGAATGACTTGAACATAAAGAAGGAAACTATAAGAAAATTAGGGAAACACAGAATAGTATACATGTCAGACCTTTGGGAAGTGAAAGATTTTAAAACCAAGCACGACTTAGAAAGAGTCACAAAATGCAAAATAAATAATTTTTATTACATCAAATTAAAAAAAGTTTTTGTACAAACAAAACCAATGTAACCAAAGTCAGAAGGGAAGCAACAAATTGGGAAACAATCCTCTTAAAAATCTTAGACATAGGTTTAATTACTCAAGTTTACAAAGAGCTACATCAATTGTACAAAAAATCAAGCCATTCTCCAATTGATAAATGGGCATGGGACATGAATAGGCAGTTTTCAGATAAAAAAATCAAAACTATTAATAGGCACATGAAAAGGTGTTCTCAGTTTCTTATAATCAGAGAGATACAAATTCAAACAACTCTGAGGTATCATCTCACACCTAGCAGATTGGCTAACATGACAGCAAAGGAAAGTAATGAATTCTGGAGGGGATGTGGCAAAGTAGGGACACTAATCCACTGCTGGTGGGGTTGTGAACTGATCCAACCATTCTGGAGGGCAATTTGGAACTATGCCCAAAGGGTGATAAAAGACTGTCTGCCCTTTTATCCAGCCATAGCACTGCTGGGCTTGTACCCCAAAGAGATAATAAGGAAAAAAGACTTGTACAAGAATATTCATAGCAGTGCTCTTTGTAGTGGCCAAAAATTGGAAAATGAGGGGATGCCCTTCAGTTGGAGAATGGCTGAACAAATTGTGGTATATGTTGGTGATGGAATAGTATTGTGCTAAAAGGAATAATAAAGTGGAGGAATTCCATATAGACTGGAATAACCTCCAGGAAGTGATACAGAGTGAAAGGAGCAGAACCAGGAAAACATTGTACACAGAGACTGACACATTGTGGTAGAATCGAATGTAATAGACTTCTCGCGTGTCAATGCAATGTCCCTGAACAATCTTCAGGGATCTAGGAGAAAAAACACTATCCACAAGCAGAGGACAAACTGTGGGAGTAAAAACACCAAGGAAAAGCAACTACTAGACTACAGGGGTTGAGGGGATATGACTGAGGAGAGACTCTAAATGAACACTCTAAAGCAAATACCAACAATATGGAAATGGATTCGAATCAAGAACACTTGTGATACCCAGTGGAATCACTCGTCGGCTATGGTATAGGTGGGGGGTGGAGGGGGGGAAATGATCTTTGTCTCCAATGAATAATGCTCAGAAATGACCAAATAAAATAATGTTATTTTAAAAAAAAGAAAAGAAATTACAAAATAATCAGTTTCAGAGAAAATTGAGAAGACTTGTATGAGTTGATGAAGAATTAAATAGAGTTAAGAGAACAATTTATTCAATGATAACAACTTTAAAGAGAAAAACAACTCTGAAATACTTTAGAACTCTCCCACTACCTGCCTTCCGTCAGAAAGGTGATTGATTTGGTAATTGCTTTAAAGTTAAGAGTAAGAAATACATTATTGCAGAAGAAGAGGAATTCCATGTGAACTGGAATGACCTCCAGGAATTGCTGCAGAATGAAAGGAGCAGAACCAGAACATGGTACACAGAGACTGATACACTGTGGCACAATCAAATGTAATGGACTTTTCTACTAGCAGCAATGCAATGATCCAGGACAATTCTGAGGGGCTTATGAGAAAGAGCCCTATCCACATCCAGAGGAAGAACTGTGGGAGTAGAAACACAGAAGAAAAACAACTGCTTGATCACATGGGTCAATGGGGATATGATTGGGGATGTAGACTCTAAACTATCACCCTAATGCAAATATTAATAATAAGGAAATAGGTCTTGACTAATGACACAAGTAAAACGCAGTGAAATTGTGTATCAGCTATGGGAGAGGGTTGGAGGGAGGGGAGAGAAAGAACATGATTTTTGTAATCACGAAAAAATACTCTAAATTAATCTTTTAAATAAAATTTAAAAAATAAAAAAAGGAAAGAAATACATTATTGGAGGTAGCCAGCATGGGAATTCTTTTGCCAGATGACAGCATGCTTGTTATATGTTTTTTCAGGATTTTTATTGTTTATTTGGGGGATTGAGGGTGGGAACAAGGAGAGAGAGATAAGAATAAATGCTTCTAAAAACAAATAAAATCCAAATGAAAAGAAAAAGAAAAGAAAATGAGGTTCATAGAATGCCTATTTCCCACAAATTAATTTTTTTTTATCCTTTGCTCTTTATGTATACTTGTTAAATGGGAAAATTAGCTATTTCTTTTTACATCTCATTCTACCTCCAATCTATCCCTGAAATAGTTCCCTTCCCTGAAAAAATCATTATGAGTTCCTCTGCCAAATATAACTTTCCATATGGTTCTCAAAAGTATTTTTGTTTTCGTAATTATTTTTTGGTCTCCCTTTTTAAGATTTAATTAATTGATTCCTTCATTTTTTCCCCTATATAATCAACTACATGTATCCTTTGTTCTTTCTCTTAGCTTTTGTTTTTCTATTTATCAGGAATCCTTGAAAATTCTTTAAATACAAGGTTCAAATTTTATCATATAGCATAAATGCTAAAATTTACTAGATTTTCTTAGTAGTATTCCTTTATTTCTTAGAGCCTTTTGAAATATCATAATTTAAGAACTCTTTTCTTTAGTGTGGTAACTACCCATTCTTTGACCCCCTCTGTGGCTTCTTGATAGTTGCACTTTTTTTTTGACTGCCTGCAACATTATTTCTCCCATTATTTTGTATTTTGATATGATGTTACTGGGAGTTTTTATTTTTTATTTCCTTTCAGGAGTTTTCCATCAAATAATTTCAGCTTTAACTTTGTCCACTAAAACTAAGGTATAGGAGTTATTTTGCAAATTATTTCTTGGAATATCTAAGTTTTGGGGTTTTTCAAAAACTCTTACCTTCTCTACTAGAATCGATACTATTAAGTATAAGTTTCAAGACAGAAGAATGTTTGTGGTAGGCAATTATAGTTAAGCGACTTGCCCAAGGTCACACAGTTAGGAAGTGTCTGCAATCAGATTTAAACCCCAAATTTCCCATCTTCAATCCTAGTTGCATTTATTTATTTATTTATTTTTGTTTATTAATTAATTTATTTTTATTTTGTATCCACTGAGCCTCCCACATGGTCTTTGAGATTTTTAAAATTGTTTTTGAAGCAAAATTTCTTGCCAAGCTTTTAACCAGAGGCTTTTAAACTTGCTCGGACCAGTCCATGTTTCCATTATGCTGACATAATCTTTGAGAATTTAGTATCACTTCTACTTCATTATATGAGGTGGGATCAAAACTGTAATAAGGCAGACAAAAAGGCAAAGTGAACAAAACACTATTCTTTGAATAATGTATTCAAAATCAGACATAATCTTTTATATTTGTGACCTTGGATAAGTCATTTAATATATTTCTCTATTTTTAAAAAAGTGCATTATATTATCACAGAATTTCATATTTTGAAGTGACCACCAATGTCAATTAGCCTGACTGATGCTGGAATAGTAATCACATCAGTTATCTCTAAACATGAACATCCAGACATCACCTATAGGACTTAAGTAAAGATAAATTCTCTTCTTCCTGAAGAAGTTTAATTCAATTTGATATAACCTAATTTTTTGTATGTGTTCTTTACATCAAACCTAATTCTGTACCTCTAAAATGTATATCCATTGATCCTAGTTCTATCCTTGGGGGTTAAGTACAGCAAGTCTAGGCTCTTTTCCACTTTTTTGTCATTAATTAAACAAAAGCATATGTGACATGCTCATCAAATTTTCAAACACAAAACTAGGAAGTATATCTAACAATTTGATGACAAATCCAGCATCCAAAAGATCTTGACCAGCTGAAATATTGTATCGAATCTAAAAAGTTGAAAGTCAATAAGAATAACTCATACATAAGGAACAAATGTGACCAAAATAGAAAGGCATGTTTCCATGTAATTTCTTTTTTACTTTTTGTTTTTAAATATTTTTCCATGTTTCCATGTTTCATTTTCTTTCCCTCCCCTCTTCCTCCTCTCAGAGTTGACAAGTAATTTCACTGGCTTGTACAAATGTTATCACTTGATAACTATTTCCATATTATTGATTTTTTCAATAGAGCAATTAAAAAATTGGGCTTAAAAAAAGCCCAAACCCCAAATCACATACCCATAGATACATGTGATAAGTGATGCCATATGTTTTGCTTTTGCATTTCTACTCCCATAGTTCTTTCTCTCAATGTGGCTAGCATTTTCCCTATAAGTACTTCAGGAGTGTCCTGGATTACTGCATTGTAACTAGTAGCAAAGTTCATTACATTGGATTGTTCCACAGTGCTTTACGTTCTGTGTACAATGCTCTCCTGGTTCTGCACATTTAACTGTGTATCAGTATATTCAGATTCTCCCAGTTCACGTAGAATTCCTCCAGAAATCATTCCTTACCACACAATAGTATTCCATCACTATCACATACCACTATTTGTTCCGCCATTCTCCAATGGAGACACAACCCTTCATTTTCCAATTTTTTTTTTTTGCCACCACAAAGAGTGTGGCTAAGAATATTTTTGTAAAAGTGTTTTTCCTTATTATCTCTTGGGGTTACAAAACAAATAGCAGTATTGCTGGATCAAAGAATATGCATTTTATTAAACCCCTTTGCACATAATTCCAAATAGCCTTCTAGAATGGTTGGATTAATTCACAACTCCACCAGCAATTCATTAGTGTCCTAATTTTGCAATTGATGCATTTCTAATTGTATAGACCTAGTTTTATTTGAGTAAAGAGTGTTTTGTAGCTATGTTCATATAATTCCTGAATTTGTCTTGGCAAGCACATTCCCAGGTATTCTATATTATTTAGAGTGATTTTAAATGGAGTTTCTCTTTCTAACTCTTGCTGTTTAAATTTGTTGGAAACGTATAGGAATGCTCATGATTCATGTGGGTTTATTTTGTACCCTGCAACTTTGTTAAAGTTATTGTTTTTTCTGCTGCCTTTTCAAATTAATTTTCTTGGATTTTCTTGGTATAACATCATGTGATTTATTTTTATTATCATGCAAAATATTTCCATATTGGTTACTCTTGTAACACCACACTCATACTAAACCTAAACCTAAAAATAAAACCATTTATACTCAACTGTGAAAGATAGTATGCTTTGATCCACATCTTTCCAAGTCCAATGGTTCTTCCTCTGGAGGTGGGAAGAATTCCCCATCATAAATCTTTCAGGATTGGCACAGATCATTGTATTGTTGAGCGTAGCCAAGTTTTTACAGCCTATCTTCCTACAATATTCCTGTTACTGTATATAATGTTTTGTTGGTTCTGCTTATTTTGTTGTGCATCATTTCATGCAGATCTTTCCACCTTTTTTCTTAAATCATCTTATTATTTCTCATAGCACAGTAGCATACTAACACCAACATGTACCACAATTTCTCTGAATTAATGGACATCCTCTCAATTTCTAATTCTTTGCCACCACAAAAACAGATGCTATAAATATTTTAGTACAAGTAGGACTTTTCCCTTTTTTATTATCTCACTGGCATTCAAATCCAGTAGAGGAGTAACAGAATCAAAAGGCATGCAAAGTTTTATAACCCTTTGATCATAGTTCTAAATTGCCTTCCAGAATTGTTGGATCACTTGACAACTCTACCAACAATATATTAGTGTGCCAATTTTACCACATCCCCTCCAACATTTATCACCTTATTGCCATGTTGGCCAAGGTATGAGGTGGTATTTCAGCATTGTTTTAATTGGCATTCCTCTATTAGGAGCAATTTATTACATTTTTTCATTTTTTCATAATATTATTGATCACTTTGATTTCTTCATATGAAAATTGCTTGTTCATATTCTTTAACCATATGTAGATTGGGGAATGGCTTGTATTTTCATAAATATGACTTAGTTCTCCATAAGTTTGGGAAATCAGACTTTTATAAGAGAAATTTCTTATTAATTCTTTCCCATTCTATTGTTTCCCTTCTAATATTGATTATATTAGTTTTATTTGTACAAAATCCTTTTAATTTAATATAATCAAAATTATTTATTTTATATCTCAAAAAACTGTCTTTCCCTTGTGTGATCATAAATTTGTCCCTTCTCTGAAGATCTGCCAGATAAACTATTGTGTTTCCTTAATTTAATTATGTTATCACTTTATATCTGAATTATATACGCACTTTGACCTTATCTTGGCATTGGGTGTGAGATATTGATCTATAATTTCTTTCTGCGACAGTGTTTTTGAATTTCCCCAGCAGTTTTTATTAAATAGTGAGTTCTTATTCCAGAAGCTGAGGTCTTTGATTTTATCAAACACAAGGTTGCAAAAGCATTTACCCCTACACATTGTGTATCTAATCTATTCCATCAATCTACTATTGTTTCTTAACTAGTACTAGACTGTTTTGATGATTACTGCTTAAAAATATTTTCTTTTATCTATTGACATGATATGATTTTCATTGTTTTTGTTAAAAATATGGTCAGTTATAGTTTTTGTTTCCCTACTATTGAACCAATCTTGCATTTATAGTTTAAATTCTACTTCATCATTATATATAATCTTTGTGATATATCACTAAAATATCCTTGATAGAATTTTAACCAAAGTTTTTCTTCTCCTTGATTTAGATATCAATACAATATTTGTGTCATACATAAAAATAATTTAGTAGGATACTTTCTTACAATTTTCTTAGAATACTTTTGTAATATTGAGATTTTATTTTTCCTATTTGGTAGAATTAATTTGCAAATCCATCAAATCCTAGGGATTTATTACTTAGGGAACTTATTTATGGCTTGTTCCATTCTTTCCCCATAGATTTTCAGATTTTATATGCATATAATTGGACAACATAGATTCTAATAATTGTTTAATTTCATTTTCTTTGGTGACACATTTGTCCTTTTCATTTCTAATACTGATAATTTTTTTTCCTTTCTTTTAAAAATCAAACTGACCAATTGTTTATCTGTGTTACTGGTTCCCCCCCCCCCCTCATAAAACCAGCTGGTAAGCTCAATTATATATTATTTTCTTTCAATTTCATTAATTTCTCCTTTGATTTTCAGAATGTCTAATTTATTGTACAATTGAAGATTTTAAATTATTCTTTTTCTACTTTTTTGTTGCATATACAATTCATTGATCTTCATTTTCTTTTTTTTTTATCATCAATGTTTATGTTTAAGGATATAAAATTTCCCCTGAATACTACAGTTCTTAAATTTTGGAATATTTTCTCATTGATGTCATTTTCTTTAACAAAACAATTAATGATTTTAATGATTTGTTCTTTCACCTACTCATTCTTTTAAATTAAATTAGTAAATATTCAATTAATTTTATTGTCTTCTTCCACAGTCCTTTATTGAATATGCTTTTTATGTTTTTATAGTTTAAAAATGATACATGTGGCATTTCTCCTTTTCTTCCTTTGTATTTCAGGTTTTTATACCCAATAATTTATAGCATTGTATTTTATTAATTAATATATAATAATAATAATTATTATTATTATAAATTTTTGAAAGTTCCATATATGGTATAGGAAAAAAAGATTTAATCTCTTATATTGCCACTCATTTTTCTCCAGACATCTATCATATCAAATGTTTTTAAATATTCTATTTGCATTAACTTGTTTTGGTTATATTTTTTAACTCTGAGTGGGGAAAATTGAGGTTCTCTACTACTATAGTTTTATTATATATCTATCCCTATAATTAATTTAACTTTTTCTTTAAGAATTTGGATACTATGTCATTTGGTGTGTTTGTGTGTGTGTGCATGTGTTTGTGTTATTTTAAAATCTGTGATGCTTTTTAGGAAGATGTAATCTCTTTCTTTACTTTTTTTAAAATTATATTCACTTTTGCTTTTGCTTTCCCTCAGATCATTATTGCTACCACTGACAATTTCAGTTGTTTTCTCTCTCTCTCTCTCTCTCTCTCTCTCTCTCTCTCTCTCTCTCTATATATATATATATATATATATATATATATATATATATATATATATATATATATATATATATAATATATTCTCTGGCACATTATTTTTTTTTCTGTGGGCCTCTAATCCATTATTCTGTCTGCTTCCACTTTATAGATGAATTCATCACATTCACAGTTATTATTACTAATTGTTCATTTCCCTGCATCCTATTTCATACTATTTATCGTATTCTCTCATTTTTTTATCCTTTTATTTCTGTAAAGTATGTTTTGCCTCTGACCACTACCTTCCTTCATTTGTCCTCCCTTTTACCACCTCCACCTTTTTCTCATCCCCTTTTCTTGATTCTCTCTTGGGTAAGATAAATTAATATTCCCAACTGAAAACACACACACACACACACACACACACACATTTCCTTTTTGAATCTATTTAAAAGAGACTGAGGTTCAAGCATTGTCTACTGTGAATGAGAATGCTTTACTCTATTGCCTATCCTGAGTTAACACTAACTTCAGTACCTAACTAGATTGTGAAGACAGGATCAAGTCTTCTTTTTCTACCTTTTAAATTCAATCAACAAAAGATTGAACACCCTTTTTAGTGCTACATGAAAAGCCAGCAAGATACTTGGAGAGCTTCACCCTTTTTTTAAAATTCAGTCAGAAACTTGTGAATTCTTTAAGAGTTCACATAATAGTTCGCACCCTAAGAAACTGTTCAATCAAAAAACTGAATCTTTTTGATGAGAAATTGACCTTCAGGAGGTGAGAAGTTGATGCCACTGACACTGCCCCCCTGGGCAGTGCTAGACAATTTGGAAACTGTGATTGGTCCCTGTGAAGTGGGGAAGAGACAAGAAGTCACCATAAAAGTAAGTCCAAATTCCCTCAGAGGAGATGATCTTTAAGACAACAATCTGAAGAGATTGTCTTCTAGAGATATTCTAACCAGGGAGGGCTTTTGAGGGAACTTTGCGGGAGACTTCTGCTTGGATCCTGGACTTGGAGCTCAGCTTCAGCTTAGATTGACTCCTAGACTACTTCATTGGGTGAGTGAAGGGCTGACGATTTTCCTAGTTTCCTAACAGACTAGCTTCCATCTTGGAGGAGGCCATGTGGTTACTCAACAACAGCTTTCCTGGTTGAGATAGGATCAATAATTTCTCTATCCCTCTCACATTTCTCTTCTTTATTGTTTCCTCTCTATTTATAAATACTTATGAATAAATTTCTGACTTGAGATATAATAAATATTGGCAACCACATAATTTCATAAAATTATTGTCCAACCATTAATTTTCATCTCTAATGCAAAAAAAAAAAGATGCTTTCTTGTGGTTCTCTTTAAAATAAAATAATTCTCTACACATTTTCTCTACCTTCTCTCAGTGAATTCTTCTTTCTTGTCCATACATTTTTTTTTAGCTCATATCAACTTAATTGACTTATTCTAATGCCCTTTATCTATGTAGTACCCTTGTATCTGCCCTAATAATGATAAAGTTCTCCAATTCACTTTTTTCCTTTTGAGGCTTTGTTTCTAGTTGTTTGCATTAATTTCTTATTCTGAATGTGTCTCAATTTTCCCTGTAACTGTAGTAGACTTTTTGGTTAATTTCTTTTTTAAAATTTTTACTTTTTTTTTTTTTGCTTATATCAACTTAAACTTTATTTTAAATTTGGGCTCAGTTCCCAGCATGGTTATGGGAGGAGTGGTGCTCTGTTTCCATTTTGGGACTTAGCAGTGCTTTTTTTAAAAGCTAGTTCTGGGGGGTAGGAAGTGCTTCCAATGTATGTGATCTTGGGATAGGCATGGTCCCTGATCACCTAATCTGTGCTCCCATCTTTGCCCAGGAAGTACACCTAATCTTTTAGGGCTACCTTGGTATAGCAAGCAATACTATTCTCAGGGCCCCTGTTCTCTTGTAACTAAAAGTGTTCGTCTTTCCCTTAATCTGTGACCCATAATTGGGTATAGGCAATGGAGCTGCCAAACAGCATCTAATCCTGTGCCCATTGCTAGTCCGTGTATCCCATTTAATCTCTGTCTGATCAGTTGCCTGATCTTTTAATCTCTGGCCTGAAAGCTTCTGAATCTACTTTTATTATCACCACCATGAGTCCATCATTGGAATTGCAACTACTTTGGATGCAGACCAGCTATTAACCCAGTGTTACAGATCTCTTCTTTGAACTTTCTAAGTTATCTTGGACTGAAAGAATGTCTCACTATGACCTTTGGTTATCTTCACCATTATATAATTCAATTCAAGTTGTTAATTTAAATTGTTTGGAGGAGAATTTTAGTAAAGCTCAGCTGTAGTTCTTCCTCTCCTATGTCATTCTGGCTCAGCCCTCTCCATTGCCTTTCAGAAAACTAAAGATACTATTAAAACCATGTGCAAGTAATGATACAGCATCTAAGGACTTACAGGAAGAAAATAAGTGCAAAAAATACCTCTTTGAGAAGTACATTTAACTGACGTTTCTCCTTCAGAACTTGATATATATGATGAAAAGCCAAAAATATGGAAATTAGAGAATGGAATGTTGGAATGAAATTTCATAGATCTTTGGCAATTAGTGGAAATATTTTAAAATGTAATTATATTTTATTTTCATATATTTTATATATGATTAATCACATGATGTTATATAGACAACTCATAGATCTAGGAATAGAGGTTTATTAAATATATCTTCACAGAAAATCTTCAATAAAAATAGTAATCAATTGTGAGAATGAATGAAAGGTACAGACTAAAATACAGACCAAGTAAAAAGGGTTTGAACTGTGTAACTAAATAAAACAATAAATTTAAAAAGCAACAAATAATTATTTTAAATATAATTATTGATAAGGGATACCCCAATTCCCTCGATTGTGTCTCAGTCAGGAAAGCACATAAAAGATTATTTTTTTTTATCTTGCATTCCTAAAGGCTAGGAAGGTAACTCTGTGGCCCTCTGGCCTCTCCCTTCTTTCTTGGTGAGCACAGATAGGCACATCCCAGCTTGCTCTTGATAAACATCTACTTTATATCCCAGATATCTGATTATCCTTTAAATTGGACAGTTCACCCCCTTTGACTTTGTGATATAAGACAAAATCACAAGATCCATCGCATGTTCCAGAGACCCATGCCATCATCATCTTTTCTCTAGTCATGAAGACCCTGTTGTCAAAAGTACATGTAAAGCTCAGAATATATCTCCTCTAGGAGGCAGTATCTACCCTTATACACTATTTCCCGGCCATTTCAACATGACTTCTAAATTATTAAATTTCTATTTTTGTTTTTCTTCCTTCAAGTTTCTCTTGTTGTCATCTTCTATTCCCATCCCCCCTTTGTCTTTACATATCATCTTAAATCACTTAGTACTCCAACCTCTGCCTTTGAATAATTCTTCTATCTACTATGATAGTGAAAATAGTTTTTGAGAGTTGCATATATCCTTTTTCCATTTAGGAATATAAACACTTTGACCTCACTGAAGTGCTTAAAAAAGATTTTTCCCCTCTTTCTTATTTGCCTTTTCATGTTTCTCTTGAACTTTGGATTTTGACATGAAATTTTCTGTTTAGTTCTGTTTTTTTCTTTAGGAATACTTATAAATCCTCTATTTTGTTAAATGCCCATACTTTCCCCTGGAAGTATATAGTCAGTTTTGATGGGTAGGTGATCCCTGGTTGTAGACCCAATTCTCTTGTCCTTCTGAACATTATAGTCCAAGCCTTGTGGTCCTTTAGTGTGGAGGCTACAAGATCTTGTATAATCATTATTGGTGTTCCTTGATATCTGAATTTTCCCTTTCTGGCTACTTGCAATATTTTCTCCTTAGCTTGGAATTCCTTGAATTTGGCAGATATGTTTCTGGGGACTGTCTTTTGAGGATTTAATGTAGAGGGTGATCTATGGGATCTTTCAATGTCTATTTTACCCTCTTTTTCAACAGTATCAGGGCAGTTTTCTTGAATAATTTTTTGTATATGATGTCAAGGATTTTGTTTTTGTTTTTTTTCTAGGTCTTTGGGTAGACCTATGATTTTCAAATTGTCTCTCCTGGACTTGTTTTCCAGGGCTGTCATCTTATCAATGAGATATTTCATGTTTCCTTCTATTTTGTCATTCTTTTGACTTCGCTTTATTAATTCTTGCTGTCTAGTGAAGTCATTAGCTTCTACTTGCCCAATTCTCATCTTTAAAGACTGGTTTTCAGCTATGATCTTTTGATTTTCTTTTTAGGTTTTATCTATCCTAGGTTTTCATGGCTTTCATCAGGTCAATTCTGGTCTCTCATTTGCTTATCATTTCATTTGATTTCTCAGCTTCTTTTTCCAAGTGGGAGACTCTATCTTTTAAACTATTATTTTCTTTTTTAATTACTTGCTTTTTTATTTCCCACTTTTCTTGCCAAATTTTTTCCATCTTTCTTACTTAGTTGCTGAATTCCTTTTTGAGTTCCTCAAGAGCTTGTGACCAATTTCCAGTGTTTTTTTTTTTCCCAGAAAGTTTGGATTAGTTTACTTGTTTGTTGCCCTCAACTGTCTCCACTGTAGTTTGCTGTTTTTCTCCATTGAAGTTATCCAGGATCAAAGTCTTTTTCTTCTTATATTTTTTGATGGTTGTAGATTGTAGTTCTAGGGTACTGGTGGCTATAACTGTGTTAGTTTTTTTTCTTCCCTTCCCAACCAGAAGTCTGAGTGAGGAGGATAGGCAGCTCTCTGTGTATGGAGCTATGGAGTGGTTTTTGCCCTGAAGCTATTTTTCCAGTCTCTACCTCTTCTGCTGTGGGCAGCCCCTCTCTGCCCTATCTTTTAGTCCAATCTCCACATGTCTCCTCAGGTCCCAAGTCTTGCTGCCTTCAGGGGTAAGTCTGTGGTGCCCTCAAGTAGCCCTCAAGAATCTAGAGATTTCCCTACACTCACTCTAACTCTGGTATGGTAGGTGGAATGGGGGAGGAGTTGATCAACTCACTCTTTGGTAAGTATAATTTTGCCCCCTTATACTATTTAAATGCCCAAACCCTGCCTACCTTCAAGGTTGAGCCCTATGGTAAAACCCCTTCACTCATCTAATTTTGATTTTTGTCCTTTTGAGGTGATTTATATTGGTCAGTTGTAAGGAGAAGAAGACCCTTTTTATCTATTTATTTTTCTCTTTAAGCTAAATTTTGGAGTCTTACACAGAGTAATCTGTCATGAACATGGGTTTTTACCATAAAGCTCTCCCACAACATTATTGCATTGAAACAAATTACAAAAATACGTGGGATATATTACTTCTTTTTTGGGAGGAAATTTTATATTGCTGAAGATACACATTAACCATAGGGAGCAAAAGGAGCATACTAAGTTGATGATTAAAAAACCTTATGAAGCAACAAATTAATGATCTCTGAAACAAGTACAAAAGAAGCAATACTGAATGTCAATGATGAAATCAATTTTAAAATCAACCTTGAAACAGATAAATATATTTTCTAAGAAAACCAAGAAAATTAATAATTTCCCTGATTTATCAAAAGAAAATAGTCAAAATGTTTAAAGAAATTATCATTTTAAATTCATATATGTGAATAGAATTGATAATTTAAAGGAAATGGTTGAAAAATCTAAAAAATATCAAACCATAAACAAAAAATGTACCAAATGATTTTCCCCATTCTATATAAAGTAAGAAAAGAATTTTTCATGTATTTGTCTCATATCCCTAGCAACCTTTATTATTGGGAAGGATCATCACAACTATGCTCCTGCTATAGTCTTAACCATTGTTCCCCTCTCATTGCCAAGTTGATAGCCTAGAAACAGAGAACTAGCAGCCTTAAAATGTAGAGTCTCCCTTCTGACACATTCATTGAGGAAAGATCTGCTGAAGGGTAAAGCAATTAGAATACAAATTAGAATGGACAGATTCTATTTGTCCTTGCAAAAGACTATTTTGCCTTAGGCCAAGGAGGTTATGTTAATTTCTTAGGGTGTTGATGATTATTTCATTCAGTAATTCTAACCACATTGGTAATAGATAGTTATATAGTTGTAATACCCTCTTAAATTTGAATATATATTTATTTAGGACACTAGTTTAGTATTTCTTATTTTTATCTTGAAATAGAATAGATCATAAACAAACATTTTTTTTCTAATTTTAGTAGGATTTCGATATTTTTCACCCTTCTTTTGTCCATTACTTTGAAGCAGACAGGTTGTAAAATGAATAGAGAAATGACTAGAAGAGGAGCCAAGAACACTGAGTTCAACTGCAGCCTAGGGCAGTCACCAATTCTCTGCCTCATTTTTTTCACCTGTTAAATGGGGAAAATAATTGCGCCTACGTCCCAACATTATTTTGAGGATCAATGAGATTATGATTGCAAACTGCTTAGCACAATGTCTGTCACATAATAAACTTTTAATAAATGATATGTTATTATTCTTAAATAAAGCCATATTACTAATAAGTGGTGAAATTAAACAGAAACTCAAATCTTTAATATCTAAGTCATTGTTCTTTCTATTACCCACCTTCCTTTTACCTCCTCTTACTTCAAGTCATTGGTCATTTGATTCTAAAAATTGTAGTCATTGATTAATATAGTAAGTCTATAGATAAGCAAAATAGAGATTTAAGCAGAACAAATGCTATTTAAAGTCAGGAAGACCTAAGGGTGAATTTTGGCTCTGAAACTTAATAGCTCCATAAAACTTGGCCAGATACAATGTCTCAGCCTTAGTTTTCACATCTGTGAAGTAAGGGAAATAATAGCACTGTGTGAGTGAGAAATTACTGTGTTATTCTCAAGTGATTAATAGTTATTAATAGCAAGTTAGTAAAAACTGTTCCACCCCCAGCCTCATCTCTTCAAGATAAATTTGTCCCATTCCCATTCTTCTTCTTATAGGACTAAAGCCTTACAGCTTTAAATTTTTTGAGTTGGGACTTTGGAGTCTGTTTGGAAACTTGTCTTAGGGAGATGTCCCAGCCAGATCTTGTCCTAAAGTACTCAATGATCTAATCTTAAGTATCCTTTTGTCTTAGAAAACTCTCCCATGGTATCCTAGGTAGTCAAGCCCAAGGCTGGAATGATCCTCACATCAGCCCATCCCAGATAATCCAGCCCTGAACTCCTTTCTTTGTTACTGTAAAGGCTATTCATGTGACTATTCCAGTCCTTTATTTCTTGATTGAAAACCTTTGTCTCCAACTCTTAACCATTTCTGTAATATGTTAATCTGAAGGAAGACATGAATGTGTCAAATGATTCTACTGTATTTTTCTATAAATTGGGAGTGTCTCTATACACCTTGGAACATTGAGTCAGGAACATTGTATGGGGCTCAGTCTCTGGTCAGTCTGAGGCATGTCTGGACATCTCTCTCTCTGTAAATATGGGGAACATTTGTCTTAGATCTTTGATTTGAGACATTGCTCCACATTTCTCTTTTAATAAATATATTCCATTTCTATTTTAAAGGTAGTTTTTCTCAGTTTTTTTTTTAGAACAGTGGTTGAAGAGGATACATCTTGATATTTTCAAGGTCCCCTTAAACTTACACAGCACATAGCACCTAGTATCTACCTCCCCTTTAAAAAGAATTTTAGGGGGGGGGGGCAGCTGGGTAGCTCAGTGGATTGAGAGCTGGGCCTAGAGACAGGAGGTCCTAGGTTCAAATTTGACCTCAGTCACTTCCCAGTTGTGACAAGTCACTTGACCCCCATTGCCTAGCCCTTACCACTCTTCTGCCTTGGAGCCCATACACAGTATTGACTCCAAGAAGGAAGGTAAGGGTTTTAATAAAAAAAAAAAAATTTAAGGAATTTAGATAATATTAGGGATTTCAGAATATTATGAAGGAAATATTTTTATTCAATTGAGCTTTCAGTCACCCTCCCACCCCGTGTGGAGTAAGAATTAATATGTTATCCTATAGGTAATAGTTAGCTAGAAATATTAATATCTCCAAAATCAATTTCCATAGGAGCCCAGAAAGGGTTAGTAAAAATTAGTTCCTGTGAGACAGTATCCCCCTTCAGGGCAGGATTACCCCACTTTCATCCTTAGCACAAAAGCCTTTTAGTTGCCTGTGTCTTTACTATATAAGGAGTGTTTTAGGATGTGATTTTAAGTTTATACTTTAAAAATGTGTAAAACTGTAGCCCAGTAATTTAGAAATAGGAAATGTATGAACTAGAGGCTATGTTAACAGCCTTTTCACTGTTCTACAACTCTCTCTTCCAATTTTCTTATAAGCAACTTCTGGCTGCTTCAATTTGCATTCTAAAGGCAGCCACCAAAAACCTCACTCCCTTCATTTTTTTCTAGCCCAGCTTGTTCAATTTACTTTTCAAAAGAGATAGAAGCTCTGGGAAAGCAGTCAGAGAGAACAATCTCCTTGGGACCAAAATGTATTTTTGTTTGTCCCAAGTTTACATGCAAATTAAAATATCCCACTGCAACCCTTGACCTTCCCTAAAAATATTAATTCAAAGGATACCCTCTTCAGCAAGGCCAGAATTTGACCATGATGAATGGGTCAGGATGAGATAATTAATGCAGCATTTTATAATATGGCATTCAAATGGAAGATACTATTTTCTCTATAAAGTTGAGTGTTTTCTGTCTGTAGAGGGGCATTCTCTTGAGTGTTCAGCTTGGGGAAGTGTCCCTGCTCTCTTGTAATGATGAATAAAGTCAATTCTGTTTTGCATTCAAGGCAGCCTCTCAAGTTTTATTATTTGGGTGTTCTGGGGTAGCCTCTGAGATTGAGATACCCCAATTTCCATTCCACAACACCCCAAATCTCATTATAAAGGTCATTTCTTTCTGTGAAGAAATATAATTGTCTTTTAGAATTTTTTTTTTTTGCTAAAGGAAATAAAGATCTGAGAATATTCTCCTTGGATTGATAATTCTATGTGACTGATAATTTAAGTTGCTTACCTCTGCCTGCTCATAATGTTATGGGGGTGCAGATGTATACCCCTGGGGTTTGGGAAGGATACCTTTTGCAAGAATGCAAGACTCCAAAACTTAGCTTAAAAACAAAAGGAGAAATTTATTAATTTAGGAGGTAATGTTGAAAATGGCCAGGAGGATAGCAAGGTGGGACAGCAAGATGGGGAGCAGTTCCTTGGGAAGACAGCATGAATGGAAAAGCTTTTCCCCCGAGGACATCAGTTCTGGGGATTTTATACTTTTTACAACAGAGAGTGTTAGTCACTCAGGCATGAGGTGGGGACATAAAGATTCCTTAGTTTTAGGGAACAAACAGATGTCTTATAGAATGAAGTGTGGCCTAGGGGTGCTTTTCTCTGTCTGTCTTAAATCTAGAGGACAATCAAAGGGAGATAGTCATCTCAGGACCCTAGAGGGGTCATTGGGTGTTTTTAGGCTCAGAGTCACAAGGATGTAAGGGAGAAAGGGAGTTTCCCTGATAATAGTTTGCCTGAGTTTCTGGGGGTACAGTTCCCATGTCAATAAGGAGATTTCATTCCCTTCTTATCTAAATATAGTATATATTCCAATGATCATAAGGGAACAAAATCTTTCAATAGGAATGCTAAAATAGTTCAATATGATTTGTTTTCCTTTACAAGAGGTTCAGAGTCTAACCCTCAAAGATCATGTATGGTGAATGGTCTTGTTTCTCTCCAAAGTGAAAGATAATTCAAAGTGGTGATTAAGTTATTGGACATATACTAGGAGTTTACTCTTTTGAAGATTTCGCTACCTATGGAGATAATGTAAAATACTGGAAAGAAATTTGAAGACTCAAATTTTATCTAATACTGTCTGAGGTGCCGAGGTGTATCCCTAGGGCTCAGGAAGGATACCTTTTGCAAGAATGCAAGACTCCAAACTTAACTTAAAACTAAAGAGAGATTTATTAGTAATGTTGCATTTTTGGCAAGCAAGACAGCAAAAGTGGAACAACCTGGGAGGTTGATCCCCAAATGCCTCAATTCTGGAGGTTTTTTATTCAATGAAGACTTGACTCTGGGGCAAGGGGTTGGGAAGGAGTTTTCCCTGAAGGCATGGGGGTGGTTCTCATGATTTGGATCAATGGGAGAATCAAAGGAGGATAATCTTCTCATGGTCAAAAGGTGTAAGGAAGCAAAGGAATTTCCCTGATAATAGTTCGTCTGAGTTTCTGGGGGTACAATGCCCATGACAATACTAACCACCAAAACTTACATTGCCATCTCTTTGGCTTACTGACAGTGTGATGTTACTCAAACCACTTAAATCTTCTCTTCTTGATTTTTAAAATATAGCAAGTGGGTATGAATTTCAAAACTATTCCACCCTATTCAGACCATTCTTTAGAAGATCAGATTTAGCTATTTCCTGATCAATAACAATAGAGATTCTTGGAATAACAGAATCAGGTCTTGGAAACTACATTCTCCAACCTAATCAGTGTAACAAGATTAGGAAGGGCTGCAGCAAACTCAAGATTTAATTATTTGAGAATATGGCCTTCAACAGACATGTGCAAAAAAAGGACAGACATCTGGGTGGTCTTAGGTCAAGCTAGAGCCACCATTGGCACATGTGAGATGCAGGAAGTGAG
Organism: Monodelphis domestica; assembly: GCF_027887165.1. Taxonomy (NCBI): domain Eukaryota; kingdom Metazoa; phylum Chordata; class Mammalia; order Didelphimorphia; family Didelphidae; genus Monodelphis; species Monodelphis domestica. Next base: position 463,690,360 of record NC_077229.1, on the reverse strand, counting down.
GTAGAGAACAGCCTCTGGAGTTCTTAGGACTTCCTGGGAAGAGGGCGAGAGTCAGTTGGAGGCTGGTGCTTGAGGTTAGAGAAGCCCCATGGACTGCTTTCCTTCATATTGGTCACGTGAGTGATAAGGATTGATCTCTTTCCCTGTCTTGGCTATCCAAGGCCTTAATGAACACTTTGGCTCAGCCTGAGCCAGAATGGTTCTGATTTAAACTTCTTTCTCTCTCTCTCTCTCTCTCTCTCTCTCTCTCTCTCTCTCTCTCTCTCTCTCCCTCCCTCCCTCCCTCTAATGCTTTCTTCCTCCTGTTGTAATTAAAACACCATAAAAATTTGGCAGCTAACTTGAGTGTTTCATTTAAGAATTACATAAGTGAATTACTTAGCGACCTTAAATTAATATATATCAGTCTTCTAAAGTGATTTCAATATCACAGTTTGGCTGACCATGTCAGTGTGACAAAATACCCTCAATCTTCTTTACTTTCCTAAACTTTTTCTACTGTGACTATTTTTAATAGCTTATTTTGATCAGCTATCCAGGTAAGTAAATTTGGATTTTTTTTTTTCTTTTCTCCCTCTCTCCTTAAATTAGATAGAACACAGCTGTTTTAAATCTTAGCAACAGGGCCCTAAGGTCCTGGCTGGGAGAGCTATTTCTAAATCTCCTTTCCCTTAGGGAACAACTGCCTAGATTAGGAGTGGAAAAACCTGTAGAAAGTTTTGGCTTTGTCCTGCTCCCCACGTGTTTTGTGAAGACCGTTAGAAAAATAATTACAATATATATATATGTGTGTGTGTGTGTGTATATGTGTGTGTGTGTGTGTATATGTGTGTGTGTGTGTGTGTGTGTATAAATATGAATACTACATTCTTCAACATTTATATGGTGGTTGAAGAATTAGAGACATTGAGGAATAGAGCATACCTCCATTTTTTTATATTAATAGGTAATGTCATTTTTGTACTCCTCAACACTGTGTTTAGAGATGCTAACATAAAAAAATTAACTGAAGCTGAAATTCAGAAAAGCACTCAAAAATTGAGGTCATAAAAAAGATGCAAGAGAACATGGAAGCCCAATTTGAAAACTTAAAATGTTTCTTACAGGATCAATTGGCAAACCTCCACCCTGCCAGAAACAGACCTGTTTCAGAACATTTGAATGAGAAAATTTCCTTCCCTGAAATAGAGATGGAAAATACCTTCCCTATAGCTCAGTTAACAGACTGCTTCTCTCGTGTAGTGCAAATTTTGACTGAATTTAATCCCCAAAATCCTTCCCCTGCAATCCCAGTTTCTTATGTTCCCTCTCCTACAGAAAACCAAATTCCAGCCCAAAGGAGATCTCGTCCTCCTAGAGAAACTTGTCCTAGTCAAACTGACCCACAGGTACAGAATTCAACTAGAGGCCTGTTTCCTCTAAGAGAAGTACCTGAAATAGGATGGAATGGAGATGTGGTGACTTTAAGACACAGGATACCTTTTACTCCCCAAGAAATAAATGAATTTACACTAAATATCCCCACATATGAACAAGATCCCTTTCTAGTAACAAAAAATATGGGAGACATTTTTTTCAGTATAATCTGTCTTACAAGGATGTTGAGAAGTTGCTACTGGCTTTTTTAACTAAACATGAGAAAAATAAAATAATTGCTCATGTCAACAAAACCCAGGGGCAAAATGCAACACATTGGCCATCTCAGGATCCTGAATGGGACTATAACAACCCTGAGGATTATCTACAACTATACCATTGTAGAGAGACCATCCTTACAGCAATGCGGGAATGTGCAGACAGTACAGATAAGTGGATAGAACTTGAAAAATTGTTTAAAAGATAAGATAGCTAAACTAGAAATTGGGCATGATAATGAACCAATGACACTTGCCCCTCTCCAGAAATCTAATTATCAATCCATTACCTGCCACTTCTGTGGGAAGAACGGCCACAATACGGTAGAATGTAGAGCTTTTCTCAAGATTATAGGAAGGAATACGTAGTTTAATAACAACTACAGAAGTGATAATTATAGAAATAAATATAATTATGACAATGAAAACCACAACTTTAGGAATGATGACTATAGGAATAGATATTGGAAAAATGATAACTCAAATCAAATGGCTCCACAATATATAAAAAATGGTGCTTGTCCAAAAAATACTCGAGGTGCTAATGCCCCTCAGGGGGGTGCCTTTCGGGGGGTACCCAAGGAACTTCCCAAACACAATGAAGGTGTCTGGGGAGGGGGGCTGGGGCACAGAAATCAGAGGATACAACCTTTGATTTTCCAGACCCTGATGTCCAACTACCTGTTGTCCCTATCCACTACCCCCCCATACTAATGAACCCCATGTTACTTTAAAGGTGAATAACACCTATTATAATTGTCTATCAGACACTGGAGCTTCCTGGTCTGTATTAAAGAGAACACCTGATTTACAATGTTATTCTGTTGGCTCAAAGAATGTAATGGGAGTATCAGGAATACCTCAAAGAGTTAAAAGGCATCCCCCTAGAATGTTGTCTGTAGGACCCCTAGAGGTACAACATTCCTTCCTTTTGATGCCTGATTCCCCTTTAAATTTGCTGGGGAGGGACCTTCTATGCAAACTCAGAGCCATAATACCTTGCTCCCCAGATGGTTCCTTATCATTGGAAGTACCGCAGGAATCTTTAAATTTATTCCCTGTAATTCTCTCAGAGAGTCAGGAGGAAAAAGAGCATCCAACTTTTGCCATACCTGAAGATATGGGTGGGTTCATTGAGAAAACTGGGACCAAAATTCTCACACAATTTGCTATTGCATTCTCTGACTTACTGTCTCTTAAAGTTCCCCAGCCTTTGTCACTTATTCTTTCTTTTGTCTTGTGCTTTGCTTTAATTTATACTATGAATCTTATAAATTCTGGGTCATTTGAACTCAACAATGAGGCTTCTTGGCAAATTATTTCACTGAATTCACAGTCACACTCATCTTTCTTTTAAGAAAAGAGATGATGACTTAAGAATAGTACTTCATCAGAATGACAGGGTAAAGGCACAAAATCCTTAGTCTCTGAAAATCCTCTCCAATCAACCTCAAAATAAAGCTCCAAATTGAATACTAGGGTGTTAGAATGGATAAATGAATTTTATCACAGAATTCAACTGTAACTTAAGGAGAAAAGATCTGTTTCGATATGGTAGAGGGGAGTGGAATCCACATAAAGGTGACCCAAAGAAGCCAGGCACAAGCCAAAAGCAATTATTGCCCCACCCCAGATGTCTGAAGTTCTGAATCCAGGGCAAGGGTAATACCCTGAGATTCAATCTAGACCAAAATAAAGCACACCTATGTACACACCTTGGAGTACCATGTCCATCTCCCTCCCATCAGCCACAAGTCCCAGTTCAAGTCCACAGGGAGACTTGAGCCTCTGCACCATTCACCAGTGAGTTTGAACCACTGCACATGGCAACCCACAGAGTGCTTGACCAGTTCAAGTCCTCAGTGAGGACCTGAGAGGCCAAGTCAATGGGTAAGTCATGAGTCTGGGCAATATGCCATTCTCTCTCTTGGGCTGGCTATTTCTCTGAGCTCTTCTCTTATTTCTTATCTCTGGCAAGCAATGGCTCCCAGGGGACCTCATGGGCTACAATCTAAGACCAGATTTTTACCTTAAATTAGAAAGACTGGAAACCTTATTTCTATCATTTCCCCCCTCTTTATTAATAAATGCTTATGAATTTAGTATAAAACCTACAAGATTAATTTTTATTTGTAACAAATTAAAAGATACTATATACAATGAAGAAATATCAGTACTAAATGTATAACCACCATATGGCTTAGCATCTAAATTCCTGAAGAAATTACAAGATTTACAAGAGAAAATAGATAGTTGAACATTACTAGAGGAGGTTCCCAACATACTCCTCTCTTAAGTAGATAAATTCAAACAAAAAATAACAACAAAAAAAGAGTTTAATGATATAAATAGAACCCTAGGAAAGTTGATATTATAAACCTCTGGAGCCAACTGAATGAGAAAAGAAAGAAACATATCTTTCCCTAATCAACATATAGCACCTTCCAAAAAACTAACTATATAATGGGATATAAAAAACTCTAACCAAATGTAGAAAAGCAGAAGTATTAAATGCACTATTTTCAGACTATAATGTAGTAAAAATTATATTCAACAAAGGGCAGCAGAAAGATTAAAAATTAATTTGAAATTAAATAAACTTATCTTATAGAATGAATGGGTCCAAGAGTAAATCATAGAAACAATCAAGAGTTTAACTAAAGAGAATGATAAGGAGACAATATACCAACATTTATGGGATACAGAGAAGGCTGTACTTAGGAAGAAATTTATATATTTAACTGTCTACATCAATAAAATATAGGGAGGATCAATGAATTGGATATGTAACTAAAAAAAATAAACTAAAAAAAGAACAAGTCAAAAATTCCTAATCAAACACCAAATTGGAAGCCTTAAAAATCAAGAGGTTAATAACAATTGAAATTTTAAAAGCCATTGAATAAATAAGATAAGAAGCTTATTCTATGAAAAATATAATACAATAAATTAAATTAGCACTATCAAAAATTTTTTTTAAATACATGAAATAACAATCAACAAAGAAGTAACTAGACTAACTAGTAATGGAGGAGGTGTACTTCAATTTAGCATAGGCTGAATAAATTGTGGTATATGATTATGATGGGATGGTATTGTTTTACAAGAAAAAGCTGGAAAATCTACATGATTTGATGCAGAGTGATGAAGTAGTCCCAATAGGGGAGGATAATAAAATAGAAGTATATGAATCAGATCAATCCATTCCTGCATTTTTAGGGAACAGACCCAGCTTCCCTTTCCCCAGGAGGTCAAGTTGCTTATGCAGGCAGCAGACCAAACTCTACTTAGCTGGGATGAGAATTAGGAAGGACAATAAACAAAGGAATTTCAGGAATATCAAAGAGGTCAGGATGTAATACAAGACAAGTGAATTAAGGTACCTATAAAAGTTACCAACCCCTAGATAATCTAAATATAGTCTCTGACTACACATACCTGTGTTTGCAATGAGGTTTGTTTGATTGTCCAATGAGAACTTATATATAAAAGGAATTAACTTTGTATCTTGTAACCTATTTAAGCTATCCTATAATGTCAGTCTGATACAGCTTCCACTAGGGAATACTGTCTCAGCTGATAGATTCTTTATTTGTTCTTTTATTAATAAATCACGGTTCCAATAATTGAAATTCTGGGTGTCTGGACTCACTCTATGACGTGACCCACTTCAGTGAAGTGATCAGAACCAGGAAAACATATTCAGTAACAACAATGTATGTATGATGTATCAACTGTATGATGATCAACTGTAAAGGACAGCTATTCTCCACAATACAGTGACCCAAGAAATTTCTGAATGACATGTCAAAGAATTCAGTTCACCTCCAGCATAAGAACTGATGAAGTCTTTTTTTTTTTTAATAACCCTTACCTTCCGTCTTGGAGTCAATACTGTGTATTGGCTCCAAGGCAGAAGAGCGGTAAGGGCTAGGCAATGGGGGTCAAGTGACTTGCCCAGGGTCACATAGCAGGGAAGTGTCTGAGGCCAGATTGGAACCCAGGACCTCCCATCTCTGGGCCTGGCTCTCAATCTACTGAGCTACTCAGCTGCCCCCTCTGATGAAGTCTTAATGCAAAACTAATTTTCATTTTTTCATTAGTCTGTTTCTTTTTAATTTGGAGATTTTGGCTTCATATGTATATTCTCTCACAATATAACTTCTCTAGCTATATAACCAACAGGGAAATAATTTTGTTATGATCATTCATATATAACCCAAATTAAATTGATTGCCTTCTCAGAGATGGGGGATCAAAGAATTTTATAATTTCAGATAACATACATTAAAAAATTTTATTGTGTGTAATTGGGAAAATAAAATATTAAATTAAAATATATCTGATGTGTTTGACTCTACATAATTAAAATATAGATTGGTTACCTTTTGAAAATAGCTCTTGATCACAAATCATTATTTTGTTAAACTCCTATGTACCATTTTAGAATCAATATTGTGTACTTGATCCAAGGCAGTAGTGAGATAAAGACTAGGCAAACAGGGTTAAGGGACTTGCCCAGGGTAATAGAGGTAGGATGTGTCTGACATCAGATTAGAACCCAGGACCTCATCTTTAGGACTGGTTCTCAAACCACTAAACCCCCCCACCTGCCCTCCATGTAAGTCACTATAAATCAAAATAGAGGCTCAAACTTAAAGATAACAGTATATGCAAGGAAAGAATATTGTTGTTCTATTTAAAAAAATGGTTTGTGATTAACCACATTCATTCATATATAAATAATTCCTTGAAAAAATATTTTAAAAATTTCTTGAAAAAAAACACAAAAAAGACATATTAAATGAGTCCCTATGATCTTAGTCTTTTTTGTTGTTATTCACTCAACTTTTTTTTTCAAACTTTTATATTTGCATCTCATACACAAATAAACTACAGGCTATTCCATGACAAATAATCACAAATCCCAAATTATTAGAATTTGATTGTATGATGTGTTTCATTTCTGAATTTTTTCCATTTTAAATAACACATGACTATTTTCTTATAATCTTAAATGAAGTGAAATTTAGAGTTAAACTCATTCAAATTTATATAGGTAGTACCAGAGCCTGGATATTAACTGTTCTTATTGCTATTGGAAGAAAATAATGATGGCCAAATGTTCTATTAATTACGTTACCTGTCCTTGCTACCATGTCTTTGACACTGCTTCTATTGCACATGTTTTCTTTCCGTATTTGTCAATTCAGATCACTTCCTTTGTTTGCAGTATGGTAGGTGTTTTGAAATAAATGAAAGTGCTTGGTGACATCTGGGTAGCTCAGTGGATTGAGTGCCAACCCTAGGGACTTTAGGACCTAGATTCAAATCTGGTCTTAGACACTTCCTCGCTGTGTGAACCTGGGCAAGTCACTTAACCCCCATTCCATAGCCCTTACTGCTCTTTTTGCCTTGGAACCAATACACAGTATTGATTCTAAGACAGAAGGTAAGGGTTTAAAAAAAAGAAAGTATTCAGTGATGTTTTTGTTTTTAAGTACCAGTCCTAAAAATATACCTTTCTTTTTTGGCACTGAAGAGGAAGGCCTTTCAAGGGGAAATAACTGAATAGTTATCCTATATATTCTCAATATAGGATGTCATTTCTAAATACCTATAAAGAAACCTTCTCTATTTCATTTGGATTGGATGAGAAAGATCTACAATTCTACGATGTCGTTACTTAGCATCCATTATACTATTTTAGGTAGATTTACAATAGATGTTTCATCTCCTGAGAACATTTGGATCTGTGTTCCATTTAGGGCTAATGAAAAGCTATCTATCACTGGGACATTTTTTTAAATCTTCTGTCTGAGAAGAAACTCATTTTTAATTGTGATATATTCTTTGTTTGAATTAAAAAAAAACCCAAACTAGCTTCTGAGGAATGAAACTTCTGTAACAGAATTTCCTTGATTCATACAGAATCTAATAATACAAGGGAGGAAACTCATGGAGCAATAGGGTTATGTGCATGCAGGCAAGAAGAACAATGAGGAGAATTGCAATAATAGATTAAGAGGCCTAGTAACAATCCCACTGCTGAAATATGGAAAAGAGAATTAAGAAAATAATTTAGATGAGAAAAATATGACTTAGGAAAGACTAGTAGAAATGTAAAATTAAAAAAAATAGAGAATGGGTAAAATGAACATAAGATCAAATGTTTATAGTCAGCAGAGTATTTAAGGATCATTTAACTAAGGGATGGCATGAGTGACTTTTGTAATCTGAAAGTATTCTGCTCTGCACAAAGCCAGGAGTATACAGAATGGATAAATAGATTCTAATAAACTGTCAGCATAAAATTACAGCATATTATTAAGAAAAAGGTATTTGTTTTAGTCTAGGATGGTTCCATTAATTAATCAGTCAAAAGATACTTTCAGTGGATTGAGTCATTAATGAAAGATTGATGTTTAAAATCACAAATAATAACACTTTTATTTTTTCTCCCATCAATTAACTTCCTTTGGTAACTAATGGACGAGGGAAACATAGACCTAGTTATTCCCTTGGTGGTTCAATTTCTTAGTAAAATTCCATATGCTTCAGAGATTATTTAATTCTTTATTTTCAGTCACTAATGAGAAAATATATTTACTAATTGAACAGTTTATATGAGAACTAAAGCTCATTTAAATTCTTTTTATTTTTAATTTATTTAGAATATTTTTCAATGGTTACATGATTCATGATTTCCCCTACCATTTCCCTCCCTGTTCCATGAGCTGACAAGCAATTCCACTGTTTTATTGTTCAAAACCTATTTACATGTTATTCATATTTACAGTAGAGTGATCAAAACCCGACTCATATCCCCATCAAACCACAATCATGTATTTTTCTCATGTCTTTCTGCCCCCACAGTTCTTTCTCTGGATTTGGATAGCATTCTTTCTCTTAAGTTCCTCTGGATTGTCCTGGGTCATTGCATTGTTACTGGTAGAAAAGACCTCATTGCATAGGATTGGGCCACAAGGTATTAGTCTCTGTGTACAATGTTCTCCTGGTTCTGCTACTTTTGCTCTGCATCAATTCCTGGACATCTTTTCAGTTCATATAGAAATCCTTCTGTTCATTATTCCTTTGAGCACAATAGTATTCCATGAGATACCACAAATTTTTCAGTCATTCCCCAATTGATGGACACCCCCTCATTTTTCAATATTTTACCACCACAAAGAATGCAGCTATGAATATTTTTGTACACGTGTTTTTCCCTTCCATCTCTTTGGGACACATACCCAGCAGTGGTATGTCTGGATCAAATGGTAAGCATTCTTTTAAATTCAATAATTCAAAATTGCCATCCAGAATCATTGAATTAATTCACAACTCCTCCAGCAGTTTATTAGTGTCCCAATTTTGCCACATTTCTCCCCAACACTTTCAATTTCCTTTGTTGCTATATTGGCCAGGCTCCTAGGTATGAAGTGGTACCTCAATGTTGTTTTAATTTTCATTTCCCTAATTAGAAGGGATTTAGAACACTTTTTCATGTGCTATTGATAGTTTTGATTTTCCTCATGTGAAAACTGACTATTCATGTCCCTTGACCATTTGTCGATTAGAGAATGGCTTGATTTTTCCTTATATATTTGGGAAATTAAATCTTTGTCAGAGAGTTTTGTTATAAAAATGTTCTCCCAGTTTGTTGCTTTCCTTCTAATTCTGGTTGCATTGGTTTTGTTTATACAAAAACATTTTAATTTCATATAATCAGTCATTCCAGTTATACTTTATAATGTTCTCTATCACTTGTTTCATCGTAAATTCCTTCCATTCCCACAGTTCTAACACATATATTATTCTATGTTCACCTAATTTATTTATGATTTCACTATTTCTATTTGAGTCATTTATCCATTTTTAATTTATCTAGGTATAGGGTGAAAGATGTTGATCTGATTTTTCCTATACAGTTTCCCAATTTTCCCAGCAATTTTTGTCAAATTGTGAGTTCTTGACCAAAAATCTGGTATTTGGGGGTTTATCAACCACTAGTTTTCTGAGGTCATGTACCACTAGTTTATTCCATTGGTTCGCCCTTCTTTCTCTTAGCCAGTACCATACTGTTTTGAAGACCACAGCTTTATAGTACAGTTTAAGATCTGGCACTTTCAGACTTCTGTCCTTCACATTTTTTTCATTATTTCTCTTGATATCCTTGATCTTTTTTTCTTCTAGATGAACATTGTTATATATATATTTTATAATTCTATAAAAAGTTTTTAGGTAGTTTGATAGTTATGGCACTGAATAAGAAGATTAATATGGGTAGACTTGTCATTTTTATTATATTAGCTTGTCCTACCCATGAGGAACTGAATGTTTTTCCAGTTATTCAGATGCAGTTTTAACTGTATGAAAAGTTTTTTTGTAGTTGTGTTCATATAATTCCTGTATTTCTCTTGGTAGATAAATTCCTTAATATTTTATATTATCTAGAGTGATTTTAAAAGGAGTTTTTCTTTCTAACTCCCACTCCTGAATTTTGTTGGAAACATATAGAAATACTAATGATTTACATGGGTTTATCTTGTACCCTACAACTTTGCCAAAGTTGCTGATTATTTTCACTAGCTTTTTAGTTGATTCTCTAGGATTCTTTAAATATACCATTATATCATTTGCAAAGAGTGATAACATGGTCTCCTCCTTGCCTATTTTAATATCTTCAATTTCTTTTTCTACTCTAATTGCTACTGCTACTGTTTCTAGTACAATGTTAAGTAATAGAGATGATAATTGGGAAAGCATCTAGTTTATCCCCATTGCAGATAATGTTTGCTTATGTTTTAGATATATACTTTTTACTATTTTTAGGAAATACCCTTTTTTTCCAATACTTTCTAGTGTTTTCAATAGGAATGGGTATTGTATTTTGTCAAAGGCTTTTCCTGCATCTATTGAGATAATCATGTGATCTCCGTTGGTTTGATTATTGATATGGTCAATTATGTGAATGGTTTTCCTAATAATATTAAACCATCCTTACATTCCTGATATGAATCCCACTTGGTCATAGTGGATAATCCTTGTGATAACTTCCTGTAGTATTTTTGCTAGCATTTTATTTAAGATTATTGCATCTATGTTCATTAAGGAGATTGATGGGTAGTTTTCTTTCTCTGTTTTTGGTCTGTCTAGCTTTGTAATCAATACAATATTTGTATCACAAAAAGAATTTGGTTAGACTACTTCTTTGCTTATTTTGTCAAACAATTTGTCATAATACTGGGATGAGTTGTTCTTTAAATGTTTGATAAAATTCACTCCTATATTCATCTGGCCCTTGGGATTTTTTCTTAGCAAGTTCCTTGATGTCTTATTCAATTTCATATTCTGAGATGGGATTATTTAAGTATTTTATTTATTTTTATGTTAATCTAAGCAATTTATATTTTTATAAATATTCACCTATTTGACCTCGATTGTCTATTTATTGCCAAATAATTGAGCAAAATAGTTTTTAATAATTACCTTAATTTCCTCTTCATTAGAGGTGAGATTACCATTTTCATCTTTGATACTGTTACTTTGATTCTCTTATTTCTCTCTTTGATTAGATTAACCAGTAGTTTAACTATTTTTTTCAAATTATCAGCTCTTAATCTTATTTATTAGCTCAATAATTCTTTTACTTTCAATTTTATTAATTTCTCCTTCATTTTTAGGACTTCCAATTTAGTTTTTATCTGAGGATATTTAATTTGTTCTTTTAAAAAATTTTTTTAAGTTTCAAAAGATGAAAAATCAGTTCATTGATCTCTTCCCTCTCAATTTTGTTGCCATAAGTACTCAGCAATACAAATTTTCCCATGAGTATTGCTTTGGCTGCATCCCAGAGGTTTTGATATGATGTCTCCTCACTGTCATTCTCTTTAATGAAGTTCTCAGTTCTTTCTATGATTTCTTTTTTGACCCACCAGTTTTGAGGAATTAGATTTTTTGTTTCCAATTAATTTTAAATTCAGTTTTCCATGGACTCTCATTGAGTATGATTTTTATCACATAATGATCTAAAAAAGTTATGTTTACTATTAATGTTTTTCTTCACTTGTTTGCAATATTTCTATTCCGTAGTACATGGGCAGTCTTTGTATATGCACCATGTACTGCTGAGAGGAAGGTATATTCCTTTTTATTACTATTTAGTTTTCTCCAGATAGCTATTAACTCTAATTTTTCTACCTTTTCATTCACTTCCCTTACTTCTTTCTTATTTATTTTTTGGGGTTGATTTATCTAATTCTGAAAGGGGAAGGTTGAGATCAACTGCTAATATAGTCTTACTATCTATTTCCTCCTGGAGGTCCTATAATACTTCCTTTAGAAATCTAGATGCTATGTCATTTGGTACATAAATGTTTAGTAATGATATTACTTCATTGTTTATAATACCCTTTAACAAAATATAATTTCTTCCTTATATCTTTTAATGAGATCAATTTTTAATTTAGCTTTGTCTGATATCATGATTGCTACTTTTTTTTCTTTAGATGATGCATAATAAATTCTGCTCCAGACTTTTACCTTGAAATTGTTTGTGTCACGCTGCCTCAAACATGTTTCTTGTAAACCATAGAAATTTGGTTTTTAATCTACTCTGCTATCTGCTTCTGTTTAATGGGTAAATTCATCTCATTCACATTCACATTCAACGTTATAATTACTAACTATGTATTGCCCTCCATCATATTATCTTTTTTAAATCCTCCTCTATTCATTTCTCTCTCTTTCACTTCACCAGTGTTTTGCTTTTTGTCAGCCTCCTCACTTCCCCCCCCCCTCCAATTACCTCCCTCATCCCTGTGCTAAAAGGAATGATGAACTTGAGGAATTCCATGTTAACTGGAAAGACCTCCAGGAATTGATAGAGAGGGAAAGGAGCATAACCAGGATAACATTATACACAGAGATTTTTGAACAATGATACATGTGTAATCCAGTCAAATTACTTGCCAGCTCTGGGAGTGGGGAGGAAGAAGGGTGGGAAAAATCATGAATCAAGTAACCATAGAAAATATTCTAAATTAAAAAAAAAACTGTTAATTAAAGAAATGAGGATATCAAAAGTCCATCAAATGAGGACATCTCATTATACAGACAATAATATTGAAGCTGAGATATGTAAACCTTAAAATTTCTTAGACTTATGAATGTTGGAAATTTCACCATTGGGAAATTTCATACTTGGAAAAAATTTCCTACTGATAGTAAGAACTCTATTGGAATGTGAAACCCCTTGGCATAGGAGGATCATTCTCCTCCCTACTTAAGGCTACTTTAGGACAGAAACCTTTTGCTAAACAATGGAAAGGGTTTTGACCTATGCTTAAGCATAGAACAGGAAGTTCTTTGAGTCATGATTGATTTTAGAATTGATACAATAGAGATACTTGGAATGACAGAACCAGTTCTTGGAAAATACAATCTCCACCCTACTTAGAGTAACAGGATTTAGGAAGGGCTGCAGCATAGATCAAGATTTAATTATTTGAGAATATGACCTTCAACAGACATGTGCAAAGCCACAGACCTCTGGGCGGTCCTGGGTTTAACTAGAGCCACCGTTGGCACAGGGGAGACATTGACAGTGATTGGTAGATGTGAGAACTGAGGGGAGGGAACTTAGATGGTTTCCTTAAAGATAGCAGGGTCTGAGGACAGGGGGAGGAGAGTTTTTTTTGGACAGAGAGTTTTTTGCTCTGAGGAGGCTTTGCTCTGGAAGGAGGTTGCTCTGAAGGAGCTGAGAGGAGAGAGGTCCTGGAGGTTTTGCTCTGAGGGGGATGCTCTGAAGGAGTCTAAGAGGAGAGAGATCCTGGAGGGAGAGCTCCTGGAGAAGTCTTGAAGGAGGCTGTGGAAGGAAAACTCAGGAGGAGTCAGGAGGAGAATTCTCTGGAAACATTTCTTGAAAGGAGGCTCTCTTGAAGGTGGAGCCTGAGGTTGGCATGAGAAGCCTTACCTAGAGAGATCTTGGGTGAGTGATAAAACGGACTGACTGATTCATTCATTCTTATTCCTTTCTTACTTTCTCTCTTTTTCTATTGATTAATCAGTGTATTATAAATTAAATTTCTCTATAAAACCCAGTTGGCTTGGGCATATTCATAAATTGGGAATATATTCCCTGGCGACCATCTTATATTTATATAAAACCAAGACACAGTAGAAAACATATTTCAGTGGTCATAATTGTTATATATTTCCCTTGCTCCCAAAACATTTTAATTATCACAGATACATTTAATGTTTTCTAGGCTTATAAAGCTAGTATGTCTTATGAGGTAGGATTTGAATTCAGATCTTCATTGCCATTACTCCCACACCTTTCTGCTTCATTTCTATATGTTATTGTCAGGACTGTACCATCTTAAGTATATATGTTCACTAGATTACAGTCTCTTTTGCCATCCCCCTTTAGGAATGATTTTTCATGATGATTAAAGTATTATATATACATGTACATATATAGTATGTTTGCATGTGTCAGTGTTTGGGGGTTATAGGTAGAATTGTGTTCCAAAGACTCCATGGTAAAATTATTTTAATAATTATGAAATTTAAATACTTTGAGATAAAACTTTCAACTGCTAAAATCCTTTGATGATATGTAGTTGGTGGTCATTTAGTAAGTAAAAATTTAAAAAAAATGATAATAATGATAATTTTTAAAGTTGCAAACTTTGGCTTTATTCTAAAATGTATGATGCTGTCCTAAAATATGTCAGATATTTAGATGATTTAGAAATTCTTGGATCCTTAGGTGTAGAAGTACACATGTATAGGGAAATTAAGGGATGCTTTCTACCATCCGTATTCTCTGTGCTTGAATATCCTTGGAGTTAATTGCAATGAAAAGCAGCAAATCTGACAAAAGAAAAAAAATACTTGTTGCTCTCTTTCACAGAAGTATCTCTGATACTATGAGAGAGATCATTGCATTGCCAGCATTCCCTTATGTATATATTTAAAAGCATTTTATTTTGTGTGATTGTGTGATTCTTCTCTAAAGCAAACATGTGCCAAGAAGTTAGCAATTCATGAAGCCTAAGTAGTTTTTTTTTTTTTAAACAACATAAGGAACTTGGTATGTCTAGAATCTCCAGTGACTCATTAGCTGACAACATTCTTCAATAGTTGTCTTCAAGCTCTGATGGGCAGATAAGGATAGAGGGGTGAAGAAAAGGAAAAATATATAACTCCAAGAAGCAATAAACAGAAAGATTTAATAATGAGAGGACTAATATCTTAGTTATGTAGAGTTTACAAAAAAGATAGTCTATCCTTTTCCTTGTGATATTAATAAGATAAAGGCCAGTTAGATCAAAGAAAAGAAATTGACCTAAGAAGTGACCAGAAAAAAAAAAGTGAATATCTAGGTTATATTTTTTTCAACAACTCAGAGAATATGTTAGGAAATGTGTAAAATGTTTTACTTGTATGATATGATAAAAAGTAGAGTGATACATTATCAATGTCTAATAGTATGGAAATGTGAGAAGTGATAGCATTATGTGACTGTGTATTTTGCTAGTGGGAAAGAATGTGATATTCAAAATGACATCTCTCCTCTGAGGTCCACAGTCAAGAGATTTTCCAATAATCTGTCATATTCTCCCTACCCAACCTTGGGCTCATGGAGTGAGTGCCAGGCTAATCAATTCTGTATCAAATCTTTCCCTATGACAGTTGCTGAAGGAAGCCATCACGTTACCCAGCACAATGTACTTTTGCTTCATTAATTGTAAACCCATTTTTGATTCCACTGACCATGACAAACTCTAGAAAGTTGTTAAGTTGACAAGCTCCCCTGATCAGCTCATCAGGATGTTTCAGCTGCTTTTCAGCAAAATTGAAAACCATGAATCAATCAGTCAAAAGGAAATCTGCTACTCCTCATTGTTTTGAGTGCCTATCAAGGCTGAGTAGAGATACTGCAAAATTCTACTTCATAATTATATTATGTGCAAGGCCTTTATGTTCATTTCAAAGTTCACACTGATAAGTGCATGAAAACATAAATACTATACTATACCAATTCCAATCTCATCTTAATTCAAGTGCAGTTAATAAAAAGAGAAAGAAGGTATTTCATCTAGACTACTCATTAATTGACAACTGCTAGAGACAGTTCAAGTATTACTTTATGTTGAGTATATATATATATATATAACATTTGCAATAACAAAGACAATGTTAGTTGAAACTCCTTGTGTTTTATTTTATGTGCACCAAAATCCACTTTAACCAAATGCCAGATCTGAGATTGATTGAGATTTTGAATGGGAAAAAATGAAGTTCTGCTCTGGTGCATGCTTCAAAAATGGTATAGATGACACAGCCACCTAGGGAACAAAAGTAAGAAGCCATAACATTCTTGAAATACCAATTCATCTTGGTTGTTTACAAGATGGTAATACTCAGATAAAATTACAGTTAAGTTCTTGAATTTTAATGAACTTCTGCACAATATGATCAATACAGAACTCCTTGACTTTTTGTATGCAATAGGATCCAACAAGAAATTCTCTTCCTAATGTGCTTTTGCCTTCTACAAAGAATTAATTCTATCTCTTCTGCTTACATGTGAAAAAAAAGATTAAATATTTCATGGGTATATGCTAAATCCTCTGAAGATTTCCTAGTTGAGCTATATAATTTGACATAATACAGAAGAATAACAAAAAAGGGAAAGTAAAAAGGAACTAAGATGAAAATAAATATTTATATTTTCCTACCGTGCAAGTGAGTATCCAAAGTCGCTCTAACCCTTGGGCCAGATGAAGTTTTAAGGAAGTATTGTCTGGCTTAAAGGTAGTTAAACATCTCATAATGGTTTCAAAGAATACAGATTATATAAAATAAGAACACAGGGATCTTATACTGTTTATCTTTTGAACAACTCATTTAGTTTTTTAAAAAGTGAAATTTTAATATCAAAATTAGTCATAAAACAACTGTAACATTGTCTATACAAAGGTAAAATCAAGATAGGGGAGTAAAGGTAAGGAATAACTGATATTTCTCCAAATTATCTCCAAACAATTCTAAACTAATAGCACTCTAGACTGGCACAACCAACAAAAGGTTATGGTGACACATTTTTCACTCCAATGACAACTTATGAAGTTGGCAGGAAAGGTCTGTGTCAGCAGGGTAATGATCAGACTTGGAGCCCAACACAGAACACAGGGGCGGAGTCAATATGGCAGCTTAGCAAGCAGCAAAAGTTCATACCTCATGGAAGACCCTTCCTTACCAATACAGACTGAATGCTCCTAGGGCACCAAAATTCAATCTGAACAACAGGACAGAAGCGGGGAACCCTCCTTCTGGACTCAAATCAAAAGGTATGCCCCCCCAAAACCATGAATCTGAGAATACTCAGGGCTAAGGGGAAGGCAGAGGGTAGATCCCAGGACCCCTCCCCCACAACCCAGAATGCTGAGCCCGGGGCAGCAGCAGGAACCTCTGAGCGGGCAAAGGTGCTGGTTTGGAGGGTCTACCTTGTGAGCACCAGGGCGCCGGGCTCAGAGCATCCAGCTTGGACAGCGGGGAGGAAGCCAGGGAGAGAAGGGGCAGTGGCTGGGTCCCTCCATCGGGCTTCAGCGGAGAAGCAGCTGGAGAGAACTGGAGAGACTCCTTCCAGGAGTCTTCAGAGCCTCAGAGCTTCATACCACATACAGCCCAACCCACTTGAACTCAATCCAACACAGAACACAAAAAGAAGACCACACTAGAACATCAATGGCCAACATTGGAGGCAATTTATTACCAGCAGAAGCAGCATCAGGACCTCTCAATCCACAGATGGCAAAGAGTTCTGACAAATAGGAGATTGACCTTTGCTGGCATTGAGGGCAAGACTGTCACATTTCCCATACATATATCTGTTTGCTGTTACAGAAATGACTTCACTCATGAATGCTGGTGACCTCAGGAATACAAGGAAATTGGTTATAGTTACAAGATGGAGAAAAGGGATTGTGGTTCATTAATAGATCAGAGCACAGACCAAAAGAGCATTAATCACACATAATCACACTCCTCCTTAGATCACCCTAGCTTAGAAGAACTGAAACCCCACAGACCTTCAGAATTAACTCTGAAAGTAATAGAAAGAAACCTGGAGACTTAGGATAGCACTCTCTCCACCTCAGGAACAGAGCCTAACTTTAACAAAAGTTAAGTCAAGAAATAGATTGGAAACTTTAAATGACTGACTGCCCTTTGATCCAGCCATAGCACTGCTGGGTTTGTACCCCAAAGAGATAATAAGGAAAAAAATACTTGTACAAGAATATTCATTGCTACGCTCTTTGTAGTGGCAAAAAAAAAAGGAAAATGAGGGGATGCCCTTCAATTGGGGAATGGCTGAACAAATTGTGGTATATGTTGGTGATGGAATACTGTTGTGCTCAAAGGAATAATGAAGTGGAGGAATTCCATGGGAAATGGAAGAACCTCCAGGAAGTGATGTAGAGCGAAAGGAGCAGAACCAGGAGTACATTGTACACAGAGACTGATACACTGTGGTACAATCGAATGTAATGGACTTCTCTACTAGCAGCAATACTATGACCAAGGATAATCCAGAGGAACTTATGAGAAAGATGTTATCCACATCCAGAGAAAGAACTGTGGGAATAGAAACACAGAACAAAAACAGTTGCTTGATCACATAGTTCGATGGGGATATGATTGGGGATGTAGACTCTAAACAATCACTCTATTGCAAATATTAATAGTATGGAAATAGGTTTTGATCAATGATACATGTAAAACCCAGTGGAATTGCTCGTTGGCTATAGGAGGTGGGAGGGAAGAAGAGAGGGAAAGAGCATGAATAATGCTCTTAATGCTCTTAAAAAATATTCTAAAGTAAACAAACAAACAACAAATAAATATTTTTTTAAAAAAAGAAATAGGTTGAAAAAATGAGCAAACAACAATAAAACAACCTGACTATATAAAGTTACCATGGTGACAGGGATAATCAAGAGATGAGCTGAGAAGACAATGAATTTAAAATTGCTACATGACAAACTTTTAAAAATGTGAATTGGTAGGAGTATATAAAAGTATTCCTATAAGAACTCAAAATAATTTTAAATAAAATAAGAGAGGTAGATGAAAAACTAGGAAAATAAATTGATACAATAAAATTATGAAAAGAAAGTCAGCAGCTTGGTAAAGAAGAAACAAAAATGCTGAATAAGCAGAACAATCCCTGAAGGTAGTAAACCTCTCTAAGACTGATCAATCTTAACTATTAACCCCAGTCCAAATATTACTATTATTGTGGTTCAGCTACCTTGAAAAATGTAACTTATGATGTACAGCCTTGTATTCTGATATTAGCTATACTTATTTCTGTATCAAATATAACTTCCAAAATGCATTTCCCCTTCTATTAGCTCAGTCTAAACTCCCACTTATACCACCAAAAGATAATACAGCATAATAGATCCACACTTAGCAAGACTTGGCAAAACATCTTATACCAAATACTTACTGCAGAATTGATTAGGAAGAAGTGATACATTACAAATCCCAATATATTACCCCATAACGGAACATAATTCTTAATAGCATAATAGCATGGACACTCAAAAATTAAATAAAATTTGACTTATGAGTAAAAGAAAAGTCAATATATTTGCTTGGCTCATGGAACCAAGAATTGGATGCTAACAGAATCAGGCCTAATAATAGTAGCTCTCTTAAGCTGTGACAGGTGATGCTTGTCATAAAAACAAAAGGACTTTGATTCTCAATGCTGGACATAGAAAGTCTAACAATCCAACTAAGGCTATGCAAAAAGCTCAGAGAACATGCCTTGTCAGGGAGTCAGTCTTAGTACCCCCAGGATTGGAACACCTGATTTAAGGCTGAGTACCCTCGGCAAAAGTTATAAACATTTCCAGCTTTCAACCTGAAGCCACTGAGACTTGCAAAGCAACTTTTCTTCATCTGCCTATGACAAATCTCTATATTCAACATGAACAGCATACCCTGAAACACACTCTGAACAAAGGCCCAAGTAAAAACTTAAATTTCAAAAGCTCCATTTCCAAGCAAATGAAAACTGGAATTTATCTTTCTAGCCTTACACAAGTCATACAAATCATATTCTCACTTACCTTGCCTTCATTTATTTAATTTAAATTAAAAAGGTGCAGATGTAGCCTCAAGTAGTGAGAGAAGGCCCCAATAAAATCAGAGCCATCAACTAGCTAGAGCCAGCCACATAGCTTTCCCCACCCCATCATGAGAATTTAATCCAAAGCCTTCACAAATACTTTATGTCCTGCCAAGAAAATAATCATGCAGGAGTTCTGTGAGAAGAATATACAGTATTCTATACAAAACTGCATCAGACATTGACATGTTGGATTGACATGCTACCTGTGATTTATTATCCTATAGAAAACTCTGTTCAGAAACACTGAGGTAATCTAAATCCATTGTTTCTATTTTGTAAATCATTACTAACCATTGTTCCTGCAAAAGGTTTACCTCATTCCTTAGCCTATATCATTTTCCCTATAAAGTGTGTACCCCCAAAACATTAAACTTTGTAACTGCCCAGCAAGAGGATGTCTGCATGTCTGATATGCCAGTCTGGTGGTTCCATCCTCCTGTAATCCCAGAATCATTTTTTTTATCCTGGTTCTTGATCCACAAGTAATTCATCAAGCAGAACTTGACAGCCTAGAGTGATCTTAAATGGAGTTTCTCTTTCTCACTCCTCTTCCTGAATTTTGTTGGAAATATATAGAAATGCTGATGATTTATGTGGATTTATTTTGTATCCTGCAACTTTGCTGAAGTTGTTAATTATTTCCTCTAGTCTTTTGGTTCATTTTCTAGGATTCTTTATGTAGATCATCATATCACCTGCAAAGTGATGAGTGATAACTTAGTTTCCTCATTGCCTACTTCAATTTCTTTATCTTCTCTAATCGCTATTACTAGTGTTTCTATTACAATATTAAATAATAGAGGCGATAATGGGCAGCCTTGCTTCACTCCTAATCTTATTGGGAAGGCTTCTAATTTGTCCCTATTGCAGATTATTATTATTATTTTATTTATTATGTATATATATATACATATATATATATATTATTTGTTATTTTGAGGAATGACCAATATATTCCCATACTTTCTAGTGTTTTTAATAGCAATGAGTGTTGTATTTTGTCAAAGGCTTTTTCTGGACCTATTGAGATAATCATGTGATTTCCCTTGATGACTTCTAAGGTATCTTCCAGAGCTAAATTGATGGCCCTATAACTCAAGTCTAACTTGCTTTAATTTGAAATCTCCTTTTTTTTTTCCCCAAGCTGGGCTCCACAGAAGTTGATGTTGGTATCTGGTAAATTCAAATGGAGTTTTAATTAGTAGCCCTAATCAAAGAACTTCCTCTCAGGAAAGCCCCACCTAGACACAGGCTATCAAAACCTAATGGTATAAAGTTTGTCAAGCTTAACATTCTGACTTCTATTCTTTTCTATTCTGAATCATAAAACTCTGGTTATTCGTATAATTTCATTTCAAATAAAAAGCTATGAGGTAAGGATGCCCAAAGAATCTAATTTGAATTATGTCATTATTTTACTTTCAATATGTATAAAACTTCCTATTCCTACTCTAAGGTTATTTCTCATCTAATAATGATTTCAACCTAATCACATTTGGAATATAGGCTATTACAGAAATTATTCTTGTAAAAGGGGAGCATAAAAAGGGTTATGTTATAAGCGCTTCATGCTCTATTGAAATTTTCTTTATTTTTAACAGACTTTTCCTCCTGGAATAATTTTAATTAGATTTTTGCTTCAACATCAGTTATATCTTTAAAGGCATTTAAAAACAAATGATGTTAAAAATTATCACAATGAATATAAAAGTAAAACTCAAGAGATTTATTGGGGACTTAGATTTCAGTTATGAGGTTGGATTTCTGAAACTTTATAATTTGAAGCATCCTGTAATACATTCAAATGTTCTCTGGTACCTTTTAAGTCATTAATGTAGAATTCTTCCTTTTATTTTTGTAGTATAATCAATAAGGCTAATAGGACCATTTACATAAATTGGACTACTCAAAGCATGTCTTAGTTTTGTGACTTAATTTTCCTTCAGCTGGCAGGGAATAACTAAGTAGACATTTTATAATGATGCCTTTCAAGTTAAAACATATCCAACATTGTTCTGGTTGTGATGATGTTTAGTTGACTAATATCACTCAATACAAGCACTTTAATAATACTTTTTAAAAACTCTAATTTTTTTCCAGATAAAACAACATCTTAAAATAAATTAAACATTACTATGTTGGCTTTTATAATCCTTTCTTATACTGAAAAATTTGGCCTATAGAAACAAAAATGCTTGTTTGAAGAGAATATATGTGAATTATTTATTAGCTACAGAATTACATCATAAACTTTTTAAAATTCAGTTAATCATTTGGAAGTTTTGACATCCTAATTTGAAAGTATCCATTATTTTGACATATTATGGAATAATGATTCCCAGAATGTTTTGAATTTACAACCAAACAGTTTAATGTGAGTGACATCATTTATTTCTCTATTCTCTGAAATGTAAGTATGACATTAAAATAGTATGAATAATTTTTTGAGAGTGCATTATCCATCAAGATAAGAGAAGATACTCTGGAGTAATGAAAACTAGGGTTGGGATCATTAATGTTGAACAAATATTCAGATAGCTGATTTTAATTATATACATAAATGCTTATTAAGTGACTACTGTTTATAATCACCTATGATGAATGATCAATTCTTCCTCAAATATTTTGTCATTGCCTAGATTTTCTTTTTTTTGTCTGTTTCAGATCTATGACATTGCAAGTAAAAAGAACACCATAAGGAAACTCCTCTATTAATGCATAGCTATAATCATTCTGAAACATAGACTTAGAGAACTTCCTGGCACACTGAGAATTTAAGTGGCTTCTCTAGGGTCACAATGGAAGCATATATCAATAATAAAGCTTGCATTCTGTTCTTCCTGCCTCATTAAGGATCAGTACTTTTCATCATGTGAATACAGCCATAAAATTCTTTAATAAAAAAGTGTTTATGTTGTGGGGAGAGGATACAAAGCAAAAAAAAAATCATCTCATCCTTCTAAATCTCTGTTGAATTTTGATTAGTTTTAGCCTTATCAAGTTCAATTCTGAACACATTAATGTATGTTAAGAATATGTTCGTTTTCATGACTAGCATAATAATATATTACGAACACCCATGGAACCACTTTGATCAGTAATAAGATGCATTTTGGACATAATGTTTTCACTTTTCTTTGTTCTGTCAATACATGGCATTAATTCATATCCTCCTAAATTTTATTACACTAAAAGGGATTATTTCTTTGTTTTCATAGATCTTGAGAAAATAAATTTATTTAAAACTTATCCTTAAATTTAGTTTCTATTTGAAACATTCTTTATATTATGAATTTCATGTTTGAGCCAATCTTTTGGTTATTTTAGAGGGTGTATTAGAAATTTATGTGCCCAAAATGTTTTTCTAATTCTTCCTAAATAAAGGAAACCAGAAGGCATTAAGGCAGAGTGAACAATTGAGATTATCTATGTTGTTTGGAGGCTGCAGTTCTTTTTCACAAATGTATTGTTCAGTTCTCCCCTAAGAAGGAAAGCCAGGAGTGACTTCTCTTCACCAAGTAAGTATCTGGAGACTACAAATTCATAAAAATCTATTTATTTATAATTAAAAGATATAAGTATAAGGATTAAAAACAAGGAAAGCGGGACTTCTGGGTAATCATGGCTGCAATCTAGATGCCACACACTTCCTCTCCCCAGCACCAAACGAAATAGACTACATCAAAGGAGCATAAAAATCACCTTTGGAGGAACAGAAGGACACCCCAGTACTCCCCAGTACTCCACAGAGGCGAAGGTATGTGGGGTTTGAATATTTCCACACTATAATAAGAAGGAGGGAAAGCTTGCACAGAAACGTGAACTGAGCCTCCCTTCCCCTCTCCCCACCTCCCCCACCAAAACGAGAGTAAGCTACCTGAGCGCTCACTGGGACAGCGAGTGAGTAGGGAACGTCTCTGTCTGGGGGGGCACTCCAGGGTCCTTGGGATCTGGGGACTGCCAGGAAAAAACATCTCAGGGCGGTTTCACGGAAGAACCCGGCGCTGAGCATGGACGTCAGTGGAGTTGTACTTGGGGCAGTTGTGCTGAACATCTGGGCGGAGCTAAACACCAAGAGCGCACAACATGCTGATTATCGGGGCGGAGCTGAACACCTGAGCAGTGTGGCTGTGATCAGGGGCCCAGTGCTCTAAGAAACCTTGGAAACTGGGAAGAACTAGTCTGAGGCAACCTAAATTCAAAGAAAACCTGCCCATACCACGCAGACCCCAGACCAAAAAGGAAAGGGGAATAAAACCACCAAAGGGATGACTCACATGGCCCAAAATCAAGCCTCCATGAAGAAAGGGAAAAAGGTGACTATTGAAAACTTTTATGGTGTAAGTACCCAAGGAAAAGAAGAGAATAGGAGGAAACCCCCCAAAAATCAGAACATGCCTCCCAAAATGGCACCTATCAACAAGCTCTGGAAGATCTCAAACTGGAGCTTACCCAAAAGATGGAAACCTGGAAAGAAAAATGGGAGAAAGAGATCAGCAGTCTGACAGATAAGACTGCTCAATTGGAAAAAGAGCTCGAAGCATCCAATAGAAGGGCAGACAAAGCTGAAAAGCAAAACCAGTCCCTAACGACAAGAATCAAGCAACTCAAAGAAAGTGAGATCATAAAATAGCAAGAATCAATAAAGCAAACCCCAAAAAATAATGAATTAGAAGAAAACATAAAATATCTCCCTGAGAAGGTCACCAATCTGGAAAACGGAGGGAGAAGAGAAAACCTCCGAATTATCGGTCTCCCAGAAAAACCAGAGATGAACAATAAACTCAATATTATTCTACAGGAGATTATAAAAGAAAATTGCCCCCACGTTCTGGAGCAAGGGGGCAAAATAGAAATAGGAGGGTTCATAGAATACCTTCTATACTAAATCCCCAAAAGACAACCCCTAGGAATGTAATTGCCAAATTCAAGAGCTTCCAAGAAAAGGAGAAAATCCTACAAGAAGCCAAGAAGAGGAGCTTCAGATATAAGGGGGCTCCCATAAGGATCACACACGACTTAGCGGCTAACACACCAAGAGACCACAAAGCATGGAACACGATATTTAGAAAGGTAAGAGAGCTGGGTCTCCAACCAAGAATCAACTACCCAGCAAAACTGACTATATACTTGCAGGGGAAAGTATGGGCATTCAACAAAATAGAAGATTTCCAAGCATTTGCTAAGAAAAGACCTGAGCTCTGTGGAAAGTTCAATATCCAAGCACAGAAAGCAAGAGAAACATGAAAAAGTAAATATGAAAGAAAGGGAAAAGGAGATAAATCTTATCTTTTTTTAAAGTCAAACTCTCTTCTATAAGGACTACATTTACATCAAATTATATATATTAATATGTGGGGAAAATGTTTTGTGTAACTCTCAAAAATAGAAGCATCATAAGAGTAGTTAGAAGAAACATGCATAGGGAAAGATTGGGGCATTAAGAAGATTTAAGGAAAATGGGGGCAAAGAAAGGAAAAGGGAGGGGGGAACCGTCTATAATACTAAGACTTACTTCAAGAAATAGGGAGGGACTTAATAGAATAATCTTTCCCATATAAAGATACACATGGGAAGGGAAGGGGAAGAACTCTCATATGAGAAGGAGACGAAGAGAGAGTGAAGTGGAATTACTTAAACCTTACTCTCAATAAAATTAAATCTGAGAGGGAAGAACATCTAGATCCATTGGGATCCTGAATTCTATCTTATCCATTAGGGCAATAAAGAAAGGATAATTAAGGGGGGGGAGGGAGCATAAAAACGGAGGGAAGAGGAGGGGGAGGAGAACGGAGCATAAAAAGGGAGGGGCTTGAAAGGGAAGCATCTCAAGGGAGGGGATTAGGGGGACTGACCTAAAGCAAATCACTGGTTCAAAAGGAGATAGCTAAAGAAGAAAGGTAAGAACTAGGGGAAGATATCAAAATGCCAGGGAGTCCACAAATGACAATCATAACTTTGAACATAAATGGGATGAACTCACCCATAAAACGTAGACAAATAGAAGATTGGATTAGAACCCAAAACCCTACCATTTGTTGTCTTCAAGAAACACATATGAGGCGGGTTGACACTCACAAGGTTAGAATTAGAGGTTGGAGTAAGTCCTTTTGGGCCTCAACTGATAGAAAGAAGGCAGGAGTTGCAATCATGATATCTGACAAAGCCAAAACACAAATAGACCTGATCAAAAGGGATAGGGAAGGTAAATATATTCTGTTAAAAGGGAGTATAGACAATGAATAAAAATCACTAATCAATATGTATGCACCAAATGTTATAGCATCCAAAATTTTAATAGAGAAACTAGGAGAATTGAAGGAGGAAATAGACAGTAAAACCATATTAGTGGGAGACTTGCACCAGCCACTATGAAATTTAAAGAAATCAAACCAAAATATAAACAAGAAAGAGGTAAAAGGGGTGAATCAAATTTTAGAAAAATTAGAGTTAATAGACATATTGAGAAAAATAAAATGGGGCCAAAAGGAATACACCTTCTTTTCAGCACCACATGGCACATTCACAAAAATAGATCATACACTAGGTCACAGAAACATGGCACTCAAATGTAGAAAAGCAGAAATAATAAATTCAGCTTTTTCAGATCACAAGGCAATAAAAATATTGATAGGTAAGGGTACATGGAGAGCCAAATAAAAAATTAATTAGATTAAATAATATGATACTCCAAAATCAGATAGTTAGAGAAGAAATCATAGAAACAATTAATAATTTCATTGAAGAAAATGACAATGGTGAGACATCCTTTCAAACCTTATGAGATGCAGCCAAGGCAGTACTTAGAGGAAAATTCATATCCCTGAGTGCATATATTAACAAATTATGGAGGACCGAGATCAAGGAATTGGAAATGCAAATTTAAAAACTTGAGAACAAACAAATTAAAAACCCCCAGAAGAAAACCAAAGTAGAGATCCTAAAAATTAAGGTAGAAATTAATGAAATCGAAAGTGACAGAACTATTGACCTAATAAATAAGACTAGAAGCTGGTACATTGAAAAAACAGACAAAATAGACAAAATAATTGTTAATCTAATTTAAAAAAAGGAAAGAAGAAAGGCAAATTAACAGCATCAAGGATGAAAAGGGGGATCTCACCTCCAATGAAGAGGCAATTAAGGCAATCATTATAAACTACTTTGCCCAACTATATGGCAATAAATATACCAACCTAGGTGATATGGATGAATATTTACAAAAATACAAATTGCCTAGACTAACAGAAGAAGAAATAGATTCCTTAAATAATCCCATATCAGAAAAAGAAATCCAACAGGCCATCAAAGATCTTCCTAAGAAAAAAATCCCCAGTGCCTGACGGATTCACCAGTGAATTCTATCAAACATTCAAAGAACAGCTAACTCCAAAACTATACAAACTATTTGACAAATTAAGCAAAGAGGGAGTTCTACCAAACTCCTTTTATAACAGAAACATTGTACTAATTCTAAAACCAGGCAGGCCAAAAACAGAGAAAGAAAATTATAGACAATCTCCCTAATGAATATAGATGCAAAAATTTTAAATAGGATACTAGCAAAAAGACTCCAGCAAGTGATCAGAAGGGTCATCCACCATGATCAAGTAGGATTTATACCAGGGATGCAGGGCTGGTTCAATATTAGGAAAACTATCCACATAATTGACCACATCAACAAGCAAACCAACAAGAACCACATGATTATCTCAATAGATGCAGAAAAAGCCTTTGATAAAATACAACACCCATTCCTACTAAAAACACTAGAAAGCATAGGAATAGAAGGGTTGTTCCTAAAAATAATAAACAGTATATATCTAAAACCATCAACTAATATCATCTGCAATGGGGATAAACTAAATCCATTCCCATTAAGATCAGGAGTGAAACAAGGATGCCCATTATCACCTCTATTATTTGATATTGTATTAGAAACACTAGCAGTAGCAATTAGAGAAGAAAAAGAAATTGAAGGCATTAAAATAGGCAAGGAGGAGACCAAATTATTGCTCTTTGCAGATGACAAGATGGTCTACTTAAAGAATCCTAGAGATTCAACCAAGAAGCTAATTGAAATAATCAACAACTTTAGCAAAGTTGCAGGATACAAAATAAACCCACATAAGTCATTAGCATTTCTATATAATTCCAACACAGCTCAGCAGCAAGAACTAGAAAGAGAAATCCAATTCAAAATTACCTTAGACAAAATAAAATACTTATGAATCTATCTCCCGAGACAAACACAGGATCTATATGAACACAACTACAAAACACTTTCCACACAACTAAAACTAGACTTGAACAATTGGAAGAACTTTAATTGCTCATGGGTAGGACGAGCCAATATAATAAAAATGACCATCTTACCCAAATTAATTTACTTATTTAGTGCCATACCCATGGAACTTCCAAAAAATTTTTTTTTTCTGATTTAGAAAAAACTATAACAAAGTTCATTTGGAAGAACAAAAGATCAAGGTTATCCAGGGAAACAATGAAAAAAAAAATACAAAGGGACTTGCAGTCCCAGATCTCAGACTATATTATAAAGCAGCAGTCATCAAAACAATTTGGTACTGGCTAAGAGAAAGGAGGATCAGTGGAATAGACTGGGGGCAAGCAACCTCAGCAAGACAGTATACGACAAACCCAAAGATCCTAGCTTTTGGGACAAAAATCCACTATTTCATAAAACCTGCTGGGAAAATTGGAGGACAGTGTGGGAAAGATTAGGTTTATATCAACACCTCACACCCTACACCAAGATAAATTCAAAATGAGTGAATGACTTGAACATAAAGAAGGAAACTATAAGAAAATTAGGCAAACACAGAATAGTATACATGTCAGACCTTTGGGAAGGGAAAGACTTCAAAACCAAGCAAGAATTAGAAAGAGTTACAAAATGCAAAATAAATAATCTGGATTACATCAAATTAAAAAGTTTTTGTACAAACAAAACCAATGTAACCAAAATCAGAAGGGTAGCAACAAATTGGGAAACAATCTTCATAAAAACCTCTGACAAATGTTTAATTACTCAAATTTACAAAGAACTAAATCAATTGTACAAAAATTCAAGCCATTCTCCAATTGACAAATGGGCAAAGGACATGAACAGGCAGTTCTCAGCCAAAGAAATCAAAACTATTAATAAGCACATGAAAAAGTGCTCTACATCTCTTATAATCAGAGAGATGCAAATCAAAACAACTCTGAGGTATCAACTCACACCTAGCAGATTGGCTAACATGACAGCTATGGAAAGTAATGAATGCTGGGGGGAATGTGGCAAAGTGGGGACACTAATTCATTGCTGTTGGAGTTGTGAATTGATCCAGCCATTTTGGAGGGAAATTTGGAACTATGCCCCAAAGGGTGATAAAAGACTGTCTGCCCTTTGATCCAGCTATAGCACTGCTGGGTTTGTACCCCAAAGAGATAATAAGGGAAAAGACTTGTACAAGAATATTCATAGCTGCGCTCTTTGTGGTGGCCAAAAATTGGAAAACGAGGGGATGCCCATTAATTGGGGAATGGATGAACAAACTATGGTATATGTTGGTGATGGAATACTATTGTGCTAAAAGGAATAATAAAGTGTAGGAATTCCATGGAGACTGGAACAACCTCCAGGAAGTGATGCAGAGCGAAAGGAGCAGAACCAGGAAAACATTGTACACAGAGACTGATACACTGTGGTACAATCAAAGGTGATGGACTTCTCCATTAGTGTCAATGCAATGTCCCTGAACAATCTGCAGGGATCTAAAAAATACTATCCACAAGCAGAGGATAAACTGTGGGAGTAAAAACACTGATGAAAAACAACTGCTTGACTACAGGGGTTGAGGTAATATGACTGAGGAGAGACTCTAAATGAACACTCTAATGCAAATACCAACAACAGGGAAATGGGTTTGAGTCAAGAACCCATGTGATAACCAGTGGAATCGTGCGTCAGCCATGGGAGAGGGAAAGGTGGTGGGAGGGGGGGAGGGGAGGAAAAGAAAATGATCTTTGTTTCCAGTGAATAATGTTTGGAAATGACCAAATAAAATAATGTTTATAATTAAAAAAAAAAAACAAGGAAAGCTTTAACACCAACAGGGAACTATATCCACCCACCTTCTACATTTATCTCATGACAAAGCCTTTGGTTCTTCCAGCTACACCAAATCTGCCTAGCACTTACAAAACAAAAATAAAAACATAACCCCAAAACATTAATCTGACTAATTTGATAATGATATCTCCAAGTACATATAATTTCAGTCAGCCAAGATGGCAGTTGCTAACTGAAAATAAGGTAACCCTGGTATGGCCCAGTGTCCAGGCAGTCTTCAGCCTTTTTTTTCTCCAAATTGTTCTCCAGCAAAACAGATCTACCAGCTTCTTCTTAGAGATGACTTCTCTCGGTCAGGAAAGTAGAAAACCTTTTTAGATGGTTTACAGAGATCTTTTTCCCTCTCACCAGCACAGGTCTAAGATGTCTGCCTCTACCAATAGCCAGAAGGAAAGTCAGCCAGTCAGTGAGAGGACCTTAGTAACTGTCAGAACATTTTCCAGTGTTCCCCATTCTAAGTTCTGGTCTCATGCCCAACACTCTGCCTTGCCTGCACCCTCAGAGATCTCTTTATCGAATACCTTATTTTAATCAATACTTAATCAATATCTTAAATTCCTCACTACAATAGTGAAAAGAGATATAGCTTTAGACTCATAGGATATGGGAAATTGAGTTAAAACTTTAATACTAATCACTCCTATGATCATGGTCCAATAATTTATTTCATGTGCACTTAATTTTTCTCATTCATATGAAATCACCTTGACTGTGTCTTCTAGCTCTAATTATGTGATCATATAACTATCTTAAAGTCCACTAGAGAGTTAAAGAGTAAATAGAAGATACTGACAAATCTTTTATTGCTTGATGCAAAAAAAGAGCAAAAACAATTATGCACAGATTTAGTTGACATACCCACCAACATAAAATAAAAACTAAAAGGAATTCTCATCTTTATTGTCATCTACCTTCCTATATAAGATGATATAAAAATTCATTGATGTAAACTGACTTTCACAGAGAAATATATAGCAACAGTTTCTGGAATCACTATGCTCATATTTCCTCACCAACTGGATACAAATTTTACATACCACCATATCTTGCCTTCTGACCTCACTCCCAGACTCCTTGAATCACATTTTCTGATTTTGCCTGATTTGAAGAAGGCTTTCCAGGGATGTTATTAAAAAAATAACACTACCATATTCCTTGGGATTGTGCTTGGGAGCCAATCTTTTTTAAAAATATTTTATTTAATCATTTCCAAGCATTATTCATTAAAGATATAGATCATTTTCTTTACCTTCCCCCCACCCACCATAGCCGACGCGTAAATCCACTGGGCATTACATGTTTTCTTGATTTGAACCCATTGCTATGTTGATAATATTTGCATTAGAGTGTTCATTTAGAGTCTTCCAGTTGCCTGATTCTGACCTTTAAAACCTGGTTTTCCTTTTCAGTTTGGTCACACCGGTTTTGAAGATGCGTGAATTTCTTTTTGCATTATTTCCCACTTTTCCTCCCAGAAGGCTTCCACCTTTTTGGTCATTTCTGATTCAAATTCTTCATGGGTTTGTGGAGAGTTTCCATTTCCTTTGGAAGGTTTTGGAGCATTTTCTTGTGTATCGTCTTCTATCTCCTCTGTATTTTGTATTTTGGCTCCATAGAATGTGTCCAAAGTCGCCCCTTTCTTCTTATTTTTCTTGGTATTTTGGGGCTTCTGTGCTTCTGTGGAATTTGCCATCTCTGAATGTGGAGGATTAGCTTTTCTTATCTCTGTCTGGTGTTCAGAGGTTTTAGTCCTGGGCAGATTATCCATTCTATGAGCTTTCCCTGAGTTGAACTGAGTATGCCTTAAGGCAGTGACTTTCACTGGAACTGGAATGGAAGGATCCGGCCAGGGGGTTACACTTGCCCCCGGCTCTCTCTGTTTCCCTGCTATTTGGGTGCCCCCTCGACTGGGTCGGGTTGCTTTCTGGAAGTTGCCTTCAGAATAGCTGGCCGTGAGGCTGTCTTGTCGGCCCTGAGGGTTACTGTTGTTTCAGACGACCCTGCTCTCTGAGGGGGGATGGGCCGCGGCTTCCTGGAGCCTTGGACTCTGAGCTCCTACCCCTTAGTTCTGAGTGATCTCGGGTTCTGGCTTTTGAGGGGGCTGTACCTTTTGATCCAGGTCCAGGTCCAGGAGGAGGATTCCCAGGGTCTATGCTGTTGTTCGTTTTGAATTTCGGCTCCCTAGGAGCATATAGTTTGAGATTGGTAGGGAAGGGTTTCTGGAGATCTGAACTTTAGCTTTCTCTAAGCCGCCATCTTGACCGGAAGTTGGGAGCCAATCTTTAATAGTCTAATTTCCTGCCTCCTTCAACACACATCCTTATACCTGCATTCTCTTTATGGACTTATTCCTCAATGTTTATTGTTCTCTCACTTTCTTTTACTCTCCTCAACTCTATCCAATCTCTCTAATTTTTGAGAAATCAAAATTCCTTGTGGGGGAGGAATGGAAGTTACTCTTTACTTGCTGCCAAATAGGCATGTCTCTCCCATCTTCAAAAGATATCAACTAAGGAAAATATTGCTTTAGCTGTCTTCCTATACATTGGTTGTCTTTTTCATCTAAAGTCTTAGAAAAATAAATAAATCATCAACTATTTAAGATACTGTGTATCAATAACTATGCTAAATTTTGGCAAAACATTAGAGAGATTAAAACAATACTGATCAGAAGAAATATATTTTAATGGGAAAGAGAATAAGTACATATATAATTTAATATATAATAAACAAAGTAATTAAATAAAAATATGTATTGAAAGAACTTAAAAATAAGGTATGTGAGTGAAAGACCACTAACATTTGATGGGGGGAACCAGGATTGGCTTCATGAAGGAAATATTGTATAGTTGTGTCTTAAAGTAAGAAATTGTCTTTGGAAGAGTTGAAAAAATAATGAATTTTAGGCATATGGAACAGCCAGTAGAAAGGCATAGAGATGTGGGATGGAATAGTTTTGTAGATCAGAAACAAATCCAATCTGGCCAGATCACATTGAATAGGAGATGGAATAATGTCAATGTGGCTACAAAGATGAATTGGGACCAAATTATACAAGGTCTTAAAAATTAAACAGAAGACATCACTGTATTTTAATGTATAAGAAATAGAATGTTCCTTGAATCACATTGTCATAGCTACTAGGAAATTATTTTGGCAGCAGTTTTTTTTTTGTAATTTTATCTTTATTATCATGCAAAATTCACTTCCATATTAGTCATTGTTGTAAAAGCACACTCATACATAATGAAAAACTAAACCATAGATACTCTGATGTGATAGATAGCACTCTTTCATCTGCATCCATATGACTCCAACAGTTCTTTCTCTGGACATGTATAGTATTACCCATCATCAAGTCTTTCAGGATTGTTCCAGATACCAAATCATTGCATTGCTAAGAGCAGTCAAGTTTTCATAGTTGATCATCATATATTAGTGCTATTACTGTGTATGATGTTCTCCTTGTTCTGCTTATTTCTCTCTGTATCAGGTCCTGCCAATCTTTCCAACTTTTTCTGAAATCATCTTTTTTATCTTTATAGCACAATAATATTCCATCATGAACAACTTGTCCAGTCATTCCCCAATTAATGGATATCTCCTCAATTTCCATTTCTTTGCCAGCACAAAAAAAAAACAGCTTTGTTCTTCTACAAGTAGATTCTTTTCCTTTCTAATTATCTCTTTTGGTTACAGATTCAGTAGTTGGTATTATAGGATTACAGAGTATGCACAGTTTTATAGCTCTTTGGCTATAGTTCCACTTTGCCCTCCAGAATGGTAGAATAAGTTCACAACTCCACCAACAATGCATTAGTGTTCCAATTTTGCCACATCTCCTCTACCATTTATCACATTACTGTTATATTGGCCATTCAGATAGATATAAGGTACATTGTGTTAATTTGCATTTCTTTTGATCAAAAGTGATATAGAATATTTTTTCATATGATTATTGATTACTTTGATTTCTTCATCTGAAAAGTGCTTATACATATCCTTTGATCATTTGTCAATTAAGCTTCTATTATAAATTTGATTTAATTTTCTATAAAATGAGAAATTAGCCCTTTATCAGACCAATTTGTCATAACCCCCCCCAATTTGTTGTTTCCCTCTAATCTTGGTTATATTTGTTTAGCTTGTTCAAACTCTTTTTGATTTAAGAATCACAATTTTTTTATTTTACGTCTTAAAATACTCTCTTTCTCGTTTGGTCATAAATTCTTGCCTACTCTAAAAAATCTGCAAGATAATCTACTCTACACTCCCCTAATTTAGTTAAGGTATTGATCTTTATGTTTCAGTCATATAACCATTCTGACCTTATCTTAGCATAAGATATGAGATATTGTTATATATCTAGTTTTTGCCATACTGTTTTCCAATTTTCCCAGCAATTTTTTAAAAGTTCATTTTTATTCCAAAAGTTGCAGCTTTGGGTTCACCAAATAATAAATTGCCAAGGTAATTAACCTTAGTATATTGTCTATATTTGGCAACAGTGTTTAGGGGAGACTAGAAAAGAGAGAGAGTGAGAAGGGATTCTCATGCTATAAGGGGGAAAAACTGCACAAGGGACTGCCCTCCCCCCAGTCACCATGTCAGTGAGAACTAGGGCTAGGGGAATCTCCAAATGCTTGGAAGTTGGCTGAAAGCACCACAAATCACCTCTGAGAGCTGTGCCAGAACTGGTCAGTGACAATCAGGGAATAGCAGGGAGTTTCCTCCCAAGCAACTAAAGAAGATAGACTCAGGGTAAAACAAGGTACAGTGTGCTATACTACAAATCCACATGTGAAGATTAAATTGACTCTTCCCTGCCCATTTAATCACCAGAAGCTTAAATACCCCACTTAAAGTTGAGTGGGAGAGGTCTGTGACCCACATAGGTGATATGTGGGTGATATGGGATGATAGTGGGTGACAGATCAACCAACTGCCCTTTGGCCAGTCCTAAGCAAAGCTTTGTCTGTAGTTGGTATACATAAAATGGAAGGAAGTCATGGAAAGGGATGAAAAGATCTTTAAAAATGCCAAGAACTTCCTTTGAAGAGGTATTTTGTCTTTCATCTTCAACTTGACCTTGGAGGAGCTCTGGCTGAGGACCATAGACTGCTTCTACTTCCTTTAGAACTACCATATGGGGTGAGTGAAAAAGATTGACTCCTTTCCTGGATTTTCTCAAGTGACTAGCCTCAGGAGAAACCTACCTTCTTAAGAGAGGATTCCTGCATCCCCAGGTCTTTGCCTTAAGGCTGAGGCCCTTAAGCTAAGGACTAATTAGCCCTGTCTGGATTGAGCCAGGGAATAGAGCAAAACATGTACTGTGTAGGCTAGATATCTTACCCTAAACTCTGCCTGATTTTCTTACCTTCACTCATTCTATATTTTATAAATAATTTGCTAAAAAAATCATTTTGGATTTAATTAAAATTCCTGGTGACACTACTCATGAATACTCCAGTCCAATCTTTTATAATATCCTCTTATATTTTGGCCCTTACACACCCTTGAAAATACCAGCTGCACTTCAGGGTAAGCATGATGGCAGTCTAGACACAGGATACTTCCTCTCCCCAGCACACACTGATATAGACTACCTCAAAAGACCCCCCCCAAAAAAACATTCTCATAAGAATGGAGGGTCTCTACAGTAGAGAACAGCATTGAAGATATGTGGGATTTGGGTATTTCCATATTATAAGGGTGTGAAAAAGCTCCCACCAAAAGTGAGCTGATCTACCCTCCCATACCCTGCCTATAGAGCCAGAGTCAGATCCATTCTGCACAAGAATAAGCGAGTGAGCGAGGAGCACCTCTAGAGTGAGCAAGGGGCACCTCTAGATCCTTGGGAGCTAACTAAGACCACCAAAGATCTACTCCTAAGAGCAGCTACACCTGAAATCTAAGGAAGCTGGGGAGCGCAGACCATGGGCGCTCCCGCACAGAGAAGAGCTGTAAACAGTGGTACTGCAGAAATTTGAGAGCTTGCCTCAGGTAAAATCCTTGATCCTTAACTCGAAACACAGAGAACGAACCCAGCTCACTCAGATTTCTAATTTAAAAAGGAAGGTAAAACCTTCACAGTGATGGCAAATTCTGCCCAGGAGCAAACATCCTCCAAGTAACACAAAAAAAGGCAGTGACCCAAGAAAATTTTTATGGAGGAAGAACACAAACTACAGAGGAAATACAGGAGGAAATTCAAATAAACCCAAAACCTTCCCCCCAAAATGGAAATTGTCCACAAGCTCTGGAAGATTTTAAATTGAAGCTTATCAAAAAAGATGGAAGCCTTATGGCAGGAGGAGTGGGAAATGGTTCCAAGAGAAAACCAAAAAATTAAAACAGAAAAGCAAAAAATTAAACCAAAAACCAAAAGATTATAACAGAAAACCAAGCATTAAGGAAAAGAATTGAGCAACTTGAAACCAATGACCTTGCAAAACAGCAAGAATTAATAAAACAGGAGGGCAGAGTCAAGATGGTAACCTAGAAGGAGCAGAAGTTCAGACCTCTGAATACTCTTCCTTAACCATCACAAACTGAATACTCCTAGTACTGAAAAGCAAACCTAACAACAAGACAGAGCAAAGGAAACCTCCTGCTGGAATCAATTCAAAAGGTACATGCCCCACAAAAGCCAGAATCTGAGAATGCTCGGGTTTAAGGTGAAGGCAGAAGGAAGATCCTAGGACCCCCTCCTCACACCCACATAGAGCACTGAGACTCCAGAGGCATCAGGAACTTCTGGGCAGGCAAAGGTGCTGGTTTGGAGGGTGTACCTTGCAGGCAGGGCTCTGCCAAGTTCAGAGCATTGAGCACAGATGGCAGGGAAGGAGCCAGAGAGGGAGCATAGACCTGGCAGCCTGGTCAGAGCTGTGGAGATCCTCCATATTTGCTCCAGCCTTCCAAGAGGTTTTGGACTCAGAGCACAACCAAGCTGAACTTAATCCCATCAAAAGTCTTCAGAACTCAGGGAAGGCCAGGCTCCACACCCCTCCTCATTGACTGCTGGACTTTAATCCAATCAGATGCCTCCAGAGGAAATGGAAGCTCAAACCCCCAACAACCCTCTACCAGAGACTACACTGAGAGATCTTCTGGCAAAGCTCCAAGAGGGAAGACTAACAAAAGCCCCCAAAACCAAAAAAAAAATGAGAGGAGCAAGAGCACAGATGAATACAGAGAATAAAGAAGGGGTGAATATGAGCAAACAACAGAAAAAGAAAAAAGAAATTACAATTGATAGATTCTATACAGCGAACAGAACAGAGGAGGGATCAGCAAATGATACATCAGAAATACCAGCAAATTGGATAAAGGCTGTGGAAGAACTCAAAATGCAATTCAAAACACAATTAAGAGAGGCTGAAGACAACTTTAACAGCAAAATAAGTCATCTGGAAACAGAAAACAGTGACTTGAAAGCCAAAATCAATCAGCTGGAAAATGAGGCAATGGAGATGAAAGATGACTTTCAAAGAAAATCAGACCAGAAGGAAAAGAATGACCAAAAAGCCAGGCATGAATTCCAGTCTTTAAGAACCAGAATACAACAACTGGAATTAACTGACCTCACAAGGCAGCAGGACACTATAAAACAAAACAAAAAGAATGGAAAAATTGAGGAAAATATGAAGCATCTCATTCACAAAAAAGAGGATTTAGAAAATCATTCGAGGAGAGACAATTTAAGAATCATTGGTCTACCAGAAGACCATGACAAAAGAAAAAGACTGGACATAATACTACAGGAAATTATTCAAGAAAATTGGCCTGAACAAAAGGGGAAAGTGGAGATTGAAAGAATCCAGGCATCACCTCCTGTACTTAATCACCAACTGACAATACCCAGGAATGTTATAGCCAAATTCAGGAACTATCAGACCAAAGAAAAGATATTTCAAGCTGCCAAGAAGTCATTCAGATACCATGGAACCACAGTGAGGATAACATAGGATCTGGCTGCATCCACACTGAAGGACCAAAAGGCATGGAATATGATATTCCAGAAAGCAAGGGAACTAGGTTTACAACCAAGAATCAACTGCCCAGCAATACTGACTATATTCTTACAGGGGAAAGTATGGTCATTCAACAAAATAGAAGAATTCCAAGAATTCGTCAAGAAAATACCAAACCTGAATAGAAAATTTGATGTCCAAGCACAGAACTCAAGAGAATCATCAAAAGGTAATTTAAAAAGAGGGGAAAAAGAAAAACAAAACAAAACACAAAAAATATTTTTTTTCAGAGACTCAATAAGTTAAAATGATATGTATCCCTATAAAAAAAAGAGTTCTTTGGTAACTCTTAAAAACTGTTGCTATCACCTGGGCAGCTTGAAGAATTACACTTAGAGGGAACAGTGACAAACTGTATTGGATGAAAGTACAAGGCATAAATAGGTATATAGATATATGCATATATAAATAAATATATGTGTGTATACATATATACACACAATTAGAGCTAAAAAAAGAGGTTAATACTAAAAGAAATGGGAAAAAACAAATGGCAGTAAATTTGTATGTCACAAAGAAGCTCATGGTGGGAGGGGGGAGAACATCTATACACTGGAAGGGTAAAGAGGTCGGAGATAGGAAATACTCAACTCTTATGTTCTTTGAAATTGACCCAAAGAGGGAAGAACAATCCAATCCATTGGGGCAGAGAATAGATTTGCACCCTATAGGGGAGTAGAAGGGTAACAATCAGACTGGTGTGGAGGG
This sequence comes from Monodelphis domestica, assembly GCF_027887165.1. NCBI lineage: Eukaryota > Metazoa > Chordata > Mammalia > Didelphimorphia > Didelphidae > Monodelphis > Monodelphis domestica. The sequence continues at coordinate 463,651,630 of NC_077229.1, read as the reverse complement.
AACCAGTACAAGGGAAGGAGAGGGTGAGGGGGCAATTTTAGAAAGATTATAGGAAAAATAATGAGGGGGAATAAAAAGGCAGGGGGTAGAAAGGGAAGTAAAATAAGGGTGGGAACTAGGAGGACTGATTAAAAACAAACATTGGTGTAGAAGGAAATAGTGAAAGAAGAAAAGGCAGGACCAGGAGTAGAACTCAAAATGCTGGGAAATACATAGTTAGTAATCATAACTATGAATGTGAATGGAATGAACTCACCCATAAAAAGCAAGCAAATAACAGAGTAGATTAGAATCCAAAACCCTACCATATGCTGTTTACAAAAAACACACATGAGGAAAGTAGATACACATAAGGTGAAAGTAAGAGGATGGAGCCAAATCCATCAGGCATCAACTGATAGAAAGAAGGCAGGAATCACAATCATGATATCTGACAAAGCCAAAGTAAAAATCAATCTAGTTAAAAATGATAGGGAAGGTAATTACATCCTGATAAAAGCTAGTATAGACAATGAAGAAATATCTGTACTGAACATACATGCACCAAATACCATAGCATTCAAATTTCTAAAGGAGAAACAAGAGGAGCTCAAGTATGAAATAGATAGAAAAACTATACTAATGGTAAATCTGAACCTTCCTCTATCCAAACTAGATAAATCAAACCAAAAAATAAATAAGAAAGAGGTAAGATAAGTGAATGAAATCTTAGAAAAATTAGATTTAGTATACATGTGGAGAAAAATAAATAGGGACAAAAAGGAATATACCATCTTCTCAGCAGCACATGGTACATTCACAAAACTTGACCATGTATTAGGGCATAAAAACATTGTGAATGAGTGCAAAAGAGTAGAAATAATAAATGTAATCTTCTCAGATCACAATGCAATGAAAATAATAATTAGTAAGGATACATGGAGAGGTAAATCAAAAATTAATTGCAAATTAAACAATACAATTCTCCAAAACCAGTTAGTTAAGGAACAGATAGTAGAAATAATTAATAACTTCATTGAAGAAAATGACAATGATGAGACAACCTTTCAAAACCTATGGGATACAGCCAAAGCAGTACTCAGGGAGAAATTTATATCCTTGAATTCATATATAAACAAATTAAGGAGGACTGAGGTCAATTAATTGGACATGCAAATTAAAAAAGTAGAAAGTGAACAAATTAAAAATCCTCAGATGAAGACTAAATTAGAGATCCTAAAAATCAAAGGAGAAATTACTAAAATTGAAAGTCAAAGAACTATTGAATTAATAAATAAGACTAGAAGCTGGTACTTTGAAAAAAAAAACAAATACAATAGACAAAGTACTAGTCAGTGTAATTTAAAAAAAAGAAAAAAACCAAATTGACAGTATCCAAGATGAAAAGGGAAACCTCACCTCTAATGAAGAAGAAATTAAGACAATCACTAAAAATTACTATGCCCAATTATATGGCAAAAATATGGCAATCTAGGTGAAACGTATGAATATTTTAAAAAATATAAATTGCCTAGACTAACAGAGGAAGAAATAAATTACCTAAACAAGCCCATATCAGAAAAAGAAATTGAAAAAGCCATCAAAGAACTCCCTAATTAAAAATCCCCAGGTCCAGATGGATTCACAAATGAATTCTATCAAACTTTCAAAGAAGAACTGATCCAAATATTATACAAACTATTTGACAGAATAAGTCAAGAAGGAATGCTACCAAATTCATTTTACAACACAAACATGGTACTGATCCAAAAGTCAGGCAGGTCAAAAACAGAGAAAGAAAATTATGGTCTATAAAGCAGTAGTTATCAAAACAATTTGGTACTGGCTAAGAGACGGAAAGGATGATCAGTGGAATAGACTTAGGGTAAATGATGTCAGCAGGACAGTCTATGATAAACACAAAGTTCCCAGTTTTGGTGACCAAAACCCACTTTTTGATAAAAACTGCTATGAAAATTGGAAGACAGTATGGGGGAGATTAGGTTTGGATCACCATCTCACAGGGTACACCAAGATAAACTCATAATGGGCTGGTGGAGCTGTGAATTGATCCAACCATTCTGGAGGACAATTTGGAACTATGCCCAAAGGGTGATAAAAGACTGTCTGCTCTTTGATCCAGCCATAGCACTGTTGAGTTTGTACCCCAAAGAGAGAATAAGGAAAAAGACATATGCAAAAATATTCATAGCTGTGCTCTTTGTGGTGGCAGAAAATTGGAAAATGAGGGGATGCCCTTCAATTGGGGAATGGCTGAATAAATTGTGGTGTATGTTGGTGATGGAATACTATTGTGCTCAAAGGAATAAAAAAGTGGAGGAATTCCATGGCAACTGGAACAACCTCCAGGAAGTGATGCAGAGTGAAAGGAGTGGAACCAGGAAAACATTGTACACAGAAACTGATACATTGTGGTACAATCGAATATAATGGACTTCCCCATTAGTGGCAATGCAATGACCCTGAACAACTTGGAGGAACCTACGAGAAAAACCACTATCCACATCCTGAGGAAACACTGTGGGAGTAAAAATACCAAAGAAAAACAACTGCTTAAATACATGGGTTGAAGGCATATTCTGGAAAATGTAGACTCTAAATGAACATCCTAGTGTAAACAACTACATGGAAATGATCAAGTACAGGTGTAAATCCCAATGAAATTGTGTGTTGGTTGAGGGAAGAGTGGGTGGAGGGAAAGGTGAGAAATAATGTGATTATTGTAACCAAGAAATAATGTTCTAAATTGACTAAATAAACTTATTCAAATGGAAAAAAAATTAATTAAATGTTTTTCATCATGTGAATTTTAAATGCATAAAATTAGACCTAGGTACTCCCAAATTTAAAGTGATTCATAAAGTTTGTTGTTTTACTCCAAAAAGAAAAAAATAATTAATAAAAAAGTCAAAAGACTGACAAAATAGAAGAAAATATAAAATATCTCACTGACAAGGTCACAGATCAGGAAAACAGGTCACGACAAGATAATTTGAGAATTATTGGTATACCTGAAAAGCCAGAAATAAACAGAAATCTTGACATCATACTACAAGAAATCATCCAAGAAAACTGCCCTGATGTTCTTGAACAAGGGGGGAAATAGACATTGAAAGAGTTCATAGAACACCCTCTACACTAAACCACCAAAACACAACTCCCAGTAATGTAATTGCCAAATTCCAGAGCTTCCAAGATAAAAAGAAAATCCCAGGAGAAGCCAAAAAGAGACAATACAAATACCAAGAACCATCAATCAGGACCACACAAGACCTGGAAACTTCCACATTAAGGGACCTCAAGACCTGGAGCATGATATTCAGAAAGGCAAGAGAACTGGGTCTTCAAACAAGAATCACCTATCCACCAAAACAGACTTTATACTTCCAGGGGAAAGCATAGGCATTCAACAAAATAGGATATTTCCAAGTTTTCATAAAGAAAAGACAAGAAAAAGTGGAAAGTTTGATGTCCAAACACAAAGATCAAGAGAAACATGAAAACATAAATAAGAAAGAGAGGGAAAAGGGGAAAATGTTTTTTCTCATTTTCCCTTTCTTCTTTAAGGGCTAAAATTAGATCAATTTATATATGTCAATACATGGGGAAATGTTATATGTAACTCTCAAAAATTGTATTCATTATAATAGTAATTAGAAGAAGCACTCAAAGGAAAAGTTTGGGGCATTAAGGGCTATGAGAAGATATGCAAAAAAAAAAGAAAAAGGGTGGGGAGAATCAAAGATGGTACCAAGAGATGTTTGAAGTAATAAAACAAATAGGATAATCTGTTTCATACAAAGATACCCAAGGAAGGGGGGAAGAATACTCTTATATGAGGGAAGAGCATCTAGATCCATTGGGATCTTGAATTCTATCTTATCCTACAGGGTAAGTGAGAAGGGAAAACTAAGGGGGTAGGGGATATGGAGTACTAAAAAGGAGGGAAGGAGTGGAGGAGGGAACTTAACCGATCCTAAATAAAAAAAAATAAACAAGAAGGCAACAAAATGGGAGGGACTAGAAAGGGAAGCATATCAAGGGAGGGGATTAGGGGGATATATTAAAGTAAACCACTAGTTTAAAAGGATATAGCAAAAGAAGAAAGGACAGAACTAGGAGAGGATATCAAAGTGCTAGGGAATTCACAAGCGACAATCATAACTTTGAATGTGAATGGGATGAACTCACCCATAAAATCTAGACGATTAGGAGAATGGATTAGAATCCAAAAAGCTACCATAGGTTGTCTAAAAGAAACACACCTAAGGCAAGTAGATACTGACAATGTCAGAATTAAAGGTTAGAGCAAGACTTTTGGGCCTCAACTAATAGAAAAAAGGCAGGAGTTGCAATAATGATATCAGAAAAAACTAAAGTAAAAATAGACCTGATTAAAAGGGATAGGGAAGGTAAATAAATCCTGATAAAATGGAGTATAGACAATGAGAAAATATCAGTAATCAACATGTATGCACCAAATGGTATAGTATCCAAATTTCTAAAGGAGAAACTAGGACAATTGAATAAGGAAATAGATAGTAAAACTATACTAGTGGGAGACCTGAACCTACCACTGTCAAATTTAGATGAATCAAATAAAAAAGTAAATAAGAGAGAGGTAAAAGATGTGAATGAAATCTTAGAACAATTAGAGGTAATAGATATATGGAGAAAAATTAATAGGGACAAAAATGAATACACCTTCTTTTCAGCAGTACATGGTACATTCACAAAGATTGATCATATTCTAAGTCATAAAAACATGGCATACAAATGCAGAAAAGCAGAAATATTAAATTCAACCTTTTCAGATCTTAAGGCAATAAAAACAATGATCAGTAAGGGTACATGGAGAGCCAAATAAAAATTAATTGGAAATTATTTTGGTTAGAGAACAAATCATAGAAACAATTAATTTCTTTGAAGAAGATTACAATGATGAGACATCCTTTTAAACTCTATAGGTTGCAGTCAAAGCAGTACTCAGGGGAAAATTTATATCCCTGAGTTCATATATTAACAAATTAGGGAGGGCAGAGGTCAATGAATTGGACATGCAAATCAAAAAATTTGAAAGCAAACAAATTAATCCCCCACAGAAGAAAACCAAATTAGAGATCAAAAATTAAGGGATAAATTCATAAAAACAAAAATTATATACATCTTGAACTAATGAATAAGACTAGAAACTGGTATTTTGAAAAAAGCAAACAAAATAGACAAAGTACTGGTCAATTTAATAAAAAAAATGTAAAGAAGAAAACCAAATTAATACTATCATAGATGGAAAGGGAGAACTCACCTCCAATGAAGAGGAAATTAAGGTAATCATTAAAAACTATTTTGTTCAATTATATGGCAATAAATATGGCAATCTAGGAGATATGGATGAATATTTACAAAAAATATAAACTGTCTAGATTAAAAGAAGAATAAATACAATATTTAAATAATCCCATATAAGAAAAAGAAAATGAACAGTCCATCAAAGAACTTCTTAAGAAAAAAATCCCCAGGGCCGTATAGATTCACAAGTGAATTCTATCAGACATTCAAAGAACAGCTAATCCCAACACTATGCAAACTATTTGACATAATAAGCAAAGAGGGAGTTCTATCAAATTCCTTTTATGATACAAATATGGTACTGATTTCATAGCCAGGCAGGTCAAAAACAGAATGAAAACTACAGACCAATCTCCTTAATGAACATAGATGCAACAATCTTAAATAGGATACTAATGAAAAGAATCCAGCAAGTGATCAGGAGGGTTATTCACTATGATCAGGTGGGATTTATACCAGGAGTGCAAGGATGGCTCAATATTAGGAAAACCATCCACATAATTGACCATATTAACAAGTAAACCAACAAAAATCACATGATTATCTCAATAGATGCAGAAAAAGCCTTTGACAAAATACAGCACCCATTCTTATTGAAAACACTAGAAAGTATAGGAATAGAAGGATCCTTCCTAAAATAATAAACAGTATGTATCTAAAACCATCAGCCAACATCTTCTGCAATTGGGATAAACTATAAGCCTTCCCAATAAGATCAGGAGTGAAACAAGGATGCCCATTATCACCTGTATTATTTAACATTGTACTGGAAACACTAGCAGTAGCAATTAGAGAAAAAATGAAATTGCAGATATTAAAATAGGCAAAGAACTATCACTCTTTGCAGATGATATGATGGTCTACTTTAAGAATCCTAGAGAATCAACTAAAAGGCTAGTTGAAATAATCAACAACTTTAGCAAAGTTGCAGGATACAAAATAAAGCCACAAAATTCAAAAGCATTTCTATATATCTGCAACATATCCCAGCAGCAGGAATTAGAAAGAGAAATTCCATTCAAAATTACCTTGGATAATATAAAATAATTAGGAATCTATCTGCCAAGACAAACAGAGGAACTATATGAACACAACTACAAAACATTTCCCACACAACTAAAACTGTATCTGAGCAATTGGAAAAACATTAACTGCTCATGGGTAGGATGAGCTAACATAATAAAAATGACCATACTACCCAAACTTATCTATTTATTTAGTGCCATATCCATCGAATTTCCAAAAAAATTTTTTTAATGAATTAGACAAAAAAACATAAAGTTCATTTGAAAGAACAAAAGATCAAGGATAACCAGGGGAAAAAATGAAAAAAAACAAAACAAAACAAAGGAAGGTGGCCTTGTAGTACAAGATCTCAAACTATACTATAAAGCAGTGGTCATCAAAATAATTTTGTACTGGCTTAAAGACAGAAAGGAGGATCAGTGGAATAATCTTCTGGTAAGTTACCTGAGCAGGATATTCTATGATAAGCCTAAAGAGCTGAGCTTTTGGGACAAAAATCCACTATGTGATAAAAGTGCTGGGAAACTTGGAAGACAGTGTGGAGAGATTAGGCTTGGGTCAGCACCTCACACGCTACACCAAGATAAACTCAGAATGGGTGGATGACTTTAACATAAGGAAGGAAACCATAAGCAAATTTTGTGAACACAGAATAGTATACGTGTCAGACCTTTGGGAAGGGAAAGATTTCAAAACCAAGCAAGACTTAGAAAGAGTCACAAAATGTAAAATAATTTTGACTACATCAAATTAAAAAGTTTTTGTACAAACAAAACCAATGTAACTAAAATGAGAAGGGAAATAGCAAACTGGGAAACAATCTTCATAACCAAAACCTCTGACAAATGTCTAATTACTCAAATTTACAAAGAGCTAAATCAATTGTATAAAAAATCAAGCCATTCTCCAATTGATAAATGGGCAAGGGGCATGAATAGGCATTTTTCAGTCAGAGAAATCAAAACCATTAATAAGAACATGAAAAAGTGCTCTAAATCTCTTATCATCAGAGAGATAAAAAAAAAAAAAAACCTCTGAGTTATCACCTGAAACCTAGCAGATTGACTAACATGTCCACAATTGAAAGTAATGAATGCTGCAGGGGATGCGGCAAATTCAGGACATTAATGCATTGCTGGTGGAGTTGTGAACTGATCCAACCATTCTGGAGGGCAATTTAGAACTATGCCCAAAGGGCACTAAAAGACTTAATGCCTTTTGACCTAGCCATAGCACTGCTGGGTTTGTACCCCAAAGAGAGAATAAGGAAAAATACATGTACAATAATATTCATAGCTGCGCTCTTTGTGGTGGCAAAAAATTGGAAAATGAGGAGATGCCCTTCAATAGGGGATTGGCTGGACAAATTGTGGTATATGTTGGTGATGGAATACTATTGTGCTCAAAGGAATAAAAAAGTGGAGGAATTCCATGGGAACTGGAACAACCTCCAGGAAGTGATGCAGAGTGAAAGGAGTGGAACCAGGAAAACATTGTACACAGAAACTGATACATTGTGGTACAATCAAATATAATGGACTTCCCCATTAGTGGCAATGCAATGACCCTGAACAACTTGGAGTTAGAGAAAGAAAACTATCCACATTCAGAGGAAACACTGTGAGAGTAAAAACACCAAATAAAAACAACTGCTTGATTACATGGGTGGAGGGGGATATGATTTGAGATGTAGACTCTAAATGAACATCCTAGTGCAAACTCCAACAACATGGAAATGGGTTCTGATCAAGGACACATGTAATACCTAGTGGAATTGCCCATTAGTTATGGGAGGGTTGGTGGGGAGGGATGGGAGGAATAGAAATGATTTTGTATTGAAGGAATAATGTTTGAAATTGATCAAATAAAAAAATAATGTCAAGAAAGAGAAAATACCAGCAGCTGAAAGACTGAGGCAACAACAGGAACTGAGGGACTAGCTGAGGTGCAGAGGCAGCAGAAGCAGCATCAATAGCAGCAACAGTTGGAGCAGCAGTGGAGGAAGATCACACAAAGAACATTACAGATCTGCCCTCACTCAGGATTCTGATACAGAAGGAAAGATTGTATCAAGCTTCTGTGAGACAGAAGCTAAGAAATCAATGACCACCAACAAGCAGGAATCTCAACTCACTAGCAGCCAAAGGAATAAGCAACAGAGGAAAAAAAAGCTCTTGAAACTGGAGAATATCTAAGGAGAAAGAGAGTAAAATACAGAAGCAACAGCAGAGAGTAAGAAAGAAGCAAACACAGCCAAACCCTCCCCCGCCTCCATGGAAATTTGTCGTTAGCCCTGGAGGAACTTGAAAAGGAGTTCAAGAACCAAGTAAGAAAGAGGAAAAATGGGAAAAAGTGGGGAAAAGAAATGAAAGTAATTAAAAAAGAAAATAACAGCTGGAAAGACAAAATTTTCCTACATGGAGAAAAGAGGCACAGATATCAAATAAATTAATAAGCAAATTGCAGACCAGAATTGACCTTCTGGAAGCCATGAAAAGCATGAGAGACAAAACCAAAAATGAAAATCAAAAATTATAGTTGAAAATCAGTCATGAAAGACTAGAACTTGGCAAGTAGAAGCAAATAAAATCAAAAGACAGCAAAAATGAATAAAGCAATCTCAAAAGAATGAAAAAAATAGAGGGAAACATGAAATATCTCATGGAAAAGACAAGTAACCTAGAAAACATATCCAAAAGAGACAATGTGAGGAGTATTGGACTATATGAAAGCATAGAACAAAAAAAAAATGATATCATAAAAAAAATCCAATAAAACTTTCCTGATATGCTTGAACAAAAAGGCAAAATAGACATGGAAAGAATCCACAAATCACCCACTACATTAAATCTCAAAAAAAAACACACCTTTTAGGAATGTTATAGTTAAATACAAGACCAAGGAGAAAATATTTCAAGCAGTCAGAAAGAGATAATTCAGATATCAAGGAGCTCCAGTCAGGATTATACAGGACCATACAGTTTCCACACTGAAGGACCACAAGTTTAGAAATATGATATTCAGGAAGGCACGAGAATTTTGTCTTCAACCAAGATTACCTACCCATCAAAACAGACTATGTACTTTTGGTGGGGAAAGTATGGACATTTAATAAAATAGAAGATTTCCAAACATTCCTAAAGAGAAGTCCAGAACTAAACAAAAAATGTGATGTCCAAATACAAAAATTCAAGAGAACCATTAAAAAGGTAAAAAATAAAGGGGTAGGGGGTGTTAATTTAAGGGTTTCTATGAGGTCCAATGAATTATGTTCCTATATGGAAAAAGAATTTTTGTAACTCTTAAGAATTGTTTTCTTTATCATAGTACATAGAAGAAATATTTGTAGACAGAGGTTATTGTATTAAGCTGTTTACGATGAAACATAAAAAATATATGGAAGGACAAAAATAAGATGGTACTAAGAGAAACTCTAAGGAAGAGGTAAAATAGTATAAATTATACCACATAAAGAGGTACAAGGGAGGAGGAAGAATGCAATTATAAAAAGGGAAAGAAGAGAGTGGTGACAGGTAATACTTAAAACTTATTCTCAGTTGAATCAGTTCTGAAAAGGAAGAACAGCCAGATCTGTTGAGGTTTAGAGTTCTTACCCTACAGAGAATTTAAAGGGAATAAGAAAGTAGGCATGAGTGGTGGGGAGTATTAAAAGGGAGGGAAAGGTTGAGAAGGGCAATCAATAGACCTTAAAAGGAAATAGGAGGGGAATAAGAAGGGAGGAGGTAGATAGGAAAGTAAAATAAGAGTTGGGGAAAATGGAACTGATTAAAAGCAAAACACTGGTGTGGAAGGAAATGGTGAAAGAATGGGACGGATTAAAAGAGAAAATCAAAATGATGGGGAATACACTGGTGGTAATCATACCTCTGAATGTGAATGGAATGAACTCACCCATAAAACAGAAGCAGATAGCAGAATGGATTAGAAACTAAAATCCTACCATATGTTTTCTATAAGAAGCACACATGAAGCAGGTAGACACACACAGGGTAAAGCTAAAAGAATGGAGAAAATTTTATTGAGCATCGCCTGAGGGAAAAAAAGGCAGAAGAACATGATATCTGACAGAGCCAAAGTTAAAATAGATCTGATTAAAAGATATAAGGAAGGTAATTATATCTTGATAAAAGGCAATAAAGACAATGAAGAAAGGTCAATACTCAACATGTATGCACCAAATGGTATACCACCCATATTTTTAGAGGAGAAATTATTCTAATAGTAGAAAACCTCAATCTTCCTCTATCAGATATAGATAAATTAAACCAAAATAAATAAATAAGTAATAAGAGATGTGAATGAAATCTTAGCACAATTAGAATTAGGAGATATATGGAGAAAAGTAAATAGGGATAAGAGATAGGGAAATTTGGAAGAGGAAAGGTTTAGAGGAAAACATAATGTATTGAGGTTTTGAGATGTTTAATTGAATATGTCTGTAGTAGTAATCCAGTTTGAAATGTATAGTAGATAATTAGTGATGCAAAATTGAGAAAGTGGGATGAATATATAGATCTGAGCAATCTGTATAATAATTAATATTAAACCAACGTGACTTAATGAGCTTATCAAGAGAAAATGTAGAAGTGGACTTTGGTCAGAATTTTAGGGAACATATATGGGGAGATTCACATGGATGTGGACCCAACAGTGGATATGGTGAAAAAGAAGACATCAAGGAAGGTGGGGAAACAGAACAAAGTAGTTAACAAAAACAGAAGGTAGAATATTCAGGAAAAATAGGATGGTCAACAATGTCAAAGTCGCAGAGAGGAAAAGAAAAATTAGGACTAAAATTAGACTTTCAGTTACGATGTTCAACATCACTAATAGTTTTGGAGTGAACAGTTTCATTGAGTGACTGAAAGTCAAATCACAAAGCATTAAGGAGTAAATAATTATAAAAGAAATTGAAGCAATGAGTGTAGAAAGCTTTTCAAGAAATTTGATTAAGAAAGTGAGAAATAACATCATAGCTTGAGGTAAGGGAAGGGTGTAGTGGTGGTATTTAAAATTGGGGAGATTAGAGAATTTTTGAAATCCATACAGTAGAAACTAGTATAAATGGAGAAGCTGAAGATTGGAGAAGAGATGGGCATGATCAGTTCCTCTATTTCCTGTTTTCAGCATTTTCTGATATGACTTAATTATTCAACTGAAATTGATCTTACCAAAGAACTTGACAAATCCATGGGTTTCTCCTTAATTCTCATCATTCCTGACCTTTTGCAAATTTGACATTTTTTATCTCCTTGAGTATATTCTCCTCTGCCTGGCCTTTTGTTTCTTTTCCTTCTCAATCTCTTTTGCTACACTTCATTCATATCATGTCCACTGACTATGGTTATCTCCCAGTCCTTTCCCCAGGATTCTCTTCTTTTTCCTCACTACATTATTTAATTTAGTGATTATCAGCTTAGATATGTTCAATTGCTAATTAAACAGCTAATTCCCAGGCCTACGTATTCAGTCTGAGTCTCTCCCCTTATCTCTGGTCACACATCACTAACATCCTATTTCACATTTCATAACTTGTGTCTTATTGGCATTTCACTATGTGCACAAAATAATATTCATTGCCTTTATCTGAAAACTGACCCATCTTCCAAACTTCATTACTACTGTTGTGGACACTATTATCCTCATACTCTGTCAATTTCACAACTCATTGTTATCTTTGACTCCTAATTTTCACCCATTCCATATCTCCCCTAAATTGCCAAAACTTGTTTCTACCTTCACAAAATTACTTCTATATCTTTCTTTTCTCTCACAAAAGTACCAAACTAGTCTGGACATGTTTACTTTTCACCTAGACTATTGCAGTAGCCTTCTAAGTGATTTTCCAGTTTCAATTTTCTTCCCTACAATGCTATCCCTGTCCAGTTGCCAAAAAGATTTCTTTAATGCTCATTTATGACTGCACCAACCACCTACTCAACAAAATACACATGACTCCCTATTATTTCTAGAATAAACATATAATGTCTTTTTACTCAACATTTGAAGCCATTCACATCTCAGCACCTTCTTGGCTTTCCAGTCTTTTTTATATTTTATTGCTGTGAGCATAAGATTGCTCTCTCCTTGCCTACTTTTAAATTTAATCAACAAAAAGCAAAGACATCTCTACTTAACTCTTCGTAGGAGAGGTTCACAAACCACTTACTGAAGTGAGTTACACCTCCAGAAGTGACTGACTACCCTTTGGACAGTTTTAACCAAATTTAAAGCCTGCAATTGGTGCCTATAAAGTGGAGGGAGGGACAGGAAGTGATTTAAGAAAGGGACTATAAAAGATGATTAACTTCCTGTCCAAGAGGTCTTCCTCCTTAATTTTCAGATTGGAGGATTTTCTTTTTTGGGACTTCAGCTTGGAACTTTGGTCTTTGGCTTCACTTGGACCTGGGACTCTGGCTTTTGGACTGCTTCTGATAAGATTGCTCCTGGAACTTCTCCATTTGGATCTTCTCCTGCGGAGTGAAAAGCTGATCCTTCTTTCCTGGCTTCTGGAGAGATTAGTTCCAGAGAGGCCTCCCCTTCCTGGAGGAGGCCATGTGGGTTGAACCCTTGCTTAATTCACCATTGAGGTCCTCTGGCTAAAGTTTAATCACCCTTGTGTGGGTTGAGCCAAGCAATGGAGAAATATTTAGTGTGGTAGGTTAGATATATTCTTTATACTTCTTTTACTATTCTCTACTTTCACTCTCTCCACCCTCTTTGTAAATAAAGCTACTAAAAGTCATTTTGACTTGGGTTGCATTAATTTGAAAATTGACAACCACAGTATTATCTTAGAATTCTCATATATTTAGTCCAACCATAAAATTCAATTCCTTATATTGCCCTCCAAAAAATATACAAAGCTGTACTGGTCTACTTGCAGTTCTCCACACACAAGTAAATATACAAAAACACACATACACATTTCCTCCTCCATCTCAATATCTTTGTAATGACTGTCTACCTGTGCAAGAGTCTTTTCTTACTCACTTTAACTCTTGGAATTCCTTGCATTTTTGAAGATTCAGATCAAGGTCCTCCTTCAGAAGATTTTTTTCCTAAAGCCATCCCCTATAATGTTATATTCCATCTAACCTCTCTCTCTTTCTCTCTCTATGTATATCTCTATCTATCTATCTATCTATCTATCTATCTATCTATCTATCTATCTATTTATATATCATTCCCAGTATCTTATAAAATTGCCTAAAGCATGTTTAATTGTCTGTAAGTTCAGAAGCTCGGTTTTCCTCTTTAAGCTAATGTCCCATAAATCACCTTAATTTAAATAAATATATTGCCTCTACACATCTTACTGCCTATGTAAAATTAAGGAAGATCTGTTATCTCATTAAAAAGCTTTGTAAGCTCTATAAGATTCAGATGGGTACACTAGAACAAAAATTGAGAATAACATCAAGCAAGGACTGAAGAGTGTACCCTAACTCCCCAGAAAACAGAACCTAACTATAATTAGAAGGGGAAAATGAGCACACAACCACAAAATCCTAACTAAATAATTTCTAAGGAGACAAACAACATGGTAAAGACACAGAAGGAGACAGTGAAAACAAAGGAAACACTTGCAAAGTCCAAAAGAAAAAATATGGATTCAACACAAATTCTCAAGGATCTCACAAAAGACTTGAAAACCCAATTAAAAGAGGCAGAGGAAAGGTGGGGAAAAGAAATGAAAGTCATAGGAGAAGAAAGATGCAAGGAGAAATGGTCCAATTGAAAAAAGAAAAACCAAAACTGACAGAGGAAAATTAGATCTTAAAAATCAAAATGGACCATCTAGAATATAATCATTTCATGAGAAAGAAACAATAAAATAGAATCAAAGGAATGAAAAAAGAGGAAAACGTGAAATATGGTATTGAAAAAAAACAACTGGCATATAAAATAGATGTAGGAGAGACAATTTAAGAATTATTGGACTACCTAAAATCCCTGATCAAGAAAAAACCACCGACATCAATTTGCAAGAAATTATGAAAGATAGCAGAGATCCTCAAACAAGAAAATAACATTGAAGTTGAAAGAATTCACATATCACCTCCAGAAAGAAATCCTCAAATTACAAATTCTTGAAATGTAATAACTAAATTCAAGAGGCACCAAGCTAAAGAGAAAATTTTTCAAACAGCCAGAAAGAAACCATTCAAATACCATGGAGCCTCAATCAGGATCACACAGGTCCTAGCAGCTTCTACGTTAAAGCATTAAAAGGCATGGAATATGATATACAGGAAGACAAAAGATTTGAGTTTACAACCCTGAGTCACCTATCCAGCAAAACTGAGTATATTCTTTAAGGGGAAAAAAGTGGACATTCAATCACATAGAAGATTTCCAAGCATTCCTGTGGAATAAGCTGGACCTAAACAAAAAACCTGAAGTTAAAACACAAGACACAAGAGAAACCCAAAAACTTAAATGAGAAAGAGAAAATTTAAGGGACTCATTAAAGTCAAAATGTTTATATATCTACATGGAAAGAGAATTTCTGTAATTCTCAAAATTTGCTCTTAGTAGTAGAGAGGATAGAAGGAATTTACTCAGAAAGAGGGTGATGAAGTAAGCTTATTGTGATGATATGATGTATATGGTGATATACAATTTTATAATATATATGTAAATGTGATAATATAGAACAATATGTATATATGATATGTATGCATATGAATGCTATGTAAATAATCAATCAAGGGCTGAAAGAAAAGGTTGCACTGAGAGAAAAGGGGAGAGATAATTTTAACATAAAGAGGCATGAAAATCATTATAGAGAGGGGAGGATAAGGATAGTGGTAGGCAATGCTTAAATTTTATTCTCATCTTAACTGGTTCAGAGAGGGAAAAAGAAGCATATTCAGTGGGGTATAGAATTCTATCTTACCCTGTAGAAAAGTGGAAGGGAATAAAACAAGGGAAGGGGGAGGTAATTGGAAGGGGGAAAAGTGTGTGTATGGGTGATAAAAAGCAAAATATTGTTGAGGAGGAACAGAGAGAAAAGAAATAGAGCGATATTGGTGTTAAAAGATCATATTGCAAATATGAATAATATGTAAATAGGTTTTAAACAATGATACATGTATAACCCAATGGAATTGCTTGTCTGCTCTGGAATGGGGGGGGGAGAGAAAAGAGGTGGGAAAAATCATAAATCATATAACCATAGAAAAATATTCTAAATAAATGCATAATATTTTAAAAAGATATAGACAGTCTGTTATCACAGATTCTGGACTGTTATCTTTGTTTGTTCATATCCAACTAACCATTCAGGTAGATACCACTGATGAACTTTCCATAGCAACAAGATGGAAAAAGGTTTTTACTAGTCCTTCATTCCTAACTTCCATCAAATCATACTCTTTTCTGTCATCTATGGTAAATCAGTAAATCAGGTAAATATGTTTTGTTTTATTTTTCCTATTCTTAGTTCTCTTGTGCTTCTCAAAACTATATGAAGGCTAATAAGTCCTACCCTACTGTCTTCTGATTTTAAGAGGAATTAAAAGAACCCTTTAATTGTTCATCAAAATAGAGAGAAGGGGGTTAGGGAGGTATTTCGGTGTGTGTGTGTGTGTGTGTGTGTACACATGTGTGCTTGCATGTAAGTGCATGCATGTTTTAAATATCTACTTATGTGCATAATAACTTGGTCAAAGATAATATTTTTTTCAAAACACAAAATATTTTAATCTTGTCATTTAAAATGGCTCTAAATAATACAGCTAAGTCAATACATCTCTTAAAATCAATCTATAGTCATTACAATATTCAATAAGTTTAGTAATGAAGGAAAACTGATAAATAGAGCAAAATTTCTTCATTGATTTAACAAAATATTAATTTTTTAGAAAATGCATCTAAAGATCCATAAATGCCAGCATTTAAGGTTCACTTTTTGATGGATGATTTTACTGTATTTTATCAGAACTTTCAGATTCCAAAAATATATCATTGTTGTGTTTTTGCATTTTTAAAAATCTCATCCTCTACAGTTAAAGAGGTTGGAGAATGGCTGAATTATAGATATCTTCCTCCAGCATTTTCTATTCTATGTAGCAGTAATATCTTAGTATTTGTATTCATTATTCTGGATCTACTTAACTACATCCTTGAGGACTCATCATTGTTACACTTCTAAATTTATACAATAAAAGATGATTATGAATCTAGAATAAAATAAAGAATTATTTTCCCATATACCATTTATAAATATAATAAAAGTCATCAGTTTTAAAATTGGCTTCAAAAAGGAAATTGTAGAGATCTAATTTATTATTTTATCTTGACTTTATAATTTATTATGGAATTTTAAAAATAAAATCAGTCTTTTGTGTTTCTTTTCCTTTTTATATTCTTTTCACTAAAATTTTTTTAAGCTTGTCAAGGACAATGGTGGGAACAATCACTATACTTAAGCAATACAATCTTAATCTTTATCTGTCTATAATCTTATATTATTTAATAAAAATTTAACAAAATGTGTTATTACATAACAACATATTACATATACATATAACATAAAATCAACTTAGTATGATTTTATTACTCCTGAATCTAGAAGAAAAGGTATAGCTGATTTGTGACCAATATATTGTGATTTCTAACTATAATCATAACTTAAATGATAAAAAATTAAAGATCTGTAGAAGGATGTTATATTAAGATAAAAACCATCAGTGCATAAAGTGTGTAAGTAATGATGAGTGCAGTATTCAAGATAAAATGTTAATTTTAGTTTTCTCTTCCTATGGGGAGATGACTTATTGCCAAGATGGCTCCCTGAAAAGAAGTAGAGTATCAAGTTCCCATTGACTTATGTGAGTAAAAACCTGAAATTAGTATCAGACTGAATAATAAATAAATCCAATGAGAAACTACATGAAATTATTTTTTACTTCCCAGAAAGGTAGGAAAAACAAGCCAGAGGCCCTTGAGGCAATAGGAAAGTTATTTCTAGCAAAGGGTGCCATTTGTGGAAAACAAGATACTTCCCCAGGACATACAGAGAAGGATCAGAGACTTATGTAGCATATAGGATCTGTATCCAAAAGCAGAAAAAGAGAAGCCTCCAAGAAATCTCAAGGTTTGTCATAAAAACATAGAGTGATCAGAAACTCACATAAGGGCATTTGGAAACCCCCAGAAATGGTGATGACCTGTTCTGCAACAATGCTCAAGACCAGGAACTCAAGGTCTTTCAGGATTCTAGCACTATATCCTGGGTAACTAGAAGTGTCCTAGAGAATTCAATGATTTGATCCTAAAAGATCCAGCGGAAAGGGAACATATCATCTCAGGAAGACAGATGACCTAAAGAGAGACTAAAGGTCCAATAATATACTCAAAAGTAGAGGGTGGATTCCTGTCTTAATACAAAGTCGCAATTCAAGAACTATAGCTGGAAAGATGAATAAACCAAAGATATATAAACCAATAATGAGAATAAACCAATATAATGAGAATTAGATAGTAGATTGATTTTCTTCTGCATTTTTTTCCCAATCAGTTGCTTCGGTTTTGATATCTTTTTCTGTCTCATGGAGTTATTGATTTCATTTTGCTTATTCTAGTCTTCAGGGAGTTAGGCACCTTCTCTTGTAAGCTTTATATTCTCATTTTAATTCTTTCCTCCAGAATTTCTGTTGCAGGTTTTTTTCTTATTTCTTTCTCCTAGATATTTACAAAGTTTTCCACCTCAACAAATGTATTTATTTATCTTTAAAATTAATTTATTTATTTAGTCAATTTAAAACATATATGGTTACAAGAATCACATTCTTTCCTTCCCTTCCCTCCCCCCACCCTTCCCATAGCTGATGTGAAATTTCATTAGGTATTACATGTGTCCTTGATCAAAACCTATTTCCATGCTGTTGATGTTTGCACTAGGATGTTCATTCAGAGTCTACATTCACAACCATATCCCCTCAACCAATGTAATCAAGCAATTATTTTTCTTCTGTGTTTCTACTCCCACAGTTTTTCCTCTGAATGTGGATAGTGTCCTTTCTCATAGTTCCCTCCAGGTTGTTCAGGATCACTTCACTGTCACTAATGGAGAAGTCCATTACATTCCATTGTACCACAGTGTATCAGTTTCTGTGTACAATGTTCTCCTGGTTCTGCTCCTTTCACTCTGCATCACTTCCTGGAGGTTGTTCCAGTTCCCATGGAATTCCTCCACTTAATTATTCCCTTGAGCCCAATAGTATTCCATCACCAACAGATACCACAATTTGTTCAGCCATTCCCCAATTGAAAGGCATCCCCTCATTTTCCAAATTTTGGCCACCACAAGGAATGCAGCTACGAATATTCTTGTACAAGTCTTTTTCCTCATTCTCTCTTTGGGGTACAAACCCAGCAGTGCTATGGCTGGATCAAAGGGCAGACAGTCTTTTAGTGCCCTTTGGGTATTGTTGCAAATTGCCCTAGAGAATGGTTGGGTCAATTCACAACTCCACCAGCAATGCATTAATGTCCTGACTTTGCCACATCCCCTCCAGCATTCATTACTTTCCATTGTTGTCATGTTAGCCAATCTGCTAGGTGTGAGGAGTTACCTCAGAATTGTTTTGATTTGCATCTCTCTGATTATAAGAGTTTTAGAACACTTTTTCATGTGCTTATTAATAGTTTTGATTTCTTTGTCTGAGAATTGCCTCTTCATGTCCATTGCCCATTTATCAATTGGAGAATGGTTTGATTTTTTGTACAATAGGTTTAGTTCTTTATAAATTTGAGTAATTAAACCTTTGTCACAGGTTTTTGTTATGAAGATTGTTTCCCAATTTATTACTTCCCTTCTAATTTTGTTTGCATTAGTTTTGTTTGTACAAAAACTTTTTAATTTGATGTAATCAAAATTATTGATTTTACATTTTGTGATTTTTTCTAGCTCTTCCTTGGTTTTAAACTCTTTCCTTTCCCAAAGATCTAATATGTATACTATTCTGTGTTCAACTAATTTGCTTATAGTTTCCTTCTTTATATCAGTCATTCACCCATTCTCAGTTTATCTTGGTGTAGGGTGTGAGATGTTGATTGAAACCTAACCTCTCCCATACTGGCTTCCAATTTTCCTAGCAGTTTTTTAATTAAATAGTGGATTTTAGTCGCATAAGTTTGGATCTTTGGGCTTATCGTAGACTGTCTTGCTGAGGTCACTTACCCCAAGTCTCTTCCACTGGTCCTCCTTTCTGTCTCTTAGTACCAAATTGTTTTGATGACCACTGCTTTATAGTGTAGTTTAAGATCTGGTACTGCAAGGCCACCATCCTTTGCAGTTTTTTTTTTTCCATGATTTCCCTGGATGTTCTAGAACTTTTGTTCTTCCAAATGAACTTTGTTATGTTTTTTTTTTTTTCTAATTCAGTAAAAAAGTTTTTTGGTAGTTCAATGAGTATGGCATTAAATAAGTAAATTAATTTGAGTAGAATTGTCATTTTTATTATGTTAGCTCATCCTACCCATGAGCAATTGATGTTTTTCCAGTTGTTTAGATGTAGTTTTAATTGTGTGGAGAGTGTTTTGTCGTTGTGTTCATATAGTTCCTCTGTTTGTCTCCGCAGATAGATTCCTAAGTATTTAAATTGTCTAGGGTGATTTTGAATGGAATTTCTCTTTCTAATTCTTGCTGCGGAGATGTGTTGGAGATATATAAAAATGCTGATGACTTTTGTGGTTTTATTTTGTATCCTGCAACTTTGCCAAAAAGTTGATTATTTCAACCAGCTTTTTAGTTGATTCTCTAGAATTCTTTAAGTAGACCATTATATCATCTGCAAAGAGTGATAGCTTGGTCTCCTCATGGCCAGTTTTAATGCCTTCAATTTCTTTTTCTTCTCTAATTGCTACTGCTAGTGTTTCTAGTACAATGTTAAATAATAGTGGTGATAATGGGCATCCTTGTTTCACTCCTGATCTTATTGGGAAGGCTTCTAGTTTATCACCATTGCAGATGATGTTTGCTATTGGTTATATATATATGAAAAATTCCCATTCCTATTGACATCTTATTATTTTAAGGAAAGGCCCTTCTATTCCTATACTTTCTAGTGTTGTCAATAGGAATGGGTGTTGTATTTTGCCAAAGGCTTTTTCTGCATCTATTGAGATAATCATGTGATTTTTGTCTGTTTGCTTGTTTATCCCCATTGCAGAAATCTTGGCTGATGGTTTTAGATACATACTGTTTATTATTTTTAGGAAGGATCCTTCTATTCCTATACATTCTAGTGTTTTCAATAGTAATGGGTGTTGTATTTTGTCAAAGGCTTTTTCTGCATCTATTGAGATAATCATGTGATTTTTGTTGGTTTACTCATTAATATGTTCAGTTATGTGGATGGTTTTCCAAGTATTGAACCATCCTTACATTCCTGGCGTAAATTCCACCTGATCATGTTGAATAACCTTCGTGATAAATTGCTGGAATATTTTTGTTAGTTTTCTCTACTTTCATTAAGGTAATTAGTCTATAGTTTTCTTTCTCTGTTTTTGATCTGCCTGGCTTTGGAATCAGTACCATATTTGTGTCATAAAAGGAATTTGGTAGAACCCCTACTTTGCTTATTTTGTCAAATAGTTTGTATAATAATGGGATTTGTTGTTCTTTGAATGTTTGATAGAATTCACTTGTGAATCCATCTGGAACTGGGGATTTTTTCTTCGGGAGTTCTTTGATGGCTTGTTCAATTTCTTTTTCTGATATGGGGTGGTTTAGGTAGTCTATTTCTTCCTCTGTTAGTCTAGGCAATTTCTATTTTTGTAAATATTCATCCATATCACCTAGATTGGAAGATAGGGAATGAGGTGAATCTCTATGGAGCTACTGACTTTAGAAAAGTTTTTTTTTTTTATTAGAAACTTGATAGAAGAAAAATAAAAGTGCTATCAAATGGATGTGGGATGAGAAGAGGGAACTACTTATGCATGACTTCAAATATATTTTGGGTGAGGATTATGAAGAAAGATAGTCTGAGAGGGCAAAGTTTGAGAATATGGGAGGATGCTTAAGGAAATATGAAAAAATATAGAACAGCTGTAGAAAATGTAATCACTAATCATTTGAAGAGAAGTAGGCTTCCTTTGCTTTTATTGAGGCACATTTGAGGTTTCATTAATCAGCATAATCATGTAGCTTTTTGGAGTTCCATTTGACAGTATATAAAAAAAGTAAATGGGGCAAATGATGACAAGAACCTACAACTTGGGTTTTCCCCAGAAATGGAGTATGATAGGACAAAATAATGGGGGCATTTGTATAATGCCTACTATGTGCCAGATGCTGTATTAAGCACTATATAAATATTATCCAATCCTCACAACAGTTCTTTGAAGTAGGTGCTAATGGCACCATTTTACAGCTGAGGAAACTGAATGTAACAGAAATTAATTGACTTACCCAGGGTCACAGGACTAGTATGTGTCTGTTACCAAATTTGAACTCAAGTATTCCTTACTTTTGGCTCAGTGCTATATCCACTGTAAACACCTACTGCCCAGTTAAAAGAACTTCAAAAGTAGAATACAGTATATTTAAATTGGTTTGGGGCATCTCCGTGGCATAGTGGAAAGAGTGCCACCTGGAGACAGGAAGTCTTATCTTCCTAAGTTCAAATATGGCCACAGACACTTAGTAATTATATAATCCTAGGCAGGTTACTTAACTCTGTTTACCTCAGTTTCCTCATCTATAAAATGAGCTGGAGAATTTAATGAAAAACTAAACCAGTGTCTCTGCAAAAAAAACCTCAATGGGATCACAAAGAGTCAGACATAAATGCAAATGACAGAATGGCAAAAATAACTGTTTACTAAGGAGTTGAGATTAGATAATGTAGCAAGGCCCTACTGCCCTCAGCAAGGCCACACTGAGGAGTACTGGTGCAAGCAAACAGGATGTCCCTGAACTCACATCTACTCTTCTAGGTTCTGACTGTGGGCCCAAGCCAACTTTGAGATCCTGATATTCTGCTTAGGGTGCAAGCCAAAGGAGAGGTCCATAGATCTTGCTGAAGCCCTAGGTGAGGACCTGAACCCTAGTGTAAGGAAGCCTATTGTGCTCTTGATCTGTGTAAGCCCAGAGTGAGGTCCAGACAGAACACCTGCTCAAATCCAAGATCAGGCCTCAAGCCCCAGGACAATGTATTCCACAGAGTGCATGGGCAGTGCAAGCCTAAAGTAAGGTGTAAAGTCCCTGCCCAAACCAGAAGCTGAGCTCTTAATCCCAGCACAAGGTAATTCACAGTACTCTGCAAGCCATCAACAATACCAGGGAGAGATAAAACAGCAGTGAGATGTGGATTTCATAGCTCCCAGGGCACAGGCCATCATACCATGTTGGAAAAACTGAAACTTGTAGAAACCCATAAATGCTAAGGGTAGAAGCAAGGAAAAACTGAAATTTAAGAGGGTACCTCCTATACCCTGAGAAGAAAGACAACTTTTAAAATAAAAGCAAAAGTCAAGAATGATTCCCAAATAATAAAATACCCAAATCAGCTGGAAATTATGGAGATTTTAATTAATATAGAGAGAAGGAATTAAGGAAAGGGGGGAGAGAGAGAGAGAGAGAGAGAGAGAGAGAGAGAGAGAGAGGGAGAGAGAGAGAGAGAAAGAGAGAGAGAGAAGAGAGAGAGAGAGAGAGAGAGAGAGAGAGAGAGAGAGAGAGAGAGAGAGAGAGAGAGAGAGAGAGAGAGAGAGAGAGAGAGAGAGAGAGAGAGAGAGAGAGAGAGAGAGAATGAATTTAAACTGCTCTGGCTCAGCTGAGCCAGGTAGTAATTAAAGGCCTTGGCCAAAGTGACCTCCCTGAGCCTAAGGGAAAGGGAGTCAGTCATATCACTCACCATGAGACCGTCTCCAAGTTGAGTTTCAGTCCTCCACTGAATTCAATGTCCTGAACTGAGTTCAAAGATCCTGAATTACTGACTTTTAGCCTCCTTTTAAAGAGAATGTTCTCTTATGTCACCTCTCCTAAATTTTTACGTCTATTAATCACAGTAGATGCTTTTTTCCAGGACTGCCCATTCTTAGTTCTCATCACTCTTTAGTTCTCACCTTCTCTGGTTATATTATATCTTCTGAGTAGTTCACACTTCTTTGTTAAGATTGCCTTTTGTGAGTTACTTGATCTTTTTTTTTATTAATTTAACCTTTATAGGTACTTAGCACCTTTTTGTTTTAGATCTAAAAATAGACTTAGTTTAAGTTCTAGCTTCACTATAAGGTATGAGCTAAGTAACTTCATTGTGCAATCAGGAGTTTACAACTTTATCTTCCCCTAAAGTATGTCTAAGTATGGGTGAAGTAATGTAAAGTTCCCAAGACATTCCTGACTCTTGTTAGAACAAGTATCTCCATTGTTACAAGAAGGAAATAGCTAAATCAAATATTCTAAAGTACAGTCTGAGTAGTTTGTAAGATTCACAAGGTGAAGCATGAAAGGAAAATGTAAATTGGTCTCAGGCTCCAGGAGAGAAGAAATCAAATAAAATTTCAACAATCAATTGAGAAAGGAAGAGGAAAAGTAGGGGAAGGAAATGAAAACAATATAAAATAGAAATCCGATGAAGAAAAAACTTCTTTAAAAAAGAGAATTGAGCAAATGAAAAAGGCAATTCAAAGCTTATGAAATAAAATAATTCCTTAGAAATTAGAATTGGAAAAGTAGAAGCTAATGACTTCATGAGACATCAAGAAACAATAAAACAAAATCATAAGAAGAAAATAAAAGAAGAAAGCATGAAAATTTTCATTTAAAAATGACCTCGAAAATAGATCTAGGAAAGAAAATTTAAAAATTATTAGACTATATGAAAAACATGATTTTAAAAAAGAGCCTAGACATCATATATCAAGAAGCTATTAAAGAAAATTTTCATGATCTTCTTGAACAATAGGATACAATAGAAACTGAAAATCCACAGATCACCTTCTATTTTGGAGAGAGAACTGGCTTTTGTATTTTATCATATGTATAATCTTTTCCTTTTATTATGATTTATTATACTCAATGTTAACAATGTTAAGAAATTGTCTACTTCAATGCATGAAATACAGCTTTTTAATAATTTTAAAAAGGGGGAAGTGTGAATATATCTGAAGGAAGCTCAAAAACAAATTAGATCCACTGATGGAAAAGCAATCATAGAAGAACTATGAGTTTGTCTGAGATTTCATGGCAGGGCTGGAGTCTTAAAATAGCAGCTCAAAAAGTATTTTCTAGTTATATCCAAAATATAGACATCTCTGGGAAGCTTCCTTCACAATAATTCTTGAGTTGTACATTATTTTGATGACCGAAGATATTTCTATAATGTAATGACCAAATGATCCAGACTCTTTTTTCTCCTAGATTCTTATAAATCACCAATTTATTGTCAATATTCCTCAATTGCTCAGGCTTGTAGAAATGTTTTGGTTAAAGTCTTTTACAAACAATTCTCTGTGAAAAAATTATACCCCTAAGAATGATGTAATGCTTAAACTCTGTATGCTATAAAAACTTTTCTCTTCATCATAATAAATAGTAGACCTGACCACAGTCTCCGTGGGATCTGTGTCTCACCTGCTCAGGGTCTCTCCAGTTTCTCAGATGTCTGCTCTTTGTACCTATATTTTTTCTTTCTCCCTAGCTTTCACTTTCACTTGCCAGAGAGGAACTGGTCTCCTTAGTAAAATTGACTCTCTCTGCTGCTGTTTTGGTGCATTTAACCCCTGAAAAGCCCTCAAACATCCAGTTAATCATCCACCTGTCACTTATCACATATAGATCTCTTATCACTTATCAAATATGTCCAACTGGGACCAAATTTACGAATTTGTGCTCACAGAAACTCAGCATTGAAATTGACATCAAAGAACTGTTCTTTTAACAAATCTGTAAAAGATGTAATGGCAGTATTACTTGTCTCACTTTACAGATGAAGTAACTGTTGCACATAAAGCTTAGGGAAATTGGCTACAATCACATGGCTGGTAAATGGCAGAACCAGAACTCAAAACAGTATCTTTATACATTTCATGAGTACCCATCCAGTGGTGTTGGGTAGTTTTGGGAAGCATTCAATACCATAGGCTAGGAATAATTAAATTTGTGTTTTACCCAAAGGACAATGGAGAGGCTTGTGGCAGCTGTGAAAGACTTTTAGCAAATAATTCATGAAAAATTGCACTAGAGAAATAACAAAGTATCGTAAGGAAGAGTTCTGAGGAGAAAAGGAATTGAGGTAATCACAGATCAAGAGCAAGTAAAACAAAGAGATGGCTATAGTGTGTCAAAAATCAAGGCTAGTCAATGAAATTCACTAAAATTGTGAGTGGAGGATTTACTGAAAGACCTAGAGCAGGTTCACAAAGAATAAGACTAGGCTCACTTGAATAGGACTAAAAATACCTGCAAGTATGTTTTAGCATGCCAGGTATGAAATTAGTCTTTTTTTTCCCAGTGTTTTATAAATGATGGTCTTTTTACATCATTGTCACTCCATACAAATGCACTCAGCTTCTAAAATTAAAACTCTCTTATTCATATAGAACAGCAGTTCTCAACCTTTCAATTTGTAGCAATGAGAATGCATAATGCATATCAGGTATTTATATTCTGAATCATAACTGTAGCAAAATTACAGTTTTGAAATAGCCACCAAAATAATTTTTTGGTTTGGGGTCACTGCAACATGAGGAACTGTATTGCAGGGTCACGGCATTAGAAAGGTTGAGAACCACTGCTATAGAAGAAGGTTTTTTTCCTAAAATCTTCATAGTTATCATTCCCTTTTTTTTCAATTTAAACATTATTTTATTTGTTCATTTTCAAACATTATTCTTTGGAAACAAAGATCATTTTCTTTTCCTCCCCCACTCCTTCCACCCCTCCCAGAGTCAATGCGCGATTCCACTGGGTATCACATCTATCCTTGATTCGAACCCATTTCCATGTTGTTGGTATTTGTATTAGAGTGTTCATTTAGAGTCTCTCCTCAATCATGTCCCCTCAACCCCTGTAGTCAAAGAGTTGCTTTTCTTCGGTGTTTTTACTCCCACAATTGGTCCTTTGCTTGTGGATAGTATTTTTTCTCCTAGGTCCCTGCCAAATGTTCAGGGACATTGTATTAACACTAATGGAGCAGTCCATTACATTTGATTATATCACAGTGTTTCAGACTCTGTGTACAATGTTTTCCTGGTTCTGCTCCTTTCACTCTGCATCATTTCCTGGAGGTTGTTCCAGTCTCCATGGAATTCCTCCACTTTATTATTCCTTTCAGAACAATAGTATTACATCACCAACATATACCACAATTGGTTCATCCATTCTCAAATTGAAGGGCATCCCCTCATTTTCCAACTTTTGTCTACCACAAAGAGTACAGCTATGAATATTCATGTACATGTCTTTGTCCTTATTATCTCTTTAAGGTACAAGCCTAGCAGTGCTATGGCTGGATCAAAGGGCAGACAGTCTTTTATTGCTTTTTGGGCATAGTTCCAAATTGCCCTCCAGAATGGTTGGATCAAGTCACAACTCCACCAGCAATGAATTAATGTCCTGACTTTGCCACATCCCCTCCAGCATTCATTACATTCCTTTGCTGTCATGTTAGCCAGTATGCTAGGTGATACCTCAGAGTTGTTTTGATTTGCATCTCTCTGATTATAAGAGATTAAGAGCACTTTTACATGTGCTTATTAATCGTTTTGATTTCTTTGGCTGAAAACTGCCTGTTCATATCCATTGCCCATTTATCAATTGGAGAATGGCTTGATTTTTTTGTACAATTGATTTAGCTCTTTATAAATTTGAGCAATTAGACCTTTGTTGGAGGTTTTTGTTATGAAGATTGTTTCCAAATGGTTGATTCCCTTCTCATTTTAGTTACATTGGTTTTGTTTGTACAGAAACTTTTTAACTTGATGTAATCAAAATTGTTTATTTTACATTTTGTGACTCTTTCTATGTCTTGCTTGGTTTTAAAGTCTTTCATTTCCCACAGGTCTGACATGTATACTATTCTGTGTTCACCTAATTTACTTATAGTTTCCTTCTTTATGTTCAAGTCTTTCACCCATTCTGAGTTTATTTTGGTGTAGGGTGAGAAGTGTTGATCCAAACCTAATCTATCAAAAACTGTCTTCCAGTTTTCCCAGCAGTTTTTGTCAAATAGTGGGTTTTTGTCCCAGAAGCTGGGCTTTTTGGGTTTCTCATATACCGTATTGCTGAGGTCACTTACCCCAAGTCTATTCCACTGATCCTCCTTTATGTCTCTTAGCCAGGACCAAATTGTTTTGATGACCGCAGCTTTATAATATAGTCTGAGATCTGGGACTGCAAGGCCCCCTTTCTTTGTATTTTTTTTTACTATTTCCCTGGATAACCTTGATACTTTGTTCTTCCAAATGAAATTTGTTAGTTTTTTCAAGTCAGTAAAAAGTTTTTTTTTGGAAGTTCAATGGGTATGGCACTAAATAGCTAGATAAGTTTGGGTAGGATGGTCATATTATATTGGCTAATCCTACCCATGAGCAGTTAATGTTTTTCCAATTGCTCAAGTCTAGTTTTAGTTGTGTGGAGAGTGTTTTGTAGTTGTGACAGTTCCTGTGTTTGTCTGGGGAGATAGATTCCTAGATATTTTATTTTGTCTAAGGTGATTTTGAATGGGATTTCTCTTTCTAGTTTTTGCTGCTGAGTTGTGTTGGAGATGTATAGAAATGCCAATGACTTACGTGGGTTTATTTTGTATACTGCAACTTTGCTAAAGTTGTTGATTATTTTGACTAGCTTTTTGGTTGATTCTCTAGGATTCTTTAAGTAGACCATCATTTCATCTGCAAAGAGCAATAACTTGGTCTCCTCTTTGCCTATTTTAATGCCTTCAATTTCTTTTTCTTCTCTAATTGCCACTGCTAATGTTTCTAGTACAATGTTAAATAATAGAGGTGATAATGGGCATCCTTGTTTCACTCCTGATCTTATTGGGAAGGCTTGCTGATGGTTTTAGATATATATACTGTTTATTATATTTAGAAATGACCCTTCTATTCCTATGCTTTCTAGCATTTTTAATAGGAATGGGTTTTGTATTTTGCCAAAGGCTTTTGCTGCATCTATTGAGATAATCATGTGATTTTTGTCTGTTTGCTTGTTGATATGGTCAATTATGTGGATGGTTTTCCTAATATTGAACCAACCCTGCATTCCTGGTATAAATTCTACTTGATCATAATGAATGATCCTCCTGATCACTTGCTGGAGTCTTTTTGCTAGTATCCTATTTAAGATTTTTGCATCTATATTCATTAGGGAGATTAGTCCATAGTTTTCTTCCTCTGTTTTTGACCTTCCTGGCTTTGGAATCAGTACCATGTTTGTGTCATAAAAGATATTAGGTAGAACTCCCTCTTTGCTTATTATGTCAAATAGTTTGTATAGTATTGGGATTAGTTTTTTTTTTTTAATGTTTGATAGAATTCACATGTGAATCCATCAGGCCCTTGGGATTTTTTCGTAGGGAGTTCTTTGATGGCCTGATGGATTTCTTTTCCTGATATGGGATTATTTAAAAATTCTATTTCTTCTTCTGTTAGTCTAGTAATTTATATTTTTGTAAATATTCATCCATATCACCTAGATTGGTATATTTGTTGCCATATAGTTGGGCAAAGTAGTTTTTAATGATTGCCTTAATTTCCTATTCATTGGAGGTGAGGTCCCCATTTTCATCTTTGATGGTATTAATTTGCTTTTCTTCTTTCCTTTTTTTAAATTAGATTGACCAGTTTTTTGTTTATTTTCTTTGTTTTTTCAAAGTACCAACTTCTAGTCTGTTTATTAGTTCAATAGTTCTATGACTTTTGATTTTATTAATTTCTCCCTTAATTTTTAGGATCTCTAGTTTGGTTTTCTTCTGGGTGTTTTTAGTTTGTTCGCTTTCAGGTTTTTAGATTTGCATTTCCAATTCATTGATCTCTGCCCTCCCTAACTTGTTAATATATGCACTCATGGATATGAATTTTCCTCTGCGTACTGCTTTGGCTGCATCCCATAAGTTTTGAAAGGATGTCTCACCATTGTCATTTTCCACAATGAAATTATTAATTGTTTCTATGATTTCTTCTCTAACTAACCAATTTTGGAGTATCATATTATTTAATTTCCAATTAATTTTTGATTTCGCTCTCCATGTACCCTTACTGATCATTATTTTTATTGTCTTATGATCTGAAATGGCTGCGTTTATTATTTCTGCTTTTATGCATTAGTATGCCATGTTTATGTAACCTAGAGTGTGATTAATCTTTGTGAATCTGCCATGTGGTGCTGAGAAGAAGGTATATTCTTTTTTGTCCTTATTTGTTTTTCTCCATATGTTTATTAACTCTAATTTTTCTAAGATTTTATTCACTTCTATTACCTCTTTATTATTTATTTTTTGATTTGATTTATCTAAATTTGATAGTGGTTGGTTCAAGTCTCCCACTCATAAGGTTTTACTGTCTAATTCATCCTTCCCTTCAGTTCTCCTAGTTTCTGCATTAGAAATTTGGATGCTATACCATTTGGTGCATACATGTTGATTAGTGATGTTTCCTCATTATCTATACTCCCATTTAACAGAATATATTAACTTCCCTATCCATTTTAATCTGGTCTATTTTGGCTTTGGTTTTGTCAGATATCATGATTGCAACTCATGCCTTCTTTATTTCACTTGAGGCCCAAAAGGTCTTACTCCATCCTTTAAGTCTAACCTTGTGAGTATCAACCCACCTCATATGTGTTTCTTGAAGACAACATATGGTAGGGTTTGGGGTTCTAATCCAATCTGCTATTTGTCTACATTTTATGGGTGAGTTCATCCCATTCACATTCAAAGTTATGATTGTCACTTGTGGATTCTCTGGTATTTTGATATCTTCCTCTAGTTCTGACCTTTCTTCCTTAGCTATAAGCTTTTGAACCAGCGATTTACTTTAGGTCAGTCCCCCTAGACCCCTCCCTTGATATGCTTCCCTTTCTAGCCCCTCCCTTTTTGTTCCCTTCCCCACCCCCCTCTCCTTCCCTCACTTTTTATACTCCCTTCCCCCTCCCCCTCCTTAATTTCCTTTCTCTTTTACCGTGTTGGGTAAGATAGAATTCAAGATCCCAATGAATCTAGATGTTCTTCCCTCTCAGAGTTGATTTCACTGAGAGTAAGGTTTAAGTAATACCACTTCATGCTCTCTTTCTCTCCTTTTTATAGGAGAATTCTTCCCCTCCCTTTCCCATGTGTAGCTTTGTATGAGAAATATAATTTCTATTTAGTTTTTTTCCTCTATTTCTTGAAGTAAATCTTAGTACCATCAACAATTCCCCCCTCCCTTTTTCTTTCTTTCCCCCCCTTTCACTATATCATCTTGATGCCCCAATCTTTCCTTATGGGTGATTCTTCCAACTACTCTAATGATGTGTACAATTTTGTGAGTTACACATTATATTTCCCCCACATATTAATATATATAATTTGATATAAATGTAGTCATTATAGAAGAGAGTTTGAATGAAAGAAAAAGATAGCATTTTTCTCCTTTTCCCTTTCTTTCATAATTACCTTTTCATGTTTCTCTTGTTCTTTGTGTTTGGATGTCAAACTTTCCACTAAGTTCTGGTATTTTCTTTGCAAATACTTGGAAATCTTCAATTTTATTGAATGCCCGTAATTTCCCCTGGAAGTACATAGTCAGTTTTGATGGGTAGCTGAATCTTGGTTGAAGACACAGTTCTTTTGCCTTTCTAAATATTGTGTTCCTTGCTTTGCATCCTCTTAGTGTGTTCTTTGCTAAGTCACGTGTGATCCTTATGGGGGCTCCTCTATATCTGAAGCTCCTCTTCTTTACTTCTTGTATGATTTTCTCCTTAGCTTGGAATCTCTTGAATTTGGAGATTACATTCCTGGGGGTTGTCTTTTGGGGATTTAGTATAGAGCATATTCTATGAACCCTTTCTATTTCTATTTTGCCCCCTTGCTGGAGAACATTAGGGAAATTCTCTTCCATAATTTCCTGTAGTATGGCATCGAGATTTTTGTTTATCTCTGGTTTTTCAGGTAGACCAATGAATCTCAAGTTGTCTCTCCTTCCTCTGTTTTCCTTGTCTGTCACCTTTTCAGTGAGATATTTTATGTTTTCTTCTAATTCATTAATTATTGATTTGCTTTATTAATTCTTGCTGTTTTGAAAGCTCAGTGTCTTCCAGTTGCTTAATTCTGATCTTTAACTACTGGTTTTGCTTTTCAGTTTGGTCTGCCCTTCTGTTTGTGGCCTCTAGCTCTTTCTCCAATTGTGAGGTCTTGTCTGTCAGGCTGCTGACCTCTTTCTGAATTTTTCCCCATTTTTCTTGCCAGAAGGTTTCCATCTTTTGGATAAGCTCCACTTTGAGTTCTTCCAGAGCTTGTGGATGATTTCCATTTTGGGGGGCATGTTTTCATTTTGTTTGAATTTCATCCTCTTTTTCTTCTGTCCCCAGGTTCCCCCCCCCCATAATAGTTCTCAATAGTCACTTTTCCCCCTTTCTTCGTGGAGGATTGCTCTGGGGTAGTGTGAACCATCTCTTTGGTGGTTTTTTTCCTCTTTCCTTTTTGGTCAGAGGATGGTGATATGGGCTGGTTTTCAGTTGATTTAAGTTGCTTCAGACTAGTTCTTCCCAGCCTCCGTGGTTTGTTAGTGTGCCTGCCCCTGTGCTCTGTGGTCTCTTCTCACAGGTGCACAGGAATATCCTGTAAAACTGCTCTGAGGGATAGATCTCTGGTAGTCCCTGTCAGTTTCCAAGGAGCCTGGAGTGCCCCCCCCCCACTACAGTGAGGAGTGGAGCTTTGGCCTTAGGCAATTTCTATGGTTCCTCAAGACTACACACTGTTCGCAGTTTGCAGGGGCCCCGCGGTCTGAGTGCTCTCCAGTGCGCAGGGATCTCCAGTGAAACCTCCCTGAGAGGTAGTTCCCTAGCAGTCTTTAGTCCCAAGGACCCTGGTGTGCCCCCCCCCCCGACTGAGATGTTACTTACTCACTTGCTGTCCCGGTGAGTGCTCTGATCCCCTACTCTGGTTCCATGGGGGAAGAGCAACTCAGTTCACGTTTTTGTGCAAGCTTTTCCTCCTTCCTATAGTCTGGCAATGTTCAAACCCCACATACATTCATTTCTGTCGGGTATTGGAGTGTCCCTCTGTTCTTCGAAAGATGATTTTTATGATCTTTTGAGGTAGTCTATTTCGTTTGGTGCCAGGGAGAGGAAGCAATTCGCATCTAGATTGCTGCCATGTTTACCTGGAAGTCAGTTATCATCTCTTATGGAGCAATAATGTTCTACAATTAATCAGGGATTCTCCAATGGATAGTCACTAACTTTCTTTTTATTTTTATTACTATAAAAATACTGCTTTGAATTATAGATATACGTATGTATATATGTATATGTTCCGTCTCCTTTATTTGACCATTTTCTGGTATATGCACATTAATGATAGCATTGATTTGTATAGTTCAGTTACTTTTGTGTGTAATTTCAATTGTTTTCTAGAATGGTTGGACCAAGATGATATAAAATCATTTTAGATGTAATCTTTCATTTTTAATGTCATTATTTTGAAATGTATTCTATCATCAGTTAGCCACACTAGTTGAATTGAATTTTGAAAACAGATTTTGAATGTAGTTCATTTTTGGCCACTTTTAATTTAGATACTTTTAATGTGATAATGACAATTAATAGAGCAATGTGTATTAGAAAGGGAACTTTCTTTAAAACTTAGAGGTGCCTTTGAAATTTTGCATGATAAACAGATCCAACTATTTTTTTATTCTATACCGTCTTAAGATTTTCATAAAATCTAGTGTCTGACAGCTTCAAAATAGGGGAAAATTTAACAATCTTCTTTATTTAAATGAGATGTAATTTTTAAGAGTTTCAAAACCATCAGTGCCAAGGATGCTGCAGTATTCCCCTCATTGCTATGAGAGAATTAATAATTTCCTTGACACATAAACTCAACACTGCCAATCTGATTATCCTTTAAAATTATGGTTATTTTTATTATCATATGTCCCCCTATTTCAGTATAATAAAATGATTTTTATTAATATTCACTGAAATAAGTTTTTTTCAAGGTAAGTTCATTAAAGATTTTCTTTAATATTTAATGGTTGAAACTAAAGTGGTTAATCATAATTGGAGGAAAAACTGAGGCAATGTGAGCAAGGGGGAAATTCTTGCAAAACAGACATTTAATTAAACTTTTTCTAACTCCGTTTCCATCCTCTCTCTTCTATCTCCTCCCTGACCAATTCAATTTTCTTCTTTTCTATAATAAAAAGAACCCTTCATCTGTAATCAGATGACAAAGGTTCAAATGTCAACTCTCACATTTACTACTTGTGGGACCTTAGGCAAATCACTTAACCTTTTTGCCTCAGTTTCCTCATCTGTCATATGATGTAGATTGGCTAAATTGCCTTTGAGATCCCTTCCACTAATAGGTTCATGTTACTATGATTGAATTATTCTAAAATTACCTTGTTTTTATTTTATATGAATATTCCTCTCCGTATATTTTTAATCTACTTGATAGAATATAAGTTGCTGTAGGATAAGGATTTTTTTTCTTTGTTTTCTATCAACATTACTTAAGTGCTTGGAACATAGTCATTTTTTTTTCATTTATTCATTAATTATCCCTGTTATTTCTTGTGGTTTCTCCTTATATTCATTTAGACCTGATGATATAGCCAAAGAAAGAAGACTCCTCTTGTCCAGAATGCCCTTTTTTCTGAATACTACTACACAAAGTTTGTTAGTTCTTTTACTGACCACTTAGTAGGTCCTATCTGCCCTAATTCCTATTAGATCCTGAGCTGTAATCTCCCAAACAAAAAAATTCCAAAACTCAGGAATAAATGGCTTTCCCCATTATCAGTGCAAGATTTTTAGAGATCCATGATTATAAAAACCTTTGACATTATATTTACCAACATAGATTCAAGCCTTCAAAATATAGTAGATGCTCTTTGAGTAATGTTGTGAGCAAAATAATTCATCCCACTTTCTTATAACTGGGTAAGGAACCTCTTTCAATTTACTGAGGCTAGAATCTAGACCATAGAATACTATGTATTCATACCCATAGCCTATATAACCTAATAGTATTTATCCTCTATCTACATAAACTTTGAGAACCTAAGATACCATAACACAGTGAGGTGTCAGAGTATAATTTTCTTAAAATAATCATAACCAAAAGTTAATGAAATGAGACCTGAAATTTAGTGTTGACTATTTCAAATATTCATGTATTCAAACCCATGTTCACCTCTCTCTCATTCTCCACTTCTGCTCTAGCCAATGTAGTCAGTGGCAGAAGATGAGGGAGGGTGTCAACAAAAGTTTCTAAAGTTATTTTTATTTTACAAATAAAAAGAAAAAAGTTTCTGGATACCTATGCAAAAATGCAAGGAAAATATAAGGATTTCTTATGTAAAGGAAAGCTAGATGAATACAGAAAACTATTCATATTACCCAATGTTTTCATTTCTCATTCTGAGTTTTGATAAATCTAAAGAATCTTTAAAACAAGAAGGGAATTAAAAGGACCTGAACATTGCTTTATGACACATGTAGCAACTAACAAAGGCCAAATGTGATAGCTTTTAGGACTGTGATAAAGAAATCACAGAGAATAAACTCTCTACTCCTAAAAAGGCTTTGAAGCCATCAATGGCATCGTAATTGAGAGTAATAATGAAGATCATTAATCATGATTATGAAAAATAGCATATATTGAATATGCTTATTTATAAGGGCAAAACATTTATTATGCTGCTATTTTAATTATCATTATACCCTTCAATGCTTAGTTTAGAACTGCATTTATTTTTAAAATCTACTCATCCAGAAGGAAAAAAATAATTCCCAATAGTCTTCTCTTTTAATATTATTCTGGAATAAATGTTTAGTGGTGATTGGTATTAAATAGTAAATTTTTTCATGTTCTTATGTACCTATGGATATCTTGGAATAGAATTATGGTATCATAGAAATGAAAGAGATCTTAGTGTTCCTCTATTGAAATCTCTGACCACAATAGAATTCACTCTAAAATGTGATTTAATCTGTTATAAAGGACTAAGTACTCCACTAGATAGCCCCTTCTTTTTTGGAAATCACACTTACTAATTACATTATTCCTTTCATTTAATTGAAATCAGTCACCTTACTAATTTCACCAATTTGCCCGATGTCTCTCTTTGGTGTTATAGAAAATAGGCTTAATCAGTTCCTCTACCATATAACAGTTCTTTTATTAGTCATTGTTGGAAGAGGATAGTAATATAAAATGAAAGGCCCAAAATGAAAGCACAAGTGTAATAAAGTGAAAAAGAGCATTCTTTGATTTACATTCCAACTTCAATAGTTCTTTCTCTAGAGGAGGAATAACTTCTTTGTCATAAATCCTTCAGAATTACCCTAAATCATTGTATTGCTAAGAGTAGCTAAGTCTTTCACAGTTCATCATCCTACAATATTGCTATTACTGTGTACAATGTTCTCCTGGTCCAACTCATTTCTCTCTGCATGAGTTAATGTGGTTTTTCCAGCTTTTTTTCTGAAATCATCCTGCTCATTATTTCTTCTTATAGTATAAAAGTATTCCACCACCATCATATACCACTAACCATTCCCCATTTATTTCAGATCTCCTCATTTTCTAATTCTTTGCCACCACAAAAAGAGCTGTTATAAATATTTTTGCACAAGTGCATCCTTTCCCCTTTTCAAAAAATTCTTTTTGGGGTTATAGACCTAGTAGATGCATTATTGGATCAAAGGATATGAACAGTTTTATAGACCTTTGAACATAGTTCCAAATTACCTTTCAGAATTAATGGATGAATTAACAACTCCACCAACAATGCATTAATGTTCCAATTTTGCCACATCTCCTTCACCAATTGTCATTTTTCTTTCCTGTCATATTGGCCAATCTGATAAGTGTGAGGTAATACCTCAGAGTTGTTTTAATTTCCATTTTTTTAACAAGAGTGACTTAGAACCTTTTTCATATGATTATTGATAGCTTTGATTTCTTCATCTGAAAACTGATTTTTCTTATCATTTGACCATTTATCAATTGCGGAATTAATTTAACTCTTAATGGAGGGACCAAAGTGGGCTAGGATCAGTATAGGCAGAAATAACTGTTATACAAGCAAAAAGTAGAAGCAATAAAGCATCCTGTCATTAAAAGATCTCTGGCTAAAGATCCCTGAACCAGTTGTGGTCTTGGGAAAACCAAATCACCTTCATTAGTCTTTTCCTCATTTGATAATAAGTAAATATTAGACTGTATGACCTTTAGGGACTCTGTATTTCTAAGATTCTATAATATACTTTCCTAGGCTAACTATATTATATACTCTTTGATGTATGACTTCTTTTTCTCCCTTTCTATCATCATCAAGATTTTTTTTAAGTCACATTCCTAGATTTCCATGAATGTGTACAGCTCCTTAATATAGAGAATTAATAGAATTAATATATTATATCACTTATAATATCTAATTTTGAATGAGATATTCATTTCCTTTGATATATCCTATTCATGAGCTGCATTTAGAAACAATATCTATAATATTATAGCATTTAAAGAAAGCAATTTTGCTTCATGCATGGTCAGTGCATCTGCATTTATTGTTTTACTCACCATTTTTGAGACTTTTAAGAACAAAACTCTACCATTTTCACAATTCCCCTGTATGTGTTGTCTTCAAAATATTCTTATTGTAATATATTCCTAGGCCTCAGCAAACTGCTTAACATATGCTAAATTAATTCTCTTTGAATTTTATATGCTTCTGTAAATTTTTA
Organism: Monodelphis domestica; assembly: GCF_027887165.1. Taxonomy (NCBI): domain Eukaryota; kingdom Metazoa; phylum Chordata; class Mammalia; order Didelphimorphia; family Didelphidae; genus Monodelphis; species Monodelphis domestica. Next base: position 463,614,318 of record NC_077229.1, on the reverse strand, counting down.
TATGCATGTTATTTATCATTAGAAATATTACCTTGCTATTCATTACTAGGGAACCCCTCCACAGTTATTTTTCATGCAATGTGGTCCTCCATTATTTAAAAATTACACTCTATATCTGCATATTTTTTCTTTTAAATTTATGTCTTCTTGATAAAATTATCAAATCACATTGGTGAAAGGAGTTGCACTCCCTCTCTAGCCAGGTATTCAGCAATTCTCTGATTCCAAACTTTTGCTTAACAAAACAATCTTGTCTTCTGACATTATCTACAAAGGCACTTGTATAGTTCCCATATTCTCCATTCACTATCTCCTAAGCCAACATAGTTGACCCTATTCTATCAACTTAATATATCATAAATAGTATAGCCATTCTCCAATCTATGAACAATTCATTTCAGTTCTTTGCCACCTCAGATATATGTGTTTGTATATCTTCAATTAGAACTTATTTTTCTTAGGACTAGTCCTTCCTTTTATTTACCTACCCTCTAATCCCCACTTTTCTCTCATTTCCTTGCTATTTCCCTGTTGAGTAAAATATATTTATCTTCCCAAATCTGTGAATATCAAACACACACACACACACACACACACACACACACACACATATATATATATATATATATATATATATATATATATATATATATATATATATATATATATATATACCCACTCTCTCAGCGTTGGAAGCCTGGGTCCAGTGGCACAAAAAGTCGTTACACCTGGAGACTTCCTCAGCTGCATTGGATAGCCGTGTTGTCTTTTGTGCTCCAACATGCCCTAAGCACTCCACAGTGCTTTGCTGCGTCGCCATCTCAGTTGTTGAACCTTCTTATTGGTTTCTTCCTTCACATGCTGGGTGAGCAAAGCCCTAGTTCACCAGGGATCTAAGACCCGATGGCTACCCTCACAAGGTTTAGCCGGCCTGTCAAAGCCTTTGCCCAGGGTGTGGCCGCTGCCACATGCTAGCAGCTACTGGGAACCACAAGTGAGAGCTGGGTGTCAGGTGGGGGTCAGAGGCTGGAGAGCTGCCCTAGGAGGGCACGACAAGCCCTTCATACCAGAGATACTACTCCTCCCTGAAAACCCCATACACCCCTATATATGGGTATATATACACATATACACATACATATTTATACAGACATATATTTACATCTTTGTTTAGTTCAAATGAGAATGAAGTTTGTGATACTGTTCTCACCACCACTCACTTTACCATACTTGTGGGAATGTCTACTTGTGCATTCCAAATATATGGGGTAATTTCCCTAACCTTTCTTTATCCTCCTTCCCTCATTGTATGCATTCATTTTTCCCTCTCCTTCCAATCCTCCTTTAAGAAATTAAGACACAACAGAACCACTCTCTGGAATTGTGAAATTATATTCCCTCCATGATCCCTGATTATGATATAGCCCAGAATAGATATATGTACCATTTTTTTAAAATACAAGAATATAAGTACTTTATCTTTGTTTGGTTCTTTATCATTGTTCATTCATATTTACCTTTTAACATTTCTCTTAACTCCTGTTTGAACTTCAAAGTTTCTATTCATCCTGGGTATTATTTTTAGTAATGATTGGAAGACTTTTATTTCATTAAAAGATCATTACTTCCACCCAACCACTCCTTATGATCATATCCCATTTTTCTGGGCAAATTATTCTTGATTATGTACATATATGTATACATATCCATATATATTTTACCTTCTGGGATATCAAATTATAAGATAAATATGTATGTGTGTGTATATATATATATATATATATATATATATATATCACATGTGATGCTGTCTAGGACCCCTTCTTTTTCTTGTCCCCTACGTGTACTCTATAAGCTAGCTACATGGGCTTCTTGCTATTCTTTTCACATAACATTCCTTTTCCTGTCTCCACATCTTTATATGACTTCTCATCTGAAATGTGCTCCCTCCTCAACTCTACCTCTAAACATTCATGCATTCCTTCAAGACTCTGCCCATAACTCACTGTCTGAAACAGGTATTTCCTTCTCAGTGATTGCACTGTTCCCTCTGAGACCTTATTCTATCCATTCTATACTAGTATGTACCAAATCATTTATGTGTGTCATTCATTATAATGTGAACCTAATAACATTAACTGTTGATTTTGTTTTCTATATTGTAAAGATAATTTTAGGGTTGTGACTTAAAGATCTAGAATTAATTGGTCTCCGGGAAAAATCCCAAATAAAACACCCAAGTCAGTCTGGAAATTTATGATAATTTAATTAATATAGAGGGAGGGAATTTAAGGAGAAGGAGTGAAGAGGATATAGGATTCTCCTGCCTGGCCTGTCCCAGGGGGAGTTTTAAAATCCCTGCCTCTAGGTTTCTGAAGAAGATTAGAGGCTTCTAAGGGGATAAAGTTGGAAAAGTAAAGGAGGTAAATTCAGTCAGAAACTCACCACCAAACCGGACAATAGCTTATAGCATTCTAAGATGCCAAAAGGCCAGCATGCTGCTCTCAGCTAACTCTCTACCGCCAATCAGGGAAAGAGTGTTCTGAGAGATGAAAAATTACAAATATATAGACCTTTCACCCTTGTGTCTCCTCCTCTAAATTTTCACATGTATCAATCACATCAAAGGCTTTCTCCAGGACTGCCCATACTTTTAGTTCTCATGTTCTTTGATTATATCTTTTGAGTTACTTAACACTTCTTTGTTAAATTCACCTTTTGTTAGTTACTTGACCTTTTTGTGATTAATTTAATCTCTATAGTTACTTAACATCTTTTTGTATTAAGATACTTGACCTTTTTGTGATTAATTTAACCTTTATAGTTACTTAACACCTTTTTGTATTAAAACCTAAAAATAGACTTAACTTAAAGTTCTAGCTTCACCATAAGTTGAGAACTAAATACCTTCATTGTCTAATCAGGAGATTACAACTTTATCTTCTCCTAAAGTATGGTCTAAGTAGGGTGGAGGAATTTAGAGTTCCCAAGACATTCCTGATTTTGTTAAACTAAGTATCTTCATTGTTACAAATAGGAAATAGGTAAATCCAATCTTTACAATATCCCCAGCACTCAACATAATACCTATTATATAATAAATGACTAATAAATCCTCAATTGACTAAATAGCTTATACCTTCATTATATTCAAATGAAACTATAGATATTGTAGGATGTCCCTGAAAGTATATCTTCAAACGATAGTTAACAAATTCTCTCATCATTGCAATTCTCTTCTCTTAGCCTTCTAAAAATGCTGGATAATGGCATTTCTAAGCCAAAGTACCTATTCTGTTCTTGTTCTGTGACAGATCTTAATTATATGAACATATGTCAGTCCTTAGTAATTAAAAGCATGTTGGTCAGTTAACTCTTTTTCATTAAATCATGCACAAATATCATTTATTTTATGCACATTGATTACTGATATTATTTTTTTTACAATTGTTCATGCCTTATGTCCTGTCTTCTAATAGAGCTTTTAATGGATCTGGTTCTTCTCTTTTTATATCTAAATTTTAATCTTTTCCCATATTACATCTCAATAAAATTTTTTAATATTTGTTTTCTGACATTTTATAATCTATTCTCTCTCTCCTTTCCTTCCCACTCTTCCTCCTTAAGAAGGTATATAATATGATATAGATTGCACATATATTACATATAATACATATTTCCACGTTCATCATGCTGTGAAACAAGACACATGTAGCTTCATTCATGGAGGAAATAAAGTAAAGAACTGTAAGTTCGATTTGCATTTGGATCTAATATGTTCCATCAGTAGTACAGGATATCCATTTTTTGTCATGTAACTCTTGGAGATATCCTATATTTTTGCTTTGTTGATAATAGTTGTCATTCACAGATGATCATCATATATTATTGTTATTACTATTTACAACATTTTTGTGTTTTTTCTCACTTCATTTTGCATCACTTCATATAATTCTTTCTAGTATTTTTTGTGATCATTTTGTTTGTCATATCTTATAGCTCAATAATATTCCATTAGAAGAATTTACCATAACTTGTTCAGTCATTCCCCAATTGATGGACATCTCTTCAGTTTCTAGTTTTTTTTCTCAACACAAAAAAATAGCTACTATAAATATTTTTGTTCCACTAGGTTCTTTTATCCTATCTTTGATTTCTTTGAGACATGGCCTAGTAGTGATGTTACTGGGTCAAAGGGGATGTGTGTTAAGTTTGATGTGGGCATGATTCCATATTGATCTCCATAATGATCATGTCAGGTCACAGTTCTATGGTCATTGTATCAGTGTCCTGATTTTTTCATATTCCCTCTAGCATTTATCATTTTGTTCTTTTTATCATATTAGCCAGTCTGATGTATATGAAATAGTACCTCAGAGTAGTTTTAACTTTCATTTCTCCAGCTAATAGTGACACGAAACATTTTTATATGATTAAAGATGTATTAACTTCTTCATCTGAGAGTTTCCTAATCATATTCTTTAACAATTTGTCAATTGGAAAAATGCTCTCTATTTTTATTGATTTGATTTAATTCTCTGTATTTGAGAAATGAAGCCTTTATCTGAGAGACTTGATATTACTAGCTATACTCATGCTCACTCCTCTCTTTTTGCTTTTTAGTCTCATCATCCCCCATGAATGAAATGGGCTCTTCTTCTGACTTAGATCTGCTTTTGAAGATTCTGTCTTTCTTCATGATTCAACTTAAATACACCAAATCTTTTCCCAATTCACCCAAATGAAAATGAATACTCCTACCTCAAAGTCCTCATATCATTTTGTTGCGCTTTCTCCCTTGCCCTTTTACATTATCTTTGCATCATGGTTGCTAGTTTACACACAGCTTTATCATTCTTTGAATTCTATATATGGAGAGTAGCCACTTTATTTAGTGTCATAAGTTCATTAGTATAATACTAGAAAACATCTCAGATAATGTAATGCTAATACCTTTTTTATCAGATAAAAGAGATTGGCAAAAAAAAGTGAAGTGACTTACTCAAGACCACACAGAAATTTTTTTGACAGAGATATATTTAAACCCAGCTTTCATAACTTGAAATCTATTTTTTCTTCTTCATCATGATAATATAGTTGTATTCCTCACACCTTTCCCAGAGTATTTGCTTATTAAATGTTTGTTGGCTGAAAATGTAATGAATAAATCCAATATCTATGTAAATTATAACTGACTGAGCTTGTGATTATTGTTAGTATGAGAAGTTGTTACTTATTTTTTTCTTTGTGCTATTGCTACCATTAATAGAAAAGTGGCCAGTGCCATGGTTAGTACCTGGCTTGTTCAATTTAAGATAGGAAATTGACTAGAATTGAGACAATTAGTGTTTCATCTCACCACCATCACACAGCTTGCCAGCATGGTGCTACACAGGCTACTTCTGGAAGTAGAATAGCTGATGATGCCTGTTATTAGGTGTGAAATGTCCACCCAACTTGTATGCCCTTAAGCAGCTGTTATTATTTGTGGAGCAAGATGGTATAAGATCCAGGGAAGCCTGAAAATAGATGTTGCTGAATCTTCTCAGGAAGCTGACAGGAAATTAATCTGCAGTTAGTGTGTTTGTTGCTCTGCCCAGAGGTGCAAATCAGGAAATTGCCAGGTTGAGAGTAGATTGTGTCTTTTAATTTATTCTCTCCATATCTGGTATCCCATGGAAGCTTTTGGTGCCATTCCTGAATCTCAGGGGCTCAGTCCTCTGTCTAGAATTAGACCTCAGATGTGGGGCTTATTCTGAAACATCATCATAAAAAAAAAATCAGTCAACTATACCTCCGAAGAGTCTTCCTATCATAGACTCATGCCCTAATGGTATACTTTGAAAATAGAATCCTAACAGGTATATAGATACCAAAATGTCACTCAATTCAACATGAAATTAGATATTAACTGTGACACAGTGGAATTAATTCTTTCATGAAAATCTAAAATTATGTTCCCAGTGCCTCTACCAGCCCAATCAAGTCCTCAGCCACTCACATTTACTGTAATTAGCATGAAGGATATTGAATGTTATTACTGAAAGCCTGGGAATTTGAATGACTGCATTCAAATTAAGGTCAATTAGAATAATATATGTACAATTCTTTGTAAATCTAAAAGCACTTTTGGTTTGTTGTTATTAGTGATGATGATGTTAGTACCCCAAAACAGTGATTTCTGTGCTTCAGAAACATTCACCACAGAAATTAAATTAGCAACAATGATGTCTTCTTGAAAGTCAAGGTATCAGAGAAACAAAATGTGTGCTTCCCTAAGTTTGATTTGATATTATTTGAGTTGGGCAAAAAGAGGGAATAAACAAAGCACAATCACACCAACTTTGGATAAAATAATAGTTCATGACATCTTCAGGATATGCCCCAGTGATAGCAGTTTTCAAGTTTGACACTAAAATTAGACTAAGGAAGAAGTAATTACCACATTGAAATTCTTATTTTTATTTTTCCATTTGGGGACATGCTTTACAATACATTATTAGAAGGACAAAAGTAGCAATGTGTAGAAGGTCTGGGTTTTCATCCTTGATCCATTTTCCATAAGGTTTCAGGTAGAGAACTAAATTTCTGTGCCAGTCAGTTTTCTCATCTGAAAAGTGAGGGTGTCTTTTTTATTTCTTTTATTATCTTCCAGAGTTTTGAACTGGGATAAAGAAGCCAATAAAAAGTAGAAATGTCTTAGAATTTGTTTCAAAAATTTTGCTAGGAAAATACAATCAATTAAGGTTATATATATAATATTTATTGCTATTTGCTTTTAAACCTACTTGAATAAATAGAAAAAAAATAATGCCTCTGGGATCAAAGATCATGGATTCAGATATTGCCAGTTTAATTTTTGATAAGTTACTTTATCGCATCTACATATCAACCAAGGAATACAGATTTTTTTATATGTTGGCCATTTGCCAATTACTGTGTCTAGTGCTAGCAATGCCAACAAAAAGGAAAGCATGACCCTGACCTAAAGAAATTGATAATAAAGCATGTCATTTATGTGCCACTTTAATTTTTTATAGATATTTCATTTGATCACCTTTATAATTCTTTGAGGTAGATATTCTTCTAATTTCCATTTTACAGATGAACAAACTGAGGGTAAGAGAGACTAAGAAATGTGCCTCAGAGCCATATGACTAACATGTATGGATTTTACTACTTGGTATTTGAAGTCCTTTCCAGTGTGGATCTATGATCCTATTAGCATCACTGAGATATTTTCCCATCTCATCTTCTACCACTAGCATTTCTTCTTTTATGTATTGAGCCTTGGGACAAGATAAGTACTGAACACTAACTTAGGTGTCCCAATATGTCTCAAAAAGATTAATGTAAAATAATCAAATAAAACATTTTGGAACAATTAAAACATTTTAAAATAATTTCAAAATTCACCTCAGAAAATTTAGCTTAATAAAGGTTCATTAGGCTAATGTATTTCTTAACTTCTCATTTCATATTCTCGATTTCAGAAACAATCTATGGAAGTCTAAAAATTTCATTGTACAGAGAAACACTGAAAAGCACAAATGATCATTCAAACCTTACCTAAATTATTCCTACCCCACTGTTGTACAATGTTGAGTTGGGATGTTTCTAAAGATTTCTGTCCAAGTCTTTCAAATAGTTTCTTCTGAAAAGGTCAGAAATATTGGAAGCCACAGTAGCTACACTGTATTTCAGATTTTTTATTTCTGGTCCCAAAAGAAAAAAAGTCCCCAAATCCTTAAAACAAAAATTAAAATATCTGACTTTTGAAGGATTTCTAATGTTTGAAAAATGGCGTTATTGTAGTTGAAAGAAAATAGAATTTTCTTGGCTTTTAATTTCAAATCCAAAATAGGCTGGAATTTTGAAGTCTGAGGAAAGGGAGTTGTGGGGATGGACAGTGTTTTGAAGAGAGTATTTTCCTTACCAAAGTCAAAGATTTGACCTAATGAGATAAACCAGTGCAGTGTGATTTGTGAAAATAATTATGCTTTGTACACGCCAAAAATGAAGGTGGTTAATTTAGAAGTAGAACATGTAGAAAAGAAATACAAATTTAGAAGACAAGGGTTCACATACTAGTTCTAATACTTCCTAGTACTCTGATATAAGGTGAGGTATTTTGTTTTTACTTTTTTCATGACTAGCAAGAATAGTTGGATTTAATTATATATAAAATTCAGTACTTTCTACCCTTTAATCCTATGATCCTTTAAGATGGAGTAACCTCTAATTTAAATATATTTTTTCACTGATTATTCCTCAGAACTGGAAATTTCCCTCCTCCTCTCTAAAATTATATGTCTTCTTCTAATACACTACAAAACTTTTCCTCTTTTATGTCTTTCCTGGTCCTCCTGGTTTCTAGTGCATTACCCTAAAATCCTCCTATTTACTCTGCATTTATCTTATCTATTCTTATTTGGATACGATATTACTCTTACTCCTTGAGGACTTGCAAGGACTATTTCTTGCCTTTTCTTTGTATCCTTAGAGACGAGCATAGAAAGCTTTACTTGGTTGCTAACTAATTGATTTATTAAGTTACAATGATTCATTGGCATAAATTATAGCTTTAAGATAACAGAAAAATGAATAGAAAAAAGGCATAATAAATAGTTTAAAGCAAAAGGAATAATTTGAAGATACATGATTATGCTGGTCAGAAGCTAAATAAATAAATGAATCAAGAAATAGATGCACAATTATAATTATTAGTTGCAATGTAGTAAAGTATTTTCCAGATCGAGGGTATTTAGTATAACACCTTGAAAGAAGGAAATTATCATGATAGAAAGATCAGACTTAAGACACAGGGACATAAGATATAAACTTTTTCTAATCCCTTCTCTCACTTAATCAACGACCTAAGTGAAATAGATGAGTATTTATAGCAATATAAATTGGCCAGAATAACAGGAGAGGCAATAGAATATGTAAACAATCTAAAACCAGAAAAAGAAATTGAAAAAATCTTTAAAAAAAGCCCAATACACAGTATTGACTCCAAGATGGAAGGTAAGGGTTTAAAAAAGAAAGTCCCAGAATCAGATGAATTCACAAATAAATTCTACCAAATATTTAAATAATAATAAATTCCAATACATATAAACTATTTGGAAAAACAGCTGAGGAAGGAACTCTACCAAATTCCTTTTATGATAAGATGTGTTGCTGATACCTAAACTAAAAAGAAAAAAAAACACAGGAAGAAAACTATAGAGTACTATTGATCCTTTATGAATATTGATGCAAAAATCTTAAAAAAATACTAACAAGTTTAGAACACTATATCACAGGGATCTTACACTATGAACAGGTGGATTTTATACTAGGAATACAGGTATGATTCAACATTAGGAAAATTATCATCATAATTTACCTTATCAATAACAAAACCAACAGAAACCAAATTATTATTTTAATAGATGCAGATGAAACTTTTGACAAAATACAACCTTTATTCCTATCAAAAATGTTAGAGAACCTTGGAATAAATGGAACACCCCTCAAAATTATAAATAGCATTCATCCCAAAGTATTTGAAAGCATTTCTAATGGGGTTAAGCAAGGGAACCTTACCAATAAAATCAAAGGTTAAACAAGGAGTTCATTATCATTGCTATTATTTGATATTCTACTAGAAAGGTTAGATACAGTTCTTGAGAGAAGAAGGAATTGAAACACTTAGAATTGTCAATAAGGAAATTAATCTATCACTCTTTGCCGGAGATATGATGGTATAGATAATCAACCAAAAAACTAATCAAAACAATTAGCAACTTTAGCAAAGTTGGAAGCTACATAATAAACTCACATAAATCATCATCAATTCTCTTTACTACCAGTAAAGCTTACCAGCAAGACATAGAAAGAGAAATTTCATTTAAAATAATTATAGACAATATAAAATATTTGGAAATCTACCTGCCATGACAAACCTAGGAGTTATATAGGATCAAAAAGACAAAACACTTTTCACACAAATAAAATCTGATCTAAACAATTGGAAAAAACATTAATCATTCATGGGTAGACTGACAGTTCTTCCTAAATTGATTTACTTATTTAGTGTCAAACTAATCAAACTCCATATAATTGTTTCACAGGGCAAGAAAAAAATAACAAAATTCAACTGGAAGAAAAAACACATAGAGAAATAGAAAAAAACACAAGAGAATTAAGTTTAAAAATGAATAAAAGTGACTTAACTGCAATGAATTTCAAACTATACTGTAAAGTGACAACCAACAGAACGATCTGGTATCAGCTAAGAAAAAGAGTGGAAGACCAATAGACAGACTAGAAATCATCAAGCAATGGTAAATTACCACAGTAACCTAGTATTTGATTAATCCAAAGATTTGGTATTTTGGAGAAGTCGCTATTTTATAAAACCTGCCGAGAAAACTGAAAAACAGAATGGCAGAAATTAGACATAGACCAAAACCTCATACTATATATCAAGGTAAAGTAAAAATGGATATAGGATTTAGAAATAAAGAGTGATACCTTAAACAAATTAGGGGAGCACAAAATAGTTTACCTGCTAGTCCTCTGGATAAGGGAAGAATTTAAGTTAAAACAATATGTGGAAAATATTATGAGACAGAAAATAAATAATTTTTACTATATTAAGTTAAAAGGTTTCTGCACAAACTAAATCAGTGCAACCAAGATTAAAAAATAAACAACGAACTCAAAAAACCCATCTTATATCATCTTTCTGATAAAAGTTTCATTTTTCAAATACATATAGAACCCAGTTAAATTTTAAAAAGTTAAAAAGCAATCCCAAACTGACAAATAGTTAAGGTATATGAACAGGCAATATCAGATGGAAAAATTAAACTATCTCTAGTCATAAGAAAAAATGCCTTAAATCACCATTAATTAGATTAAAATTAGATTAAAATTAAAACAACTCTGAGGTACTCTCACAAACCAAGCAGAGTAGTCAATATGACAAGAAAATGAACACAGATACAAATGGGGACACTAATACACTACTGTTGTTAATTTAACCTTTCTAGAGAGCAATTTGGAACCATGCCCACAGGGACATCAAACTGTGTTTTTCTTTTCACTCAGCAATATCACAACTTGGCATGGATCCCAATGAGATCAAAGATAGGTGAAAAGAACCTACTGACATAAAAATATTTATAGCAGCTTCTTTTATTTATTTATTTAGTTAGTTAGTTAGTTAGTTATTTTTTGGTGGCAATGTATAGGAAACTGAAGGGACATCCTTCACTTTGAGAATGGCTAAACAAATTGTAATATATGCTTGTAATAGAATACTATTGTGCCATAAGAAATGACAAGCAAGATGATGACAAAATACCTGGAAAAACAATTCTGAGGGACTTATGACAAAGAACGCTATCCACATTCAGAGGAAGAACTATGGGAGTAGAAACACAGAAGAAAAACAACTGCTTGATGACATGGTTCGAGGGGGATATGATTGGGGATATAGACTTTAAATGATCATCTGAGCACAAATATCAATAATATAGAAATAGGTCTTGATCAATGACACAAGTAAAACCCAGCAGAATTGCACATTGGTGGGGGGTGGGAGAGCCTGTGGGGGAGAGGAAGAGAAGAACATGCATCATGTAACCACGAGAAAATGTTCTAAATTAATTAATTAAATAAAAATTTTCAATTAAAAAAATACCTGGAAAGATTTATATGAAGGCAAGCAAAGTGAAGTGAGCAGAGCTAGTAGAATGTTGTACTTAGTCCAGTATAGTAATAATAGTAATTTATGACAATCGTCTGTGAATAATTTAACTATTATCAACAAGGCAAAGACCTAGTACAACTCCAAGAAATTCATTACAGGAAGGGATATCAACCACCACAGAAGGAGCATATGGAGACCTCATGTGGATTGAAATATACCATTCTTTGCTTTATTTCCTATATTAATTTTTCTCCAGTGTAATCCATTTATGCCTTGTTTTTCAACATGAACATGGAAATATATATTATATATTATATGATAATACATATACAACCTATATTATATTACTTGCTTTCTCAGGAAGGAGAGAAGGGTGGGAGGGAAGGAAAGAACATGGATTGCAAAATGTCACAAAATGAATATTTAAAAAATTATGGATATGTGATCTGGGAAAAATTTTAAAAAGAGATGTTAGTTTTATAATCACTGGATACACTCAAAGGACAACATAAGTACTGGAATCAAGAGTTTACCAGTATTTCTCTTGCCTGGGAATTTCAGTGATTCATGATTGCTTTGTTTATCAAATCTAAGTGCTTAATATTCAGCTATGTGCCTCAGCAGATAGAGAATAGGACTTATGATCATGAAAAATAGAATTTAAATTCTGCTTGAGAGACCTATTAACAGTGTGAACCTGGATAAAAGTCATTGCTTAACTATTCTAGCTTTCCTCATCTTTAAAATAGGGATAATAGTACCTGCTTCACAGGTTGTTGTGTGAAGATCAAATGAGTTCATATATGTAAAGTGCTTTGTCAACTTAAAAGTATTCTATTTATTGCAATTGCTATTTAGTTGTGTCTTACTCTTCCTGGCCTCATTTGGGGATTTCTTGGAAAAGGTACTGGAGAAGTTTGTCATTTCCTTCTCCAGTTCATTTTACGGATGAGAAAACTGAGATAAACAGAGAAAAGTAACTGGATACATAGTGTGAATTTTATATTTACTCCACCTTGCTTAGTTTTTAGAATGTTAGCAACCAGGAATATATACACCCCCACTTAAGGATTAAATGTGGGGGAGGAAGGTCTATGACCTATGTGTGCTAGCAAGTGACAAATCAGAAACAACTGACTGACCCCCTGGGCTGTCCAAAGTCAAGTTTAAGCCACTATTGGTACATGTGAGACACAGGAAGGGATATAAAGACCTGCCTTTATAGTTCATTTCACTTTCTGTGAGAGGGACTTGGATGGTGGAACTTGGTTTGGAGGACTGGAGCATGGGACCTCAGATTGCTTCCCTGAGAAGACCACATGGTGAGGGTTAAGGCTGACTTCCCTTTTCCTTGCATCTTTCTGGAGGCACTATCCTCCAAGGAGGCCACTCATCTCGGAAGGGAGGACTAGGCTAGGAGTTGAGCTAAATTTAATCTTCTGGGAAGGCCCCTTGGCTGACGCCTCTGCATTCCCCCTGGAACGGACCAGGCTGAAGCATATCTTCCCGTTTCTCTCTCTCTCTTTCCTAATTTCTTCCTTATATTGTAAATAAACCACCACAAAACTCCATCCTGACTTGAGTATTTCATTGGGATTTAGAATTTAAATCTCTGGTGACCACTAAAAAAAATATTCAGTCTCAACCCTAAAATTTACGCTTAACAATAGCCAATAAGTATCTGAGTCCAGATGTGAACTCAGTTCTTCCTGATGCCAGGCCTAGAACTTTATCCATTGAGCCACCCAGCTTTAACTATTCTTTTCATTTTCCTGCACCCAGAAGCCTGCTTTTATTCATATTCATCTACTTTGTCTCTCACAATCTGCCCCCACATTTTTCTTATTATCATTTACCAATAAATAATAATAATAATAAAATCCCATTTAAATTATCATCATCTTTCATAATAAAACCACCAAATCATTATTTTAAAATTATTGCTTGTTTTGGAAAAATGAAGAAAAAAAGATCATCAAAACTCTCATGATAATTATGCATACTGAATTCAAACAAATTCCCTTGTTAGCCTGGTCCGATACATGTAAATCCCAGGTTCTCATCATCATTCTGTGAGGAAGTTGGTAGCATACTTAATCATCAGTTCTGTAAATCTTGAAATTTCTCAGACTTGTGAATGTTAAGAAATTCCCCATTGAGGAATTCTCCATTGGAACAATTCTCTACTGGGAACATTCCCCATTTGAAATGTGAGAACTCTACTTGGATCAGAAATGGGAAGACCTCTACTCCACCCATACTTAAGACTGCTTTAGGGGAGAAAACTCCTTGCTAAACAATGAAAGTACTTAATCCCATATTTATAATGAGGCAAAAAGTTCTTTAAGCCATGCCTATTTTTAGAATTAATACAATGGGGTGCTAAGTACCTATTAAAGATCAGGCAACTTGCAAAGAGGTGAAAACTTATTCAGAAGTTTTTTTCTGATACAAACTTACTAAAGGGATTAGTTGACCCAGCAGTGTTTTTCTAATGTGCTGTCCTTTGGAAAACTTCTACTGTGATTGGTAGATGTAAGGACTTAGGAGAGGTGACATAGGAGAAAAACCCCTATATAAGAAAAAGCAGAATCTCTTGAAAATGAATCCTTTTGGAAATCTCTCTTGAGAGAGGCTCTGGAGAAGGGAAGCTCTTGGAGGACAATCTCTAAGGAGGTCTCACTGGAGCTCCCCTGAGGGGATTGTCCCTCTGGAGGCTCTTGAGAGAGGCCCTTTGAAACAGTCTCTGGCTGGAAGGCTCTTTGAGGAGGACTCTGGCTGGAACTCTCTCTGAGGAGACTGTCACTAGAATCCTTGCTTAGACAGACCTTGTGGTGAATGATAAAAGACTGACTGACTGATCTCTCTTAAGACTCAGGTCTAGGCCATGTTGGCTTAAGGCCCTTCATACTAATTTCCTTTTTCCCTCTTTCTCTCTTTTCTTTAATTCCTCATTGTATTATTAATTAAAATCTCTATAAAACCCAGTTGACTTGGGTATATTCATAATTGGGAATATTTCCCTGGCGACCACCTTATATTTGATTTAAAACCAAGACACTGTAGTGAAACATATTTTCTGCAGTCACAAATTTACTCACCCACTCTTATATCTACTATAATTTATATCTTCCACTTTTTTTAATCACTACAGTTTATGGCAGACAACTATTCTAATTATCACAGTTCTCTTGTATTGTAGTTGGTCATTGTATTCGTCAGATTTCATATTTTTCAAAGTCATCAAAGTTTTTTAACTTTAAAATAGTTTTGTTATGATGTAGATTCTCCTGGTTCTGCTTAATTCAGTCTTTATCACTTTTTATGCATGCCTAGGTTTCTCAAAACCCCCTCCTTCATTATCTGTTATAGTACAAAATTATGCCATTACATTCATATTCCATAATCTATTCAACCATTCCCTAATCTCTGGGCACCTCCTGCCTTATTTTTCAATTCTCCCATTATAAAAAAGAGTTACTATAAAATACTTATGTATATAATAGCCCTTTTCCTCTTTCTTTGAAATCTTCAGAATGTAGGCCTAATTGTGGAATTACTAGGTCAAAGGGTATATCCAGTTAGTAACTTTAGAGGCATAGTTTCAAATAATTTCCAAAATAACTATGCCAATTCACAACTTCATTAATGGTACTTTAGTGTACCTTTTCCCCACTGCCATTGCAACATTTGTAATTTTCCTTTTTTTTATTTTTGCCAATGATGGGAGTGAGATTAAATTTCAGAGTTGCTTTAATTTATATTTTTCTTATTATTAGTCACTTGAGAAAAATACCATATGGTTGTTGATAATTCAGGTTTCATAAGTATCTTGGAAATAAGATCATTATCAGAGAAACTTGCTGTGGAATATATACAAAGTTATTTTACCTTCAAATTTTAGTTGTATCACATTTTTGTGCAAAAGAAAATTAATTTTACATAATAAAATTATCTATTTTATCTTCTGTTATCTTGTGATTCTTTGTCCACACAGTACTTCTAATATTTCCTTTTTTCCATGCCACCTCAGTACTATTGTACTTTAGGATCCATTTTCTTTCATTAGGATGTTTTCTTTTTAACTATTTACATGTGCTTATATTGTGTATTTCTCTCTAAATTGCAAACTCCATGAGAGGGGGGATTATGTCTCTTGGTTGCTTTACATTTCTCTGGAGCAGCTAATAAAGTTCTCAACACACAGTGGGAATTCAATAAGTGTTATTGCCTGACTAAAGAAAATAAACTAATGAAAAAGAGAGCAAAGTCTGGAAGGTTAAGTATCCATTTATAAGTGGAAGCTGGCAAAAAGAAAGGAAACTCCAACAGAAGGAATGACTGATACCCTACCATTTATGGGACTGTATTATGCTTTTATAATTTATGTCTCCAGGTTTCTCTCTAAAGGCAGTATTAGATATGTGCTGAAATTGCTGGCTTATTATGGGTGAAGTGATTAAAAAATAAAATCTGCTGAGCCTAGAGGCAGTTATCTGGGAATAGAAAAGGCTAGAGATTAGAAAACATTACTGAGGGATTATAAATATCTAATAATACTAAAATGGTCTGTAATTACCTCTATGGGAGTTAAGAAATAGAATTGCAGAATTAGTAAAGATAAAATAAATAAGGAACCTCACTACCGTAACATCTTCTCATGAATAAGCTCCTGCTGCTGAAAATAAATCCTTTGGAAAATGTGTTTTTTTCTTCAATAACATCTCTGTCTGTAATAAATTATCTCCCTTCTGATTACTTCTATAGCTAGTTTTCTAGTTTAAATACTATTGAAGGGGATAATATTCTTTGCATATTTGGTCAGCTATAAACTCCAGGGTAATGCACTAATTTAGTACTTATATGGTCTCCAGCTTATCATTTCCTGATATATGTCCATCACTAAGGTCATACATGATCAGCAACAATGTTATGATAACTGTTATATTCTTATAGCTGGACCAAAAGATCAAAGAATATAGTCTGAGTATTCCAATGGAAACCACTCAATGTTAAAATAACCAGAAAAAAGTCCCCAGTGAATTTAATGGGCTTTCTATAAATAAACAAGAGAAATATATGGACAAGAAATGCACACGGAATGGAAAAAAAATGCAACAATATGCATTGCCATGTGTGGAAAGAGTGCTTACATTGAGGATATCATAGATCTATCAGATCTTCAAAATGACTATCTACTATACTTGGAAAAACTTTACATGGTAGGACTAAACCGCTACTTTGAATCATTTCTGTTTTTGTTTTTTGTTTTTTTGCTTATATTGTTTAGACCTATGATTTCATTTGCATTGGGAACTCAAGTGAGAAATCCTTTGTTCTGCAATTTGTATTCTTAGAGAATATCCAGGAGCACTTAGAGGTCAAATATCTTGTACAAGGTCACTCAAGATCATTATGCCAGAGATGGCACAAAGGAATCCCATGGTCTCTGACTCTTATGTCAGCACTCTATTAGGCCCATTGCCCCGTTTTCCACTTTTCAGAATATTTTGAATTAAGGGACACTAAATTTATGAGAATATTTTGCTTGGATTTCATTCTGTATTTCATATAAAATGATGCCACATTTTAAGATACACAGACATACACACATATACACATATAATTAGTAAGCATTTTCAAACTGCCCCTAGCTCTGCTCTTCATTAAACTAAAACAAACAAACAAACAAAACCAAATTAAAGCAATTCTTTCAATACATAACTGCATAATTTGGTAAAAAAAATTCACACATTAACCATGTCCCAAAATGGATACATTTCTGTGATACTGCATTTTCTTTTCTTGGAATCACAAAATTGAAAGTGATATAAAATCCACCTAATTCAACCTGTCTCAACCCAGAATTTCCTCTATAATTTCCTACTAAATGGTCATGAATAGTTTATTTGGACCAGAGGCAAAAAAGTAATAACAACAAATAATCATACACTTGATCTTCCCATCATCCACAAATATAACACCTCAATGTTCAGGAATTCCAGAAACCTCTTTTCTGTTTATAATCTATTGACTTTTTACCTCTCTGCTTTCCCTTACAAAAACTACTTTTTGTTTTCACTGTGACTTCAGGCCTTTGACCCATAAATTATCTCTTAGGTCATCTCACCCATCTAGCAGTCTCTCATAGTTTCCCATTCTTGACCCTCAGATGAACCAATTTAACTCTATATTTTCTCATTTTAAATCCATAGTGTCTTTATTATCTCATTGATTATGCCTGCTCAAGCCTCAGCCTTGGATCACTCCTGACATTTGTCAACTTTGCTCCTATAGACTTGCTGCTGAATGAAGCAATCATTCTAATTGACCCATTACAGATTTTTATTTTATTATCTCTACTAGGCCTTCACCACCACTAAGCAATCCTATTATACCTCCCTTATCAATTCACTCTCCCACTATTCACAATGGCTCATTCAGAACTTTATAATCTCTTCTCAAATGCCCAGTGTTTCTCGCTTTTTCTCTCATTTGAAAACCTTGCTTCATATTTCCTGGAAAAAAAATTGACCACGAACTCCTTCTCTCCTCTTATCATCTTGTCTACCATGTTTTTCTCCTTCACCCACATCTCACAAGATAAAAGAGCCCTACTCCTTATTAAAACAAATTCCTTTCTTATCAAGTAATCTCATTTATATGTCAAGTAATCTCATAATATATCATAAAATATTTCTGGCAAATCACATAAAATATGTGAATGAGTTTTTAATCTCATTATTATGGTTATTTCTTCCATTGATAAAGACTATAATTCATCTATTCCTGTCCAATTTATGGAATTCTTTTTCTTGGTCAACCATATGCCATATTTAAGATCATGGTTGGTCTGATGCATATACAGAGTGGATGGCTACCAGTACAAGTGATTTGAGAGGTTTCAGAAAGTTTCTTCTATATCAAATTGATCATTCACATTTACTATACAATGTCACATCCCCTAAAATGTCAAAATAAGAGTTTCATTTGAGTTATGAAGTAAAGTTTTTGTTTGTTTGCTTTTTCTAGATGCCTAGTTTACTGGGAATTATTTTAGGATAAATTAAGTTTGGTTTCTTCCAAATAATCAAAATGATTATACTGAGAAAACAGGAGATTTTAGGGGCACCAATGGGAAGAAAATTTAGGGAGGAGGTCAACTTAACTTTACAGCACAAGACACTATGGCAAGGTGAAAAACGTGCCTAATCATAGCAACAAATTAGGACATTATGCAGACTGGAAGCAATATGAGAGTGCTGGGAGTAGGGTAGAAGTTTCAGGCAGAATAGGGTTGGGGGAGAACAGGAAGAATTAAAGGACAAAATTCACTTATTCCAAAATTTTACCTTGGGTCAATCATATAAATTCAACAGAAATGAAATAGATCCCAATGAAGAATGACAAGTCCTTAGACCTTGAGTCAAACTCTTGATTAGGATGAATAAGTATAGTTAACTTCATTTCCCAATTTTATGAACTTATTTGCTCTGGGCCTTCTAGTTTGAATTGAAAGAAAAATCTAGATAGATGTGCAAGTCTTTAAAAAATATATTTTCAGTCTTGCTAGAAGCAGAAAGATATATTAAAAGTTAAATTAAAATGCTACCCAGAAGCATATTCTCTCAAGTTTCTTTCTTAACTTTTAAGGACCAAGAAAGTTTGGGTCTTTTTTTTTAACAGAAATTTTCTATATAGGCTCCACTTTAAAGCAGTTGCTATGAAATATTAGCTCCATGAAGTTCACTTCCACTTTTGACAAAGCCAATGGCAAATCACTCTCTTGCTTATAGGACATAGATTTGCCTGTGAGGGTCAATCCACTCCTGGAGTGGGTCTTTGTCATTCCTCAGGGCTGTGCTTGTAGATCAGAGCTGGTTGTTTTAAAACTCTTGCATGGGAAAATGTCAGAGTAGATAGAAAGCAACCCAGATGAACTTTTACAGCATTCCTCTCCAAACAAGTTCAAAATAACTCTTGTAAAATTTTGTAACAGCAGAGCTAGTAAAGGGTCAGAGTAAGACATTATTTTCTTAGCCCAAGACAAAAAGGAGACCATAAGGAGAAATCTATGACACCAAAGGGGGAGAGGGGCAGTCAGAAGTTCACAGGGCATCTGGCAGTACCTCCAGCAACTGTGGGATTTAGAGTGGATGTGACAATGGAAGCAGGGGCTTCAAGAGGTCTCAGCCTAGAGACAATGGCAAAGGGTTAGGGTTAGGATTAGCCACTAGTCAGAAAATGATTACAGGATACCCTTTGCTGGCATGTAGTCCCTGGAAAATGAGGGCACTTCTGATCATTCAAAAGGAAATAGGGACCTTGGTGGCAGTTCTAAGACAGAGAGGAACTTGTGTGCTTATTACACAAGTTACAAGTGAGTGGGCACCTTTGCGGGGTAATAATCAGAGCTCAAACCAGGAGAGCAGTGACCACCCTTTCCCCAGGATCACACGACCTTGGAAGCACTGAAAAATTGCAGATCCCCAGAACAAATAAGAAAATTGCAACACAAAAAAATCTGAAGCTTGGCACAGATTCAAAACATCATATTTCAAAAAAACTACAAGAGAAAACTGTCCTAATATCCCAAAATATTTTTGTACATTAAGGTTCTTTTCATTTTTCTTTGATTTCTTTGGGATGAATATCAAGGAATGGCATTTCTGGGCTAAAGCATATGCCTGATTTTTTAGCTCTTAAAGTGTATTTCCAAAATTGTTCTCCAAAATGGTTGGACCACTTCAAAGCTCCAGGACCAGTTTATAAGTATATATATTTTCTCTCATTCCAGCATTTGTCACTTCTGATAGGTATAATGGGGTACCTCAGTGTTGTTTTAATTTGTCTTTCTCTAATCAACAATGACTTAGAGCACTTTTTATAGGACTATAGATAGCTTTGATTTTTTTTCTGAAAATTGCTTTTTTATACTTTGATCAATTAGAGAATGGATCTTAGTTTTATGAATTTGAACTGGTTCTTATAAATTTAAGAAATAAAACCATTATCAGATAAATTTATAGTAAAAAATTATATTACTTCATTATCTATAATGCCTTTTAGAAAGTGTAGTTTTTCTGTTTATGCCTTTCAACAAGGTCTATTTTTTGCCCAAACAAATCTGAACCAAGAAAGATTAGAAGGAAAACAATTACCTAGGGCAGGGGATGAAATGGGAGACATTTGCAATAAGTTTCCCTGATAAAGGCTAGATATCTAAGACATATAAGAAACTAATTTAAATTTAAAAGGAAAGGGGCCATTCTTCAATAAATTATTATTTATTTTTAATATGTATACATTTTTATTGTTATAAGTAAAGGAATAAAAACATTACTAAGTCTTTTTCTCACCCTTATATCCTTTGTATACCAAAAAAAAAAGTAGTTGGTCAAAGAACAAATCAGAATCTTCCTCTTTTACAAAAATTTAGAAAAGTATAGTAGGTTTTAGAGATCTCTAAACATCGGTTTTTTACACAGCTGCCAATATGCATTTGTAGGAGTCTTCTTGCTAAGAAGTCCCTTTTCCAAATCCAAAGTACTGGATTTTTAAAAATCTATAAAGAAAATTATATTAAGATTTGTGATTATAAGACTTGTTTGAAAAAAAAGTTTATTGAAGAATTTTTATAGATCTTTTTCAGTATGTGTATCATTAAACAGTGAGGAAAATATTTCATACAATAAATTTATTGCTGTGGAAAAAACGCTTTTTCTCTAAAATGTTATACTCAAAATTTTATTAAATAATTTGAACTTTCTAAAATAGAATATGCCTTCTTTTATCCTTCAAATGTACCTTCATTTATCTGTCCTCTCTTTTGTCACCCCTCCCATAAATTTTAATATAAGATGTGATAATAGATAATATTTGTATCTTAGAAAGATATTTTTTGAAGAATAAATTTCAAAATATATTTCTGCATGTTGACAGCAATGAATGCAGTTATTAAATGACTTGTATTTGCCTTTTCATTTTTTTTGTGGCAGACACTTTGACAATTCAAAGTCATGGGACATGGTTAAGTGAATGTGAAAATTGTACCCAACTGTCAGCACATAAAATAATTTTTAAAACTCTCCAAAGTTTGCTGTCTCCTACTAATTTCTATCAAAGTGTTTAAGATGTAAAACTTTGATTTGTGGTTTTTAATCAAGCACCTCTTGGTTAAATATAGAAAATAAGGGACAAAGGAATGCATCATTTTGGAAGTAGACACATACACCTACATTATATTAAAAATGTTACTGGAAGTTATTGAATATTACGTATTCATGCTGGGGAGATGGTTTCTAATATTCTTTTTAGCTCTGGAATTCTATGACTCACTGGTATCAGGGTAGACTTTGGGAGAGGGAGAGGTGACATTGGTTAAAGCAGTTATCCCCTTTGTACTCCTATTATTGTATTGTTCCTTTCCAGTTTCCATTCCAGATCAGGGAAACATAGAGATAAAATTAGGGGAGATTTTACACATTAGAACTAATATTCAAACTCAGGTTCTATGGCTCAAAATTCAATGTTACTTTTCCCCCACTTCTTCACTTGTAAGTATTGGGTTTTTGTTCAGAGTAGGTTTGTATCAAGAAAAAGAGTCACAAGGGCAGTCCATCTCCCTCCTATTTATTGAATTCTAACACAAGAGGTCAATATTTCCTCTGATTCTTGCTTTATATTCATTTATTTATTATAATAACAAGAATTTATTTCAACAAGAATTTTATTAAGTAGATATTATATGATAGATCTTGGGCTTGGTGCCAAACACAAAATTAGAGGGGAAAATTGTCCCTGACATGACATCAACATTCTATGAAATAACTCGAAAACAGAGAAATGTTTGGGTGGAAAATTAACAATTACAAGTTTCAAAAGAAACCATGAGTAGCAGATAACATTTAGGTTGACCCTTGAAGGAAACTAGGAATTCTAGTCAGAGCTGAAGAAAATGCACATTGCAAGCATAGGCAACAGCTTATGCATAGGTAGGAAATTAGAAGATATAACATACATAATTATTTCATTCAGCTTCATTTAATTTAGGATGCCAACCTGGCTTTATGAAATTCCAAACTGACCCTTGCCTTTTGGCAGGACTCTTCTTCAAGTCTTCAAGAAACCCCTTTACTGACCCTGTGTCCCAGACTGAAGTATGAACCCTCAAGCACCCTTTGATTACTTTAGAAACGATTGGCAGAGTGGTCAAGCCTTAAGTATTCTTTTGTTCTCCTATTTTCTTACACTGTATCTATGCCTCTCCTAGGTGTTCTAGCCCCTGTCTAGTAGTTTTCATGTAGCCAATCACATTTCCTTCCTTTACTAGACTCCCTAAATGGTATATAAGACACCAAGTTCTTCCGTTTGAGGGAAATCCCCATGTTGGAAAAGTTCCATTCATGATGCATTTCCCAGAGAAATTGTTGGCAGCATCTCAGAGATTAACCCCTTGTGTTGTTGTGTGTGTGCATGACTCTGGGTGCTGGCCTTAAGAGCATTGTCTCTCTTGCTGTGTTTCTTCTAACTGCTTTGGTGGTTCTGTGTTTTTGCAGGTTAATGATGGTAATTGGGTACTTGGAGATGAGAGGATAAATCTTATATTTTATCTGACTCCATTAATCAAAATTCTCTTTTTAATCAATACTTTTTTTTAAAGAAAGAATTCTATAGTCAGAGTTTTAGAATGGAAAGAAAACTTGGACATTATACAATCTCATATTCTTGGTTTAAAGTTCTAAAAGACCTTTAAGAATGTCAGAAGAGGGACTTCCGGGTAATCATGGCTGCAATCTAGACGCCACACGCTTCCTCTCCCCGGCACCGAACGAAATAGACTACATCAAAGGAGCATAAAATCACCTTTGGAGGAACAGAAGGACTCCCCAGTACCCCACAGAGGCAAAGGTACGTGGGGCTTGAACATTTCCACACTAAAATAAGAAGGAAAAGCTTGCACAGAAAAGTGAACTGAGCCGCCCTTCCCCCACCCCACCTCCCCCACTAAACCAGAGTGAGCTACCTGAGCGCTCACCGGGACAGCGAGTGAGTGGGGAGCATCTCTGTCTGGGGGGGCACTCCAGGGTCCTTGGGATCTGGGGAATGCCAGGAAAAAACTTCTCAGGGCGCTTTCACTGGAGAATCCAGCAGAACTGTTCTTGGGGAGGGCTGCGCTGAACAACGTGGACCACGGCGCTGATTATCTGGGCGGAGCTGAATACCTGGGCTCCGAGGCTGGGAAGAACTAGTCTGAAGCAACCTAAATTCACAGAAAAACCTCTCATATAACCCAGACCCCAGACCAAAAAGGAAAGGGGAATAAAACCACCAAAGGGATGGCTCACATGGCCCAAAATCAAGCCTCCAGGAAGAAAGGGAAAAAAGTGACTATTGAAAACTTTTATGGTGGAAGTACCCAAGGAAAAGAGGAGAATGAGCAGGAAATCCAAAAAAATTCAGAACACGCCTCCCAAAATGGAAACTATCAACAAGCTCTGGAAGATCTCAAACTGGAACTTATCCAAAAGATGGAAACCTGGAAAGAAAAATGGGAGAAAGAGATCAGCTGTCTGACAGATAAGAATGCTCAATTGGAAAAAGAACTCGAAGCATCCAATAGAAGGGCAGACAAGGCTGAAAAGCAAAACCAGTCCCTAATGACCAGAATTAAGCACCTCAAAGAAAGTGAGATGATAAAACAGCAAGAATCAATAAAGCAAACCCAAATAATTAATGAATTGGAAGAAAACATAAAATATCTCACTGAGAAGGTCACAGACCTGGAGAACAGAAGAAGACGAGAAAATCTCCGTATTATCGGTCTCCCAGAAAAACCAGAGGTAAACAACATATTGGATATTATTCTACAGGAGATTATAAAAGAAAATTGCCCCCACGTTCTGGAGCAAGGGGGCAAAATAGAAATAGAAAGGATTCATAGAACACCTTCTATACTAAATCCCCAAAAGACAACGCCTAGGAATGTAATTGCCAAATTCAAGAGCTTCCAAGTAAAGGAGAAAATCCTACAAGAAGCCAAGAAGAAGAGCTTCAGATATAAGGGGGCTCCCATAAGGATCACACACAACTTAGCAGCTAATACACTAAGAGACCGCAAAGCATGTTACACGATATTTAGAAAGGCAAGAGAGCTGGGTCTCCAACCAAGAATCAACTACCCAGCAAAACTGACTATATACTTCCAGGGGAAAGTATGGGCATTCAACAAAATAGAAGATTTCCAAGCATTTGCTAAGAAAAGACCAGAGCTCTGTGGAAAGTTCGATATCCAAGCACAGAAAGCAAGAGAAACATGAAAAGGTAAATATGAAAGAAAGGGAAAAGGAGATAAATCTTATCTTTTTCTATAAGTCAAACTATCTTCTATAAGGACTACATTTACATCAAATTATATATATTAATATGTGGGGAAAATGTTTTGTGTAACTCTCATAAATTGTATCATCATAAGAGTAGTTAGAAGAAACATGCATAGGGAAAGATTGGGGCATTAAGAAGATTTGGGGAAAGTTGGGGCAAAGAAAGGAAAAGGGAGGGGGGAACCGTGATAATACTAAGATTAACTTCAAGAAATAGGGGGGGAATCAATAGAATAATCTTTCCCATATAAAGATACACATGGGAAGGGGAGGGGAAGAACTCTCATATGAGAAGGAGAGGAAGAGAACGTGAAGTGGAATTACTTAAACCTTACTCTCAGTGAAATCAAATCTGAGAGGGAAGAACATCTAGATCCAGTGGGATCCTGAATTCTATCTTATCCATTAGGGCAAGAAAGAAAGGAAAACCAAGGAGGGGGTGGGGGGAGGGAGTACAAAAAGGGAGCGATGGAGAGGGGGGAGGGGAAGGGAGCATAAAAAGGGAGGGGCTAGAAAGGGAAGCATCTCAAGGGAGGGGACTAGGGGGACTGACACTTTCTCACTGGTTCAAAAGAAGAAAGCTAAAGAAGAAAGGTCAGAACTAGGGGAAGATATCAAAATGCCAGCGAATCCACAAATAACAATCATAACTTTGAACGTGAATGGGATGAACTCACCCATAAAACGCAGACAAATAGCAGATTGGATTAGAACCCAAAACCCTACCATATGTTGTCTTCAAGAAACACATATGAGACGGGTTGACACTCACAAGGTTAGAATTAAAGGTTGGAGTAAGACCTTTTGGGCCTCAACCGATAGAAAGAAGGCAGGAGTTGCAATCATGATATCTGACAAAGCCAAAGTACAAATAGACCTGATCAAAAGGGACAGGGAAGGTAAATATATTCTGCTAAAAGGAAGTATAGAAAATGAGGAAATATCACTAACCAACATGTATGCACCAAATGGAATAGCATCCAAATTTTTAATAGAGAAACTAGGAGAATTGAAGGAGGAAATAGACAGTAAAACCATATTAGTGGGAGACTTGAACCAACCACTATCAAATTTAGATAAATCAAATCAAAAAATAAATAAGAAAGAGGTAAAAGAGGTGAATGAAATCTTAGAAAAATTAGAATTAATAGACATATGGAGAAAAATAAATAGGGACAAAAAAGAATACACCTTCTTTTCAGCACCACATGGCACATTCACAAAAATAGATCATACACTAGGTCATAGAAACATGGCACTCAAATGCAGAAAAGCAGAAATATTAACTGCAGCCTTTTCAGATCACAAGGCAATTAAAATATTGATCGGCAAGGGTACATGGAGACCCAAATCAAAAATTAATTGGAAATTAAATAACATGATACTCCAAAATCGGATAGTTAGAGAAGAAATCATAGAAACAATTAACAATTTCGTTGAAGAAAATGACAAAGGCGAAACATCCTTTCAAACCTTATGGGATGCAGCCAAGGCAGTACTTAGAGGAAAATTCATATCCCTGAGTGCATATATTAACAAATTAGGGAGGACAGAGACCAAGGAATTGGAAATGCAAATCAAAAAACTTGAGAATGAACAAATTAAAAACCCCCAGAAGAAAACCATACTAGAGATCCTAAAAATTAAGGGAGAAATTAATAAAGGGGAAGGGGAGGGGAGGAAAAGAAAACGATCTTTGTTTCCAGTGAATAATGTATGAAAACGACCAAATAAAATAATATTAAAAAAAAAGAATGTCAGAAGAGATCAAGAATGATAGAAAAAAAAAAAAACTCTTCCCTGGGTACTCATAACTAGTTAGTTTTAGAGTGGAGGCTAAAATTCTGGTGTTACATATCTCAATCTTGTAGACATTTAAGGTCTCTTGTGAAGAGATAATTAATCTTTCTAACAATAGTCCTGTGAAATCTTCTAAATACGCATGGCAGGTCAGTCTTTAAACCCATCCCAAATATGTTTTTTCATTCATTTTCTATTGAAGATTAATTAGAAAACAATACAATCATTATCAGAGGAAGAGTTTCCTATTCAAAGAAATCTTGAACTCACTGTCAGTGTGTCAAAGGTTCATTTATTTCCTTCTCATGAGAATGGACACTGGCAGGAGGAGCAAGTGCAAAATTCTGGCTCACAGCCCTTTCTTTTATCCTAGGCCCTGACCCAGGAATGACCCTCTCCTATTTCACTATTGGCTGGCTAACTGAGAATCATGATCTTATCCCAAAAGCTAAATTATCAAAACATGCAATTCACACATCCAATTATCCTAATTATTCAAGAGTTAGTTGTCTGATCAGAATATGAACTATTTCAATCATATCTATCTGCATTCATTTAACCAATCAGAGGGAGTAAAGATTCTATACTGCCTTATTAGGGAAACAGAATCCAGGCTTGCTTATCTGTGTAAGCCAGATGTATTTCACTGAGAGGAATGCATATTATTTTTATCCCTCACATATATTTAAGATAATAATTAAAAAGAATATTTTACTTTTCAAAACACCCATTCTCCAATTACATTAAATATTTTCTCCCAAATATATTGGATCACATGAAACTAGTATAGAAGAATTGAAAGGATTTCTTTTTTTCCAGTCTTCTTGAACCCAAAGTTATTACCTGCAACACAGGCATTGCTCGATTGGTCCTAGGTTCATTGGCAGTGAAATAACACTACTAAAAGATATGTGACTGTTTAGTGTTGCCATATATTTTCAATTCCATTTTAGTAAATATTCACATCTTTTCTGTGCAAACCACTATGAAGATCCTAGGACCAAACATGAAGAAGTTTTTTTTTTATTTTAAATACAACATAGAATGTTATCTCTAATATAGGATCACTGGGCCTTCAAATCACACAGGTTCACAAGGTAAAACTTACTTTTCTCTCCTTCCTCATAGCCAATGAAGTGTCAGGTGTTACTGCATATTATATCTCAGTTTTCTTCTCTTTATACTCAAGATCAAACCTTCTTGACTATTTCCCTACATTATTGCAATAATAGCCACTAAAATGAATTCTTACATTTTCTTCCCTCTTCAATTCATTCTTCATGACCACTTAACCAATACATCGCAGGCAGAAATTGATGTCTTCCCAATTAAAAATCCAGCATTCCATTCCATGAATCATAACATGCTGTGTGCACAGAGAAGTCCAAATGGGTGATAGAAAACAACTATAATCCTAGGATTATTTCAGCATCTACTAAGGAGTGTGCACCTAATAACCCCTTAGTTCACTTATTTCTAAAAGTCTTGGGCTTCATTGTTTCCATGCATTCTTAATTCTATCAGTAGCTTCAAGTTGACAAAAATATGTGATGCCAAACAGTTTTACAAAAACAATAAAACCCATTTAGGATACAGGATTTTAATAAAGTGTGCAACTTACTCTAATGCATGATGTTGCATATGAAAAATTAATTGCTATGGATGATTTGTTCATTTTGTGGCTTTGGTTTGTAAAAGAGTTATGACTTCATGAGGATAATATATCTTTTTTTCTAAGAAATTGATGCTCTTGGGGACATCTGGGTAGCTCAGTGAATTGAGAGACAGACCTAGAGAGAGGAGGTCCTAGGTTCAAATGTGACCTCAGACATTTCCTAGCTGTCTTACCCTGGACAAATCACCTAACCACCACTGCCTAGCCCTTACCACTTTTCTGCCTTAGAACCAACACATTGTAATGATACTAAGACAGAAGGTAAGTATTTTTTAAAAAAAGAAATTTATGCTCTTTTCTTTTTCTTTTTTTAAATTCTAATCCATTCAAGTATTGATTAAGGAAAAAGGAAATGAAGCAAACATTTTCCAAATCTTCATCTGAACAAATGGACATGATGATTTATTTAAGGCCATATCTTCTGACCTGATTCTGCAAAATAAAATGGAAACTCAGTGGCTTATGAAGAGGAACTTGAAGAAATAACTCCCATTCAATTAAAAAAAAACTCTATTAAGTCACAGTCGTTTTTATTTAGTAGCTACTAGATCTGTGTTAAATGAGCTATTTCATTTTATCAGCAAGGTGGGATGCATAAATTACTTACCTATTAGAAACATGTTAGCTATAATTAATATAGGTTCCAAGTTATCTAAAATTTCCTATTAGGAAATAGAGTAATACGTTTATTTTGAGTAGCATTGTATCATGCCTGGTCTTGGGATATCATTTGCAGGACACATTCACTAATTTCTTTCCTTTATCCACTTCTTGTACTTAATCAATCTCATATGTGCGTTTGCATATGACAGGCTTGTGCACATAACTACTGATGACTGAATCCTAAAATCTTACTCTTCTATGGAATGAATGGCAAATTCAATAATTAACATGGAGGAATGAAGAAATTCCTTTCTATCTGGGACTTAATGGGAGTACTTGTTGGAGCTGGTGAGACAATGCTTGACAGTTCTTGGCTTTTGTTGTAGCTAACTGAAATCTACAACTTAGAGAACTGAGATCCAGACTAAGTTGGTACCCACAGTTAAATTAATAAGATCACTGTTTGTAGGTTAGATCTTTGTATTATTATTATTATTATTAATCTGGATACTTAGGAAATAGTTTTAGTTAGTTGAATCACAAGATGTTAGACATTTGGTATGAAAACTATCTCAGAAACAAATCCATCTTTGATAACTGAATCATTTTTATATGAGAGAAGACTAGGCACATTTCTGATATGGAGTACACTTGTTTTCTGTCCCTTGTCCCTTCCCTTTCTGTTAGTATTTGTCCTTTCCCTGGTAATCCTTCTTTTCAATAAATGATAGCTTAAAATTTGTATAGCATTTTAATGTATTTGAAATGCTACATTTCTTCACTTGTTCTTTATAATAAGCCTGTGAAGAAGCTGCTATTTTCATTCTCATTTTACAGATGTTGAAACAGGGATTCACAGAGATTAAATGACTTGTCCATGATCATACAGTAAAAGGAAGGAGTCAAATTTGGGTCTCTCCAGATTCTAACTACAATGTTTTTGACTATATTCATTGCCTCTCAACTCAGTCACTCCATGGCTTCCTTTCCATCAAAACCTGTTCTTAGTAAAGGAAACAGTAACTTTTCAGTTAAGCTTTAGTTTATATTTATATCAATTTTGTTTCTGCCTCCAAATGCAGGGGAATTTGAATATCATGATTTTTGGTTTTATTTCTGCCTTTTAAAATATAAAATATTTTGATAGCCTTGAAGCAATAACAGGATAGCACATGACCATCTCAGCCTCTGTCATGTTACTGCAGAGGACCTTGGACAAATGCCATTTTATACCTCTTACTGCACTTGCAGCATAGAAATGCTGCTAAATTTGTGTTAAAATGAATAGGAAAGGAGTGGTCCTACCCACTTTTTTATTGATACAGGAGATATAACAGGATTTAAAATATTTAGTACAAATTTATTCACCTTCTTCAAATGAGAGCTCTCTTCTAAAACAGCCACAGCAATTGTTTGAACTCACTGTCTAGCCATCAGGTTGCCTGATCCACTTCATTAAAATTTTATGAAAAACATTCTGCTACATTCTTTGAGCATGGAGATAAAGAAATATAGCCCCTACTCTTTAGCAGTTTATAAGTTAATAACAAAAATATGCATACCTATAACCAAGATTCAGTGATATATACAAAGAGAAGGAACTCAAATTAGGCACCCAAGACCTTTGATTCTTAATTCTTGTGCCATAGGGATTATTCTCTGGTCTTTGGTATCAATAAAAATTTTGAATCATTTTCCAATATGAGATTCTTTCAATAGTTTCATACTCTGATTATATTCTCCCTAACTCTAGTTATTTTATTTTACTTTTTTTTTCCGTTGGGTACATGATTCTTGTTGTCTCCCTCTCTTCTTTCCTCCCCTCTCCCTTGATGACAAGCAATTTCATTGAGTTATGCATATATTATCACTCAAGTATTATTTCCATATTATTAATTTTTGTAATAGAGCAATCTTTCAAAACCCAAACTCCAAATCATATACCCATAGAAACAAGTTTAAATCATATGTTCTCTTCTGCATCTATGTGCACAGTTCTTTCTCTAGATATGGATAGCATTCTTTCTCATAAATCCCTCAGAGTTGTCCTGGTTCATTGCACTGCTTTTAGTAGTAAAGTCTATTACATTTGATCATCCTACAATGTTACAGTTTCAGTGTATAATGTTCTTTTGGTTCTGCTTATTTTACTCCACATCAGTTGATGTATGTCTTGAGAGTTCTTAAATAAATCAAGCAGTTCATCATTCCTTATACCACAATAGGTTCCCATCACCATTATATGCCACAATTTGTTCAGCCATTCCACACTTGAGGGTCACCCTCTCATTTTCCAACTTTGTACAAACAGATCCTTTGCCATGTTCTTTACTTCTTTGGGATATAAACCCAGTAGTGTTATAGCTGGATCAAAGGATATCAATTCTTTTAAAGCCCTTTGGACATAATTGCTTTCCAGAATGACTGGATCAATTCAAAACTCCACCAGCAATGCATTTTGTGTCCCAATTTTGCCACAACCCTTCCAAATTTTATTGTTTTCCATTACTGCCATATTGGCCACTCTACTAGGTGTAAGGTAGTACCTTGGCTTTGTTTTGATTTGCATTTCTCTAATCAGAAGGGATTTAGGACATTTTTCATATGATTATTGATAGTTTTGATTTCTTCATCTGAAAACTGTCTATTCACATTCCTTGACTATTTGTCTGTTGGGGAATGATTTGATTTCTTATAAATTTGACTTAGTTCTTTGTATATTTGAAAAATTAAACCTTTGTCAGAGAATTTTGTTCTAATTCCCCCCTCCCCCAGTTTGTTGCTTCTCTTCTAATTTTGGTTGCTTTTAATATCTTAGTGTAAAAACTTTTCAAATTTAACATAATAAAAATTATTCATTTTACAACTTGTAACATTATCTATCTCATGCTTGGCCTTAAATTCTTTCCTTTCCCGTAGGTCTGACTGGCATATTCCATTTTCATCTGGTTTACTTATAATATTGTTCTTTATATTGAAGTCATTACCCCATTTTGAATTTATCTTGGTATTGGGTATGAGATGTTGATCTAAATGTAATTTCTACCATACTGTTTTCCAATTCTCCCAGAAGTTTTTGTCAAATAGTGGCTTCTTCTTCTGAAAGCTGGGATCTTTGGGCTTATTGAACACTATCTTTCTGCTGTCATTTACCCCAAGTCTATTCCATTTATCCACCCCTCTGTTTCTTAGCCAGTACCATATCATTTTGATGATCACTGTTTTATAATACAGTTTCAGATCTGGTACTGCAATGCCTCCATCCTTTACATTTTTTTTATTAGTTCACTTGATATTCTTGATTTTTTGTTCTAGATTAAGTTTGTTTTAATTTTTTTAATCCTATGAAAAAGTTTTTGGTAGTTTCATAGGTACAACACTGAATAAGTAAGTTAATTTAGGTAGGATTATGATTTCTAGTATATTAACTCATCCAACCCATGAGCAATTAATGTTTTTCAAATTATTTGGATCTAGTTTTATTTGTGTGAAAAGTGTTTTGTAGTTATATTCATATAATTCCTGAATTTATCTTGGCAAATAGATTCTCAGTTATTTTATATTGTCTAGAGTGATTGTAAATGCATTATCTCTTCCTAATTCTTGTTGCTGAGTTTTGTTGGGAATATATAGGAATGCTGATGATTTGTGTATGTTTATTTGGACCCTGCAACTTTGCTGAAGTTATTAATTATTTCCACTAGCTTTTTAGTTGATTTTCTTGGATTCTCTAGATATAGCATCATATCATCTGCAAAGAGTGATTATTCAGTTTTCTCATTGACAACTTTGATTCCTTCATTTTTTTTCTTCTCTAATTGCTACTACTATTGGGAATGCTTCTAACTTAGCCCTATTGCTGATGTTACTTGCCGATGGTTTTAAATAAATACTGCTTATTATTTTGAGGAAAGGCCATTTTATTCCTACAGTTTCTAGTGTTTTCAATAGGAATGGGAGTTGTATTTTGTCAAAGGCTTTTGATTTTTTGATATTGAGACAATCATGTGGTTTTTATTAGTTTGTGGTTGATATGGTCAATTATGCAGTTGCTTTTGCTAATATTGAACGTATTTTGAACATTGAAAATATTACAAGAACCAGTCTTGTATTCATGGTATAAATCCCATCTGGTCATGGTAAATACTCCTTGTGATAACTTGCTATAATCTTTTAGCTAGTATTTTGTTTAATATTTTTGTATCTATGTTCATTAAGGATATTGTTCTATTGTTTTCTTTCTTTGTTTTTGGTCTTCCTGGCTTGGGAATCAGTACCATATTTGTATCATAAAAGGAATTTGGTAAGACTCCTTTTTTGCCTATTTTCCCAAATAGTTTGTATATTATTGATATCAACTGATCTTTAAAGATTTATATATATATATATATATATATATATATATATATCAGAGCACTGTTGGAAAACTCTGAGTTTCTAAGGACATGTGACTGAACATTGAAGAGCAAGCAATTACAGATAAAGGAATAATTAGTTTACTTGCCCCTGGGCTAAAAGAACCAATGACAAAATTGATCTTTAAAAAATAGTGACCCAACATCTGCATCTCTTCTCTTGCCTATAGACATACAAATCTTCCCCTGGGCATGTAGCACTTTGCTTTTATTTATTCATCTCCTTTAAGAGCAAGGAAAATCTTGAAATAGAAAAAAAATAAGTTTAATCTATTTTCCTTCCAATTTTGAACCTTCTTAAATTGTTTTGAAAAATTGTTCTTAATATCTCCTTAAATAAAATTCTTATTTATACAAGTTGTTGTTCACTCTCAGTTGCCTCATTACCAAAGATTATGTCACCTAATTCCATGATATTAGTATGATTTCATAATATACTGCTATATTTTCCAACATATTAGTATAGTCATCAATTTAATCTTCCCTTGACTCCTAATCCTAGTCTTATCTCATATATTTGACAAAAATCATTTACTGAATCTTTAATATAATATTTAGTAATATCCTCACTCAACTGACAATGTAGATTCTTTTTAGCAGAAATATCCTATTTGATCAAATACCCTAAAATTGAGTATAAAGCCTAACAGTTTTGAAAATGATTGTGCACCTCAATATATGAACATTTATTTATCTATGAATTACATACATCCAGAGCTGTACTAATATTTATAAAACTTACTCAAAAATAGACATTTAAAAAAAAGATGAAATGGAGAAGAAACAATATATAATCCTAAAGTCACTAGAGTGCTTCTAGAATTTTTAAGCAGAGGAGTGACATTAAATTCTCCTACCAATTAAAGAAATAAAGAAAATGTGTGAGAAGGGATAGAATGATATGATGGATCCAAGCACAAACCATTGATTCTCTTCATACTATGAGAGCCATTATCCTGTCCAAAATGAAAAGCTACAGTTGGCCCTTTGTGATCAGGTACTTCCTCTAATTACAGAGCCCAGACTCCAACAGGGTATTTCTACAGCCATTGTGTGAACTAAGGACTAGAGGAAGTGAGTTGAGTTTTCCCAGTGGTACTGACACTACTGCACTTTGTAGTGAATAATTTAGGTTATAAATTAGAGAGGAATGCTAGACTCAGAAGCAGAATGTTGGATGTTCCATAGCAAGAAAGGGAGGGAGAGGTATGGAGTGTTATGGGGAAAAGGTAGATATGACTGTATTGAAGATAAAATTTTAATTGTATATTATGGGAAGTGTAGGATGTGACCTATCTTCTTATTCTTTGAATGTTTGATTTCACTCCCTGGAATTCAGACAAGACCCTATAACTATGAAAATTACCGATCTAGAGAATATGTACAAAGCACTATAGATTCTTATCTCATAAAACCACAATTCATAGGCTACTTGGATATATTTTGTAGAGGACACTAATGCGTTTCTTTAAGGTAAAGTAGTCACAAAGAATCTCCTCCACTAACCAGGAGAACACTAGTTAATATACATATCATTGGAATCAATCATGCCATACCTGGAGGGGCAAGTCTATTGCTTTCAGTATTTTAATCAGATGATAATTTACCCCTGGGAAGAGTGATCACTGCCATTTTTAAAAACTAAAATCCAAGGTCATTTTCCTTCTTCCTCTCTAATAGAGAAATTCATAGACCCCCTACATAGTTCCAACTAAGAACCTCACATTTTGTTTTCCCTTTTACAGTCATCTTTAGGAAGCCTCTCATCCTCTCAATATTTATGGCCATTTTTCCAATTCCTGGGGATTAAAATTAGTCTCTTTTCAGTTATAAGTACCCTCAGGTTTATTTTCTTTTCTCAGGATTCATATTTGTGGAGCAGAATTGGACTTCTCTATGAGAGATATCAAACTAACTCTTGGTAATCAACTAAATACCTCTTAATTTCAAGCTCTAAGTGTTATAATATAATATATGTAAGTTATTTGCCAAGCAACCATGAAAATACACTTTGTGGTTTTCAAGTTTTTGAACTTTTCTTTTTCCAAAGAAATGATTATGCTTAAGGAAAGACTGAAACAAGACAATTCCTAGGGCAAGTCTTTTTCTTTTCTCTTGCCTTTTCAACATATCTTTCCCTTTCACATACTTTTACAGCATCAGAGTGTCTTTGTGGGTCTCCCTAACACTGACAAGGAAAAATAAAGGTAAAGTAAAATACAAAACAGCTTACAGAATCACTTAATATATTAACTATATCTAAAATGAAATTAGTTATTGTTAGAATTTACTGGACATGACCAATACAGTAGATATCCTATTTCTCAAAATCATTATATATACACAGAAAAAGGTTGTTATTTTATGGATGTTTTATATATGTGTGTTACATATAAAGGCTTTATATGTCATAGAAATAATGGTATACTTTATAGACTTTATACAATTTTTTGTTTAAGTAATTTTAATTTAATTTATTAATTTATTAAATAAATTAATTTAAGTAATTTTAAATAAGAAATGGAAAGGAGACAAAAGACAACGAAATTTAGGTTAAAAATAAGAAATTAATAGTGAATATTTTTATTCACAGTAGAACAAGTAGAATTTGTAGTTTTAGGAGATCTTTGGCAATTCTTCAGGTAAATTTTGCTTTAGGACACTAAGGATAAAATATCATAGAGTTTTCTCATAGCTAGTTCAAATGTTTTTACAAACATAAGATGACATAACATAATAGGCCACCCTACTTTATATAATTAATGACTTTAAGGTGCTCTGCCTTAGAATGATAGGTTTTCTATTTACCAAGACATCTTGTAATGTTCACAATAGAAGTTCCAATTATCATTTCGTGAACTCATTGATTTCCAGAAGATCATTTATAAGGTACAGGATGCAGAGTAGAAAAAAATACTGGTATTTGAGTGACAAAGTCTGGTTTTCAAACCGACTTCTATCATTTGTTATTTGTGTGACCTTGAGGAAGTCACTTAAACTACTTGTCACTCAAGTTCCTCATTTGTGGAATGGAAATGGTGATAAGTATATGAAGATCAAATGGGATTAGTTTTATAATTCCTTCAAAAAATGTAGAGTACTATTTATAAAAGATGACTTCTTTTTGTTTTTTATTATTTTATGACCTAATTGGTTGTATCATTAATACTTGTTAAATTGAGTAGATTTTTTTTTCCTGTAGTTTACATTCTCAACATTGTTTATGACTTTTTTGTATCAATGAGCCTATCAGAGTCTTGAATTTCAAATGTACACAGTGAAATTTTGTTCTTTTCTCTAGCTCATAATACTTGTCATTATGGTTAAAATATTAATAATGATCATTTTACTGTGGTTTACTGAAAAAATATTAAATAATTTAATGATATACAATTTTATGAACAAGGGCTTTCTCAGGCATTAAAATATCTTCAGCTTTCTGCCTATAACTTGTAATTTTATAAACCAAAATCTCTATAGGGTAGTTGAAATATACCCATGAACCCAGAAGTGCCATGTTTAAAATTATATGTTCATTAAAACATATACTAGAAATAAAATGTTTGTTTTCCAAATGTTTTATGCATAAACTATATCATATCTCTCTTTCTTTTGAATTATATAGAATCATAATATTAAATTATTAAAAAATTTAGTGAAACTTTTTTTGTTTAATGACAGTTCATTTCTAAAATTAAAATCATTTAATAGTTGATTGTGAGTAGAATAATATACTAGGTAGTGGGAAAAAGAATCTTACTTTGATAAGATTAGGTTTCATGATGTCAAAGTAGCAGAAGAAAGATGGAGAAATGTGTCTCACAAAATTGTACCGCTTTCCATTTTTAAGCTGTTTCTTAAAAAATTGTTATTAAGTGATAAAAGAAGGAATTACAGGATTTTTTTTTAAATATGAGAACGATGTCTGGAAGGATAGAGGGAAAAGAATATAGAAAGAATTTAGGTAATGTAAAAATAAAACATTATTGCAAATTATTATATTTTTAATTGCAGGTTCCTGTTTCCATGTAGGGAAGCTACCTATTTGATGTAGTTGGGGCTATGAGGAAAAGATAACATCAT
The DNA here is from genome assembly GCF_027887165.1 of Monodelphis domestica. NCBI lineage: Eukaryota > Metazoa > Chordata > Mammalia > Didelphimorphia > Didelphidae > Monodelphis > Monodelphis domestica. Next base: position 463,576,656 of record NC_077229.1, on the reverse strand, counting down.
AATTCAAATTTACAAGTCCAGTATATATAACAAGAAAGTTATATTTAGCGAATAGCTACAATCCTATTTTTCTTTTGTTAATGAGAAAATATTTGTAATTTTATTGATTTATTCCATATTTTTCCTTTAAAAATCTATCTCTCTCAAACCACTTGAGTTTGCTGTCATTTTATTCTCTGAAGATTTTTTATGTCAATAGAAATAGTTTGAGTGTATTCACAGTGGTATAAAAGGAGCTCTGTTAGGGTAACATTTATTTTAGGGGATTTTTTGTGAAGAAAAAAAAAAGTAAAGTGTTTCCTGCTGTTTTGTAGCTTAAGAAAAACAAATCTGCAGAGCATAAAAATGCTGGCAAAGAAAAATAATTTTATGTGTTTGTGTGTGAATCTATCTTTAATGAATCTTCAAAGGAAGTTTTAACATTAGTATTCTCATCCTTAACACAATTTTCCTCATCATTAGCCTTTATTTTTTTCCCCTTCCTTAATCATTAATTGAATACCTGGTGTGCACAAAATAGTGTACTCATGGCTACAAGAGTAAGCAAAAAATAAACAGAGGAGTTTCTGTCCTCAAGGACTTTATAATCTATTGGAAAGAAAGAAATGGGAAAACATGTGAAAACATATTCAAAAAAGCAAATATTGAATAAGCGTGTATTAAGTACTTAGCAATGTACTATAAAAGTTAAACATAAATATCTAGAGCATGTGTGATAAAATAATGACCAGGATGAAATGATAATAAAAGAACATTATTGAGAAGAAAGAAGTATAGTTCTTGGAAGGAGAATAGCAAGGACACAGGGTTATATGGGGTATTCAGGGAGGAATAGCACTTCTGATATGAGGACCTATAGAGAACCCCTTTCAGGGCTACTTATTCACCTCACCTGTGACTTCAAGAAGCTGTAGCTAGCACAACATCCATACCCTGGTCAAACTGTATTAGCAGATGGGCCAGACTATGCTGATGAATTCAACATTCTGTGAGTCAGGGGATAGGTTCATGCCAAGTATGTGAAGTGTTTATATGTGAAAACATGTATGGGAATATCCATTCTCTTTATAAACCTATGTTTGGGTTCACTAACACTCAACTTTTCCAATTACAGAATCTCCAATTACACAGTTAACATAATCATATTTAAAATATTTCTATTATTATAATAAACATGTGGTTTGTAACTCTTACCTGTGGCTCCCAAGAAGCAGTAGCACGTATAGCAGCCACATCCTGGTAAAACCATTGTGGAAGATGTGCTAAACATGGATAAGGATAACTGATAGACTTCAAATCTATCGGTGACTTAGAAAAATGTTTACTCCAAGCTTGTGATAACTTCTCTTGCTGAAATGGATGGATAAGAACAATTTGTTCTAAAGGTCATGGACACAGCTGAAGCAGGCTCTGTGGAGTACTTAGTGGTTGGTCCAACATAGAAGACACCATGGTCATGCATTGAATCCCAGGCCATCATCACTTGTCTTGACTTTTGTCTTACCAATAGGCTTGGATGACTCTGGAAGAAAGAGTGAGGCTGATGACTAACTTTGTACAACTCTGGCTGACTTAACTTGAATAGTGCCAAATGTATAATTGAAAAATCTGTTATCCTAAAAAAAGAACTACATATCCCAAGATCCCACTGACTTCCTGTCATTACGTACTTCCTGTAGAGAGAGGATGAAGGGAGTGGTCGTTTAGACTTCCTCTCTCTGATGTAGAATCAGCAGTAATGGTGCTGAGTGGGGATGGCTAAAAATGACTGATCAGCCATGGGCACCTGGTCTTTATTTTGTATCTTCTTTATTCCTTGATTTCTAATGATCTTTAATAAATCTCTTAAAATATAATATTTTTATTATTGAGATTTAATTTTAACTTTTACAGTTCATGAGTCAATACATCATTCCATGATGCCATTTGAACTCTTGGAAAATGAAGCAAAAGCAAAAGAATGGACCCAGAAATAGAGTTGAGGAAAAGAACAATATCTAACAGAAACATCCTGGTCATGTTTAAGATATTCTTGAGGAGTAACTAGGTAAGAAGTTGAGTAGATATAGCTAAGTTAGAGGATGATGTTATTCACATCTATCACATTATTATTCAGTTATCAAGACATCTTTTCTATCCCTTCATCTGTCCCACAATGAGATCTCCATTTCACTAGACTTTTGATGAAGGGATAAGGGAAGTGGGGCCTAAATTATCTTTTACCCCAATACTCTCATATCAAGGGCAGCTGAATGCAGAATATGAAGTAGGTGTCACTTTGAACTTTTTACATCATGACTAAGACATTTCTTAATTCTGTGAGTTAACTCTAATCAAGAATTCACATATTAGAAGCATACTTCATCCTTTCATTCAGTTGATGCCTTTTCTGAGGACATCTGTTTAAGAGGAGTGCCTAGACTAGCGAGTTCTTAATTTCTCTCTGGACTGTACTTTGAGCTTTTCCTACTGAACCCCTGATTAACTATTCTGTTTTCAACTGCTTTTAATGTACTTTTCTTTCTTCTCCTTTTAAAATATACATGCCTGGAAGCAATTTGTTTTTCAGCTTCTATTTGTATACCTATTCCTTTTGCCTATAAAAAAGTGCTTAATAAAGACATGCTGATTGACTAATTGATTGAAGACTTTCAACTCAAAATATGGGCTCAAGAAATGCTAAATATCCTGAAGTCATATTATTAAATCATTTAACATAATAGTGGTGTATACTTCCATGGATAATTGTGTACTTTTTTTAGCTAGAAGAGAGTCCTTAGAGATAATTTCCAATTTCATTATGTAAATGAGATTCAAAAAATTTGAATGATTTACTCAAAGTCACAAAAATAAATAACAGAACCATGACTCCAATTTAAGTCTTCTGAGTCCAAATTCAATTTAATAAATATTATGTTCCTACTATATGAAAGTTACAATATTAGGCTCTGGGGATTCACAATGAGGACAAAAATAAGAGTCTCTTCCCTCCAGAATATTACATTTTATTGGAAGGATATGACATGCATACAAGCAGATAGAGTAAAAAGCTAATTAAAGGTGGACAGAGCACTAATAACTGGAAGAGATCTAAAAATGTTTCAGGAACACTGTGGCATCTTATCTTAACCTGAAGCATTTGGAGAAAGGGATATTAAAACAAACATTTCCCACAAAAGTCTCTTTGTGAGGTTGCACAGAGGTAGGATATGACTGCCCTAGCTTGGTAATAGTTGATAGTTAACTTTACTTGGCACTTAAATTTCATGAAGAGGAGTCAAAAGGAATAAAGAAAAAAGGAGATTGGAGGTATACTATGGAAGGATTTCATTATCCTCCTAAAAGTTTTATAGTCTCATAGGTGATGAAGAGCCACTAAAAGTTTTTGAGTATGGAAGTGACAGAATGTAATTGTCAATGAAGAGTTTTTTTGACTACTATGTGGAGAATCAATGGGAGAGGGAAAAGACTGAAAGCAGGAAGACCAGTTAGGAGGCTGTTACAGTAATACATAGTGGGACTTGACTTTGGAACATGCTCAGAACTCTTAACATGGAGGCACCCTTAAAGGGGCTTGCTTGATGACAACATTGTCTTCTGAAATTCCCAGGTTGACCCTTTTCCCAGACTGAACCATCAACCTTCAAGTACCTTTCAACCTTTCAAGGTAGAACTGAAGTAATTACTAGTCCAATGACCCTAGTCTCTGGCTATTGCATTTAGGCCTTTCCCAGCCACCTTAAACTGTGGCTAGTGCTTGATTCCCAAGCTAGAATAAACTGTGGTGGACAGGCAGATGCTTTTTCTCTTCCTCTAAAATGTATTTGAGGGGTGGAGTCAAGATGGTGGCTTAGAAGCATCAAACGTGATTCCTCTGTGAAAACCCTTCCACATCAATCAAAAACAAAGTGAATCAAGGGGCAGAGAAAACCAAATACGATAACAAGACAGAGCTTGATTGAACTTAAAGGTATGCAGAGAAGGTTGGATTCTTAGGAAATTAAGGAAAAGAAAGAAGGTTCCAGAGTCCCTCTCCTACCTACTGTGCTAAGACTCAGGAGTCAGTGGGATCTTGGGGTGAGGGCTCCAGCTCAGAAGGAGTGCCTTGCTACCACAATTACACGAGGCTCAGGACTCTGACCCACAGCTGGAGGATAGGGGCAGAGAGGAGGGCAACCTGGTCACAGCCTTCAGTCACCACTGCCATTGGAATCCTATCTCCCACCAGAAATGTACCAGCCATCTGTCCAAAATCAAGGAATGGTTGAAGTAGTTGGCACTTTAAGGACAGGAGAATATTCTGGGGACCATGATCTTGTGGTTAATAGCATTCCTTCTCCAATTATACACAATTCTCTTTGTTTTGGGTGGAGTGGTCATTCAAATAGATCTTCATAACAGATTGTATCATTTCTCCAAAATCCACTTCTTTTCCGTATTCCCCCATTCCTATTTAAGGAACCAAACTCATATTTGTCCCCCTTCTCTGCACTCATGTACCCAACACCTTTGCTTTAGGTCTTTATCACCTCTCACTGATACTAATAAAATCACCACCTAAATGGTTTCCCTGACTCTTTTCTTTGTCCAACACAATCCATCTTCCACATAGCTGCTAAAATTAATCTTCCAAATAGTATATATGACAATGTCCATTTCTTTACTCAATTAATTCTAGTGATTACCTATTTATACTAGAACCAAATGTTACTTCACTCTTATCTCATACTTTAAATTTTTTGTTTGTTTAAATTCAAATAATCTAGGTATTTGTTAGCACAGTAGTACATGCATATGTTTTATAAATAAATGTATAAGTATTAGGTAGCATTCTCATTTCTTTTTAGACTGGTGGAATGAGATCAAAGAAGTTTAAATTGTATAGAAAGTTCTGGAGTATGAAGTGGCAGAAGAAAAAGCTCATAATTTAGCATATAGTTTCTCAGGAAATAAGGAGATATGGAATGTGATAAAGAAAAACATGGAGGTCAAGAGATTTGAAGGGGGAAAAAAGAGGCTTAGATTACATGCTGTGGAGAGTGGCATGAAAAGTCAATAATGAACAAATAGAAGCTTTGCTATACAGTCATGGAGGTTATGTAGTATGAATGTTTACTGGATCCAGTACAATGCTAGAAGAATAAGGAAGTGATAAGAATAAACTAGGGTTGAGAACTCACAGAGTGGATAGTACTAGATTAAAGGAAGGAGGTAGGAAAGGACAGAACATAGTAGAACTGATTAACTATAGGTTCAGACTTGTAAAGAAATGAAAAATGAGGGGAAAACAGTGATTATGGATTCAGCAGGTTGGAAAGAGTGGGATTGGGAGGGTTGGAAAGAGTATACGTTTCAGTAAAGAAAAGAAAAAGATTTCATTATGAGTCAATGGCATAAGTGTATTAGGAGGTCACATTGAATAGTAAAAATAATATCACATTTGAGTGTAGAGGATAAGTTGAGAGAACAACAACAAAATAGAACAAAAACAAAGGAGGAACTTTGAGAAAGGGACTAAAGGAACTAAACTTCTCAGAAAGAAAGAAGACCTAGGGACCTCAATATATAACAAAAGCGAGGATCTAGACCAAATGGTATAAATGGTATAAAAATTGAGTCAAACTCATAGAAGAGAGGTAGTTGAATGTTGATGCAAGAAGAAAGTTAGGAATTGTCTGTTCATTGAAAGAAGTATTCCATTACTTCCTCTTGGTCTAATATTTTGGAAAACATGATAGAAGAAAATAGGAACAATAAAATGGATGTATAGGAACACAATGTCTTCTGGACAGAAATAGATTTCCATAAGCACTGGAAACTGGACTATTTTTGTAAAGAAGAGCCTGAGTATGAATGGAAGAGTGTTAAAAATAAAGCCATCACAGTTTTCATAGGCAGAAATATAAACCATCTAGAGTCATAGGAAAAATGCTCTAAATTACTTATGATTAGAGAAATGCAAATTAAAACATCTCTGAGGTACCATCTTACACATATCAGATTGGCTAATATGGCAGAAAAGGAAAATGAGAAATGTTGGAGGGGATGCAGGAAAATTGGGACACTAATACACTCCTGGCGAAGTTGTGATCTGATCCAACCATTCTGCAGGATATCTTGGAACTATGCTCAGGAGACTCTAAAATTATGCATACCATTTGATCCAACAATACTATTGCTAGTTTTGTTTCCCCAAAATAAATTTTTTTAAAAGGAAAAAGAGTCAATTTGTACAGAAATATTTATTATAGTTCTTGTTGTGGTAGCAAAGAATTGGAAATTGAGGGGTTGTCTGCCAACTGGGGAATGATATATGATATTGATGAAATACTATTGAGCTGTAAGAAAATGATTTCAGAAAAGTCTGGAAAGACTTAGATGAATTGATGCAAATTGTGAGTAGAACCAGAAGAACATTTTATATAGTGACAATAATATTTCTTGTTGAATAACTGAATCACTTAGTTATTCTCAGCAATTCAGTGATCCAAGAGAATGCCAGAGACTCAGAATGAAAAATGCCATCTGTCCTTGGAGAAAGAACTGATGGAATCTGAATATGGATAAATATATTGTATTTTATTTTCTCTCTTTTCCTTTTTTCATTTGAGATCTCTTCCACAAAATAACTAATATGAAAAAATGGTTTCCCCGATTGCACATGTAAAATCTATTTTAGAATACTTACTAACTCAGGAAGAGGAAGGACAGGGAGAGAGGGAAGGAGAGGGAGGAAGAAAATACCACAAGAAGGGAGAGAATTTGGAATTCAAAATTTGGAAAAAAGAATGATCTTATATGTAATTGGAGAAAAGATAAAATATTTTCTAAAAAAAACAAACAAGAAAAAACAACAATAGAGCCATGGGTTCCAAAAGAAGATATGCAAGTAGTTAAAAGAGGAAGAAAATATTGGTACAACTGAGCTAGCTGGCTATGGATAAGATGCTGTAAGGGAAAGTAAAGGTAGCAAATTTAAATTATTAGTATCAGGTGAGCAGGACATATCCATTTGCTCCCTATAATAGTTGAATTTCTTGCTTTCCTGAGTCCTATAATGATGAACAATATATTGGTATATGTTTCTCCTTCAGACACTGGGAACTAAGCCTAATAATAGAAGTCTAACAAAAGTATTGGCCTAAATTCACACATGGCTTTTGTTTAGTAATTATATTAGAAGATGGCAAAGGATGAAGGATACCTAGAACACATATCCTTAGGATACACACTTTGGACAATGTCTAATAACAGATCTCGGGCCATGATCCAATTAGCACTCAGTTTTGTGCCTGAGGTTCCCCCCAAGAATGCTCTAGTCCCTTGCCTGCCAGCTTTGTATTCTTCCAAAGCCTGACTTCAGGAAAAAAATATTTGTTTTGTTTTGTTTAGTTATTTGTTTTTAGTGTTCTCTACTTTAATTACTGAGGCCTCAGCTAATCATGGTGCTGTGGCACTCTTCTCCAGTGCTATTTTCCACTCTACCATACTTGCTGTTAGGTTAATTTGAGACACAGTATCTATTTGTCTCTGTTGTTATTTGTTATTGATAGTTTAGGGCCAGCTGGTTATCTGTTGAATTGAAGTTGTTGTGATCTGGGGCCTATGTAACAGTTTGGAGGCAACAGGTACAAAAAAAAAAAAAAAACCTCTTTTAATACAAGAATAATAGGTAAAGGTATAGAATAGAGTCCCTAGTCTAAAAAAGATCTAAGTTTTCCCAAGTCCCTTCTGACTCCTAAGAGTCTTGGGCTTCCTTGAGTTTCCTCAAGACTTCTTATCACTCCTTATCTATTCTAATTCACAGGTCTATTTTAAGCTAAAATTATCCATATGTATATATAAATAGATAGATATAGATATAGATATAGATATAGATAGGTATAAATAAAGATAGATAGATAGATAGATAGATAGATAGGTAGGTAGGTAGATAGATAGACTCCTTATATTCCTTCAGATAACTCTTCCAACTGCCAGGTTACTTCCAGCCTATTGAGGCTGGAATCAGCCTCTTGGCCTTGCTAGGCCCAAGCCTAGGCCACTCTACAACACTCAGAGTGAAAATCTAGTTTTCTTCTTTTCTTCATTCTTGATTCTTTTCTTCACTGTTCTTCCTTCAGCTAATTCCCCAAACTCCAAACTTTCTCTGTTTTCCCAATTGTCACTCCAAAAATCCAGGTTACCCTAGAGAGCTGCAATTTTCCAGCACTTCCTAAGTCACTCCCAAGTACAGTTGGTCACCAACAGACTCTCCACCTCAAGATTCCCTGCCAGGGACCTTGTCCAAGATCCCAAGCTGGGTCTAAAAATGCGATCTGCCAGTATTTCTCCTTCTGTCCTTACTCACTACAAATTCTCAATTAAATCCTAAATCTGTTATATTCCTAATACTGCATAAAGATCTTTACTCACAATCAATCCTGTGGGAGAGACAGAGCCAAAATTGAGGGTAGAAATTGTACCATTGCTATAGATAACTTCTGGGTGAGGAAAAAAGAATCCCTCTATTAACATAGGTCATCACTTTCTCTGAAACTTAGTCTGACTGATTTGTCTAAAACATGGAAATGGTGACTAGCCCAACATCACCAATATGTCACAGGTGGAAATAGAACATAGGGATCCCTTACTCTAATCCTACCTCTCTCTTCACTATATTGTGGAAAGAAGTGAAAAAGAAAACTCCACTTTCACTCTGATCTTTCTAAAAGCTTTATTCAAACAAAAGCAACCAGAGTTTCCCCAGGCTGAAATTAACTCTTCACTTTCAATTCTCCTCACCCCATTCAACACCCTCATTCATAGAGGGATTGGTCCTTATATAGACCAATCACATGCTCAGAAGTAGAAGGATGTAGCCCCTTCCTATCATGAGATTGGTCCAATTCAAGACCAGTCCCATGACAGAAAGTAGGGCGCCTGATCCCTCTCCTAGCATGAGATTGGTTCATTCAAGACCAATCCCATGCCAGGAAGTAGGAGGGACCCATGAGGCACGCTGGGGGATGTAGTCCCTACCCCCACAACATTTTGAAATTCACAATATCAAAGTTCCTCTCCAATGCAGATAGTATTCTACATATTTGTATAAGTATAGATGAAGTAGCTGAGAGTCAAAGCAGTAGGATGGTATGCTCAAGTATCAGAGGTAGTAAGACCTAATTAAGCCAAACTTGACACAGCTATTCATACTTGCTCTCTTATATCTTCATTCCACCAACATATTGGAGCCGTTGAAAAATGTAGGGACTCTTGAGTTCTCTAATGTAGTGATCATGGAGTAATGGAAACAGATGGGCAAGGGCTAAGCCTTCCAACAGTAAACAGTTTGTAACTGCACTGGAGATTAACCACTGATAAGCAAGCAGTTTAGTATCACTGAGAAAGGTCCTTCGACTGATGAGCACAGAATCAATCCTGGGCCTGCCAATTAATGTACTCATCTAATTCTACTTTTCCAGATGCCAATTATCAAAAGCAATCCGAATCCTTTATCTCTGTCTTCTGTGCTCTGAACAAATAAAGTGATATTAATTACCAACCTTGCAAAAGGTTTTCAAAACTCGCATGGCCCACAAACCATTCCACTGGGCCCACATCACATTTAGCTACAGCACCTGCTTTCCTCATCTGTCTCTCCTTCTGTCAAGTGAGGAAAACCCAGAGTCTGCCTGAAGCAAATCCCAGGGAGTTTTCCCAGAAATACTGAGTCTTATAAAAACCAAACATTTTCTTGATTTTTAGGTCTGCTTCAATTTCTTATAGGACTTGAACATATGGTTGGATAAACATTTACAAGCAATTGCTGGTCCCTTGTCCTTGAATATTTGTCTTTCCCCTAATTATTAGAGTAGTTCATATTTCCTTAATTAGGTCAGTTTTTTGTTTGTCTGTTGCTTTGTTTTTAATGAGTAACATGAGCTACTAGATGCCCTTTACCATATATCTTTCACAAAGTTGTAAATAATTTCTTTGCTTGGGGTCTTTCAGATTCAGGAACTATACATGACTGATCACTACATCACTCATCATTTTAACTGATATGCCTTGGACAGGATAGAGATTAAGGCGGATAAATTCCCCTCATTGTCTTTCAAATTCAATATCCTTAGATTCTGAGAACAACCAGAGCTAAGGCTCCTCCAAAAATTCATAGGTTGATAAAAAAGTAGACTAATGGAATTCTGCGGTCTTTAGGTACATGATTAGCCCACAAAACTCAACAGTAAATTTAGATTATACTTTCTTTGAGAAAGAACATTTTTTTAAATGCTTACCTTCCATTTTAGAATCAGTACTATGTATTGGTTCCAAAACAGAAGAGTGGTAAGGGGGATAGACAATGCAGAGTAAGTGACTTGCCCAGGGTCACACAGCTAGAAGTGTCTGAGGCCAGATTTGAACCTAAGATCATTTCTAGGCCAGACTCAACTCACTGAGCTACCCAGCTGCCCCGTGGAAAGAATGATTTTTTGAATCAGCTTTAGTACTGAACCGTCTTTCTAAAATCTCAGGTCATGTCTAATTATTTGTGAACAAATTGACAATTTTCTTTAGAATGATTTCTTTTTTTTTTCAGTCATAACATTAGCCAATTCGCAATCTATCATGCAGGGAGCAGTCCTAATTAACTATAAAATAAATGGTTGATTTGTATGTTCATAAGTAAAAAACCTCAGCAAGGAAGATTTCAGAGGGTCTAGAAGAAGATATTAAACAAATTTTAAATATATGAAGTGGAATAACCTTAAATCTATACTATTAAAACACATTTTAGCTTTTTCTGCTACTTAGAAATAAAAATGAAATATAAAAGATGTTGCTGATAAGGTTGATGACTATTTTTGTTAGCTAAAGGAGGAGTTTGCCAAGACTTGCATAAATCACATAATTATTGCATGTCAAGTTCAAAAAATAAATGGTTGACAGATCTTAAGACTTAGAATCTTTCATGAGCTGGTGTTCCAAGGAGCAGTTTTCCAACTGACTCAGTCTGGAGCTGGAGGTGAAGAAGGAAGGTAAATAGCTGAGACTCCCTGAAAAAACCATCTATCAAGCAACTGGTCTTTGAGGATCAACTGGCTGAGGATGAGAGGAAAATGTCCAGCCTTCCTGATGGACAGATTAACTGGGGAAAAGACCTATACTTTACTGGGATCATCTGAGGACACCACAACTTGGATTCCTGATACCTGACCAACCAGTGACTCTGTGTGTGTGAGATTCTGGGTTTACTGTGCGATTTATTCTTAATGGTCTTTAGTTAAGATAGTGAGACAGTGTAAGCTTATATAATCCAATAAAGTGGGTAAAAAGTCAGATGCTACCCTTCCCCTTATTCCTTTCCCAACATCTTCCCCTTCTCTGTTAATAAACTCAAATTATTTAAATGTGACTTTCCCTTGTGTATAAACCCTTTTCCGTTCCTAAAATCCCCATAACAGTCTCTCTCTCTATATATATATTTTTTTTCTTATACTGTTTTTCTAATTTCAATCACTTTCACTAGATTTTTGTAATTCATTCAAATGGGAATTGACTGAGTCATTCTGATTTTTCTTTCCACTAAAATTAGTTTCTTGTTTAATGGATTCACTAACTGTTTGGCATCATGTAGGTAAATCCCTCATTCCTTTCATTAGCAATGACCATATGAGTAATAAATGATGGTCTCTTTAATTTCATAGATAGCTTTGCTTTATTATGTATTCATCATATTTGTCTTACTCAACTATAGACTAAAATAAGGTCTAGGATCTCATCTTTCCTTTCCTGCTGCCAAGAGAGAGAAAGGAAGGAAAGAGAAGGAAATAAGGATGGAAGGAAGGAAATAAGGAAGGAAGGAAAAAAGGAAGGAAGGAAGGAAGGAAGGAAAAAAGGAAGGGAGAAAGGAAGGAAAGAAGGAAAGAAGGAAGGAAGGAAAAAAGAAGGAAGTAAAGGATAGATAAAAGGAATGGATGGAAGGAATGAAAGGAAGGGAGGAAGAGAGGAAGGAAAAAACACACATTTATTAAAGTACTACTATGTGCTAATACTTTCCTCTTCACTTTGCAAATAGCTCCTTTGATATTGACAATAACCTTAGGAGGTATGTACTATTATTTTTTTCATTTTACGGTTGAGGGAAATGAGGCAAACTGAGTTAAGTGATTTATAATGGGGTCTCACAGCTACTAGTATGAATTTGATCTCATACCTTCCTAATATCAGGCTCACAAACAATGTAAAAAATTAAAAAAATGTGACTGATCATAAATTCATGTTTATATAACTTGTTTGCACCTTGAATCCTTTGCTTATTTCATCTTTAGTCATAAAATTATACAATTTCCAATAAACTTTATTCCATACTATTTTCATTAATTTCAAACCTTTCATTACAAATTGAAATCCCTCACAGGCACATTGTTTTCTCTTTTCTTGGAGAAAGAAATATATTTATCTTTCTAAAGTTAAACAATACAATTTTGTCATTAAGCTCTTTTTCCATCTCTTCTAGGATTTTCTCAACCTATAATTCCCTCTGTTTTGCATCTTAAATCAGAAAACATGTGCTATATATTTAGTCAGTCAATAAGCATTTATTAAGCATTTGCTTTGAGTCAGGCAGGATGGTTAATTCTTAGAGGGTTTTTTTTTGTTTGTTTGTTTGTTTTGCTTTGTATTGTTCTTAAAGGTCCCAATACCAATTCTTCAAAGACCTCATATTCTAATAGGAGAAGTAATATGTAACTCATAGTGTACATACACTACATATGGACTTTACATTTATATTCATATTTTCTATGTGTATTTATAGTGAGGCAAATATGTGCATAAATTGAAGTTGGGGTGAGATTTGGGAAAGGTTGAAGGAATCTAGACAAGCCAGAAAGGAAAAATAAAGACATGTTATGTTACACCTGGGAGGGTAACATAATAAGCAAGGCTTGGGGAGACAGAGTGTCATGTTCAAAGTTAATGTTGCTAGACCACAGCATATGTGAAGGGAGGTAAAGTGTAAGAAGACTGAGTAGGGGAAAAGGAGTGAATGTATCCTCACACACTTTGTGTGCTTTGCAAGATAATAACCTAAAACATTTTATGCATGCTATAGTTCAGTGATGGTGAACCTATGGCATCAATGTCAAAGATGGCACACAGAGTGTTCTCTATAGACATGCGCTTCCTCCCTCTCCCATGTGGGGTAAATTGGAAAGGGGGGCACATCTAGAATTGGCAGGGGGAGCTAGTATGACACATGATCTGGTGATGTGGGCACAGTACTTGGTCTGGAGGGGTGGAATAAGGGCAGGTCCCAGCACTCCATTTCTGAAAGGTTCCCCATCACTGTTAGAGTTCATTTGAATGGAATTTCTTTTTATATTTTTTACCTCTTACATATGTGTAAATTTTTCACAAAGGATTGATTTAACTTCTTCCAAGAAATACTGGTATATTGTTTCATCATCATCGTTATTTTACATAATTATTTTTTTCTATCTTTTGTTATTTTTCTCATTTTCTTATTTGACCCATTCATCATGCTTTTAAAAAGACATTTTATCTTCCAATTACACAATTTTTCATATGTTTTCTGAAGTTTAACATCCAAGATGTCTCCTTCCTCCTCTCCCCACCACCAGAGATGGTAAGCAACTTGATCTGGTTTATACATGTATTACCATATAAAATATATTTCCATATTGTTGTTAGAAAATACTTATATAAAACCAAAACTGTCAAATAAAAAAAAAACCTAAAGTGAAAAATAATATGCTTTGAGGTACATTCTGACTAGGATTTCACTCTTTTTAAAAAATGTTTCTTGAACTGATTTCTACCTCTAACATATTATAATTGGTATCACAATGACAACACCCACCATCACTGTTTGAGAGGTAGGTGGGTAAAGTTTCACAATTGCCCCAGGGTTCCTTCATGCCTTTCAGTGTGTGTTTATGGGAGTCATGGGGGTATCTAGTGTCTTCCATTGGCTCAATTGTTTTCCAATGGTGTGCTCTAAATTCTAGGATTTCCCAGCACCCTAGTTCCATTTAACCTTTAAATAACCAAATCAACTTTTGCAAAAGTATATTTTTAGTGGTGTTGCAATAACAAACACAGAATCCCAAAACATATAGGGAGGATACTGTCCTGTTATAATCCATTTTTTTCCTGGAAAAAGAGAAACTTTTCCAAGTATATATTATAAAACACAGTCTGATATTCCTACATAGCCAACAGGAAGTTGCTTCATCTAGCCAAGTGGTAAGGGAATGCAGGGGATCATATCTCCCAATCAGAACCCTGCTGTCTGCCACTTAGGTGCCTCCAACTTGGGTGATCTGGACATGTGAAAAGCTCCATAGTTTCTATGAAGGATACAAATTTTCTGAATTTTATTTATTTATTCTTTAATATGGCTGTTGTTGGCAGCTAGGTGGGTAAGTGGATTGAGAGCCAGGCCAAGAAATGGGTTGTCCTGGGTTCAAATGTGCCCCCAAATACTTCCTAGTTGTGTGACCCTCTGTAAGTTGCTTAGCCCCCATTTCTAGCCCTTACCACTCTTCTGCCTTGGAACCAATATACCATATTGATACCAAGACAGAAGGTAAGGGTTTGAAACAAACAAACAAATAAACAAACTAGCAAAGAAAAAAGAAAGAAAGGAAATATTTGTACTCTGGTCAGTATTTTGTAAGTTTGATGCTATGTTTAGAGAACTCAAATTCAGAAGACAAAAACAGTGTTTCATCTCATTTATGCATTTTGTGTAAATTTCAAGTTTTTTTGGCTGAAATTGAGGACATTAAGGAATTATTCATCAAAATTCAATCTCTTTAATTCTTTGAATTTTTTTTTCATTTTTGAATTTAGATATCTGGAATGATATAATTTTGTTCAGCATTTTTCATTTTAATACAGCTTCCTAGCTTATTTTTATGTTATTTTTCCATGGTTTGGTGGTTTGAATTCAACTCTTTCTTAAATTCCCTTTTTAAATCATTTTTATGTGCATCTTTTAATCTCAAGCAAATTCAGAATTTCGTTTTGGCCTCTAATATTTATTATGATGTATTTTGTGATTATGTGTATTTCTTATAAATAGGAGATTGTAGGTTTTTGGCTTCTCCCCAATCTGTGACTTTTTTTTTCATTTTTAAAAAATCCATTCACTTTTAAGCTTATGAATGCTTATGTATAAGTGCTTTTGTCTGTAATATTTCTTTTTTCCTGGATTAAATTTTTTTGTTATTATTATTTCATTTCCACTGTAAAAATAGTATGTTCTTTTATTTTTTCAATCTATTATGAGACAAACCTATCTCCACAGAATATGTTTCTTCTTTCCTTCAAGCTCCACAGCCTACTGTCATCATTTTTCCTCATGATGAATTTTACTAAACTTATTAATTATTCATTTCTTCCTTCTTCCTCTCTTTTTTCCTTCTCAGTCAAATAACAGAATAAAGTCAACTTTTCCTCTTTCACCTTTAAACTTATCTTATTATTTTCTTTTTCTTTTCACTTCACCTTTTTCTTAAAAAAGATTGCTTTCTATTCTTTTTCTGTTCTGTTTACTAAACTTTTGATTTCTTGATTAATGATCTTTATATCTATTTGTTCCTTTTTTAGTCTTTGTATTCTTCATAGGACTCAAATTTTCATGGTATATATTTTGAATACCCTCTTCTAGTGTCTCTGAGTTTTGATTTTTACATTTTACCCATTACTTTTTTCTTCTCTTTGATGCCTCACTATTAGAAGTATCAATTATTTTGAGAGATATAGAGGATATAAGTATTTCCCAATGGTAAACATTTCCCTGTGTCTGGTTGTGCCATTAAATTACTATCCCCTGTCTTCCCATGATCTTTTTTTTTCCCTCTCTTCATTCACCATGTGATTTCCTTTTCAGGTCTATGTATTCCCACCTTTCTAGATGTCATTTGCTACTAAGAGCTCTGATTCCACTTGTTTTTTAGGGAGGACAGCATTTTCTTAGAGGTGGTGGTCTCTTTAAAGATGAAATCTTTGCATATTACACAAATTGCCGAATCATCATCTCCCATTTTGTAATATTTTTCCTCACCCTCTCTCTATGAATGTTCTTCAGTGGGAACTCTTCTCATCTCTGAAATGACAAAGTGGTGCAGGGGTTATAGTACAGCATCTGGAGTCAGGAAGGCTCAGCTTCCTTAGTTCAAATCTGGCCTCAGACACTTACTCTCTTGTCCGGGGCAAGTCACTTAACCATTCTTGCCTCAGTTTTCTCACAGGTTAAATGAGCTGGGGAATGAAATGGTAAACCTCCCTAGTATTTTTTCCAAGTAAACTTCAAATGAGGTCACCAAAAAACTGAACATAATGGAAAACAATTGTACAACAACACTCCATTTCATTCTCTCCCTTTGTTAACTTATTTATTGTCTTGTAGAGCAGGGATTATTTTCCTTTCATTGTTTACCACTAAGTTGAGTATGGTACATCATGCCTTTCCTTCCAACTTCTTTTCTTTTTGTACTTTTCCATTCTTCAGTTTAGTCCAACTTAACAACACTGATTCACCTAAGGCAGGGTGTTGTGAAATCTTGTTAAAAATGTAATGGTAGATATTTTACAACTGCCTATCAGGAAAAAAAAAGTACACACTGCACACTTTACAATTTAATCTGCATTATTACCATTTCCCCATCACTTTTGAATTTTGCTAATTCGTATTAATTAGTTAATATGTTAATAATTAATTATTATTTATATAAATATAAATATATAAAATAATTAATAATTAAGTAATTAATTAATAATCGGTATAAATGGTTATGTTAAAATTTTAATACTCAGCTTTTATGAACTAATTGAGTTGGCTCCACCACACCCCTGGACTTAATCTAGGATGTTTATGGTCCCTTCTTTCATCAATATTTCTATTTAAATTTTATTTTATAATCTATCATCTATCTATCTATCATTTACCAACATTGTTGATTAAGAAGTAAATCTCGTAATGGTTTCTCTATTGTTACTTTATTGATATTATTGTCTTATTCTGCTACACTTGTTAATGCCATTGTTTTGCCCATCAAGTATTTTTCACTTTCTATTCTGTGTGGAGAAAATAGTTTATTATATTGTTCAGAAAAAAATTACATCCTTTAAATTTAACCTTAAAACCAGAATGTCAACTGATTCAAGTAACTCTTTAAGAATGCTGGAAATGGCTATGGTAGGTATATTGGTATACAATATATTCCTCTGAGTTTTGGATCCATGCAAAGCATTCTTGTTGTGGATTACCATACCCAGGACTCATGACGGGTCCACATAATTTTATGTTTCAGATTACCTTGTTTTGTGGATTGTCTTGATTCCTGTGCAAGTACCCCTCTCAAAATCCCATAAAATGCAACCTCCTAGATTTGGATAAGAAAAAGCCACAGCTCATTTTTTTTACTTGAATTTTGTTGGCTGTTATGTTTGCAAAACAAATAATCAGTTCATATCTCATTTTCTTTATCGGAGTACATCAAATACCTCTTTTTTATTTAACATTTTTATTCTCATTAACAGTTAACCTCATGTTTATGCACTGTCACTGTGAATTGCATCTTGAGCTCTTTTGTCCTTTGGAACACATTATTTCATTCATTTTTTGGTTTCTGGGTGAAGAATAGTCTACAATTCAAATTGCCTTTCCTGAATTTTTCCCATTTTTTGTCATTGAAATTTCTAAATACAACCACTATGTGACTTATTGTTTGCAACATAGATTTTATTGTTATTATTACTCCCTGGAAGTATTACTCCCTGGAATATGTATTCATTCTTTTGAATGACATGGTTTTCAGTACTTAGAAAGTCTGAAGAGTTTTATTTTTTATTATGCCATTCAGTGTGGGGTTCAGATTTCTTGACTTGTCATATTCTGAGAGATGTATAATTTTAAAATTTATTCAGTGAATCCTGTCTTTAAGATAAATATATTTCACTTGCATAGACATCATTTCATCATCACCATCAATATCATCATAATCATCATCTTCATCATAATCATCATTATTGTTTTACGCCACCTCAGTGACCTTCAAGTCCTCAAAGACCACCTGGCCCCTGAAGCCTATTTCTCTAATTGGTTGGTTCTGCAGAAAACCTTTATTTTAATATAAATGTCCAGTCTGGCCACACTCACTCCATTCCTCTGATCTCCACTTTTATCTTTACAAAATTCATTCCCCACCATCCCTTGCCCTTCATGACCTAAGTTCTGTTTTCAACTTCATTTTAGATATTATATATGCATATTAAAATGTAAATTTCCTGATAGGAGTGACTTTTTGTAGTGATGGTTGTTGGTTCTTTGTATTTTTATTTCCTTTGGTTATCATAGTCACTGACACAAAGTAAGCACTCAATACATATCTTCTGTGTATTTATTGTTTTAAGAGTTGTTCTCTCTTTTATTGTTGTTATTTGTTCCCTCAGCATTATCATTAATTTGTCACTCTCTCATTATTTATATATTTAATCCATTGCCAAATACAAAATCTCTCCAATTGAATTATTTTACTGTAATCACATAGCCATAAACTTCCTCTCAGGATCTTTCACCAATTGCTCTCCCTGTCCCAAATCTCTGTCCCTTCAAGTTCACATTCAACTATGGTACACTGAAATAAACATATTACTCCAGGTAGAGTCCAATAAGGACAGAGGACATATAATATCCTTATTCTCAGAATAGGGAGTTAAATATTTCTAAAACAAGAAATCTCTTTCTTAATGTAACACATTTGCTTTATTGGCTTTCATATCTCAGTAGTTGGTCATAGGAACATTCAGGTACATAAATCTCATGGCGTGGGAGATAGAGTAGTTTTCCTGGAATCTGGAAAGCCAGAATTCAAATCCAGCTTCACATATTAGCTATGTGACTTTGGGCAAATCACTTAATCTCTATTCATCTCAGTTTCCTCATCTGAAAAATGGGGACAACAATAACATCCTCCTACTAGGGTTGTTTTAAGGATCATTTGAAATAATAATAGTAAGGAATATATAAATTTTTTTTTCTTTTTTTTCAGTCTTGTCCAACTCCATGACCTCATTTAGGGTTTTCTTGGCTAAAATGCTAGAGCAGTTTCCTATTTCCTTCTTAGCTCATTTTACAGATGAGGAAACTGAGACTAAACGGGTTATATTACTTGCTCAGCATCACATAGTTAGTAAATATCTAAGGCTATGTCTGAATGCAAGAAGACAAATCTTATTCAGTCTCTTTTATTTTCTATCCCACACAGTGCAAGATTTCTAGATTGTTGAGTCTAGAAAGAAACGTGCATCATTAGCACTGGAACATAGTGGGTCTTAAACACAGACTCAGAAAGTAAAGAAAATTTGACATTAGTATGTTTTATACTCTTCAGTCAGAAGCCTTCATGGTGCATGATTTAACGTTCTATGGCATAACTGGCCTATCTATTTTATTTCCCAACTATTCATTAACTATGATGAATGCAGGTGTAATATTTATCCTAGTGATTTATATAAATAGAAGTATTGTTGAATGGGCATTTTTCCAACTATAAATTGCAGCATCTTATATGTAACTGAAAAATGTGAGCTCAATATACAAGGTGCTGAAGAAAATGAGTCCTAATCACAGTGCCTGAATTCCTTTACTTACTTTTTTCTTTCTTCTAATAAACCAAACAATGATCAGGTTCTTGCTTCCTTTCTCCTCAACCTGACAAACTAAGAAACCCAATTAAATCATTAGATACTGTCTCAAAACAAGTGCCTATTCAAAGTGTATTATATATAGTGCTGTATATTTGAAGTAAATAGAATGTTGCTGTTATAAATAATCATTTGAATTTATAGGGGCTTATTTCTGATGGCAGATTTTCTGTTATATTCCTGTGAAGGGAGAAAAGCAATACTGAAGCTTTCACACCTATCCCTTAGGAGTAAAACATAAAAAATTAAGGATAAAGTAAAAATATCATTTTCATGGCAAACTATGTGTATTTTTCCTCGTTTTGACTGATCTGTGACCTCAGAAATGTGAGCACTTCCTCCTTTAAGGTAGATCATGACCCATCTATGCTTTTGCATTCCACATAATGCCTGTTTGTGCCTTTCCAAGAATCCTCTATAGGGAAGCTACCCAACATGTGAACTTCCTGATTCTTTTGTATTGCAAAGATGCTAATGGCCCATCTTCTTTTCCTATCATATATTTCACTGAAGCTATTTTGCTTCTACAGTTCTTCCTTATTGTGCTACAGTTTTGCAAACACAATTCATTACATCACTTTACATGTAAAGTTATTCATTATCAACATATTGTACTCTGGGGGTGACAGACAGCTTTAATTTTTCACAGATGTCATTATTTTATGAAAAACAACAAAACAGCACTACTAGAAAGAAAAGTATTATTTATAGAAAAAATGGATGCTTTTTTAAGGGAGTTTGGGGTCATTAAAAAAATTGTACAAATATCCAAAGGCAATTCAATCTACTTTCCTTCTATTAAATTCTTAGTTCAATTATCTTTGATCAGTATCTTTATCATAAGTAACACATATATACTATGGATTTTAATACAACTATATATAACAATTTCTCTAATATGCTTTTTCATTTTTCTCATAGAGAGGTAGACAAAAGCCTTTTAAGTGATAAAGGGTAACATTATTGGGGGGGTTATAACATTCCAGTAATTCATGTAATTATACCAGTGTAATCCACAAATGTCCTATTATATAGTCGTTATCCCTCTTCAGCTCATAACTTATACTATACTTCTGTGATAGTGGCAAATACTTAGCGTGTTTAAAGATCTTTCATTTTTATGTTTCATTGGATACTAAAAAAGGATCATTAAGCAAATCGATTTCTGTTATTTCCTATAAGGGAACTTGTTTGTGTATAAATGTGTATACACAAATAGAGTTATATGCAAATGTGTATACACACACACACATGGGTATGTGTGTTCAAAAGTGTAGGTATGGATAGATAGAAAGATTCAGATAGAAAGATAGAGATACAGATAGACAGGCAGATACATACATACACACACAAACATAGATAGATAAGATCCTGATTTGAGGAGATACTTTAATGTAGCATATTTTTATAATCAATAAGAAATAGCATAACAAAATTTGCTTACACTGTAACTTTATGTTAATTGTATGACTGTAAAAGTATGATACGAACAATTGCCTTTTATCATCTCATTTCTTTTTTTAATTTTTATTTAGAATATTTTTCCATGGTTACATGATTCATGATTCTTCCCCCCATCCCTTCTCTCTCTTCCCACCTCCCACAGCCGACAAGCAGTTCCACGGGGTTATTCATACATCATTGTCCAAAACGTATTTCTGTGTTATTCATATTTGCAGAAGAGTGATCCTTTAACAGCAAAATCCTAGTCACATCCCCATCACACTACATATATTTTCTGAAGCATTTCTTGTTCCAGAGGTCTTTCTCTGGATGTGGATAGCATTCTTCCTCACAAGTTCCTCTAGATTGTCCTGGATCACTACATTGCTGCTAGTAGAGAAGTCCATTACATTCAATTGTACCACATTGTATCTGTCTCTGTGCACAAGGTTCTCCTGGTTCTGCTCCTCTGATTCTGCATCAATTCCTGGAATTTGTTCCAGTTCACATGGAATTCCTCCAGTTCATTATTCCTTTGAGTACAATAGTATTCCATCACAAACATATACCACAATTTATTCAGCCATTCCCTAATTGATGGAAATCCCCTCATTTTCCAAATTTTTACTATCACAAAAAGTGAGGCTATAAATATTTTTATACAAGTCTTTTTATTATCTCTTTGGGGTATAAGCCCAGCAGTGGTGTGGCTGGGTCAATGGGTAGGCATTCATTTAAAACCCTTTGGACATAATTCCAAATTGCCCTCCAGAATGGTTGGATCAATTTACAACTCCACCAGCAGTGTATTAGTGTCTGAATTTTATCATCTCATTTCTTCAACTAAAATGCCTTCAAAGCATATATAGATTTGAGGAAAATATTTAGATCAGTAGTTGCCAATATTGTCTTATTCATTTTTCTTCCTCCCTCCTTCCTCCTTCTTTATGTTTTCTTTCTTTTTCTTTCTTTCTTTCTTTCTTTCTTTCTTTCTTTCTTTCTTTCTTTCTTTCTTTCTTTCTTTCTTTCTTTCTTTCTTTCTTTCTTTCTTTCTTTCTTTCTTTCTTTCTTTCTTTCTTTCTTTCTTTCTTTCTTTCTTTCTTTCTTTCTTTCTTTCTTTCTTTCTTTCTTTCTTTCTTTCTTCTTCTTTCCTTCTTTTCTTCTTTCCTTCTTTCTTTCTTTCTTTCCTTCTTTCTTTCTTATCATAAAAGGGCCACTGGACTATAACTCTGTGAAATAGGATAGGAGATAAATAGGAAGGCAAGACATATGTGCAAATTTCTCATAATAACATTTGAGATATGAGAGGCATAGATTGAGAAAAATATAGTTGTGTTTCCTTATAAATGGTGTTGCCAAAGAGAGGTTTCCAATTCAATTCAAAACTGGCAAAGATGACTTTCTTAACAGATTTCATGACTGATGCAATTTTTAACTACTTCACAATAGAAGGCTGACTATTACACAACATAATTGATTTCAAGAGAAATATTAAAAAATCTGGAGAATATTCAGAAGAAAAGAAGCAAAATGGTGAGAAAACTGATAATCACTACAGGAAATGATTGAAAGAACCAGGGATTTAACATTGAGGAAAGAAACCTTTGGTGGGGAGGAAGAGTCATATAGAGTAATAATAGTCATAATAATTATTTTCATTATCTTATTCAACAAAATTGCCTTGTACTTGTTAATTCTAGTGTCTTCTCTCTTAAAATTATTTCCCATTTATTTTGTACACAGTTTTCTTTGTTCATATTCGTTTATATCATGTCTCCCCCCCCCATTAGATTGTAAAGTTTTGAGGGTAGGGGCTATCTTTTGGTTCTTATTGTATCCATAGCACTTATAACAGTACCTGGCTAATAGTAGGCACTTTATAAATTGTTTGTTGATTGATTATTATTAATTATTATTTTTATCTGAAATGAGAATTTGTTTGATATAGGAAACTCCTGCTGTGTAAACCTCTTACACAGTTTAGTCACAACTCTTTTGTAATTAGAATCTTAAAGAGTTGTTGAGGATACTGAGAAGTTAAATATACTAATGGACGTACAATTATGAAGTGTCTTTGGCAGGATCCAGATCTTTTTATTCTAATCCAATCATGTGGTCTCTATCACTGTCTGAAGGGATGCCATGTGAAAAAATGATTGGACTCATTTTGTCAACCTAGAGGACCTAACTAGGACCAAAAAGTAAAAAAGTTCCAAGAGAAATACTTTTCAGTCAATGAGAGCACATTTTAAGAGCAGTGTTAACAAAGGAATGAACTATCTTTGAAAGTAATGGTTACAGATTGCTTGAGATATTGAAAAGATACTGGATGAATATTCTTCAGAATGCGGTATAGAGTGACTTTCAACAAGTCACCATGGTCTTCCATTTCTTCACTGAGGTAGCTGGACTATGCAGCCTCTGAATTCAATTATTATTCATTCATATTCAACTCTTTATGACCCCATTTGAGGTTTTCTTTGCAAAGATACTGGAGTGGTTTGCTATTTTCTTGTCTATCTCATTTTACAAGATAAGGGAACCAAATAATGGTAAAGTAACTAGCTCAAGTACAGCTAGGGTGTTTCTAAGGCCATATTTGAATTTAGGAAGATGAATCTTCCTGACTCCAAGCCTCGTATTCTATCCTTTGCACCACCTAGCTGCTCCATATATAGCTTCTGAGATTGTTTCCAGTTCTAAAATTCTATGATTATGAGGCAGAAAAACAGTATACTGGATAGAGCATTGGGCTGAGAGTTAGGAAGATCTGATTTTAAATCCTGCCTTAGATACTTTCCTGGCTGATGAGTTTCCTCAGCTATTAGATAAGGATAATAATAGCACCTATAATGAGGATAAAATGAAGTGACATATGTAAAATACTTTGCAAACCTTAAACCAATATATAAATTCTATAGTCATGCAATGTCCCCACTGGTATTAGAATTCAGCTCAGCAAACTCAAATGTTATTCTAGATAACCATTCTAGATGATTTATTGGCATTGTTTCACAACAAGTCTACTTCATGGAACAAATTTTGAATCAATTGTCTTCATTTCAATACATTACTGATAATTTGCCCTCCCTCCTCTAATGATGCAAATCACCCTAATATAATTTTATGACCTCCTGATTTTGCAATGTTTTAAATGGATATATATATATATATAATGCAATTCAAGTCTCATCCTTTCAATATAATATGCATAAAATAAATAACATGCAACAGAATTAGAGAAAATAAGCACATACAAAATATTATTTAAAATACTTTTTTTAAAGCTTGGATTCAAAACCAGATGGAATTTTGATATATGCTAGATTTATATTATAATAATATACATTCTTATAAAGTATTTCATATGAATAATTTTTGTTAATATTATTGGTAAAATGCTCTTAATTCTTTTTTTCAAAAATATTTATTTTTACAATTTGCAGTCATAAAAAACAAATTTAACTTATAAAATTAATAATTAAGAAAGTAGGAAATATTTATTTGATATGTATGAATAAAATTATCTCTTTTTATAAGACAGGTTTACTGAAGGTGTAGAATGAATATATAAAAATGATTTCTATAAAAACATATATAACATTTAAAAATAAATGTTAATATCTAGTATTCATATTGTGGTTAAACATTTATAAAATACTTAACAAATATTAACTCATTTTATCCTCATAAGAAACCTAGCAAAGTTCCCAATTGATAAATGGTTAAAGAAAAAGAAAAGACAGCTCTAAAGTAATTAAAACTCTCTAAAGTCATGAGAAAAAATTATTATTGAATTAGAGAAAGAAAAGCAAAACAATTTGAGGTGCTACTCCATACCCATCAGATTGGTTATGGTGACAAAAAAAGGAAATTGGCAAAACATGGATGGGATCTGGGAAAATTGAGACACTAATGCACCAAGGTGGAAATTGTAAATTGATTCAACCATTTAGGAGAGCATTTTAGACCTATGTCCAAAGGGCTATAAAATACCCCTTAACTGGCATGACTAGGTTTGTATCCTAAAGAGATTAAGAAAAAAAAAAGAAGGTCCTATATATACAAAAATATTTAAAGTAGCTTTTGTTGTTTTTGGCCAAGAATTGGAATGTGAAGGGATATACTTCAATTGGAGAGGGACTGAGTACATTATTGTATATGATTGTATTGGAAAAGTATTATTAAATAAGAAATGATGATCAGGAAGAGCTCAGAAAAACACAGAAAGGCTTACATGAATGAAAACAGAGTGAAATATGCAGCAGGAGAACATTATGCACAGAAACAGCAATACTGTGTGATCAACAACTGTGAATAACTTAGCTATTCTAAGCAATACAGTGATCTAAAACAATGGCAAAGGAGTTTTGATTAAAAAATAGTCATCTGACACCAGAGAAAAAACTGTTGGAATCTGAATTCAGACCAAAGCACCTTTTTTAAAATTTCCTTAATTTTTTTTGTTTGGGTTTCTTTCCTCAAAAGTATTAATATAGAAAAATGTTTTACATGATTACACATGTTGCCTTTATATCAGATTGTTTGCCATCCCAGTGAGGGAGGAGAAAAAGGAAAGAAAGAATTCAAGACTCAAAATTTTTTATTAAATGTTGGAAACTGTTTATACTTATAATTGGAGGGGGGAAAGAAAAAAAAGAAAAGAAAAAAAGAGCTGTGGAAGTAAGGGCTTTTTTTTTTATACTTCAAAAATGAAACACAGATTTTTATCAAAAAGAAAAAGAAACCTAGAATTTGAGTTGAAATTGAGGAAACTGAAGCTTAGAGAATTCCAGTGACTTGCTCATCATTACAAAGGTACTAAGTCCATGGTCAGATTTTAACTCTGGTCTTTACATTCTATACCACCTAAAGATACCTTGAAGTAATGAAAATCTTTGTTGAAGGACACATCTGCCACACACTTACTCTGTGATTGTGGGGAACTTCATAGTGCCCAACAAACTCTGAAACTTCAAATTACTGAGCGTGTGTAGGTCTGTATTCGTAGAGAGAATTTCCTCATCAGGAGTTCCTAGTACTAATGAAACCTTAAGTCCAATAAAAGATCCTATTTTACTTGAAAATGGGAATATACAATTTACAGATATGATATTTGTTTGTATTAAATAATCTAATGAATAGAAATTATCAATAGGAACAGAAACAAGGCCAGAAAAAGGAGCAATTGTCTGAAAAATCTGATATAGATAAACAGGGAATTCGTTGACAATTTAAAATAGTTCAGTAAAAAAAATGAATGCATAAAAGTTGGAATCTAGGTCAGGTAACAGAAGGTTAGCCCTATACATATCAGAAGTGCTAATATTCAGAGTGAGTTGAGACTGGCAAGGAAAACTCAGCACAAAATAATAATAATGAGAAGGAAAAATATTTTTTTAATTGCATTGTGGAAAAAGAAAAATAATGAAAGATGTAGGATCATTGCTACAACAAGTGGAAGGAAAATGATGGTGGGTATTGAAAAGAAGACAAAACTACTTTTTTATTTTTAAATTTTGCTTCCATTTCCTCTGCCAAAGATAATAATCACTTTTATGGGAAAGATAAAATGATAAATGGATATCAGGAAAGTGAAATAGAAGATAAGGAAGAACTTGTTGAGAAAGCATTCAACTGTCCTTCTTGACTTCATCACCAGATCTCAAGAAACTTCCCAAACTGTAGAGAAATATGGATGTGAATGATTAATCTCTGCCAAGGTTCATATTTTGTGGTGAGGTGCTACTGCAGGACTGAATGAGAACAATCTCCTAATTTTCAATAAAATAAGCACAATATTAACATTATAGACACAGAATTTTGATTTCAATTAAAGCTCTAGAAAAAGTTTACTTAGAAATTTAACAATATCTCATGCTAATACTGTTGAAAGATGTGGACTGGACAATAGTATAACTCAAGACTTTGGGAAGTACTTAAATAATCAGACTTCCAAATAAGAAAACAATCATTAATAGTCGATTTCAACTTTCACTCAGTTCTTTCCTGGAGTACTCTATGTCTCTGCCCAAAGCTAACATTTTTTTGTTTTTATTCTTTTATTTGTTTCTATCAATGATTTAGAAAATGACTTTAAAAAGTTGCAGATTACACAATGATGACAGTGGGGTACAGATAACTAAATGAATTACACAGAGAGTTTTTTTTTTACAGCCCTATGGTTGATAATAACTACACAATTGAATGAGATATATTTGATAGTGATAAATGAAAGGTCCTACATGTTAGATTAAAAAATGAATTTAAGAAAACTAGAATTAGGAAGGAGTGACTTAGAAACCAACCATCACAAAATAAATATCATGAGAGTTTGATTAATTTCAAGACCAAAATGAGTTGAAGCATGTAAACACAGTAATCAATAATGCTAATATAAATTCTATGTTGCCTTAAGAGAGATATACAGATAAAGTGAGTTGAAAATATTACAGTATGTAGTCCTATTCAGAAATATAATGTTGAAATCTTGATGATATATTTTAGGTGGGACATTGCAAAGCTAGAAAGCATTCAGAAGATAATAAAAAATGAAAGAGAAACGAGTTTAGGCTATAAGAAGGAAGATAAATAAATAATCTTTCATAATTTTAAGTCATCTGGACCAAAGTCACTTTGGTTTCTGTATTTTTTTTTACTGAAGGTCATCTGTGAATTCTTTCAAATGGAATTTTATTTTCAGTGTTCAGAGTTCTGGGGAGTTTTCTTCTATTATTTCCTTCATTGTAATGTTAAGATTTTTTTGTTCTTGGCAAAAAATTGGAAAATGAGGGGGTGTCCGTCGATTGGAGAATGACTGGAATACTATTGTGCTGAAAGGAATAAAGAAATGGAGGAATTACATGTGAACTAGAACAACCTCCAGGAATTGATGCAAAGTGAAAGGAGCAGAACCAGGAGAACATTGTACACAGAGACAGATACACTGTGGCACAATCAAATGTAATGTACTTCTCTACTAGCAGCAATGCAATGATCTAGAATACTCCAAAACAGTGGTTCTCAAACTTTCTAATGCTGTTACCCTGCAATACAGTTCCTCATGTTGCAGTGACCCCAAACCAAAAAATTATTTTGGTGGCTACTTCAAAACTGTAATTTTGCTATGCATTATGTATTCTCATTGCTACAAATTGAGAAGTTGAGAACCGCTGCTCCAGAGGAACTTAGGAGAAAGAGCACTAACCATATCCAGAGAACGAACTGTGGAACAAGAAATACATTAGAAAAATACATGATCAATCATGAAGTGAGCTAGGGATGTGATTAGGGTTTTGATGTTAAAAGATCACTCTATTGCAAATATGAATAACACAGATATAGGTTTTGAACGATGATACATGTATAACCCAGTGGAACTGCTTGTTGACTTTGGGTGAGGGTAGGAGAAAGCATGGGAAGGGGGATTATAAATCATGCAACCATATAAAAACATTCTAAATAAAAATTAAAAAATGATTATTTGTTCTTCTGTGTTCTGGGAGATCTATGGTTTTTTTTTTCTATACATCCTGTCTTGGAGATCAATATTTTTTGCTCCCAGAGTGAGCATGTCTTCTTTTAATGTTATTGTGTTTTTAGGTTTTGCTTCTCTTATTTTAGATTACCCTTCCCTTGTATAAATTTGCTTTCAAAATCTATTATTCTTTCTATTGTTTCTTTGGTGAAGCTTGCCATTGCAAATTTTGGTTTTCCTATTCTTCCCATTATTTCTGTCGCACAGGCTGTATATTCTGCTCTTATAATTCTTACTTCTCTTTCAAACCCCTCAGAAACAGCAGGTTTTTGCTCTATGTTTTCCTCGCATTCCATATAGTCCTTCATATCATCAAGAATTGGATCATTTTCCTTTGTTTTATACTATTTATTCATTGATGGCTGAATTCATTTACTAAATTTCCATCTGTTGACACTGTTTTCCTTGTTGATATACTTGTTGATGCTCAAGGTCTTTGAGATATTTTTTTTTCCATCTGAAATCTTTGGTATTTCAGTCTTTTCCTGTTCCTTATTTTTCTTTATCACTTATTCTCTAACTCACTCCCCTTTTATTGCTATTTCCTTGGGGCATGCATATTAAAGCTTCTCAGCCTCCTCCTATGCTAGACTATCTTAGGTCTCTGCTCCAAATGACTTCTAGGAGGTCGGAACTGGCCTCACATAGATGCTATTTCTGCACAGCCCCACCCCACTCACACATACACACATATACAAGGTGACTTAGTGCAGCAGCCTTTCACACTTCCTCTGTCCTTGTTTATTTGGCCAGACAACAGCAGTAGAAAACTCTGCAGCATTGGTGCTGCTTTTGAGCCCTTCACTGTCTGTCACAGCCAGAACAAATCTTTGCAGTCTAGAGCTGCGGTGTCAGTAGCACTGGGAGGAGGAATGGGAAAATGGTCTAACGCAAACCTTGCTGTCAGTCACATGTGAGTTCACGACCAGGGAGCATTGGTTCATTTTTAAAAACTTCTTTTGGTGTTCTAGGTGCCCTAGATCATGGAAATACTTGAAACTGTTTTAGCTCTGGTGCATAATTTCTATTTTAGAGAGGTTTTGAAAACCTCTGTATCTACTCTTCTATTTTGTTAATTATATATTCTCCATTTGGCTCAAAGTAACACATGATGTATGGAAATAGCTGGTAGATATGATTTATCTTTATGGAATTCATTTTCCATTTTATCATAACCTAGAATGCTTATCATTTTCTCCTCTGGACCTCCCACCCTGAGCTTCTGTTGTCCAGATTTGACACTGAAATAGCTATTGATTCACAGGGTCCATTTCATCTAGTGAGGCTCCATCCACATTTAACTTAACTTCCTCAAATTTCCCATGAACCACCTTGTTGCTTTTACCATTACTACCACCTCACTTCTAGTTCCAGAACCATAAACCAATTAATAGATCCATTCTATTACAACATCTACATCAATCTGGTCTTCTATGGCTCTAGTCACCATTCCTACAACTTCCCAAAACAAAATACTCCTTCCTGGACACCATTCCTCTACACGTGCTGTTTCCTTTCACTAGAAGGCAAGCATTTTGAGGGTCAGAAATTTTCCTGGTTTTATAATAATGATAATAACTAACATCTATAAAGTGCTTTTTCTGTGCTAGACACTCTGCAAAGGATGTTACAATTCTTTTATTATTTGATCCTTATGGCCATCCTGGAAGGCAGGTACTATTATTATTCCCATGTTATAGATAAGCAAACTGAGGAATGAAGACCTTAACTGACAATCAAAGTTGCACAACTAGTAAGTTTGAGGCCAGATTTTAATTTGGATCCACCTGATCCCAAGGCCAGCATTTTATCCTCTAGGCACCACCTAGCTTTCCCAGTACTTACGTCCCTAATACTTAGCACAGTTTGGGATACATAGAAAGTATTTAAAGAATGTTTTTTTTTCTTTTCTTCATTTCATTTATTCATTCCTTCCCACTGAGGTCTCAATCCAATCAGTGTTAGTCTGAGCCCGGAGACCTAAAATGAAATTCAGCCAGATTTGGAGATAAATCAGGTAAATAGTCATTTAAAAAATAAGTATAGGCAGCATTTACATCAGTTTTATTTATTGTGGACCTTTTTTAAAGATTGATTTGTCCTTTTTAAAGGCAGTCATGAGCAATAGTTGAACTGCTCACAGCTTTTTTCAACTGCTCAGCTGTTGCATAGCAACAAATATGCATCCTCGATGCCAAATACAGATTAACAGCTAGTTAAACTCCCTCACATACATGACCTTTTGCTAACCTTCCACTTTGCAAAGCATTATGGGTTGCTCATATTTGAGCTATATATACTAAGCTATATTTCTATGGGTCTTACCCCTGGGGCCCTCTTCAAAAATAAAACAAATGTTGCATCTTGACTGTTAACCAATAAGACATTGAAAATGAGTGTAGGGCTATCTTAGAGGAGTTGAGTATTAAGGAGAATTCCAAAACCATTGCAGAACGGTAAGTATTCTTTACATTTTGCTCAAAAGAAGATACCTTTCTTACCAGGTTTGCTCAGTTTTTAAATGTATAAATTTTACTTTCTTTTATTTCAAATTAGTACTTTTTATTTCAGATTGGTGAACAAGTAAAGTATGGAAAAGAAGCTTAAGAAACTTTTTTCAAATTAACACAAAATACCATGTCAATTTTTTCATTTCTTTTTGTAACAGTTAATGAGACAGAGAAAAGTAATAAGAATTGCTATATATCTCTTATGAACTTCACACACACAGACCTTTTTCATTTTAAATTGTTTTAAAATGTAATCCTTGGGCAAAGGGAATCATGAAACAGCAGGATTATCAGAAAGTGTTTATAATTTGTGTGTTAAATGTAGCTCAGAAAATTCTAAACCCCAAATTCCTAAAACCAAGGAAATTATATTCTTATGTAAATTATTCTGATGAATATAAACAAATACACATAGTACATAACTGAAAGTGATACTGCTCTTCATATTTGAAGATAACAATACTAACCAATAATGCCTGACCATGCACTGGAGTTTTTCAATTCAGCATGAACATGTTCAGAGTAAGTCAATTACTGTGTCCCAGTTTTCCCATCTACAACATTGTTGGCTTAAACTAGGTGATCTCTTTGATTCATCTATATCAAACATTCCACGATTCTATGATACTGTGATTCTAATGTCCTCTTAGCAGTAATGTCCATACTATTAATGACAGATTTCCGTAGTGCACACTAATAAATACACCCAGAACTTTCTAACTTCAAGTCCATTCTTCTCTTTATACCATGTTGCCTTTCCAAGTTTGAAGAGCACTATAGAATAGAAGCTTTCCTTATTTGTAACTGGTTATTTCTGTTGGTATCACCTCAGGGATAACACACTGATTTCCTCTTAATACTGTCATCTTGGTATCATTGGCTGACCTGCCCCTCATGTTCAGTGCACAGTCTGACAATGAACTAACAGAATAACTGCATGTCTATGATCTGGCCAAACAATTAGCATAGACTAGAATTATGTCTATGGTACATTGTGTAGCATAAGAAATGTCTAAATTCTTTGTTGATTATCCTTCTTCTCCCAGGATAATTTATCTTAGAGGAAACTACTCTTCTCTAGGTTTAAGCTCAAAGTAAACTTCTTGGCAGGCCTTTCATACTCAAAGTTGGCTACTAAATTTTCCTGGCTTCAGCACTCAAAATATTCTGTTGTCATATTTCTCCCTAAATTCCACCTTCCCAAAATGTTGGTGTTGACCTCCCTACTCATCCTTCTGCTGGTTTATATTTCTGATCTAATCTCTATCTAATTAGAATTATTTCTCCTTTGTCTCCTTTGTCTTCTCTGACCTCTTACAGTGTATTTATTTCTCAAATTGATGTTTGTAGCAAATATAAGTAAGGCTATTCCATACCTAAAGGGGGTACAATTCAGATTTTCTCCACTCCGCTCTCATTAAGGAGAGCATTTGTATATAATATATACATGCATCACATTATGTCTTAAGAAATAGTATAAATACTACATCTAGGTAGCCAGAAAGTTCTTAATCTATCATCCTTCCTTCTCTATCGCCTATTCTCATTGTCTGAAATGTACTCATTGCTTTTCCGTTAAATAAATCAAAACCTTCCTTCAAAGACCAGTTCCTGAGGGCTTCCCCAAACACACCAGCCCTTGATAGTTCTCTCTCTTGAATTCTCATAAGATTAAGTGCACTTGCCCTCAGTTGACATTCATATTGCACAATATAACATCTTCTACAGTAAGTCTTCTCAAATTCTTCTTAGTTTTAATAGTATCTTCCTTTTCAATAATTTCATTTTTATCCCAGATAAAGTATGTTTTTACATATTTGTTTACTTGTTGTTTCCCCATTAGATTGTGAGTTTTTCAAGGGCAGAGGCTGTCATTTGTCCCCTTTTATATCAGTGCTTAGAACAACGCTTGGCACATATTAGGACTTTTTTTTTAAATGATTTTATTTATAGTTTGTAGAGATTGTATTGGATCCCGAATCAGGAAGATCTGAGTTGAAATGTTAACTATAATATTTATTAGGTATGCATCCATGAACAAATAATACATTATCCTCAGTTTCCTCATCTGTTAAATAGGATTTAATATACTTTCCTCTCAGGGTTACTGTGAAGACCAACAATAAAAGATAACATGTCAAGAGCTTTATAAACCTTGAAGCAGAATTAAAAAGCTAATTGCTATCATTAGCTTAATAGAAAAGGTTTCTCGAATGCAAGGAAGAGGGTTTTTTTTTTCCATTTCCTCCACTGCCTAGCAGAGTGTATCATGCATTAATAGATATGCAGTTGTATTAATGAACACCTTATTGTCTTAAATATGGTTTTTAGTTTACTGAAATTTCTGATACCTCAGAAAATTAATTAAGTCACTTGGTGGAAAGGAAAATTCCCATCAGAATCTTTGCATTTAGTAATGACCTCAAAGAACATATTAGCAATCCATGAGTGAAAAAAATACTTCATCTCAATCATACTGAAATGGTCACTCAGCCTCTATTTGAAGATATGAGGGAAACAGTTTATAAGGAAATGTTTTCCACTTTTGGATAGCTTAACTCTGGAAGTGTGATGAATGATTTGGACATCCCTTCAAAAGCATTGGGGGTCCATAGTTCTCCCCTTAATTTCACATTAAGTGTCATAAAGACACATAAGAGTAAGGAAACCTCAAAGATTATGTTAAAGACTAGGAGGTGAAGGTCCCCTCAGGCACAAAATGGGTCATAATTTAAAAGGAAGAGACAGACTCTGCATTTCTCTCATTAAATCTATGTGTACTCTGATTTACAGACCTCTGTGATCAGAGCTGCCACTGTATAAGCTGCCAGTGTACAATGAGCTTTCAAGAGAATTATGGGAAATGGCATTGCGGTAGATCTTGAGAGCAGCCATGTTCTAAAGCAGTCTCAAGAGCAATTAGTATAAGAGAATTGTAAGGGTTAAAATAAAAAGGTTGGATTACATATATAAAAATATGGTCGCCAAAATTATACTACTCAAGTCAGGATGACTTTTTATGGTAGTTTATTTACATAAGGAGAAAGCTGGAAAGTAAGGAAATAAGAGAGAGATAATAGATAATTATTCCAGCTTGGTCAGAACCAGGCAGGGTTTCAGAGGCCCCAGCAAAAGGGGCTCAGAGATAAATTAAACAGGGTTCTAGCCACAAAGCTTTCTCCAAGATGGAGGCTACAATCTCCAGAAAAGCCAGGAAAAGGAGTCAGCCTTTCCACTTACCCATAGTTCTAAGGGAAAATCCAAATGAAGTCCAAAGTCCCAAGATGGAGTTCCCTTCAGTCAAGTTTGAAGGTGAAAGAGCAGGTCACAGGAAGTTTCTCCCATTTTCACAGACCCTTCCTTTCATCACTTCCTGTGCCTTCCTTCCACTTTACATGGACCAATTGCAGCTATAGCTTTGCTTAGGACTGTCCAGGGGACAGTCAGTGGTTTTGAAATTTCAATCACTATAGCACATAGGAGTCACAGACCTCCCTATACTTAAGGATAAGTGGAGTGTATAAGCTTCTGGTGTTTAAATCTAAAAATGGGCAGAGGGAGAGTTAATTCCATCTTCACAGAAAGAAGCAAATAGTTTTGATTAACATAAGAGATAGAAGTTATATTTTGTTGTTGTTTCTTAGTTTCTTTTGCCTGAATTGCCAGACATCATAGGCTGAGAAGCTATCAGGTCAGTTCAACATTCTACCTCTATTTTATTTCTTAAAGCACAAGAATGTTTGAGAGCACTGCTCAACATATGACCTTTGAACATATCTGCTCCCATGGAAGAGGGGAAGGTTGGGTAGGGAAAGTAAAAACTCAGACCTTGCCTACCATTGCCATGTCATGTTTTAGGAATATTGATCATTCCTAAGTATATAATCCTTTCAGATAAAGTAAAGCTAAGATGGTGATCAGTCTATTCATGACATAGGGGCAAAAACAGAAATATCAATTTTATCAAAATTAATATCAAAATTAATCAATCATATTTGGAAAAAAATTTGAACCATTTTGAAAAATAGTCATACCCTTTGTCATGCTAAAGACTCTCTCATCCTTAAGACAAAAACAAACAAAATCTTCATTCTATCGTATACTCAAGCTCATTGCTTCTACTTTCTTTCCTCTGACCTATTCCTCAAATCTTTGCAATCTAGTTTACTTACTAATTGTTGAATTTGTTGATCTTCCTCTTTATTGTATGCTGAAGAGTGAAGGACAACTCATGGGCAATCTTTTGTCCAAAGGAAGAAGGAAACAAGAATATTCTCTATAGTGTCTAACAAATTTATAGGACGATATGGATTAGAAACACAAAGAGTGAGCAGAAATCAGTGGATTCTGGAATCGCTGGATTTGAGTATCCACAACAGTGAGATTATAGAACTTTTTTTCTATTGTTAGTAGGAATATTAATATTTGTGATTCACTAAAATAAATTTTAAGAATTTTCATTTTATTATGCTTTAATG
This sequence comes from Monodelphis domestica, assembly GCF_027887165.1. Taxonomy (NCBI): domain Eukaryota; kingdom Metazoa; phylum Chordata; class Mammalia; order Didelphimorphia; family Didelphidae; genus Monodelphis; species Monodelphis domestica. The sequence continues at coordinate 463,540,966 of NC_077229.1, read as the reverse complement.
CAAAAACTATTTTTTTAGTTATCACTATCCATCCAATTTTCAAGGCTTTGAATAGTTTCAAACTTAAATGTTCTTCCAATATTGCTAACTTCTTTATCTGTTCTATATAATTTCCTTCTATCACTATATCTGTGACTTGAAAATCTATTGAAACATTTTAAAGAATATCTATTATTTGGGGGAGTTTCTTCAACATATGTACTAAGTTGTCAGCTATTTTGTTTTATTTTTTCTCTTTTTTTCCGATATCTGATGTCACTAAAATTTTTAAGCATTATTTATTATTAACTTTTTTCTTTTTTTCAAAACTTTTTTGTAATTTTTATAGCAATTTCTGAAATTCTCAAAGGATATATTGTTTTTCATTCCCATTTCTCAGGAAATTTTCAGTTGAATTTTATCATTAAAAGTTCATTTTAAAGAATTGATAGTGTCTCTTTTTTAGAATGTATACTTTATTTTCCTTCTTATCTATTATCCTTGATATCCTGAGTATTTCTGTTCCACGCCTTTTGTCTTTTTGTTTTTATTTCTTTATTTTGTGGATGACATCTTTTGAGATGATGGAATAGAAACATAGTTAAATGTAAGCTCTCACTCAGCCATTTTGACCCAAATATATATTTGCATGTGTTTTAAACTCTTTGAGAGAAGTCAAGCAGGGTCATGTGGTGGGTTTGCTCACAAATATTATAACCTTCATGACAGAAGTCTGTCCAAATATCTCTGAATCAAGACCCAGCCCCACTTCTGAATCTCTCTTTCATCAAAACATTTTTCCTCCTTTTTGCTTTTTAGAACAAGGAACTGGTAAATGATTTACCCCATTTATGAATAAGGGATCTCATTAGGAAGACTTGCAGCTATTTGGAATTGAGAAAAAAAAAAAGTTCCTATGCCATCTTATGTAGGAAACAGGGAGACCTGATTATAGCTTGGAGCAATCAACAGGTTTTTGTTTTTTTGCTTTATTTTGTTCTTTTTTTTTTTAATATAAAAACATCTTATTGTACAATCCTTAATTTTTTTCTCTTCTGGTGTTTTCTTATTTACTTTTTTTAGTCATTTCTTCTCATTTTAAGCTAGCGAGGGTTAATACTGTTTGTACACATCAAAAATGATTCAACCTTACTTTTGCTATAGGATTTAAAAATGCTTTTGCATCCTGTTTTTCTCTTTGTAAATATGTGAGGTATAGACAGATAAGCAAGGATTCTTGACTCCACCCAGGAAGACTAGGAGTAGTAATAGCTATCCCCATTCATATAGTTCTTTATAATCTATCATTAAATTTCCTATAACAATTTTTGTGTGAAATGGGATGTTGATGACATTATAAATATAAAGACATGGAAATTGAGACCCTCAAAGACTGAATGATAATCCCAAAGTCATACAGCTAGAATTAGTCAGGATTTGAACCTATGTTGCCTGAATCCATCATAACATATTGTCATGCATTTCATGCCCTGTCTGTGTCTAGAAGTGAGCCATGTAAAAGATGGAGAAAAATTAATCTTTCCCTATATCTTAGGCTGATCATTCCAAGTAAATATTTAAATGCCTACTTCTTCATATTCTGACAAAGTGGTACCAGACTCAATAAAATCCCTCTAAAGAAACACTGCTCTAAGCACTTTGTTAAGCAAGCTAATTTCATTTAAAGTCCAACACTTACATATCTTACTACAACCATAGAGAACACAGTTCATTTTAGCATCCATTTCTAGACCAAGTTACTCACTTAATTCTTGTCATTGCCTGTCTGTAGCTGGAAGCAAGTTATCTATTATCCACATCTTTGAGTATTACCTGTCTAATCGTGCACAGTGAAGATGTAGGAAACTTCTTTCCTTTCTTCCTGTCACAGTGAGGGGCTCCGAAAATCCTGCCACCAACCACATAGCCTGGGGCTGCACAGCACCTTCAAGTCAAGCTTTGTGGAGGGAAGAAATTTGGTGTGACATTTACTTTGCCATTTTATTGGCTTCTCAACTGTACTTCAAAATAGACATGCCATCCATTATCTTCTTTCTCACCACCTTCCCCCCAGGTTATCAGGATGGTTCAGTTAAGAGGCAAAAACTAAAACTATTAATATTTCAGTGGTTTTTGGCAGTCACTGTGGATTCAGGTTGCTTCTCTCCTAGGTAGCAATTAAATCTGTATAACTCACAAGATTTTGTATTAAACCCCCAAAGAACTCAGTAACCTTACTAGAGATATTCCAAATTAACACCTCTGTCTGTAATTTAACTGAGAGGAGATGAAGTCGTGATCTTAGATATTGCAGAAAGGCTCATTCCCTAAACACTGACCAATTATAGATGCTTAGCACTTGTGTCTTCCTTACTGTTGCCATGACTATTACATAAAGATAGAACACAGAGAGAACACTGCCAGACACACAAGAGAAAATACTTTTAAGAGGAAAATGTTAATCCTACCTTTTATTTTTATTTCTTGATAGTACAAGATATTTTTGCTGAGGATCTAGTTGTAAAGCCATAACTTTGAGGCTTTTAAATACATACTAGTTTATTATCATTCATCACATCATATCATAATATTATCATATCATAATATATACTAGTATATTATTATTAAATATATACTAGCTTATTATCATTCTGCAAAAAGCTTTACTGTAAATATGCATGTATGAGTATGTGTATACATGAGTATTATGTTTTTTAATTTTAATATATAATTTATAAATTTAATATATAATATATGAATATAAATAATATATAATATATAATATAAATATATAAAATTTAATATGAATTTGTACCCCTCTTTAGAAAGGAAAGTTTTGAAAATCTATTGTGGTCTCAGGTCTCAGTTCCACCATTTGGTTGGGTGTGAGCACTCTGGGAGGATGCTAGAGACCTCCTGGTTCCCTGGAGTCCAGAAAGAAGCTTTCCTTGTGTCCCACATGACTCTCAGCATCTAGAAGACTGGCCTCTGTCCCAGACTGGTGTCAAGTCTGTCCAACCAGGGGGACCCAGAAGGAGTGACATCGCTGGTTATTCATTAAGGATCTAGGAAGCAGCAAGAGCTCTCAATCTGAGGACTTGCCTGGTGGGGCGACTCACCAATGTCTTTGGCTTGGAAGCATCGAGATGTCTTTGTGGCTATTCCTGTTGTGGCTTCTCTTCGCTAGCCAACGGAGACACAAGGGGAGTAACAAAGTCAAAATAGCTAACCATGGCCATGTGACTATGTGCCTTTCTCTCTTTTCAACTAGCATTGACTATCTAATAAATAATTACACATTAATATACAGTCTCTGAGGAATTTTAATCCTAACAATATATACCCATGTGTGTGTTTTTATTTATTTACACCAAAGGTATTTGTGTGGAGCTTACATAGATCTATATATATACATTTTAGTTTGTATATGCTTACATAAATATGATGTATATCATAAAGAAACATTAATGTGTGCATGTATATGTACATATGTGTATGCAAAAGTATATACATAAAAACATATAGATAGATAGACATATATGTGTGTCTTTCTGGAAGAGCATTTGCCTCAAATCATAAACAATTAAGATAACTCAAGTTGAAGAAAAAGCAAGCTGATTTAGTTCATCTCAATTTTAAATTTCTAAAATATTAACTATTAGACTAGATTGGGCTTACATATTAACTTCATCCAGGAATGGATTTGCATCTCAAAGGTTAGAAAAGAGGTCATTTTAGACTATGATTATTTCAGTGTCTCTTCTCTGTTAATGCTTTGGTAGAAATGGATAGCTTCCCAAACATACCAATAGGACCTCAGGAGTTATCTGGTCTAATTTCTTAATTTTATAGGTAAAGAAATGAGGCCCAAGGAAATTAAATTATTGTCCATTTTCACATATATACTAAGCATCAGAGGGAAGATTTGATCCTGGGTCCTCTGATTCTAAAGACAGCTCTGTGTCTACTGCAACTTACTGTTGTCCACTCATATGAAAGTTAAGTGATACCAATCAGGAGTCGAGTCAACATTGCTTACCAAGAATCTAACAGTTTAATGCAGTCCTTTTGTTCCCTCCTACCAACCATAAGCAAGTGGGAAAAAATTTCCTTTCCATGGACTTGTGGTCTTTCATAAATATTTAAAATGAGGCCCTTGTTCCTGGGACAAGCAGGTGTGGTAATAATTCCAAGCAAAAATAAAAGCCCCCCCCCCAAAAAAAAAACACATAGATTGCATAACCTAATGGCGGAATGTCTTACTGGGAAGGGGATACTGAGGTTAGCATGAATCCCTTCACTCTTCTAGAATCCCTTCACACATCTAGAATCACCTTTTTGTGATATCTTCCCATAAAATCTAGGAAGGAAGCAATCAATAAAATCACCAGCAGTGGAACAAATAAACAAACCAAAACAACCCTGATGCTGATTTAGAAAGAATACCTTTAGGGCAAAGACTGCAGCTAATCTGTCTCTGGTCATGACTCCCTGGACAGTGAGGGCAATTGCTTACAGACTGCATCTCTGAGCAGCTCAAGTTTCTCAGCCTCCTGACCTCAAAAATCATCATTGACTGCAGAGACCCTGCTGTTAACAATCTGGTGCTCAAGAATGGAGAAAAAGGTTAGGTTTATGGGAGAGTGGACATAAAGTGAGTGAACTCAAAGGAAGATGAGCTTAACAACTAGAATCCATATAAAGGCAATCACTACATCATAAAAAGGTAATGTTTCCAAAGGAAACATCAAAGTTGGTTATGTGGGAAATGGAATGTAATTCCCCATAGAACAAATGTTACATATGATTTCGGCTCCAAAAACAGGTCATGAAAAACAAATGAAAAAAACAAAACTATTTAACCCACAATATCCTAAAATGTAATATCAATACATTTGTTTCAGTTTGCAAAGCCACAAGTCACATCCTATAGTGCTTTAGTTTCCTCTTTTGTAATGAAAGGGTTAGATTAGGTTGGGCAACCAAGTGGTTCATTAGATAGAATCTGGGCTTGGAATCAGGAAGCTATCCTCATTAGTTCAAATCTGGCTTCAGCCACTTACTGTGTGACCATGGGAAAAGTTACTTAACACTCAGTTCCTCATTTGTAAAATGAACTGGGGAAGGAAATTACAAACCTCTCCACTTTATTTACCAAGAAAATTCCAAATGGTGTACTAGTGGGGAATCAAAAGGAACCAAAGTTTTGACAGATACTTGAGAGAGGGGGAACAGATAAAAAGTAACACCAATTCTCCCTCTCCCAAGGCAGAGCTGTTTGAACACTGGAGTCAGATTTGACTAGAGCTGAAGGGTAAGAGAAAATTCCCTTCAGTCTCTTTCTTCTTTAGTTGATATATTTGTAATCCCCCTTCTAGTACATTTAAGATGTTTGAGTCTTCAGTAAAGTAAAAATAACTATTTATTGGATAAAGGGTTAGGGTATAAATGAGGAGAGAGGAAACAGGAAGTCCCTGACTATTTCCCTCCTATATGTTTTCAGGGGATTTGAAGCATAAGTCTGGGAGTAAGTCCCAGACTAATTTAATGTCTTTGTGAGCTCAAGATGATGGTACTTCTTGTCTCAGAGATATGGTTTGAATGAGGGTTCTGAAGGATAGGCTATTGCCTTCCCCAAAGGGAAACAGTCTCTATCCCAACTGTAACAGATGAATGGTCTGGCTCTTCTACTGATCAACAAAAGATGTAATGGATGTAGCTTTGTAGGTTCAGTAAGAATTTTGCTCCTTCCCTCTTCAAACCAAAGAAAGACAAGACCAGCAGTCCCAGCAGTCCCCAACTGCTCTCCTTCCTCTCCTAACTGGAATGTTCCATTCCCATTCCCCGATGGCAGCAGAGATCCATCTCATCTTTTCATGAGAAAACCCCACAAAATCCAGTCCTTTGCATTCATTTTAGCATTTCTCTCTTCCACAATGGGATAACACAAAAAAATGGGCAAAACTAAAAAAATAAATGAACAACTAATGACTGAATGGACTCTGAGTTTATATCTATGATACCATGATTCTTTTATAATATTGGTTCTTTGGTGGAATGTTTTTTTAATTAAAATTTTAATGAGTACTCTGGGAAAATTATTGAGGTGGACATGAAAAGTAACAAACAAGACTATAGTCACTGGATGATCTAACTAGAGCTTGCAGGACAATGCTGATGAGTGAAGCGCACGTGGAGCTCCATTCAGCACATAATGCAGCTATCCTGTTTTTTTCCAAACCTTGCCTCTAGATGTGCCTCTTGGTTCCATCAAATTACCCTTGGAGGTTTAAAGTGAACTTGTTGGTCAAGCCACTGTCCCTCCTTCAGTATCCTCTACTTACACAATTACCATAAAAAAAAAAATTGTATGCCTCCAGCTCTAGTCCCTATTCAAAGCATTGGCTTATTTGAAGGAAATGAGAGATAGAAAAAATTCATACATAGGCTCTATTAAAAGTAGATATTTCTGGGCATTTAGCCACTTGTTAACAAATCTACATGAAAAAAATGAGATACTATCTGACAGGTCTATATTTGCAGAAGAGAAATACCTTTCTACCCTAGCAACAGTGTCACCTCTCTTTGGTATCTTTGCAAAGTTACTTTTAAAGTGATGGTTAAAGGTAAAATATCTCTAGCAGGGTAATTCTCACCTCTGAGCAGTCATAATCTAAGTTTTATTAGGATGATCAGAGTAGAACTGTCATGTTGTTAGAACCTGCCTTTCCAATATGATAATATTGTAGTCCAGGGAAAAAGAGCAATAAATTCTAGACCTTGAATTCTGTAACTGTAAAATGAGGAGATCAGACTAGATTAAATTATGGTACAGTGGAAAGAACATTCCAGTTGAAATCAGAGGATTGAGGCATATATCCTGAATCTACCACTTAATTGTATTATGGTACTATGGCTCTGATTTCCTAAGTTACAAAATAATATGGCTGGACTAGATGGCATCTGAGGCACCTTCCAGGTCTGAATTAATTACTCTGTAATCCATAAGGTTTAATTTCTTCATATATAAAGGAGGTGGAGTATAGATTGTACTATATGACCTCTAAGGTGCCAGATAGTGCCATAATTCTAAGAAGTTTTAAATATTCTTCCTTATTGAAAAAAAATTAGCATTTTTTGCTTATAAATTTGGGATAGAAGTTAAGGCAACAAATAAAAATAGTTCATAAAAGTGAGTAAGATGTCAAGGCAGTGTAGTATACTTAAGGAAGGAAGGAATTGTTAAAATAAAATTTGTGAGTCTGCCAGGAGATTTTTAAATTATTTTATTAATAGAGAGGAAAGGATGAGAGTTGAGAGAGGAAATATATCATTTTTAAAGAAAAATGACTTGGATCTTAATGTTTCCATTTAGCTGGCAGCACAGCTGTATCCTACTTAGTTCCAACATGGAAATAGAAAAGTCCTTCTTCTTCCTGGCTCAGAACAAATATATCCTGTAGTGGCGTTGTATGCTGATGCTCTGGCTGATGCCAGGGGATGTACAGGGGACACTTAGGTTTTCATCAGGGGATACCATCAAAAGGGATAGAGGTAATTTTCCTCACATAGAAGGAAGCAAGGCTAGGGGAGGAAGGTTAAGGGAAGGAAGGAGGGAGGGAGGAAGGAAAAATTACAGTGCTCTCTGAATATATTGGATTTCAACTAAACTGGTCTTGTCCTTGTGACTAAGAAGCTAATACCACTGCTTTTTGCCTCTTTGTAGTCAGATAATTTGGGTTTAGAAGAAGCATATATTATATATTTTTTCAAAAATGTTTCTTTGTGGCACCAAAGAAGGCTCCAAATTCCAAACAATAACAAAAATTAAATTTCTGGCAGGACACTTTTAAATACACATATTTACAGAGACAAAAAATTGTTATGATTCAAGTAATTAAATCCGTACACCATGCTATTGTACCTCGATTTGGTTAAACAGTTACTACCATATCTACTTTTTGTACAAAAAGATTTTCTTACATCTTTTTCTTTTTCTGCAGGTCAAGTCATTTTTTAATCATCCAAGCTGGGAATTGCAAGTATTTTCAATTCTGAGTTGACCAATAGACGGAGCTCCTGCCTTAAATAATGTGCTACCTACCTATCCCTGGAGAAGGATTCTCCGGTGATAGAGATGGCAGTCTAGTTTCAATCTTGAGATACACATACAAAAATTTTGATTACATTACGTTTTGCTATAAAATAGCCAGTTATATTGAAAAGAACCCCGTTGAGATTATTATAAGATAAAAACATATATTGCTGTTCCAAATGAAAACCTGTCTGAAGGCAATCTGAACTGAGCTTTTCTCTTCCTTGATCTCTTCTTTCCTCCTATTCTCCTATAATCCTCTTCCTTCTTCCCTTCCTCATATAGTTTGATATCTGTAAATACTTGAAAATAACAACAGAAAGGAAAAAAGATAAATTAAAATAAACTACTTTGTATTTTTGACATTTCCTAAAGAATTCCACAAGAATAATGTGTAGTTAAAGTTCACTTTTCTATTGTCCTTCATTACTGCAAAGCAAGGAGCTTTATGAATATGGATCAGGCAGAACAGCATTGCAATTTGAAGGTTACCATTTTGCAAGTCAAGAGACTCAATATGGGTGTATCTTGTTGGATGCAAATCTGACAAAAAAAAATCAGTGAATGTTAATAATTACAGTTAACATTTTAAAAGTGTTTCATGGTTGTAATGCTCCTTCATAACCTTGTAAAGTAGTTGAATTATTGTTATAATATCAACACCACCAGCCAAATATAGATCTTAATTCAATCTATTTCCTTTTCTAGTAGACCATGCTTTTTGTACTTACTTTATGCAAAAGAATCATCAAGGAGTCTGGATGACCATTTCAGAAAATTTGGAAACAAGGTCCTTAAATCAAGTAGAAAGTTAGCCTAAGTTGCTTCTAAGATTTTTCTTTCTATAGAATTTGCTAATTGTGTGTTATTGAAGTCTTCTTTAAAATACGGCATTTCTCTAATATTCTTGATATGTTTCAGTTGACAAACATGCAATTTATTTATAACTTTTCTGGGAATATATCTGCCACAAAAAATGAAAATACAGCTAGATAGTCTTCATAATGGCCACAATGATATTATGTCTACATGGATACTATGAATTTAGATCTGAATGGTCCAGCCTCAGAGATAAATGTGGTTTTATTTTCATGGAAATTACATGAAAGAAATTGCATTGCCATCTACTTCAACAGGGAACTCTGAAGAACACTGGATCTTTCCATCTGACGTCCCAGAAACATCTTGTCTATGTTTTTTTTTTTTTACCATATCCAAATGTAGATCCGTTTAAAGAATCCCTTTGTATCCTGAGCTCTTAGCACAGGCTTTGCACAAAGTACTTAATGGAAGCAGGTAACTGGCTCAATTGATATAGCACTGGACTATGTCAGAAAGGTCTGTGTTCAAATCCAGCCTCAGACACTAATTAGTTGTGTCACCATAAGCATGTTACTATAACCTCTCTCATCCTCTAAGAATAATAATAACAATAACAGCTCTTCACAGGATCATTGTGAAGACTGAATGAATTGTATTTGAAAAGTGTTTTGCAAAACTCACTGTTATATAAATGCTAAATACTATAAATTATTTTGTTTATGCATTCATTTATTCAAGAATTCAATTCCTGCCTTTTATGTTTATTTACTTGTGCGACTTTGGAAAGTCACTTAATCCCTGTGAGTCTCAGTATCTTCATCTGGAAAAAAAAAAGGCATTTGATTTGGGTGGCATCTGAGATTCCCTACAATTCTATGCCTATAATCCTATAAATATGGTCCTAATTTTAGTCACCAGATGTTATGCCCAGATATAATTTCTTCTTTCTAAAAGACATGTGCCCCTAAACAAACACATGTATTTGATTTTCATTCTTTCCATGGCATAATCAATCAAGAAAAGAGAAAGCACATTGCTGCTTTTGAGTCATTTCAGTTGTGGCTGACTCTTAATCTCCCAATTTGAGATTTTTCTTGGCAAACATAGTGGAATGGTTTGCCATTTCCCTCTCCAGCTCTTTTTGCAGATGAGGAAACTGAAGAAAAGAGGGTTAAGTGACTTGAGCAGGGTCATACAGCTAGAAAGTATCTGAAACCAGTTTTTAACTCAAGAAAAGTAGTCTTTCTGATTCTAATCTTTGCACTCCTTATCCTCTTTGTCACATAGCTACTTCAGAAAAAAAAAAAACATTAATTAAAGATAAATTTTAAGGCTTCATCCTTTTGTAGAAATACTCTTAAAGCATCAATGGCAACAGGGCTGGTTTCCTCATTTGGTTTTCAACTGCCATCCAGCTCTCATCTCTGTCTCCAAGAAGTTATTGCATGTGTAGTGCCTATGCCCCAGTAAACATCTTGTTAGGCAGGCTAATCTAGGGTTGAGGATAACCTACAGACATAAAATCTGCCGGTGGGTTTGGGGAATGTTGGTTCCAGCCATGTGAATCCCCAGCAGATGGGGGAGTGTAGGAACAATTTATTACAATGGCCATGAAGCAGTTGCTGTGGAAAACTCAGAGCCTGATTAGATGAAGAAGTCACAGTCATCCTCTGCAATATGAACCAGTGCCAGCCATCTTGACTTTTGTTTTGCCATTGGACTTTGATCACTCTGGAAAAAAGAGTAAAGATTAAAACTTTGTACAATTCTGCCTCACTTTAATCCAGTTTATGCACAGGTCAAAAGACATCATCAGTGATATCATTTTGGCACTCTTCCAGTATGAAGAACAATAAGCATTAATTATTTACAAAGGTATAATCAATTGACCATGAAATCTATTAACTGGAAGTTGAGAAACACTTTTCAGTAAAATGTCATTTGTTCAAATACATCTTTCCTTAAAAGTTAATGGCAAATATTAGATCTACTGGTAAGAATACATTAGGACGATTGTTCTAAAGCCTTCGTTCTATAATTATTGAATTAAGGGTGAGAGGTAGCACAGTGAATAGAGTGTTGGTCTTCGAATCAAGAAGTCTTGAGTTCAAATTAGGTCCATATTCTAGGTGTGTAAAACTAGATAGGTCATTTAACCTATTTGGCTTTGGTCTCTTAATCTGTAAAATAGAAATGACAATAATATCTAATGCATTGGAATGCAAGGAGGTGGAAATGAAACATTATATTTATATCACTTTGAAACCCTCAAAGTCTTATGTAATTATTAGCTGTTATTATTTATCAGATTAACCCAACAAATATTTATTTGCCCAATACTAAAAGCTAAGCATTGAGACAAACACTGATGATAGAACTACAAAAAACAAAAAGTAGTATACCTATAGGATAGAAAATATATGTATTATTTATTATGTTACATAATATGTAGATACTGTTTCTAATGTATAGAATATGTATGTAATGTAAATCTATATAACTATATCCTGACTATAAATATATCCTGGCAAAATTCATTCTATGCTTGTGTGGAAGGGAAGACAGAACCTGCAAACTGACTATTGACTGGCTATAGCATTGTCTTGGAATGAAAATAAGTCCTGGAGTTGCTGGGAAAGAACACTAAAAGTGTCACCATAGCATAGGAATAATTCGAGGAGACCTACTGACAAAAAAAGAATGACATGGAAGGTGAAAAATGTCAAGAACTGGTTCTGATTTCCTCCCCTAAAGTATTAATAAATCCTAGTACACATAGACATATAAACTAACAGGGGAGGTTGGGTTCCTTCCATAACTAAACTAGTTAAATTCAGTTTTAAATTGTGGATTTGTGTTGTGTCATTGCAGTTCAGGGGAGACTGGGCATATGGCTAAATTAATTGAAAAGTAATCTGTCCTTTTGCTGTTTTCTAGATGAGTAAAAGAATATAGAGCAGTGATGGAGAACCTTTTAGAAATGGAGTGCTGGGCTCCACTCTCCCTACCCCCAAGACCAAGTGAAGTGCACCCCCAGAGATTGAGTGCCATGCCCTTCCCCACCACCAAGTGCCACATGCACCTTACAAGGGAGGGAGAAAGCACTCCCATTGGGCTGCTGGGTGGGTGAACTGAGAAATGTCCTCAGCAACTGTTGTTAAAAGGGTAGGGCCTGAATGCTCTGCTCCCCTCCAGCTTTGCTGCCTGTGAGCTCCCCACCTTACCCCCTATGTGCTCCCTTTGGGCTGCTGGGCAGAGGGGTGGGGCATGGGAAAAATGTCATCAGGCACTGTGGAGAAGAGGAGGGGAGCAACTTCACTGGAGTCCCTCTACTTTTCTAGTAACAAACTCTGGGGGTGGGGGGTGGTTGCATGCACACAGCGAGTATGCCATCTTTGGTACCCATACCATAGGTTCACCATCACTGATACAGAACATGAACAAGTAATAAACTGTTGTTGTTGGAAGCTCTTTCTAGAGATTTGGTCATTAGAGAATTTGTCTTCTCTGAATTAGAAAATTATATTTAGTTGTTTCTAAACCCTATTCCCTACAGTCCAATCAATATAACAGAATACAATGCAATGCAATTCAATATCCTGCAATAGGATTCAATGCAATACAATACAAAACAAATAATACAATACAGTACAAAAGCAAAACATTTGAAAGGTGAGCAGTGGAGTTCCAGATATGGAGTTAGGAAGACTCATCCTCTGGAATACTTCCACAACTTATTACCTCTGTGAGTCTAGATAAATCACTTAACCTTGTTTCTCTCAGTTTCTTCATCTGTAAAACGTGCTAAAGAAGGAAATGGGCAACTTCTCTAGTATCTTTGCCAAGAAAACCTAAAATGGGGTCAGGTAGAGCCAAACAATACTGAACAAGAAAATATGAGCAATATAATATAACAAAATACAATGCAATATAAAACAATACTGAGGAATTTTCATAAAGTGGAAAAAATAGTTGACTTTGGATTGAGAAGGCCTGGAGTCAAATTCTGCCTCTGTGTTAGTTATTAATATATTTGACAAACAATCTGAAGGTCTGGGGAGTTCCAAAGTTTAAATCTATGAGTAATAAAAAGACTTATTGTGATTCATGAGAACTTGTGTTCCTTCTCAGTACCTCCATCACAATTTCCCTACAATATCCCTTAGGAAGATGAGAGGATGGACAAGGAATAATTCATCTTAAAAGTCATAATTCTTCAGATATAAATATTATAAACTACCAAATCATAAGCATTATGAAAGCAGATTTTACTGCAACACTTCCATTATACCATGGCTAAGAAGATCATATGGTGACTTTCTTTTTCTATCTTCTGGGGTGCTCAGCTGCTAGCACTACATCTGAAATGGAAATCAGTACCTACAAGTGCAAAGAAATTAGAAAATTAAATTGTGTTTCTTAAATCCTATCCAGTACATTCCAACCAATACAATACTATAAAATGTAATGCAATTCAATGTAATATAATGTTATCTAATGCAATATAGTGGTACCTTGATACACATGCACCTTAAGTCATGTGTTGGAGCTGTGTCATGACATGTGCTTCACACATTATTGAAACTCTCTGAAAGGGAGGAAGAAACAAACTTTCATGGAAAGGTTTTTGTTGGAAACAACCTCTAAATGAAATCCAGAAAAATGTGACAAAATAGCCAAAATTAAGTGAAGAAAATGATGATAAGTAAAGTAAAAAATAGCAATTAAATTTAGTAATAAAGTTACATATCATAAGGAATGTATAAGGTCAATTTTGCATTTAAATGAAGCATTGCATGTATAGAGAGTAAGTTATGTTAAGTGATAGCTCAGGAAATGAAAACTGTCTCCACCAGCATCTTTGCCTGACCTTGAAGTTAAATAATATTTCAAAAGCAAGTTTATTTCTTTACATTCTTTCTTATCTATAAATATATTTATTTGTTATTTATAAATTAGATTTTTGTATTTAAAGGGATATAAAACAAAAAAATTCATGTGGTTTTTTTTTGGGCCCAGAACCAATTAATTGCATTTCCATTAATTTAAATGGGGAAATTAGATTTGACACACAAGCAAAGTGAGTTATGAGCTTGGCTATGGAACGAATTAAATACGTGTATAAAGGTATTACTCTATATTGCAATTCAGTGCAATGAAATACTATAAAATAAAATACAGTGCAGTCTAAAATAGAAGAATTAATATTAAATTAACTTCCTTGTAAATAAATAAGTATCTTGGACTTCAATTTCGTATACTTTGCTCTTGACTATTAAGTAAGTAGCCCAAAGGAGATGTTTCATGATCCTTTAGTAAATTGTATATGTTTGACCCATAATCTTTAAGTGCTAAGATGTGTTTGGGAGTCTCTATTGACTACCTAGATTATTAACAAAAAAATATATTATATACATTTAGAGACATAAGACTTCTGGGTTCAAAGTTCTTCTTATTTGGAATCTAGTTGATTTCCTTTTGATAACACCAAAGTCCTTAAAATTTACTTTTTTACTTCAAAATTTATCTTTCTGTCCTTATGTCTCATGCTTTAAATGCAAAGGAAAAAAATTATAAATTTGCCTTTCATTAGAGATAGACTCATTATAATGAGAAGCAAGATGCTCTGTTTCTAATAAATGCCCGACTTCTTTTAAGACATCATATGATAAAGATGGCCTTTATAGAAAGTCTAGATAAAAAGTACAATGCATTTGCATATTTGAACGCCTTTTTAATCTACTGTTTGAGAATTGTATAGGGATTAGCAGACTCAATTCACTTATTATGGAAGTACCATTCAGCTTCAAGAGTTCTTAAATTAGTGAGGCAGAGCATCTGAAGCTGTGGTTCTATGTGACTACATTGATTAATACTGACCTGGCAAATGTCCAGAGAACATTGCAATGTTTTAGTACAAGGTCTAGGTGGCTCAGGAGATGCCTCTATTCCTTTCAGGTATCACTGAATTAGGCCTCATTGAAGCATTAGAAGTCCTCACTATCTGAAGATGTCATCTTTTAGATGAGCTGTAAAATCACTGTCCTGAATAATTGTGATCCCTTGTGATATTTTATCAGGCAGTTTACCTTACCTTACTGGCCAAATTCCAAGTAAGGCAATTATCATGTGCCTCCTTGGGTCTACTGCCAAGTAGCTAAATAGAGTAGCAGATAAAAGAAGGAGACTCCAAAAGATAAGATTTTTTTAAATTTGGAATTTTAAATAACAAAAAGGAAAAAAATAATATGAGGGAGCAAAAATGAAACCATTTAGCCAAAAAAGAGGAAGTAAAGCTTTAATTGCATTATTTGGTGTATATTAGAAAACAAAAATAATTTGGAGAGGATTAAATTTTTATCATATTAAGGAAAAAGTATAGAAAAAAACATAAATAAAAATAAATAAACATATAAATATCTAATCAGTTTTTAGTCTGGGTAAGGATAAATATGGATTGTTTTATGTTTGACTTTTTCTCATGCATATGTGGTAAGCCACTTTGCTCAAAATGTTTTGTCATTTTATGGATTGTTTATCTGGAGCTGATTTTTTCTTTTCTTTTTCTGTCTTTTTTCCCCCTCCCTCCTCTCTCTGTTCCATCTTCTCTCTCTCTCTCTCTCTCTCTCTCTCTCTCTCTCTCTCTCTCTCTCTCTCTCATTCCATATATATATATATAAATATATATGTATTTCTGTCACTTGAGGAAATCTTAGCTTATTTTCAGTTTTACAATGAAATCACAGAAGTCTGTTTTTGCTCACTCAAAATATAACAAAGGATATAGATCTTAATCTAAACGCAACACACTGCTTTCCAGTTATCTCCATTCCATGTTTCTGTGCTTCAACTAGTAATACAGCTCTTGCCATGTGGTCCTTGGTTTAAAATTGTTTTCCATAGCTAGCTGGGTGAGATCCACCATTCTATCTCATATATCAGTGAAAATTAATATTAAATTGAGATTTTTTATGAAATTATTTTCCACTTAGCCATCCTCAAGAAAAATCCTATTCCAAAGTGAAGCTGAAACAATTTCTCCCATAGACTTTGAAGCTGGTTTGGCTCTTTTCTTCATTTGTTTAGATATCAAGGATATCATATCAAAAGGATAAAAGGCTTAAGGGAAGGGTTGGACAGCCATCATAAATGCCTTGACCCACTTGAAAATTTAAGGTAGTCATCAATCTCTATAACAAAGTTGGACTGACCTGGGGGGGGGGGAAGCATATGTTGGAACCCTCCTTGTATGGAAAAAGACCCACCTGTGATGAAATAACAAAGAAGGAGGTCTCTAAGTCAATGTCCTGTGTGACTCTTTGCCAATCATAGAAGCCTTGAAGCGTCCAGGGAGGGACTGAATCATTCCTGAGTCATATCTATATATATCTAGATATAGATATAGATATAGATATAGATATAGATATAGATATAGATATAGATATAGATATAGATATAGATATATATGAGAGAGAGACAGAGACGGAGAGAGAGAGACAGAGAGAGACAGAGAAAAAGAGAGAGACAGAGACAGAGACAGAGAGAGAGACAGAGAGAGAGAGACAGAGAGAGACAGAGAAAAAGAGAGAGACAGAGAAAGAGAGAGAGAGAGACAGAGAAAAAGAGAGAGAGAGAGAGAGAGAGAGAGAGAGAGAGAGAGAGAGAGAGAGAGAGAGAGAGAGAGAGAGAGAGAGAGAGAGAGAGGAAAAAAGGTCGGCAGGTCACCTTAATTGAAAAACAAACAAACAGAAATAAACCCCAAAAAGCCTAGTTCCACAGTTCATTCACTCTATCTCCCAGACCAGGCTGAAATGGAGTGCTAAATGCTCCACGGAAGGGAAACAGTTGGATGTTCAAACAGACAGACATCCCTCAGTGAAAGAGAAGGAGAGGGAGCTACTTCTCTGTCCCCTTTCTCATAAAGCCAGTGATGTCACTCCCACAGGGGCTATCTGATTGCACAATCCGTGTCCTGAGACCTAATTCCAGACATGTCACCTGCCATACTGGAACTTCCTCCAGCCACTTTTGAAAGTTAGATCTCTGGGTACCCAGGTAGAACTTTAGTCACATGACTCACTGGTGTCCTGACTTAATATGCATGCATGTGGATAAGAAGTTTTAAAAAAAAAGAGGAGGTACATTTTACATTAAACTCAAACAAGATATAGAAGAGTTGTTTTCCTATGCAGATGACAGAAGTCCCTATACCAGGTAATTATTAACTTGAAGTAATCACCAATCATTTGTGTATCTCATAGATCAGCTTTTTTATATATAATATTTCATAATATATGTATATAATATATGAATATTATGTGAATATAATATAACATAACCACATATAATATAATGTAATTAATATATAATGTAAGATAAGATAACATGATATATTACATAATATATAGTATAGTATAATATAATATAACATTATATGAAATATAGGGAAGAAACTTTAGAGGTCATCTTATCCCACTTTCACATTTTACAGGTGAATTAACAGAGGTTTTGATAGGTTAAATCATTTTTCTAGGTTCACACGGCTACCACTAAGACCCTTTGATTCCAAATAATCCAGTACTCATTTTATTGTACCATGTCTCTTTTTCTATAGAGCAAAAGTCAATATTCTCCTCTAAGAAGCGTACTCAACTTTCAATCCTTCATGACATTTTTGAATGGAAAAAGAGTAGTTTTCTACACAATTTCAATTCCATATTTAACAATTGTTCATATTCAATATCATATTTAACTTAGTCCAAATAAACTCATTTCTGCATATGATCACTTCTGATATTATACAGGGTGAAAAGGGTTGGAGAAGTTGTGATACCCTTTAGTTAAAGCGGTGACCTACAACAACGAACACTCCTCCATCAGAGAAGCATTTCTAGTTATATTAGGCCCAGACTCAGTGTATATTTCTTCTATATTGAAGCAATGCATTAAGAAAATAGTTTAATTCATCTCATTAAGCATATTTTATTAATATTTTCAAAATTTATGAAACTTCCATGCATATGTAGAAAGATAGCAATTTTAGGAGTAGTAATATTTCCAAGAAATATTTAACATTTCCTGAAGAAGCTGAGTGAAAAATTAGCAAATGGATACATAGCCAAAATTGTTCCATTGCAAAGAAAGGAAATATAACATAAAAGGTAGGCTCTAGAGTGACCTTAGCTAAATTTAATACCTAATTATTTTGTCATGAATTCATGCTTTGGATTCATGTTTAGAAGAAAGCATGACTGATTTAGTTCAGTTTATACAAGTACCACTTCTCATATTGTCATATAAAATGAACTTGCATTTTACTTTAAAGAGAAAAAAACTACATTTCAAGTTATTATTCTTACTTTTCATCCCAATAATAAAAGATACATTGGCTCCTTTTGAAAATTATCAATAATAGATTTCTATGGTAATTTCCAAGTATAAGTATATTAAGTCTCAATGTTAGATAGATTGAATGGGCACTCTGAAATTCACAGAGGAAGCTCAGAGCCAAAAATCCCAGGAAGGACCTCAATTTTTAAGGATACAGAGGAGCTCAATATTATTATATTCCCAATTTCATTTGAGCTTGACTTGGGAAGTATGTGTCCTAATAATCATATTCTATGCATCTCTCTTTTTCTTCCTGGTATCAGGCAAAACTGTTCCCTTTGCTAACAAATGATACCATGCGTATCAAGGAAAAAATGAAAGTTATATTTATAGTCTAAAAGTCAGAAAGTCATTTAGTACATTCCTAAGTACATTATAGAATTTTCACCAACTTCAAAAATGCTTTTAATGATAGTACCATAGAATTATAAATTTATAATTGGAAAGGAGGACCTTATGAGCCAGCTTGTCAAATTCCTCCATTTAATGGAAGGGATACTGAGTTTTGGAGAGTAACTTGCCCAAGTTACTCAGGCAATAAATGGAAGAACTGGTATTCAAACACACATTGAATGATGCCCAAACCTTGATTCCAAGAAGTCTTGTTTCGTAACTTTAGAACTTCAGGTTGACCTTATATCTATAAATGATAAAAATGTGCTTTAGGTGTTTGTCAAAAATCAGAGATAAATTTATCTTCTATAGCTATAAAGGTCATACAGAGTTCTGCTAAGATATCAATTCTATCCTTTTTCTATCTAAACACTTAGAATACAATTTATTTTTTAATTAATCATTTTTAGCATTCATTTAGAAAAATTTTCAGATTCAAATTCTCTTAATCTCTCCAAACCCTCATTGATAAAACAGGCAATACAATATCAATTATATGTATGATCATGAAAACCATGTTTTCATGTTTATCACCAAAAAGCAATATATATATATATATATATATATATATGAAATAAAATTTTTGAATTCTGATTTATACTTCATTTTAAGAATTGCTTCTCTTTATAGTGAATTCAACCCATTCAAATTCACAGTTCTGATTTCTGTGTATTTCTCTCCATCATATTTTTTCTATTGATCCTTCCATCTTTTTTATACCTTTCTCTCCTGAAAAGTCTGTTTTGCATCTGACAACAACATCAATGAATAGATACATAGTAAAATGTGTAGCTATCTTTAACTCTGTATCTATCTTTATCTATCTATCTATCTATCTATCTATCTATCTATCTATCTATCTATCTCCTTCCCTTGAATCAATTCTTTCTGGCAGCTTTCAGTAATTTCTCCTTCATCAGGGAGTTCTGAAATTTGACTGTAATAGCCTTATGAGATTTCCTTTAAAGAACTTTTTTTTAAATAAATGTTTGGTAGATTCTTTTAATTTCTATTTTATCTGATGATACTAGGATATTATAACAGTGTTCCTTTATAATTTTTAATAGTATGTCAAGGATTTTTCTTTGATCATGGCTTTCATAAGGCAAAATGATTTTTAAATTATCTCTTTTTATCTATTTTCCAGGTTATTTTTTCTAAAGAAATATTTAACTTTTTCTTCTATATTTTCATTATTTTGACTATGTTTTATTTCTTCTTGCTGTCTTGGGGAATCATTAGCTTCAGTTTGCCCAATTCTAAAAAAAAATTTTTATTAAGTGAGATTTTGTACTTTTTTTCTATTTTGTCAATTCTGCTTTTTAAGGAGCTATTTTCATTGAGGATATTTGTAGCTCCTTTATTTTTTGTATATTTTTGGTGAGGTATTATTTTCTTCAGTATGTCTCTCTATATATCATAATTTTCTTACATCATTCTCATTTATTTTTTCAAATTTTAATATGGCAAGTTAACCACCCCACCTTCATCTTGTGCCCCCAAGGAATTCTTGTTGGACTTTTATTCATTTTTTCAAGTTTTACATGTAACTATTTTCATGTTGTGTCCTGATCTTCCCTGTCACTGTAGTATTTTTTATGGTAGATATTTTTCTTTGCTTACTTTTTAAATCTATTTTAAAAATTCTAACTCTATGTTAAATTTGGTGTCTATTCCCAGTTTAGATTTTCCACCTGATCATATTCATAAATTTCAGGCTTTTTTATGCTGCTGTTTTCATTATGGGTCCTGGGAGACTTTATTTTTTTCAATGCTTCCTATGTGGTATGATCTGAAAAGCAGTGTGACCACTGCTCTCCTGAAGAGCACTCTTGTCTTTACTCAGGAAAGACTGCTATTTCCATGTAGTCATAAATGATAGTGCTCCTCTCTGATCTTCAACTTTGGCTTCTATTTGTCCTGAAAATGAGATCTGGAATTATTTAAAAGCAATGCAACAGGCTCCTCCACTCAGTGTTAGCTCAGGTTCTTCTATCAACTCTTTCCTACCACATGACGAACTTCCAAAATTGCCATGATCATTTCAAAATCCCTCTGATGGTGTTACTTTGGGACCACTGCCACCCCAGTCTCACCAGAATAACCACTTCTGATCTTCTAAATCATTTTGGGCTTGAAACCAATGTCTTACCCAAATATTGTGTTAACTTTGCTCCTACAGAATTTGATTTGGCATGTTTTTTTAAAAGGGATTTGCAGGGAAAATGGGACACTAATACACTGCTGGTGGAGTTGTGAATTGATCCAACCATTCTGGAGGACAATTTGGAACTATGCACAAAGGGTTCTAAAGAAATGCCTACCTTTGACCCAACCATACCACTGCTGGGTTTGCACCCCAAAGAGATAATAAGGAAAAAGACATGTACAAAAGTATTCAGAGCTGCGCTCTTTGTGGTGGCAAAAAATTGGAAAATGAGGGGATGTCCTTCAATTGGGGAATGGCTGAACAAATTGTGGTACATGTTGGTGATGGAATACTATTGTGCTAAAAGGAAAAAAGAACTGTATGAATTTCCTAGGAACTAAAATGGACTCAAGGGATTGATTCAGAGTGAAAGGAGCAGAACCAGGAGAACATACACAGAGATGGATATATTATGGCATATTGGAATGTAATAGACTTTTCTACTAGCAGCAATGCAATGACCCAGGACAATTCAGAACTTGTGAGGAAGAATGCAGTCCATATCCAGAGAAAGAATTGTGGAAATGGAAATGCATTAGAAAAAATATGTGATTGATCACATAATGTGATAGGTATATGATTGGGGTTTTGATGTTAAAGTATTACTCTATTGCAGATATGAATAACACAGCAGTAGCTTTTGAACAATCATACATGTATAACCCAGTGGAACCACTTATCAGCCTCAGGATGTAGGAGTAGAGGGGGAGCCAGGATCATGAATCATGTAACCACAGGAAAATATTCTAAATTAAAAAAAAGGGGAAACAAAAAGCTGTTTGCAGGGTTGTTTGGCTTTCTGCCTCTTCTCTTCCAGCTTGACTCCACCCTGGATTTATCTGTTGGGGAAAGTTTATAAAAGATTTTAAACACAAATCACACATTTTAGGAAATACAGATTTATGCAATCTGTACTACTGAAGGGAGAATACATATCAATAAGATCACAGATTGATTAAAATTTAATGTGTGGAAGAAACATAGTTTCATCAGGGAGACAGAAATCATGAAGACCATGTTTCCATAAGCTGGTAAGCAGAAAGATAAGTAGTGAATGCTGTATTTTGACTAAATCCTTAAAAATAAACTGTTCCTTATAATAGTCCTTGAACAGAGATTCTGAGAATATGGTCATAATCATAATTTCCTTAAATTATGCAGCACATAAAAATATAAAAACTCAGCCGGAGCAAGGTGTACACTGTTGCAGAAAGATAACACTTTCTGACATTTTTCCTTGTTAATTTCTTCCATAAATTTATGTGAGGAATGATGTAATAATGGTAATAATAATGATGCATTGAAGTTAGAAGAACCCTGTATTTGTATCTGTAATTACTGAATTCTCAAGAGACAGTATTTCTTAATTTTTAAGTTAATTTATTAATCATGAAAATCTAACAGCTACTCGACTCCCTTCCTAATCTGAACAGACACCAAGGAGAGTTAGCGGGGCAAAAACAAGACAGTTCCTATAGCTCAGGCCAATATATACCCCTTATGACTTCATTATTCAGTCCCTCTCTAAGACATCTCAAGGCATTTCTGATTGAAAAATAGTTACTCAGGAGTTAGATTCAGAAACCTCAGCCTTTCATTATTTTATCATAAGAAAGGGAATATCCTTGTTGATACCTGGAAGAGACCAACATCTTCTACCATGTGGCAAGGTCAACAGGATAAGATAAGGCATTCTAGTCAGAGTTCAACATGGTATCTAGAGTTTATTAATTTAATCTTTGAAGTGGGTCATGTGGCTGCTGGGTATCATGCCCCTAATTCTATTATCCTTTCAAGATCCAAGCAAAAGAAGGGAGATCCCAACCCAGCTCCATAACCTGAGGGAGAAACTGTAGCCTCAGGTTAGAATCAGACAGTTTTTCATAAAATTAGGATACTAGAACTTGCTTTATCTAACCCACAGGCGTACTGTAAAAATATAATTTATCACACTTAAAATTATCTCTATATATTGGTATGAACACACATATTTGTATTTGTATGTGTTTCAGTCTTTATAAATATTTATTAATAGATATATATGCTAATGTGAGTTATTGCAATTATCATTATTTCATTGGATCTATGATCTCATCAGTATGAGTAGTCATATCACTATAGTCTATTGATCAAGAAGTATTTATTTAATTTCTCCAACAGTATGTGTGCCAGACCCTGGGGAAATAATGAATGAGATAATACCTCCTCTAAAGCATCTCATATCCCATAGAAAGCAAAAATATGTGTACTTGAAAACATATAAATAAATATATGCAAAAAATATACAGAATAAATATGAGATAATTTTGTAGAAGTGACACTAGCAACTTACTGGAGAAGGAAAGGCCTCACATAGGAAGGGAAAATTTGAGCTGATATTTGAAAGAAAGGATAGATTTCAGGAGGCAGAAATAAAGAAGGGATGGCTTTTAGTTAGAAAAGTCAGCCTCTGCAAAGTTATGGAAATGGAGGATGTAATGAGTGTCAGAAGAATAAAAAGAGATTAGGTGCAGAGGGACAGAAAACCTGGAGAGGTGAGTTATCAGTTTATGAAGGAATTTATTTTTTCTCACAATACTTATAATTTTTATTCTAATAAGATGTCTATAATTTTCACTAGGATACCAAAGGATCTTTCTTACAAAATTTAGTTCTAAGTCTTAATTTCTTATCCTCTGACATCAAGAGCTGTTAACTAGGAATATTTTTTTAAATTTTATTTAGTCAATTTAGAACATTATTCCTTGGTTGCAAGAATCATACTCTTTCCCTCCCTCCCCTACCCCTACCCTTTCTGTAGCCTATGCACAATTTCATTGGGTATTACAAGTGTCCTTGATCAGAACCTATGTTCATGTTGTTGATGTTTGCACTAGGGTGATCATTTAGAGTCTGCATCCC
Organism: Monodelphis domestica; assembly: GCF_027887165.1. Taxonomy (NCBI): domain Eukaryota; kingdom Metazoa; phylum Chordata; class Mammalia; order Didelphimorphia; family Didelphidae; genus Monodelphis; species Monodelphis domestica. Next base: position 463,517,177 of record NC_077229.1, on the reverse strand, counting down.
CAATCATATCCCCCTCGACCCATGTAATCAAGCAGTTGTTTTTCTTCAGTGTTTCTACTCCCACAGTTCTTTCTCTGGATGTGGATAGCATACTTTCCCCCAAGTCCCTCAGAAATGTCTCAAATCATTGCATTTCTGCTAGTAGAGAAGTCCATTACATTCAATTGTGCCATAATGTATCAGTCTCTATGTACAATGTTCTCTTGGTTCTGCTCCTTTCACTCTGCATCACTTCCTGGAGGACTTTCCAATTCACATGGAATTCCTCCAGCTCATTTTCCTTTGAGCACAATAGTATTCCATCACCAACATATACCACAATTTGTTCAGCTATTACCTAATCAAAGGACATCCCCTAATTGAAATAGTAATTTCTAACCCCTAACCCCAACTTGGACTACATTCTGGCTAGAAAATTTATGAACAAATAGAACTTAAACCAAGAGCTCGAGTAAGACCTTAGCTCTTGCCTTGCTGATATTTTTTTTAAATTTCTTTGCTGATAGAAGAAAAAAAATTAAGTAGTCCTTCATTTCTCTCAGCTTAAGAATTCCTTCAGTTTGAAACTTGGTAATTGGGTGATTTTTAGTAATAATATAATAGCCCCAGACAAGATTCTGTGTATGTAACCAAATTGAGTTACTATATGAATCCTCAGTGTATGAAACTATTTTATATCAAACCAATTTGTAAAAGGCTACAGGGACCAGAAGGTCACCCATAGAGGACAGGAGCCCTTAGAGGGCTCATGGGAATTGGGATGTGCTATGTCAGAATGACCTGTAAACACGCTCAGGTCAAAAGTGCTCTGACATGTCCATGACCTTTAAGCCTCTGTTACTCAAGAGTGACCTCTGTAAATCTTCACCCCAACTCTGTAAATTCCTCTTTTTGCCTTTAAAAACCTGTAAAGGTCAATGTTCAGGGTCTCAGGTTTTGAACTGGGAAAAAAAATCTTCAGTCCTCTGATCCTGTGATTTCTCTGTCACAATAAAGCCAGATTTTTATCTAGAAGGGTCTCCCAGAATCTTATTTTTATTTTTATTTATTTTTTTAATTATACAACCTAGAATATCCTTTGTATGCCCCATTTTATTTGAAAAATTATTTAATTAATTGATTTAGAATATTTTTCCATTATTATATGATTTATGTTCTTTCCCTTTCCTGCTCCCACCCCACTCCTGTAGCCAATGAGCAGTTCCACTGGGCTTTAAATGTGTCATTGATCAAGACCTATTTCAATATTATTGATACTTGCACTAGGGTGATCATTTAGTCTATATCCCTGACATATCCCCATTGAACCATGTGATCAAGCAATAGTTTTTCTTCTGTGTTTCTGCTCCCACAGTTCTTTCTCTGGATGTGGATAGCTTTTTTTTCTCATAAGTTTCTTTGGATTGTCCTGGATCACTGCATTGCTTTTAGTAGAGAAGTTCACTATATTTGACTGTACCACAGTGCATCAGTCTCTGTGTATAATGTTCTCCTGCTTCTTCTCCTTTCACTCTGCATCACAGAATCTTATTTTTAAAATGATCATAGATGACCAAATAGTGAATCTAAAATGGGCACTCCCAGCCCTAAGAGTCAGTTTCATAAATTTGAGAAGCAAGAGGTCCTAAGTCCTTCAGTCAGAGTTTCCTATTAAGAAAAGGTGAGCAGCAGAAGCATTATAAGTCCAAACACAGGTCTAGTTTTGCCAAAATATATTGATCTTGAGGGAGACATTAGAGTGCTTAAGTGAAGGCAGAACACCAACTTAGAACTCTCAGAGAAAGTTCCTTGTTTTGTTATTTAAGTAATTTTCAGTTACTACATGCTTAATTATTAGCAATATCTGTTTTTAAACATTATTTTTTAACATTTATTTTGTGTAGAAGAAATAAATCTTTTACACAAAAATATGTGTAATCTACATTGTGCATTAGGTACCTCTCCCTTTTGGGAGAATTGAAATATGAGAGAAATCTAAATTTAGTAAGTTACAAATGGATTCCATAGCCTCCAGAATAGAAGAAAGAGTCAGAGAGTCTTCTAAAAATGAACCTAACAGGGGCAGCTGGATGGCTTAGTGGATTGAGAGACAGACTTAGAAATAGGAGGTCCTGGGTTTAAATCTGGACTCAGACAATTCCTAGCTGTGTGACCCTGGACAAGTCACTTCAACCCCCATTGCCTAGCCCTTACCACATTTCTGCCTTAGAATCAATATGTGGTATTGATTCCAAGACTGAAGGTAAGGATTAAAAAGAAAAAAAGAATGAACTTACCACCTTTGTTTATAGGTCAGGCTCCTCCAAGACTGCACTCAGTCCATTCATGAATGGTTTAAGAGGGATCATAGTCCCTTTGGTAGAGATGGTGAGGCCATTTTGTTGTTGAGTGTATATTGACAGAGGTAAACTATAGCAAAGATAATTGATTTAGACTGCCAGGAAAGGGGAAACTCTGTTGACAAAAGTTTCCATGACTCTCGGTCCTTTGTACTTCCAAAGTAGGTAACATTTTGTTAAACTTCTAGACTACATATCAGTGATGGCAAGCCTAGGGCACAGCTGTAAAAGAGGGCATGAAGAGTACCCTCTGTGGGCACAAGGCTGCCCTCCCCCACCTCAGAGTTGGTGACTAGAAAGTCAGAGGGACTTGGGCAGAGCTGCTCACCTCCCCTTCTCCATCACACCTGATGACATTTTTTCACATTCCCCTACCCCTCTGCCAAGCAGCCCAATGGGAGCACACAGTGGGTAAGTTAGGCGGTTCACAGGTGGCAGAGCTAGAGAGGATATGAGAGCTCAGGGCACTCCCTTCCCAATCTCTACACTCACTGAGGACATTCCTCACTTCCTCTGCCACTCTGCCCAGTAGTCCAATGGGGAAGGGGAGGCAGGGCCCACCTAGCACTTGGTTGGGGATAGGGGCACAACACCCAGTCTCTGGGTGGGGGATGGGCATAGCACTTGGTTTAGGGGTTGGGTCTGGTGCTCCGTCTCTAGAAGGTTCACCATTACTGCTCTATAATCTCTTTGTGTGTGTGTGTGTGTGTGTTTTGATACACTCATCAAATGAACTCAAAGCTGCCCTAATGAGCTTATATTTTGTTGGAGAAGACAAAATATTTTTAACCATAATAACCACAAAAATAGAAGCAGCTAGGCTGCTGAAGTGGATAAAGTACTAGTCTTAGAGTCAGGAAGACCTGATTTCAAATCCAGTCTCAGAAACTTTCTACCTCTGCAACCTTAAGCAAGTCACTTACCTTCTGTTTTGCCACTTGAGAAGGAAATGGCAAACCACTCCAGTTTCTTTGCCAAGAAATCCTCATAGAGAGAAGTTCGCAGGATCAAGAAGACAGAAACAACTAAAAGGAATGAAGAATGACAATATTTTATATGGATTTATGTTTGCAAAGGGTTTTGAATATATTATAGCTTTGTCATTTAGTCATTTTTCAGTTGTTTCTGAGTCATTATAAACTCATTTGATATGTGTTTTTTGTTTTGTTTTGTTTTGTGAAGATTCAGGAGAGGTTTGCCATTTCCTTTTCCAGTTCATTTAACAGATGCAGAAACTGAGCAAACAGAGTTATGTGATTTGCTCAGGTTCACACGGATAGGAAGCGCCTACAGTCAGATTTGAACTCTGGAAGGTCAATCTTCCTGAGTCTCTTGTTTAGCACTCTGTCTACTGTACTCCTATCATTAGATTCTCACATGAATATGAGTTAGAAATTATTACTTTTTCTCATGATGTAAATGAGAAAACTAAGCCTGAGAGAAGTTAAGTGACTTTCCTATAGTCACATAGGTAGTAAGTTCCTGCGATAGGATTCAAACTCTTATTTCTTGGCTCCAGTTCTAGTCTCTCCCAACAAAGAAAATTAAATACAAAATGTACATAATGTAATTTTGAGGGATGGTGGAATGGAAAGCACTTACAACTAGGAATTCAGGGAACAGGACAAAGAAGGTTCTACTTGATCTATGCTTTGCACTGATGTAAAGATGAAACAAGGAAGTGAATCCTTGGCAATCAAACAACCTATATACTAGTACAGGAACTGGAATGTAAATGGTGTGGTCATAGAAATGCAAGACCACTACTTTTTCCCAAATAGAGAGCACATAAAATGTGGATTGAACTCGGAGCCTGATGAAAGTATGTTTCCACATTGTTCCTCTGCAATCAAGATTGATAATTGCATTTAAATTATTTTAATTTCCAGTGTTTTTTTTTCTATGTTGTTTTAATTTGCATTTTTGTAGATATTATAGATATTATTTTTCACTGATTTTGCCTCACTTGAATTTTGGCAGTCAATATTAAAGTGAAAATGTGCATCATTTGATATGTTTATGTATACAACACAAAAGTTATATAATCCTGTCAGTGACATAGTACCTTTTGAAAGAAATGTTCAATTTTGAGAGTCATGTAATATCAAGATAGAAAATTGTGCTATAGAAAAAAAGTTATGGCTTAACCTCTTTTTAAAAAATAATTGCAATAGTTTTGGTGTCTCCTCCATTCCTCTCCTTCCTCCCTCTCTGCCTCTTCCTATCTCTTTTCCCTCCTTCCTTGCATTCTTTCTTCCTCACCTTAAGCTAAAATATTTAAGCTTAAGTGTAAGCTATTATATAATATGTTTATGAGACATTGACAAAAATTTGGAATGTCTGTCTTTTAATTAAATGCCTGTCATACCAGCAGAAGTACTAATTAGCTGGGCAAATAGTTACCAATTATTTTCAGATTTCATTCTGCATGAATGCATTTGTTTCCCTAAGATGCCAGTTTGCAATCTGAGGAGTATTTTAAGTAAAAATAAAAATTCCACAAATTCAACATTTTAAAAAGTGTGTATTTCTCCATCAAAAAATGTTCACCTATTTCTTTAGTTATTCCTATAGTTACATTAATAAAAAATATCAAGATGGAACAGTAGTGAGAGATGAAGTAAGATGACTACAAATTCCTAAAAGGAAATTAATTTGAACATTATTAGATAAGCACTTTTGTGAACATTTACTTAAACACCCAGGCATGATTCTGACCCAGAGTGTATCATTTCTGATCATGTGACCAAGGTAGGCAAATTTGGCTGTGATGACCAGCTTGTTACAAATAAGATAAGCCATAGTGACTTTCTGCAATATTTGACCATCTGATAATGCTCTCTATATGAATAAAATATAAATTAAAATAAATAATATATGCAAACATTTATTTTTTAGTTACATATGGAAACGGTTTTTGACAATTATTTTCTGACATTTTAGGTTTCAGATTTTCTCCTTCCCTCCCTACCTTCCTTCTAGAGAGAGAGTCTTACTATAAAAGAACAGTTCAAAATACAGATCCAAATGTACACATTTACCCAAGTCTTTCATAAGGGTTAATGAAAAGCAAAGTACTGAAGGAGTAATTTATTTTTATAGGTATGGTAGTTTTGTGTATATAGTTAGCTTTTGCATTCATGGGTTCAAACCTATCTATGCTTTCCAGAAAGAGAAGACTGAAGGCAGTTCTGAGCAGATGTCAAACTTATGTAACATTTTTAAGCATGTTTGTTTAGGACTTGGCAATAGAATTATCAGATGTTGAAGACCAAAAATATTAGAGATTTCTAGCCAAGCTGACAGCCTGAACCGTGGTAGATTGACAAACTCCTCTATATATCTACTCCTCAAAAATACTGTTTTCCTCAGAAGGAATAAAAATCACAAAATTTCATGAAAAACCTAAATAATGTTATTTTTTTTTTATTTAAACCCTTACCTTCCGTCTTGCAGGCAATACTGTGTATTGGCTCCAAGGCAGAAGAGTGGTAAGGGCTAGGCAATGGGGGTTAAGTGACTTGCCCAGGATCACACAGCTGGGAAGTGTCTGAGGCCAGATTTGAACCTAGGACCTCCAGTCTCTAGGGCTAACTCTCAATCCACTGAGCTACCCAGCTGCCCCCTAATAATGTTATTTTATCATTCTCTGAATTACTGAAAAAATAAGTTTGAAGTCCATAGGTAATATGAAAGGAGACTATCAGTGTTGGTATAATCAAATAAGAGAGTAATCTATTAAGGATACTACAGAATATCTTCAAGGCTTTTTGGAAGAAGTTAGTGAGAGAGGGAGGGCTTTTAAAGTGATATATAGGGTAGCTATAGACCCACAGCAGGACTGGAAACCCCAGTGGGCAAAAGTATGTAGTGGAAGTGTGGCTCTATCCATACTATCTCAGGGGTATGTATTGAGATACTATAGAGGACCTTGAATATCCAGTGTTCTGATAATGAGCAGAAATATAGAATGCTTTATTTTTAGAATAATGGGGAGACCCATGTCAGATTAAGGAGTAGTTGATGGGGAACAATGTTTAAGAATACTGGAAATTTTTAGTAATGGCAGTAGGTTATAGAGGTCTTTGGCACCAAATAGTGTATTTTGTAGCTTATCCTGGATGTCATTTGGAGCCATTGGGGTTTACTGAGTATGAAAGTGACAATCAAAAGACTGAAATAAAAAGAGAGTTTAAGACAGAGGCAGAGAGACAGAGACAGAGCAACACAGAAGATGTAAGTTATATGATTTCTTTTAAGATGCTATCTTGAAAAATAAGTCAGGAAGGGAAAAAAAGGAAATTGAACATGGTGAAAACCAGATTTAAAAAAAAGAGAAATCATGGATGATATATTTCAAGCAATCATCAAATCAAATTGCCCAGATCTATTAGAAATAAAGAACAAAAGTAATAAAGAATTTTTGATCACCTTCTGAAAGACATCCAAAAAGAATTATTCCAAGAAATATTGAAGACAATTCAGAGCTCTCACATCAAAGAAAAAAGTACCATAAGTATCCAGTAAAAATTCAGGTACAAAGGACCATAATAAAGGTGACACACACATCAGTATCGTCTACCATAAGCAAGAGGAAATTGAAGAATAAAATACTATAACAGCTAAAAGTATAACAAAAATGTACTCTCAAGCTAAATATATAATCTTATAAGTAAGGAGTAGGAAATGTGACACAGGGAGGCAGAAGAAAAAGTGGTAATCTTTTAATGGGAGAGAGCATTTTCAAGAATTTCTGATGAAAAGACCAGAATCTTGTAAGAATATTGAAATGCAAATTTGAGTCAATAGAAACCCCAAAAATTACTTTTTTATGGGAAAAATCATATAATGTCATAATAACAATTTATTTAGGATTAGAGAGAAAAAATAAATGATCCTTCAGAAATTTAATATCTTAAAAATAACAACAATAAAAACACTGTGTCTGGAGTTGGATTAGATTGGACTGGACTAGTTATTTTATTTTAAGTTTTAGGAGAGGAAGGGAAAGGAAGAGTAAATGAAATATATTAGTAAAGAAAGGAGGATGAAGTAAAGCAGAAGTTCCTGTTTTCAATTGGTTTGTATAATCTAATAGCAAATAAAATATTAGACATTTATGTAATTAAGTGCTAAATTGTTAGTGAAAGCTAGAAAAGTTAGGTAATGTTTCTTGGAAGAATTAAATTGGACTTTGAAGGGGAAGTTGTAATATTTTTGCTTATGATATGTGATTTTATCCTATCTATGTTAGTAGTTTTCAGGTAGGAAGTTGGTCTTCAAGGGTCAGCACTATATGTTTGGTGATTAATAGACTTTTACCACAACCTAAAGAGTAAACATAGCTACCATGTTAGGGAAAGTTATCAGCCTTCTACCTCCATCTTGTACTTCCTCCTCAATTCCAGTTATTCGACAATCCAATTCAACAAACTTTTTTAAAGCTATTACTGTCCTAGCTACCAAAGGGACAAAGACAAAAAAAAAACATAGGCAAAAAGAAGAAAAGAAAAAGTCCCTTACTTAAAGAAATATATGTGATTGTTTTACTGCTCACTGTCATTTTTGAAAGATTTTAGAGAATGGAAGATAGGCAAATTTGCTCACATTTTCATTGCTTTCATTATTATTTCTCAACTTAAAAAGTATATCAAGTAAAATTTTCATTTCTATAAACCAAGTAGAACAGAAAGTGAAGCTCATACATAAAACTATGAATCTCAGTCAAACACTACTTGCTTTTCTATTTAACTGCATAATAAATTCAATATTTAATTTTCAAAGCTATTCTTATCTATGTCCTTTTTGACTCATGTTCTCTTACATGTATTTTCTTAAAAGTTAAAAAACTTAAATTACCTTCTTTTCTTTTCTCTCTCTTTTTGGTAATGGAGTAGCTAACTACTCTCCCACCCCCAATTTACCCCTTCTTAATTGGAAGAAAAAGAAAAGAAAGCCTCTTTTAATTACATATGAATAGTCAAGTAAATCAAACAGGTATGTTGTCTGTGTCTGAAAATGTATATCTCAATTTAGTCCATTTCTTCTGTCAGGAGTTTGGTAGCATATTTTTCATTGGTTATGAGAAATCATGTAAGTTCAATGTATGGAATAAAATTAAAATGTCATTCAAATTGTTATTTTATTTTCCTTTAGAAATCTCCATCAATTTGAGACTTCCAGGTCAAGATGACTCCAGAGTAGAAGCAGAGCTCTTTTTGTCCTCTCCACCAATCAAGACACAGTGCCTCAAAACGACAAAACCAATGTCAAATGAGCAAAGGAGTTCCATGGTAGGGCACAGCACAGGAGGTAGGTAAAGTTAGGGCATTTCCACACTAAAAGAGGACAAAATTTTCCCCATGAAGAGGCGAATTCATCACCCCTCTCCCACCTCACCTACCTTTCTAGAGTCTGAGAGAGTACAGGACAAACTTCTAAATTCTAGGAGGGAGGCTCGCTGAGGTCAACAAAGACTTACCCCTAAGAGAAACTAGACTCGGAAAACTGGGAGGCTGAAGAAATGTTGAGATAAGGCATGGACCTCTGGTAGAGGGGTTGGCTCACAGCTAAACACCACAGAGAACTGAAAAAAGCCCTTAGGCTAAAAACTCTTCAGCACTTACTAAAGTCTTGCCTACATTCCTCACCTACATCTCTTCCAGGCAATCTTTCAGTTCTCAGGGGCTGGACCTGCCCATAAGAACAGCAAGACTAGTGTAAAAAAATAGACTCGAATACAGGACTACAATCCCCATGAGCCTTTGCTCCACTTCCCCAGAATGCCTTGTAATCTCACCTGGGCCGAGATCGAGAAGATATTTAAGCAAAGGCTTTTGAAGGGCTCGGCCCTTTTTGGACTTCCGTTTTTGGAGCAGGCAGGCTCTTCCATGATGTGAGGTTATGTTGTCTAGGCCTCTGGCCTAGGCACATGTTTCTTACTTGTATATTCTTAATCTTTAACCTTTAATAAACCTCTAAAAAATATATATTCCTTGCAGAGAGAAACTAATTTCTACCTGCCTCAGTCTCCCCCTCTCCCCTAAATTTTAATCTTTACAGTTTGGCTAACCACTACGGGAAAAAGAACTTTCAGTCTTCTGATTTCTTTTCTGATCTTAAATTCAGTTTTAATATCTAGTACCAAGAAAAAAAGAAATTTTTTTGAGCCATAACTCTCTGGCCAAGGTTTTCTTCCCTCACAAAGCTGCTACGGGCTCCGGACCTGCTGCCCACCCCACCTGGCTCGGCCCCGCCGCTTCCTGCCTGCAGCCTGCAGCCCTGATCATCCTCACCTGGTACCTGGTCCCGGCCTTGCCCACCCCTGCAGCCGCTCCTCCTCCTGGCCTCTCACTGGCCCTCCGGCCCTACCTGCCTGCCAGACCCTCCAGCGTGACCCCAGACGGCTCATCACCCAGATCCTTGGAGCAGATCGCTCAGGACTCATTGCGACCAGCTGGTAACAGTATTGACCACATGGGCGGAGGGGAGAGACCAGAGGGAAAGGAGATTTTCCCTTAGGCTAAGCCTCCACGTGGCTGGGGGTATTGGCCACAGGGGTATCAGAGAGGGGAAAGACAGAAAAGACTAAAGAGAAGAAACAGATCTTTTCAAACAGAAACTTAATAGCAATGGGCTGTTTAAAAGGATTTTTGACTCTTCTGACAGTTTCATTGATTTTACCTGCCCGTCTGGGAGCAGACTCAGCCCAAAGATTCAACTTTAACTTTGGGGAGGAAAATGGGTGGCCCAGCGAACTGGAAGCCAGGCCCAGAGACCGGAGGTCTCTAGCTAAAATCTGGCCTCCGATGCTTCCCAGCCATGGGGCCCTGGACGGAGCCCTTGAACCCCATAGCCTAGCCTTTACTACTCTACCTTCGGACAATAGACATTTAAATGGATAATGAAAAACAAACAAACAAACAAACAAAAAAAACCCCAAGGAACTTTGAAGAGACTAAAGGCTATATTCTAAGGCATTTCAGACTCCAATGGTTTATTAAAAAAATCTCTGTATTCTATTGCATTTTTTGTTTAAGGTTTAACTTTGTGATTTTAAGTTCATATATTACTGGATTCAATACTATTCTGCTTGAACTGAAGGTTGATTGAATTTATTTTGAATGTACTGAGTTTTGAAATTCTGTTGTTTTTCCCCTATAACTGTGTTGAAAAAATATTATTGTGAATAAGCCCATATATGAAAAAAAACAGCCTTTTCCTATTTTGCTGAGGATAGATGGACTTCAGAACTGGTTATAATTGTATTAACAACCTTTGGAATTTTAATGTGCTAAATACCTCAAATGATTTGATTTTAAGGGTTTTTAAATATGATTTTGGAATTTTTTTTAACAGTCTGGTTATTTTTGCCTGCCCCTACCATGAGGTAAGGCCCATTCTAGTAGCTGAAGTGAAATGTATTTTATAACCCCCAACCTTCCCACATGCGAATGGAAGTTGGGCAGTTAATTTCAGGGCATTTGTACCCTTGGGAAAAGCCTCCAAAAGGAGCAGCCCTTTATTTATGCTCTTTAGCTCACTATTTTACTTCTACCAGAATGATATATAGATTTCTTGATTATGTTCTAAACCCAAGATGAGTTTTACTTTGTTTAAAAAATATGTTTAAATACCAAGGTTGAAAGATTGCTACATTTGTAAAAATTGTGACAAATGTCCATCAATTCATAGGTTTTAAAAATGTCATACAGCAACTTATGTGAAATATGAAAGTATGTTTGTTTGCTATTGTAATTAATTGGGCTATTGAGAATTTTGGGGATTTTGATATCTACATATTTGTACTACTATATTTTTAAAGATGAAAAAATTGTTAACCTTATTCAATTCATTTGCCTTCTACTCACAGTGATCATGGCCAGATACAAAGAGGAAATGGATCTCATTTTTTGGTGAGAAAGCCTTGTATTTTATATTTTCTTAACTGACACAGAGTGTCAATGGTTATAAGCTATATTTTTGAATTTTTTAAAGCTCTTTTATTGTTATATTTTTCTTGCATGTGCAATATACTTTTTCAGTTTTTTTTAATTATTTTTTCTTTCCTTTTTATATTTGAAGCACATGTCACCAGTATTAAGATTTTCTTTAACCTTTTGATTTTCAGTGCTACAAATTTAAGATACATTTTCTAATGCATGCCCTAAAAAGCTTGTGACTATGAAAATGATGCCACTAATTATTTAAATAAATTATGGGACTTTGCTTAATGATTCTGTCTGATTCTAGGACAAGATATACACAAAAGAGCCACTGCATAGTGCCAATAGAGCATAAGGTCAAAGAGACCAACTAATCCTGGAGAAATTGACGTCACTTTGAGCCTAGACAAAGAGGACTTGAACGTGTTTGGGGTTCGAGGTTGTGGCTGTTTAACATGTGTTAAAAGCAGGTCTTCCTTGTTCCACATTCTACCAAGTACCTCAAACTTGGCTCCCAGAACCTTGGCTTATATACTCTGGTCCCCTTTTCTGCCTCTCATAGTGTGGTAACTTTCTGTAGTCCTGGCTACTGACTGGGTAAATGCATCATTGCTTAGATCATTTTGATTGGGCCCTGATTCAAGGACCTGTTATAGATTTATTTTTCTTCTACTTGGAATTTTTACACATAAGACTTTGATAGTCTATATTTTCATCCAGAAATTTTTCTTTTCTTTTGGATTTTCTGATGTCTTTTTTAATATCTCTTGCCAATTGATTCATATACCTCAGCCATGCATCCCTAACTGATTCTGAATCTTTCAATCACCCACAACACGGGGGAATGTAAAAAAATATCATTATTTAAATTGCAAAGTTTAAATTCCTTTTGAGAAGAATTTTAGGTGAAGAAGATGCTACCTCTCTGAATCCAGAACTGAACTGTTGGAGAAGCCACCATGAAGAAGCCTCCAGACCACAAGTTGCACAAAATTGAACTTTGGGTGTGGTTGATTGAACATTTATTTGTATGTATACTTTTATGCCAAAGGGGACTGCCCCCTAACGGCTTTTTGTCAATGTGTTCAGAAATTATTGGTTTTATTCTTTTTTCTCTTATCCTCACACTATTGTAATCTTTTAAGTTTATTATGTTTTTATGATCCTTTTGGGGAAAAATTAATTTTTCCACAAATGATCACACGGGGGGATGTAAAAAAATAGACTCGAATACAGGACTACAATCCCCATGAGCCTTTGCTCCACTTCCCCAGAATGCCTTGTAATCTCACCTGGGCCGAGATCGAGAAGATATTTAAGCAAAGGCTTTTGAAGGGCTCGGCCCTTTTTGGACTTCCGTTTTTGGAGCAGGCAGGCTCTTCCATGATGTGAGGTTATGTTGTCTAGGCCTCTGGCCTAGGCACATGTTTCTTACTTGTATATTCTTAATCTTTAACCTTTAATAAACCTCTAAAAAATATATATTCCTTGCAGAGAGAAACTAATTTCTACCTGCCTCAGTCTCCCCCTCTCCCCTAAATTTTATTCATTACACTAGGGACCCAAGGAGGCTGAGGAAACATGGAGATAGGGCATGGAGCTTAAACAGAGAGAAGTGGCTCAAAGCAAAATGCCACAGAGACCCGAAAAATAGCCTATATGTAAAAACTTCTTCTGTGATCAATACATAGACTTGCCTACACTCCATACTCAGACCTCTGTGAGGCAATGTTTGAGTTCTTGAGGACTGGACTTGCCACTAAGAGCAGCTAGACACTGCTGAAGACTGGGAAAAATATCCTCAGAGAAAAAATCTCTCCAGAGCCCAATACAAATATCACCCTGTGAAATTTAGATTACTCCACCCTACTTAGATCTTACTTTATGGAGAAGATGAAATTGTAATCTCCTGATTGAACAATGAAGGTACTTAGTTCTTATTTTATAGTGAAGCTAGAACTTTAAGCTAAGTCTATTTTAATATCTTAATACAAAAAAAGTGTTAAGTAACTATAAAGGGTAAATTAATCACAAAAAAGTTAAGTATCTAACAAAAGGTGAACTTAACAAAGAAGTATTAAGTAACTCAAAATATATAATCTAATCAAAGAAGATGAGAATTAAAGAATGGGAAGTCCTGGAGAAAAGCCTCTGATGTGACTGCCAGATGTGAAAATTGAGAGGAGGGGACACAAGATTAAAAGGTCTATATATTTCTTGTCACTTCCTCATTCCGGTTCCTTTGGTAGCAGAGAGATGGCTGGTAGCAGCATGCTGGGCCTTTCTGTATCTTGGCATGGCTACAGCAATTGTCCAGTTTGGTGGTGAGTTTTTGGCTGAGTTTTTCCTCCTTTACTTTCCAAACTTTATCCTCTTAGAAACCTCTAATCTCCTTCAGAGGCATAGCGGCAGAGATATTAAACTGCCCCTGGAACAGGTGAGGTGGGAGAAATCCTATACCCTCTTCAATCTTTCTCCTTAAAATTCTTCCCTCTATCTTAATTAATATTACCATAAAACTCCAGACTGACTTGGGTATTTTATTTGGGATTTTTCCCTGTTGGTCAATTAATTTAGATTTTAAGTCACAACTCTAAAATTATCCTTACAACCCACATTCCTCACTTAGACATCAGACCAGGAAAGAACAAGGCCACCAACTCCCAGGAACTAAAATTCACAAACACCAAAAAGCAAAAAGCAAAAAAAAAAGAAGAAAACTTTAACCCTTCATAATTTTTATGCAGAAAATCCCAGACTAAAGAAGAGACAGCAGAAGATGACCAACAATTAAACACACTCAAACCTTCAAAAAAATGTAAATTGATCACAAGTTCTTGAAGACTTTAAATCCAAGATTGTGAGAAAAATGGACAAGATTTGGCAAGAAAAGTGGGAAATAGTTCAAAAAGCAAACAACAGTTTAAAAGACAGTATCTCCCATTTGGAAATTAATGCCCAGAAATCAAATGAAATAATAAGCAAATTGAGGATCTGCAGGAAGCCATGAAAAGTAGGATGGATCAAACTGAAAAGGAAAATCAAAAGATTGTGGCTGAAAACCAGTCATTAAAAACTAGAATTGGGCAAGTAGAAACCAAGGATCTCACAAGACAGAAAGAATTTATGAAGCAAAGTCAAAAGAATGACAGATTAGAAGGCAACACAAAATATCTCATTGGGAGGGTGGTTGACCTTGAAAATAGATCCTACATTGGAAAAAAAAAATTGAAGAAGCCATCAAAGAACTCCCTAAGAAAAAATCCCCAGAACATGGAGGATTCACAAATGAATTCTAACAAAAATTCAAACAACAACTAATCTCAATATTATACAAACTATTTGATAGAATAAGCAAAAAGTAGTTCTACCAAATTCCTTTTATGATACAAATATGGGGATAATTCCAAAGCCAGATAGATCAAAAACAGAGAAAGAAAACAACAGACAAATCTCCTTAATGAGCATAGATGCAAAAATCTTAAATAGAATACTATCAAAAAGACTCCAGAAAGTCATCAAGAGAGTTATTCATTATAATCAGGTAGGATTTATGCCAGGAATGCAAGGATGGTTCAATATTAGGAAAACCATCCACATAACTGACCATATCAACAAGCAAACCAGCAGAAAAAGCCTTTGACAAAACACAACACTCCTTCCTATTGAAAACACCAGAAAGTAAAGGAATAGATGGGCCTTTCCTAAAAATAATAAACAGTATATATCTAAAACCATAAGCAAACATCATCTGCAATGGGGATAAATTAGAATCATTCCAAATAAGATCTGGAGTAAAACAAGGATGCCCATTATCACCTTGATTATTTAACATTGTACTAGAAACACTAGCAGTAACAATCAGAGAAGAAAAAGAAATTGAAGGTATTAAAATAGGTAATGAGGAGACCAAGCTATCACTCTTTGCAGATGATATGATGGTCTACTTAAGAATCCTAGAGAATCAACTAAAAAGCTAGTAGTCTACAACTTTAGCAAAGTTGCATGATACAAAATAAACCCACATAAATCATCAGAATTCCTATATACTACCAACTTACCCCAGCAGCAAGAGTTAGAAAGAGAAATTCCATTTAAAATCATCCTAGATAATATAAAATACTTAGGAATTTATCTCCCAAGACAAACACAGGAATTATATGAACACAACTCTAGAACATTTTCCACACAATTAAAACTAGGTCTAAATAATTGGAAAAACATCAATTGCTCATGGGTAGGATGAGCTAACATAACAAAAATGTCAACCCTACCCAAACTAATGTACTTATTTGGCGCCATACCCATCAAAATACCAAAAGTTTTTTTATAGAATTAGAAAAAAACAATAACAAAATTTATTTGGAAAAACAAAAGATCAATAATATCAATGAAATAATAAAAAAATGCAAATGAAAGTGGCCTAGCAGTACCAGATCTTAAAATGTACTATAAAGCAGTGGTCATCAAAACAATGTGGTACTGGCTAAGAGACAGAATGGACGATCAGTGGAATAGACTTGGCTAAGTGACCTCAGCAAGACAGTCTATGATAAACCCAAAGATCCCAACTTTTGGGACAAGAACCCACTATTTGACAAAAGCTGATCAGAAAATTGGAAAACAGAATGGGAGCAATTAGGTCTAGATCAACATCTCATACCTTACACCAAGATAAACTCAGAAAAGATGAATGATTTGAACATAAAGAAGTAAACTATAAGTAAATTAGGTGAACACAGAATAGTTTACTTGTCAGATCTTTGGAAAAGGAAAGATTTTAAGACCAAGCAAGAGTTAGAAAAAAATTACAAAATGCAAAATAAATAATTGTTATTACATTAAATTAAAAAGGTTTTGTGCAAACAAAACCAATGCAATCAAAATTAGAATGGCAGTAACAATTTGAGAAATAAACTTCATAATAAAAACCTCTGACAAAAGCCTAATTATTCAAATTCATAAAAAGCTAAATCAATTGTACAAAAAATCAAGACATTCCCCAGTTGATAAATGGGCAAGGAATATGAATAGACAACTATCAGATAAAGAAATCAAAACTATAAATAAAGACATGAAAAATGTTCTAAATCTCTTATAATCAGAGAAATGCAAATCAAAATGATTCAGAGGTATCCCCTCACACCAAGCAGATTGGCTAACATGACAGCAATAGAAAGTAATGAATGCTGGAGGGGATGTGGCAAAGTAGGGACATTAATACACTGCTGGTGGAGTTGTGAATTGATCCGACCATTCTGGAGGGCAATTTGAAACTATGCCCAAAGGGCACTAAAAGTCTGTCTGCCCTTTGATCCAGCCATAGCACTGCTGGGTTTGTACCCCAAAGAGATAATAAGAAAAAATGACTTGTTCAAGAATATTCATAGCCACACTGTTTGTGGTGGCAAAAAATTGGAAAATGAGGGGATGTCCTTCAATTGGGGAATGACTGAACAAATTGTAGTATATGTCAGTGATGGAATACTATTGTGCTAAAAGAAATAATAAAGTGGAGGAATTCCATGGGAACTGGAATGACCTCCAGGAATTGATGCAGAGTGAAAGGAGCAGAACCAGGAGAACCTTGTACACAGAGACTGATACACTGTGGTACAATCGAATGTAATGGACTTCTCTACTAGTAGCAATGCAATGATCTAGACTTATTCAGAGGGACATATAAGAAAGAACACTATCCACATCCAGAGGAAGAACTGTAGGAATAGAAACACCAAAGAAAATCAACTTCTTGATCACATGGGTTGATGGGGATATGACTGGGGAAGTAGACTTTAAAAGATCATTCTATAGCCAATGAAATAGAACTTGATCAATGACACATGTTAAACCCAATGGAATTGTGAGTCAGATATGGGAAAGGTGGGGGGTGGACAGGGAATGAACATGAGTTGTAATCGTGGAAAAAATTTTGAAGTCATCTAATTAAATAAAATTTAAAAAAAAAGAAAAAGAAAGAAGAAATCTCCATCAGTTAATTGAAATCTTCCCAGGTCTCTCTTTAATTATCTCTTTTGTCATTCCTTATGGTATAATTAGATTCTATTTTGTTGATAAACAAATATATATATATATATGTATATATATATATATAGTCATCTCTCAGTTGATCATCCCCTTAGCTCTTTGTTAAATGAAAGAAGAAAGTGCAGCTATCATTGGATCAAAGATTTTGCAAAATTTAATGACATTTGTGGCATTGTTTCATATGGCTTCCAGAACCTTGAACCAATTCATAGTTCTACCAATAGAGAAATTGAACCAATATATTCCTGGAGCTCCTTAAATTTTTCTTCAATTTTCTTTATTATTATATATGAAAATCATAAAGATGGAATATTAGATTTGCTCTAATTTTTGTTTTTTCTGCATTTTAGTGTATGACTCTATGAATTTATTTTGCTTTATTATGCTTATGTTTTACATTTTTTCCATTCTTCATATGTTTTCAGGTTTTCTGTGAAGAAAAAAGGAATATTTTAATAATAACAATGCTAAAATAAGAAAATAGTTAAATATTTTTTAAATTGTCAGAAGAAAACAGAATGAAGTTTAGAATCCTGGAGAGACAAGCAGAACAATTTTGAAAATAATTTGAAGAGTATATTTTTTTAGGAAAAAAACAAATATATGACTTTAAGATTCAGAGTTTGATAGCTAATCATCTTCTTTGTTCTATGTTGTTTGAAAATACTCTTTCTATTCAGAGTTAGAATGAAAATAATTATAATAATTAAAAATTATGATATCAATATTGCTTATTTAGGAACAAACTGAAACTCTAACAAGGGAAAGAAAATAAAATATTTTGATTGATACTTGATGAGGCTAAAATAGGTCAACAAGTTACCAATAGACATATATATTAAGTACCTAATATGAAGCAAGCTCTTGACTAAGTATTACAAATGCAAAAGTAAAAAAAGGACAATTTCTTTCCTTTATGACCCAATAATATAATGAAGGATAACAATACCAAAAAACATTACTGAAAAGTGGTGGTACCTAATGTGGGGACATGATGAAGAAGTCTTTCAGAGACATCTAAAAGTAGTACATTCAGAAGGGAAATGAAGAGATGTCTACTGACTCCCTTCCCCTGACCCCCAATCTAAAATAGAAATTTTTTAGATCATGCTCTGCCCTCTAATCGGAGGGTCAGAGTTTAGGAATGATGTGTGAGTTCCAAGACTGAAGAGTTTTCCCAGTGATGAACTTCTTGGGATATAGTAGAGGAGTTACAAATGTCCCACTGTAGTGAATTCAGGTGAAAAATGAATAAATGAAATATAACTTGTTTTTATTTTTTAACTAAGTGATATTTTGATTAATCAAATTTGTTGAATATTACAAAGCTGTTGATCTATCACTTGAAATGGAGAAAAAGTTAGGAATCGAAATTTTCATAAATTCCTGATTTATTGATGCAGTGAGACTCCTGGTCTACAACTTATAGTCTTAGAGATTGGCTTGGAGGCACTGAGAAAGTCAAATTAACTTGCCTAGAATTACATAGTTAATATCTATCAGAGATTTGTACTCTGATCTTCCTGATTTCAGACCATTTTACTACCCACTATTAATATATATCCTTTCAAAATATAGATTACCTACAACATTTAATTCTTCCCATTTTTTCAATTCATCATTGGCTTTAGAGATAAAGATGATGAGTTCTATTTTGGCCATGTTGAGTTCAAGTTATCTGCAGGACATCTAGTGAGAAATGTATTGTAGAAAATGATGTTGCAGGAATGAAGCTTAAGGAAGAGATTAGATTTGCTCCTTATGAAAACTATATGGAATGGCATTTCTTTATGGACATAGAGTAATATTAAATCCACTAATTTACCCCTCCAAAGAAAACCTCTGAGCCAATCCTAAATTAAGGTACAATTTCATTGGTTTCTTTTGCTTTCATTTCTAGAGGTAATTTAAAGGTAGGTGTGATATCATTCCTTCAGCAATAACCAATAACCAATAACCAATGACCAATCAGTCATAAAGAGTAAAAAAGAATTAAGTTAATGTTGATTGACAGTCTGAAAACTGACCTTCTTAGCACCTCCTCCTTGCTTTTTTTTCCCTCTCTGCTGCTATCACTGGAAGTAAGGATCATAGGACTTCAGTTCATTTTGTAATTATCTTTGTTTAATAAGGGATAATGTCCAAATAATTATTCACTTATTGTTTGACTTACATTTCATAAGTACTCAGGTTAACTCATCCTGGAATTAACCTTTTGTCAGAATTATATATGAATTATATTTGGCATGGTAGAATTCGACAGTTTGTTTTATGCCATCATTACCTTTGAGAATCTATTATTATCTCCATTCTACGATGAAGGATTTAGGTATTCAAAAAAGAATTTGAGACATAAAGACACATACCATATATATATATAAAGGCACATATATACTATCTATCTAATTTGTAGTATTTATAGAATAACTTTTATATATATATTTTCTCCAGCAGAGTAGAATCTCATTTTTTAAAAATTAAAACCCTTACCTTCCTTCTTGGAGTCAATGCTGTGTATTGGCTCCAAGACAGAAGAGTGTTAAGGGCTAGGCAATGGGGGCCAAGTGACTTGCCCAGGGTCACACAGCTAGAAACTCATTTTTAATTCTGGTCTTAGAATTGACAGAATTGTCAGAGTTGTTTGGACTCAAAAAGAGTTTGACCCATTGCTAGCATGTATGAGAGATAAAACTAGAACTCATTTCTTCTTGATTCCAAGGCTGATCTATCTACTAAGAAACACTGTTTTTTAAACATATTTTTATGTTACTATTTTTAATAGTTTTCTGACTTTTTGTAATTCATGTTCTCTTTCTTCCTCCCAGCCTTCTGCACACTCCAAGAAAGCAGGTAATAAAATATAGGTTGTATGTTTGTTGTCATAAAATATACATTTTCATGTTCATCATGTATGAAAGACCCATATCATTTACCCTAGGGAAAAAAATTATGGAGGAAAAAAAGCAAAGAATGATATGCTTCAATCTTCATGTAGGCATTGAAAGTTCCGTCTATGGCAGAGGAGAGCCATTTTTTGTCTCAAATTCCTTGGAATTGTCCTGGATCCTTATATTGGTGATAACAGTTAAGTTATTCACAGCTGATCATCTTATATAATAGAAACACTGTTTTTCAAGGACATGTTGTCTATTCAAACCTAAACAAGTAACCAATTATAGGTGAAAAAAACCCATAAAGTTTAAAAGAAAAATGTTTCCCTAATTATGTGTTATAGAAAGCATTTTGACAGAGAATTAAATATACATATATATATATATATGTCAGTGGGTATGTGGGGTATTGTCACTATTTAAATATAAGACTTGGAGGTCACCTTTTGTTATTATCATGGGGTTTTGCAGATATCATCCTTGTAAAGAATCACATCAAATTAAATTTTTAGACAAAATCCTCTGGAATACTTGAGTTTTCTCTTATCTCATCCTACTTTATTTTTTATTTACACATTGATAATGTGAGGTTTAGAGAGGAAAAAAATATTTTACATCAAATTATATGATACAATTTGTCTAAATTTGCCTCCTATATGCTTATTTACAGGACTTGATTTTGTCCTCTCTTCACTCATTTTTGTTGGTCTTACACAACTGCTGTATATTCTTTTTGTCTTTTGCCTACCCTGTGTATAAATTTGGTAATGACGTTAAAATCCATTTTAATTTTTTATCTTAAAAATTCCTTGTAATTACTTATAAGTTCATTTCCACAGAGCAGTTAAAGAATATTTTAAACGATTTAACTATTCTCTTTTTGTTTTACCTCATTTGACTTAAGGAAAATTGAATTTAATGGTAATCTGTTACCTGTTGGACATGGCTTGCTTTTTTCCTAGAGCTATACTCTAAGAAATATTCACTTTATTAATCCCATAGTATTTAGATGTACTCAGGTAAGTCAGGTAATATGTTTCGGTTGAACAATGTCCATATTTGGAGTGTAAAAATGAGTTTTCATCTTGGCTACTTGCTACCGCTGTTTTTAGATAAGGAATTTAACCTTTTGGGATTTAATTTCCTCTTTTGTAGAAAAAAAGGAAATTGGACAAGGAACACAGAAGTTCCATTTCTATATAGTTATGGTAACTTTTTCATTTAATATGACTTTTATTTTTCTTCCCTTGAATTTAGGTTAACTTCACATCATGTGAATAAATTATATATAACATCAAAACATCTTATATCTATTTAGAGTTTTAAATGGCTTTTTGAAGATGTTAAGTTGTAGTCAAAGGGTAGCTTTGTTCTGATAAGTTACAGAATGGGTAAGTGGCATTCATAGGGAAATTGATTTTTTAAAAGAATTCCTTACCAGGAATGGTAGTACTTTTTGGATTACTATTTGAATAAACTTTGGATTCAATAGAGAAAAACATCTTCAATTTTTAATTTAAGATGTCATTTATCTGCATGTTAAAATAATACAAAATTTCTTGAAATTTTATTTGACAACTCAGATTTAAGGCATAGAGAAATCAGATACGTGAGTACTTGACAAAGCTGTTTGTTATTGTCATGAATGATGTTGAATATAGATTTTCAAAGTAAAAAGTACCCTTTTAAAATGATGATATTCTCTAGAAGTTCCTGTTTGAATGGTGCTGCTTGCTTTTATTTGCTTCTAAAACTCTGTGAAGTCTGTAAAAAAAGTTACTTAATCTCTCAAAAGAGTTCTGCCTAACCAATGCCTTAGGAAGAATCAAGTGGATAAGAATGTCTATTACCATACAGTGATATTCAGTTAAATGAATTGTGTTATTCAATTGTGAATCCAATGAAAGGTCACATTGACTTGGTAACATACTTTGAACTTGGCCAAATTCTGCAAAGAAACAATAGGAGAAGTTTGAACAAAAGAATAAAAGGTTATATAGTCGCTAGGAAATTTGAAAGTCATTTTTCACAAATAGGCTTTCCCCTTTAAACCAAGCTAGAGTATTAAACATGGAGTCAGGAAAATTTGCATTCAAATCTGAAATCTGTCAGCCTTGAGCCTTTGGACATGTCATTTAACTATTTTCTGCCTCTGTTCCCTCAAGTGTAAAAAGGAGGAACATAATAACTCTTATTTCATAGGGTTTATTATGAAGGTAAAATTATATAGTCATTGACTGTACTTTCAGATGTTAAGGTCCATTAAAGATCTGCTTTTCCGTTTTGAAAATTCTAAATACTTTGGAAATATTTAAATGACTCCTAACAAAGTTTTCCCCCTTTCTTTCTTAAAGAGATACACTTGGAGAAAGTAGGCTTTCTTTCTTTTTTTTTTTTTTTTGAATCTGAATAAAGTTATTAGAGGCAACAGCCAGTATTTTATCATTGTCATCAGTAGGCAAAGGATTAATTACTTTCACTGTTCTTACTATGGCACCCTGTAGGGTACAAATTACATTTTTCTAACCTCAGGACCTTAATCAAAAATAGCACCATCAGAACTAGTATTCATCTGATGCAGCCAATAGCAGCCTCTCCATTGCCTAGGAATACAAGGTCAGCAGCAGGATCTTCATCTCCAGAGGAGACGTCTCCCTTATCAGTACTTTACACCTGGTGAGATTCAGAAGCAAAGGCAAGGTGCAAAACTGGCTAGCTCCCATGAAAAGGCACAGGTATTGCAAGGACATTCCCTTTCTCCCCCTTAGGGTTAAGAATGAATAAAAATAACCATGTTTGAAGCATGTTTCCACAGGACCTTCTGGGAATGTATTTCCCTTGAGAGGCACCTAGAAACTTCAACTTCCATTAAATGTGAAGCTATAAGATAATAGTAATGTGAACAGTGGGCCTCTCAAATGGCAATTTTATTCCTGTAGAAACTGCAATGTCAGGATGTATTCAAGTATGGCTAGCTAAATTACAAAGCTGTTTTTCTTAGACAACACGTTACCACCATCCCTCTCAATGACATTCTGCTCTCAGCATCTAGTTTCTCTATGCTTTTATTTTTTTTGGCAATTGCTCCCTACTCCTCATTCCTACTCTTTACTTTAGCCCTTTATCCCTAGAATGATAATTCACATTTCATAGGATGTTGATGTTTAAAAGTGTTTTTATTTTTCACAATAACTCTGTGAGGTTAAATGAGCAGATATAATTTCCATTTGATAGATAAGCAAACATAGGACCTGGAAAGTGAAAGGAATTGCTAATAATCACAGGAGCACTAATTGGCAGAGCAAAATAGCCAAATCATAGAATTTTAGAGTTGCAAAGGACTTTAGTGGCCACTGAATTCTACTCTAACTCACAGCTGCACAAAAATACAGGGCAAGTGAAAAATAAAGTAATTCAGATTCAGTCTAAGCAGAGAACAACCAAACGATGATCTCCTCATTGCTTTATACTATTCTTAGTTTAACTTAGCTTAAGATTGCGTCAGCTTTCTTGGTGGTCATAATATACTATCAAATCAGATTATTTGCAATGCAAAACCTTGCAAGTCACTAAACCTTAATCTAAGTAAATATGTTAAATGTGTGAATTTTAGTTTACTACACCCTACTTAGTCTAACAAAAATCAGGAAATTGTGACTTTAGATTATTCCACCCTACTTAGTCTAACAAAATCAGGAATGTCTACACCCATACTTAAGGATTAAGTATTTAGAAGGATGACCTATGACATACATGTGCTAGCAAATGACAAATCAGAACAATTGACAGACCCCTGGGCTGTCCTAAGTCAAGCCTAAGATATCATTGGTACATGTGAGATACAGGAAAGTGATGTAAAACTGTCTATATATTTTGCATCACTTCCTCTCTCCAGGCTCTTGGATGGCAGAGAGGTGACTGGTGGCACCTGATTGAGTATATCGGCATGTTGGTGTGGCAGCTGCTATTGTCCGGTTTTTAGTAGTGAGTTTTCCTTGATACCATACTGGAGGAAGCCTAGTAATCTATTTCGGTGAGGCATCTTCTCTGAGATCTCTCGGAGTTTTAGACTGATTCTTTCTTTTACCCTCCAAACACTATCCAGTTAGAAGCCTCTAATCTTCTTCAGAAAACTTGTGGCGGAGTATTTTGAACTCCCCCTGGCACAGGCCAGGCAGGAGAAATCCTATACCCTCTCCCTCTCTCTTCTCCTTGATTTCTTCCCTATATATTGATTAAACCACCATATGGTTCCAAACGGTCATGACCCTAAATTATCCTTACAAATGTTTATATGCATATTTATGCACATACATATATGCATCTATATATACAACACACATACAAACTTGTACACATATGCATACATATGGGAAACGTGTATATATGTATATATGCATACATATATAATTTTATATAATACATAATGAATTTCTATTCATTCTTGTCTATCTGTGTAGATTTTTTGAAACCAGGTATAATAGCTATAGTTATTCCTGATAAAGGTTATCTTATTTGACAGTCCATTTTTCTACCTTGAAATGAAAATCTTTTTTGACTACTGAACTTGTAGCAATCCCTCCCAGATTTGTGGTATTAAATCTGATAATTCTGCTATCTGTATCTTTACCAAAATCATTGAAAAAATATTTAATATCAGTAGGTTATAAGCTGATTACTGGGACAAAATGTTTGAAAATTCTTTCTGATTATGAATATTCATTCTCTGGGTCCAGCTGGTTATTCAGACTCTTCCTAATATATGTAATAATAGGCATCCAACCAATTTATATCCATATTTTTCACAAAAATATGATGAAAGTCAAACTTTGATCTTCTAAGCCCTTGTCCTCTCTTCTTTTTGCTACATTGCATTGCCTTTCTATAATAAGATCACACATGCATATAACATTTTATGGCTCATTTCCATTATAATAACTCTATGAGTTATATGATGCAAATATTGTTATTTCAATTTTACATAAGAGGAAATAAGCATTAAAAGAAATGATTTGTACATGTTAGTACATGTACATATTAGACATGTTAACATGTCTAATAAGTGGCAGAACCAGCAGTCAAACCGGGTTCTTTTTTTATAATATCAACATCACTTTGCCTCTCTAGTTTATTTCTTTTTGCTTTCTTTGGTTTTTCATACCCATAAAATCTATGAATCTCATGTAAACTAACTACTTTGTTTCTATCCTACTATGGGCTGTTTCAGAGTGTCATCAAAATGATTGTCAAGCAAAGCTAATTTTTCTAATGCTTGGGAGAAACTTTCTGACCTTTATTTTAGATTTTCCTTTAATCATCTCTTAGATTATACTTATCCTTCTCTGATAATATAAATTTCTTCCTACTCCTTCCTGCCTTTGTACATCCTTATAACCTTCTTTTCGTTACTCTGATAAAATACATCTCATTTTTACACTCTCTTTGGTGCCTCATTCTTGCCTCTTTATATGCCACTCAACATAATATTTTTGAAGTAAAAATACTGATGTCTTATCAACTAATTTTAAGTGGATACAAATTTTAGTCTAATAGGATAGAATTCACCTAATTTAAAATTAAAAAAAAATTTACTTCTCAAAATGATACCCTTATCAACCTCATTCTTTTTCTGATAATTACCTCCAATTTTCTAGATGTGTTTCAAGTATTGTAGAATTTTGAAACTAGAACTTATCTTAAAATCATATATTTAAATTCATTAATTATATAAATATATATATATATATACATATGTGTATGTATGTACATGCATATATAAATGTTTTGAGACTTAGAGATGCAAAGCAACTTACTCAGATGTGTTAGAGGTTTTGATTTCCAAAACATGGTACTTTTTCCCATTGGAGATTGCTGCCACTACACATAATTTCATTTGAGGGTCTGCTATTTACTTTCTACATAACATTGGGCAAATGGCTTAATTACACTGGACTAAAGTTTCCACATCTAAAACATGATTTAATAGAATAGATTATTATTTTTTATAGGCAAAACAAACATTTATTAAGCAACTACTATATTCCAAATACAGTGATAGGTACTAGAGATACAATGAAAAAAATTAAATGGTTCCTGATTTCAACTGGGCAAAGTGATATACAAAGACAATACAAAGATATACAATATATACAATATAAATATCTACACACAATATATGTGTGTATATATATATATGTACACACACATATACATACATATATATATATATATATATATATATATATATGACTAATAATCATGAAACCTGGAACAATTCAGAGGTGTGAGAATTAGGGCAATAGTGTAGATTCATTCACTTCTGAAACATGATCGCTCAAGTAAATGATTCCCTGTTATAGTTTTATATGAGAAGAAGAAAATGGATATCAAAAGAGAAATTACAAAGGGAAAAATCATTGTATATATCTTTGAATTGCCTTGTGTATAATTATATTGATATCGACATTGGTATGTACATATGTATTCACACAAAGTAATTGGGGAATATGAGGGCATGTAAAAGAAAAATACTGGGAAACAATTCTCTGAGTCATACTAATTTTAATATAAGAACTGAAAATTAAAGGTTCCCTAGCTGTAATTAGGGTCAGAGGCACACCCACCATAGTCAGTGATACAGAGTGGTCAAGTATTTGTACTATATACAAGAGAGTCAGATTACACAAAATCCCTCCAAAAGGTGGATTCTTCTTGGGAACCAGGATTGTCTCTTTGAGAAGATATCCTAAGGGAAGATAAAGTTTTCTGTGTTTTCTTATAGGGACAGATTATGTAGACTGTTCCAAATCTGGTAACAGTCAAGGTTATTCTGTGGCTGAGATGTCATGAATTCTAAGCCTTAGCATGTCTGGACACATTCCAGGAAACTGAAGGCACGGTCAAATTCCAAGGCATTTCAAGGGATCTTTCTTGTTATTTTACTCACAATATGATTATTGATTACTGATTCTCATACACAATTATTCAATCAGCAATTAGAATTTTTACTTAGTATTAAATCTATGGTTATAACATAAAATATTGAGTATCTGAAAGATTTCATATAAAGCATATAGAGCTATAAAAAGACATAAAACATTGAATATAAACTAATTAAAATGACTTAATTAGATTATATTTTACAGGCACTAGAAACTTGGAGGTAGAAACTGAGTGGCATCAGAAGCAAAGCATTCTTAGAGGTTGAGTGAGAAGGGAAGAATTTCAAGCTTTTGGGAGAGTGTTAAAAACAATTGGAGTCATGAGATAGGATGTCATTTATAAGGATCATCATTCAGGAAAATTTGGCTGAAACAGAATTCTTGTAGAGAAACAAAAGGTGATTCCTGTAGAAAGAGAAGTTCAAGATATATTATGTATAATATTGAATGTTTAGCAGGTGCTGGTATTTCATCTTAGGGAAAAAAAAGGAGCAAATGAAATCCTGTAACAGAGAGGTACTGTATGTAGTCTTTTAACATTATAGTTTTGGCAGGTGTGTGGAGTATCAATTGAGAAACTGAGAGAAATTGGAGTCAGAGAGACCAATTGTGAAGATATGAAATAATGGGGAAAAAATGACAGGTGCTGAACTAGGATGGTAGTTGTGCCATTCTAAAAAAGGTGATGATATGGGATTTTGTGGGGATAAAATTTAACAGATTTCTGGAAAGTAATTAGATATGGTTAATGAAGGAGAAGGTAGCTGCCAAATTGAGTAAATATCTCGTTTGGCCTTAATGCAGAGAATATGAAGATGAATATTTTGAAATATGCTTAGAAAAGTAGGTTAAAGCCAACCCACTGAGAGAAATAAATGCCATGCTGGATCATTTATATTTTATCCCATAGGCAATAGGGGAATTAATGAAAGGTTTTCTGCAGCGGAGTAACAGTACAGCTTGCTCCTGGGCAAGATTATTTTGGCAATTGTGTAGAGGAAAGATTGGAATAAGGAGGGATTAGATGTAGAGAGTTAAGGAATTAGTAGAGTTACATAAGGCAGAATTCAAAGCAATGATGCCTTGAACTAGGGTCTTAGACAGATGGAGTCAGAATCATGGAAGTAAAATCAGCACTACTTAGTGAGGGCTGGATAGGAGACAAGAGAGATAGAAAACAGTCAAAGATTTATTTCAGAATATAAATATAAGAAAAACAGAAATATAGAAGAATGGGAAGGTGTTCATGTCATCAGAAATAAGGATTTTCAAGTGATAAGAAACTTAAGTAGAAAGAGATACATTTTTGTTTTACACATTTATAAAGATATGCTATTTTCCCCATTTCAAATTGCTTACACAAACATGTGTATAGAAAGTATGAAGACTTTGAAGAAGTTTGTAAGGAAGGAGTGGATAATAATAGGTATCCTAGAGGGATGCAAAATCAGAACATAACAGGCAGCTCAATGGCTCAGTGGAATAAGACAGGAAATCCTAGGTTAAAATCTAGTCTCAGATGCTTCCTCATTGTGTGACCCTGGGCAAGTCATTTAACCCCCATTGCTAGTTCTTAGCATGCTTCTGTCCTGGAACCAATACATGGTATTAATTCTAAGATGGAAGGTAAGGTGTTTTTTTTTTTAACTAAAACAGAAACTTGAAGAACTAGATTGTACCCAAGAAAATGCAATCTTAAATTACACAGTATATGAGGATGGTCTTTTAAAGCACAGAGATATTTTTAAAGTCTCCTGATGCCATATCTTATCATCTCTACCCCCGTGACATCTCTCACATCCATCAGTTATATAACCAATAGTTATTCAGCTCTTAGTCAATTCTCTTCAGTAATATTTTATTAGCCTCTTAAGTTGCCTCTGTGCCCAGGGATTACCTAATTCAGCCCATACTCTACACATCTGTCAAACTGATAGTTTAAAATGACTAGTCACTATATTGCTAAGAAGCTTCAACAGTATTGCCCCAAGATTCAAAAAGATTAAAAAAAAATCTTCCCATTCTGCATTGAATGCTCCTCTCAAAATAACTTTAAACTCGTTTCATATCATCAATAATAGCTAGCTTTTAAGGTTTACACAGCATTTTGAAAATATTCTCATATCCCCATTACAATCTTGGGAAGAGGTGCTATTATGCTATGAATGAAGAAACTGAAACAGGTAGACGTTTAATGACTTGCTAAGTGTCAGACAGTCAGAAGCTGAGGACTGAATCTGGACTGAGGTCTTCTCAACTCCAGGTCCAGAATTCTATCCATTGTGCCACCTTCTATTCCTCCCTTAAAACACCATCCATTCTTATGTTAAATATGAATGTTTTTATCAGTATTTGGACACTTGTGGATGTGTTTTATCTGACTATGTGTACATTTCAGTGAATTTGACTAAGAGAAAACGTTCTAACTTTTAAGATTTAAAGTATGGGCTGTATATAGATTTCTATTGATTAGGAACAGAATCCCAATAGAATAAAAGGGGGCAGAGAACAGGGGATATGATGGGAATGATAATTATTTTATTTCAGCATTCAGTAGTGAGTGCTTTGCATTTCAAAATTTGATAATTCATTTTATAGTCATTAAGTTTTGAGGTAAAATTTTACCTGACATCTTCTTGTAATAAAGTTAACTCAGGACTCAAATCCTCTTGCTCTCAAGCCTTCCTTCCTTCCAACTTTCTTATTTCTGTTGAAGCCACCACTGTCCTCCAAAACTCCCAGATCCTAACCTTAGAATTACCCTTGACTCCTCCTTTCTCCTACACCCATTACCCAGTTGGCTGCCACGTCTTGTCTGTCCTCCCTTCACATGCCTCACATTTGTTCCCTCTTCCTAGATCAGATGACCATCACCCTGGTCCAATACTCTCTGGGCAATGGTGACAACCTCTATTAGTTGATCGTCTATTTCTGATTTTTCTCCCCAATGCATCCCCAAGAGGTTGCCATTTTCCTTAGGGTGTAGCTTTCTGTTGCCTCTGAGACCAAAGACAATCTCTTTCACTTAAATTCAAAACAAGACCCAATCTTGTTTTCTGTCCAGCCTTTCTTCTTCTCTATGCACTATGATTCAGTTACACTGGATTATTGACCTCCTCCCAGTCAGATCTGTCCTAGTAGTGGAACCCCATGGGTAGAATGCACATCTTACCTCCACAGATTCTGATCAGGTGCCCACTCCCCCAGGGTGCCTTTTTTGAGCCCCTCACTCCTCTCTCTGTTTTTTCTTCATTTCTCTGAAACCGGAGAGATCTGTCATGCCCCCCAAGAAGCTCTTCTAGGGCAGGTGATGCTCCCTCTTTGGCTCTGGCATCTGACATGGTTTGACAGATGGTGGCCACTGAGTGCTTAACTTAGCAGTTTGAAGTGACTTGAACTGAATTAAACCTTAGCAGAACAACATCAAAGGAGTCATATATTCTCAACACAGAAACAATCTACTTATCTAAAATGAAAACTTTGAAAGGGAGCAGGATAGGAGGAATATTTACAAACAGGAAAATCAGGAATAAATATTAAAAATAAAATTAAGATTCTGAAAGTCTATAGAAAGGTATGAAATAGTGATTAAACTTTCCCTTATTTTCAAAAGGGGCTTTTCTGATGTTTAAGAAAGAACTATTTAATCCACTAAAACTAAATTGATTCCTACTTCTCCCACACCCCATTACACTGTTTTTGTTTTCTGATGAAAGAGGTCTAAACTCTCAAATAATAATTTTTACACATTCATGACAATGATGGGTTTTTTCTTCACTATGTATTTGCTGATGCCTCCAAAGAGCTGAACTTTGACTACAAGCTTTCTCCCACATTCACTATATTAATAGGGTTTTCCCCAATATGGATTCTTTGATTATTTATAAACACAGAATTCTGACTGAAAGTTTTACCACATTCATGATATTTATATTATTTTTCTCCACTGTGGATTCTCAGGTTCTCTGATGTTGAATAAGGATTGAATTCTGATTGAAGGCTTTCCCACATTCCCACATTTCCCACATTCATTTACATTAAAGAGGGTTTCTCTTATTTCTCACAAACATCTCCTTACTGGAGATTTTCTAGTGTAGAATAAAGGCTAATCTCTATTTAAAGAGTTTCATCACATTTATATTTATGTGTTTTTTATGAGAAAGTCTTCCCCCCTTTCTTTCAAATCAACTCTCATGCTGATTTCTCAATATTTGAAAATCTGAGCAATTCTATATAAAAGGTGCTAGAAATATCATCCTGTCAGTCTATGCCTGAAGAAATCACTTGATTTGGAGGGGACTTTCCATTCCCAGTATGATTATCACCATCATGGTCTTAGGAGATGGAACTCCCACTTATGTTCATTCTCCACTAATAGGGGATGTATATTTTATGATTCCTCAGTTGTTCCCTGAGGTTCCATCTCCTCTAAAAGGTCTTCTTGTGCTTAACCAATGAATGAGATCTGATGTCCTAGTACATCTAGCTCCTTCTCAAAATCTTCCAGAATGGTCACTGCCTCATCTCCATTTTCTGGATAATGCACTTGTACCTAGTTCTGCAGCTATTTGGGCAGGATGGTCAGGAACTGCTCCAGGATCTGCTTCTTTGTGTGTCTCTCTGGACTAATCCAGAGATGATGGAGCTGCCTCAGGGCTTCACGGGGTCCTTGTGAATGCTGGTACCCAAGTGCCTGAACTATTGTCAAAAGATGCCTGTAAAATCAAAGCTATTTCCGTGGACACTAAATGGACACACCTCAGTAGATGTGATCCTTCTCTATCTTCACACTTGAAATATTCTTTTTTTTTCAGTTAGAGTAGGAGAAAAATTGAATTCTCTCTCAATTCTGCAGACATTCTGAATCAGAACATCGCAGAAGGGAACAATTCAGCTGGGGTACAGTCTACCTTTAACTCTTCTTCAAAGCCATTCCTACTTCCAAGAAGATCCCTCAAAAACTTCTACATGCACTCAACCTGGACTACTCTTCCAAGGAGCCCTATCACATGGCCTCTTTTTCTGTAGACAGGAACCTTCCTCAGAATACTGGCCTCTCAAAGGCTCCCTGGATAGCAATGGAAGTGGGGTTTAGAATATCACACTGGGATTGCCATGGAGAATGGCAAGTTCTTGCTCCCTTCTCTCTCCCTTCCCTGTCTGTCCTCACAAATTTTTGGTTGTGACTGCAGCGATTTCTCTACTTTTAGTCTTTGTAGACAAGGATGATGTCTACAGCACTTGTGTCTCCCTACTCCAGCTTCTGCTTGCCCAACTTTTGACTTACCCCAAAGGATCTTCATTGTCACCTCCAGTCTAGGAAGAAGGCAGCTCCACTATATGTAGATATAGTTGAAGACTGAGCTCTTTATTTACCCAAATAATTTCTTAGCAAAGGGGTAATAAAAAGATTGCTAAACTCATTATGTAATAGAGAATTGTTTGAAAAATTAATATTTTATATCCTTTGCCTGCATATTTTTATTCAACACAACTTGATTGTCTTAAATTTATAATAAGATGGAAAGGGAGTTTTAAAATAATTCTAAAATCATCTCTATCATAATTAGAGATGCTTGACCAAAAAAAGAGAGTTTATGTTGAATTTGAAAATCAGCATTGTTTGGTACATAAAGACATTGGAATCATGAAGATGGGTAAAAAAATTTTTTTGTCAAGGACTTATTGTTGACAGAATTTGTTTTTAATATTCCATATTAAATCTTATATCAGAGCCCTGCAGTAGAAAAGATTCAATTCCCATATATTAGGCAGAATTACTGTGTAAACCTGTGTTTGAGATCTGAATCAGAGATTCCATCCAGTCTATTGCTTTTTGTATTTTCTTTGTCTTTAGGAATCTCCAAAAATGTCCCCCTTTTTAGGAGAATTTAGTTAATAAAGGACAGGGGCAAAAGTCTTTTCTAATGTATGTACAAACCTTCACCTGTCCACCTGTTAGTGTGAAGTGGGACTGAAATTTTGATGGACCGCCTCCTAATTAGGTGTTCCTTATACCTTGTCATATTCAAGGGAGAGACTAAATACTGAACTCCTAAAACTCTATTTATGAAGCCATCTGCCCAAGATTCAGTGTGTCTGGTCACTTGAGAAACCCACTGACCTCTATTTCACTTTATTTCTCATGATGATGACCTAATCAATAAACTGATATTTTTATTCCAAAATCAGCCTATTGAGATAATTTTGATCATAATGTTGTGAGATAGTGGTTGAGATGTTTTCTTATCCTCAATTTCCCCATCTTTAATGTGTGGGAAATATCTGTAGTTTACTTACATTACACTATGTAAGAAAAGCACTTTAATAACATTAGAAACTTAAGTCACTCAGATGTCTCTCTTTTCCATTCACTTGGTCTCTGCCCTAGTTCAGACCTTTATTTTCTTGACCTTGTTATAATTTCATGATCATAGTCTTTCCTGTATAGGCTACATTTCTCCTTTTAAGTACTTGAATATATATGTGCATACATTAATATGACCATTTCCTCCTTGACTTACTTGAATGAGCCCCAGGAAATATATAGAATGTATGGGAAGGAATGTTGAAATTTTTCGATGAAGATTGTGGCTGAACATTTCTAGACCATTTATTTCCCTTAGGAAATTGAGTTATTATTGAATTCTTGGAACCCACAGGGCATTCTAGAACCAAACTGAAATCTTTCTTTTGGTAATTACTGTGTGAAAGTTGCATATTTTAGTTTTTTATTACATTTCTGTGAACATATTTCTACAAAAGTCTTGTGATACTTTCATTTTTTGTCTTTGTATTTATGGTATCTGACATATAGGAAACATTTAATCAATGCTTATTGAATTGAGTTAAATTAAAATTTAATTGTGGGTCAAGACTGTTTGGTCATTTCAATTAATCTGCATTTGGCTGCCTTTTATTATTTATTTAATATTTTGCCTACCTATTTCTCATTTACCTATCTCTCTGTTTATATATAACTGATTTAAACAAATCTCTTGTTTCTATAAATATTTGATATTTATCACTTTTCATGGCATTGAAGTATCACAACTTGTTTAGTCAATCACCAATTATAGTGCCAATTATTATTTTTTTTGTTTTTCTACTACTAAAAATGCTACTACTTTTTTTCTTTGCTTTTTTTTTTGTATTTATGGGTAATGTCCAACTTGCTGACTAAGTGTGAGTTCTCTGAATCAAAGTGTATCAATAGCTCATGTCTTTTCTCATATAAATGCAAATATTTTCCAGATTGACTAGACCAATTCACAACTTCAAAAACTATATGACTAGATTGCAAGCCCTCTGATACCACCAATATTTCTTAGTTTCATCTTTTATCATCTTTTCCACTATGATATGTGTGAGGTGATATGTATTCTTTAAAAAACATGGAAACTCAAAATCCGAGTGGTATATTGCAAAAGGGAGTGAATGGGAGTATAACTATATTTATGCTAACAAATATACTTTGTATAATTTGCATGACTATATATTTTCTCTTTTATCTTTGGGCATATTAAGCCAAAAAAACCTTAATATATTCCTAAAGCTTAGAAAATTATAAAAGACTTTCAAGAGAATTTGTAAAAAGAAGGAAAATCTGG
The DNA here is from genome assembly GCF_027887165.1 of Monodelphis domestica. Classification (NCBI taxonomy): domain Eukaryota; kingdom Metazoa; phylum Chordata; class Mammalia; order Didelphimorphia; family Didelphidae; genus Monodelphis; species Monodelphis domestica. The sequence goes on along the minus strand of NC_077229.1, from coordinate 463,482,403 downwards.
CTTTCTCTTTGAGGAACAGAAATTCATTGTGGTCCCTTTAAAAGTCTTGAATGCTCCCTCTTCCTCTCAAATAAATCAAGACTCAACATTAATTCTTGGTGGAATGTTTCCATTTACTAAATGCTCCTGGAGCTACAAGATAACAACTTTACAGTACAGCACTATTAAGCTTCCTGTTGATTCGTTTCTCTACCTTAGTTCGACTGAGCCTTGTGGCATTATACCTGTGTCAAACAAAACAAGCTCAGAAAGGCCACTCATTCAGAGACTGCTGAGTACACAGCTTTTATGTCAGACTTTTCTAGTGGAGCTGAACAAGCCCTTAGTCTCTTTTTATGCCCTTTCCTTTTTCCTCTACAGAGTTCAGTTGAACTAGTTGGCTTGCAGCACTCTGGACAGAGTTAGTATTTAAGCCTCCAAGAAGCCAGTGCCCCTCCTATGGGCATTGAGATTGGGGTAGAGGGGTTCAATTTCGCAAAGAAATTGAAATGAAATGACAGCCTCAGATGGAATCCACATGTGCTCTTATCAGACTGTCATGAGAAATTTAAAGGAGATTGTGACTATGCCCTCAGTCTCGAGGAACTGTAAACAAGGTCAGTCTTTGGAGGAGACAATCATCTGCATGCTGTCCTTTGAAATCTCTCAAGAAACCCACTGGGTACCACAGAAAGTGAAATTTCACTATTAGACATTGATTCCTTTGAGAAAATATGACCCAGTCTAAGTGGATCTGTTTTAAAATCAAAATACTTCGGGTGGGACAGGTTATGGTATTAGATAACAGTAGGTAGTTAAGTGGATGGATAGACTGATGGACATGGATTCAGGAAGATCAGAGTTCAAATCCATCTAGACATAATGGGAAAGTCACTTAAACTCTGTCTACCTCAGTTCCTTCATTCCCTAAAATGGAGATAATAATAGGACATACCTCCCAAAGATGAGATGAGGTTCAAATGAGATGATATTTGTAAACACTGTGCAAATCTCAAATCATTATATATGTGCTAACTATGGCTATTTATTTTTAAAAATGTATCAAGTTACACCATATTCCTATAATTGGAATATTTGACTGTGAACCAACCATTAGTAAAAGACTATGTCTATAGTTAAACAGTTTCAACACTCTGGATATCAGAGGACTTATCTAAAAAAAAGGATTTGTATATAAATGATCACTGAGACCCCTTCTAACTCTAACTATCTATGAAAACCAACAAAAGAGGGGGCATCTGGGTGGCTCAGTGTATTGAGAACCAGACCTAGATACAGGAGGTCCTAGGTTTAAATCTGGCTTCAGCTGTGTGACCCTGGGCAAGTCACTTGACACCCCCCCCCTTGCCTAGCCCTTACCACTCTTCTGCCTTGGAACCAATACAGAATATTGATTCCAAGATGGAAGGGTTGTAAAAAGAAAAAGAATAAAAGAAAATCAACAAAAGAAAGGAACAGATGGGAGGGAACTGGGTAATGAAAAGGATGAAGAATGATTGCGCAAAAACAAATAGTGGTCACCAATGTCCTTCATTTTAGACAGATAATAAAAATCTTAAATGAAAGGTTAGGTGGTTACAGCACTTGAAAGCAATCAATTTCATTACAGAAAATAAACTTTTAAAATAAACAGAATAAAACAGAAATAGGAAGGAATATTTCTTGTATAGGAAGTCAGATCAACTAGAATAAAATTTCTGATTCATCAGATTAATAGAGAGTAATTTTTAATCAAGAGCATTGGTTGTGGAATCATGTAAAGTCGCATGTAAATCCTTACTGCTACTCCTGTGGTAAGTTCACTTCACCATCCTAAGTCTAAGTACCTTTATATATCAAATTAGAATAATAGTAACTGTATTCCCGATCTCACAAAGCTCTTTTGAGAAAAAAAAAGTGCTTTTTATGTTATAAAGAGCTAAATAAATGTGTTGTTAACTCACTAGATGCACACAGAATTTTTCAATGTGAATTAAAGCTTCTATTGCCATGTGAATGGCAGCAATTACAAATTCCATTTTGAAAGAGGCTCCCCTCAGTAATGAGAGTGGAACAAAATTGCTTTTACTTGGCTATTAAGAAATAAAGTATTGTGAAGAAAAGGCACATGGTGATCAACACTGTACCTATTTCACTGTAGAAAACTTGGAAGCCATAGGGCATTCTAGAACCAAAGGCAAAAAAAAAGGAGAATTTGCACTTAAAGGTAGGTCTGAATTTTATTACAAATATTTTAAGATATTGAAATTAGCTATTATCCACAGAATTAGACTAACTGTATTTATTTCATATATATATATATATATATATATAATAGTATAGATCTCTCCAATTATATAGACATTAAGAACTATAAAAATATGGTCACCTATCATAAAAATCCAAGATTTATTATGATGATAAGTGAAAATTATAGTATTCACAAAGTCCATCCATTCTCCACCAAAACTATTTCCTGTTATTAGAAAAAATGAAATTATGAAATTAATTGGGATTTTTAAAAGTATTGAGATATCTTATTTTTAAACTTCAGTTTTTATATCAGTTTCATTACTCAGTATGTATAATCCTCTTTTTAAATTCATCCCATCTAAAATAAAATAAAACTCTATGAACAATCTTAGTAACAATATTCAGTTTTCATTAAAAACATAATTTACATTTTTATAGTCCTTGTGTATGTTGTTTTCTTGGTTGTATATTCAATTCTGGATGCGTTTATATATTCTTTCCAGGCTTTCTTAGAAATTTTTTATTCATTTCTTCCAGATCAGTAATATCCTACTTCATTCATCTACCACAATTTATTAGTCAACATGAACACACTATTTCTGAGTATCTTATTTGTTTCTGATTATTTGCTATAACCAAAAAATTGATGCTATGAATATTTTAAAAATATAGTATCTGTCTCTCTATCTTTGGTCTCCTTGGTTTCTATGCCTATCATTTCAATTCCTAGGTCAGAAGGCATGGATATTTTAATCATTTTTTAAAGCATAATTTCAAATTACTTTCCAGAACATGTAAGCTCATACATAGCTCCCCTGCAAAAGTGTATTAATATCTCTGTCTTTCTACATACTATCTGATATTTTTCCATCTTTTCTTCTTTCCTATTTGGTTCTGTGTAAGGTAAACGTGAATTTTTTGATTTCTACTTCCTTAGAGCAGCTTTTATTATCTTCATATATCAAATTATCTCTCTACCTAATATCTATCTTTCTATCTATATCTCTATATATTATATAAATAATCTTGGTGATTGTCATGACATGCTCAAGTTGCCCTACTATGTGGGTGATGAATATATGAAAGACTGACTCTATTTACCTGCATGATCTTAAGCATGATCTAAACAGTCTGGATGAGGGGGCCATGAAAAGGGCTCATTTCATGCCAGCACTCATGTTCTCTAGGATGAGATAATCAAATATTCTTGTGTTCTTGTTTTTTCCCCAAACTTCCACAAACAAACATATCTGGTCTCCCACTCCTACCTCTGGTCCTAGATTCTCTATTTCTCTCAATCTGAGTCTTTTTGGAATTGTTTACTGCTACCATTTAATCTTGATGAAGCACCTTTTGGTAGGTGCTGATTCGAAGTCTGGGAACCTGATCATTTTTTTATCATGCTAAAGAATGTGTTATTGCACCCAAAAGGGGCTACCAAATGTCTTTATCCCTCCTTGCACCAGGGAAACTGTTACTCCTGTGTCTGGGTGTTCTTTATGCATACCATACTAAATGTTTCCTTGGATTAGCCCTTTTTAGCCACTTCTCCTACTTCCCTTTCCTAGAAAATAATTTAATGTATTCTTTTTTGCTTTTGAGTTGAGCTTCTTAGCAAGTGGATGATTTACTTCATATACATAGATATGTCCTCACTTAATAAAGATTTTCTTGATGTTAAAGGCATTGCACCTCAGTTGTCTTACAGTTCTGGGAAAACAGGACGAAGGTCTCTAGGGTACCTGTGCCTCAACATGTTTACTCTCCCTTGGGGAAGAGACCTAAATATTAGAGTCCATGCTTCCATTTATAACACATAACATACAACCCTTTTATATATAATGCATTTCTATTTCTTTATCTAACTACAGCTCTGTCTCTATCATTTCAATCTCTATAAACCTTGGATATCAGACTTTTGTAAGGTACAATGGAAAGACTATTATTTCTGATGTCAGAACTCCTGAATTTCATTTTGAACCCCTTACCTTTTGTCTTAGAATAGATATTAGTTCTTGGTGGCAAAGCAGAAGCGTGGAAAGGGCTGGGGTCTGATTTTTAATACTATCTCAGAAATTTATATTCCCTTCTCAGTTTCTCTTTTTCCCCTTTTGCCTTCCCCTCTTTCTTTCTGCCTCCCATCCTCCCCTCATCTTCCTTTTTATTCCCCTGCTCCTGCTCCTTCACCCCATTCTCCTTTAAAACTATTTTGCATCTATTTTTGAATATAGTGTTACTCATGTCTCATATCCAAATTTGCCTGGTGGTAGTATACAATGTAAAATATTGGTTGTTCATTTTTAATTGTTTCTAGTTCATTAAATATAAAATAACAGAAACATTATTGTATTGTACTGAATATTGTTAAAATACTGGAGTGAGGAGATCTTAATTTTGAAGTTCTGCTTTTACTTTAATATATGACCTTGGGCAAGTCACCCTTATTGAACCTTAGTTTCTGCATCAGTAAGGTGGGGATTAACCAGGTAAGATGATTTCAAAGAGCTCTTCCAGTTTTTAGATTTTCATAATATTCTTGGTGAAGGGGGGGATGTCTTAGAAAGCACTATACCCCTTACAATATACAGGATAGTTTCCTATACAGAGCATTCACTCAATAATATTTTTTAGAGTGCTTAGCTATAATTCCACACTAGGGATCTGAGTGTACTTAGCAATTTCTGTGTGCAAAGGGACATTATGCAAAGACTGAGATAAAAAACTAAATAGTTTGAGGGAAATATTTTTTTGATATCTCGAAACATTTCTTCAAGAAAACTTGGGAGAATTTAGTGTGTTATAACATTACTGTTGAGATATGGACCTTATCGTATCACTGACTGCAAATCTTGAGAGACAGTCATTTGGATTCTATGCCTTTTTTTCCATTTTCCCCTTTAAAAAACAGGAGTCACTACCTCATAATGCACAAAGCAATCTGTGATAAGCACCATGTGTATTATAGATCATAGAAAGAGGCCCCTTGATAAGAGAACAGATGGGAATGTTTCTTAGTTCTCTAGTCCCCCCCTCTCTATTGTTTAAATATGCTAAAATGCTCTTTATTACATTATTTATTCAAAACATGAAAATTAACTTTAGGCACATTTAGTTTTTGTTTGTTAACTTTCCACTTGCAATTGGCAAATAATCCCCCATCACCAAGCCCCTCTGTCTGAATCCATGCACACGCCTGTTGGCTAGACATGGAAAATACCAGTGATGTACCTGTTGCCATATACTATTCAAGGGCACCCACTAAGGAAGTGACATTTTTTTATACCTAGTCACCACAAAGAGACCACAGAGGCTGTGAGTAATGACATCCTTTCTTATTAGATTTCCTGGTTTGACTTTTTAGTGACTTAAAAACAATGCTGAGTAAATTGCAAGAGGTTCTTGAAGGGCAAGGGGATTGGGGCTTTAGATGAACACTCACTGCACGTTGTCCCTGGATGCACACCATCACCTCTAATAGCTTTGGGCAGCAGCTCGTCTGTTGGAGAGGATACGGCGATCATTTGCAATGCGCGGGGAATTTGTGAGCTCCCACTTTTAGGCATAATACGTTGGTGTGGAATGAGGCGGTAGGGAGGCGAACAAACACTGTCCATGCCGGGAATGACTGCTGCCCACCCTGCCGATTCTAATAGCCACAGTATTATGGGATCGCTCTGCAGCCTTGCATTATATCATGCCGTATATCATTGAACTGTGGGTACAGGCAAAAAAATGGACTTCATGATAATGTAGACATTTGCAGTGTGTATAAGGTAGTTGGGACCCTTTGGTGTCTGTACGTAGGGTTTTTGTTAATTTATTTCAGTGTATTTAAGTATTTGTGACCCCATTTGCGACTTTTCTTGGTGAAAATACTGGAGTAGTTTAACATTCCTTTTTCCAACTCATTTTACAGATAAGGAAACTGAGCCAAATAGGCTTAATGGCTTGTCCAGGACACCACAGCCAATACATTCTAAGGCCAGATTTGAATTCTTTTTTTTTTTTTTGTGGGGAGAACTTTACTCCAGGCTTGATGCACATTTCTGTTCATAAGGTAGCATTATCAACAAATTCTAATTAGGAAAAAAATTAATTTGACTCCCTTACCCCTACTATAGATTGTCCTTTCTCCTTATTTAACTCCTTCTCACTCTGTAAAGACTAAATCAAATAATGCCCCTTTCATTGTCTCCTATTATCTCCTTTCCATCCTAGGTGGTAATGCCTTCTTAGACTTCACAAAACACTTTGTTTTCTACATTTCTCATGCATTTGTCATAAATATGGCATACCCACAGTTATGATGGGTACATATTTCTTACCATCTGAAAAGTCTGTAAACTCCCTAAGTCTTATTCAGATTTTATATCTTTTACTGCATCTAGCTTTGAAACCTTCGTAAATGTTTCTTGATATACTAGGGAGGAAGGGCAATTCAGACAAAAGAAAAGCTTGAGCTTTGAAATAGAAATAACTAACTGAAGGGAAACTACTACTGAAGAATAGAGAGGTAAACTGAGGGAAACCTGTTTCTTCAGCAATGACTGTGTTCTCTGGCTGGCTGTGTCTAGAGAGGGCTGCCTATAGGGACTTGAAACTGCTTGGTGGTGATGGATGTAGAAATAAGAAATGTTGAGAGATGTCACCACACCGGAATGCTGGTACACTGAGGACTGCTCTGGGGTTTTGAGTATGAAAAAGGGCCAATGGAGCAATTATACAGAGAATGGAGTTATTGGAGTTGTATGGAGGATAGAGAGTGTGGAAGGGATTAATTTTATCGAATCACAAAATTATGTAATCACAGAACTTTTAATTCAGAGCTCTAAACTTAATCTGTTTTCTTAGCATGATTTCATGAATCTCAGAGATGGAAGAAACCTTTGTAGCAATCTTCTTAAACACATGTTCTTCAATGTAATTCTTTTCAACCAGCATTTAGAGACTACTCTGAGCCTTGTAGGTACTTTAGATTCAAAGGCAAAAATTAAAGTCTTTGTGCTCAAGGAGCTTGCAATCTATTGGGGAGAAACAGCTCAAATAGTAGATATATCTATTTACTAATTAAGTAGTAATTTTTGTAAGTTTATTTATTTAATTAATTTAGAATATTTTTATTTATTTAGAATATTTATTTATTTATTAAAAATAATATTTATTTAGAATAATTAATTAATTTAGAATGTTTTACATGGTTACATGATTTATGTTTCTTTCCCTCCCCTCCTCCCTCCCCTCCTCCCATAGGAATGAGCAATTCCACTAGGTTTTACGTGTGTCATTGATCCAGACCTATTTCCATATTATTAATATTTGCATTAGGGTGATAGTTTAGAGTCTACATCCCCAATTTTCTGTTGCAACCAACATTATTATTCAAAATAAGTCACTGAATATGATAAGTCACTAGAGTTGTTTTAACAGACTTAAAGGTCTAAAAGAAAAAAAATATTAACTACACATAGCACACTGAACTAATAAGTCCCTAAGTCTCTACAAGATCCATTTGTGAATGTGTTAGGGCAGGAAAACAGTTGCATAGCTATCTTTAACTCCCCAGTCACTTCAGGTAGAATCACCATGGGATATTAATACAAAATTAAAGTAAAATAAAATTTGACTCAATGGTATAGAGAAAGAGACTTGTAAAAATGGAAATAGTCATGTAATATATTTACTGAATTGGCTACATTATATAAAAGCTAAAATGACAAATTTTTATAAAATAACAAAATATTTGCTATAAAAGTATGTTTTCAAGAGCCCAAGACAAGAAGGTAAGATGGAGACAGCTACCCAAGCAATCTCTCCCATTGTTCCCTTCTAAACATCTTTAAAATGATATTGAAAATCAAATTTTGGTTCAACATAGGTAACAAAATGTCAGGGCAAGACTTTTCCTAGTCAGACACCTTAAGAGGTTGGAATACAGAACTGTGACACTGGATTGAGGAATAGGTTATGTACACAATGCACAGTGGTAAATGACAATAATCTAGTGTTTGATTGACCCAAAGATCCAAGCTGTTTGGACAAGAATTCATTATTTGGAAAAAAAAAATTGCTAAGAAAACGGAAAGCATTTTGTTCGAAGCTAGCTATTATACAACATTTCACACCATATAACAAGAAAAAGTCATAATAGGTATATGATTTAAAAAAGAGGATACCAAAGCAAATTGGGGGAGCATAGAGTTAATTGTTTAACTGTCAGATCTACTAATAAGGGGGAAATTATGACCAAAAAAGAGACAGCTTTATAGGATTATGTTATTTTTTAATTGAATAAACAAAACCACTGTTGCTAAGATAACAAGAAAGCAGAAAACTGAGGAATATTTTATAACAAGTTTCTCTCATAAGGGTCTCGTTTCTCAAATACATAGCTGAGGCAAATTCATAAAAATACAAATCATACTTCAATTTTCATATGAATAGACAGTTTTCAGACAAAGAAATGAAAGCTCTCTAAAGCCATAGGAAAAAATGTTCTAAATGACTACTGGATAAAATAAATGCAAATGAAAACAACTCAGACTATATAAAGTGACCAAAATGACAGAAAACAAAAATGATAAATGTTGGAAAGGATGTGGAAAAATGGAGGTACTAATGTACTATTGGTGGAATTGCAAACTGCAGGAACATCTGAAAAGTGTTCAGGATAGTACCAGCAGAGACTAATTAGTGTCCAATAAAATATAGTGTCTCTTTCTAAGCAAGAACTCTGAATCAACCATGAATCCACAAGCATAATTAGCAAATAAAAATAAACCACTTTGATAGTGGCAGCACCTGGAAATTCAAGAATTCTTAATATAGTGCTAATTTTGTAAAAGCTTAGTATTATCCATAATTGGAATAAATTCCCTGAGGAAGTAGTAGGTTCCTATTTTATTGATCATTCTCTTTCCAAGCTTATAAGAAAACCTGTTTTTCTATTTAGAAGTCAGCAATCTTCACTTTTTCTGAACTTTCCAGTTCTATTCCAGTTACTATTCTTATAGGCTCTTAGCATACACTATATTTTTCTACTGTTATTTATTATTAGTAAAATTTATATATATATACAGATATATATATATATATATACATATAAAATGTTTATCTTGATTCAAGTAGACATACCCTAATTTAAGACTTATGTAGTTTTCCCATTTTTTCTCATAGATTTTTTTTGTGGGCATGTTTATAATATATTTTTTAATGTTGTCCTTCTCTTAGATTTCTTTGACATCTATATGGCTATTGGTCAACAGGTTTAGCAAACCTTATATCAGTTTCCTAAAGCCTGCTCTAAGTATAAAATAAAAGTTGGAAAGAAGCAGGTATTACATTCTCACTGTTACTGTGTATAATGTTCTCCTAGTTCTACTGAACTTCCCTTTGCATTAGGTTACATATGTTTTCCTAAGGTTTTTCTGAGACCCTTAAAAATTATAATAGTAATATATCACAATTATAGCCCAAAATGTGTTTAGTTTGTTCCTAGTTGATGGACATACTCTCAGTTTCCAATTCTTTCTCATCACAAAAATAGCTGGTGAGTGTGTGTGTGCACACATGTAAATAGTTCCTTTTTTTTTTCTTTCTTTGATCTTTTTGGAATACAGATCTAGTAGTGATATTGCTGAGTCAAAGGGTTTGAACAGTTTTAAAGTCCTCTGGGCATAGTTCCAAATTATTCTTCAGAATGGTTGGACCAGTTTATAGCTCCATCAAAAGTGCATTAGTGTGCCTATTTTCCCACATTGGCTATATAATTTGTTGTTTTTGTTTTCTGTCATGTTAGCTAATCTAATGGGTGAGAAGTGGTATCTCAGAATTATTTTAATTTGTTTTCCTCTATCTGTGATTTAAAGCATTTTTTCCATGTAACTTGATAGCTTTGAACTTCTAGTACATATGCTTTGACCATTTGGGGCATTGACTCATACTTGTATCAATTTGATTTTACTCCTTAAAATAGTTAAGAAATGAGACATTTATAAGAAAAAAAGCTTGCTGTAAAATTTCTTCCAATTCCCTAATTTCTTCTAATTTTGGCAATATTGGTTTTATTTGTGCAAAAACTGATTAAATTTGGTATAATCAAAATTATCAATTTTCTCTTCACTTATTCTCTCTATATCTTATTTGGCTAGAAAGTTTTCTATTGTCTATATATGATAAGTAAATATTTCTATACTAACATAATTTGCTAATGATATCACTTTTCAGGTATAAATTTTATAGCTGTTTGGATCATATCTTTGTATACAACATGAGATGTTAACATTTGTTTAGTTTCTAACAAATTGCTTTCTAGTTTTCCAAGTATTTTTTTTAAATACTGAGTTCTTGACCAAATAACGTGAATTTTTGAGTTTATCAATCATAAAATTTTTGTGGGCATTTGCTTCCATATATTATGTACATGTTTTATTACATTGATCAACCATTCATTTTCTCTTCCATTACTAGATTATTTTGATGACTAGTAATTTGTAATATAATTTGAGATGTGATATTGAAAGGCCACTTGTTTTCACATTTTGTTTTTTATTGGTTCCCTTCATATTTTTGGTTTTTATTTTTTAATTAATTTAAAAAAAATTGTTGTTTTTTTCTAGCTCTATAAAATTATTGTTTGGCATTGTGCCAGTTAATTAGTTTAATTAGTAATTAAATTTTTATTTAATTGGTTGAACCTTCCTGTTAGCAATTAAATTTCTACAGTTATTTAGATCTGTATTTATGTTTGAAAAAATAATTTGTCTTGGCAGATAAATTCTCAAATATATATAGCATATGCAATCATTTTAAATTAAATTTATCCATCTCTTACTATTAGGTTTTTGGTAATATTTAGAAATGCTGATGACTTATATAAACTTATTTTATGTTCTACAACTTAGTTAAATTTGCTCATTGTTTTTACTTTTTTTAGTTAATTCTTTACAATTCTCTAATTTGACTATTTTATAATCTACAAAATTATAGTTTTGTTTTCTAATTGCCTATTTTAATTTCTTCTATTTTTTCTTTATATTTCTAGTACAATTACAGGGATTGATCTACAGTTTTCTTTCTCTTTGCTTGTCCTATTTTAGGTATGAAAACTATATTCATGGAGACTTCCAAGGATGGAGCTGTGAACCTTAAAAATTCCCAGACCCTACTTCATAAGATTGGGTTAAGACCATTCCCCATTTGGGCAGTGAACTCTACTTAGATCAAGAATGGGAAGACCTCTACTCCACCCATACTTAAGCCTGCTTTAGGGGAGTAAACTCTTTGCTGAACAATGAAAAGTACTTAAACCCATACTTAAGCGATGCCTATTTTTAGAACTAATACAAAGGGGTGCTAAGTACCTATAAAGGTCAGGCAACTTGTGAACTTACAAGGAACAAAAAGCTGAGAAACTTACTCAGAGCTTTTCTGGTGTGAATTACTCAAAAGTTCACACCTTCTAAGGTGAACAATGGTCTGTCCTTTGAAAAAACGTCTACTGTGATTGGTAGATGGAAGAATTTAGGGGAGGTGACATAGGAGAAAATGTCCTTAAAAGGAGATGAAAAGCTCTCTCTAGAAACACTCAGCTGGGAAAGGCTGTCTTGAAGGGTCTCTCTCAAGACACTCTCAGAACTTTACAGATTGATTGAGCTGGTGAAGTCAGCTGAGATGGAGCTGGCCTGGTGTCACTAGAATCCTTTCTTGGACAGATCTTGTGGTGAGTGATTAAGGACTGACTGATCTTTTCTTTTAAGGGCTTAGGCCTGGGTTGGCCAGAGCTACCCTGGGCTGGCCTATCCTTTTCTCATTATTCCCCTTTTTCTCTCTTTCTCTCCTTTTCTTTAATTCCTCATTTGTATTAATTAAAATCTCTATAAAACCCAGCTGACTTGGGTATATATTTTAAGAACTGGGAATATATTCCCTGGCCACCACCTTATATTTGATTTAAAAACAAAACACTGTAGTGAAAACATATTTCCTGCGGTCACAACTTACTCATCCACTCTTATATCTACAACAGTTTATATCTTCCACTATTTTAATCACTAAAGTTTATAACCTCAACCATTTTAATTATTACAGTTTATGGCTCCCACTCTTTTAATTATCATTGATCCAAGATAATGGAGAGAAGGTCTGTGTCACCATGGGAATCCACCCCAACCAACATTAAAATAGCATCACAAAATAAACACAGAAGTGAAATAACCAACAAGGAGATAGAATGAAACAACTTTCAAGAAAAGAAAAACTAAAAAGATGGACAGAGAACATCTGGGGCACTTGAGTGAGAGAGCCACACAATCAGCAAAATGATAGCAAAGAGCAAGGAGCAAGCCAAGAATTAAGACACACCTCTCCACCCCACATCATATGTCCCAGGTTCAGAACCTTAACCAAAACCAACATTCATATCCTAAGATCCTGCCTAGGCAAATAATGGGCCACCCACACTCCTTGAAATTTCAAAGTTGTGGAGAAGTATGGAGTCCCAGCCAAGGCTAATCTGTGCTGAAGTAGGCTGATCTGTGTGGGCCCATAACAAAGAAAAGAATTACAATGTGGACTTCGATGAGGATATAGATCACAGGTAGGGGTGGCTGAACTTATTAAGGGTGTCTCTGATCTTTTTGAATAAAACATAGGGTAAAGCTCTAGGACAGGACAATCAAGGGTGTGCCTAATTAGAACAAGTACATAGTAAGACTAAAAACTTACCCCTAATGCTGAGGCTACAATTAAGTAGTGCCTGACCTGATCAGATCAAAGTAAGACAAAAAGCTTACAAACAAGTCTAAGGCAAGTATTTGAGCTATCAGGATCTCAATGGTTAATTGAATTAGCAGGGGGAGGAGGCTCTCAGAACTCTCAGTCCTCAGGCCCAGACACTATTCAAAGAACTTAAAGAGGTAAAAACACAGAAAATAAACTGAGAATAGCATCAAGGAAGGACTGAAGTTTAAGAGGTACCTCAACCTCCCAGAAAACAGAGCCTACCTATAACTAGGTAGGTAAATGAGTAAACAACAAAAAAAGTGCCTAACTAAACTTTTTTTATGGAAACAAAGTACAAGGGACAGACACAGAAGGGGTCAATGAAATCAAAGCAAAATCACACAAAGTCCAAAAGAAAAATATAGATTTGACACAGATTATGGAAGAGCTCAAAAATACTTAAGGGTCCATATAAAATTAATGGGAAACTAAATTATCGAATTCTTCAAAACTGGTGGGTCAAAAAACAAATCATTGAAAAAATTACTGAACTCATTGAAGAGAATGACAATGAGGAAACAACATATCAAAATCTATTGCATATAGCTGAAGCAGTACTCTGGGTAAACTATATCTCTCAGTGCATCTATTAATAAAATAGTGAGGGAGGATATCAGTGAATTGGGCTTGCAACTTAAAAAATTAGAAAGAGAACAATTCAAAAATCCACAGATATAAACCAAATGGCAATTCTAAAATTAAAAGGATAAATTAATAAAATTGAAAACAAAAGAACTATTGAACTAATAAATAAGACTAGGAGCTGGTACTCTCAAAAAACAAATAAAATAGGTGAAACACTGGTAAATCTAATAAAAAAAGAAAGAAGAGAATCAAAGTAATCGTTTCAAATATGAAAAGGGTGAGCTCACCTCTAATATAGAGGAAATTAAAACAATTATTAAAAGCTACTATTCCCAATTTTATAGCAATAAATGATAATCTAGATGAAATGGATGAATATTTACATAAATTCAAAATGTCTAGATTAACAAAAGAGGAATTATAATACTTAATAATTCCATCTGAGGAAAAGAAATTGAACAAATTATCAAGGAACTCCCCAAGAAAAATTCCCCAGGGCTTATTGGATTCACAACTGAATCCAACAAAATATTGAAAGAACAAGTAATCCCAATACTACACAAACCATTCAACAAAATAATCCAAGAAAGAGTCATCAAATTCATTTAATGACACAAATATGGTACTGATTATCAAGTCAGGAAGACCAAAAACAGAGAAAGAAAACAATATATCCATATCCTTAATGAAAATAGATGCAAAGATGTTAATTAAAATATAAGTTAAAAGACAATACCAAGTTACCACAAGGAAAAGGCGGAGTCAAGATGGTGTCATAGAGGCAGTGAAATTTAAGACATCTGAAGGCCCTTCCTTACCAATTAAAAACTAAATTTTCCTAAGGGATTGAAAACCAGACCTAACAACAGGAGAGAGCCAAGGAACCCTCTTCCTAGACTCAATTTAAATGGTTCCCCTCCCTCCCAAAAGCTTGAATTTGAGAGTACTCAGTATTAAGGGGAAGGAAGAAGGAAGGTGCCAGGACCCCTAGAGAGCTGAACCTCCAGCTGTGGCTGGAACCTCTGGGAGGGCAAGGGGACTGGTCTGGATGGAGTGGGCAAAGCTGTGCCAGGCTCAGAGCATCAAACACAGGTGGTAGGGAAGCAGTTGGAGAAGAAGTGTAGAGTAGCAGCCTAGTTCCACCAGCAGAGACATTCCATATTCCTCCCCACCCCCTTCCCGAGGTTTTGTTCTCAGGGAACATCTAGCTCCGCAGGTTTTACTCATCTGGGCTTAATCTCATCAAGCCTTCAGAGGGCACTGAAGCTCAAGCTCCAACACCCCTTCTGAGAGATGTGCTGACTAAGCTCCAAGTGTGAAGGCTGACAGAAAAGCCCAAAACCACAGATCCATCACATAATGAGAGGAGAAAGAGTCCAGAAAACTACAGGGGGTAAAAAAGGGGCAAATATGAGCAAACAACAGAAAAAGAAAAAAGAAATTACAATCAACAGCTTCTATCCAGGCAATGAACAAAGAGAAAATGCCCATTTGGAGATTTTAAACATTCTACTTTTATTGAAACAGTCTTTGAATGCTTCTCCTGAATCTTGTGAATGAACATCAGATTTTTCATTCACCTTTAATATCTTTAACAATAATTCTTGGAAATTCTACACTTTATCAAATGTGCACACACACACACATCCCCTTTTAGGATTTATTTAGTATTGTTGTATAGCTCTTTATCACTAAATTTTCAGTTGTCTTGACCTACCTTCTCAGCCTTCTGCACCTTGATGGTGGAAGCTGTTATGTGTGATCTTGCTTGTGGCATCAGAGTATTATAATTATTTTTATGGCTGCTTCTCAATCTCTCTTCTTCACCTCATAACTCTAGAATTTGGTTATAATAATCCTAGGGGGTTTTAGTTTTTGAATGTCTTTCTAAAAGTGACTGGTGGATTTTTAAAATTTCTATTCTGCTGTCTAGTTCTAAGGTATCTAGATATTTTTCTTCATAGTTTCCTGACATATGATGTCTATACTCTCTTCTTGGTCAAAACTTTCATGTACTTCAAGAAATTCTAAATTTTAACTTTTCAATTAATTTTTTCAGGTCTGTTGTCTTTTTAAGAGATATTTCACATTTTCTTTTGTTTTATCTCAGATGGACCTCAGGCCAAACCAGAAGGTAGGTATTATTAACCATTTTTTATAGAAGAGGAAATTGAGACAACTTGAAGTTAGTGATTTTACCAAGGTAACTAATATAAAAATTATTTTGAATTCAGATCTTCCTGATTCCCACTCTAACATTATTTTGATTACACAACTTTGCTGTCTTAAAAAAGGAGAAGGAGAAGAAAGAAGAACAAGAACAAGACCAAAAAGAATAAGAACAAAACCAAGAAGAACAAAAAGAAGTAGAAGAACAAGAAGAAGAAGAAACTTTTCATGTTATGAAACAGGCTACAGATTGAAAGACAAAAAAGAAATAAACAAACAAAAAAAAGAAAAATATTTTAGTGATACTTATGAGAAAGAACACTATCCATATCTAGAGAAATAACTGTGGGAATAGAAACACAGAAGAAAAACATTTGCTTGAACACATGGCTCAATGGGGATATGATTGGGGATATAGACTCTAAATGATCACTCTATTGCAAATATTAATAATATGTAAATAGGTCTTGATCAATGATACTTGTAAATCCAGTGGGATTGCTCATTGACTACAGGAAGGGGAGGGAGAAAAGGAGGGAAAGAACATGAATCATATAACCATGGGAAATATTCTAAATTAATTAAATAATTTTTAATTAAAAAATCTCAGTTATCAAAGAGCTGGAAAACCACAATTTCTGAGAACTCAAAGTTGTGGGTAAATAGCAAAGACAGGAAGGAATACACAGAGGACTTATATCTATTGTATATATTTCAAATGAGGATCTGGTTTCAAGTTGGGTTTATAATAAATGAAATGAGTGAATATAAAATGAGGCAGAGCAGCCATATAGAGAAAGTAAGTGATCACAGATGGATTCTACTTTTCAATTATTAGAAAAACATCTACAGGAAGGTCTCCAGTGTATTCATTGGCATCTCTGTAAATGATCAGTGGGAGAAGTTGGACAAGAATTAACTATGGCAACAAGGAGCTCGTGAAGATTAACACTTGTTAGATGAAAACCTAACGTATTAAATTTGCCCATTTAAAACACCGAGAAAAAGCAACTGCCTGAATACAGAGGTTGAGGGGACATGACAGAGGATAGACTCTAAATGAACACTCTAATGCAAATACTATCAACAAAGCAATGGGTTCAAATCAAGAAAACATCTAATGCCCAGTGGACTTACGCGTCGGCTATGGGGGGTGGGGGGGAGGAAAAGAAAATGATCTATGTCTTTAACAAATAATGCTTGGAAATGATCAAATAAAATATATTTTAAAAAAATTTGCCCATTTAATATCCCTTAAAATCACTAAGGATTCATTAAATGCCTTCATGTACAAGAGAAAGAAAGAAACAAACAAAAAACTCATAGGTTGGTCATCTAGACTGAAGTATTGTGAGGCAGTTCTTTATAAATAAAATAAACTTTTGATTTATCTATGACAATTATGGGAAACTTAAGTTGAAATAGTTACTTATTGGTCTTAGAAAACCAAAATATGTAGCTAAGTATTTCGAAATGTCACATGTAAGAAAAGATGTTGATGATGAACTTGGTATTTAAATCAAAGCCTGAAATTTATTAAAAAAAAAACCCTAGTGTTTTATATATTTTATATCATTATTTTAAAAATTAAGGTGTGTTTCCATTCATACACAGTTATGGATTATATGGTAAAAATATAGATTAAATTTAGCTTGCCATCAGGTATTCTGATTGTCAATTTATTGCCAAAATATCACCTATGTCATCATTTACACATAGTATCACTTGCATCTTATGTAATCTAACCTGAAGAACAATGTACAAAAAAAAAGATAAGAGAATCAACTAATTTTACCAGAATATCTCTATTCTTCCCACATTGTAAGAATCATTAACGCATTCATAATTTATATGTAAATGTCATTTTATAAATAGATAAATCATTTTACCACTTTGGAGCTATAAGTTGCCATATATTTTCCTTTTTTAAAGTATAATACTTAAATGATGTACAATTTTATGCATTTAGATACTCTCTCTACCAGTGCAGATTATAACATCTCCATACCTTAATAAACAATGTTCATGATGTCTTTGAGTAAATGGAGTTTATTTTGTCTTCTTTTTACATCTCTAGTGCTTACTGCAGTGTCTAGTGTGTATTAGATATTAATACATTCTCATTGAGTTAAACTAAGTTGAATTAATCAACATGATCCAAGTAAACAATTTCCCACTAACTAGACTTGTAGTTGTCAGAATCCTAAAGATATTGGAGAACCATGGATCCATGAAGTTATAAGACACTGTAAGTGCTCCCATGTAGTGAAGAAGATAAGATATCCTTTTTTATTTTCAAATAATTCCTAGAGATGTGATCTTGGGCAAGTCATTTAATTTATTGAGTTTTAGTTTATCTGTGAAATGGTGCAGTTGAATTAGATTACTTTTACCAGACTTTTCCTTCATAAATTAATGATTCTATGAACTAGTTAGTTAAAAAAGGTAAGAGAATGGTAAGAAAATAAATTCAGTACAAGGTATAATATTGACTAAAAATCTGTTCCAGTGAAAAGGAAAATGGGCCATATGTATAAAAATATTTATGGTAGCTCTTTTGGTGTTGTCAAAAAACTAGAAATCATAGACATACTCATTAATGATTGAACAAGTTATGCATCTGATTCTAGTGATCAAGTTTATCAATAGTCACTAGTTGCTAAACCTGAGAATTTTTTCAACTTCATCAAACTTGATGTTCTGTAAACTACTACTTCCTCCAAATTCTTCCTTCAGCTATGTTTTTTTTCCCCATTTTTCTTCTCTGATTCATCTGTCCAATTCCTCCACCTTAGTCTATATTGCTGTCTCATCATCTATTTCCTGCTTTTGATGCTTTGGTATGTTCAGAGATCTGTTGTGAGTCTTCTTTTTCTCTCTCCCTTTGAATATACTCCTTTGATAAACTGTTATGCTCTCAGTGATTCAAATATCAGATCTATTTAAAAATTATAGAAGGACTTAACAAATCTACATTCCTAGCATTAATATCTTTTCTGGGTGACAATTGTTGAAAAAATTCAACTCCATGAGTATATATTAAATATGTATTAATAGCTCCATCCTATTCCTAACTTCTTCCTTCCCCAATCCATCATCCAATTCAATTCAAATAAATAATTTGTCAAATATTTATTAACTACCTACAATATACAATTCATTTCAGCGCTGGAGATAAAAATTCAAAAACCAAAACTGTCCCTATCCTCCCCAGAATTACATTTTAATAAAGGAAAACAACTATGTAAAGAAATAAGTAAATACAATCTGTACAATCAAGTTAACTATAGTTTTTATTGGGAAAGTAAAAAGTGCTAACAACTAAGGGTATTATAAAAAGGCCTCATGTAGGAGATAGCATTTGACTTCAGTTTTTAAAGGGAGCAAGGAGTTTTTAGAGTTGGATTTAAGGATGGAAAACACTCCAGGAAAGGGAAGCAAAGAACCAGAGGTATTTCCATGTACAAGTGACAGAAGGTAGATTACAGGAGGAGGAATACAGAATATGTGAGAATGATAAATTGGGGCCAGAGTGTAGAGAGCTTTAAATGAAAGAAATTTTTGTATTTTATCCTATTGATTATAAATTGGTCTTCAGAACAATTCTATGATAAAACAAGGCACAGAAGAACCTGCTTTGAACAAAAAATAAAACTTAAAAAGAAAAAAAAGAGTGACTTGTACAGGGTTGCAAAACAACAACCTGGCAGAAACAAGACTGTAACTTTGATTCTCAGGATCCCTTTCCAGTGTCTTCCGGACCACCAGTCCTGGTTCAATCCCAGTCCTCACAGTCATCTTCCAGGAAAATAACTCCTATGTAAGGAAGGGCCAGCCATCCCTACGATGTACCCACCACTTGCCACTCACAGGGATTAAGAGGTCAATTAGCTGAAATTGTAAGGCACCCTGAGAGAGAGAGAGGTCAGCATTTGCCAGCTAGTTGAAAACATCATCACTTAGCTGACCAACATCTCCCCTCTGATTCTGATGAATACAGTCCTGTCCAAGAACTAAAGTCCAGTATACAGAATTAAAAAACTCTTATCACCAAAATCTTGGCACTATAAATATTTTAACAACAGAAACTAATGTGATATCTCACTGGAAATGATATCAAAGAAAACACACTACCATGTATTTTGTCTAAAAATCTTGGGACCTTTCGATTTGCCTTGTTGCTGAAACCCCCCATGTGCTAGAATGTGAGTTTCTTCATAGAAGGACATTTCTATTTTTATGTCTTCCCTTCTTGTTTCTTTCTTTTCTATCTATTTGTCTGTTTGTCTTCTTGACTTCTTTCCTCCTTGCTTTTCTGGTTCCTATTCTTCTATGTTATTAGAAAAAACTATAAAATGATTGTTCTGACCTCACTATTTCCCTGATCAGCCCTTCAGTGACTCTTAATTGCCTCTAAGAGGAAAAAACAAAAATTTAATAAATAAAAATTAACCCAGCATTTAAAGCTGTCAAAAATATGATGTCAGCTGAGTCACTTAACTTCTATTTGAATCAGTTACTTCATCTGTAAAATGGGGATGATAATAGCACTTACATGCCACAGAAACAGTGAGAACAAATGAAATAAAAATTGTAAAGCATTTAGTACGTTGTCTGGTACATAGGTATCACATAAATGTTGTTGTCATTATTATTATTATTCCATTCCACAACTCTTTATGATCTCTGAAATATAGCCAATCTAGGTAAGTAGTCATACTCTGAACTTCGTCTTTCACCTCTTCTCTCTGCAATTCATGTAAACCATTCCCAATGCCTGGAAAACATTTGACCCTTATCTTCGCCCCTTGGAACCTCTGCCTTCTTTAAATACATGTCCTTTATTATAATGTTAGCAATGTTTTCTTGCTCCTTTTTCCTTTCTGCTACACCTATTTTTGTACCTGTATTTTAAGAGAGAGTAATGTCCTTGAGGGAAAATGCAATTTATTTATTTTTCTTTGTAAACCCAATGCTTAATATAGGTTTTTAATGGACATGAGTTAGTAAGACAAAGCAGCTGTCCACATCCCAGGAAGCTAGCATTTTAGCAAGAAATAGAGTCATATGGGTATTGGAGGCAACATCATTTTCCATATCAATTTTCTGTAACTAATCTTGTCAAGAAAATTCTTAGTTCATTATCATTAATTTGTCTGTGTTGAGGGGAAAGTGCTTGCCAAAAGTTTCTTGGCTGTCATTCACAGTGAAGAAAAATCTTTAGGCTACTATTCTGTTTGCCAAATGTGTCAAATGACAGCACTGTAGGCTATCTCCCTTTCTTCATGGGAACCTCTGCTTTCAAAGAGCATGAAATACTTAAAAATCAGAAATAGCAGATGAAATACTTATAGAAAACACAATAAAATTGAATAATACAGATATATTAAGGGATGAGATAAGATTTAGATTATCTAATGTAATGAATAAGGAATAACCAGTGAGGTCTTTCTCTAACTTGCCTGAGAAAGGTCCAAGTAATATTCAGTGAGCCACTTGTGAAATATAGATGGGAAGACTTGGACAAGTTTTGTATAGAATGAAAGGCCATGAAAGATTACATTTTTTGTAAGATTTATCTACTTTAATAAGATCCATTGAGGAATTGAAATAATAATAGATCAGTAAGAAAATTCTAGAAAATCACAGAAGGAAGTAAGATGATTAATAATTTCAGTAATAAATTATGATTCAAAATAAATTCACCAAAATAATATTTCTACATATTACTAAACAAAAAAAGGAAAAATAACAGAAAATAAATTAAAAAAAACTAGAAACTACATCAAGTATCTAGTAAATAACAACTACACCCACAGGATTTATATAAACATAAAACCTTTAGTTCTTTTTTTAAGCAATATAAATGAATAAATAAATAATTTAGCATCTTCAGTGTTCATGGTTGAGTTCACCAATATAATGATATTAAAAGTGTGGTTGGTCAGTCAATTTTCAGTCACATGTGACACATGACCCTATTGGGGATTTTCTTGGGAAAGATCTTCTAGTGGTTTGCATTTCCTTTTCCAGATCATCTTAAAGATAATGAAACTAAGGCAAAGAAACCTAAGTTACTTGGCCAGGGTGACACAGGTAGTTAGTGTGTCAAGACAGATTTGAACTCAAGTCTTCCTGACTCCAGGCCTGGCACCACACAAATATAATAGGTTACAAAAAATATTAGTGGAAAGTTATATATTCTTCCAAAAATATTCTTAGAGAATCTTTATCCATAAATGAAATAGTTAATGGTGTAAAAGGTACTTTTAATTTTATTATATTAAAATTTGATGAAGGAAAATTGACTCAGAAAAAAAGAAACCATGTTTCTAGGAAAATATATTTTTATTATGAATATCTGATCAAAGCTTGGAACCTATAATGTATTAGGATGGGGAAATATGCAATTCTAAGAGTTGTTTCTGAATAGAAGAGTTAAAAATAATATAATGTGCAAAAAAACAAAATAATAGGCAAATGCTCAATTATATATAACAATGTCCCAAACAACTGACTTTAGGAGAAATTCAAATTAGAAAAATTCTGAATTAAAATTTCAAATCCATAAAATATGCAAAGATGGTAAAAGCATACTAGTACATAATTGGAGGAAGTAGTTGCTATAGGCATTCTGGAAAGTAATTTACAATTATGTTGAAAAAAATAAAAATATATTCCTAAATATGTGAAGTAGCCAACACTGGGATTAAAAGAGGTCTAAGACAGAAGGAAAGATTCCATTTTTTTGGTTTATTTTTGTTTGTTTTTAACAACACTTATGTGGTGGAAAAATAAAAGTATGCTCTTCAGCAAAGTAAACTATGTTATTCTGATGTGATTTGAGAGAATTACCCCAAAGGAGTAACTGATATGAACAATTCAAAGAAACATAGGTAGAAATTTATGAAACATCAAGGCAAAGAAACTATAAAATATCAACGTGCATAGCTCTATAACCTAAATAAATCTAAATAGAGAAAACCTTCATTTAAAAAACTATTTCTATAGCAATTTTTCATTTATAAAATCATTTTAACTCTAAAAAGAAAAAAAAAAGTTTCTCCCTTTCTTCCAAGATTTCTAATTTTCACGCTGTTTTTCACTGAAGCTTTTATTACAGATGTTTGTAGTTATTCTGTGCCTTAAGATTTTTATCTAGGCTATCTCTATCATCATGATATCATTTATGAAAGTTTTATATACATACATATAAATATATATATATATGTACATATATATATATATATATATATGTTTACTCATTCTTCCAGTCTTATTTTCCAAAATGTGCTTTTGTATAATTGCCAAACTCTATGATTTTTAGGGGAATGTCTAGTCTTTGCTTGGTAGTATTTCTTGTATTTTCTTGGATCTTGTGATTGCTTCCTCTGAGTATGAACGGCTGTATTCCCTAAGGATCTCAAGGGCAGCTTGGTAATCTTTCAGTGGAAACAAAGCTGAATAGACTGAGATGCCTTCAACCACTGCCCTTCTTGTCTGAGCTTTTTAAGTTTACCTGGGTTTGGCTTTGAGCCTACCTTTGATCTTGTCCTTGCTTGGGAGTTTCATTAAGTTGCTGCTGAAGGCCAGAAAGGATAGTGCACATGGAACAATTCATTGTGGTCTTCATATTTTTGCACAAATGCTTACAGATTTGCAATCAGCTCCATAGACTGTAAGAGCATATCCATTAGTACACACCGAATGTGGTTATATTGTGTGGATATTATAAATTATTCATTTGAAATGAGGTGCAGTGCAGGGAATAGGGGACCCACCCAGGAGTCAGAAAAAGTGAAGGTCAAACTTTTGCCTTTGACACATACTTGTTTGTAGTCAGTTCATTTAGCTTCATAACATCCTAGGGAACATTATGAGTTATAAACAAACTGCTAATGTAAAGAGATGGAATATGGGTCCTCCACACACTAAAATATTAGCTCTAGAAATCCCTTTCCTCCTAAAAAGCTTTGGCAAATGGATAAACTGTACTGCATGTTTAAGAAATCAATATACTCTACTGAAGACATACATGTACTGTGTTTTTCTTCATGTTTAAGGAATCACAGAGGAATACAGAAGGTTTTTTAGGGAAAGAGTTTTAAGAAGTTGCAAAATGTTGTTTTTTTATAAGGATGCACATCAAGGATTAAGGAGAAATGATGACTTCTTCAGTCACTAATGAAAACCTCTCAAAAATATATCAGTTTTCATTTCTAATTCATGTGCACATATATGATGTCTTTCACGGGAAGCCAGAATATAGGCAAAAAAACCAACTTAATTTCATTTTTTGATCATGTGGCTAGATTAAAAGCTCAGATAATGTAGAAAAAACAAAGTAAATTAAAGCAGTGTTTCACAAGACTTCTCAGGGAATTCTCACTGTGAAGATTAGGAATAAAAGTAGTAAAGAAGTGACTGACCACAAGCAAAGTATGTTGATGTTGATTCTTGTAATATGGAGGTAAATCTCTAGTTGGGTATCCTAGGATTTTACATGGCATATACTATATGTGACTTGAGTGTGATTCTGAATTTCTATGATAAGTGTGACATAGAACTGAAGCAAATTAACCATTTTGCTGTTCTCTAGTCTAGTCAGTCTGAATCTGGAGCACTATATTCTTCTATAGTGTCATTTTTGATGAAAGGCATAGATTAGCTGGAAGACTTTCAGATAAGGGTAATCAGCATAGTAAGCAGACTGGACACCATGGATGCAATAATCAAATAAAGGAAATTAAAACGTTCCATCATGAGAAAAGAAGACTGAAATAGTTGCAAGACAATAACATTCAAGTATCTGAAGTGAGGGACAGGTGAGTGGTGCAGTGAATAAACTTCAGACTGGAAAGCAGGAAAAACCTGAGTTCAAATCCAGCTTCAGACACTTAAAGCTGTGTTATCCTTGGTAAGTCACAAAACCCATTTCCCTCAGTTTCATCACCTATAAAAATGTGTCTTGCCGCTGCGCATGAACGCCGACACCAGGACACAACCTCACCTCCCATAACAACTGGCATCCCATGCCCCGTGTGCCACAAACTTTGCTCCTCAGTCTTTGGATTTCAAAGCCATATGAGGGTACATCAATAGATGATAATGCACAAAGACAATAGTCATTCTCGGCTTCCGAGAGACTACCACTAGAGAAGGAAATGGAATACCATTCCTGTGTCTTTCCAAGGAACTCATGTTGAAAAAGTATATCAACTGCCATAGCAGGAACAAAGTGTAAGTGCAGATGGAAGCATGCCACTCTTCATTTTATTTTCTCTATGAATATGGTGCAGATACCTAAGCCAGGAAGATGAAAAACAGAAAAAAGAAAATGACAAACAAGCTTTGTTAATGAATATTGGCAGAGACTACAGCAATATATCACAAAAATTATTCACTATGACCAGGTGGAATTTATACCAGGAATACAAGGCTGGTTTAATATTAGGAAAACCATTGGAATATTTGACCATATGAATAATCAAACTAACAGAAACCACATGATTATCTCTCAAAAGATGCAGAAAATGCCTTTATTAAAATACAACACCCATTCCTATTGAAAATACCAGAAAGCTTGGGAATACAAGGGCCTTTCCTTAAAATAATAAGTAGTGTTTCTTTACAACCATCAGTAAGTATCATCTGAAATATTCCCAATAAGATCAGGAGAGAAGCAAGAATGCCCAAATTATTGCTACTATTATTTAATATTGCACTAGAAATACTAGCTTTAACAATTACAGAAGAAAAAGTAATTGAAGGAGTTAAAATAGGTAAAGGGAAAACTAAATTACCTCCCTTTCTGAATGATGGGATGGTATATTTAGAGAATCCTAGAAAATCAACTGAAAAAACTAGTTGAAATAATAATTTTAGCAAAGTTTCAGGATGCATCCTAAACCCATAGAAATCATTAACATTTCTATATATTTCCAACAAAAGTTCAGCAGCAAGGTTTAGAAACTCCATTTAAAAATCACTATAACCAGTATAAAATACTTGAGAACCTGTTTACAGAGACAAAAACACTACTTGAACAGAACTACAAAACACTTCACACAGATAAAATTTGATATAAAGAATTGGAAAAACATTAATTGCTTATGGGTAGGATGAGCTAATATAATACAAATGATAATTCTACCCAAATTAATTTACTTATTCAGTGTAATTCCAATCAAACTGCCAAAAAACTTTTTATATAACTAGAAAAAATAATAACAAAATTCATCTGGAGGAGGAAAAGGTCAAAAATATCAAGGGAACTAATGGAAAAAAAAGTGAAGGATAGTGACCTAGCAGTACCAGATCTAAACTATACTATAAAATAGTAATCCTCAAAACAATCTGTTCCTGACTAAGAAATAGAACGATGGATCAATGGAATAGATTAAGAGCAAATGGCCAAAGCAACCTAATGTTTGAAAAACTGTAAGATCCAAGTTTTGGGGATGAGAACTCAGTTTTTGACAAAAACTGCTGGAAAAATTAGAAAACAATATGGTAAAAATTGGGTTTAGATCAATATCCCAGACCCTATAACAAGGTAAGATCAAAATGGATATATGACTTCGATGTAAAAGGTGACATTATAAGTAAATGAGGGGAACAAAAAATAGTTTACCTGTGAGATCTATGGAGAAGAGAAGAATTTATGACCAAACAAGAGATATAGAATACTATGAGATGTAAAATGAATAATTTTTATTCTGTCAAGTTAAAAAGGTTTTATATAAATAAAACCAATGCAATCAAGATTAGATGGGAAACAACAAACTGGGGGAAATTTTATAGCAAAGTTCTCTGATAAAGGTTTCATTGTTCAAATGTATAAAGAATTAAATCAAATATATAAGAATCCACTATTCCTCAATTGATAAATGGTCAAAGGATACGAATACTCAGTTTTCTGAAGAAGAAATCAAAGTTATCAAGAATCATATGAAAAAAGTTCTAAATCTCTCCTTATTAGAAAAATGCAAATTAAAAGAACTCTGAGGTATCATGTTGCACCCAACAGATTGGCCAATATGTTTGTAAAAATAAATAAATGCTGAAGGTGTTATGACAAAATTGGGGCACTAATGAATTGCTGGTATATTTGTGAACTGATCCAACTATTCTGGAGGGCAATTTTGAAATATGCCCCAGGGGCTATAAAATGGTGCACACCCTTTTATCCAGTAATACCACTGGGTCTGTATCCAAAGGAAATAAAAGAAAAATAGGAAAAGACCGGCTTGTACAAAAATATTTGTAATTGCACTTTTTATGGTGGCAAAAAATTGGAAACTGAAGGGATGTCCATCGACTGGGGAATGGCTAAACAAATTGTGGTATATGATTGTGATGGAATAATATTGTTCTCTAAGGAATGAAAAACAGGATGATTTCATAAAGAGCCAGAAATACTTTCTTGAACTAATACAGAGAAATAAGCAGAACCAGGAGAACATTGTACCTGGTAATAGTAATATTGTAGAATGATCCACTGTGATAGACTTAGCTATTATTGTCAATATAATGATCCAATAGTGTTTTGAAGCACTTTTAAAATTTTTATTTAATTAATTGATTAATTTAGACTATTTTTCCATGGTTACATGAATTCATGTTCTTTCCCTCTCCTCCTGCCACCCCATCCCCGTAGCCAATGAACAATTCCACTGGGTTTTACATGTGTCATTGATCCAAACCTATTTCCATTTTATTAATATTTGCACTAGGATGATCCTTTAGAGTCTGAGGCATTTATTACAAAGAATGCTATTTACCTCCAGAGAAGGAAGTGATGAAGTTAGAATGCAGATGAAATCATACAACTTTTCAATTATTTATTTGAATTTATGCTTAAGGGTTTTGATTTTGTAAGATTAATCACTTATAGAGGTCAATGGTATGGAAATGTGTTTTGCATGATAGTACATGTATAGCCCAGTTGGAATCATCTGCCAAAAGTTGGAGGGTTAGGGAGGGAGAGTGATGGGTTCAATCATATAACTTAGAAAACTTTGTGTGGAAATATATTAAGGAATGTAATTGTTAAAAAATGAAAATAAAAATGAATTTCCTATATGAATTTTTTCTCTAGTGTAAATGGTATATCTTCTTTCACACATGATGAATATTAAAATATGCATTATATGATTAATGAACCTATATCATATTACCTGACATCTTGGGGAAGAGGGAGAAATGGGAGGGAGGGAAAAGACATGGCTTACAAAATGTCAGAATATTTTTATTGAAAATTGTACCAACATGTAATCTTGGGGGTGGAAGAAATATTAAAAAAGAAAAAAAATCTAGTTTTTAATATTATTTCCTATAACTAACAGTACAAGTTATTCAAACTCCTTAAGCCTTAGCACTTTTTTTTCTTTCCTTTAAAATGGGGATAACAATAATTAGATGTAAGATATTATTGCTAAAGAAAATCATTGAGTGAAATAAACTCCTTAAATTCAATATGGAATTATCTCTAAAATTTACCGTCTTAGAGAGTTGCCAAGAGTACCAAAAGGTTAAATCACATTACTGGAGTCACAGTCAGTATGAGTCAGTTGTAGGTCCTGTCCTAGGCTTCCTGAACAGAACCCTTGACCTAGTTTAAATTTGGCCTCAGGTAATAACATGCTGAGTCCCTTAATTCCTGTCTAAATTTTTATATTTGTAAAATGAGGATAAAACACTACCTACCTCCCAGGATTTTTGTGAAAAGAAAATAAGGTAATATTTGTAAAGTGATTTGCAAATCTTAAAGAATCACATAATAATACATATGATGATGATGACTGTTATTACATTATGCTGTCTATATTATATGGGATATAAAAGTCAAATGAGCTACTTCATGTAAAACTTTTTTTTAAACCAGAAGCATTACATAAATATGAGATATTGCAACTATTATTATTAGGAAGTGCCATGTCTACAACTACCAACATCTAGAGATGTTTTTAATGTATAAAAATGACCACTTGTAATATTGTCAAGAGAATTCATATTTGAATCAGATGGCCTCTGTGGTCTATTCCATCACTGAAATTCTGTGATTCTGTTTTCTCAAGTTATTTTACTCCTCAATTTCATCCAGAAATGGGAAAGTAGATGGTTCTTTATATAGCAATGAGATGCCTACTTCTGCCAACATTCGTTTGAGTTTCTTGTGGGAACTGGGGTCAAATCATCTTGATCTTTAGAGTTCCCAGAACCATTCTATACATAAAATCTCTAAGAAAATATCCATACACCAAAAACTAATCCAGATGCAATCTCTTGTAAATAGAACATGTTTTTCCAGGGTGGAAATAACAGTGGGTCATGCATTGACCTTTTGTAGCTCTATTTGTTGAAAATGGTATTAGAATAAGATCTTTTTTTTTTTAATTGGAATCCCAGGAAAAGGAAAGGTTGGTATTTTATTTTTATTATTTTTAGTTTCTTCATCATATTAGATGAGAAACTGTTTTGATAAAAGAAATGTACTTTTCATCAAGCTCCTTGCTTTCCATTATAATACTCTTTCTGTCCCCAAATCCCAACCTGCAAGAGAAATGTACAGCTACTAAATTTCCTTTGAGACACACGAAAAGAAAAAATGTTCACAATTGGCTATAAATAGATAAAAATAACATAGTCTTTGATAATACTTCAGTGATCTATAATTTCTCAGAACTCCATTCATCAGCTAAAATTATAATTCCTTTATCCTCTGGTAGACTTCTTTCCTTCATGAGTTGTAGTGGCTGAAATAAAACTTATCCACTGACCAGTGTTCTCATATTGAGCTATTATATACAGAAAAGGTCAATCCTTGAATGGCAGAAGTACTTGAAAGTATTTGAGAAAAAGTTTCCTTGGAAAAGTAAAAAAAAATAATGTTATAATAAATGGTCAAATATGAATGATATCATTGCATAAAATCCATATTCCTATAGTCTACTGCACCACTTTCAAGTAGAAAATAAAAATGGACATTCATCATATATTTCTGTTCCCACTAAAAAGTGAATAAAGTTACCTATAGAATTATTCTTTCGTTTTGTCACACAAATATTATGCTCTACCTGGGGCTTCTTGTTTCAGGTTTCATCTGTTCTCCATATGGTTACCATGTTGTTTGCATCAGAATTCCTGCATGACATCAATAAGGATCTTTCTTTTCTAATCCTTAATTAAAAGTATATTTTTCTCAGTGGAACTATGTGGCTCAGTGGATAGAGAACCAGACCTAGAGACAGAAAGGCTTGGGTTCAAATCTGGAATTACATACTTCCTCGCTGTGTGACCCAGGGCAAGTTACTTAATCTCAGTTACCTGATCCCTACTACTCTCCTGCCTTGAAAACAATATTTAGTATGCATTCTAAGACAAAAAACAACGTTTTTTTTTTAATAGTATTTTCTCATATTGAAATTGGGAATTCAAAATATAAAATATGATTACTTAACTATATAAATCTTTATCTTATATGTTAAATTGTATCATTGCATAATCAACACAATATATTAAGTATTTACTATATATCTGGCCCTTTAAGTCCTGGGCATATGAAAACATCTCCCTCCCCACTCCAAAGAGTGACTGATCTCAAAGACCTGTAGATAGATAGATGAACAGACAGACAGACAAATAGATAGAGAGAGAGAGATAGCGAGAGAGATGTGTGTTGTGTACAGATTATATATTTGATATACATACATTTGAAAGAAAACAACATGAATACACAAGCAGATTTTTAAAAAATAAGTACACAATATAATCAATATAATTTACTGGGGGAAGGTGTTAGCAACTAGTAGAAGCAAGAAAGTAACCATTTAGCAGATAAAGTTTGAAATGAACTTTGAAGAAATCTAGGGATTAAATAAGATAAAATTGAGGATGAAAAACATTCCAGGCATGTACACAGAATTAGGAACTTGAATGCAATGTGTTCAAAAAAGAAGAACCATTAGAATGAAGACTGAATGAATAGGGGCAGTAAGGTGGCTCACTGAATTGAGAGCCAGGCCTAGAGAAGAGGTCAAATCTGAGCTCAGACACTTCCTATTTGTGAGACCCTGGGCAAGTCACTCAACCTCAGTCGCGTAGCCCTTAACATTCTTCTGCCTTGGAACCAATATTTAGTTATAAATTCTAAGACAGAAGTCAAGAGTTTAAAAATTAAATTAAATTTTAATTTAAAAAATGTATGAATATAACTAATGTATAATAAAACTAGAGAGTATGTTGAGTGGGGACATGCAAAGTTTTAAATACCAAAAGAATTTTGCATTTGAAGTCAAATGTAGTGCAATCATTGGAGTTTATTGGGCATTAATGGAGGAATTATTCATACATTTATACATTCATACATTCATAAAGAAGATTTAAAAATAATACAACTAAAAACATTCCTAAAAGACATACAAGGAAACAAATGATAGGAGAGAGATTTAACATTCTGTTTAGGTCTTGCTAATACAATAAAGATGAAAATAGTAACTAGATTAACTTACAGATGTATTGTTATGCCAATCAAATTAGCAAAGAAATTTTTTTAGAACTAAACAAACAAAAAAAAAACAAGAAAATTCATTTGGATGAACAAAACTTTTAGAATTTTAAGGGAAATAATTATCAACAGTATGAACAAAGGGATTATGAAGAATTATCAGGGTCCTAATTATGTCATAAAGCTGAATTCATCAAAATTTTTAAAATTTATTTTTAATAGAAAATAAACTGCATAGAATAGAATAAGGAAGAAGAAAAGAGAAGAAAATGAAAATAATAACCCATGGTTAGATGAACAAAAGAGCACAAGTTACTTTGGGAAGAACTTTTTTTTTTTAAACTTCTAAGAAAACTAAAAAGAAGTTTGAAATAAACTGGTTTTCTAACAAATCAAATGGCTTTATCAACTTTAGGTGGCAGAAGTGACTTAGAGCAGTGAATATCATGTGGCTATTTTGAAACTGTCTTTACAATAGCAGCGTAACATTACATAGCTCATTCTATTACTATAAAAGCCATTTTAAACTGGGGGGATAAAAGAGTGATTATTATTTTTAACAAATGGGGAAACACTAAGTACTTTTAAAACAGTATAACTATGCATATATATAAATATTGATTTGGACTATATATGTATAGACAAACTGTGTATATGTATACACATATATTAAAAGAATATATATGAATACATGCATATATATAGTTACATATATACATATATGTAGATATATACATATACCCACATAAGTATTCCAAGTGCTATTTTAGTTCTTGGTACTTTTGTACTGTAGTTTAAATTTTTCATAACCAAATAGAGCTCCTCTGTGTACATTCTATAAGGAGACTAGATGCACTGTTTCCTCAGCAATAGAAAAGACATTTGAGAAAACAGTAATCAGGCATTCGTACATTTCTTATCATGGTCAACATTACACAGATGAAAGGTAAAATTAATTACAGTGATTGGAAACCTGTTGTTGAATTAAGTCAGATTCCAGAAATATTTTGGAAAATATTCTTCTCTCTCATCCAGAATACCATCTCTCATAAAAAAAAAATGTTTTACAAGAAAGTTTAAAAAATTCAGTAAAACCACCTAGAACCATGTTGACAAACCTATGGCATGTGTGCCAGAGGAGGCTGCCCCCATTTTGTTCTCCACCACACCTGAAGGCATTTCTGTTATGACCTACCCTCTGCCTATTGGCTCAATTGGAGTGCTTCCTCCCTCCTCAATCTAGGGTAAGGAGAGGATCTCTCATGTGACATGAGGGTTGCAGTTTGGGCACTGAGTTTCTAAAAGGCTTGCCATCACTGCCCCTAGAATATCAACTGCATCTGGTAGTACATGCAATATGTGTTCAGAAGCTTACATTCTACTTGAGGGGTTGGGGAAGCAGAGTGCTATATGAAGCAGATAAATAGATGCCCAACAATAATATTAATAACTGGAATAGAGAAAAAGCCTCCAGTAGGAAGGGGCACCTGAACTGAGAGAAGATTAATTAAAGTTTCTAAAAAGTGTGTGTGAGGATAATATATACAGTAAACTGAGTGACAAGTATGAAAGGCTATGATTAGCAGCAAGAAGTAGACTGATTTTGTTAAAATAAAATATGTATAAGGGAGAATAATGACCAATAAGCCTATAAAAGTAGATTTGGATTAGGCAATAAATATCTTTTATTATCTTTCAAGAGTCAAACTAAGGAGTTCATTGTAGAAATGATAAGAAGGAAAAAAAAACCTAAAGATTTTTGAGGGAATTTATAAGTTCAAAATTCTACTTCAAGATTATTTTATTAGCTATATATAGAGTAGATAGTAGAAAGAAGGAGTTGGAATCATGTAGTCACATCCAGAAAATTTTCCAATAACAAAAAGAGGTGAAAGGATGGTGGCTACATAAAAAGGAAAAAGTACTTCATGAAATATGTTGAAATAGTCATTAACATGGTGAAACCAATTGAATATGGAGAGTCAACTTGAGGATAACATTGAGATTACAGACCTGATTGATTAGAAGAATAATTGTGCCTGGCAAAGTTAAAAAAAGAAAGAGTTTTTCACAAGTAAAATCAATATTGCCAAAATTAAAGGAAAAGAAATTTGGAAAAAATGTGTTTCTTTGATAAAGGACTCATTTCTCAAATATATGGAGTACTGAGTTTAAGTTAGAAGAATATAGGTCATTTCCAAATTGATAAATTGATTAATGAATTTAATATGAAGTCATATAAAAATACTCTAAATCACTAATAATGTGATGAATACAAATTAAAGCTACTGAAAGACACACCCTTTATGTTACCTAAGATGACAGTAAAAGACAATACCAAAAACTGAAGGAGCTTGTAAAAATAGGGACACTAATGCACTCTTGGTAGAATTGTGAACTTCTACAACTATTCTTATACAAATTGTGAAACTATGCCCCAAAGGGATATTAAACTCTGCATATCCTTTGTATTACTACTAAGACTATAAAATGGAAAATGAGTTATATGTATAAAAATATTCATGGTATCTCTTTTTGTGGTGTCAAAAAACTAGAAATCATAGACATACTCATTAATGATTCAACAAATTATAGCTTCTTAATATGATGGAATAATACTATACTTTAATAAATGATGAAGGGGATCTTTCAATCATATTTGCAGCCACCACCCCCACTGCCATAGCTGAAGAGTGCTAGCACCACCTCTTGCTGTTTGAGCCCAAGCTAAAAGAGAAGAAGGTGTTTAAGGAGAAGTTTTCAGGAACACTGGTCCACTGGTGGTAAAGAATCTAGGAAGCAGCTCACTACAAAAGCTGTTCACAAGAGTGCACCCTCTACTGGAGGGATCAAGAAACCTCATCACTACAGGCTGGGTACTGTGACTATGAAATCAGACCTTATCAGAAGTCCACCAAACTTCTGATTCCTAAACTTCCCTTCTTTTGCTTTCACTTTCTCCTTCTGTGTCTGTACTTTGCTTGTCTCCATAAAAATTCTTTAGAGTTAGGTGCTTTTTTGTTGTTTGCTCATTTTTCCTATCTAATTATAGGTAGGTTTGGGGGCGTGATGTGCATATCTGAGGTCTGAGAGCTTTGAGAGCCCTCTGTCCCTGCTGATTCATTTGACCTTTGTGATGCTGATAGCTTAAAGACTTTCCTCAAGCTTAGGTATAAGCTTTTGATCTCAGTCTGATTTTGATCAGGTCAGGGGATGATCAAATTCAAGTCTCAGGCTTAGTCTCAAGTTTTGGTCTCACTATGTGCTTGATTTAATCAAGTACACCCTTGATTTTCCTGTCTTAGAGCTCCACCCTGAGCTTTAGGCAAAAATATCAGCACTCAGTACTATCAATCACCCCAAAGAGTGATCTAAGTCCTCACCCCAAAAACAGACTAGAATTCCCTAGGCTAGGAGTCCAGACTTCTCCACAGGTTTGAAATTTCAAAGGGTATGGGTTGGATTGTACCTCTCTATTTGCTCAGGCAGGGTCTCAGGATCTGGATATTGACTCAGGCATAGGTCCCTAAACTTTGGACAGCAGATATGCAGTGGTGGGGTGTGGCTTGCTCTTCCCTCTTTGCTTCAGCTTCTTGCTGGCTCAGCTCTCCTCTCATCTCAGTGCCCCAGATGTCCATTGTTTACTTTTTTATTTTTATTTTTTTGAAAGTTGTTTCACTCTGTCTCCTTGTTGGTTCTTTCACTCCTGTATTTGTTTTATGGCGATATTTTAATCATTGGTTGGAGAGGATTCTCATGGTGGCACAGAGCTGCTGAGGATTACTCCACCATCTTGTCTCCACCCCTGGAAGTTAGGGGCCATTTCTTTTTTTGCCTTTCTTTGAATCCCTACTGCTTAGCAGAGCTCTTGAAACAAATTAAACATTTACGAAATGTTTTTTGACTAAGTTTCCAGCCAGGTGAGCAGAAGTCCTCAACTATATACTATCTCTTTGAGAGAATTTATTTTCATATACTGTACTAATTCTGGTATATTAGGAAAAACATGTTTTCCTCTTTTTGGTATCTGAATAAGTGATACTATCTATTGCATTGCTTTTTGAATTTTATTTGTCCCTATGAATCCCTAAGAATGTCTTCCTTTTTAACAGAATTTGGTTAATAAGTAAAAGGGAAAATGATTCTTGTCCTGTGTACTTGTTCCCCATGATATAGATATGAGAAGGGGTGGATAGGTTGCTAAACCACCTCTTAATTGACTATCCACAAAATAAAGAAGTCTTGGAATGTTCATGGGAGGAGACGAATAATGAGCATCTAAAAATCTATTTATTACACTACCTAACCCAGTTTATGATATCCTTGATCATGAGAGACTACCAGGGAGACCTATATTACTTTATTTGTTATGATGCTGGCCTAACTCATAAACCTTATATAATCAACAAATATATTATTACCCCAAAATCAGTCTTCCAAGATACTTTTAATTGTATTATCATGAAGCTACAACAGAAGCATGATAAATACACTGCTAAAACTTTTAACAATAGGTAAGCACATGTTTGTGTATGCCCATCTTCTTCATATATTTATGTACAGCTTCTCTAAAAATTCCAATATAGAGTTGTTGTGATAACCTTTGCAAATTATTTATCTGTTATTAAACAGAGATAGGTCTCTTTTGTTACATATATGGTATACAGCTCTCCACTGTAACTCCAACAAGTTATAGCATGTGTAGTCTCCACATACTAGTAGACTATCTCTGGAGATTGGCTTAAACATATTAAAGATAACATGCAGGCCTCTAACTCAATGGTTAATTAGGGGAATGTCTAGCTCAAGCACATTAAGACTTTCCCTGATAAAATGTGCTGATGAAAAACATTTGTTCCAACAGTGATAAAGTCAGCTAGTAGACACTGTGGAGTGCTAAGAGCTTGATCAGATGTTGAAGGTGCCAAGGTCATCCACTGCAACCCGGGCCATAGATATTTGTCTTGCTTTTTGTCCTGCCTCTGGACTTTGATGGCTCTGAAAAAGAGAATGAGATTTTCTACAAGTCTGACTCACTCAATTCGTGCTTAAATCAAAATATGTCATTGGTTTTCTTTGAGGGAGAAACAACAAAAATATATGCATATTTTAAAGACTACATATAGGGACATTTATACATATATATGTATAAAAATATAAAATGTATGTTCATTAAAAGAAATTAAATTTCTCTATATCAACTTACTAAAGTACCAAATTATCTTAGGCATATTTTTTCATTGCCACTTTGGGTTTCATTAGTAACTGAAGTATAAATATGAAAATTAGATTTTACATGCAAATTTTCTCAGCTGTGTTTCATAGTACTTGCAAATTTGATTATATGGTAATAGATATTATTTTTCTCTGTATTTCAGATACAAAAAATGAATGTATCAGGTAACAACAAAATGAATCCAAAGCAGGGTCATCTGGTCTCCTAAACCTCAAATTAAACTTCCATCCACTAAATTATATTCCTCATAACATATCAGAATATATCCCAAATTCCACATGTAATTGCTATTCTGGAAACATGATTTAATTTTAATAACTCAGATTATTATGTAAAATAGAGACTATACAGAAGTGAAAGAATAGCATGAAATAAAGTGGCAAGTAAAAATTGCTAACCTGGAAATTCTTGGGAGCAATATAGGGTGAAACAAAAGAGTATATAAAAATTAAATAACAATGACCTCAGAAATAAGTGCTTTCTGGGATTTGATATAGAACTTGAAGGAAATGGTGGCCAAAGTACTAAGAACATTATGATAAACACTTTTTACTCTCAGAGTTCTATGAAATATTAAGAAATTACATCATTTTTGTTAATTTCTATTATTGGCTGCTTGACATATAAACAAACATATTCACATCATGTCATTGGCTAGGCAGACTCCAGGACTGGGATAAGTAAAATCCCTATCCAGGGATGAGTGGATTAGGATCTATACAGAATTTGTGCAATTAGAATTCAGAGGTCATATTGGGTCATGCCAAGAGTGCTGAAATCTAAGTAGATGAGACTAACAACCACAAAAAGTTCATGTTTAGGACAGTTGAGTACTGAACGAGAAGGCAAGTTATACATAATAGTGGAGGAATTAACCACTTTTCTGCCTTAATGTATCTTTATTGAGCCTGCTTGCCTTTCCTATCTCTATTTCCAAATTCAATTAGAATGCTAATATGAACCTTCTTTGAGTTTATTTTTTGTTTTTATTTTTGCTGGAAAAACCCAAAAAGGATGTGGAATAGGCCACAATGTATTCGTGTATATATATATATATATATATATATATATATATATGTAAACTAATCAGGGTCCCATTCTAGAAATAGTTCATGTTGCAATAAATCTGTTGATGTTACTGGTAACTACTAGCTGCATCAAATAAGTAGAATGCTACGGGGAAGAAATATTTGTCATCTATACACAATCAAGAACAATGACATAAATCCATAGTAGAGAAAAAGATGTTATATTCATTAACAGAGAATAGCTAAGTGATTAAGAAGAAAATGAATCATAGTTCTTTGAAGGTTCGAATCATGTCTTAAATAGACATTACATTTTCCCTACCACCTAGCACTAATTGGCTTACCAATTTTTCCATAAAAAGCATTATAAAAATAAACTAAATTCTGATCATTGCAATAAGTAATCATGATTCCAGAGGACTGATTAGGAAAAATGCCCCCTTCCTGAGAAACAGGAGATGAACTAGACACATATTTATGTATGTACTGTGAGATTTTGTATTACTTGATTATGTGTATTTGTTATTTATGTCCTTACTTTTCTTTCCATTTTTTTTCCTTCCAGTAGGAAGGGTGAAAGAAGGAAGGAAAAATAAAGCCTTTCTAAGAGAAAAAAATAATTAAGAAAAAAATCTTGGAAAGGGATTCAATGAAGCAAAATCATCTGAGAGATATTTAAGGATTAAATTAGAGAGAAAACAAACAACCCAAAATTGGAAATGATCCACAAATATCTATACGGCAATTTTTTACACATCAAGGACACTAGAACGACCAGATTGCTATTCTTACATTAGAGTCCCAAAAGTGCACTATGAGAGAATGAAACTGCTGTAGATTGTAACAACCAGAAATAGGAAAAAGTAGGAACCCAAATTTGAAGATGCTAAGGGATTAATTCTCATATTATCTAAAAGCATGAAAAATACTGCAGGTTTGGAAAAAATACCAAATTAATTTTATGATTAAAATAATAAAGAAAATATTAGTGTCTGCTTAATATGCCTACTTTCCCACCTTAAAATGTTATTCATATACTCCTAAAATATATATTTAAAATATTTTATTTATTTTGTTAAATATTTTCTACATATTAAAAAAGTTTCTAACAATCTTTTTTTAAACCCTTATCTTCTGTCTTTTTTAAGAGTACTGTATATTGGTTCCAAGGCAGAAGAGTGGTAAGGGGTAGGCAAAGGGGCTTAAATGATTTACACAGGATCACACAACTAGGAACTAGTTGTTTTTTTTTTTTTTTTGGCCAGAATTGAACCTAGAACTACCTATTTCTAGGCCTGGTTCTCACTTCACTGACCCATTCAGCTGCACCCTAACAATCTTTTTTTTTTTTAATTTTGAGGTCTAAATTTTCTCACTCCCCATTTTTCTCCCCTAAGCATTGTAAACCTTAAAATTCCTTAGACTTATAAATGTTGGAAATTTCACCATTGGGAAATTTCATACTTGGAAAATTTCTTACTGATAGTCTATTGGAATGTGAACCCCATTGGCATGGGAGGTTCCTCCTCCTCCCTTCTTAAGATTACTTTAGGACAGAAACCTTTTGCTGAACAATGGAAAGGACTTTGACCTATGCTTAAGCATAGAACAGGAATTTCTTTGAGTCATGATTGATTTTAGAATTGATACAATGGAGATACTTGGAATCAATCTCCACCCTACTCAGTCCTAACAGGATTTAGGAAGGGCTGTAGCAAAGGATCAAAGATTTAATTATTTGAAAATATGACCTTCAACAGACATGTGCAAAGCCAGAGACCTCTGGGCGGTCCTGAGTTAAGCTAGAGCCTCCATTGGCACAGGGAAATTGATGGACAGTGATTGGTAGATGTGAGAACTGAGGGGAGGGAACTTGGATGGTTTCCTTAAAGATAGGGGGTGGTTGAGGAGTTTGGCTGAGTGGTTGGAGTGTGCTCTGAGAAGCTTGCTCTGAAGGAAGCTGAAGGTGGGGGCCTTTGAGACTGTTTCTCCATTTTGGTCACGTGAGTAATAGGGACTGATCTCTTTTCTTTGCCCCAGCTATCTAAGGGCTTGGGCCTTTTGGCCCAGCCTAAACAGAGGGGGTATTTAAGCCCTATTCCCTTCTCTCCCCTTTCGCTCTCTCTCTCTCTCTCTCTCTCTCTCTCTCTCTCTCTCTCTCTCTCTCTCTCTCTCTAATTCCTTTCTTCCTCCTGTTTGTAATTAAACTCTATAAAAGGCTGACGGCTGATTTGAGTTTTCATTTAGGAATTACATAGCTGAATTCCTTGGCGACCTTAAATTTATATATATATATATATATATATATATATATATCAGTCTTTTAAAGTGATTTCCTTGTCACAGCATTGAGAAAGAATTAAATTTGAGATTTATTATATATGAAGTCATGCTAAACTTATTTCTATATTTGTAATGTTGCAAAAGAAAACACGAGCAGAAGAATAAAAATTTTAAATGGAAAAAATACTTCAATCTGCATTTGGAATTCATTTTTCTCTTTAGAAGTGGATATCACCTTTTACCATGAGTATTTTGATATTATCTTGCATCTTTGTCTTAATGAAAGTAGTTAAGTCTTTCTAGGTGATCATTTTTAAGAAGATGTTTTTACTGTGTGCAATATTCTCCTGATTCTGCTTACTCCATTTTGCTTGAATTTCTCTATATGTTCCCAGGTTTTTCTAAAGTCATCCTACTCATCATTTTAAAAATCCTTAACCTTTATCTTAGAATTGATACTAAATATTAGTTCCAAGGCAGAAGAGCTTTAAGGGCCAGGCAAATGGGGTTCAATAACTTGCCAGGATCACATGGCTAAGAAGTTTCTGAGGTCAGATTTGAACCTAGGACCTAATGTCTCCAGTTCTGGCTCTCTATCCATTGAACCACTTCCCTGCTTCCATCATTTTTTATAACACAATATAGTATCCCATCATGATCATACACCACAATTTGTTCAGCCTTTCCCCAAATGATAGGCATTATCTTGATTTCTAATTCTTTGCTTCTACAAAAAAAAGAACGACTATAATTTTATTATTGTTCAAATAGGTCTTTTTCTCCTTTGTCTCTTTGAAAGACAAAGCTAGTAGTAATATTTCTAGGTCAAAGTGTATGCACAATTTTAAAGGATTTTAGACATGGTTTTAAGTTTTTTTCTCGAGAATTATTGGACTAGTTCACAACTCCATCAACAATGCAAGTGTCCCAATTTTTCCACATCGCATCTAGCATTTACCACTTACTTTTTTGCATATGTAATTTAACCTGAGGTGGAATCTCAGAGGTTTTTTTTTTTAATTTGTAATTTTCTAATCAGTGGTTATTTAAAGCATTTTATATAAATATTTTGTTTTTGTTTCTACTTCTACATTTTGTTTTTTGCAAAAGCCTTTTAATTTCATGTAATCAAAAGAATCATTTTTTCTTCTCAATCTAAAAGGTACATTTTTCCATGCCACTGCAATTTACTAATCATCTCACTCTTTATGTCAAAATCATTCACATATTTTGACCTTACCTTGGTATATGGTATGAAATATTGATACCTAGTTTTTGCCAAACTGCTTTCCAGTTCACATTTCTCTTGGTCTGCACTCTGGTTCTTACGCAGGGTGAGCCCCTGATTCCTTGGGATTCCACTTTATTCAGTTTCTCAGGAGTCCTCCTTCCTTAGTACTGGATGGCTTCCACTCTCTCTTGACCAAAAGTGCTTCTCTCTTCCCTTCAACTATGATCTAAAAGTAGATAATGACAATGAAGCTGCCAAACAGCATCTGATTCTTCATGTAGAAATAGCATGGAAATGACCTGAAATCTCTTTCTGACCAGTATCCCTGATCATGTGTGGCTTAAGATCTCCCAAATCTGCTGTTATTCTGTCACCACCTTGTCTTATTACCGATATTTCTTCTAGTAGGTCCATGCCAGTCTGTATCCCTGACTGACATTAATCTCTCTTTCAGACCTCCTTTGTTGTCTTGAATTGGAAGTACATCTCACTCTGACCTTTTGTTGGCTCTAACATGCCATAATTTTATTTCAGGTATTATTTTTTTAAATTATAAGGACTATTAGGAAAGTTCATCTGAGTTCTCTCTCTAATGTCATTTTTAACTGTATCACTAGATGTGATACATAAAAGATATTCTTGAAAGAATTCAAAATAAATGGATTATCTTTTTGAAAATACAATAGAATTTAATGAAATGGAATATATTCATGCATTTTTGTATGTATATGTGTATATAAATGTGTGTGTGAATTGCTATTTTATACTTCAGAATCTAAAAGCAATCTTCACATATAATTCTAATATATCATTCTGTCTCTATAAGTTCAGTAGAAACTGACTTGCTAATCTTAATTTAGAGTTTAGTCATTTGCTATAATAATATTGAAGTTATCTAATTGATTTTAATATTAATCATTTTTCTGACTTCAAATGCCTACTACAGTGATGGTGAACATTTTAGAGGGATAGGTGAAGTGAGGAATGTCTTCAGGTACCCTTGGAGAGGGGGGCAGGGAGCAGTCTGGCCCCACATCCCTCTGACTTTCTAGTAACAAACTCTGGAGAAATCTGGACTGGAGTAATGGCATGTGTGTCCAAAGAGAGGTCTGTAAGTGCCCCCTCTGGCACATATGCCATAGGTTTGCCAACAAAGAACTAGTACATATTATATATTAACATTTTTAAATTATGACATAGTTAATAGAAATATATAGTGCTATGGGGGCAGAGTCAAGATGGCAACTTAGAAACAGCTAAAACTAAAATTGCTTAGACAGTCCTTGCAAACCAATCTTTTAAAAGTTCCTCAAAATTCCAGGAGTCAAAAATCAACAGCAAGATGGAGTAAGGGGGCTGTTCTGCTGAACATATCTTGAAGGGTAGACAGAAAGATTAGATTTTCATGGGATAAGGGAGGAACAAGAAGCAAAACTGCATATAGAAGAGTGCTGTCTGATCATCCCCACCACTACCTCCTGTCCTCCTGTGTCAGGTGCCCAACCTGGACA
The DNA here is from genome assembly GCF_027887165.1 of Monodelphis domestica. Lineage (NCBI taxonomy): Eukaryota > Metazoa > Chordata > Mammalia > Didelphimorphia > Didelphidae > Monodelphis > Monodelphis domestica. The sequence continues at coordinate 463,439,841 of NC_077229.1, read as the reverse complement.
TTGGTCAACTTCAGGATCAAGGGACCCTACCTAAACCACTAAAAACAGAGCACCCCAGACACCAGATCCACTCCTTAAAGTCACAGTCCTTGCCACTAGCCCACAGTGATGGCCAGAACTCAATAGCACTTGGTCCTTCTACCCTGCAGTGATGACCTAGCCCCAGGGCAAAATAATTTAGAGAGCTGAGAACTACAAGCCATCAGCAGAAGAGACAGACTCAAAAGCTTTCAAAACTCTCAGTTCATAGGCAAAAAAAGGGCTCAGAAAAATGAGCAAACCACAAAAGAAACAAAACCCTCAAAACTTCTATGGGGACAAAGAACAAAACACATAATCAAAAAGGGAAGATGAGAGACAAGTAATTATATGAAAAACTTCAAAGAAATATGAAAATTGGTTTCAGGCTCTGGAAGAACTCACAAGGGAATTAAAAAATCTAAGATGATAGGTCAAAGAAAAATGGGGAAAAGAAATGAAAATAATGCAAAAAGAAAAGAATAGCATAAAAAGCAAAACTGGTCAAATGGAAAAAGAGGCATATAAATCTAATGAAGAAAAGAGCTCAAAGTAAAATAGAATGGACCAAATAGAAAAGGAGGATCAAAAGATCATGGAAGAAATCCATCATTTTAAAATTGGAATTTGGAAAAAAGAAGCTAATGACTGCATGAGACATCAAGTAACAATAAAGAGAAAAGAAACAATAAAGAAAAATAAAACAAAAATGAATCAATAGAAGAAAATATTAAATATATATTTAAAGAAACTACTGACCTGGAAAATAGATTCAGGAGACACAATTTAACAATTATTGGACTACCTGAAAGTCATGAGAAAAAGTTGCCTATACATCCTATTATAAGAAATTATCAAAGAAAACTAACTTGATATTATTGAAAAAGAGGGTAAGAAAGAAATTGAAATAATGGAGAGATTACCTCCTGCCATAAATGCACAAATGACAACTCCCAAGAACTTTATATCCCAGGTCCAAGGAGAACATATTGTAAGCAGCCAACAACAAACAATTCATATGTTAGGGAGCCCTACTCAGATTCTGGGAGCTTTCACATAAAAGGATTGAAAGGCTGACATGATACTCCAGAAATCAAGGGAACTGGGTTTTCAACCAAGAATAGCCTGTCCATTAAAACTGATTCTATACTTTCGGAGAAAAGTATGGTCAATTAATAAAATAGAAGATTTCAAAGCATTTCTGAAGAAAACAGCAGACTAAAACAGAAAATGTGATGTCCAAATACAAAATTCAAGAGCAGCATAAAAAGATAAATGAGAACGAGAAAAAGTTAAGGGCTCCAATAACATCATAATTATTTATATTCCTGCATGGAATGGTGATATCCATAACTCTTAAAATTATAAATTGAAAAAACATTAATTCCTCATTGGTAGGCTGAGCTAATATAATAAAAATGAAAATCCTACCTAAAATAACTTACTTTTTAAAGTATCATCCCAACCAACCTACCAAAAAAAAATTTACAGAACTAGAAAAAATAATAAAATTCACTTGGAAGAACAAAAGGTCAAGAATATTAAGAGACCAAATGAAAAAAAATGTGAAGGATGGTGGCTTAGCAGAACCAGATCTTACACTGTACTCTGTACTATAAAGCAGTAATCTTCAAAACAATCTGGCACTGGCTAAGAAATAGAAGGGTGGAATGGTGGAATAGATTAGGGATACATGACCTCAGTAATTTGGTATTTGATAAACCCCAAGATCCCCTTTTGGATAAGAACTCACTATTTGGTTTAAAAAAAAACCTCCTGGAAATTTGGAAAATAGTATGGCAAAATTTAGGTTTAGATAAATATCTTTTGCATTATATCCATGATGGGGAACCTTTTTAAAAGGCAGGTGATGTGTGAAATTTCCTCAGGCACATGCGGAGTGGGGACAGCCTGGCCCCATGTCCTTCCAAGTTTCTAGTAATAAACTCTCTGTGCTGGGGTGACAGCCTGCATGCCCCCAGAGGGCTCTGAATGTCCCCTCTGGCATGCATCTGATAGGTTCACCACCATGGCCTTATACCAAGATATGGTCAAAATGGGTATATAGTTAAAACACCAAGAGTGATATCACAAGTAAATTATGGGTACATAGAATAGTTTACTTCTCAGAACTATGGAGAAGGGAAGAATTTTTAAATATAAATATTTTTTTTATTTTTTTAATTAGTTTTCCATGTTTACATGATTCATGTTCTCTCACTCCCCTTTTCTTTCCCCCTCCCAGAGATGACAAGTAGTTCCACTGGGTTATACATGTATTATCACTCAAAATCTATTTCTATATTATTCATCTTCATAATAGAGTATTCTTTTAAAGCAGAACCCCAAATCATATACCTATATAAACAAGTGATAAATGATGTTTTCTTCTGCATTTCTTCTACAATCATTTTTTCTCTAGATGTGGATAGAATTCTTTCTTATAAATCCTTTGGGATTGTCCTTGATCATTTCATTGCTATTAGTAGCAAAGTTAATCACATTTGCTCATTCCACAATATTTCAGGTACTGTGTATAATGTTTTCATGGCTCTGCTCATTTCACTCCACATTCATTCAGTGTAGGTCTTTTCAGTTGTTATAGAAATCAAGCAGTTCATCATTCCTTAGAGCACATTAGAATTCCATCACCATCATATAACACAATTTATTCAGCCATTCTATAATCGAAGAAAATCCCTTCATGTTCCAATTTTTTACCACCACAAAAAGCATAGCTATAAATATATCTGTTCAAACAGGCTCATCCTCATTTTTTTAATCTCTTCTGGGTACAAACCTGATAGCAGTAATGTTTGATAAAATGGCATGTATTCTTTTAAGCCCTTTGGGCATCATTTCAAATTGTTTTCCATAATGGTTAGATCAATTCACAACTCTACCAGCAGTGCATTAGTGTCCAAATTTTTGCCATAACCACTCCAATATTTATTATTTTCCTTTACTTTCATATTGGCCAATATGCTAGGTGTGAAGTGGTACCTCGGGTTATTTTCATTTGAATTTCTCTAATCAGGAGAGATTTAGAGCACCTTTTCATATGATTATTCACAGTTTTGCTTTTTTCATCTGAAAACTACCTATTCATGTCCCTTGACCATTTGTCAATTGAGGAATGGCTTGATTTCTCATAAGTTTCACTTAATTCATTATATATTTGAGAAATTAGACCATTGTTAGAGAATTTTATTATAAAATAATTTCCCAGTATATTACTTCCCTTCTAATTTTGGTTCCATTGGTTTTGTTTATACACATTCTTTTTAAATGTAATATAATCAAAATTATTGATTTTACATTTTATAATGTTCTTGGACTAAAATTCTTTCTTTTCCCCTAAATCTGATAGGTATTATATTCTATGTTAACATAACAAACTTATAATACACTCTATATTTAAGTTGTATAACCATTTTGCATTGATCTTTGTATAGGGTGTGAGATGTTGATCTAAACCTATTTTTTGTCATACTTCTTTCAAATTTTCCCAGCAGTTTTTTGGGAAACAATGAGTTATTTTCCCCAAAGCTGAGATATTTGGGTTTAATCAGACAGTACATTGCTGCGGTCATTTGCCCCTAGTTTTTCCACTGATGCACCCTTCTATCTCTTAGCCAGTATCATATTGTCTTGATGATCACTGCTTCAAGGTACAGTTCATCATCTGACACTGCTTGGCTACCATCCTTTACTTTTTTCATTAGTTCCCTTGATATTCTTGATCTTTGCTTCTTCCAAATGAAATAAATGATTTTTTCTAATTCTATAAAACAGGTTTTTGTAATTTGATAGGTATGGCACTGAATAAGTAGATTAATTTAGGCAGGATTAGTCATTTTTATTATATTAACTTGTCTTACCCAAGAACAATTAGTGTTTTCCAATTATTTAGATCTAGTTTTAATTTTCCAAAAAGTGTTTTGGAGTTGTTTTCATGTAATTCCTGTGTTCATCTTGGCAGATAGATGCCCAAATAATTTATATTGTCTATAGTGATTTTATACAGTTTCTCTTTCTAATTCTTACTGCTGATTTTTTTTTAATTTTGGAAATACAGAATTGCTGATGATTTCTATGGAGGGTTTTTTGGGTATCCTGCAACTTTTCTAAAGTCATTAATTATTTGCATTAGCTTTTTAGTTGATTTTTTAGGATTATTTAAGTAGACCATCATATCATCTGCAAAGAGTGACAGCTTGGTCTCCTTATTGCCTGTTTTAATACCTTAAATTTATTTTTCTTCCCTAACTGCTATCGCTAGCATGGAGACAATATGGATTACATAACTTTGGAAAACATGAAATTTTGTTATAAAAATAAAACAATTTTAAAAAAAGACTTTGACAATGCACAATTTATGCACAACTAATTATCTATTAATGTAAATATTTTCTATATTTTGGGATCCTTGTAATTATGGTGATTTTGCCCTCATGACTCTTCCCTGAAACTTCCCTTCGTTTTTTCTGTGTCACTACTCCTATTTCCAACTTATTTTCTTTGCCTAGTCAAATCTTTCCCCATTACTTGCTACTTTATCAATACTGAGAATTTCAACTTCTAAAAGTAGTAAAAAGTAGAGTTGAGCATGCTCTGTAGCCATAAAAGATGTAAAGTATAGTTACAAAGGATTTTTAGTCTCCTAATCTAAAAACTATAGAAATAAGGTCTGAAACTGTCATGGATTTGCAGGGATAAAAGGTAAGCAGATTAAAAAAGCATATAATAGAAATTATGTTTTAAAAATCCATGATAGAAAGCAATAAGATTAAAATGGAACAGTACTGAAACAATGCCAGAAGTCAGTTATGTAGACTTAAATGGTTTTGGAATGTGGAGGAAGAGGGGGGTGAGATCAAAGGTGTGTTGTTAAATGTTTAACCCCTGAACTACTGAGGTAATTTACACCTTTTAAAGTCTAGATAATAAGACATTAAATCAGGTCTAATTTGTGACCAGTTTCTGAGGCATAAATGCTTCTACTGTCCATGGTTTAAAAAGCATCCAAACTAGTTAGAGTTGGCTCCAGTAAAATCCTGGGTGTATTATAGAAACACAATCAATTATAAATATAAATATAAGTACTTAGCCAAACAAAGGGATGGAATGTACATAATAAACTGAATTGATATTATTAAAAGATTGCCATAGAAAATATTTTAACAAATTAATATTTTGCCAAATCATAGTCATTTCAAGTGATGTAATTAAGCATTTTTCTTGTTAGACATTATATTTAATACTAGATATACAAAGACAAAAATACAAAAGAAAATTATGATAAAAATAATAAAAATTAAGATAAAAATGTTTATTAATACCAGTGTTTTATATACAAAAGAAGCTATATAATTATTAGATTAATTTGTTAGGTTGAGGCTGAAGGAACACATATTTCTTAAGGTCTTACTATTATTATTCAGGACTTCTAAAAGAATTACTTCATAAATAATAGGTAGGCTTAATTCATGTTTTTTTACCTCTCATTCCTTACATATCATATTGTGATGCAGTCTCCATGGCATCAGTCTCCCAGAAACATCCTCATTGTCAAGTTCTATCTTTTTTTCTTCTTTTCTCTAACTAGCTGTTTTATCACTTACTGCTCTACAGATAAGGAGATTGTTTAGAGATCAGTTCTTAGTCCTCTATATACTTTCTTCCTCCAAAAATTAACATATATATGTATATGTATATATATATGTATATATAAATGTTCTCTCTTCCTTCTCAGTTTATTAAATTATTCCCTTTCTTATAATAAAATCTGTGCCAGAAAATACATTTGTTGAAGTCAGAAGGTTTGTTTGCTTTTAACTGTTTTTGTCTTTTTATTCCCAGCATCTTTCATAGTGCCTTGAATGTGGTACACTCTTAATAAATGCTTGTCAAATTTAATTTACTTTAATTCATGATGAAGTGACTGTAAAGTCATTGGCATGCTTTCCTCTATTTTGTGTTCTGTTCTAGCAGTGAATAAAATGAACATAGGCCCTGCATGTCAAGTCTTAATATTGTTTCTTAATGCAACAATATACTTTCCTCATAGAAACAGCCTTGCAATGGGATCATTTTTAATTCATAAAATAGGATGTCATTTAACATTATAAAAACTATGAGTATATAATTAGCTATACAAGTTGTGCTTAAATTTAATAGATTGGGAAAATGAGGAATTTAACATAAAATTTTCTAGACAAGTAATGTACCAACTTTATTTTGAAGCATTTATCTATCTTCTTCAAAAAACTGAATGTGAAGAAATTATCTGGGTATGTGGATGGATTACTAATAGCAATTTCTAATTAAATTCTATCTGTGGTATGTGATCTTATTTTTCAAAACTGCAGAATATTAGGATTAGAAGTTTAGGAACACTGTAGTCCAATTCAAATAAGAAAATTAAGATTTAAGTAGCTCTAGTATAGATATCAGAAGTTCTGAGAACTTTATAAGACTGATTCCTCATATTTAAAAGATGATGCAAAAGATGACCATGAGTGTCAATTTCAGTTCTAATAGTCCCTAACTACCCAATCTATATGTATATTCAGTATATATAAATTAATATATATATATACACTATATGTTATATATTCAATTTCTAGCATATTAGTCATTGAGGTCTCTCTGCATTCATTCATTTGATTAACAAAAAAATCAAACAGTTATTAAGTCTGTACTATGAGCCAGGTACTGTGCTAAGTACTAAGAATGCAAAAAAAAAAAGGCAAAAGAAAGTCCTTAATTTCAAGAAATTCAAAATTAAATTCTTCAGAATTATGTTCTTCAATATATAACTTACAGAATAGGGCAGCTGGATAGCTCAGTGGATTAAGAGCCAGGCCTCAGGGCAGGAAATTCTGGGTTCAGATATGGCCTCAGACACTTCCTAGCTATGTGACTATGGGCAAGTCATAACCCCCATTGCCTAACCCTAACCCTAACCCACTCTTTTGCCTTGGAAATAATACACAGTGTTGAATTTAAGATGGAAGGTATGATATTTTTAAAAAGCCTATTTGAGAAACTATTTAAGATATATAAATTGACAGAGTTTTATTGCATTACTAGAAGAAATTACAAAAATGGCAAAAAAAACCCCAAAATATGTCTTATATATTGCCTAATTGTGCTACTCTGAATAGCTAAACTGGGTATAAGTGTCCAAATAGCTAAAAGTAGAGCTGGGCCTCTATCTATTTATATTATTATGGTATTCACTTTGGACTATCTAAAAGTTCCATATGTGTTTTATAAGCTAAAAGAAGTGGAACAAATAAGAATTAATGAGGCCTCTTTCTCTGGGAAAATGAGACATCATTTCATATAAGTGATAGCTGATAAGAGGAGAAATAGACACAAAAACAACATGATGGTTTTTTGTTGTTGTTGTTGTTCTCACAAGTATAAATAGCAGGTATAATGCTAGAGAAAAAGTTCATTGGTTTCTTTTATATCAGGTCTTCCTCTTTCCCCTGAATGACCTACGAACAGAACTAGCCCTTTGCTCCCTCTTCTCTCTTCCCTGTGCTCAATATCTAGAGAAATGTCCAACGTGCAGAGGTGTTATACTAAGGAACATACAAAACTCCCAAATGCTGCCTAAGTCAGATTCAAATGTATTGGGAAATAATTGATAAAATAAATAAAAACACAATATATTTAATATTCCTTTTGTTTGGTTATTTTTCTATATCACAGATATATTTCTGTTTTACTTGGATAGTACTAGTTTAGAGTCCCCAACTGGAATATAGCAGGGACTAGAATATAACAGGATCAAAAAAAAAAGTTGGCTTTTTTGAAAGTCTAGTTCAAGGGAAAAGTCTTAAATTAGTTTAAATTTTGTTTTTTAGGGAGAAAATAAAATATTATTTATCAAAATGATTTTTGTAAAGTTTTCTCTATATTTGTCTTTAGAGCACTGAGATCAGAAGCAAATCTAGATCCCCAAGAATCCTCTGACATTTTTCCCTTAGTTTGGGAGTATTCAGCATCCAGTTGTTTACAGCTACATATATGCAAACAGAATAATTTTATGAAGTATTTTATGAAGTATTTATTATTGTGAAGTAATTATGATTGACAATAGATGATATGTAAGGAAAAGCATGTTAGAAGACAAATTTAAAGAAGCCATAGGCAGACTTAAAGAATAGGACTAACTTAAGAGAAAATTGCTGTAATTTATAAGGGAGATAAGCACAGACCTGGGAAAGGAAGCTGAAACCCTTGAGTAGTACCAGCAGTTTCTCTGAGAGCAACAGGAGTTACTTCTCAGTCAGGAATATATTAGACAATAATGATATAGCTGTCCCTTTTGCCACTTTGAAGTCGTGTTTAAAACACAGCTTCCACTGGTCTGGATCACTTGCTTTCGTAAGAGTTTGATTTGTTCACCTATTTCCTAAAACAAAAACAAAAGCTTTTAGCCATTTTGACTCATCATCTTTCCTGGCAATCACAAAGTTCAATGTGATGAGAATTCTTTCTCAGTCTGGAAAAAAAGATTCCCTCTTCCTGGAACACAAATCCTAAAAGCCTCTGGACATTTGCTCTGCTTTGAAGGGGATGATAATTTTTCACACACACAATGAAGGAATTAAAAAATATTTGATAATGATAGTTAACATTTACAGAGAACTTGAAAAGGTTTACAAAGTACTTGACATAATCTCATTTGATTCTCACAACAAACATATGAATTATTTTTATTATTATACTCATTTATACATGAGTAAATTGAGACTGAGACAAGTTAAGTGACTTGCTGAGGATTACATAGAAACTAATGACCTGAGACAGGAGTCTAACTCAGTTCTCCCAGAGTCCAAGTCCAGAACTCTCTCCATTAACTACCTACTCACCTCAATATTTATTAAACCCTTTTTATATGCCAGACATTGTAGTAAGCACTGGGAATGAAAAAAAAAAAAAACAAATCTGTAAGACAGTCTCTGCCCTCAAGGAACTTGCATCCCAACTATAGAAGGGCAAACATAAAGGGGAGATAGCTTAGGAGGGAAAGGAGGAGGAGGTTATACTCTTATAGTCATTGTTTGGAAGGAGTCTGTAAGACCAGATAGTATGAGATGAATACTCATCCATAAAAAGCAAAGAGGGAGTTCCACCAAATTCCTTTTATGGCATAAATATGGTACTGTTTCCAAAGCCAAGCAGTCAAAAACAGAGAAAGAAAACTATAGACCAATCTCCTTAATGAACATAGATGCAAAAATTTTAAATAGAATACTAGCAAAAAGAATCCAGCATGTGATCACGACAGTTATTCATTATGATCAGGTGGGATTTATACCAGGAATGCAAGGAAGGTTCAATATTAGGAAAACCATCCACATAATTGACCAAATCAACAAGCAAAAGGACAAAAATTACATGATTATCTCAATAGATGCAGAAAAAGCCTTTGATAAAATACAACACCCATTCCTATTAAAAACACTAGAAAGTATAGGAATAGAAGGGTCTTTTCTAAAAATAATAACTAATATCTATCTAAAAGCATCAGCAAATATCATCTGCAATGGGGATAAACTGGAAGCCTTCCCAGTAAGATCAGGAGTGAAACAAGGATGCCCATTATTGCACCTATTATTTAACATTGTACTAGAAACACTAGCAGTAGCAATTAGAGAAGGAAAAGAAATTGAAGGCATTAAAACAGGCATTGAGAACACCAAGCTATCACTCTTTGCGAATGATATGATGGTCTACTTAAAGAATCCTAGAGAATCAACTAAAAAGTTAGCAGAACTAACTAACAACTTTAGCAAAGCTGCAGGATACCTAAAAAACTCTCCACAGAAATCATCAGCAATTCTATATTTCAAAAAAAAAATCAGAATTAAGAGTTAGAAAAAATAACAAAGTTCAATTGGACAAACAAAAGATCAAGGATATCCAAGGAAATCATGAAAAAAAAATACAAAGAAAGATGGCCTTGCAGTCCCAGATCTCAAACTATACTATAAAGCAGTGGTCATCAAAACAATTTGGTACTGGCTAAGAGTCAGAAAGGAGTATTAGTGGAATAGACTTGGGGTAAGTTACCTCAGCAAGACAGTCTATGACAAGCCCAAAGATCCCAGCTTTAGGGACAAAAATCCACTATTTGATACGAACTGCTGGGAAAATTGGAAGATACTGTGAGAGAGATTAGGTTTGGATCAACATCTCACATCCTACACCAAGATAAACTCAGAATGGGTGAATAACCTGAACATAAAGAAGGAAACTATGAGTAAACTATGTGAACACAGAATATATACATGTCAGACCATCAGAAAAGGAAAAAATTTAAAACCAAGCAAGACTTAGAGTCATGAAATGTAAAATAAATAATTGTGACTACATCAAATTAAACAGATTTTGTACAAACAAAACCAATATAACCAAAATCAGAAGGGAAATAACAAACTGGGAAACAATCTTTATAACAAAAACCTCTGACAAAGGTTTAATTACTTAAATTTATAAAGAGCTAAATCAATTGTACAAAAAAATCAAGCCATTCACCAATTGATAAATGGGCAAGGGGCATGAATAGACAATTTTCAGTTAAAGAAATCAATACTATTAATAAGCATATGAAAAAGTGTTCTAAATCTCTTATAATCAGAGAAATGCAAATAAAAACAATTCTGAGGTATTGCCTCACACCTGTGACAAGGAAATCACTTTAAAAGACTGATATATATTAATTTAAGGTCGCCAAGGAATTCAGCTATGTAATTCCTAAATGAAAACTCAAGTCATCAGTCAACCTTTTATGGAGTTTTTAATTACAAACAGGAGGAAGAAAGGTATTAGAGATAGATAGAGAAAGAGAGAAAGAAGAGAGAGAGAGAGAGAGAGAGAGAGAGAGAGAGAGAGAGAGAGAGAGAGAGAGAGAGAGAGAGAGAGAGAAAGGGGAGAGAAGGGAATAGGGCTTAAATACCCCCTCTGTTTAGGCTGGGCCAAAAGGCCCAAGCCCTTAGATAGCTGAGGCAAAGAAAAGAGATCAGTCCCTATCACTCACGTGACCAAAATGGAGAAACACTCTCAGGGGCCTCCACCTCCAGCCTCCTTCAGATCAAGCCCTCCTCTCAGACCTCTCCAGGAGCTCTCCCTCCAGGACCTCCTTCCTCTCAGACTCCTTCAGAGCAAAACTTCTCAGAGCACAACCTCTCAGAGCAAAACCTCTCGACCTTCCAGTCCTCAGACCCCGCTATCTTTTAGGAAACCATCTAAGTTCCCTCCCCTCAGTTCTCACATCTACCAATCACTGTCCATGTCATTCCTGTGCCAATGGTGGCTCTAGCTTAACCCAGGAGCACCCAGAGGTCTGTTTCCTTTGCACATGTCTGTTGTAGGTCATATTCTCAAATAATTAAATCTTGATCTATGCTGCAGCCCTTCCTAAATCCTGTTAGACTGAGTAGGGTGGAGATTGTAAGTTCCAAGACCTGGTTCTGTCATTCCAAGTATCTCTATTGTATCAATTCTAAAATCAATCATGACTCAAAGAACTTCCTGTTCTATGCTTAAGCATAGGTCAAAGCTCTTTCCATTGTTCAGCAAAAGGTTTCTGTCCTAAAGCAGTCCCAAGTAGGGAGGAGAACGATCCTCCCATGCCAAAAGGGTTCACATTCCAATAGAGTTCTTACTATCAGTAGGAAAATTTTCCAAGTATGAAACTTTCCAATGGTGAAATTTCCAACATTCACAAGTCTAAGAAATTTCAAGGTTTACACACCTAGCAGATTAGCTAACATGACAGCAACAGAAAGTAATGAATGCTGGAGGGGATGTGGCAAAGTCAGGACATTAATGCATTGCTGGTGGAGTTGTGAATTGATCCAACCATTCTGGAGGGAAATTTGGAACTATGCCCAAAGAGTGATAAAAGACTGTCTGCCCTTTGATCCAGCCATAACACTGCTGGGTTTGTACCCCAAAGAGATAATAAGGAAAAAGACCTGTACAAGAATATTCATAGCTGCGCTCTTTGTGGTGGCCAAAAATTGGAAAATAAGGGGATGCCCTTCAGTTGGGGAATGGCTGAACAAATTGTGGTATATGTTGGTGATGGAATACTATTTTGCTCAATGGAATGATAAATTGGAGGAATTCCATGAGAACTGAAATGACCCCCAGGACATGATGCAGAGTGAGAGGAGCAGAACCAGGAGAACATTATATGCAGAACATTATATACACTGTGGTACAATTGAATGTAATGGACTTCTCCATTAGTGGCACTGCAATGATCTTGAACAACCTGGAGGGATGTATGAGAAAGAACACTATCCACATTCAAAGGAAGATCTGTGGGAGTAGAAACACAGAAGAAAAACAACTGCTTGATCACATGGGTCAAGGGGGATATGATTGGAGATGTAGACTCTAAATGAACATCCTACTGCAAACACCAACAACATGGAAATGGATTCTGGTCAAAGACATGTAATACCCAGTGGAATTGTGTGTCAGCTATAGGAAGGAAGGGGAGTGGTGAGGAGAGGGAGGAATAGAAAATGATTTTTGTAACCAGGGAATAATGTTCAAACGACCATATTAAAAAAAAAAAAGATGAATGCTCATCACTATAGCTGATGATTCCAGGGGCAGAATTAGATCTCTCATGACAAGAAAAAGAATAAGAAGAAGCGGAATTTGAGGCATCATTCGGAAATTATTTTTGTGGTAATTTTCTCTTTATAATATTACTATCAAAGAAAAAACAGATTTGAAAAGGGTGTCAGGGGGCAAATATTTCCAAGTTTCAAATCAGGAAATTACTAGAAGAAGAAAAAATTTGATCTAATTTGATTTTGCATTGTTCGCATGTTTTTTTTTTCCTTTGGGCACCAATTAATTATGTGTGTTGTCTGTACCAATAGTCTCCTCTAAATATATGGAACTTTCATGGCTGAATGTAATTAGGATATTATTTCTTGATCTATTGAAAATGGTTAGAAGTTATGGAAATTTAAGGGCATTATTAATACATATATATTAAAATTGATTAAAAATGTTTTTCTCATTCATGCTACATCACAACATATTAATACTATAGTTAAATAGAAAAGTAAGATAACATTGTGATAGAATATCAATGTTTTTAATCAACAGAAATAGCTGCAATCTTGTTCTATCGAGTTCTTCAATTTATATGACCCCTGATGTACCACTGGGATTATTAATAATGATAACACTATGATTATTAAATAGATATGTATTTATTAGTCTATATATTTAACTTGTGCTGTTACTATACAGCCTTTCCCGTGAAAAGAAAATCTTTAATGTGTTCTGAAAAGGTCTGCCTTCTGCTCTTTCTCCTTACATTCTCTCCTTTGGCAATCTGAATTGTTCCCTCAAAGTACAATTTCTTCTTTTCCACTCTGATCTCTGACTTCCCCTCACACAATAAAGATGAAATTATTCTCTCCATGGATATTCATGCTAATTCTGAAATCCAGTGGTTTGTTTTAATCAACACCCCGCTTTCCCCACACACACATTCTCTTCTCTTACATGCAAAGACAAACTATTCCTCTGATATATTATTGCCCTTATCATTTTTGTTATTTTATTGCCTCTCTGTGCTTTTATTGAACACTTCCTGTGGGATTTCCCTAGTCATCTGTCCAAGATCCTTTTTTTTTTGTAGTTATAGCCTAAGAAAACTAATACACTCCCTATACTCTATATGCCACTTATATGCAAATCAACCACAAATCTCTAACTTTAGCCCTTCATTCTATTTCATGTTTTGGAATTATCTGAATTAAAACCAATTAGCATTTAAATTCCACTATGTGACAATCCTTGTGTTAGTTGTGGAGGATATTATCATTTCTGGAACCGCTGTTTACTTATCACCTTTTATCAAAAAATTTCATCTGGTTCTGTCTTCACATTTTTCTCTTTCCCTGCAAACCAACCAGGATACCATTTTCATCATGGTCTAATATGTTCAAAACTTCAGGATTGTTTTTGTTTGTGTCTTTGTTCTTTCTCACCTCTTGTATTATAATTCTAATTTCTCCAGATTTTTCACATCTTAATTCCTACTTTTTGCTCATTGTCATTTTTTTAGTATCTAACTGTTTCTTTGGACTTTTTGGCCATTTTAGTTGGATTTTTTTATTTTAATAACAAATTTCTGTATAACATTTTTGGAAGTTAAAGGATTCCTCCTTTCATAACAGGCAATTCAATCTGAGTTATTTGTGTATTATCATGCAAAAGATTTCCATATTATTCATTTTTGTAAGTGAATAATATTATCAAACCAAAATCCCCAAACATGTATCCAATAAAACAAGTAATAAATCAGATATTTTCATCTATATTCCTACTACAGCAATTCTTTCTTTGGAGGTGGATAGCATTCTTTTTCTCAAGTCCTTTGGAATTGATCTGAATTAGTATATTGTTGTAATTAGCAAAATCTATCACATTTGATGATTCCACAATATTACAGTTATTATATATAATGATCTCCTGTTTCTGCTTATTTTACTATATATCAATTCATGTAGGTCTTTCCAGTTCTTTCTGAAATCATCCTGTTCATCATTCCTTATAGCATAATAATATTACATATTCCTTATATACCACAATTTGTTCAGCCATTCTCCAAATGAGGGACATCCTTTTAGTTTCCAATTCTATGCCACTTCAAAAGGAGTAGCTATAAATATTTTTTGAACAAACAAGTCCTTTTCAATTTTTATATCAGTTTGGGATCAAGACCTAATAGAAGCATTACTGGATCAAATGGCATGCATTCTTTTATTGCCCACTGGGCATATTTCCGAGTTGCCCTCCAGAATGATTGAATCAGTTCACAACTCCATCAGAAATGCATTAGTGTCCCGATTTTGCCATATTCCCTCCAACATTTATCATTTTTCTTTATTGGCATATTGGGCAATTGAATAGGTGTGAGGTGATAACTCAAGAGTTGTTTTAATTTGCATTCCTCTAATCAAGAGTGATTTAGAGGGTAAAGCTGTATGGCTCAGGGGATTAAGAGCCAGGACTAGAGAGAGATAGGAGGTCCTAGGGTCAAATTTGGCCTGATACCCTTTCTAGATATGTGACCCTGCAAAAGTCACTTAACCCCCATTGCCTAGCCTTTACTGCTCTTTTGCCTTTTAACCAATACACAGGGTTGATTCTAAGACAGAAGGTGAGGATTTTTTAAAAAATGTGATTTAGAACATTTTTATATGATTCTTTTTAATTAAATTTATTTAATTAATTGATTTAGAATATTTTTCCATGGTTACATGATTTATATTCTTCCCCTTCCCTCCTCCTTCTCCCCTCCTATATCCAATGACTAATTTCACTGGGTTTTACATGTATTGTTGTTTAAAATTGGTTTTTCATATTATTAATATTTGCAATAGAATGACTATTGACAGTCAACATTCCCAATTATATTCCCATTGAACCATGTGATCAATCTTTTGATTTTCTTCTGCATTTCTACTTCCACAGTTCTTTCTCTGGATGTGGATAGAGTTCTTTCTCATAAGTCCGTCAAATTTGTCCTGGATCATTGCATTGCTGCCAGAAGAGAAGTTTATTACATTCAATTGTGCCATAATATATCAGTCTCTGTGTACAATGTTCTCCTGGTTCTGCTCCTTTTGCTCTGCATAAATTCCTGGAAGTCATTCCAGTTCACAGGGAATTGCTCTGATTCATTATTCTTTTCAGCACAATAGTATTCCATCACCAACATATACCATAATTTGTTCAGCCATTCCCGAATCGAAGGGCATCCCCTCATTTTCGAATTTTTTGCCACCACAATGAGCGCAGCTATGAATATTCTTGTACATGTATTTTTCCTTATTATCTCTTTGGGGTACAAACCAAGCATTGGTATGGCTGGATCAAAGGGCAGACCGTCTTTTAGCACCTTTAGGGCAAAATTCCAAATTGCTATCCAGAATGATTATATCAATTCGTGTATTAGTGTCCAAATATTTCCACATCCCCTCCAACATTTATTATTTTCCTTTACTTTCATATTGGCCAATATACTAGATGTAAGGTGATACCTCAGAGTTATTTTGATTTGAATGTCTCTTATAAGGAGGGATTTAGAACACATTTTCATGTACTTATTGATAATTTGATTTCTTCATCTGAAAACTGCCTATTCATGTCCTTTGATCATTTGTCAATTGAGGAATGGCTTGATTTCTTGTAAATTTGACTTAATTCCTTATGAATTTGAGAAATTAGACCTTTGTCAGAGAATTTTATTATTAAGATTATTTCCCAATTTGTTGCTTTCTTTCTAATTTTTCTTATACTGGTTTTGTTTGTACAAACCCTTTTTAATTTAATGTAATCAAAATTATTTGTTTTACATTTTGTAATGCTTTCTGTCTCTTACTTTTTCTTAAACTCTTCCCTTTCCCACAGATCTGGCAGGTGTACTATTCTATGTTTACCTAATCTACTTATAGTTTCTTGCTTTATATTTGTCATTTACTCATTCTGAATTTAAATAATTTCTCTTCTCTTTTAAATACAATCTTTTTATTCAGAAATTAGCTGATAGCAGCACATGAACATGTAAAGAAAAGCAGATAAATAAGACTGTGTATGAATCCATGAATTGCTATTTACTGATTTTCTAAGTGCACATCAAATTTAAAACAAAAAACTGTCCTGTTTATTTGTGTTCTCTACTGAATTTCTTTTGACTCTCTTCTATGCTTTTTGGTTTTGTTCCTTTCATTAATATTTTCTTCCTTATTCATCCCAGTAAAATGTAAGCTAGTGAAGCACAGAGAGTGTTTCTCATTTCACATTTGTATCTCCAGTGTCTAGTACAATATCTTACACTTAGTAGCCATTTCATAATTATTTAATAAATTTCATTGTGTCTTATTTGATTACTCTCTCCAAAAACCTATTTCAGTTATAGCAGAGTTGTATCCCCTGAAATATTCAACTCTAAATATTTAGCTTTTTTCTGAATCTATACTATTTCTTACACTACTGGAACATATGAACTTTTCCTACTTCATTTGTTGAAATTTTATCTATTTTTCAAATGTCAGCTCCAATGGCACATCTTCTACCCATAAAGTCTTCATTGATCCCTCCTGTCAGGATTGAGTCTCTCTTTGCATGTCATGTACCCTTTGTATCCCATATCTTACATGTATATACGATGTCTTTGCTATGAATGAATAATAAAGAATAAGAGTAGGTAACATTTATTTAGTGCCTACTATATTCCAGGCACTGTGCTAAGCACTTTGCAATTATTACATCATTTGGTCCTCCCAAAATCCATGGAAGATTGGTACTTAATTTAATAATCTCAACTTTACAAATTAGGAAACTGAGGAAACAAAGCTAGCATCACAATAAGAAGTATCTGAGGCACAAATTGAACTCATCTTTTCCTGACTTTACACCTGGTTTCTGGTGTGCCACCTACTTGCATTTATATTGTGGTGTTGGGTAGTTGGGTTATGTGCAATATCCCTCTACAAGATAATAGATTACTTGAGGTTTGATTGATTTTTAACAATTAACAAAAACATACATTTTTTTTTACTTTCATTCCTCAGTTCTCTTCTGGAGGTATGATTGGTTATTGCATTGATTATAGTTTTTAAATCTTTTGAAGTTATTTGATTTTACAAAGTTTTGTTATTATATGGATTGCTTTCTTGGTTCTATTCACTCTATGCCACAATAGTCCATTCAAGTCTACCCAGTTTCCCTGTAATTGTTCCTTTTGCCATTTATTAAAGTGCAGAAGTATTCCACTTCATTCATATACCCTAATTTGTTCAATCAATTCCCCAATTGATGGAAACACTTTTACTTTCCAGTTCTTTGACACTATGAAAAAGCTGTTACATCAGTATTTTTGTGCATATTTTTTCCTTGCATCTCTTTGTAACACTGACTAATTGGTGGAATCACTATGTTAAAGAGAAAACACAGTTTAGTAACTTTTAGGGTGCATTCATTTTCTTTTCCTTTTTAATATATATATATCTTCTCCCAGATTACATGAAGATCCAATTTTAAAAATTATTTTTGACTTTTTAAAATTCATTTTATCTATCTTCCTCCCACATCTCTTCCCCTTAAGATGTCAAGCAAAATGCTATTGTTTTACATGTGTTATCATTCAATCCATATTTTCAGGTTTTCAAGTGTAAGAAAAAACAAATTGCTTATACCAGAGAAAAATTCATGAAGGAAATAAAGTGAGGAATGGAATATTTCCATCTGCATTAGCACTCCATCAGTTCATTTTATGGCAGTGAATGATCTTTTTTTTTCTGTTTGTTTGTTTTAAGTCCCTTGAAGTTGTCTTGGTCACAAATAACAACTAATATTACTCTTGATTAAAGAAGTCATTGAATCTATATTATCATTTTGGATTGTCTATAAAGTCACATATTCTTTGGAATTTAGTAAGTTCTAGGACTATGTTTTTGTCCAGTTAACCATTCCTTTTACTGAATCTTCCTCCATGTTTCTATTAGCACTGAGTTCCCTTGATATTACATCAATTCTAATGGAGTACATAGGATATCCATTGTCAATTTTTTTCTATATAATTCTTCATATATTACATCTAACTTTCATGGTTAAGGTGTCCCATACTCCTCTCTATTATCCATTGGATATTCACAACTTTAATTCTTCAGATTCTGTGGTATCCCATGATCCATGACCCTATATAATGGAAGAATACTGCTGTTAAATAGACCTTTGTTTGTATAATGTAAAGTCAATCATGAGAATAGTCAACCACAGACAACTACTTATCTGTAGAACTAAACTCAAGAGATAAGGGGACATAATTAAAATCTAATAAAATTTGTTCTGTAAATTTATCCAAGATAAAAAAATCAACCCTCCTCCATATATACTTCTTTCACTTTTCCTATTTAGGATTCTCTTTCTTTCTTCATTTGTTCCTTCTTTATTTCTTTCATTTTTTCCCTTCTTTTCTCTATCTGTCTCCTTTATTTACCCCTTCCATTCTTCCCTCCTTGCCTTCCTTAGAGGAACTTTAAATAGTCAATAAGTGGGAAAGTTCAAGAGTATGATAGAGTGAATTCTAGGAGCCATTTAAAAAAATTATATGGGAGAAAGTTGATTTTCTGATGTATTTGATTTTCCAAAATGTTCCACTAAGAAATAAGGATCATATTTACAGAAAGAAAAAAAGCTAGGCTAGAATAAATATACCTTGAGGAAGATCTATGGTGGAGGTATCACAATTTTGATGAAGTTGAGGATCTTTGAACCATACATTTTAAAACCAGAAAAGACTTATGAGGCCATCAAGTCCAATCCCACTGTTTCACAAGTGAAGAAACTAATTTACATATTCATTAAATGGCTTCCTCAAATAAAAAAGCTATTAATTGTCTTTGGTAGAACTTGAACACAGGTCTTCTTGATTCCAAGTCCAGTGCCCTAACAATTTCACCATACTACCAAAACAGTATAGAATGAGAACTGATATTTAAGCAATACTTGAAAGAATGCAAAGAGACCAGGTAAACATGACTGTAGTTTAGACGCAGGAATCTACCTCTCCTCATTACCTAAGGATATAGACTACCTCAAAAGGCCAAAAAAAAAAAAAGAATTCATATGAAAAAAGGGACTCCACAGTAGGGTACAACATTGAGGGTACATGGAATTTGGTCATTTCCACACTATAAGGGGGTGAAATAGCCTCCACAAAAATGTGAGCTGATCTACCCTCACCCACCCCACCTACAAAGCCAGCTCACTAGGCATGCAATAGAATCAGTGAGCTAGCAAGGGGCAACTCTAGGTCTTTGGCAGCTGACTAAAACCTACCCTGGAGAAATGCTAGACTTGAAACCCCAACAGGTGGAAGAGCTCAGACCTTGGGCATAGAGATAGTACAGAGAAGGGCTTCAAACAGTAGACACTGAAGAGACTGGAGAGGTGGCCTCAGGCAAAAACCTCAAGCCTTAGCTCCATACACAGAGAGCCTGCCCTCTCCACTCAGACTCTTGGCTGGAAAGGGAATGCAAAGGGGGCAGCTGGGTAGCTCAGTAGATTGAGAGCCAGGTCTAGAGACAGAAGGTCCCATGTTAAAATCTGGCCTCAGATACTTTCCAGCTGTGTGACCCTGGGCAAGTCACTTAACCCCCATTGCCTAGCCCTTACCAATCTTCTGCCTTGGAACCAATACACAGTATTGATTCTAAGATGGAAGGTAAGGGTTTTTAAAAAAAGAAAAGAAAAGGGAGGAAAAACCAGTTTCGTTTTGGCAAACAATGCCCAGAAAATACAACTTCCAATACTAAGAAGATAAAGAAGAAGACTTTGACCCTTGATAAATTTTATGGAGAAAAAATCCAGACTACAGAGGAAACAGCAGAGGACAACAAACAATTAAATGCATTCAAACCTCCCCCCCCCCCAAAATGGAAAATGGCCACAAACTCTTGAAGAATTTAAGTCTGAGATTTAGAGATAAATGGAGGAGTTTTGGCAAGAAAAGTTGGAAATAGCTCAAAAAGAAAATAACAGTCTAAAAGACAGGAACTGCCAAAGGGAAAAAGAAGCCCAGAAACCAAATTAAATGATAAATAAATTGGAGAACAGAATTAAACAGCTGGAAGACATGAAAAGCAGGATACACCAAGCCAAAAAGGAAAATCAAAAGATTATAGTAGAAAAACCAAAAGCATTTAGTGGAAAACCATCTTTAAAGAACAGAATTGGGTAATTGGAAGTCAATGATATTTCAAAACAGCAAGAATTAATAAAGCAAAGTCAAAAGACTGACAAAAATAGAAGGAATCATTTAATATCTCACTGAAAAGATAATTGATCATGAAAAATGATCATGATCATTTTGAGAATCATTGGTCTACCTGAAAACCCAGAAATAAACAGAAATCTTGACACATTACAAGACATTATCCAAGAAAATTGCCCTGATATTCTTGAACAAGAGGGCAAAATAGACATTGAAAGAGTTCATAAAATGCCCTCTACAATAAATCCTCAAAAGACAACCTCCAGCAATGTAATAGTCAAATTGAAGAACTTTAAGCTAAGGATAAAATTTTACAAGAAGCCAGAAAGAGACAATTTATATATCAAGGAGCACCGATCAGGATTACACAAGATCTGGCAGCTTCCACACTAAAAGACCACAAGGCTTGGAATATGATGTTCAGAAAGGCAAAACAATTGGGTCTTCAACTAAGGATCATCTGATACTAATCAAAACTGACTATATACTTCTAGGGGAACTTATAGGCATTCAACAAAATAGAAAATTTCCAAGTATTTGTAAAGAAAGACCAGAACAAAGTGGAAAGTTGGATATCCAAATACAAAAATCAAGAGAAACATGAAAAGGTAAATAACAAAGAGAGAGGAAATAAAAAAAATTGTTTTATTTAAATATTCTTCTTTATGGGGTTTAATAAGATCAAATTGCTTATAAAATATATGGAAAATACTATATATAACTCTCAAAAATTATATTCATTATTATAGTAATTAAAAGAATTATTAATAGATAGAGATCTGAGTAATAAGTGGTGTAAGATGATATGTAAAAAAAAGAAAAAGGAGAGGAGGGGAATAGAAGAAGGCACCAAGAGAAACTTGAAGGGATAAGATAAATAGGACAATATATATCACAAAAAGAAGTGCATGAGAAGGGGAGGGGAAGAATACTATTATAAGAAAGAAAGGAAGAAAGAGTTAATATTAAATACTTAAACCTTAATCTCAGTGGAATCAATTCTGAGAGGGAAAGCATCTAGATGTCTTGGGGTATTCAATTTTATATTACCCTACAGGGAAAGTCTAGAGGAAAACTCAGGAGGAGGGAGTGGGACAGGGAGTACAAAAAGGGAAAGAAAGAGAAGGGGGTAAGGAATTTAATAGACCCTTAAAATAATAAGAAGCAAAGAAAAAGGGATAGGGAAGAAAGGGAAGTAAAATAAGGGTGGGGATTAGGGGTACTGGTTAAAAGCAAACCACTGATTTAAAAGGAAATAGTGAAAGAAGAAAGGACAGAACTAAGAGACGATATCAAAATATTGGGGAATAAAAAGGTGGCAATCATCATTCTGAATGTGAATAAACTCATTCAATGTTAGTAAACTCACCCCTAAAATGCAAGCAAATAGCAGAGTGCATTAGAAACCAAAAACCTATCATATGTTGCCTACAAGAAACACACATGAGGCAGGTAGACTCACACAGAGTGAATGTCAACGGCTGAAGCAAAATCTGTTGGGCTTCAAATGAGAAAAAGAAGGCAGGAGTTGCAATCATGATACCTGACAAAGCCAAACTAAAAATAGATCTAGTTAAAAGAGATAGGAAAGATAATTAAATTCTGATAAAAGGCAGTATAGACAATGAGTACAAGACAATGAGTATAGACAATATCAGTACTCATCATGTATGCACCAAATGGTATAGCATCTAAATTTCTAAAGGAGAAACTAGTGGAATTGAAGAAGTAAATAAATAGGAAAACTATACTAGTGGGAGACCTGAACTTTCCTATATCAGTTCTAGATAAATCAAACCAAAAAATAAATAAGAAAGAGGTAAGAGAAGTGAATGAAATCTTAGAAAAATTAGAGTTAGTAGATATGTGGAGAAAAATAAACAGGGACAAAAAGGAATACACCTCAGCAGCACATGCTACATTCACAAAGATTGACCATGTTCTAGGGCATAAAAACATTGCAAACAAGTGCAAAAGAGCAGAAATAATAAATGTAAACTTTTCAGATCCTAATGTAATAAAATAATAATTAGTAAGGGTACATGGAAAGCCAAATAAAAAATTAATTGGAAATTAATTAATAGGATTCTCCAAAATTGCTTAGTTAAAGAACAAATCATAGAAACAATTAATAATTTCATTGAAGAAAATGACAATGATGAGACATCTTTTCAAATTTATGGGATGCAGCCAAAGTGTACTCAGGGGGAAATTTACATCCTTGAGTTCATATATCAACAAATTAGGGAGGGTATAGATCAATTAATTGGTCATGCAAATTAAAAAAAAAAAACTTGAAAGTGAACAAATTAAAAATCGCCAGATAAAAACTCAATTAGAGATCCTAAAAATTAAAGGAGATATTAATGAAATAAAATCTAAAAGAACTATTGAATAATAAATAAGACTAGAAGCTGATTCTTTGAATAAAAAAATAAAAAGACAAAGTACTGGTCAATCTAATTAAAAACAGGAAAGAAGAAAATCAAATTAAAAGTATCCAAGATAAAAAGGGAGACCTCGCCATTAATGAAGGGGAAATTAAGGAAATCATTAACAACTATTTTGCCCAATTATATGGCAATAAATACAACAATCTAGGTGATATTGCTGAATATTTACAAAATATAAATTCTCTAGATTAACAGAGGAAGAAATAGAATACTTAAAAATATTCCCATATCAGAAAAAGGAATTGAATCAACGAACTTCCTAAGTAAAATTCCCCAGCACCTGAAAGATTCACAAGTGAATTCTATCAAACATTCAAAGAACAACTAATCCCAATACTATGCAAACAATTTGACATAAAAAGCAAGGAAGAAGTTCTAGCAAATTCCTTTTATGACCCAAATATGGTACTGATTCCAAAGCCAGGAAGGTCAAAAACAGAGAAAGAAAACTACAGACCAATCTCCTTAATGAACAAAGATGCAAAAATCTTAAATAGAATACTAGCAAAAAGACCACAGCTGGGAAAATTGGAAGACAGTATGGGAGAGATTAGGTTTGGATTAACATCTCACACCCTACACCAAGATAAATTCAGAATGGATGAATGACTTGAATATAAAGAAGGAAAGAGTAAAAAAAATAGGTGAACACAGAATAGTATACATGTCAGATTTTGGGGAAAGAAAAGACTTTAAAACCAAGCAAGAGCTAGAAAAAAATCACAAAATATAAATTAAATAATTTTGATTACATCAAATTAAAAAAGTTTCGTACAAACAAAACCAATGCAAACAAAATTAGAAGGAAGGCAACAAATTGAGAAACAATCTTCATAACAAAAACCTCTGACAAAGGTCTAATTACTCAAATTTATAAAGAATTAAATGAATTGTACAAAAAAAAACAAGCCATTTTCCAATTGATAATTGGGCAAGGGAAATGAATAGACAATTTTCAATTAAAGAAATCATAACTATTAATAAGCACATGAAAAAGTGTTCTAAATCTCTTATAATTAGAGAGATGCAAATCAAAACTACTCTGTGGTATCACCTCACACCTAGCTGATTGGCTAACATGACAGTAAAGAAAAGTAATGAATGCTGGAGGGGATGTGGCAAAATCAGGACATTAATGCATTGCTAGTAGAGTTGTGAATTGATCCAACCATTCTGGAGGGCAATTTGGAACTATGCCCAAAGGGCACTAAAAGACTGTATGCCCTTTTCTTTAGTTTATTTTTTTAAAGGAAAGTTTACTCTCTCAAATTCCATTCTTTCTTTTATTCCTTGCAATGTTGCTTCTACTCTAAAACTCTTCCCATAAAATATTTTCTCACAAATTTCCCATCACCCAATAATTCTCACATCCTATGATCTTTTTTCACTTCTTGTCCTCCTTGATTTCTTTGCCAAAAAATAATATAGTTTGCCCATTTGAACTTCCTTAAACTTTCTTTGCCTTTCAAGGCATTTCACTCACCTCCTAGCTCTCTAACACATCCTGTCAAGTAAAAGCAAGCATTGCCCAAGTGGGAAGAAGAAGAAAACCTTTCCTCAGTACACTTTCCACCAGGATTTTGTTTTTTAATTTGTCTCCTAGAAAAAAATACATATTTGTAAGTATATAAAATATCTCTCTTTCATATGCTTGAATCCTCCCTGTTCTTGGCTAAACTCCTTCAAAGCAATGGAAGGAGGAAGGCAGGGAGAAGGGAGAGAAAAGAAGGAAGAAAGGAAAGAATGAAAGAAAGAAGGAATGAGGAAAGAGAATCCTAATTAGAAAAAAGTATAAGAAGAAATGTATATGAGAGAGTGGATAAATTTTGAGTTTAAGTGGGAAGCAAGGGCTTCACCAAACATCTTATGGTCATTGTAAACTAAAATGGTATGCTTAGTGAGAATACTAGATATAGGATACAGTGGCAAGATTAGAGTAGCCAGTGTTTTTGTTGGTGGGTTTTTTTTTTTTTAGTTTTTAAAAAATTATTTTATTTGTTCATTTTCATACATTATTCATTGGAAACAGATCATTTTCTTTTATTTGTCTGGGTATCACATGTGTCCTTGCTCTGAACCCATTTCCTTGTTGTTGGTATTTGCATTAGGGTGCTCATTTAGCGTCTCTCCTTGATCATGTCCCCTCAACCTCTGTAGTCAAGCAGTTGCTTTCCCTCGGTGTTTTGGTGTTTTTACTCCCTCAGTTTGTCCTCTGCTTGAGGATAGTGTTTTTTTTTTTCCTTTCTCTTAGATCCCTGCAGATTGTTCAGGGACATTGTAAAGCCATTAATGGAGAAGTCCATTACGTTCTCTTGTACCACAGTGTGTCAGTCTCTATGTACAATGTTCTCCTGGTTCTGCTCCTCTCACTCTGCATCACTTCCTGGAGGTTGTTTAAGTCTCCATGGAATTCCTCCACTTCATTATTCCTTTTAGCACAATAGTATTCCATCACCAACATATACCACAATTTGTTCAGTCATTCTCCAATTGAAGGGCATCCCCTCATTTTCCAATTTTTGGCCACCACAAAGAGCACAGCTATGAATATTCTTGTACAAGTCTTTTTCCTTATTATATCTTTGGGGTACAAACCCAGCAGTGCTATGGCTGGATCAAAGGGCAGACAGTCTTTTATCGCCCTTTGGGCATAGTTCCAAATTGCCCTCCAGAATGGTTGGATCAATTCACATCTCCACCAGCAATGCATTAATGTCCCTACTTTGCCACATCCCCTCCAGCATTCATTACTTTCCTTTGCTGTCATGTTGACCAATCTGCTAGGTGTGAGGTGATACCTCAGAGTTGTTTTGATTTGCATCTCTCTGATTATAAGAGATATAGAACATTTTTTCATGTGCTTATTAATAGTTTTGATTTCTTTAACTGAAAATTGCCTATTCATGTCCCTTGCCCATTTTTCAATTAGAGAATGGCTTGATTTTTTGTACAACTGGTTTAGCTCTTTATAAATTTGAGTAATTAGACCTTTGTCAGAGGTTTTTGTTATGAAGATTGTTTCCCAATTTGTTGCTTTCCTTCTAATTTTAGTTACGTTGGTTTTGTTTGTACAAAACAGAGACTTGCCTAGAGAATAATTTCAGTATGAGTCTGGATTTTTTGCCAAGAGAATCAGGAAAATGTCTACAGCTTTCTAAAGAAGGAGGTATTGAGAAAAATATCTTTAAAATGAAGCTAATAACAATTTCAGTACCTATCCCACATTGTTACTCTGAGGATCAAATGAAATATCATATAATACAGCATTTTTCAAAATTTATAGTATTATATTAGCTATAGGAATATTAATTTTATTTGTAATATTATTCAGTTTTTCTTACTTTTTCTAACTTCTTATAATTTGCTTATTATTTATAATTGTAGTACTAGTACTAGTAGTTGTAGTTGTAGTCATAGTAGTAGACTTCATTTTTTTCATGAAGAAAAAAACTGCAAAATACAGCTATCCCTTCCACATAGAGACTTTCCCTATCACAGTTTCCATATATTGTAGGCCAGTATAAGAAATAAAAGGGAATCTTTGGGGAGTTTTGTAAAAGGTGCAGATGACACATGAAAGCTAGAAATGTTAACACTGATCTACGTATAGCCAAAGATCAAATACAAGCCATTTTTAAAAATCATAAAGTACTATAAACATCCCATAAAAGAAAAACAAAAAAAAGTCAGACTTTTCTCATTTGAAGGAATAACCAAAAAATTTTACACAGATTTTCCAGATTGCTAGGGTGCTACATAGTTAACTCCCATGATCTGGAAAGAATGCATGTATTGTTGTGCAACAAACAAGTTTTCTATAAATAGTGTTACATTGAGGAATGCCACTGTCATCTGAAATACATTATCTGTAAAAATTATACTTTATTAAGACAAGATAAGAAGGATGAATTGAATTTATTTGCTTTTATGGATAGAGAACTAGCAAAACAAACAAAATGAGTTCAAGTTCCACCTGGGACATGCTATTGATTGTATGATGACTGGACAAATCATTTCTCTACCTACTTTCCCCCAAATAAATCATTGAAATGATAATTTGGAAAGCAAATGGCAATCTTTAATATTTTTTATTCATACTATTTTCCATGGTTACATGATTCATGAATTTTCCCACCCCTCTCGTCTCCCCCATTGTGGAGTTCACAAATAATTCCACTGGGTTATCCTGTTCATCAATATTTTGTTTGTTTGTCACCCTCCACTTCACCCTTCCCTTAGTTGCTTCCCTCTTCCCTTGTCTTATTCCTCTTCTACTTCTCTGTGGGGGAACGCAATCTTTAAGGGCAAAGGAAGTTTCCTCAAATAGAGTGCCCAATATAAATAACATTAACAGGTCACTACACCAAATTAGGAAGTGCTGCAGAAGAGGTACTTATTCACACTTCCATCTATCTCAAGGTTCCTGAGAGGTACCAAATAGAACTCTTGGTTAATTAGACTATTATTATGCTATAGCAGATTTTCTCTGCCCTGGGTCCCTCTGATCCCAGTGAACCACACTTTACAACTTTCTTTGCATCTTCCTGCTGTCTATATACAACCAAGAAAAGAGAGAAGTCCATTCAGGCAAAATCTTTAGGTTACTTTGTCAAGGTTACAGATTTTATACCTTCAGGAAAAAAGGCAATAAAATAAAGAAAATCAGCACTCTTTACCACTTTCTCAGCATGAAACATTTCTACCAGTAGACAAATGACTTTTGGCAAGACTGATGCTAAGTCTGTCTAGATAAAAGGTTTCCCAAAAGACTGGAAGTATATTCTGCCACAAGGTTTCAGGTTTCTTATCAGAGAGTCCAGGTTCGAAGCAAAAAGTGGTTTAAGGAAGTGACAACTATTCTGTCACTTGTGAAGCAAGCAATGAACAAATAAAGCTGCTATATTGTGAACATAGCTCAGTTTACTGTTGTAGAAGTCAAACATTTATTAAGCACTTTTCATGTGCTAGACACTATGTTAAGTAAGCATTGGTGATATAAATGGAACCGATAAGAAATGTAGTCCTTGCCCTAGAGGAGCTTATATTATATATTATATATTATATATATATATTATATATATATATTATATATATAATTATATATTATATTAATGGAAGAAAACAGAACTGAAAGTTTGGGAAGTGAAAAGAGAATCCTGATATGGATGTGGGACAAGGTACTACTTGGAGTCCAAAGGGCCAGGAGCAGGGCCCAGAGATGAGTAAAGATATGGTTTACCTACTCATTTTTATTAAAATGGAGGCTCCAAGAAAGAAGCAACCATTCATAGGAAGGAACCATGGAATGGAGGCCTACTCCAAGAAAAGGCTTCAGGAACAGAGGGATCTTCTTTGATGAGAAACCTTCTGGGAAAATTCTTGGTGGCAGACAGCTTCTAAGGTTAAAAGATTCCTGCAATATGATGGCAAAATGAACTTTCAGGAAGAGAAAGATACTGGAGAAGGGTGATGAAAGTAACTTCAGGGGTGCTGGGAAATGTTGGAGAAAAAAGGCCAAGAATCAAATTAGGGGTGTAAAGGAGAATTAATGAGAAAAATAAAAATATTTAAAATATTTTGAAAATTAAAATATATTTTGAATGTTAGAGATTTTAGAAATCTATTGTTTTAATTGTCATTAAATCATAGAACTACCAAGAGGATCTTCAATTTAGATGTGCCTTAGAGTTGGAGGTGGGATTAAAGATCTAGATTCTAGCTATATCCTATGAGAATGCTAAATACTTAAATTAATAAAGTAGAGTGTTTTGTAGAGTGTTTCACATTCATAAATTTACACTCCTTCAAAAGGGAAGCTATTACATTATAATACATCTCTCAGTGTGAAGCTGGAAAATTAAAATTTCACAATATTCACTTCTTTCTTTCCCTCTTTTTTCTTTTTCCTTCTTTCCTTCTTTCTTTCTTCTTTATCCTTTCATTTTCTCCTCCTCCCTCTTCTGTTTTTCTACATTCTCTAATTAATTGCAGTTACATTCTTTTCCCAAAATTTGCTTAGTCTTTCTTCAATCTATGTATAATTTCTTTGGTACTATGCAAAAAGTACTATGTACTTCATCTATTACTAGTCAGGCAGATTTGTTCAAGTCTTTGGGAATCTAAGGAAGAAGTTATGTAGTGTGCAGCAAGCTAACAGTTGCCCCTAAGGCTGCCTCAGTGTGGCTCAATTCCTCCTAGGTTTTAGAAGCAAAGGTCAATGATTTTCCTTATATATCCACATCATTCTTTTTAGATTAGGTAAGTTCACCTTTTCTATCTTGTCAGAATAACTTGTCAAAATATGATGAATTGTCATAGTTAGAAGGAACATTAGAGACTGCCTAGTCCAAATATTAACTGAATAAGATTGCCCTCTAAACATCTCCTATAGGTGATCATAAGGGAGTTGAGGGATGAGGATCATTTCTGTATGTCTAAAGTGAGCTACACAATGATCCTCTTCCACCCTCTTTATACATGATAAATCTCACACCAATAAGAGGTGCAACATATTGCTGGGCTGAAATAAAAGTTTCTCTTTAATATAAGTCCTTAAAATTAAAAACCCTTTAAAATTATTAAAAGGTCATGATCCGCATATTGAGTTTTGGAAAAACTCTAACTATTCTTTTCTAGTCTTGTCTAGTTTTGATTCTAATAAAGTCACACTATGTGGGGGATAAAGTTGAGTTATTAATATTTTTTGAATTTTTTGTTAGTTGTTACTGCTATTGTTCGCAATGTTGTCATTGTGCATTATATCTGTGATAACTTTTCTTCCCCCAGGGAATTAGAAAATAAGTATGCCAAGTTAGATGGATAGAATAATGGATTTTGTTTTTTCATTTTCACTATATCCCAATGGGTCACTTCTATACAAGAATGGATTATGTATATTTCAATTACTTCCTGACATATGCTACTGAAATTTTAAAACAAACTATTCAGCTCCAACTATTAATGACTTTAAATTAGTTTCTTCTTTCTATTATAAATATGTGTCTATCTATTGCTCTATCTATCTATCTATCTATCTATCTATCTATCTAACTAACTATCTCAAAATCTGGCCCTTCATTATAGTTTAAGCACAAAGCCATATACACATAGATTCTAAGAATTGAAAGGACCTTAAGGGAGTATATCAAAACATTTAAAACACATTTTCTTCTTTTCTTTAGAATAATCCTATTCTAACATAATCATTTCCTTTAATATCAAATTAATTAATTAATTGATAAAATCAAAATAATATCAAATTATTTCAATTCAAGGATAAATTGAAGCAAATATGACTGTTCCAATCCCATTTGCTATATTATATTCATTAAGCCTATAAAATTAAAATTAATATACACTAGTTTCAATATTATATTTCATAAGATTTATTCATAATCACTAAAAGTAACAAAATAAAAAGGTATAAAAATAAAACCACATGCCCGTGGCTAATTTACCTGCTCAAACAGCCCACTCCACAACTGTCTTGATCCAGGAAGGAAAAAGGGCTAGACAGGGAACACCATCCTATTTATCCCATCTAAATCAGCACATAAGGACAGGAAGTCAGTGGACTCCTGGGAAATGTAGTTCAAAAGCACATGATTTACAATTACACAAGCCTAACCCTTACCACCTCAAGATATCAAGAAATGAACCAACTTAAGTATTTAGCAAAGTTAAAAAAAAAAAGAAAATATTTTTGGAGGTAGAACCCAAGATGGAGAAAAAATGCTCACCTGAGAACTCCTGACAACTTTTAAAAAATAGGTCAAATCAAATTCTGAAGTGACAGAACTTTAAAAAGGCCAGAATGAATAGGAGATTAGAAAGAAAGATCTGTGACACAAGGGCAGAGGGTAGCCCAGAGCCCAGGGCAGAGAAACACCACTCATGGGACTAGGTGCTGGTAACAAAAGCAGTAGGAGCTTCAGGAACTCATAATCCAGAGACAGTAAGAAGTCTGGCAAATAGTCACAAAGAGATTAAAAGGAACAACCATGGATGAAGGGCCAGACTTGGCTCAACAATTCCAGAATTTAGAGTTCAAAAGAAGAAAGGAGTATTTTCAGGCTAGAGAGAGTAGAATCCCAGAGGGACAGGACCACACTCAAGCCCAAGAGATCAGAGAGCCTGAGGAACAGTACAAATTGCTATCCCAAAGGATCAGGAGTTCGTCCTGAGTAAGGACTATAATGTAGATTAAGAAAGAAGTAATCATACTTCTCAAATCACATCCCATCAGAAGCACTGAAAACTTCCAAACCCCCAGAATCAGCTCTGAAAAAGGCAGTGTGAAAATGTTTGAAGCTCACCCCTCATGCCAGTAACAGAGACTGACATTGATAAAAAGTTCCAAAGCAAGAAATAAAATAGAGAAACGAGTTAACAACAAAATCAAAAATAATCTGAGCATCAAAAGTTTATGTGGTGACAGAGAAAATCAAGACATAAATGCAGAAGACAATAAAGTCAAAATACATACAAGCAAAAAGCCTCTAGGCAAAAATGAGAATTGGATACATGCTCAACACAAATTCATGTAAAGCCTAAAAAATGATTTTTAAAATCAAAATAGTAAAGCAGAAATTAGGCCAATCATTAATTAGGCAAATAATTGTTCACTGAATCTTTTCTTATAGTCTTCCACTGAATGGAAAACATTTGAGTCAGTGGGAACCTCCTGAGGCAATCTATTACAAGTTTGGATACTTCCAGTGATTAAAAAGGTTTTCCAAATTGTAAGACTTAAAAATTTTTGAGACTGGCTATAGAGTAATAATTTTATTAAATCTAAAGTAGGAGGAGGAAGAAGATGGAAAAATAGGAGAAAAGTATTTAGTTTCTAATCTGTGGCTGCCAGTTTTGACTCCCAACCACATAGACATTGAGGTAAGTAGTCACCAGGAAACAAGGAAGTCCAGAGGCCCTGAGTTCTCCACCTGTCTCAGTTTATCCAGTTTACTCTCCACCCACTAACACGTGATGTCCTAGGAGCCAATCATGGTTTTATTTTGCCTGGGACACCCAGGGGCCAGTCCAGGGAGTGTTGCAGGGAAGATCATTCTGCCCTCCAGGTCTTCCAATATTCTTGACTCCATTTTTTTTTAGCTACAATGTTCTGAAGAATTGATATATTCTGCCTAATTCTCTAACCATAGTTTTAGATTAGAATGGGTTAAAGAAACTCTTCACAGTTTTAAAAGTAGGGGTTTGACAATTCTTCATGATTAGAAAACCCTATGCCTGATTTATTCTTACTTATATTAAGTTGATGAAGACATTAAATTTACTGGCAAGACTTTATTTCATATGTTTATTTAAAGGTTAAAATTTTACAATAGAAAATTGAGGGAATGTCTCATAGGTAATTATCATCTTGTTATATGCTATACAGGCAGTGACTTAACACTTTTGTGGAAATGTCATGAACCAGAACACTTTACAAACTATATTTCTTTTTAATTGCTTTTGTTATAGAAACAAAAACTTTCTATTATGATCATTTTGTTATAAGTTCAAAGACATATGAGAACTAGAATATTTCAGGTAGAAATGATGCAAATGATTATGTAGGCCATACCTGACATTTTGCAGCAGAAAAATCAGGCCTATGAGATTCATACTTACTAAAAACTTGCATGGTTGATCCTTGGGAAAGCTAGGAAAATACATATTTTCATAGGCAATTCAAGATATATATATATATTTATATATATATATATATATATATATATATATATATATGTGTGTGTGTGTGTGTGTGTGTGTATGTATATATGTATGTATTCATGTATCCCTTCCATATCATGACACTCCCCATCATGGTTTTGATATATTAGTGGTCAACAAAAGAGATAAAATTGGAATTTTGAGAGCAATTTTTAAAATATTATTTTATTTGATCATTTCCAAGCATTATTCATTAAAGACATAGATCATTTTCCTTTCCTCCCCCCCAACCCCATAGCCAACGCGTGATTCCACTGGGTATCACAAGTGTTCTTGATTCGAACCCATTGCCATGTTGTTAGTATTTACATTAGAGTGTTCATTTAGAGTCTCTCCTCTGACATGTCCCCTCAACAGCTGTAGTCAGGCAGTTGCTTTTCCTCGGTGTTTCTACTCCCACAGTTTGTCCTCTGCTTATGGATAGTGTTTTTCTCCTAGATCGCTGCAGATTGTTCAGGGACATTACACCGCCCCTAATGGAGAGGTCCATTACATTCGATTGTACCACAGTGTATCAGTCTCTGTGTACAATGTTCTCCTGGTTCTGCTCCTCTCGCTCTGCATCACCTCCTGGAGGTTGTTCCAGTCTCCGTGGAATTCCTCCACTTTATTATTCCTTTGAGCACAATAGTATTCCATCACCAACATATACCACAGTTTGTTCAGCCATTCCCCAATTGATGGGCATCCCCTCGTTTTCCAGTTTTTGGATCAGTTCACAACTCCACCAGCAATGAATTAATGTCCCTACTTTGCCACATCCCCTCCAGCATTCATTACTTTCCTTTGCTTTTATGTTAGCCAATCTGCTAGTGTGAGGTGATACCTCAGAGTTGTTTTTATTTGCATCTCTCTGATTATAAGAGATTTAGAACACCTCTTCATGTGCTTGTGAATAGTTTTGATTTCTTTATCTGAGAACTGCCTATCCATGTCCCTTGCCCATTTATCAATTGGAGAATGGCTTGATTTTTTGTACAATTGATTTAGCTCTTTATAAATATGAGTAATTAAACCTTTGTCAGAGGTTTCTATGAAGATTTTTTCCCAATTTGTTGTTTTCCTTCTGATTTTGGTTACAATGGTTTTGTTTGTACAAAAGCTTTTTAATTTGATGTAGTCAAGATACTTATTTTACAATTTGTGATTCTTTCTATGTCTTGTTTGGTTTTAAAGTCTTTCCCCTCCCAAAGGTCTGACATATATACTATTCTGTGATTACCCAATTTACTTATGGTTTCCTTCTTTATGTTTAAGTCATTCACCCATTTTGAATTTATCTTGGTATAGGGTGTGAGGTGTTGATCTATTCCTAGTCTCTCCCACACTGTCTTCCAATTTTCCCAGCAGTTTTTATCGAATAGTAGATTTTTGTCCCCAAACCTGGGATCTTTGGGTTTATCGTATACTGTCTTGCTGAGGTTGCTTGCCCCCAGTCTATTCCACTGATCCTCCTTTCTGTCTCTTAGCCAGTAACAAATTGTTTTGATGACTGCTGCTTTATAATATAGTTTGAGGTCTGGGACTACAAGGCCCCCCTCATTTGTGTTTTTTCTTTCATTATTTCCCTGGATATCCTTGATCTTTTGTTCTTCCAAATGAACTTTGTTATGTTTTTTTCTAAATCAGTAAAGAAAATTTTGGGGAGTTCCATGGGTATGACACTAAATAGATAAATAAGTTTGGGTAGGATGGTCATTTTTATTATACTGGCTAGTCCAATCCATGAGCAGTTAATGTTTTTTTCCAATTGCTCAATTCTAGTTTTAGTTGTGTGGAGAGTGTTTTGTAGTTGTGTTCATATAGTTCCTGTGTTTGTCTCGGGAGATAGATTCCTAGGGATTTTATTTTGTCTAAGGTAATTTTAATGGGATTTCTCTTTCTAGTTTTTGCTGCTGAGCTGTGTTGGAGATGTATAGTAATGCTGATGACTTATGTGGGTTTATTTTGTATCCTGCAACTTTGCTAAAAATGTTGTTTATTTCAATTAGCTTTTTGGTTGAATCTCTAGGATCCTTTAAGTAGACCATCATGTCATCTGCAAAGAGTGATAACTTGTTCTCCTCCTTGCCTATTTTAATGTCTTCAATTTCTTTTTCTTCTCTAATTGCTACTGCTAGTGTTTCTAGTACAATGTCGAATAGTAGAGGTGATAATGGGCATCCTTGTTTCACTCCTGATCTTATTGGGAATGCACCTAGTTTATCCCCATTGCAGATGATAGTAGTTTATGGTTTTAGATATATACTGTTTATTATTTTTAGGAACAACCCTTCTATTCCTATGCTTTCTAGTGTTTTTAATAGGAATGGGTGTTACATTTTATCAAAGGCTTTTTCTGAGTCTATTGAGATAATCATGTGATTCTTGTTGGTTTGCTTGTTGATATGGTCGATTATGTGGATGGTTTTCCTAATATTGAACCAGCCCTGCAGACCTGGTATAAATCCTACTTGATCACGGTGGATGAACCTTCTGATCACTTGCTGGAGTCTTTTTGCTAGAATCCTATTTAAGATTTTTGCATCTATATTCATTAGGGAGATTGGTCTATAGTTTTCTTTCTCTGTTTTTGACCTGCCTGGTTTTGGAATCAGTACCATATTTGTGTCATACAAGGAGTTTGGTAGAACTCCCTCTTTGCTTATTATGTCAAATAGTTTGTATAGTATTGGGATTAACTCTTCTCTGAATGTTTGATAGAATTCACTTGTGAATCCATTGGGCCCTGGGGATTTTTTCTTAAGGAGTTCTTTGATGGCCTGTTGGATTTCATTTTCTGATATGGGATTATTTAAGAAATCTATTTCTTCTTCTGATAGTCTAGGCAGTTTGTATTTTTGTATATATTCATCCATATCGCCTAGATTGCTATATTTATTGCCATATAATTGAGCAAAGTAATTTTTAATGATTGCCTCAATTCCTCTTCATCAGAGGTGATGTCCCCCTTTTCATCTTTGATGCTGTTAATTTGATTTTCTTCTTTCCTTTTTTTAAGTTATTTTTTTAAGTTTGACCATTATTTGTCTATTTTGTTTGTTTTTTCAAAGTACCAGCTTCTAGTCTTATTTATTAAATCAATAGTTCTATCACTTTCTATTTTATTGATTTCTCCCTTAATTTTTATGATCTCTAGTTTGGTTTTCTGCTGGGGGTTTTTAATTTGGTTGCTTTCGAGTTTTTTTATTTGCATTTCCAATTGATTGATCTCTGCTCTCCCTAGTTTGTTAATATATGCACTCAGGGATATGAATTTACCTCTGATTACTGCTTTGGCTGCATCCCAAAATGTTTGAAAGGATGTCTCGCCATTTTCATTTTTCTTGATGAAATTATTAATTGTTTCTGTGATTTCTTTTCAAACTAAACAATTTTGGAGTATCATATTGTTTACTTTCCAATTAATTTTTAATTTGGTTTTCCACATACCATTACTGATCATTATTTTTATTGCCTTGTGATCTGAAAAGGCTGCATTTATTATTTCTGCTTTTCTGCATTTGTATGCCATGTTTCTGTGACCTAGTGTATGGTCAATCTTTGTGAATATGTCATGTGGTGCTGAGAAGAAGGTGTATTCCTTTTTGTCCCTATTTATTTTTCTCCATATGCCTATTAATTCTAATTTTTCTAAGATTTCATTCACTTCTTTTACCTCTTATTTATTTTTTTATTTGATTTATCTAAATTTCATAATGGTTGGTTCAAGTCTCCCATTAATATGGTTTTACTGTCTATTTCTTCCTTCAATTCTCCTAGTTTCTCCATTAGAAATTTGGGTGCTATTAGTTGGTGCATACATGTTGAGTAGTGATATTTCCTCATTATCTAAAGTCCCTTTTAACAAAATATAATTAACTCCCCTATCCCTTTTAATCAGGTCTATTTTTGCTTTGGCTTTATCAGATATCATGATTGCAACTCCTGCCTTCTTTCTATCAATTGAGGCCCAGAAGGTCTTA
Organism: Monodelphis domestica; assembly: GCF_027887165.1. NCBI lineage: Eukaryota > Metazoa > Chordata > Mammalia > Didelphimorphia > Didelphidae > Monodelphis > Monodelphis domestica. The sequence goes on along the minus strand of NC_077229.1, from coordinate 463,402,828 downwards.
CTCCATCCTTTAATTCTAACCTTGTGCATATCAACCCTCCTCATGTGTGTTTCTTGAAGACAATATATGGTAGGGTCTGGGATTCTAACCCATTCTGGTATTCATCTACGTTTTATGGGTGAGTTCATCCCATTCACATTTAAAGTTATAATTGTCACTTGTGGATTCCCTGGCATTTTGATATCCTTCCCTAATTCTAACCTTTCTTCTTTAGCTCTAACCTTTTAATCCAGTGATTTACTTATATCAGTCCCCCTTGTCCCCTCCCTTGATATGTTTCCCTTTTTAGTCCCTCCCTTTTACATTCCCTCCCCCTCTCCCCTCTCCATCCCTCCCTTTTTGTGTTCCCTCACTCCCCTAACCCCCTTGGTTTTCCCTACTCCCTATCCTTGTTGGGTAAGATAGAATTCAAGATCCCAATGGATCTGGATGTTTTTCCCTCTCAGAGTTGATTTCCCTGAGGGTAAGGTTTAAGCAAAACTTATTTTCCTCTCCTTCTTATAGGAGTTTTTTCCCCTCCCCTTCCCATGTGAATCTTTGTTTGAGAATGGTTATTCTATTTTGTCTTTCTTTTCCCCCTATTTACACATTACATTTCCCCCACATATTAATATACATAGATTGATATAAATGTAGTCCTTTTAGAAGAGAGTTTGAATAAAATAAAAGATAACAATTTTCTCCTTTTCCCTTTCCTTCATATTTCCCTTCTTAGGTATTCCATGCTCTTTGTTTTTCGATATTGAACTTTCCACAGAGCTCTGGTCTTTTCTTTGCCAAAACTTGGAAATCTTTTATTTTGTTGAATGCCCATACTTTCCTTTGGAAGTATATTGTCAGTTTTGCTGAATAGCTGATTCTTGGTTGAAGACCCAGCTCTCTTGCCTTTCTGAAAATCATGTTCCATGCCTTACGATCATTCAGAGTGGAACTTGCAAGGTCTTGTGTGACCCTGATTGGTATTCCTTTATATCTAAATTGTCTTTTTCTGGCTTTTTGTAGGATTTTTTCTTTTGTTTGAAAGCTTTGGAATTTGGCAATTACATTCCTGGGAGTTGTCTTTTGGGGATTTAGTGTAGAGGGTGTTCTGTGAGCTCTGTAAGTGGCTGTATTTCCCCCTTGTTCTAGAATCTCTGGGCAGTTTTCTTTGATTATATCTTGTATCATCATGTCGAGTTTGGTGTTTATTTCTGGCTTTTCTGGAAGTCCAATTATTCTTAAATTATCTCTTCTTCCTCTATTTTCCAAGTCTGTCACCTTGTCAGTGAGATATTTTATGTTCTCTTCTAATTTTTTGATCTTTTGGCTTTGCTTTATTGATTCTTGCTCTTTTCCCTGCTTATTGCCTTCCAGTTGCCTAATTCTGACCTTTAAAGCCTGGTTTTCCTTTTCAGTTTGGTCAAACCTGTTTTGTAGTTGTGTGAAATTCTTTTGCATTAATTTCCACTTTTCATGCCAGAAGGCTTCCATCTTTTTTATCATTCCTGATTCAAATTCTTCCTGATTTTGTGGAGTGTTTCCATTTCCTTTGGAAGGTGTCAGAGGATTTGCTTGTGTTTCCTCTTCTATCTCCTCTGTATTTTGTATTTTTGGTCCATAAAATGTGTCCAACGTTGCTGCCTTCTTCTTGTTTTTCTTTTTGTTTTGAGGCTTTTCTGTGCTGTTTTCCATCTATATCTGATTGAGGGGGCACTGACTCTTCTTTAATCTGTCTGGTGTTCAGTGGCTTTAGCCCCAGGCAAATTATCTGTCTTCCCCAGGAATCCAGGAATTGCTGGTGTTTAGCTGTTTTGGTATTACTGCCCTCCTCCGTTCCCTCCCGATGCTTCTCCCTTGCCTTACTTCTACACTCGGAGCCTGGCTTGGCACTCTCCACGAGGTGTTTCACTGTCTTTGTTGGTCAGCTGAGGCTGCACCCTGAGGGGGAGGGGCCATAGCTTCCAGGAGCTCTGAGGGCTGGTGATAGGATTAACTTCAACTTTTTTGGATTGAGTGTGCCCTGAGGCAGTGACCTTCCTTGAGAGTCAGATGAAAGGATCCAGCCAGGGGCTACTCCTATCTCTCTCTGTTTCACTGTTGTCTGTGTTGGGTGCCCCTGTGTCTGGGTCAGGTTGTTTTCAGGGTGTGGCCTTCAGAATAGCTGGCCCTTTTGCCAGCTCTGATGTTCCCCTTGCGGCCTTGGATTCAGCCCTCTGGGTTGGGTATGAAGGGTCCTGGGACCTTCCTTCTGCCTACCCCGAATGATCTCAGGTTCTGGCTTTTGGGAGGCCATACCTTTTGATCCAGGTCCAGGTCCAGGAGGAGGAGGGTTCCCGGGGTCTATTCTGTTGTTTGTTTTGAATTTCGGTGCCCTAGGAGCATTCAATTTGAGATCCGTTTTGAAGGGTTTCTGGAGGTCTGAACTTTAGCTTTCTCTAAGCCACCATCTTGACCAGAAGTCCTTTGAGGGTATTTTTGCAGAAGCCACAAATAACAAGTGAAGACCAATAATTGATGCCTAAAAAGTTTAAAAATTCAGAAATATATAAATTATGTGCATAATATTATATAATATCAACATATTTTGTCTAATAATACTATAAATATACATGAATTCTTTTTTAAATTTAAAAATAAATGAAAAGTTAAAGTTTAGGAAAGCCAGCAGACAGCACAGACAGACAAGAAATGTAGGGATATCTTAAGAAGTTTAGTAACTCATAAATGCATGGAAAATACCATAAAGATTCCAAAAGCAAAAAATTCAGACCTCTTGTAGGAAGAAAGGGCAAGAAATTTTATAGGCTTTCTAGATTATAGGGTCACTGAGCCCCTAATACCCATGATATGGAAGTGGAAGTCATAACTCTAGATAGACAGACAGACAGACAGACAGACATATATATATATAATATATATATATATATATATATATATAGAGAGAGAGAGAGAGAGAGAGAGAGAGACAGACAGACAGACAGACAGACAGACAGGCAAAAAGATATAGAGAGAAATGTATGTATATATATATATTTTCCCTTATCATACTGATTCCTTATAAAAGACCTTTTCATACATTGCACCCCCCAAATAGCTAATTCAAGTTCAAGGTAATCTTCAGTCTTAAATCAACTTATAACCTTAACTCATTAACTCCCATCAATGTGTCTAGTTTTTTTCTTTATTCACTTTGAGAACTTAATTTGTTCAAAACAAAAGCATTTAGTGATGAAGCATAAAAAGCAAAGTAGTAATTAAATATTCTCCTCCCTTAACCCTAGATCACCCATAAGCAATAGGATGAGTGAACACATTACCTTCATGGATGAGGGACCTACACTGATGGATAATGTCCAGTCAGGGCACGTATATTTAAGAGTAATTCAGACCACCAACTCGGTAGAACCATTGATGTATTTAGATGTTGCCATTATAATATTTATAGTAAGTTCTCTAATGTAAATGGTGAATTTTCTGGGCATATTGCTTGTCTGTTTTTATTTGCCCTTCAGGATATGGTTTTCAAAGTTGTCTTGTCTTAACATTCCTTCTCTGATCTAGTGAAGTCTCTTTTGGCACATTACTCTGCTAGTTCCAGCTGGTTTCAACATTAGCTGAGTGGTGTTGTAGCAGGTGCAGGGAATTTATTTGCTGCTGTGTTTTAGTCCTTAAAATTATACAGACGTATCTTTTCAGGGTCATACAAGTCCAATCAGCTTCGAGTTCCTATAACATAGTGGCTAGAACCTTTCTCTTTTAAGAAAGAATGATAGCTCTTTGGTTTTAGGCATCAGAACCATCTAACATAAGTAAGACAGGGTACCTTTTCTTTGTCTGGGCAGTTGAGGAGATTCAAAGCTATTCCTAAAATCCTTTCTATTTCAATATTCATATCAGAGCCAGGAAAAAAGATGGGGCAAGCTTAGGTCACAGCTCTCTACCAAAATAACATTCTTTTCTTTCTAAGTAAATTATTATTTCCAGTAATTTCTTTACTTCCTTCCTTTATTATGTATATCTATCAGATGCAAAGTCTGGATGTTTTGATATAGCCAGGGAAAATCCCCAGTCTCATTATAACTTTTAAGTATATATCCAACTTATCTATTGAATAAATCCAGTTATTCAAGAAAATGAGGATATCAAATTTCATTATCCAACACATCTAATTTGAAGATATGGGATTTTTTTTCAATTATACCTCTTCGATACTACAATTTTTAAACAGTTTTAGAGAAAAAAGAAATATGTCTTTCTTAACAGAAAATTTACTATTAATAATAAACTGATCAAATCGAAAGTCAATCTATTTATAAAGAAATATTTTGTTATCCAAATGATATTATTTCAGTGTTATCTTTGCTAGGATAACATGGATAAACTGTCCAGAAACTAATACTAAATGTAGGATCCATTCACAATAAAGTTCAAGTTAAGACTGACTATCAAGAAGGTTTTGAATCAGTTCCTATCACAGGAATGTGTTTCAGGGTATAGATATCTAACTGCCAGTAAATGGCTTGAGATAATCGATTTCTTTCAGTTAGACCACTATATAGATGTCAGATGACCAGTTTAGAACATGTAAAAAAAGAAAAGAGAAAAAAAAGGAAGATTTGTCCTTGAATGAAAAGAGAGAGAGAGAGAAAGGGAGATTCTATAGCTCTATATGACTATTCCCCAAGTATAACCTCCATTATATTTTGCTGATAGACTCTCTTACAGATTTTTCCCTCAAGACTGATTGCCCACATCATCTATAGTAACTGTCAAGATAAATTGAAAATTCTAGAACATATGACATCTAAATACAATGGAAGCTATATTTATGCCAGCTATTTCAGCATGTCAGATTATAAATTTCTTCTCTGAAAAAAAATTGGGGTTCTTTGTTAGTAAAAAACAGATAAATGTCAGCATCATGCTGTGAGGAAATCTTTAAGACTGGACCTTATTTTAATCATTAATTTAGAAAATTGGGAATAATAGTAAGTACATAAGTTCTGGGTATTAGAGCTAAGGATATGATGTTTTTTTTTTTAAACTATAAGAATTAAATTTAACTAAATCATATATCTGCATAATTGGATGTTTGAAAGGAAGGAAATGTTTGTACTAATTTGTCTTGGGAGCATTTATTTATTCTTTGCTTAAGATGTCCTTTTAATAGTTTACAAAAACTGCATATTCCAATAATACAAATTTGACTCAGACATTTGACATCAAATATAAAATTACCTTAAATATGGCTAATTTAAGTCTTGCTAACTGCTACAGAGCTAACTTAGTAGGGGCTCTTCCCCTAAGAGAATTGTTAAATGGATTAAATGTGAAAAATTTTCTCATATTATGCAACCTATAATATATTATTTAATGATTAGAGAACTTACGTTCAGAGGAATTAAATCAAATATATATTTATTTATTCATTCATAATTCAGTCAATATTTATGAGATATGTACAAAGCTCTAGGTTAGGTGTAATGTCAGAGTCTAAAGTTCATATCTAGCTAAAGTGAAAAAAGAGGATAAAACAAACCAATCCTAGAAAAGAAGTTATTTTACCATGAATGAGGCTGTGAAAATCCAAGGTATATTCAAAGACCAAAACTGAAGGGCAGACTGATACATGAAGGAGACAAGATAAATTAGAAAGAATCTGCATGTTTTAAAAAGGTAATCTATCTGATTCATACATAGAATATGAATTGAGAATGATTCTTTAAATACATTCATAAATGTTATATATCTAGATGTGGGAGGATTTATAGGAAATTAAAGGCTTTAAAAAAAAACACACCTCTTTCCCCCCCTTCTAAAACTCTTTTATTCTCACAATTCTTTAGAAATAATTGTATCTAGAATTTCTTTCTTTCCACATCCTCAAGTTTGTGTTTAGAGTTAGGACTAGGTAGAAAAGAGAGAAGAAGCATCTGAATTATGATAATTATTTCATCATACATAACAAGTATTTCCTGAAAGAATCCAGGTAGTGAAATTATATTTTTACTATAGGGTTAAGTGGCTTATGTTTTTCAGGTGCATGCAATAGTTGAATTTCTGTTTTACACAGGCCTTTAAGGATGGATTTTGGACAAAAAAAATGGAAGAGTTTATTATAGATTTTTTAAAATATTGAGCCAGAGGTTCTTGAGATTCATGACAATTGACAGCTATCTTTGATTGGGAGAAATCAAACCTTCAGGTTGAGGTTTAGCTTTCTGTAAGATTCAAACCAACAGCATATCTTTACAAAGACTCAAATTTTGTCAGAACATTTTGCACACTTGCATGTATGATATTGAAGAGGTGCAATTTTTTCCAAATAAATACCCCTCTGTTTCATGGTAGGTATATACATATACACATATATATATATTATATATATATATATATATGTTTATTATATATGCATTTGCAAGTGTCCTAGGGTACTTTATGCATTGAAAGAGTATAAACCCTCCCTCCATTCATCCAAAGATTGTTCAATGCACTACAATGGAGATTAGTTTCATAAAAAAAAATTATGTGATATTTCATGGTAAAAAGTGGTCCCATGTTGAAAGCATTGCGTTGGCAACAACACCACACCATATTGCAGAGTGTGTCACATGAGAAGCACTGAAATTTCCCATTGCCAGCAAGCTGACATCTGGTTCATAACTTTGAGCATGGTTAGTGTGTCTCTTGGTAAAGCATAAATACATTAAATCAAGTAGCAGGGAAGCCCATACTTGGAAATCCAAGAAGGAAGCACTCAAATGTCAAATCTATTTTCTGTGTCATTAATTTCTAATTGTGTATTTAAAATATATATATATATATATATATATATATATATATATATATATATATGTTTTTACAACAGGAGCCAAATTCAAATGGAGAAGAGAGGTAAAGAGTAAAACTTTTAAGCAGTAAAAATATTATTCCCAAGTGGGCTATTTATTTGTTGAGTTGTTGCCTTTTTTTTCCTTTCCCTTAAGATCATGTATAGATATTTGGGTATTTCCAGAATGCTAAGAACCAGGGCAAATTTCATAAACCTATACAGGATGTGAGCTGAATCTTAATTAAAGCAAATCCTGCCTCTCTGCGACAGTATGCAAACTTACTGGGTGAAATGGTGCTTGAAAATGCCCAGCAGGTATTTATGTTCTACATAGTATTAGCCTGACAGACTAATGCTTACCTATCACAATGTATCCTGGATCTTTCTAGTCAATGGTCAGGAGCATGCTGATACTAAAGGTAGAATACCACATGGGCCTGGAACCACATAGCCATAAAACTAATTGCATTGCACTGCGATGGATGGTTTGTTACTGTCTTGCCAGGACACCATAGACATCTAGTAAGGCTAGAAGGTCAGAATATTAAATATAAAAAGCAACGGAATTTTTTGACTACAACTTAGTCTTATCTAAATTGATTCTGGTGTTCAAAAACATATGGGGGAAAAGGATTTGACTTGTTTCCAGTTTTTAAGTCCTCTGAGTTCCCTGATGTCAGTACTGAGATATGGAAAAGAAAACTTTTCTTTTTGATTCTAGCTCAACTTGAATAATGAGATAAAATATAATAGAACTACAGAAACATAGAATGTGAGAGCTAGACATACCAAATTCAGTCAGGTTAATTTTATTTCAGTTGAATAATCTGAGGCCAAAGTTATGAAATTAATTGCTCTATGTCATACATGGTAGGGAGAAATATAAGAAAGATCTTACTTTAGTAGACATTAGTAGCTGAAGTGCTAAACTCAAAGGTTTTTAATAATGAAAGTAATGACATATAGACAAAACAGTGTGGAAACTTTATTATGAAATATTCATTAGAATTCTCTAAGCATGCGGCATGAGTGCCTTTAATGTCTATATGAAAAAAGAATCACTGGGACTTTGAAAATTATTTACAGAGGAAGCTAGGAGGTACAGTAGTAGAGAGCCAGACCTAGAGTTGGGAGGACCTGGATGCAAATCTGGCCTTAGACATTTCCTAGCTATGTCCTTAAGCCCAGGAAGTCACTTAACTTTGTTTGTCTAGCCCTTGTCCTTTTGCCTAAGAGTTATTACTAGGGCAAAGGTAAAAGTTACAAAGATAGGAAGGAAGGAAGGAAGGAAGGAAGGAAGGAAGGAAGGAAGGAAGGAAGGGAGGGAGGGAGGGAGGGAGGGAGGGAGGGAGAGAGAGAGAGAGAGAGAGAGAGAGAGAGAGAGAAAGAAAGAAAGAAAGAAAGAAAGAAAGAAAGAAAGAAAGAAAGAAAGAAAGAAAGAAAGAAAGAAAGAAAGAAAGAAAGAAAAGAAGGAAGGAAGGAAGGAAGGAAGGAAGGAAGAAAAATAGAAAGAGAGAGAGAAAGTAAAAAAAAATGATAGCTGACCTACTTATCATCAAAAAATTAACAAGCAGATAATAAGAAAAAGAACATCCTACTCTATTCATTTTTGTTGTTTTTGTATCTGTAGAATAGAACATATGTGGAAGCCAAACACAAACTAGATTCACTATAAATACTTAGGCTTTCCAGATACTGTTCTATGAAACTGATATTAGAATTTAAGCTCCATGAAGGTAGAGACTACCTAATCAACCTAAATTTTATTTTTTCAAACATAGCACAGTGGTTAGCACACAGTAAGTATGGAATAATTGCTCTCTGTATTAATTATCATCTCTTTACTGAACTAGCTACACTCTGCTCAACCTCTTGAATGTTTTAAGAGCTATATCATTTTGCCACAAAGGAGATTATTATCAATTCTTACAAGAAAAATCATATGGTTAAAGAATATCTATTATCTAAATGACAACAAAGTTGAATTAATTTAGTCTATCAGTACAGATATTGTAGACAAGATTCAAATGTAAATAATTATCTGAGCCAATAATGGAATTAGAGGAAGAAAGTGGACTGAAATGAATTTGGAAAATTATGTAACACTTAATAATGCTAAGTTGTTCCTCAACAGAAAGAACCTCTCACCTCTCACTACCCAGTACACATATCACTCTTACTTATTTTCAGTGTGGCCAAAAAGCATGGCATTCATTAGTCTTTGATGAATAAAAGTAATGCATGTTAATCAACAATGGAAAGATGTATGTAGGAATTAGTAGATTTTAGTATAGTGCTAACAAATGTTTCTGTGTAATAAGTGGCATTGAAAATATACATGAAATGTGTGACTGGTGAAGAAATTGGATTGCTCATGCATAGAGAACAAAGAATAATGACTGGATTGATGGTGTTAGTACTTATGTAATGTAATTGTTATTGTTGTTTACTTCTACACTCTTTTTCTCTATTCCCATAGTTTTGATGATCACTTCTACATGTGTGTGTGTGTGTGTGTGTGTGTGTATATATATATATATATATATATATATATATATATATATGTACACATATATATACACACACAAAATTCCACCCTACTCAGACCTTACTTTAGAAGATCTGATTTAGCTATTTCCTGATTAGTAACAATGGAGATACTTGGTCTAACAGAGTCAATTCTTGGAAACTCTACATTTCTCCTCCCTACTTAATTTAACAAGATCGGGAATGTCTGCACCATACTCAAGGATTAAGTATCTGAGAAAATGGCCTTCAACAGACATGTGCAGAAACGGCGGACAGACCCCTGGGCTGTCCTAATTCAAGCTAAGCTATCATTGGTACAGATGAGATGCAGGAAAGTGACGTAAAACCTTCTATATAAAGCACGTGACTTCCTCTCTTCACCCTCTTTTCCCCGAGAGGCGTCTCTGGCTGGGAAGCGTGCTAAGCATTCTGACATCTTGGCGTGGTGGCAGCTATTTGTCTTGGGTTTTGGCGGTGAGTGTGACCTTGAGCTAATTCAGGTTCAGGCGTCTTGGCTGAGCCCTCTTGGTGTTCAGGCTGATTCCTTCCTCTTTTACTCTCCAAACCTTACCTTCTAGAGACTCTAATCTTCCTGCCAGGCACAAGTCAAGTGAGAGAAATCCTATACCCTTTCCTTCTCCCTTCTTCTTAAATGTCTTTCCACTATATTAATTAAATCACCATAAATTTCCAGACTGACTTGGTTAAATTTTTTTGTTATTTGGGATATCAATGGGGACCAATAATTAATATAGTTTAGGCCACCGCTAAAATTATCCTTTATATCCTCTATCTTAATCTTCTGAGTAGACTTGATCTTTTAATATGACATTTTCATCAGAGTCTTTCTGAATCAACATTTTGTGGTCTAAGGGGTAGGGAGATGGGGGGATGGGGAGTAGATTTGTGATTTCATTGATATTGGGAACTCAGTAGAAAATTCCTTTAACTAATTTAGAAACATTTCTTCTGTAACTTAAACTGCCTAGAACATTGATAAATTAAGTGATTTGCTTGTAATCATGGAGCTAATAAATATTTGAAGGAGTACTGAATTCAAATCTTCTTGAATCCACAAGCAGGCCTCTCTATGATAAACATTTTTCATATTTCCATATTATGCATTTTTGTAAGCAAAGAATCACAGAGAACCAAAACACCAAAATATATACAAAAATAAACAAATGATAAATCATATGATTTCATCTGCATTTCTACTCCAATAATTCTTTCTCTGCTGGTGGATGGCATTCTTTAATAAGTCCTCAGAATTGTCCCAGATCATTATATTGCAATTAGTAGCAACAGCTATCACATTTAATAGTTACACAGAATTTCAGTAGCTATGTATAATGATGTCCTGGTTCTGCTTACTTCACTCTGCATCAGTTCATGTAGATCTTTCCAGGTCTTTCTGAAATCATCCTGTTCATCATTCCTTATAGCAAAATATTATTCCATCACCATCATATACTACAATTTGTTCAGCCATTACAAATTACTTTAGTTTCTAATTACTTTAGTTTCTAATTCTTTGCCACCACAAAAAGAATAGCTATAAATATTTTTGTGCAAATAGGTCCTTTCCCACTTTTTTGTTTTGGGGATACAGAAGCAATAGTGTTATTACTGTATTAAAAAGTATACATTCCTTTATAAGTCCTTAAAGTATAATTTCAAATGTCCTCCAGAATGGTTGAATCAGTTTACAACTCTACAAGAAATGATTGGTGTCCCAATTTTGCCATATTTCCTCCATTTATCTTTTTCCTCTATTGTCTTATTGGCTAATCTAATATGTGTAAGGTGATATCTCTAATTTGCTTTAATTTACATTTCTATAATCAAAGGGGATTTAGAACATTTTCACATTATTACTGATAGCTTTGATTTCTTCATCTGAAAACTGCCTATTCAAATCCTTTGACCATTTATCAAATGCAGAATAACTTGTATTCTTACAAATTTAACCAAGTTTTATGTATATATATGTATATATATATATATGTATATGAGAAATTAGACTTTTATCTGAGAAATCTATTGTAAAAAAATTCCCCGCATTTATTGTTTCCCTTCTAATATTGGTTGCACTGGTTTCATTAGTACAAACCCTTTTTAATTTAAAATAATTTAAATTATTCATTTTACATCTTTTAATGTTCTCTATCTCTTGTGTGGTCAATAATTCTTCTCCATAGATCTGATAGGCAAACTATTCTGTTTTCCCGTAATTTATTTATAATACCACTTTTTATGTTTAGATCAAATACCCATTTTTAGCTTATCTTGGTATAGGGTATAATTTAAAAATGATCTAAACCTAATTTTTGCCACGCTATTTTCTAATTTTCCCAGCAGTTTTTGTCAAATAGTGAGTTATGATCCCAAAAGCTGAGATATTTGAATTTATCAAATACTAGCCTGTTGAGGTCATTTATACCTAATCTTCTCCATTGATCCACTCTTCTTTTTCTTAGCCAGTACCAGATTGTTTTGATGCTTTACTGCTTTACAATACTGATCTGATACTTCTAGGCCATATTTTTTAGTTCCTTTGATATTGTTGACCTTTTGTTCTTCCAGATGAATTTTGTTATTATTTTTTCAAATTATATAAAATTATATAAAATAGTTTTTTGGTCATTTGATTTGTATGGCATTGAACAAGTGAATTAATTTAAGTAGGATTGTCATTTTTATTATATTAGCTTGTCTTACCCATAAGAAAGTAATTTTTATTCCAGTGGTTCAAATCTAATTTAAATGTGTGAAAAAGTGTTTGGTGATTGTGTTCATATGAGTCCTATGTTTGTTTTTGTCAAAAAGATTCTCAAGTATTTTATATTGCCTAGACTAATTTTAATGGAGTTACTCTTTCTAACTCTTGCTGCTGAGTTTTGTTGGAAATACATAGACATGCTGATGATTTTTATGTGTTTATTTTGTGTCCTGCCATTTTGCTAAATGTATTCACTATTTCAAATAGTTTTTTTTTTTCTAGGATTCTGTAAGTATACCAACATATTATCCACAAAGAGTGAAAATTTAGTTTCCTTCTGGTCAACTTTAATTCCTTCAATAACTTTTTCTTCTGTAATTGCTATAGCTAGCATTTCTAGTACAATAATAAATATTAGTGTTGATTACGGACATCCTTGCTTTACTTCTGGTATTATTGGGAAGGCATGTAACTTAACCCCATTGTAGATGATACTTGCTGATGGTTTTAAATAAATGCTAATCATTTTAAGGAAAGATCCTTATTCCAGGAGGCCAAAATTTTTTGAAAGCTCTTTTCTTCATTGTTTTTTGTGACTTTTACCAAATGGTCAATTTTGTTTTTTAAGCTATTTTTTTGCATGACTTTTATTTTTTCTCATTTTCTTCCTATTTTTCTTCAACCTGTATTATTTGATTTTTTATTTCTTTTTTACTCCTTCTAATGCTTGAGGCTTAATTCCATTTTTCTTTGATGTGTTTATTGCATGTGCATCTCACAGGCCCCTATTGACTCTCTGTTTCACTCTATTTCTACAGAGAAATGTTCTAGATTTTCATGTTTCTTTTGCTGTCTGCTCATTTCCACAGTCTTTTTTTTGCCTGTGGACATTTGCCTGAGAATTCAGAAAGCTAATGATTCTGTCTCCTCTGCTGCTGGTTTGCAAAGCTGAATTCTGTTAGCTATATTTTCTTGGGGCTCAATCTTTCCCTCAGTGCAGGCTTGAAAGGGCCAAGAGCTATGGATTTTGCATATCCCTGTTGACTGGTGCCAGGGCCTGGGACCTCAAGGGTTGAGTCTGGGATGCTCTATTTTTGGTGTAGCTTGGGTCCTAGAATCCTGAAGTTCCTGTCATTTTGAGGTGCTATTTAAAGATTAGTTTGGAAGGATTGTCAGAGTGGTTTCAGCTTTCCAGGCTGCTAAGTCACCCTCATGGCTCCTGCTATTTCCCTTTAAATCTAGATTAACATCTTTCAAAGCAAATTCATTACCTTTTTCCCTTTTACTCCATAGGTTGTCCTACTGGTTCTTCTTAGAATTTCTCACATCTGTTCCCTCCTTATCATGCTTCCAATCAACACCCTAATTAAGAGCCTTATCATCTTTCTTTTGCATACATGCAACCTCCAAATACCAAACAGTACCTATATCAGTATTCTCATTCTCTCTAGAATCCATCATTCATAACACTTTTAGATTAAAGCTACTTAAACCCAATTCTAATCATTTTCTTTCATTCATCAAAAAATCCAGTGGCTTCTCCATGTTTTTTTTCTCTAGTATCTATTAAATAAATATTACACTATTGACAAGTTCATATTCCTTAATGTGGTATTGATGACTCTCTCCACAATCACAGTCAATCATCAGATTTATAACATACTACTCCATCTTACAGTTTCTTTATTTGTGACTTTATCTATGCAAGGATATAACCAGTGAGGAAACTCTCTGTGAACACATATTGAATTCAGCTCTCTACCTTATTTCATTAAAAATTTACTGTTAAATGGGTAAGTGGTCAGCCCAGAGTCACATAGCCTCTATATGTCAGAAATGTAATTGAATACAGATCTTGACTCCAGGTGTGTGTGTGTGTATGTGTGTGAACATATGCACACACTCTTTTATTGTGGGCATATCAGAGCTCTGAGAATCTATATTCTCATCTGTAAAGCAGTTCTTGAAGTCCATACATCATACTAATGCTGTGAGGCTCAAGTGAAATCTTTCATGCAAAAAACTGCATCCCTAAAGAGCTATTTGAATAGCAGTTAGGATTAGGATTCATACTAGGAATGCAAGGATGGTCAAATATTAGGAAAACCATCCACTTAATTGATCATATTAACAAGCATACTGACAAAAATCTCATGATTATTTCAATAGATGCAGAAAAAGCTCTGGACAAAATACAACACTTATTCCTATCAAAAACACTAGAAAGCATAGGAATAGAAAGGCCTTTCCTAAAAATAATAAACAGTATATATCTAAAACCATCAGCAAACATTATCTGCAATGGGGATAAAGTAGAAGCCTTCCCAATAAGATCAGGAGTGAAAAAAGGATGCCCATTTTCACTTCTATTATTTAATATTGTAGTAGAAACACTAGTTGTAGCAATTAGAGAAGAAAAAGAAATTGAAGGTATTAAAATAGGCAATGAGGAGACCAAGCTATCACTCTTTGCAGATGATATGTAGGTCTACTTAAAGAATACTAGCAAATCAAACAAAAAGCTATTCGACATAATCAACAACTTTAGCAAAGTTGCAGGAAACAAAATAAACCCACATAAGTCATCAGCATTTCTATATATTTCCAACACATCTCAGCAGCAAAAATTAGAAAGAGAAATTCCATTTAAAATCACTCTAGACACTATAAAATACCTACTCATCTATCTGGCGAGACAAACACAGGAACTATATAAACACAACTACAAAACACTCTCCACACAATAAAATTAGATTTAAACAATTGGAAAAACATTGATTGCTCATGGGTAGGATGTGCTAACATAATAAAAATGACCATCCTACCCATATTAATTAACTTATTTAGTGTCATACTCACTGAGCTACAAAAAAAATTTTACAGAATTAGAAAAAAAAATCATAAAAAAGTTCATTTGGAAGAAAAAAAGATCTAGGATATCCATGAAAATCAAGAAAAAAAATGGGAAGGAAGGAGGCCTTATAGTCCCAGATCTCAAACTATTCTATAAAGCAGTAGACATCAAAACAATATGGTTCTGGCTAAGAGACAGAAACAAGGATCTGTGGAAAAGACTTGGGGTAAGTGATCTCAGCAAGACAGTGTATGATAAGTCCAAAGTTCCCAGCATTTGGGGCCAAAATCCACTATTTGATAAAAACTGCTGGGAAAATTGGAAGACAGTGTGGGAGAGATTAGGTGTAGATCAACATCTTATACCCTACACCAAGATAAACTCAGAATGGGTGAATGACTTAAATATAAAGAAGGAAACTATAAGTAAATTCAGTGAACACAGAATAGTATACATGTCAGATCTTTGGGAAGCAAAAGATTGTAAAATCAAGCAAGCACTAGAAAAAATTTTATAAAATATAAAATAATTATGATTACATCAAATTAAAAAGTTTTTGTACAAACACAAAGAATGTAACCAAAATATGAAGATAAATGTTAAATTGGGAAACAATCCTCATAACAAAAACCTTTGACAAAGGTCTAATTACTCAAATTTATAAAGAGCTAAATCAATTATACAAAAAAATCAAGCCATTCGCCAATTGATAAATGGGCAAGGGACATGAATAGGAAATCAAAACTATTAATAAGCACATGAAAAGTGTTCTAAATCTCTTATAATCAGAAAGATGCAAAATAAAAATAACTCTGACGTATCTCCTCAAACTACCTAGCAGATTGGCTAACATGACAGCAAAGGAAAGTAATGAATGTTGGAGGGGATGTGGCAAAGTCAGGACATTAATGCATTGCTGGTAGAGTTGTGAATTGATCCAACCATTCTGGAGGGCAATTTGGAACTATGCCCAAAGGGCACTAAAAGACTGTTTGCCCTTTGATCCAGCCATAACACTCCTGGGTTTGTACCCCAAAGAGATAATAAGGGAAAAGACTTGTACAAGAATATTCATAGCTGCACTCTTTGTGGCGGCAAAAAATTGGAAAATGAGAGGATGCCCTTCAATTGGGGAATGGCTGAACAAATTGAGGTATATGTTGGTGATGGAATACTATTGTGCTAAAAGGAATAATAAAGTGGAGGAATTCCATGGGAACTGGAATGATCTCCAGGAACTGATGCAGAGCGAAAGGAGTAGAACCAAGAGAATATTGTAAACAGAGACAAATACACTTTGGTACAACTAAATTTAATGGACTTCTCCATTAGTGGGAATGCAATGATCCTGAACAACTTGGAGGGATTTTTGAGAAAAAAAAATACTATCCACATTTAGAGGGAAAATTCTGAGAGTAGAAACATCGAAGAAAAACAACTGCTTGATTACATGGATTGAGGGGTGATGTGGTTGGGTATGTAGACTCTAAATGAATATCCTAATTCAAACACGAACAACATGGAAATAGGCATTGATCAAGGTCGCATGTGAAATTGCACATCAGGTATGGGAAGGGTGGAGGAACGGGAGGGAAGGAAATAATATGCTTCTCATAACCAAGGAATAATGTTCTAAATTGACTAAATAAATTAATTAAAAAAAAAGAAATGAAAATCTGTTACCCTAAATAATAACCACATTTCCCAGGAGCCCACTGACTTTTTGTCGTTATATACTTCCTATAGACATAGGATATTAGCAAATGGGCAATCCTCTTGGGGGTCTTCTTGGGCTTGCAGTCAGCATGATGGCGGTGGTGTAAAGACTAAAATTTAGGGGAAACGGGGAGACTGAGGCAGGTAGAAATTAGTTTCTCTCTGCAAGGAGTATTATATTTTTTAGAGGTTTATTAAAGGCTAAAGATTAAAGAATATACAAGTAAGAAACATGTGCCTAGGCCAGAGGCCTAGACAAAATAACCTCACATCACGCAAGAGACGCGACTGCTCCAAAACGGAAGTCCAAAAAGAGCCAAGAGAGCGAGAGAGACTCAAAAGCCTTTGAATCAGATTAAATACCTTCTCGATCTTGGCCCAGGTGAGATTACAAGGCATTCTGGGGAAGTGGAGCAAAGGCTTGTGGGGATTGTAGTCCTGTATTCGAGTCTATTTTTTACATTCCCTCGTGTGATCATTTGTGGAAAAATTAATTTTTCCCCAAAAGGATCATAAAAACATAATAAACTTAAAAGATTACAATAGTGTGAGGATAAGAGAAAAAAGAATAAAACCAATAATTGCTGAACACATTGATAAAAAGCCGTTAGGGGGCAGTCCCCTTTGGCATAAAAGTATACATACAAATAAATGTTCAATCAACCACACCCAAAGTTCAATTTTGTGCAACTTGTGGACTGGAGGCTTCTTCATGGTGGCTTCTCCAACAGTTCAGTTCTGGATTCAGAGAGGTAGCATCTTCTTTACCTAAAATTCTTCTCAAAAGGAATTTAAACTTTGCAATTTAAATAATGATTTTTTTTTTATATTTCCCCATGTTGTGGGTGATTGAAAGATTCAGAATCAGTTAGGGATGCATGGCTGAGTTATGAGGTATATGAATCAATTGGCAAGAGATATTAAAAAGACATCAGAAAATCCAAAAGAAAAATTTCTGGATGAAAATATAGACTATCAAAGTCTTATGTGTAAAAATTCCAAGTAGAGAAAAATAAATCTATAACAGGTCCTTCAATTGGGGCCCAATCAAAATGATCTAAGTAATGATGCATTTACCCAATCAGTGCCAGGACTACAGAAAGGTACCACACTATGAGAGGCAGAAAAGGGGACCAGATTATAGGAGCCAAGGTTTTGGGGATACTCGTCTGTGAGTATCTTCAGGGTGAGTGTGGATACAAGGAAAGCCTATGTCTTAACACATGTTAAACATAGTAACCTCGAGTCTTCACACTAGGTTCAAGACCTTTGTATTGGCCTAGAAGTGCATCAATCCATCCTAGATTGGCCTTTCTTTGGCCCTATGAAATGGCTCTTGTGTGTATCTCTTGTCCTGGAATCAGACAGAATCATTAAGCAAAGTCCCATAATTTATTTAAATAATTAGTGGCATCATTTTTATAGTCACAAGCCTTTTAGGGCATGTATTAGCAAATGTATCTTAAACTTAAAAATCAAAAGGTTAAAGAAAATCTTAATACTGGTGACATGTGCTTCAAATATAAAAAGGAGAGAAAAAATAATAATAAAAAACCTGAAAAAGTGTATTGCACATGCAAGAAAAATATAATAATAAAAGAGCTTTAAAAAATTCAAAAATATAGCTTATAACCATTGACACTCTGTGTCAGTTAAGAAAATATAAAATACAAGGCTTTCTCACCAAAAAATGAGATCCATTTCCTCTTTGTATCTGGCCATGCTCCACTGTGAGGAGAAGGCAAATGAATTGAACAAGGTTAACAATTTTTTCATCTTTAAAAATACAGTAGTACAAATATGTAGATATCAAAATCCCCAAAATTCTCAATAGCCCAATTAATTACAATAGCAAACAAACACACTTTCATATTTCACATAAGTTGCTGTATGACATTTTTAAAACCTATGAATTGATGGACATTTGTCACAATTTTTACAAACATATCAATCCTTCAACCTTGGTATTTAAACATAATTATTAAAACAAAGTAAAACTCATCATGGGTTTAGAACATAATCAAAAAATCTATATATCATTCTGGTAGAAGTAAAATAGTGAGCTGAAGAGCATAAATAAAGGGGTGCTCCTTTTTCTTGGAGGCTTATAGGGATACAAGTGCCCTGAGATTAACTGCCCAACTTCCATTCACATGTGGGAAGGTTGGGGGTTTATAAAATGTATTTCACTTCAGCTAATGGGCCTTACCTCGTGGTAGAGGCAGGCAAAAATAACCAGATTGTTAAAAAAAATTCCAAAAATCATATTTAAAAAACCCTTAAAATCAAATCATTTGAGGTATTTAGCACATTAAATTTTCCAAGGTTGTTAATACAATTATAACCAGTTCTGAAGTCCATCTATCCTCGGCAAAATAGAAAAAAGCTGTTTTTTCATATATGGGCTTATTCACAATAATATTTGTTCAACACAGTTATAGGGGAAAAACAACAGAATTTTAAAACTCAGTACATTCAAAATAAATTCAATCAACCTTCAGTTCACAGAATAATATTCAATCCAGTAATATAAGAACTTAAAATCACAAAGTTATATCTTAAACAAAACAATGCAATAGAATACAGAGATTTTTATATAAACCATTGGAGTCTGAAATGCCTTAGAATATAGCCTTTAGTCTCTTCAAAGTTCCTTGTGTTTTTTTGTTTGTTTGTTTGTTTGTTTGTTTCTTTTTAATTATCCATTTAAATGTCTATTGTCTGAAGGTAGAGTAGTAAAGGCTAGGCTATGGGGTTCAAGGGATCCGTCCAAGGCCCCATAGCTGGGAAGCATCGGAGGCCAGATTTTAGCTAGAGACCTCCTGTCTCTGGGCCTGGCTTCCAGTTAGCTGGGCCACCCATTTTCCTCCCCAAAGTTAAAGTTGAATCTTTGGGCTGAGTCTGCTCCCTGACAGGCAGGTAAAATCAATGAAATTGCCAGAAGAGTAAAAAATCCTTTTAAACCCATTGCTTTTTAGGTTTCTGTTTGAAAAGTCTGTTTCTTCTCTCTAGTCTTTTCTCTCTTTCCCCTCTCTGATACCCCTGTGGCCAATATCCCCATCCACGTGGAGGCTTAGCCTAAGGGAAAATTGCCCGGTCTCCTTTCCCTCTCTTCTCTCCCCTCCACCCACGTGGCCAATACTGTTACCAGCTGGTCGCAATGAGTCCTGAGCGATCTGCTCCAAGGATCTGGGTGATGAGCCAATTGGGGTTGTGCTCGAGGGTCTGGGGCACAGAAATAGGCAGGCAGCGGGCTGGTGAGAGGCCAGGAGCAGGAGCTGGAGCGGCTGCGGGGGTGGGCAAGGCCGGGACCAGGTACCAGGTGAGGACGATCAGGGCTGCAGGCTGCAGGCAGGAAGCGAAGGGCCGAGCCAGGTGGGGCGGGCAGCAGGTCCGGAGCCTGTAGCAGCTTTGCAAGGGTAGAAAACCTTGGCCAGAGAGATATGGCTCAAAAAAAAATTTTTTTTCTAGGTACTAGATATTAAAAGTTGAACTAAAGATCAGAAAAGAATTCAGAAGATTGAGGTTTTTGTTTCTTTTCCCCATTAGGTCGCCAAACTGTAAAGATTAAAATTTAGGGGAAACAGGGAGACTGAGGCAGGTAGAAATTAGTTTCTCTCTGCAAGGAGTATTATATTTTTTAGAGGTTTATTAAAGGCTAAAGATTAAAGTATATACAAGTAAGAAACATGTGCCTAGGCCAGAGGCCTAGACAAAATAACCTCACATCACGCAAGAGACACGCCTGCTCCAAAACGGAAGTCCAAAAAGAGCCAAGAGAGCGAGAGAGACTCAAAAGCCTTTGAATCAGATTAAATACCTTCTCGATCTTGGCCCAGGTGAGATTACAAGGCATTCTGGGGAAGTGGAGCAAAGGCTCATGGGGATTGTAGTCCTGTATTCGAGTCTATTTTTTACAGTGGTAAGCTAAGCTCAGGAATTTTGAAATGGCTAATCAGCCATGGACATATGGTCTTTATTTTGTATCCTCTTTATTCCTTGATTTCTAATGATCATTAATAAATCCCTTAAAATCTAACATTTTATTATTTGAAATATAATTTTAACTTTTACAAGGACTAGAGGGAATAATGTTTACAATAACAATATTGCAAAAAAAAAATACTTTGAAAGACTTAAGAACTCTGAACAACCAAAAATTCAGTAGACATAGGATAAAACTTATTCAGTTCCTGATCAGATACACACACATGTATATTCATATATAATTCAATATATCATATGTATATATAATCTGCTATTAATATTACTATATTATTATAACATCAATCTTAGAAATTTGTTTTATTTGAATGAATGAATATTTATAATGAAGACTTTGTTGTTGTTATTGGAGGTCCAGGAGGGAATAACAGAAAATAGGCGATTAATAAAAAAATATATTTTTATTAAAATACCTGAAGTATCTTATTTTGTCCCACCAATATAACTTTGATGATACCATTTCACTTGTTTGCATATCCTTTCATCTTCTTCAGGTACTGATATCTGGCCCATCTTCAGTGCTTTTCTTAACTACTTGCTACATAAAATTGTCCTTAATCCTTACCCAAGCTCTACATAGAAGTTATTCCTCTCCAATTTAATCTCTCCTGGCCTCATTTATTAATTTTCTTACTGTACTTCCTTCATTTTTTATTTGTTTCACTAGATTGTAAGAACTTTTGTAGGACTTGTCTTTTAATAAAATTCTCTTAATTTAATAGTGCCTTATGTGAATGCAATATATAATAATGTCTAATGTAATATATGTATATAATGTGGATAATATATGTGTAAAATATCTGTTGAATATTATATTTGAGTCTCAGTATTGAAGTCCTAGGTATCTGGACATTACCAGCAGCTTTGTGGAAATGTCTTCTGCAGCTCTACTATTGTCATTTTGTATTTTATATTATCAAAGGTAATAAATATCTATTGGATATATCCCATAGGAATTGAATTAGAGACTTTGAAACTTGAACGGAGTTTGTGGGTAAAGTGGAACTTTATCATGAATCTGCCCAAGTTGTGCAGAACATATTGGCAAAGGAATAGGACGAACTACAAAACATACATTTCTTCAAAGTTCCAAATTATTTTTTTCTCTTTTTTAGTATAAGCATGATTTCATTAAAAATAGAGGTACAGCTTCCAGCATAAAGATATACTATCTTCCAGCTACTGATCTCTAACAGGATCAGATGCATCATTGTTATGACTCTGGTTAAGTATAGAGAAAGGCTGATGAAAATGTTGTGTGTGTGGAAATATTGAATTTTGGGAGTTGTTTTGAAGGAGAAATTACACATATGCTCCAAGCCCTTTCCAACCCAAAGATGTTATGTGAAACATTGAAAACAAATTCATTACCAAATAGTATACTTTTTCCCCCATTCTCTTAGAAATAATCATCTACCTGCTTAAATGCAATAATTTTTTTCCTAGCTCCAACACATGATATTTCCAGGTTATATTTTAAAGTATTACAGGAAAAAGAGATTGTATATTACAAAAAGTAAAATTTCCTCTTTTATATATGGATCATATGCTCCATTGTACCAAATGAATCTTATTAAGGTCAGGATCAGATATACATTAGGCTTCATTTTCCTATTATGATTTAAAATACACCTTCATGCTTTAATTCCCTTCTAGTATTCATTTAGAAACTCTCAAGGGACAAGGAATACTTGTTAAGACTGATTATTCAATGTCATTTCATACTTCTTCATGCAGTGGACAGGGTAAATAGACCTTTCATTGAACAATTCAACTAACAAAATAGCTACTCATATTTTACCCAAGTAACTAACAAAAATCCTGGGCAGACTATTCATTATTATAATGTTCGTGTTTCCTGTACTGCAATGCCCCTGGCCTTGGAATATTTCTTGAGAGCTACTGCCGGAAAATTCTCTGTGCTTGGCAGAAGTCAAGAATTTATGATGTGCCTCTGAGCAGTACTGAGGCAAATAGCAAAAACTGTTATCCTTAGTGCACTTTGCAAGGTGACCAGTTAAAAGGTATATCTGATCTAAAAATCTGTTTTCTGGTGCAGTTCAACAATTATACTTCTTCACTTGAAAAACCTGTTTCACATCAAGTTCAGAATTACATGGTTCTGAGAAACCAATTATTTGTCATAAAGAAGGATTTCTAAAGGGAAGCATAAATATTGAAATACATTACCATAATTATACTAATCCAGATAGAGTTATAGGGTGAGAGCATCAACTACTCTGAGATAGCTGAGAGATTTTGAATAACGATTGTAACATTAGTAGGTATACTGATGGACTTTGGGATAAGAAAACTTTGTTTCAAATCTCTCCTATGATACATATTATCTACAATGCAATGGCAACAAAAAGGACAAGGATCATAAAAATATAATAGCTCCTCCCTCATAGATTTGACATAAAAATTAAAGCATTATCTGTAAAATGTTTTGCAAACTTTTAAGCTTATCGAAATGAAAATTATTCTAGAAATCCACTGCTGGGATTTGGTAGCCACAAAGCCTATGGGATAAAATAAGAGGCTAAACTTGAAGTAACTTGATGGGAAATTCTTGTCAAGGCAAATAGGGACCACTTCACCCAACTTCACAGAAACAGAAAATTCTTTACTCAGAGTGGCATGTACAAAATTCAGGTGTCTCTTGGTGCTATGCTGCAGCTTTTGAGGTTAACCTTTAAATTTGGAATGGTTTTTAAAACACACAATTTTAGAAATGTATACAATCTTAGTGATCATCTTGGAAAATTCTATAATTCTACAGAAATGGAAACTGAGGCCACAGAAGAATGATTAGCTTGTCTAAATCATAGAAGTAGTAATAAGAAAATGTTTAGGATTAATTCTAACTCCAAATCTGAGGCTTTTCCGTGCACTAACATATGTAAAATGGTATAAAGCCTAGGCATATTCTTATGATTTTCAGATGCTGGTTTAGTAAGCAATCCGAAATAGTTCTCTGGACTTTGACATCTTCCCCACCCCACACCCAGGGTTGGCCACACTATTGTGTGGTTTGAGATTACTCTATCCAAAAATATCTTCCTTGTTGAAGTGCTTAAAACTGCTCTGTCTATTAGTGTCCTATTCCTTTGGTACTATATTAAAATGAAACAATCTTGAGATAGGAAATACATGAAAACAATATAATTTGTTTATATTTTAATGACAATTTTTATTAGCTTCTTTTCTTACACAGCAAATGGATGAGAGTGGGGCACTGAAGTAAATGAGACATAGAATAAGTAGGCAATAATAGGAGAAAACCCATGATTATTGATGTCCTTCTAAAGGACAGCATTCCAGGAGACCTGAAAATGCCACACATATAGAGATGTAGTTTGGAGAAACAAGTGACTTGTTTCTGTTTGCTGTGTTAAGAAAAAGAAGATTGAAGCAATTTCACAACAAATGCATGGATGAGCCAGTCATGACAGATGATGGGAAAAAGGGGGGGGGAAAGTTGTTTAACTCTTATTTTAACAGTTTCCTCTGTTCTTGTTCTTGCTTTAATCTATAGAAAAAATGCTCTTTGTTTTGGAAAAGAACAGACAAAAATACCTAATAGGAATTTGATACCAATTTAAGCTAAGGGAGAATAAGAAACTAAATAGCTCTGCTTAATGAATTTGTCATTATTTGTCAAGTACATTCTTCAATACTGAAACATAGTGAATATAATTTCTGTTTTATTAGAGATCTTTGAAATATTTTGGAGAAGAGGGGTTTGACTCCAACATTTGAAAAGAGCAAATGTTGACATAATAAAAACAAAAAAGGAGAATGATGGAACATACAAAATATATTACTGAGTCCCTCTTTTTAATTTATAGCTAAATTCTAGAATATATTATCAAAGGAGTGAATAGTACATGTCTAAAAAGTAATGAAAATAATAGTCAACTTGATTTATTCAAGAGCAAGTCATGTTGGATTACTCAATTCCTTTATTTCCAAAGCTCTAAACCAGGAAATTTTATGTGATATAATTTAATTTAGTTTTAGCAAAGTGTTTTAAAAACATGATATTTTGTGGATAATATAGCAAGTTGTCAAAGTCACAGCTGGATTTAGAACTGGTTCAAAGATAGATATAAAAAATTAATACCAATATTTGAGTGAGAATTTGAAAAGAGTACAATAGCATGTCTCTGGGGACCAAGGTTGGTTCTGGGCTTTTCCACAATTTTATCAATGGCTTAGGTGGCCAGAAAATATAGTTGACTGGCTTATTATACATTTGTAAATGATACAGTTCATAAAGAATTTCTAACAGGTTGAGAAGAATAATCAAACTATTTCCATAAACTAAAGCAAGGAGCCAAATATATTGAGATGGAACTTGAAGCTGCATATGCTCTTATGGATCACTAATCTTTTTGATTCAGTGGTTCCCTTCAATGTTGCAGGGAACCTGCAAAAGTCTACTCTTGGCTCATCATCCTATGCTACTGTAGTTCATGTCCTCCTAAAAGTTTACCATAAGAATGCAGCTATCTTGATGGAAAGTCTTCCTTATTCCCTTGTTTAGGACATTGGCAGTTTATCACTGGAGCAGTCTGGTTGTACACTTGTCATTTCTCATTTGTAGCATATAATCAGCCCATCTTCTCATTCCATCAGTCTGTTCTTTGATGGCATCCTTTTTTTCCTATTTTATGTTAGTTAGGCAATGTTTCCTGTTCACACCCAATCCATAATATATGTTTCAATAGAGATTTTAAAAAATCTGCAAGTTCAGTGGAACTCAGAGGAAAAGGAATAGCCCAAAAAAAAAACAAACAAATAGTAAAATCTACCTTGAACTATGTGACAAGAGATAGTATATCAGCCTAGGGAAAAGAAAACAGTAGTGAGTAATAGTTGAAATAAATAATAATAGTAAGAAATAACTTTTATGTATTATTTACTACATATCAGACACTGTGCTAAGTATTGTAGAATTATTATCTCATTATCCCCATGTTATAGATAAGGAAATTACCCTAGATTACTTATCTTTACTGTTTCTCAGCAAGGATTCAAATTCAGGTCTTCCTTGTTCAAAAGTCTCATATTACAGCCATAGCATACTACCTGTCTTAGCTAATTAGGTACCACAATGGGGTTCCCATCATCATAGTGTAATTCAAATGACTTGGCTGAAATAGCAGACAAGAAATAAAAACCTTCCTTTTATTTATTTGTTTCATTTATTCATATAATTTATGCATCTGTAGGTAATTTCTTTCCTTCAAATTCTCAGTTTAGCTAGCTTATTAAGCAATTGGAGGGTGCCATAACTTATAGAGAAACAGACTCAAAAACTGGATGACCAAAGTTGAAATTCCTCCTCTGATACTTTTATTCTGTGTGCATATAATCTAATCTCTTGGTGTTCTGGGCTAATACTTTTTTTTTTTTAGAAATCATGTCCATTTCTTAATTTTTCTTCTTTTCTTCAACTTAGAGAATTGTCCATGTAACAGAGATAGAGACAAAAAGAGAGTGGGGAGAATAAAGTTAGATAAGCAAAACTCCTCAGTATATCAAATAATTGTGTCAGAATTTGAAGTTTTCCACTCCCAAACCCCTCCCTCCCACCATCATTTGCAAAGGGAGGAAGTACATTCTCATCTATTTTTTTCATGATAAACTAATGTTTCTTCTTCAGTGGCAAACTCATAATAATTATAAATTATTAAATTTTAATTTATGCTGCTGCTCTTCTTTCCACTTACATCATTGAATTTATTTTGTATATTAAATTTCTGATTCTACTTACTTCACGTTTTTGTCAACTCATATTGGAGTTCCCAAGCCTCCTCATAGTTTTCATATTTCTTGTTTCTTGTGGTCCAGTAATATTCCATTACATTTATGAACCACAATTTGTTTAGCCATGCAACAATTAATGACATCTCCTTTATTTACAATATATTGCTATTATAAAATGTTCTACAATAAACATTCAAGAGTTTATGGGACTTGGTTGCCATTGATCATCATGGAGTATAAACCCAGCAATGATACCTCTGGATCAAATAGTATTGATATTTCAATAACTTTCCCAAGTTGGGAAAGGAAGACACTAAGCTCCTTCAGATCTTTCCTTAGGACAGAGAGAGAAGCAAACATGTTACCTCCTCCAGGCCTGAGAGAGAAAGAAAATCTCTGAGAGTGTCTGTGGCAAATGCCAGAGACCAAGTCCCAACTTCTAGAGAGTAATTGACATAGAAAGACAGGCATAACTGTCACATCTGAAATTAACACACTCTCTCAGCTCTGCTTAAAACTCCAGTTCCTTTCTGAAGCAGCCACTTTACTTCTTATCCCTAAAGTATTAAAATAATATCTATTTTCTAATATCATCCTTACAGCATAAAATCAATAGTTTCTTCTTCTATTTGTGTAGAGACCTGCTCCACATAAAATTCTTTTGTGGGTTTGAATCACTTACAGAGGGAAGCTGAAGACTGGAAATTAATGGGTTAAATTTAAAGGCTAGAGACAGTGAGCCAAAGAAGGATGAGAGAGAGAGAGAGAGAGAGAGAGAGAGAGAGAGAGAGAGAGAGAGAGAGAGAGAGAGAGAGAGAGAAGGAACCTGGATAAAACTTTAGTGTGGTCTCAGCATGTCTGTAGGTCAGAACTTCCTCAGATGGTCAGAGAGAGTGACTGAGCTGAACTGATTTTTATTGAGGATTATAGGAATGGGGAGGGGTGTACAGGATGACAGAAAGCAGTCAACATATCAGAAGTTATAACATGGTACTGATGAACAAAAGGAACAACAGATGGCCAAAATAGTATAGCCAGGTACTCAGGTAAGAAGCACTGGTGAAATCCTCTCCTTTCTGATGCATTGGCTCCAGTTTATGCAAATACAATTCTTTGATATTACAAAGGACCTGCAGAACCTGTCTCCTAGCTTTCAGACTACAGATCATAATAAAGGCTTGATTTCTAAGTTCCACAAAATTTAAGACCTAACCAATTTAAGGATTCAGAAGTCAATCATGTGAAATATTAGAAATATATCCATAAGTCTGGTACATGAGAACTTTGCTTGTTAGAGTCAGCTTTTGAATACATCTTTAATACCTTCATGATTCATTATACTTAAAATCCTAAATTTGTAGAATCATATTTTTTCTTTCCGTCTTGATTTGTTATCTAGACTTTTATTTTAAAATTTTATTCATTTTTTTATCTTTAGGGTTGTTTTTATTCCCCAGATTACAAGTTGGTACAACTTTTTTTTTTATTTTGAGGGTAGATTATTATTTTTTAATTTTCAAATTTAATTTAATTATTTTTAATCAATTTCCACATAAGCTTTATGAAATAATATTATACAAACTGTCTCCTTCCTTTCTTCCTTCCCCCTTCCCAGAGCTGTCAAGTATTCAATCTGTTATACATATATTTCATGCAAAACATATTTCCATATTATTTGTTTTTGGAAGTGATCAATAAAAAAAAAAACTTATGTCCAAATAAACAAATGATAAATCATATGTTTTCATCTGCATTCTAATTCCAGTAGTTCTTTCTCTGGAGTTTCTTTTTCATGAATCCCTCAGAATTGTTCTGAATCATTGTATTGCTGTTAGTGAAATCTTTTACATTTAATCATTCCACAGTATTGCAGTTATTTTGTATAATGATCTCCTGGTTCTGCTTATTTCACATTGCATCACTTCATGTAGCTCTTTCCAGTTGTTTCTAAAATCATCCTGTTCATCATTCCTTCTAGAACAATAGTATTCTAGCACCATCATATACCATAATTAGCTTAGCCATGCCCGAATTGAGAAACATCCCTTTAGTTTCCAATTCTATGCTACCACAAAAATCGAGCAGCTATAAATATATTTGTACAAACAGATCCTTTCCCATTTTTTTTTGTTTCTCTTTATGATATAGACCTAGTAGCAGTATTATTGTATCAAAGACAATGTATTCTTTTAAAGCTCTTTGGACATAATTCCAAACTGTCTTCCATTCAGGTGAGATTATAGGGAATTCTAGGAAATACAAAGGACTTCTGGGGATTAAAGTCTAGGGTTCAAAATCTCCATTTTTACAATGGGGATATGATTGGGCATATAGACTCTAAATGATCACCCTGGTGCAAAATACACATGTAAAACCCAGTGGAATTGTGCATCAACTATGGGAGGGATTAGGGAAGGGGAGGGAAAGAACATGAATCTTGTAACCATGGGAAAATATTCTAAATTAATTAAATACAATTTTCCAAATAATAAAAAAGAAAATATATAGAATGTTTGATGATTTATATGGGTTTATTTTGTATCCTGTGTCAATGTGGAATCTAAGAGATACCTAAGTCTGAAGCAGCAAATTTTATCTTGTCAAATGAGAATTTATTCCAGAGGGAAATCTCATACTCAGTTTTAGAATAACAATAAACATTAAAGTATTTTAGGTGGAGGTAGAAGACTCAATCTGGTGTTAAGTACCCTTTTTTTGTCCTAGTAGTTTTTTCCCTTTGTGTCAAAGTCCTTTCTCAGGTAGCCCAGGCCTTGACTGTATCTTTCTCTTTTGTGTCCATTGTAAAGCATTCACCTCTCCCTGATAATCCTGTCTAGGACTCTTTATGTCTTTATGGCCATTATAAAGTCAATCAACCAGTAGCCATTGTAAAGCCAATCAACCATACTCTCCCATCCTCAATTCCCCAAGAGGTATATAAGTTCCTAAAATTCTTTTGTTCCTTGGAGCTGTCATCCCACATGATGATTTCTCCCAGGGGTCAGTAACCAGAGTAGCCAGAGCCTAGGGCTCTGTGTGGATTTTGAGCTCCTGACTCTGTGTGGAGGCCCAAGAATTATACCTTACTACTCTCCTGATGAAAGGTATGGTTTTGTCTTACTACTTAATAATTCTCTGTTTTTTCCAGTTTAACACCTGCAACTTTTCAAAAGTTATTAATTATTTCAGCTAGTCTTTCATTTTATTTTATTTTTAAAATTTGATCATTTCCAAACATTATTCATTGGAGACAAAGATCAATTTCTTCCCCCCCCCCACCTCTCCCATAGCTGACGCACAATTCCACTGGGTATCACATGTGTTCTTGATTCGAACCCATTTCCATGTTGTTGGTATTTGCATTAGGGTGTTCATTTAGAGTCTCTCCTCAGACATGTCCCCTCAACCCCTGTAGTCAAGCATTTACTTTTCCTTGGTGTTTTTACTCCCACAGTTTGTCTTCTGCTTGTGGATAGTGTTTTTCTCCTAGATCCCTGAAGATTGTTCAGGGACATTACACGGCCACTAATGGAGAAGTCCATTACGTTCAATTATACCACAGTGTATCAATCTCTGTGTACAGTGTTTTCCTGGTTCTGCTCCTTTCGCTCTGCATCACTTCCTGGAGGTCGTTCCAGTCCCCATGGAATTCCTCCACTTTATCATTCCTTTTAGCACAATAATATCCCATCACCAACATATACCACAATTTGTTCAGCCATTCCCCAATTGATGGGCATCCCCTCATTTTCCAATTTTTGGCCACCACAAAGAGCACAGCTATGAATATTCTTGTACAAGTCTTTTTCCTTATTATCTCTTTGGGGTACAAACCCAGCAGTGGCTAGATCAAAGGGCAGACAGTCTTTTATCGCCCTTTGGGCATAGTTCCAAATTGCCCTCCAGAATGGTTGGATCAATTCACAACTCTACCAACAATGAATTAATGTCCCTACTTTGCCACATCCCCTCCAGTATTCACTATTTTCCTCTGCTGTCATGTTAGCCAATCTGCTAGGGAAGCTTGGAAAGGGATTGTAGGAGAAAGGAATGATTTATATAAAGACTCAGAGATAAAGAATAAACTGTAAAGATATACATGATGTCCTACCACTATTAAACAAAATTATCTCCAGAATTCCAGGAGGATAAAGTAACCAGGCCCAGCATCATTAATGAAGTTTATTCTGCCTATGGACTTTTTAGTGCTTACAATCCTTTAGAACATAATCTCTCTTAGGATAAGGCCTTCTTCTTTATCTTTGTGCCTCCAGCACCTAGCAGTGACTCACATAGGAAACATGCATATTAAATATTTGTTGATTTATTACAGGTTTTGATCTGATAGGATACAGCCCACAGGATGTTATTCTTCCTTTCCATATCAAATCCTTGGTCCCTGGATAGATAGATACATGACTGCTGCCTTATGGTCCATTGTGCAATCATTTAACTCACTTATGAAGAAAAGAAAGTAAAAATTCTAAAATAATAGTAAAGACAATAATGACCTTTTATATGCATTTAATTCATTTATTCATAAAAAAGAGACCAGTAATGTCTGGATTTTATCACATAATTAATAATCAAGATAGTTTCAAACAATGAGATCTAAGATTGACAGAGTAAAGGGATATCTTGCAAGTTCAGATATATTAGTAAAAGAGAAAGGAAAAACAAAACAAAATCAGTTAACCAATGTATCACCGTCATGAGAAAGCACAAGTATTACAATTTGTGATTTAGTGGCATTGAATGTTTCAATGATTTTAATTTTTAGCCTCAAAATTATAAAGATTCTTGTGATCTTATAATTTTATTAAGTGAGATATTCACACAAAGGCAAAGGTCTATTAATAAGACCCATAATATCTGGAGAAATAGAGAGAGAGAGAGAGAGAGAGAGAGAGAGAGAGAGAGAGAGAGAGAGAGAGAGAGAGAGATGGAGAGAGAAAGCAGAGATAAATTCAATCAAATTCAGCAAATATTTCTCAAACCAGTTTTTTGTGTGAGACTACTGGATGGAAATTAAGTAGATCTATAGGCAAGAAATTCAAACCACAGGATTTACTAAAATTATTTAAGCAAACATCTAAACTATTACCTGAAGGATTTTAGTCTTGAAAGGTAGAAATAACCACTCAATACAATACTATGACTTATCAAAGTCAATGCCTCCCATGACAATCATTTCATATTGAACATGCTTCCCTGTCATTCATACAAAGGTATACTCTTTCCCAAAATTGAACAGAGATCTTATAACTTATCAACTGAGAGAGTTCCACTTGGGCAACATCAATAGAGAAATATTTCTTCTCACATATAAAATCATCATTCTAATCAGAATCTTGGACAGATTTAGGACTGACAGCATATAAACTTGCCATACTTGATCCTTCCCTGTCTTATTATGGGGGAAAAAAGCATAACTACTATTCCTCTAATCCTTGTGATTTAGAACCCCCATTCTCTAGAAAAAATATCATATACTTTACTACTTTTTCTTTAATTCTTGTCTTTAAGCATATAACTTAGCTGCCCCTATCTTGTCCACTGTTATTCCCTCAGCCTTCCACTATTCTCCCAAGAACCCCTAGTATAATGTTCCATGAACTATGCTTTAACCTATTTTTTTTTCCTTTCATGCTGTTTCTATCTTCTGGCATTCATTAAAATAAGTTTTCCTCTGAAGTTACCTAATCCCTGCTACCTTTCAAGTGCTGTCAATTTATCCTCCCATAACCTAAGCTCAGTAATGGTCATAATGTTACATTTCAATTTTTCTTTTTATTGTTATTTTCTTCACTTAAATTCTTAGTTATTTCATATGTTCTTTTCATTGTTCTATTTACTTAGTATTATATCAATTCACATAAATATTTTGGGTCTCTCATCTTAATAGTCATCATTTATTATGACAAAGTAATAGGGCATCTAGATGGCTCAGTGGAGAGAGTACTGGGCTTGGAATCAGGAAGACCTCAGTTCAAAGCTGACCTCAGATTTTTACTTGTTGTATGACTGTGGGAGAATCACTTAACCTTATTTGTGTCAGTTACTCATGTGTAAAATGAGCTTGAGGAAGGTTATGGCAAACTACTCCAATATCTTTCCCAAGAATACCCAAAATGGGGTCATGAAGAATCAGATGAAAACTACTGACTAACAAAAATAGTTCCTCATGTTAATGCACAAGTTACTTATTCATTCTCTAGTGCATAGGTAGCTACTTTGATTCTATATGTCTGATACTAGAAAAAATTATTCTATTTATTTGCTTATTTATTTATTTATTTATTTATTTATTTATTTATTTATTTATTGTAGATGAGATTTTTCTCCCCTACCAATCTTTAACATTTTTAGTCAAAGGGGAATCTTTTCTAGGCAGAGCTACTTCAGTCATTTTAAAAAATATAATCTTCATACACACACACACACACACACACACACACACACACACACACACACACAGAATGTCTGGGACAATTCAAAGGTCCAGGAATAGTGCACTGGTATGCCTATCTTTCTACAGCCCTTCTAACATAGACGATTTTCAATTTTTGTCATTTTCGTCAATTTTCTGGATATAAGGTGAAACTCAAAGTTATATTAAATTGTATTTCTCAAATGATTAGTGATTTGGAGCAAGAATTTTTTTTTGCTTTGGGGTGAAATATTTTTTTAATCTACAAACAGCAGAAAGGAAGAATTTAACATGAACTCAAACCTAGTACTTAAGAGAAATTTTGCTTGGTCTTAACACAGACTTGAAATGAAAAAGAAAGGTTAGTAATATTAGTAATGAAGAAAAAAAGGAAATTGTTTCAAGGGAATAATAAACAAGATTATAAATTGTTGGAATTTAAAGTAAATTAATATCTCCCTTCAAGATCAAATGGTTAGCCAGGTCTCCCATTCCTAAACAGTAGAATTTCAAACTTAAAAAACTGGCAAAGTAGGACTTAAGCTTTGGGAAGTAGCAGAGAGGTAATGTGGTATATTGACAAGATAACAGATTGTTTTAGAGAGTCCGTGTTCTGACCCTAACACTGACACTTATTCCTTGGTTTACCTTGGGAGAATGATTTTACCCATGTTGGCATTCCATGACCTCACCTATAAAGTAAAGAGTTTGTACTACATGGCTCCTCAGTTCTCTTCCTGACCCCAAAGATACTACCCTTTGACCTGTAGGTTGAAATTAGAAAAACAATACAAACAACAACAAAAAAAAACACTAGAAAGTATTCCTCATCTCACCAAAATGAATTAGGGCCAAATGGCTTCAAAGTACTTGCAAAATGTAACACATCGACCAATTCCAAATAGTTTTCTAAGATCTTGCATCTCTCAAAGTTGCTTGCTGTTGTTAACTTTAATTGGATAGAGATTATTCCTTGCTAGTGCCATACCTGATTATGAGGTAGCTATCTTTCCCTCTATTTTTCTCCTCACTCTCACTTTTCACCTCAAAGTCAAGTTTAGGGGACAATAGAAAAAAAAAAATAAAATAGATGTTTCATTATTTTTCTTGTAAGAAAATGCTGTTACTTTTAAGTCATAAAATGACTTTCTCTGGGTTGCAGTATGACTGCTTTAATTCTGCGAGACTTTGAGCATGCAGTCCCATGTCAACTTGTATAGATGGTTTATTTCAAGATTTCTCATTACATTTAATTTCTGCAGTAGTTTTGAATGCGATTTTTGTGACCTGGCTATTATGGGAATAGAAGCAGTCATTCATCAAGCAGTATTTTAAGCCTATTGCAACTCTAAAAGGAGACATTTGATAATGATGATATGCTGATAAATAAAGGAAAGTTAATGTAGTCCAGCTGAGAACCACTTTTGTAATGAAAAGCCTAGTTATTACTCTGGCCAAATGTCTTCAATAGATAAAACTGAAAGCAATTATTTAAGCTAAAAAGTTTATGTGAA
Source organism: Monodelphis domestica (assembly GCF_027887165.1). Taxonomy (NCBI): domain Eukaryota; kingdom Metazoa; phylum Chordata; class Mammalia; order Didelphimorphia; family Didelphidae; genus Monodelphis; species Monodelphis domestica. The sequence continues at coordinate 463,368,472 of NC_077229.1, read as the reverse complement.
TAGTTACCATTTGTTACTACTAATTTAAAAATGAATTTTCCTACTATCTTTTTGACTATAGTTTTGGAAAGCAACCATTTCCCTTGAGTTGAGTAGCAATGTAAAATTTTATGTTACTGAATGGTTAATTAAAATCAAACATGTATTGGCTTTGATACTTGTATTCATGCCCAAACCTAATCCATTAGGAAATTATCCTTCTATTATACCCCATGTTAACTATGTATGAATCGGAAGGGAAGTAGCACAAAATAGTATTTTTTGTATAAATAGAAAATACTTGAATATTAAATATTTGTTTGTAAATGTAAATTTTCTAACATCTCTCATGTGATTAATGGCATGACAATAATTACTTATATTTATTTGGGGAAAATAAATATAAAAAGTACTAATTTCCATTTTTATAGAATTTTAGATTCTGAGAGAGGGCAGGAATCTCAGAGTTTGCCTTTTCTAAACCATATCTGAGGAAGATTTCTCTCTTTCACATTTCCAGCAAATTGTCACTCACCTTTCACTTAAAGACTGAGAAGTGGAATCAACTTCATTTTAGTGCAGCTCATTTCATTTTTGGGTGACCAATCTTTAGCATGCTTTACTTTCTGTCAAGAATAATTATACTCTCCATAATGTCTTAATTATTCTGCCTATTGTTGCTTCTTGCAGTCATACAAATACTTAGATGTGGTTGCAAAGTCTTCTTCTTCAGGTATTATAATAATTATCGAAATTTCCCTCAAACAAGTTTAATATATCAAAAATTTGAAGCCTTTTCACTAGCTTATTATCTTTTATCTCCAAATATTATCCAATTAGGTAAATATCTTTTCTAAAATATGGTATCCAGAACTGAATGAAGCACTCCCAATATGATCTGGAGAGATATGACTCAGCAAAACAACCATATCCCTACTGTTTGGATGCCATATTTTTCTTACTGTGGTCTGAATAGATCAACCATTTTGACTTGGTTGAAGTATATTAACCATTTGGACTGTTAATGTCACATTGTTTATCCACATAGAGTAGCATTTTTACACTCCATCATTTTCATGTGAACTTTTAATCAAGCAATATTTCTTCCATTCTATATTTGGGAAGTTGCTTTTCAGGGTGCATCTCTTACTTAGATAAGGAATCACCTCTAGCTTTGTTCTTCTATTTTTCTCATTTCACAACCAAATTTCTAGGGGGAATGAGGGAAAGAAAGTCAAGTGAGAAGATGCCAACATTTATTTTCCTCTCATTTTCTTGACATTATTTGCTTTTCTGTTGTACCATAAGAACTTTCCACCTGAATTGCAACAGAAACATGTTATATATGGATATATATGTGTGTGTCTTCTCTTTCACATTAGAATGTGAGTTCCTTGAAAACAGTGAATGTCTTTATTTTCCATTTATATCACACCAATGATTAGTATATTACTTTCCATATGCATTCAACATATGATATAGATTCTGACCTCATTATTCAAATGAAATTGTTCTCTCATAAAGACACCAATGATCTTTCAATTTGCAAAATCCAATGGCTTCTTCTCAGTCCTCATCCTTCTAGTCTTCTCTATAACATTTTACACTATTAATCTCCGTCTCTTGGAGGATACTCTATCTCCTCAGTATTGTATAATATAGCTATTTTGCTGCTCTCCTCTTAACCTCCTGTCTGATCACCCTTTCTCAACCTTATTTGCTGGATTCTCATTTATATCACATCTTTTAACATTCTATAAAGTCTCTCTCTCCTTCTCTCATATGCACACACACACACACACACACACACATACACACATATCATTCCTTATTGTGAATAGAATTGGCATTATAAGCTTCAAAAGTTGGAAGTGCCATAAGAGGTTGTGAACTTTGAGATTATATCAGCTGAACCCAGTGAGACACTCACCTTGAGAAGCATTTTGCTTAACTCAGCCCAGAAGGTAAGGGTACCCCACATTGCCAGAAAAAAATTGCCAAGGAATAAGTGTTGGTATAATAGGATAATGTATTGAAGAACAGACAGCCATGATGCTGTAATTCCAAGGAAAATGGCACATAAATTCAGGGTGGCTGTTCTAACTTTGATTAGAGGATTTACTTACACAACAAGAATCAGGGCATAAGTCTGTGCAAGGGCTTGTATAATTAAAAATCTGTTACCCTAAAAAAAAGAACTACATTTCCCAGGAGCCCACTGACTTACTTACTTCCTATAGACAGGGGATACTAGGCAAGGATGTGAAGGGTCCCAGCTTTTTACTTCCAGGACCATGCTTGGTGGTGGTAAGGCGGGTGTTTGAACTGGCTGATCAGCCATGGGCACGTGGTCTTTATTTTGTATCTTCCTTATTCCTTAATTTCTAATGATCATTAATAAATATCTTAAAATATAATATTTTTATTTTTAAGATTTAATTTTAACTTTTACATTGATGGCAACCACTAGTCGGAGAAGAACCTCTCAATTTTTTAAGATAGCCTAGATAAATTTTTTTTTAGCCACATTTCTCCTGCCAAGGCTTTTTTCCCACTCTATGCACCCTCGCAAACTACGAACTCTCTTTGGAGCTGCTACTTTTTTCTTCAATTCCTACGTTTTGCCTGATCACCCTCCCTATGGGCCTGGCTGTTTTAAGTTTGAGGACTCTTGCCCATCTGTTTGAGCCCCTGTTTGTGTTCCTAGTTCCTCTTTGCTGCCTCTGGAATTGCTGATACTGCTTCCTTCTGACCTTCTTAACCAAGATTGCTCATCCAGCCCTAGCTCCAGGTCCCAGGCTGATGGTTGCTGCCACTGTGTCTTCAGAATAACAAACCAACTGGTAAAAACTGGGGTGTTCTTTCCTTAGGCAACAATTAGCCTCCATGTGGCAGGGGACCTGGTGGGGGAAGGGAAGAAGGAATTTAGTCTTCTGAACAGGAAGTTGATTACAAGCATGGCATATTGTATGAAAGAGCAATGCATTACCTACTTCATACAGCTTCCAGCTTTAGGATGTTTTTTCATGAGTTCACTAATTCTTTCAATTATCTTGCATGAGAATCAGGGGGCAAATTCATATCCCTGAAACTCTTTGCCATTTGGGCCTACCCAGTTTGAGATTCTTAAAACCCATGTTCTCCCTCACTATGGGAGATTCCACAGTGCTGACAATAGGGATCTGAATTTTAGAAAAAGGAACTTTAAAGGATCTGGAGGTGGAATTTTAAGCCTTTTCAGACTCCATTTTTTAATGAAAGTCTCTGTATCATTATATTTTGCTGATTATTTTCTTTAAGATTTAATTTTGTTGTTTTAAATTCATATATTAAGGTATTCAATACTATTCTGGTACACTAAATCAGTTTAATTTACTATGTTTTAACTATTAGATATATTCTGTTACCTTTCCCATATAAGTATACTGAAAAAAATATTGTAAAGCCCATAAACAGCTTTTTCTTCCATTTTGCATTTGTTAAGTGTCACAAATATGATGGATGAATTCAACCTGGCTAACAATCTTTAGAGAATTTAATGAGCTAGGAATGTAAATGTTAATTCTAAGGGGTCTTCAGAACTAATTTTAATGAACTAGAGGCTTTGGAATGGATGATTTAAAAATATTTATATTATAAAGAATGTTGTATTAAAGGTAGAGAAACAAAGAAATGTTCATTCCAAGGTGTTTATATGAAGCAGCAAAATTCTTCAGGTTAATTTACTTCCAACAGAACAATCTAAATTTCTTGGTGATATTCTAGACCCAAATAAGTTTCACTTTGTTTAAAAATATATTTACCAAGGTTGAAAGATTTGCTACATCTGTAAAAATTGGGAAAAATATTCATCAATTCATAGGGTTTTTTGTGTCACACAAATTTAATTTTAACTATTTATAGGCTGAAGGGATTGATGTGTTCTACTGAAACTGTTAAAGGAGGGAATAGTTTGAAACGTGCAGATATGTTGGGATAGGAAGAGAAAGTAAGCAGGATATAAGTTTACTGTTGTAGGTCACAGGTTGTTTTTTATCTAATGTGAATTGGTTATATAGTTACCAGTTTTATGTTCTTAACCACAACCATGATCTATTTAACCAACAATATTTCTAACTGTAAATGGATTCATTAATAGAAGAAAAAAGTTTCAGAGGTACTTGAACTTCAAGATTTCCTCTACTTTCTCAGCAAATGTTCCTTTTTGAAAGTTAATTGATACTGAATACTTATCTGATATTGAGGAGAAATCAAGTGGTTCATCTAGTACCCTCTGCACTCAAAATAAATTGACCCTGTTCTCCTTCCAGGTTATACTGTCTTTCCATTATCTGCCCAATCCCAAATCCCTAAAGGTAGTGTCAAGAAGCTTTTTCTGTCTCTTTCTTCAAAAAAGGATTTTGTTTGGTAAAAGTGATTATTTGACAGAATTCACTAGTAAATCCACCTAGACCTGATGGTATTTTTTCATGTTTTTCTTCCAAGAGTTCTCTTCATTTGTCCTTGCTTGGAATATGAAATGTACTAGACCTTTATATGATATCCATACTTACAGTTTGTCCTTTTTCAATTGATCTCACATTGAAGATACTAACTTAAACTTTTTAGTCTTTAACCATATATCATTATCAAAAATCTTCAATGTTTCCTCATTTTCAATCTCCTTATCTTAACAATGAATTTTTTCCCCTATGTCTTCCCAAAGTATCTCACCTAACTGGTCTTGAAATATAATGTTTCAAAAAGAAACATACTACACATAAGTTGGAAATCTTTCATGTATTTGTCAAAAGTTTGTGATGCCTCATGAAAATCTGAAGATGTTCTTTTCATGATGTTCATTTTCACTGCTCTCCCCCATGTCTAGAATTGTCTCCCTCCTTGTCTCTACATTCTGGCTCCCTTGACTTTCTTCAAGTCTCAACTAAAATCCCACCTGCAAAAAGGGGTATCTTTGCTGATTCCCCCTGAATGTTAGTAGTTTTTCTTTGTCAATTATATTCAATTTACCCCATGTATATTTTGCCCAGCTGTGTGGCATAGTAGACAGATATGGAGTCTGGAATTCAAATATGACCTCAGATACTTATTAGCCAAGTGACCCCTGTGAAAGTTATTTAACTCTGTTTACCTCATTTTCCTCTTCTGTAAAATTAGCTGAAGGAGGAAATTGCAAATTGCTTCTTTATCTTTGTCAAGAAAACACCACATGGAATCACAAAATGTCACATAACTAAAAGCTACTGTATAACAAAAAACATTAAAGTTTAAACTACCCACCTTCTATATTCTGCCTACCTCTTCCTAACAATAGCTAAACCAGTACAGATACACTTTTGTCCATGGGAAAGTCAAGTTCCCCTAGCATACTCACAGTCACCAAAAATAGATATTAGACATTGTTATTCTCTTAGGGGCTTTCCACAAGCAGTGGACATATAATACACCTGGAGTACTGGCCTTGGTCATCTCATAATGTCTCAAAGCTTGTCTCTATTCTGGTTCTGTACTCCCTGTCTGACCTAATCCAAGAATGCCTGGTAGAGAGGGGAACAGAGTAAAGAGGAATTAACTCTTCATATTTTTACAATAAGGAATGATGAACTGCTTGATTTCTATAAGAACTGGAAAGAAGTCCATGAACTGATGCAGAGTGAAATGAGAAGAACCAAGAGAAAATTATACACAGAAATGGAAACATTGTGGAATGATCCAGTATAATGGACTTTGCTACTAGTAGCAATGCAATGATCCAGGACAATCCCATGGGATTTATCAGAAAGAATGCTATTCACTTTGAGAAAAAGAACTGTGGGGATAGAAACGCAGAAGAAAAACACAAGATTTATCACTTGTTTATATGGATATAGGCTGTGGGGTTTTGGTTTTAAGAGTAATCTATTATAAAAATGAATAATATGGAAATAACTCAATGAAATTGCTGGTTGACTCTGGGAGGGGGGAGAGAAGAGAGGAAGGAAAGAAAATGAATCATGTAAACATGAAAAAATATTTAAAAATTAAAAAAATAGAGGAAAAAATAAAGTTCAGGCTTGAAGTAGATGCTTATGTACCAATTTTATGTAAATCCTTGAACCCAATCCCTTACTTTACTTAAAGCCAAGAGGCCAAATAGAGCAGCCTGAAACTTGAATTTGCAATTCTCTGCTCCTCTTTTCCTAGAATTCTGTTCAGGATGAGCTTAATATTTTAGTTCCCCATTGACATTGCAGGAAAAGTGAGCTACCTGTTTACCTCCTGCCACTACACTGTTGGGAAAATGTTTTAGTAATCCAAATTGCATTCTCTACATTAAAAACAAACAAACAAAAAAATCAAACATAAAACAGTTTGTGACATTCAAATGTAGCATGTTGCAAAATGCAGTTTTGGTGCTTATCTCTCCTTTCTTTTCTTTTTTGAAAATCAATGCATAAACTACCTTATAAAATTATTTGAAGACATAGTAATCAATTTTATTCTATGCTTAATGGCAGGGCAATGTCTCCAATTCTTGAAGTATACACAACTAATAATTCGATTATGGGATCAATAATTTCTCCAAAGCTAATGCGACTCTGAAGGCCAACTACTTTCCAAAACAAAATCTTTTGGTTTTTTTTTTCCTTGCTGGTAACAAACAATAAAATGTAGAAATATCTTTCTTGAAATTTAGCTTTCATGACTATTATTTGCTAATGTTGTATTTTGAATAGATCCTTTTGATTAGTTCTTTGTTTTTATATATCTATGAATTAAGGGATTTCCTAGAAAATTCTCACATAGATTAGCTAAGGCCAAAATTTCGTTAGACATGTCTAGATTCACAGAAACCCATATATGCTAAAATTCTTATATTCTTTCTTTTCAAACATACAGTGAAGCTCAGAGCTGCAGTATTCCTGATATAAAAGGTAGAAATATGGTGAACAACTTAAATGTTTCATTTTAAACTAAATCAACATTACATTTCTAAGTAAGGGTTTAGAAATAAACTAGATTTTTGTTAGATCAAGTCTCTTTTATGTTTAATCCATAATTACATGACTCAAATCAAAGGCAGATAGGAATAGTCAAGGCTTACTCAAGCAGCTAAATTTTTTTGTTCTAGGCCTCGGGGTCATCAGGTCAGAAATGTTCACTCAGCTCTCTGCCATTAGAGAATGCAAGAGGCTTCCTATTTGTAGCAATGGTATGCTACAGTAAAGGTCTGGGAGTGAATTTAATTCTAGATAGAGGAAAAAATAATCTGTTTAGTCCCTTGGCTTTGTGTTCACGTGAATATCAAAATGACACCAGTAAAACATATTGATTTACTGATTTTGCACACTGCTGGGCTTCTTAAAAGGGCACAAGCCTGGGAAATAGTAATGATTTTAATTCCATTCATGTGTTACTTATTAGAGTATTGGATTAAATCCAAAAAATGTCAGGCACAGATTAACCTTCTTAAAATCACTTGTGCTCCCTTTCTTGTGGGTTTTGTTTTTTAATGACTTTAGAGATAGCTTTTCAATCCTTCCACTCACTGGGTCTCTCACTATTCTCTTCATACTAACCTTTCCATGGCTTAATAAGAAGGCCTCTTTTTCATTTCTTTAGACAATCAATCAAGAAGGCTTTGCAAGAAGCCTATTCTATGCTAGGGATTGTAGGTCATCAAGAAGTTTATCAAGGAGGTAACCCATAACTAAATATATACATTTTGTGGGGTGGGGAAAAAAGGAGGGGAATCCAGAGGGGATTAATATCAAAAGTAGAACTTAAAGCAGATATCTGAAGTAAAAAGCAATTTAAATAGGAGTTGGAGTATATTCCAGGTGTGGAGAGACAAGAGGTAACATTTAGTGAGGAATGATGAGTATTAGGGTCTGTAGTTTTATATGAAGCTTCATGAAAACTTAAATTCCAAATTATTTTTTCAGCACTCGTTCTAAATGAGAGATTGTATTATCCTCTTCTCCTTTCCACATTACCTCCCCACTGTCTATGACCAAAAGGCACTGATATGTAAAATACAGGATTAGGAATGATGAGAGCAAAGGAGAGGTCCATATAAAGTAGATATTGGCAAAAAGTAAGCGCATTATTATCTAGGATGGGGAAGAGAAAATTATGAGAAGAGCAGGTGTCAACATATCTAGCAATACAGTCTTTTTCCTGTTCAGAAACATTGAAAATTTATGTGAGTAGAAAAGATTGTAGTAAACTGTGAACAAATAAGAACTATAATTCACACAATGACAATTCTTATTTCCAGATTTGGCCAAGGTGTAAATTTCCTGTGTATAACTTTATTATCTGTCAGAGAGGAGTCTTTTATTTTTTTAACCAAGGGGATAAGGGAGATTAGAGGTAGAGTGGTTGGGTAAGAGTGAGTTGTAATAATAGATATAAAAATAGAAGAAAAAAATCAATGAATCATAAAAAAATGCATCAAAATGCACAAAAAAAACCCCTGAAGATTAAAAAGGAATATTTGTCTGTAGGAAATGTTGAAGTTGCCATTTTAAGTTGATAATATACTTTAAAAATCAAACAGCCTGTATGGAGGTTCATGGAAAATCAACCAGCCATTTAGAAATTTGCTTCAGTTACCTTAATAAGATCAACTCCTAGTTACCTAGTTGACACCAACCTGATTTAATTTGGTTTTAAAGGGACTTATAATTTCATTGGTATGATGACTTCCTGAAAAGGAAATACCTTCAAGAAATGAATTTGACATATCCTTTTTTATTCATAATCATGGATAGTTTCTTGAGAAAATGAGCTTCTCACTTGCTAAGAGCCACTATCAAGCTAGAACTTGAATCCAGATCTTTTGACTCTGAAATCACATTTTCTTTCTTGAGCTGTCTTAATAAATTAGAATGGGAGGACAGAAAGTATGATACTATGAGAGAATAAAAGAGGAAATGAGCAAGAAAGAAGTAAGTATAAAAGGAAGGAAAGAATAAAAGCATATGGGAGACTACTAAATATCCAAATGTATGCTTTTCTTAGTCTCTTTATATTTATTGTGGTTGCTCTACTTTTAAGGAAGCCTTTAGGACTTTTTTCTTAGTAAAGCTGAGGAAGGTCTCCTATATATTTGTTTTCATTTTCCACAAAGGCTTACTTTTCTACTACGCATATTTTAATCCTTATCTTTTGTCCTAGATTAATACTAAGTATTGATTTGAAGGCAGAACAATGCAAAAGGTTTAGTATTTGGGATTAAGTGACATATTCAGGATCAAAGGGCTAGGAAATGTCTGAGGTCAAATTTGAACTGAGGACCCCCCATCTCCAAGTTCTATCCATAAAGGCATCTAGTTGCCCTTCTATCAAATATGTTCTAACAACTGTATCTTTTGGCTTTCCTCAAATTTAGCATTTGTATCAAATTGCTATTTCAAGTGGTATAAAATATTTATATGCATGCATTTATAATGAAAAATAATAATATATTCATATTTGCCATAATACATTTTAAATTTCAATAGTTCTCATGAAAACAAGAAAAGTGGAAGCTCATTCCTTTATGGGGGGAGCCCACAGCCACAAAACATTGTGTATATCATCTATCTATCCATCTATCTAATATATATTAGTGTGTGTATGTGCATATATATTTAACAATTTGAAGGGATGTATTTTAAGAAAATAAGACAATAGGTGAAAGATAATCCTTTGGAAAATTTTCTATTATTTTCTGTGATTCCAAACTGGCTGTTATGGAAAAGCCCTCTTTCACAACAAGAATTTTCTGGTGATATTATATGAATAAGACCCATGGAATAATAGATCTTGTATGAATTAGAATAATCCATATCCAAAAAGGTAATTGATTTCTTATGGATAACATAAACAGATTGCTTTATGCTACCAAAAAAAAAGGCCTTTACATGAGAAGTGATACGAGACATTGCAAAGAGAATATATAACTGGAAAAGGATATGGACCAGTCACTTTGCAAGAATAATGTACAAATGATTGATAATTCTTAGGGTACATTTGGTAGCTATATTATGAAAAAAAGTTCTTTGGGGATAATTGTATAACTTTTTAATGGAAACGTTTTTGTTTTTTTTTTTAAAGAGCATGGAGAGAATTTTATAGTTTAAAATAATATCTTTGCTTTTGTATTTGTATCCTTAAAGTTTATCATAATCCTTACCTCAATATGAAAACTTAAAACTTCATTTTTAATTTATTTAAAAAATTATAAATGCAAAGCAATTAACACTGTTTTCTGTATTTATTTTATCTCATAATATTATAAAGAGTTGGGTGGAACTTATAGAGCTAATCAATTATTTCATCAATAATGGATCCATATTGTAAGTGGATCTGCTTACCAGAATTTAATAGGAGAATATACTAAATAATCTTCCAGAAATTGTACAGTATTTAAAGGACTCCAGCTTCTCCCTGAAACAGAGTCAATATTTGAATTTCAATATTCTACTGTTGATGGTGAATGTCTGTACCCATAACCAACTACTAGTGCCTCCCTTCTCCAAAATTGTCACTCTTTTTTTGTTTAAACTTGTGTTAATTTTGTGCATATTCAGTGTAGACTCATTTGTGTTTGTGCCTCCTGGGACAAAATATTAGCTGCTTGAGGATGACTTTCATTTTTGTCTTTCTACTTCTAAGCCCTCACATAGTGACTTATTCCTACTGAGTGTTTAATGTAAAGCTTGTTGGGATGAGAGGGAAAGGAATAGGCATTTACATAGCACCTACTATGTACTAAGCACTTTAGAAATATTTCATTTAATCCTTACTACAATCCTATGAGGCAAGTGCTTTTGTTATTCTCTTAAGGAAACTGAGCAGAGATTGTGCCTTGTTCAGAGTCAGCAGTGAGTACTTGTCTGATCTTGCTACCTAGTTGCCCCAGTTTGATTGATTATTAAAAGTTGCAGACCCCTAAATCTGCGAAGGAAAGATTTGGGATGGATTTGAGATGTTTGTAAATCTTATGCAAGGTTAGGATTATAACATACTATTGACAAGGAATTGTTAGAAAATATTATAAAAATTGTTCACATGAAGCAACATAAGGATCATGAATGTCTTGTAAAAATGATAGCCTTTTTATGTTATTCACACAATTTCAAGAAATCAAAGAAAGACCCATAGTATTTTCTTTGTGCCCACTGTGGAGAATTTATAGGATTATATGAGGAAGAGTTAGAAAGAATAAGAATTCACACATAAGTCATTATTTATATGAAGGGAGAGATACATGTATTTATAAAATAATAGACCCATGAAAGTATTAAAGTAGAAAAATGTAAAGTTCTATTGCAAAGGTTTTTAATCCAGGGTCTATGAACCCCCAAGAGGTCTGTGGATACATTTCAGAGTGTCTATGAATTTAGGTCGTATTTGTACTTATCTTTACAGATAGATGCATATATGTATGTATATTTAATATAATTGATTTCCTTTGCAATCTTAAGTAATTTATACATTTAAAAACCTCTTTCTGAGGAGGATCCAGTCAGCTTTCCTATACTGCTCATGAACTCCATGACACCCCCAAAATGAAAACTTTTTGCTCTCTAGGAATTGCAGCTATATCAACTTGATTAAACCTGAGTTAAAAGTTACTTAGATTCTACAAAATCTCCTTCTTCAAGGTCTACTGAATGTCAGCTCTCAGTTCTTTGATTGCTTAGCCCCTTTTCCTTAGCTATTTTATAGAGGATTAGAAATCACCAGACTGAACTGGGCTGAAGGGAGGAGATACCAGGCGAACAAATCTTCAAGAAAAAACACCAATTTTCACTGTATTAGACCTAGCAAACATAGCTGTCTCCAGGTAATTGTCCCCCCATGAAATATTCAGTCCTCATCCAGATTATTAGACTAAGTGTAGTTCTGGAAATAGTGATACAATGAATTAGTTTGGTATTCAATTTTCATGTAATCCCTAAGGTAAATATACTTTCATAACCCTGTTTCTATATTGCATTATCTCCATTTGTTGTATAGCAATTTGTGATCCTTTTATGCTATTAATGTTGATGTCACATTTTATATATTACAAGCTTCTAGAGGGCAGGACCAAGTGTGTTTTACTCACATATCAACAAAAGGCACTAGTTTCTTATAGAGAAGGCATTCTGGAACATATTAATTTAAATGACACTACTAAATTTAAGAAAAAAGAGCATTGTAGCTTATATTCTGAAGTCCCAGAAATAGACTAAATTAAAAAATTTCCCCCTGCCATTCCTTTGCATTCCTTCCAAGATATTTATATTTTTGCATGCTTTACTTCTAAATTTTGTCTATTGAAAGGAAAAGAAACTTCAGCAGAAGAAAACAGAAAGCATGATGATCCTGGAGTCAGAGGTCTTAGACTCAAATACTACCTCTTGCTTCTTCCCTGTGAAATTTTCGTTGCTTCTCTAGACCTCTTTTTCCTGATCTATAAAACAAGTAAATAGAATTAAGTGGCTTCAAAGTTCCCTTCCAACTGAATTATTGCACAATATTTTAATATTTCATTTTTGACATGAAAACAGTATTTAGTTTTCTCATGACTCATAATTCAAAATGAAGTGCAACTCCTATCAGAAAGACAAAAAAAAAGAATAAAATTTAAATAAAAAAACATTTTGTATAATAATGACCTTATCTCTCTCCAAATTTAATGGAAGTTACTCTCTTCCTGTTTTGTTCAAAGGAATCAAATAAAGTTTATTATGTGAACAACACCAATCTAGATAAAAAAAAGAATATTTAGCACAATAAATTTTGCTAAAAAAGGAAAACCTCTATAAATGCCCTTTTTTGCTTTAATTCCAGTGCATAATTTTTCCCTTGTGTCACAAAGTAAACTCAATCTTCTAATCCCTAAATTGAGAACATAAACCGAGTATCATCATTATTTACCCACGTGTTTCTTTTGCCTTAAACAATAATAGAATCTCATAATTTGAGATTTGGAACAGAACTACTTCCATGTATATCTAGATTAACTCACTATGAATACTAGCTTCTTAGTGAAAACATTTAAGTTGAGGGAAACTAATCCCTCTCAAGAAAGAACACTCCATTTCTTGACAGTTTCTAATTATTAGAAAGGTTTTGTTTTCACTGACAATAAGCTTAATCTTGAGTTTTCAAAATGTCCATCCATCACTCTGTGCTCTGTCTTCTAGAGCCAAATAACTAATTTTGTCCCTCTTCCATATACGTGTTGCCAATATTTGATGATAGCTAGCATTTTCCTGCCTCCCCCTTCTCTCTACCCTTCCCAATCTTCTCCAGATTAAACATGCCCAGTTCTTTCAGCTGAGTCTCCTACATCATGGACTCAAAGCTCTTTGCTCTACTTGTTCTTCTTTGGACAATTCCCAAGTCTGATTCCTGCTTAACTCTGGCACCCCAGAATGAGCACAGTACTACAGATAAGGTTCAACAAAGGCAAAGTATTGTGAGGGTTATCTGGGGTGATCAGGAATGACTAGAAACTCTGGTGTGAGGGCTTGCTGAGGCTTTTTAGGGGCTGCTCATATACTTTGGATATCCACCTTTCACCCGAGGCTCACCTGGGGCTCCAAGAAACTGTAGAATGCACAGTGGCCAAATCTTGACAAAAACATCTAAGCAAATGGTATAAACCAGGTTGAGGATAACTGTCAGGTATGAGGCAGCTGAATTAGGGGACTCTCTACCCCATCAGAATGGGAAGATGAGAACAATTTGTGCCAAAACCAGGAAAGGAGTTAAAGCAAGTTCTATTAGAATACTTAGAGCTTGGTCATACATCAAAGATGCCAAGGTCATCCACAGCCATCCTGGGCATCACCAAATGTTTTGACCTTTGTTTTGTCACTTGACTTAGGAAGGAAGAGTGAGGCTGACCACATCCAATTCTGCCTTACTTCAATACAGTTCTAGCAAGTCAAAAATCACCCCTTGATGTCCTCAAGTCCTCTTTGAAAATGGAGGACAAAGCAACAACTGTGAGGCAATTAAGCCCTTAATGCAATGTGAGATTGAATTAGCTTTCTGGGATTCTACCTAACACTCAATGTAATTTTATATTGAACTTCTATCTCACAAAAATTCATCTTCTTTTTTTAAGAATACTTTTTGTTTAATCATACATCCTCCATCTTATTTTTTAGCTCATTTCTTGTACCTAAGTGTAAGACTGTACATTTCTCCCTGTTGATTTTATTTTTATTAGATTCTTCCTTGTGTTTCATCTGACTAAGGCATTTTGGATACTGACTTCTTATTCAACGTGTTGGCTATGCCTCCCAGGTTTGTCTTATCTGCATTTGAAAAATAGATTTTACTAGAGGAAGATGAAAATAATTATTCTTACTTTTTTTAAATTATCTGCTTCAAATAGGGAACTTGCCTTAGTCTACTCTCCACAGTGTTTGATCACTTAAATAAGATTCATAGGATTATTTTTTTTTTTTCTGTTTGAGAGGGCCTTATTATTATCTAGGATAAAAACCTCATTGCAGAGTGCTTGGGTGCTTGGGAAGATGCAAAATTGAGAATTTGTGAGTATGTGTGTCACCTTTATCCAAAGATGAAAGAATGTAAGAATCCCATGCTTCTCAAACCAGTAGATAAATCACAACTTAATTCAATCTTTTCAGCAATTCATTGACCCTCTGCAGTATATATACATGCATACACATACATCCATATACATGTGTATGCTTATACATGTACCCCAGGATATTTATAGATATAAAGAGTGTGTGTATATATGTATACATGAGTATGTATATATATATATATATATATATATAAAACAAGCATATATATATCCATTATAGATAGGTATATATATATATATATATCCATTATAGATAGGTATATATATATATATATATATATATAGATAGATAGATAGATATAGATTACATACAGGTATGTCTTTGTATAAATTCAAAAATAAAAAGGGACAAAGATCCAATAATAATTTTCAACCAGTGGGGTGGCAAGGAAATTACATAATAACTTTTTTTACATGCCTGCAGATTTACCTATCTTGTTTCATAGTTGTAGAAACTTAAAAAATAATTATACTATAACCCACAGGTGAGTCATTTCCCCATTTTCTATACTGAAACCCAAATGAGTGGTTCCAAATAGACATTTAGAATTCCACATTTGAATTTATGGACAAAATAATAACAGCTAGTATTTATAAACTATCCTGCATATATAGTCTTTTAGATCCCCACAAAAACCCAGTAATACTGGTGATATTATTTTCTTTTTAGAGACAAGATAATTGAATATGAGAGTGGTTATATGATTTGCTAAAGTCAGTTATTAAGTATCTGAGACGGAATTCAAATTCAAGTTTTTCTCATCCTTATCTGGTATTCTGTCCCTGTGCTAACTGACTGCCTTACATAATGTGAACACCTTATTAAACCTATTGATGATGAATCTCAGATGTCCTAGATGTTTATTCTTCTCTTTGGTGAGTGTTCTTTGTGCATTAAATTAATTTACATGAAATAGCCCATTTGCCTACCACTGGAACCAGTCAGTCTAAAGTAATTTTTGGTATATACTAAGGAATATGGAAACATATTCTGTCCAGATTTATACATGATGTGTATTCTGAACCAAGTTCATCTTATAATTTATCAGTTACCAAGGACCCTAATAGCAAAGCAATTCTTTACTATGCCTAAGAAAGGCATTCAATTTGTTATAAGTGTCTGTTTCTCTTATGTATTCAAAATCCAGTCAAGGAATTGTAGTCAAAGGAATGCTCTAGGAATAGAAATGGGAAAATGTCTTGATTTACAAAAGAGAGAGAGAAAAAAAAAGAAACAAATGCCTTCTCCAAGCTAAAGGATGGTAATTCCTATCATTCATCAAAAAAGGGGAAGATTCATATTTCATATATATATATATAAAATATAAATTATTTAAAGGATGATAGGTGAGCATTTATGATGGAAAATGTTGATTACCAAGTGTAATGATTAGAATTTAGGAATATGGGGAGACTGAGGCAGGTAGAAATTAGTTTCTCTCAGCAAGGAGTATTATATTTTTTAGAGGTTTATTAAAGGTTAAAGATTAAAGAATATACAAGTAAGAAACATGTGTCTAGGCCAGAGGCCTAGACAAAATAACCTCACATCATGCAAGAGACCGCCTGCTCCAAAACGGAAGTCCAAAAAGAGCCAAGAGCCTCTCTAAAGCCTTTGAATCAGCTTAAATATCTTCTCGATCTCGGCCCAGGTGAGATTACAAGGCATTCTGGGGAAGTGGAGCAAAGGCTCATGGGGATTGTAGTCCTGTATTCGAGTCTATTTTTTACAGTCCCCCCCTTTGATCGTTTGCAAAAAAATTAATTTTTTTCCAAAGGATCATGAAAACATAATCAATTTAAAGATTACAATAATTTGAGGATAAGAGAAAGAAAAGAATAAAACCAATAATTACTGGACGCATTGACAGAAAGCCAGTTAGGGGGCAGTCCCCTTTGGCATGAAAGTATGCATACAAATAAATGTTCATTAACCACACCCAAAGTTCATTTTTGTGCATTTCGTGGTCTGGAGGCTTCTTCATGATGGCTTCTCCAACAGTTCATTTTCTGAATTCAGGGAAGTAGCATCTTCTTTACCTAAAATTCTTCTCAAAAGGAATTTAAACTGTGCAATTTAAATAATATTTTTTTTTTACATTCCCCCCGTTAAGAGGGTGATATAAAAAAAAGGGGATCACTTAGGGATGCATGGCTGAGGTATGAGGTATATGAATCAATTGGCAAGAGATATTAAAAAGACATCAGAAAAATCAAAAGGAAAGAAAAATTTCTGGATGAAAATATAGACTATCAAAGTCTTATGTGTAAAAATTTCAAGTAGAAGAAAAATAAATCTATAACAGGTCCTTCAATCAGGGCCCAATCAAAATGATCTAAGCAATGATGCATTTACCCAGTCATTGCCAGGACTACAGAAAGGTACCACACTATGAGAGGTAGAAAAGAAAGGGACCAGATTATAGAAGCCAAGTAGGAGCCAAGGTTTCGGGGATACTGGTCTGTGAGTATCTTCAGGGTGAGTGTGGATACAAGGAAAGCCTATGTCTTAACACATGTTAAACATAGTAACCTCGAGTCTTCACACTAGGTTCAAGGCCTTTGTATTGGCCTAGAAGTGCATCAATCCATCCTAGATTGGCCTTTCTTTGGCCCTATGAAATAGCTCTTGTGTGTATCTCTTGTCCTGGAATCAGACAGAATCATTAAGCAAAGTCCCATAATTTATTTAAATAATTAGTGCCATCATTTTTATAGTCACAAGCCTTTTAGGGCATGTATTAGCAAATGTATCTTAAACTTAAAAATCAAAAGGTTAAAGAAAATCTTAATGCTGGTGACATGTGCTTCAAATATAAAAAGGAGAGAAAAAATAATAAAAAAACTGAAAAAGTATATTGCACATGCAAGAAATATATATTAATAAAAGAGCTTTAAAAATTCAAAAATATAGCTTATAACCATTGACACTCTGTGTCAGTTAAGAAAATATAAAATACAAGGCTTTCTCACCAAAAAATGAGATCCATTTCCTCTTTGTATCTGGCCATGATCACTGTGAGTAGAAGGCAAATGAATTGAACAAGGTTAACAATTTTTTCATCTTTAAAAATATAGTAGTACAAATATGTAGATATCAAAATCCCCAAAATTCTCAATAGCCCAATTAATTACAATAGCAAACAAACACACTTTCATATTTCACATAAGTTGCTGTATGACATTTTTAAAACCTATGAATTGATGCACATTTGTCACAATTTTTACAAACATAGCAATCTTTCAACCTTGGTAATAAACATATATTTTTAAACAAAGTAAAACTCATCTAGGGTTAAGAACATAATCAAGAAATCTATATATCATTCTGGTAGAAGTAAAATAGTGAGCTGAAGAGCATAAATAAAGGGGTGCTCCTTTTTCTTGGAGGCTTATAGGGATACAAATGCCCTGAGATTAACTGCCCAACTTCCATTCACATATTTAGAAATGCGGGAAGGTTGGGGTTTATAAAATGTATTTCACTTCAGCTAATGGGCCTTACCTCGTGGAAGGGGCAGGCAAAAATAACCATACTGTTAAAAAAATTCCAAAAATCATATTTAAAAAACCCTTAAAATCAAATCATTTGAGGTATTTAGCACATTAAATTTTCCAAAGGTTGTTAATACAATTATAACCAGTTCTGAAGTCCATCTATCCTCAGCAAAATAAAAAAAGCTGTTTTTTCATATATGGTCTTATTCACAATAATATTTGTTCAACACAGTTATAGGGGAAAAACAACAGAATTTCAAAATTCAGTACATTCAAAATAACTTCAATCAACCTTCAGTTCACAGAATAATATTCAATCCAGTAATATATGAACTTAAAATCACAAAGTTATATCTTAAACAAAACAATGCAATAGAATACAGAGATTTTTTTTTTTATAAACCATTGGAGTCTGAAATGCCTTAGAATATAGCCTTTAGTCTCTTCAAAGTTCCTTGGGTTTTTTTTTTGTTTGTTTGTTTGTTTTTAATTATCCATTTAAATGTCTATTGTCCGAAAGTAGAGTAGTAAAGGCTAGGCTATGGGGTTCAAGGGATCCATCCAGGGCCCCATAGCTGGGGAGTATCTGAGGCCAGATTTTAACTAGAGACCTCCCGTCTCTGGGCCTGGCTTCCAGTTTGCTGGGCCACCCATTTTCCTCCCCAAAGTTAAAGTTGAATCTTTGGGCTGAGTCTGCTCCCTGACAGGCAGGTAAAATCAATGAAATTGCCAGAAGAGTCAAAAATCCTTTTAAACAGCCCATTGCTTTTTAGGTTTCTGTTTGAAAAGTCTGTTTCTTCTCTCTAGTCTTTTCTCTCTTTCCCCTCTGATACCCCTGTGGCCAATACCCCCATCCACGTGGAGGCTTAGCCTAAGGGAAAATTGCCCTGTCTCCTTTCCCTCTCTTCTCTCCCCTCCACCCATGTGGCCAATACTGTTACCAGCTGGTCGCAATGAGTCCTCAGCGATCTGCTCCAAGGATCTGGGTGATGAGCCAACTGGGGTTGTGCTCGAGGGTCTGGGGCACAGAAATAGGCAGGCAGCAGGCCAGTGAGAGGCCAGGAGCAGGAGCGGCTGCGGTGGGCAAGGCCGGGACCAGGTACCAGGTGAGGATGATCAGGGCTGCAGGCTGCAGGCAGGAAGCGGCGGGGCTGAGCCAGGTGGGGTGGGCAGCAGGTCCGGAGCCTGTAGCAGCTTTCTCGAGGGTAGAAAACCTTGGCCAGAGAGATATGGCTCAAAAAATTTTTTTTTCCTAGGTACTAGATATTAAAACTGAATTTAAGATCAAAAAAGAAATCAGAAGACTGAAAGTTCTTTTTTCCTCATTAGGTTGCCAACTGTATTGATTAGAATTTAGGAATATGGGGAGACTGAGGCAGGTAGAAATTAGTTTCTCTCAGCAAGGAGTATTATATTTTTTAGAGGTTTAGTAAAGGTTAAAGATTAAAGAATATACAAGTAAGAAACATGTGTCTAGGCCAGAGGCCTAGACAAAATAACCTCACATCATGCAAGAGACCGCCTGCTCCAAAACGGAAGTCCAAAAAGAGCCAAGAGCCTCTCTAAAGCCTTTGAATCAGCTTAAATATCTTCTCGATCTCAGCCCAGGTGAGATTACAAGGCATTCTGGGGAAGTGGAGCAAAGGCTCATGGGGATTGTAGTCCTGTATTCGAGTTTATTTTTTACACAAGTAGGTTTAAATCAAGTCACACCAACTTTATTATTTTCTTTTTAAAATGACTTTTTGAGTAAATAATTTAGGATTAGTTGATATCAATAATATATCTGCATTATAGTAGTTTTTGACAGTCTATTCCAGTATCTTTGTGAACAAAAGAGAGAGAAAATGAACTAATGATAGTACAGTAAGTTATGTGCAGAACAGTTGACTTACTAGACCAAATAGCATTATTTAATCAACAGATGATACCCTTGAGGAAATTACTTAGCTGTAGGCTGCTATCTTAACTCAGTCCTATTCAAAATTTTTATCAGCATGAAAAATGGATACCTTGCTTTAAATTATTTACAATTATAAGGACTCACATTCTATGGTGTTTTATAAATTTCAAACTGATTTATGTATATTACCTCTTCAGCTCCTCACTATAATCCTGAGGAGATAGTGCTATTGTGGGAAAAAAAAATAACAACCCCAGAGAACACTTGAGAAAATGTACCTTTCTCAACTCTTTTGAAAGTGGGGAAGGAACCCGGAATGGCTATGAATGTCACCTGTGTTGTCAGAATTGACTGATATTTAATTTTGGTCAGGCTTGGTCTGGTTTTATTGTACTGTTTTGTTTTCGTTGATTGATATTCATTGTTCTGAGAGATGGAGCAATTGGTTAGGAAGAAATGTATATAAAAGGAAATGAAAATGACAGAAAAAGAAATACTTTTGTTTTAATTGAATGTTACTTGAATTGGTAATTGGATTTTACTTTTTGCTACTCATGCTAGTGTTATGAGTTTATAATCTGCAGCAGCTATTTGAATATCCCTGGGAATTCTCTGAGAATTCTTAATTCTTTCAAATAAATTGTCAATCACTTAACTTAATAATTGATTATTCACTACCAAAAGCTCTGAAAATAGCTATTAATCTTAACTGGTTGAGTCACTGTGCCTTTGGGTAGGGTTTTAATATTTTAAGTTAATATTTTTAATGGTCTACCTTGAACAGAAACCTTTCAAACCTATTATTTTTAAATTCCTTCTAAGAAAAATTGCTAGCCTCTGAAATAGATCCATATTATTTTCATTATCCCACTATAATCAGACTAGGGAAATATTTTATATAGACTTTCTAATGAATTAAAATCCATTTTTTAAAATTTGTACTTAAACAAGAGATGGGGGCTGGATCATGTGACTATCAAGGTGGTTGGAGGATTTACTGCTTTCCAAAACCCTCAGCAACTACAAAATTTGAAAAAAAATAAATTATATATTAGGAATAGAGTAATGGAAACTTAATACACAAAATCTGAAGATAGGAGTTGGCAGAGATGGGGAAGGGATGACACAAGGAAAAAAAAAACTCTATAAATCCATATTTAAGGACTAATAATATTTAGTGCACCCATTAAGCAACCATATCCTTAATTCCTCTTGGTTCATTGACTCAGTGAGATCATCAGTCCATAAATCAAAAAAACATTTGGCACTGTGATAAGCAATGATGATCTAAAGATGAGCAAAAGACCAATTGGTAGCCTTATGATTCAGGTGTGAATTAATAGTACTGAGATATCAAGAAGTCCTAATTTAACTGTTTCTTGGTCTAGGAATCATTTAATAATGGGTAAAATTTGTGGCATTAGAAGCATGAAGGTATCTGCATTTCTAGGTTTATTATATCTGCTAAAAATTCATATATACATTAATGTGTCTCTGTGTATATATGTTTATACACACACACACACACACACACACACACACACACACACATATATATATATATATAGAGAGAGAGAGAGAGAGCAAGCATAACGATATTTTCAGAAGAGATGATGTGTGAGGTGGGGCGTGGAGACAGAGATGCTTGAGGGAAGGAGTATTGATTAGAACAGAAAAAACCTGAGCTCAAGAGCTGCCTCTCTGATATGACATAACTTGGTGGCCCTGAACAAGCAATTTAGTCTCTTGCTTCACCAAGTAAAGTTCTTAAGACTATAAGCTATAAAATATTCAGGCCTTCATTAATAGAGGGAATTTCCTTACCGAAAGTTCTCTGCTCAAAAAAAAAAAATCATGAGTCTAGGCATAAAAAGGAAAAAAAAATACAATGTTTCTTCAACGAATAGAACAGTTTTCCCAGTACTCTTTAAAACACCTGATTTAAAACTGACTGTATGCATCAGGAATCATGAATGCAAAAATCCTGAAAAAAAACTAGAGGATATGAGATTAGTGCTATTGTCTTTCTACCACCCTCAGAAGATTAGCCATTGTTTCTGAAAAACAAAGAATATACTCATCAATTGGAAAAAAAATTGATTTATCATTACTACTTATTACTTCTATTACTATTATAAGTCTTTGTAGAATGACAATTTCTTGAGTACCAAGTCTCCCCCTTTCCCCTCTTTCCTGCCCTTAACCCCCTCCCATCTAGAATGGTGC
This sequence comes from Monodelphis domestica, assembly GCF_027887165.1. NCBI lineage: Eukaryota > Metazoa > Chordata > Mammalia > Didelphimorphia > Didelphidae > Monodelphis > Monodelphis domestica. The sequence goes on along the minus strand of NC_077229.1, from coordinate 463,346,276 downwards.
TTAAAATCTATTGCAAATTGAAAGAATAAATGAAAGCAGACATAGGTCTAGATTTCTAAATTACTAATGCAGTCCTAGGGATATCAGTGTAATACTAAAATTGACAAATATTGAGAGTGTCAAAATGCCATTTAAATGTGTAGCTTACATCCTCAAATATTTAGATAAAACATTTAGCCTCCAAGGTTCCCTGACCGAAGGAGTTTGTGTAAAACATTTCAGCTGTAAGCTTCTCATCACAGTAGTTCTCTCCATGGATTACAGACTGTAGGTACAGTTTGAAATCGATTATTGTACTTCAGTTGCTACTCTAGTTGATTTGAGATGCTATTAAAAAAGTTTGAAAAGAGAGATGCAATCTGTCTTAGGTTTCCAGGTTATTCATCCAAAACAAACAAACAAAAAAGTTCATTTTAAATGATAGAGTCAGCAAATAAAGAAAGGGATACTTTATTTGACCTAGAAATCTTTGTCTTAAATATGTTACTTCCATTTTCCTTCAAAAAAGAGTTTATTTTTTAATGTATCTATAAAAATAAAGGAAGCAAGAATTATATAAAATGCTTAAAACTCAGAATTTCAATGATAATATCTAGGACTCTAGGTAACATGGATATTTGTATAGAAATAGTCAGATAATTAACCAGTAAAGACCCAT